>NC_080697.1:8032121-9282121 GCF_030445035.2 Dasypus novemcinctus
TTTTCCAGATAACTGACTTAATTCTCTACTCCATGGTTTAAGTTGATCTTCTACATCAATGATACATCAGTTTTCTCTTTTGCGGAAATGAAATTTCCAAAAAAGATTTTAATTTAAATTACTAGGAGGTAGCTTTGGACTTCATACAAGAATTCTGTAGTAGCCTCCCTGCTCTCAGGATGTCCCAGGGTCTCTAAACTGGCTTCTAAGTCCTCAACCCTCCAACCCAAGGCCCAGAAATGACTTTCCTAAAATATCAGATTTTCTTGGTCTTGTACTTAACATGGTAACTGGTTTCTTGTCGACTGTGGGGTGCCTTTCAAACTCCTCTTCTTGGTTTACAAGGACCTTGGTGACTTAGCTTAAGCCATCTCTGCAAGCTGCCGGCCGCTCCCGCCTCACTGTAGAGCTCCCGTCTTTCCTTGAATGTGCCATGCCCTTTCCAGAGCTTGCGTTACTTTTGTCTTTTTTACTTAGGTGCTGTTCATTTTTCTGATACGCTTTCTTCCTTGCCTGGTGGTGAGAATGGAGAGAAGCAAATATATTTGAGGAGCATTTCCCAGGTCCCAAGTCCATTTCCTCCAAGAAGCTTTCATATATTTCACCAGTCAAAATTAAGCTCTCCATCTTCTTGTTGTGTGTCTCATTCTGGCACTCTGACCTGGCATATTCCACCTGTTTTCTTTTTGTGGTACCATGGCCAGAGATTGAACCCGGGACTTCATATTGTAGGAAGCCAGCACACAACCACCGAGTGACATTCGCTCCCTGAGTTGGTTTTTTCATTTGTTTGCTTGTTTATGTTATTTTTTTTATTTTTACAGAGGCACTGGGGACCGAAACTGGGACCTCCCATGTGGAAAGCAAGTGCTCAGCTGCTTGAACCCCATCTACTTCCCTGCCATTACTTTAAAAAATATATATATATATATTTTAAATATATTTTTTATTGAAGTATATCATTCATACATGAGCAATTACTGTTTTATGAGCTTGTCTTCCTCCTGGCCCATGGGTTTGTATCGTACCACCCCTTCAGGCACGGAGCTCAGTGCTTGGCACTCACTTGCTGTTCAGAATAAGTGGCCTCTAGTTGTTGACCTGAACACTCCTGTGTGCTTTGAACTGGAATGTTGTAGAAGGTCCTCTCCCCTCTCAAGAGCAGTCCTTTATATCACAGGCTGAGTTCAGCAATACACGAAAGTTGAGAAGTCATCTTCTTGTCAGTTAAAAATCTGGCTCAGGCTTCATTTTGGAAACACAGCACAGAAATGCTGAGAATTAAAGCGTTTCCCCTGCTCCTGCAGAAGATAACGGCTTCGCTCTATCACGCCGCCTGCTGTCATGGGGTGCTGGGCCCCCAGGCTCTTAGAGCAGGAGCGCCTGTCTCCTGTGCGGTCCTCTGCCTGGAAAACGTGTCATTTTGGACCGCTTTTCCATGAAGGGAGGTATTCCCTGCTTTCACCGTTACAGGACCTGTAGACTGAGTTTAATTTTTCTACCACTGAAAATCATGGGTTTTGTTGGTAAAGTTTTATTTCACTCATAACCAAGGCTGAAAGGCTGGCGTGGGAAAGCGAGACAACGCGGGTTTGGAGCCAGGAGACTTCGGTTCTGGGCATCTGGCGTTGGGCAAGCCTCGGTTTCCCCCGGCAGGATCCCGAGGTGGTGGGCGCATTCGAGGGTTGTTGGATGGGTCAAGGTGGGTGGGCTTCACGGGGCGGCCTCGAGGCTGCCGGGGTGCCCCTGCTCTGGAGATGAGGGGAGGAGGGGAGGCTGGGCTGCACCAGGGCTGAGGTCTGTTTGAGGATTTATTGTTGTCTTCCCTATTTTCTCTTTGTTTGGATCAAAATTCATTTTTCTGTGTTTGTTGTATAGGTGCATATAGGTGTCAATCTATCTGGGGCTCTGAAATGTTTTGTGTGCCATGGACTTCTTCGATACTCTAGTGAAGGTGATGAATTCTTTCACAGAATAATATTTTTAAATGCATAAAATAAAATATTAGCCTTACCAAGAAAAAAACATATTGAAATATAGTTCTATCTTTAGATCACCTCGATTCCCGGACCACAGATTAAAAATTCTGAGAATATCTTAAAAATTAAAATTCAAAATGCAATTAAGGGTCACAGATGCCATCACTCTGGCTGAACAGATGGAAACTTGGGCCTTGACGGCAGTTCTCAAACAGTGATCCAGAACTGCGCAGGGTTTTCATTGAGTGACTGTTCACCAGGACATAACCCTTCTGTTGACTATGCTTCAAGCTGTACAAAAAACCGTGGGTGCTGGGATTCTTTCGTGCCTTGGTTCTTGTTTCTAGCTCAAAGCACTGCAAACTTGCTGGGTGGCCAGACATTTGAAGAGGATTCCTGCCTAATCATTTCAACCCACACTGGAAATCACAAATGGAGACTTCCTAAATATTCAGTTCGCCCCTCCAAAGTGCATTTGCTCCATCAAGGTTATCCTACCATTAATTATTCATAGGCAGAGCAAGGGGCTAGTCTAATTGCAAATAAGTGCAATTGCTGGGATTGCATAATTTATGATGCCACTTGTTAAACTAAGACAATAAGAGTTGATGAAAGGCATTAAGTGGCCCCAAATTAAAGGTAATTTGGGCTCAAAGGCTGGTTTCCATAGAGCGTAACTTGAGGCTGTCAGCCTGCCTGAGAGCCTCCCCCCTCTCTCTCCCCAGTACGCAGCAGGGAAGCTGGGCACCGTTGGACGTGTGTCTGGCTGGAGTTGCGTCTGTCAGTCTGGGCGTCCTAGAGCTGCGTGGCCCAGCCCAGGAGAGAAGGCCTCTTGCCTCTGGCGAGGCTCGGCAGCTGCCACCTTTCCGGGGTGCAGGACCTGCCTCTGGGCTTGCAGCAGGGAGCCTCGCAGCTTTTCTGCCTTGGCGCTGACTTTTTGCTGAGGGGAGGTTTGGAGGAGATGGCAGGCAGACCTGGAGAAGGTTCACTGGAAATTATTTCCTTGAAAACGAGGAAAGTGTTTTGCTTTCTGTGGGACGAGCACTCACAGATCAGCACCTCCCAGAGGTCAAGTTCAGCCTGTGACACTGCTCACTGGTCTTCCCATCCCGTCTGGCGAGACAGAGACGCTGCTGAAGATGGACTCCTTTGCATAACAAATTTCAAGATAAGTCTATTAAAGAATAAGTGGGCCTGGGGGAGATCATTTACGGCATGTACAGAGAGGTAGCTGCGCCCTGAGTTCAAGGCGGGAGGGCTGCCCTCCCTTTCCTTGAAGAAGCACAGCTGCGGCAAGAAAGAACTTGGGCTTCTGGACCGGGGCAGATATTTTCTCTAAAGACAGAATTTCATCCAAGCTCAAGGGCAGAATCTGGAAACATGGACTCTGATTTTCCTGGGCTTGTGGCGTAGTGCTGTGATTAAGTACTGGGAAGACAATGGGTTCCCTGACCTCTGATGACCTGTAATGCTCTGCAGAGGGACGAGCACCCGAACCAGACCCGCTGTCGTCTCAGGCCCCCAGGGCAGTAGCTACGTGGGTCCCTGCTCCCAGACACTTAGGGGCAGCGCGCTTTGCCCATCTCTGAACCCAGGCCTGGGGGAAGGCGCGAGCCCACCAGGAAGCCGGGGCTGGGGGAGGAGCAGCGTAAGGGGGCAAATGCCTGAACCAGGGAGGCCAGCAAGGGGAGTGCCCGGCCCTGCCGCTGCCCGTGCACCCGCCGGGAAGGCCCGCTGGACTCCGCTGTCTGCTCCTGGGGTGCTGGTGAGAGGAGGCAGCGTCTTCCCTGGGCCCTCAGCTCGGCCCTCCGCCACCTGGCTGCGCTGTGCCCATTCTGGGCAGCGTGCCCGGGGGGCCAGGCTGAACCTACAACCGTGGCTGCCCTGAGACAGTCCCGTTCCACTCTGCCAAATTGCTCCTTGTATCTGGTCGCTGGGTACGCAGATAGGAGCCTGGTGCTGGGGAGATTGGCGGGCACCATCTGCCAAGCTCGCGGCCTGCCTGGCACCGCTGCTCTCGGCCTGCAGTTCTGTCTTCTGACCGAACCTTAGTGCCCTGCAGAATGAAGGTGGGAGCGGGGTGGAGGGCGGTGGAGACTGAGCTGCCCCTGGGGGTGCCTGCTGGACAGGGCGGGTGCCTGGAAGGGGCAGTGAGGGGCAGGGCAGGGCTGTGTGCTCGGGAGGCCAAAGGCCGAGCAGGGGCCGGCCGCCACCACCCGCTGGCCTGGCCTCCGTCTCCTCAGCTCTGAGCAGGACTTGGATGGAAGCCCGTTTAGGAGAGCGCTTGTAAAGACGAAGTTAGGTGCTTTACGGCGCCCGCGTGGCAGGGGCCCAGAGTACCCACGGCCAAGGTCACGCTCCCTTGCTTGTCTTCAGGGGGAGCTCTTCTCCCCGGTCCAGGGAGGGTGGCGTTTGGAACACGTCGAAGAGGGACGCTGAGGAGGGCGGAGGGACTTGTCTGCGGGGGTCTGGACTCGGAGCCCGGGGGTGGTCCTGGCTCTGTCGCTTGGTGCCGTCTGAGCGCGCCGAGGATTGGGGGCGATGGAATCCCAGCGGGCTCTGCGTTTCCTCTGCCGCTCGCCAGGCCTCTGTTTTCTCGCCAGCACCTGCTTCTCTCCCAGGAGCCCAGTGCTCCTTGTTGCCTTCAGTGAAAGCCCCTGCAAGAAAACGTGGCCCCGTTAAAGTCCAAAGGCAGCCGGCAGGCAGGTTTCAGAGCCTCGATGAGGGCCCAGTGCTGGCCGGGGCTGCCAGAGGACAAGGGGTCGTGCTTGGGGCGGTAGGTGAGGGCAGAGGAGTTGTGTGGGGACTAGCCAGGCTCTAACCCCAGCAAGGGGGTCTTTGGGGAGGGCTCCTGGGACTAAAGGGCTGGGAAAGAAATTTGCGTCTCTGAGCCGAAGCTATCGGTTGATAAACACTCTTGCTTGTCTGAGAAAGGTGCGAAGCTGAAGGTGGCGGAGCCTCGAGGTACGGACAGCGCCACGTGGAAGGCGCGGGCGGGAGAGCTGGGCTCCGGCCCCGAGGGTGGGAACTGCAGGTGGACCGGATTCTGAGGGAGATGGTTACTTCCAGGCTGCTGCCGGGCAGGGGGATTGTACAATTAAGTGCTGGTGTGGAAGCAGCCCTCTGGATGCCTGCGCAGGGAAGGGGCTGGACAGTGGGCCTGGAGGCTACCGCCGTGACTGAGGCACGGAGAGGAAGGGCCCGAGCTGGAGACATTCCTGGTGTGAAACGGACAGAGCGGGCTGGCGGGCCACGGCCTGGGCTCTCAGGATTCCAATAACCTTCGCGGGTAAGGTTAGCCAGACCCAGGTCCTTCCACTGGGGACCAGGCTGGAATCCCAAGCTGGAACGAGGCTGGAGCGTGGCTCCCCAATGGGCCTCCGAGCAGAGTGGGCTGCCCGCACCGGGCCCCGCCCCACCAAGGGGAGGGCAAATGCCGGCATCTGGCTCCTGGAGCCCCAAAGGGGAACGACTTGCTCAAGGTCATTGGCAAGTTACGTACAGTCTTCACTGAGCCTTCTGAGCAGAATGGGGGCTCCTCTAGGAAGTGGGGGCTCTCCGTGCTCTGGCAGCTACCTCTTCAGACTCCCTGGTTTGGGCTTTCCCAGGAGTCCTTGAACCCTCTCTAGACTGTGTTGTGTGTGTTTTTTTAAGGAGGTACTGGGATTGAACCTGGGACCTTGTACATGGGAAGCAGGCGCTCAACCACTTGAGCTACATCCGCTTCCCCCTGGACTGTGGTCTTGGCCTTGGGCTCCCTGCTCCATCTCTGCTGCACACCTTTCTTCCTTCAGCCTCGGGGGGGTTGGGGGGCACAGGGACCAGGATGAAGCCGAGGAGGTTGTCCTGCCGGAGAGCGAATGTCACTGGGTGTGTGTGAGTGCCTGGGTGTCTTCTTGTGTGTCTGTGGCTCTGTGCAGTTGGCATCTGACTTTGCATGTCTGTGTGCCTTTTGGCAGTGTGTGAGCATCTGTATTTCTGTGAGTGTGTGTGCGCGCATTGGAAATATTGTCACACCTGGCGGTCTCCTTGAAAGAGCATCGCCTAGCCCCTCCTGCTTGAGACCTGATGAGAAATTGTAGCAAGATAACACACGCAGAGTTTGTTTCTTTCTTTAGCCTAAAGTATTTTGAAATGCTTAGGTAGCCGGTCTCATCTGGAGGAAGAGGACTTAATTAAGTCACATTGTGTTAGGTCATCCCTGGGGCTAATTAACGGATTGTTCCCTTGGCGGCCCAAGGAGTCAGCTGTGCTCGCAGCTGTGCCTGATGTATTCTACTCCTGCTCTCAGGCTAATGATTTGCAGTTTGCAGGGGGTTCCACCATTTGCTCTTCTTGGAAATCCTGCAAGACAGGTGAGGTAGTGACTATTTTTAAAAGAGGAAAGTACACCTCAGGATTTAAAAATGTGCATCACGGCACATTCTCAGCCCTTTCCCAAATGCACGGGTCTCTCTCAGGTGAGCACCTCCTCCTCTGACCTTGTGCCAATCTGCCTCTCTGAGAGTGGAGCACTCGATGCTGCAACATGCCTCCTAAAGCATCCTAATCCTTGGCTTTCAGAGGGCTGTGCCATCCCCATGCATGATGCAGGGCATGATGGACAAGGTGATTTCCAGGGTCCTTTGATTTAGCAGAGAACCCCATTACTGCTCCAGTGTCTTCTCCTCTTGGAGCAGTGTCTTCTCCTCTTCTTCCTCGTCCAACATTTTTGGAAACCAGTGCTCCTCCAAAGTCCTCTGTGTCCAGGCTCATTGCAATAGGAGCTGGGCTGCCAGAGACCTTATTAATAGGGTTTTGGTGTTTTGGTTCTCAGTATCAAAAATAATTCAGGCTATACTGGAATGCAGGTATTTTTTGGGGTTTTCCTCTCTGTCTACTATAGATTGTAAAACATATTAGCTATTCTCACACATTCTGCTTTTTAAAAATTATTATTCTCAAGTCTTTCACAAATAGTGCTGAGAAAACTGATATTCAACATGCAAAAGAATGGAAGTAGACCCCTTCCTCATACCATATACAAAAATTAGCTCAAAATGAATCAACAACCTAAATGTAAGCTGAAACTGTAAGACTCTTAGAAGAAAATATAGATAAATGACTTCAGGACCTTGTGTTAGGGGATAGATTCTTAGGTTCACATTAGAAACACAAGAAACAAAAGGAAAAAATGAATTGGACTTCATCAAATTTAAAAACATTTGTGCATCAAAGGACTTTAACAAAAAGTAAAAACACAATAGCAGAGAAAATATTTGGAAGCCATATATCTGACAAGAGTTTAATATCCAGAATATAAAGAACTCCTGCAACTCAACAACAGAACAATAGGCAGTGACTGAAAAATGGGCAGAGGATGTGGTAGACATTTCTACAGAGAAGATACACAAATTGCCAATAAGCCTATGAATAGATGCTTGACATCATTAGCTACTAGGGAAATGCAAACCAACACAATATGATACCACCTCATATCCACTAGAGTGACTATTGTTTAAATAATGGAAAATAATAGGTGCTGGCCAGGTTACCAAGATATAGGAACACTTGTTTGTAATTTCTGGGTATGTAAAATGGTGTAGCTGCCATGTAAAACAGTTTGGCACCATTCCTCAAAAAGTTAACCAGAGAACTACCATATGAACTGGCAATTCTACTTCTAGGTGTATACGCAAAGAAATTAAAAGGGAACTCAAACAGATATTTATACACCAATGTTCATAGCACCGTTATTCAAATAGCTGAAAGGTGGAAGCAACCTAAGAGCCCATCAGCAGGTGAATGGAGAAATAAAATGTGGTATGTCCATACAATGGAATATTATTTGATCCTAAAAAGGAATGAAGTTCTGGTACATGCCGAAACATGGATGGACCTTGAACACATCAGACTGAGTGAAATAAATATGATACAAAAGGACAGGGAGTATATGGTTCCACTTATATGAAATAACTAGAATATGAAAATTTGGGGAGACAGAAAGTAGATTACAGGTGGGGAAAGGTTTCTGTTTCGAGTGATGGAAATTTTTCAATAATGGATGGTGGTGTGTGTAGCAAAACATGGAATGTGATTAATGCCACTGAATTGTAGGCTTGGGAGTAGTTCAGATAGGAAATTTTATGTTGTATATAAGTTACCACAATTAAAAAGAGAGAGACTGAAGAGACAATGACAATTAGGTGTAATACATGATCTTGCACTGCATCTAATAACGGAGGAGAAAATGTCCAAAGGACCAAATTGGGACAATTGAAAGAACTGGAATATATACAATGGTGCTTTATACAAATGTTAAAGTACCTAAGCTTGACAGTAATACTTAATGTAGTTAAATAAGTGAATGTATCTGTTCTTAGGAAATATGCATGGAGGTATTGAGGTTTCAAGGAGCATGATGTATGCAACTTACTCTCAAATGTTTAGAAAATAGGTAGATAGAATGATTTAACAAATAAGGCAAAATGTGAAAAGTTGGTATATCTGGGTAGGGGGGATACTTGAGTTCACTGTCTTTATGTTTTCAACTTTCCTTCCAAACAAAAATTTACAAAATATTAGTCTAAAACATTTGGGTGTACAAATGGGAGAAGGTTTTAACTATATAAGAGGAGGGGTCTCCCCTACGACTGTGGCCCGAGCTGCTGGGACTGACCCCTGGGTGTCCGGAAGTGCACAGGCCGGCATCCGGCAGTACTCCTCTGAGTCCGTTGGTTTGGGGACGCAGGCCCACACGGGGTCAATGTCAGGCTGGCGGAGCACCAGCTTCTCCTGGGCTGGGCCCTGCACCGCCCACTTGATCCCAGCCCCAGAGCTCTTGGTCTAGGGTGGAGAGTCACTCGATCACAAGGGACCCTGAATATGACACCCCTTGGACAGGCTGATCACTCCTTGATCACCTTGGCCTTGGGCCACTGGACCTCCCCCTCTCCAGGGAGCTGCAGAACACACCTGGGGGGCCTCTACGAATCCCTCTATTTATTCACTCAACACCCCCAGGACTGGAACGCCGTGAAAGCCAGGGCTTGCCCACCTGGTCTAGAGAAGGGAGAGCTGAGGCCCGGGAGGGAAGAAACGTAGTGAGGGTCACTATGCTGCAGTTGCCTGCTTCTCTTGGACACGTTTTCCATTTCAACCGAGCCAGAGTTATTATGCAGTTGAAGAACAATATGGCAATGCCTCCAACTCATATCTGTGGCTAGAAGAAATAGCCTATTTGATGTTTATGTTTCAATTTTCTGTGTACTAATAAAAGTATATAACTGCAGAGAGACTCTATAATACTGAATATGGGCATAATATAGATTTATGGTCTGTGAGGAAAAAACCGAGAAATTAAACCACCACCAGCAAAATGAAAAAAAAAAAAAGGAAATTCCCAACTTTTAATTTTTTTTTAGGAGGTCCTGGGGATTGAACCCAGGATCTTGTACATGGCAAGCAGGCGCTCAACAGCTGAGTTACGTCTACTCCCCACCTCCCAACTTCATTGGCCAGCCAAATGGAAGCATCGAATTGAAGTACTCCTTAACTCGTTTTTCAATTCCTGAATTCAGGACCTTGAGAATGTATTTATGAAAACTTGGACCCACCCAGGTCCTGCTCCCGTAGCCTTGGTAGTGCTTTCCAGGGACAGGAAAACGTGTGATTGAATTTGCACTCTGGTGCTGCCACGTCTGGAAGTTTTCCACACTGGAGCCAGTCCTGGCAAAACTTACCTTGTTATTACAGAGTGGAGGGGGTGCCAGGGTTCATTTTGCTCCTGTGTAGACAGCCGAGTTTCTCAGAGGGGCTCTGTTGACATGCTGGGCTGGCTAATTCTTGTTGTGACAGCTGTACCGGCATTGTAGGGCATTTCACAGCATCTCTGGCCTCTAACCACCCCCCGGTTGTGATGGCCAAAAGTGTCTCCAGACATTTCCAAATGCCACCCAGGGTCGAGAGCCCTGGTCTACAGCATAAGCATGAAGTCGAGATTTGGCTTGACTTGCACTCATGAGGCTGACAGAAAGGAATAGCAATCAAGTAAACACAAAGACCTGCCATTTGCTTAGTGACTACTTAGGAAAAACACAGGGCCAGGTGCTTTACACCTATTATCTCATTTTAACCCCAGGTCAAAACTCTGACACGATGGAACAGTACACATTCTGGGTAGCCTGAGCAGAGGAGGAATTTAACTTATGCTGGGTGACACTGGGCAGCTCACTGGATCTCCTTGGCCGCTGGGAGCCATGCCTGAGCCAAGCTGCAGGCCTGGTCCCCCTGACCCCGCTGCACCTCCCCTGGGCACAGGTACCTCCTACACCTTAACACCTGTGCTGCTGAAGGGCTGGCACCAGGACAACGTGGCCTCCTGGAGCCAAGGCCTCTGCCAGCACCTTCACCAACAGAAGCCATTTCTCCTGCTGCCATTTTGAAGCAAAGGGTCTGTGCATTAAAGGCAGGGTCTCTCCCAGGGCATTTGTTTGGCAAGGCCTGGGTGGCTTGCCTGTATCAGAGCCTCAGGGGACGTGGAAAAGTCAGTTTCTCAGGAAATTGGGAGCTAGGGAAATGCCTCAGACGTGAGAAGCATGTTCGGTAGCTCCCAAAGGACCATAAGGCATACCAAATGCCCATGTTACGGGCAGACAGTTTTCTGCCTGGTATCTAGGTAAGGAAACAGGCTCGGAGAGTTTAAGAAGCGTGCCTGTCTATGTGAATTCAACACAAGCTGTCCTACTCTTTCTATGTAATAGGAGGAACCAAGGAAGCTCCCTGGTCTGAGATGTGGCCTTGGTGTTTTGCCCAACTGGGGCTGCTTGGTGCCTCCCAAAACGCCTGTCCGGGGCTGCCACCATGAGGCTGTGGGAGTGAGTGGCTCCCAGGGCCCTGGCAGCAGGCTCCGGCTACTTCTTTCCCCTGGGGCCTGTTTTTCCTACAACCCGGAGGAAAAGGGGCCAGTAAGGCTGTCCCACTGCCCTGGCCCCTGAGATGGTTCCCGAGGATCCCCACCTCCTGCTTCGCACGCCCAGGTAAGCTCTTTCCTGGGGCGTAGGCTGCACTTCTGCCAAATAGGATAGAGCCAAAGTGAAGGAGTGCCAAGATCAGGACACGAAAATCTTGAGGCTCCACTTGTGCGTCTCTCCCGCAGGCTCACTCTGAGGTAGTCCAGCTGCTGCTGTCAGCTGCCCTCTGGAGAAGCCCATGCTGAGAGGAACTGCCCGCCGGGAAGCCTGCCCGCTGCCCTGAGAGTGGCCCTGGCAGCAGGTGCCCTCACCTTCAAGCCCTGAGGCGACCACAGCCCCAGCTGACCCCTCGATTGCAGCCTTGGGGGAACCCTGAGCTGGAGGCACCCAGCCAAGCCACGTCCAGATTCCTGCCTCCCCAAATCTGTGAAATAAATTTCCTGTTCTAAGTCCTTAAGTTTTGGGGCAACAAATAGCTACCAACTGAAGAAGTAATTTGTGGGAAATGGTTGTGGCTCAACTGATAGAGCATCCACCTACCATACAGAGGGTCCAGGGTTCTATATCCAGGGCCTCCTTGACCCGTGTGGAGATGGCCCACATGCAGTGCGGATGTGCATAAGGAGTGCCCTGCCATGCGTGGGTGTCCCCCGCATAGGGGAGCCCCATGAGCAAGGAGTGCGCCACACAAGGAGAGCCACCCAGGAGTGGCACCGCACACACAGAAAGCTGACGCAGCAAGATGACACAACAACAACAAAGCGACACAGTTTCTGGGT
The DNA here is from genome assembly GCF_030445035.2 of Dasypus novemcinctus. Lineage (NCBI taxonomy): Eukaryota > Metazoa > Chordata > Mammalia > Cingulata > Dasypodidae > Dasypus > Dasypus novemcinctus. Next base: position 8,043,831 of record NC_080697.1, read on the forward strand.
ACCGCATGACAAGAATGCAAGTGGACTCAGAAGAACACACAGCAAATGGACACAGAGAGCAGACAGTGGGGAGGAAGGGGAGAGAAATAAATAAAAATAAATCTTTTAAAAAAAAAGTAATTTGTGCCTTCATCTGGGAGAAATACTTCTGACCATTAATTTGAACTTGAGGTTTAATTTAGTCAACAGGTGTTTACTGAACACTTGCTATGCCTCAGAGAGTGGGCGCACTCTGGGCATGCCTCTGTTCCCAGAAGGCTGCTGCTCCTTGAGAGCAGGACTTTTGCCCTCCCCGGCCTGGGCCCTGCTTTGGTAGTCAGGGCATGGGGGGAGCAAGCGGCTGCTTTCACTCCCCTTGATGGCTCTCGCTTAGTCCATTGTACGTTCCATTTCTGCCCAAGCCTCCGGGTTTCTTCATGCTCCCTCTATATTTCAGGTGTTTCATGTCTTCCAGATTGAGGTACCTCCTACCCCTCCCACTCGTTCACTCTTTAAGGCCTGGGTCAAGCCTCTGTGCTCCAAGAAGTCCCCTCCCTCCTCACCTGCCCCGGGCGCCCCTCCCTCCTCACCTGCCCCGGGCACCCCTCCCTCCTCTGAGGCCTGTAGCGCTCACAGGTTCTACCAGGTCGTTCTCTGAGTCGTGTGTGTTCTCTGTTGGCAGCTCCCACGGGGACTGTCCTCTGCTCAGCTTTTCTGTACCTTCTCATAGTGTCTGGCCCAGGAAATATTTGCTGAACAAATGAATGCCATTGGGACTGGCAGCAGCTACACTTGGCCTAACTCTTTCAGTTCTCACTTGTTTTCTACTTCCCTCCTCCCTGCCTCCCTCCCTCCCTTCTTTCCTTCTCTTGTTTATTCTTGCATTCATTCTGAAAACATTTACTGAACTCATACATGTACTCATTACTCTGCAGGGAACTGGGAATAGAAAGATGAACCAAACACAGTTTCTGCTCCCACACTGCACTGAATTTCTATGCTACTATAACCAATTACTACAAACGAGTAAATAATACACATTTATCATCTCCTAATTCTGTAGGTCGGAAGTCTGACGCAGGACTTCTGGGCTACCATCAAGCTGCCAGCAGGGCTGCACTCCTCCAGAGGCTCCGTTGCCTCTCCAGCTCCTTTCTTGGCTGCATTCCTTGGCGCCAACTTCAAAGCCAGCAGCAGTAAGTAGAGTCCTTCTCATGCAACCCTCTCTCCTGCTCTTTGCAAAAGGAAATTTTTCAAGGACTCAGATGAGTAGATTGGGGGCCCTGGGTAATCCAGGATAGTCTTTCCATCTCCAAGCCCATAACCTCGTCATATCTGCAGGGTTCCCTTGACCTTGAGGTAGCATATCAGGGCCTGAGCATCTGGGTGCTATTCTGCCCGCCACAAACTCTCCTTGCCTGTCACTGTCTGTATCGAGTCAACTTGTTGATAGGCATATCCTGTGCTCAGCTTGTGTCTCGTGACTGGGATGTACTGGGACCTAGATGTGGACTTACCATTGTGGGAAGCAGAAGAAAAGAGCTTAAAATAAAAGCTGTATAAGAGGCTGGTTTAAGCTGCCTCTGCCTCTAAAGAAAGCTGGAATTTCTTAGATTGTCCTGGACGAGAGCTCTCACCTCACAGTGTTTTATTTTGTCTCCCTTGACGGGAGTGTATATTTTATTCCTTCACTGCAGCACCGCATTCCCCAGTCACCACCACTCTTTTTCTCAGGCCCCGAAGTCTTTCATGGGACAGTTTGACTGTTCTGTAGGATTCTGTGGGGTACAAAAGCCCCGAGCTGGAATAAGGGGCACGGTCCGGAGGAAGAGTGCCCCGGGCCTGCCTGAAACAGGACCCGGGCTGGGCAGGCCTTGGTGGGGTCAAGTAACTGCCCACAAAGGTAGCAGCTAGCCTGACTTCTAACACCGTAATTAGAATTCTATACCGTAATTTGTAACTTATCTAAATGGAATCCAATTGTAGCACTGAGTTTTTTCCAAGTCAATCTATATTATTGTATATGAAAGTAGGTGGTTCATCTTCATTGCTGTTCAGTCTTTCATTATAGGAATATAAAGCAACTTACTTATCCTATCCATTATTAGTGTGTATTTGTTTTTTGTTTTTTTAATTTTGGGGTGTTACAAATATCACTGCAATGAATGTTTTTGCACGTGTCTTTGGACTTTTTGGATAGAAGTTTGTTACTTTTAATAAAGTCCAGTATATCAGTTTTTTTCTTTAAGATTATTGGTTTTTGTGTCCTTTTATGGGACTCTTTGCTTAACCTATGGCCATAAAGTTCTCCTCCTATGTTCTCTTCTAAAACCTTATTGTTTTGCTTTTTCAATGTAGACCCACAATCACCTGTAACTGATTTTTTGGTGTGGTGTGTAATACTGGTCAAAACTTACTTTTTCCTCATGGGAAAAAAATGGCTATTTATTAAAAAAAAAATCCTTTCTTCATGGCTCTTCAGTGTCAGTCTTACAATAAACCGAATGTCCATGTAAGTGCAAATCTGTTTCTGGTCATTCTATTCTATTTGTTTATATTAAAACAGCCACTAAATCTTTTTTGTATGTGTCTTTATTTGTTTTTTTAATATTACATTAAAAAAAACATGTGGTCCCCATATATCCCCCCACCCCCCCTCACCCCATTCCTCCCCCCATAACAACAACTTCCTCCATCATCATGGGACATTCATTGCACTTGGTGAATGCATCTCTGAGCACCGCTGCACCTCATGGTCAATGGTCCACACCATAGCCCACACTCTCCCACAGTCCACCCAGTGGGCCATGGGAGGACACACAATGACAACCACTAGTCACTGCAACTTACTAGTAAGTCTGATATGTAGAAGCACAGGTCCTTCCAGACTGATCTTTTCCAAATTGCCTTGGATATTCTTGGCTCTTTGTACTTTCACTTGACTTTTAGAGCCAGCTTGTCAATTTCCACAAAAAACACCTGCTAGGATTTGGATTTGGAGTCATTTATAGGCACAGATAATTTTGGGAGAAAAGACCTCTTTACTTAGATCTTCCAAACTATGGATATGATTTATCAATCCATTTATTTCCATTTTCTTTAGTTTCTCTCTATTAAGTTTCCCTGTTTTTTAAAAAAATTTATTTTATCTCCACCACCTTGTGGATTCTTTTTGCATGCTGTCTGTTCTGTGTCCATTCACTGTGTGTTCTTCTGAGTCTGTATTTATTATTTTTATTTATCCCCCGCCCCTTGCGGCTTGCTTGTTGTCTGCTCTCTCAGTCCACTCACTGCGCGCTCTTCTGTGTTTTTGCTTGCCTCCATTTTTGTTGCATCACCTTGCTGAGTCAGCTCTCTGCAGCTCTTGTGGGCCGGTGGCTCTCTGCAGGGTGCGGGCAAGCCTGCCTTCACAAGGAGGCTCCAGGATATGAACCCAGGGTCCCATATGGTAGTCAGGAGCTCAACCAATTGAGCCAGAGCCACTTCTCTCTCTCTATAAAGTTTTGTAGTTTTCAATGTAGAAATCTACAAATTTCGTTAGATTTGTTCTTAGTTACTTAACATTTTATTGTATTTGTAAGTGAATTAAAATAATTTTCTAATCATCGCTAGTGTATAAAAACAAAACTTTGAATATACTGTCTTCATATCTAATAATTCTAATAGTTTATCTGTTGATATATTTATATTTTACATTTTCTGTGTATGTAAGCATAGCATGAAAAAGGACAATCTCATATCTTTCTTTCTAATTCTTATCCTTTCTGGTTCTTTTTCTTATCTTATTTCATGCAGTAGGGCAGCCAATCCAATGCTGAAGAGAAGTGATGATAGTGGATATTCCTCTTTTAATCATAGCCTTAGCATTTTACAATCAATACCATGTTTGCTATAGGTTTTTCTAAAACTTTTTATTTTGAAATAATTTCAAACACACAGGAAAGTTGCTGTAGCAATTTGATACTGTTTATGAATTTCAATAATAGATATTGGATTATGTTTGTGAATTAGTCTGTTCCTCTGGGTATATTAGATTATATTGGATTCAGAGGTTTTACTTTTACTTGATTAGATTATGATTAAGGCTTTGAGTGGGCCATGTCAGTAGGATGTTGAGTCCCTGCTCCCTTGGTCAGGGACTCACAGAGAAAACTGAACAGCAGAGGAGTTAGATGCCCCGGGAAGTAAACACACAGAGATGCAGATATGTGAGGAAGGAGAGAAGGCTCCATTAGACACAGCAGAGGCCCTGGGAAGAAAAAGCCAAGCTGTTTGCCTGAGAGTCTACAGCTGGCCTTGTGGAACGACCAGAGCAGCTGAACCTGGAGAGAAATGAGCCCTTGGAGGAAGACAAGACTTATCCCAGCTGCAGCAGTTTGATATAGTTATGAATTCCAAAAATAGATATTGGATTATGTTTGTAAACTGGTCTGTACCTGGGCATAATTAAGTTAAGATTAGGGCTTTGATTGGGCCACGTCTTCAGGGTACGGCAGATAAAAGGCATGGCAAAGGACAGAGTTGAGGGGTTCTTAGTGCTGGAGTTTTGATGTTGGAGTTTGATGCTGTAGTCTTAAGCTGGAGCCCCAGGAAGTCAGCACGCAGAGGAAAGAGAAGCAAGCCCTCGAAAGAGAGGACCTGAGGCGGGAAGAACACATAAGAATAGAGATAGCCCCTTAGACACAGCAGAATCCCCAGGGAGAGGGACAGAGTCGTTCACCTGACAGTCTACAGCTGACCTTGTGGAGAAAAGAGAGGAGCTGAGCCCAGAGGAACCCAGGAAGCCTGAACCCTCGCAGCCGTCAGCAGCCATCTTGCTCCAACTTTGGTGAGGGAAGTCACTTATGCTTTATGGCCTGGTATCTGTAAGCTCCTACCTCAAATAATCACCATTTATAAAAACCAACCAATTTCTGATATTTTACATCAGCACCCCTTTGACTGACTAATACACCAGCCTACAGCTGATATTGGAAGAAGCTGGAACCACAGAGCCTTAAGAGGAAGAGGAAGCCTGAACCCTTGCAGACATTAGCAGCCATCTTTCTCCAACACAGGGCAACAGACTTTGGTGGGGGAAGTAACTCAACTTTATGGCCTGGTAACTGTAAGCTTTGACCTCAAATAAATACCCTTTATAAAACCCAACAGATTTCTGGTACTCTGCATCAGTACCCATTCGCTAACTAATACAGTTGCAAAAATAAAAATAATACAGGGAACTCCAGTATACCCCCTAACCAGATTTACCAACTTTTCAAATTTGCCACATTTGTTATACCACTCTCTCTCTCTCTCTCTATCTCATCTCTCTCTCTCCTCTATCTATCTCTATCTCTTTCTCTTCCATCCATCCATCATCTACCTATTATGTATTTTCTAAACATTTGAGAGTAGGTTGCATCATCATGCTCCTTTACCACTTGTTACTTCCACGCATATTTCCTAAGAACAAGGATATTTACTTATGTAATACCATTAAGTGCAATTATCAAGTTCAAGAAATTTAACATTGGAGAAGGCATACGATCTATATTCCATTTTTTGACTGTCCCAATAATGTCCTTTTGGGACATCATTAGATCCAGTCCAGGATCATGTATTGCATGAATTGTTATGGTCTTTTTGGTGTCTCTCTTTGTTTAATTGTGGTAATATATTCAAAATAAAATTTCCCCTCTCAACCACTCCCAAGCATACGATTCAGTGGCATTAATCACACTGTTCATGCTGTTGTGCTATCATCACCGCCATGCAAACTTTTCCATCATCCCAAAGAGACCCTGCACCCGTTAAGCATTAACTCCCCATTCCCCCTTTCTCACACCCGTGGTAGCCTGTAATGTACTTTCTAGCTCACTAAATTTGCATATTCTAGTTACTGCATGTAGGTGGAATCATACAATATCTGCTCTTTTGTGTCTGACTTATTTCACTCAGTATAAGTTTAAGGCGCATCCATGTTGTAGCAGTTATCACAACTTCATTCCTCTTTAGGGCTGAATAGTATTTCCTTGTATGTGTACATGACATTTTGCTTATCCATCAGTTGATAGACCCTTGGGTTGCTTCCATCCTTTGGCTATTGTGAGTAATGCTGCCATGAACGTTGGTGTTTAACTCTCTGTTCGAGTCCCTGCTATTGTTTCTTTTGAAGTGGGATTGCGGGGTCATATGGTAATTCTCTCCTTACTTTTCTGAGGGACTGCCAAATTGTTTTCCACAATGGTTGTACCATTTTACGTTCCCACCAATGATGTATGAAGTTTTCTATTTCTCAACATCCTTGCTGCCACTTGTTATTTTCTCTTCAGAAAATTTTATTTTGTTAATATTCATTCTAGTGGGCATGGATTATATATGATTTGCACATATTTTCCCCCATTCTGTGGGTTTTCTTTTTACTTTCTTATTGATATAGTGTCAAACACAAACTGTTTTAATTTTGATTACCTTTTTTCTTTTTTCTCATGTGTGTTTTGTTTACTTATTTAAAAATCAATGCTAAGAGTTAATGAAGCAGGGAGCAGATGTAGCTCAAATGGATGAGTACCTGCTTCCTAGGTACAAGGTCCTGAGTTCAGTCCCCACTACCTCCTGAAAACAAAACAAACCAACAAACCAACGATAAAAACCAGCTCTCACTGGGGAGCAGATGTAGCTTGGTGGCTGAGCGCCTGCTTCCCATGTACAAGGTCCTGGGTTCAATCCCTGGTGCCTCCTTAAAAAAAAAATTAAAGAAAATTTTCTCCTATGTTTTCTTTTAAGAGTTTTACAGTTTAGTTCTTACATTCAGGTCTAAAATCCATTTTGAGTTAAATTTTGGTATGGTGTAATGTAAGGTGTCCAACTTCATTCTTTTGTAGGTCCATATTCAGTTTTCTTAGCACCATTTGTCAAACTTTGATTTGATTTTTTAAAGTTATACTTATTTTGTATTCTTATGATAAGTATTTCATTTGCATGTTTTTTTGTATGTGTGTGTATTATATATACATATATAAATTGCTGGATTTGGAGTGTTAATATTTGTATTTTTGGGGACTTTATTTTAATTTTCTTGTTAGTTTTTGGGATCAAGTGCTGGACTCATCAAATGAGTTGGGAAGTGGTCCTGCATGTATTCATATCTGAAAGAATTTTTGGAAGATTTTTATTTCCTCATTAAGTGCTTGGAAAAATTTACTAGTCTAATGATTTTGACCTGAAATATTCTTTTAGGATTTTTAAAGGACTGTCTTAAATTATAGAATCAATGCAATGTCTGCTTGCATTCTCGGCAGCATCAGGAATCTGTGTCTCTTTTTGTTGTGTCATCTTGCTGCATCAACTTTCCGTGTGCGGCACCCCTCCTGGGCAGGTGGTGCTTTTTTTTGTGCGGGGCGGCTCTCTTTGTGGGGCACACTCCTTGCACGTGGGGCTCCCCTATGTGGGGGACACCCCTGTGTGGTATGGCACTCCTTGCACGTGGCAGCACTGTGTGTGGGCCGGCTTACCACACAGTCCAGGAGGTCCTGGGTTTCAACCTTGGACTTCCCATGTGGTAGGCGAACGCTCTTATCAGTTGAGCCATATCTGCTTTCCAGAAGTGTGTTTCTTAACATCTAAACATATAGGGGTTTTATCTTTATATGCTGTTATTGATTTCTACCTCAATTTTTAAATTGTGGCGAAAGGATGTACACCAAATTAATTTAGTCTATGAAAATTCTTGCTAATTACTTTGTGGTTTAGCATATGGACACTTTGGTAAATGTTCCTGTGGTATTTACAATGAATGTGGGAATTGCAAGTACTTGGGATAGAGTTCTAAATAGGTCATTTAGCTCATAGTTGTTAATTGCATTGTTCAAATAGTTTGCATTTGTTGAAACCACTATTATTTTGTGTTTTTTCCTTTTTGTGCAGTAGTACATAATTTTAACTGCTGCATGAGTTGTAACAGAAGAGTACTGAGAAATGTGACACATCTATAGATAAGCACAGTTATAAACAACTGAAAAACTGAAGGCGCTCACGGAACAGTGTTTACGTCTAGTAGTAACTGGAAACTTTATTTCTCTTCAATTACTTGGGAGAAAAAGCCACTTCTGAGCAACTGAATCTTTTATTCCCACTCAGTTGTATCACATCGTGGGGTAAAGAGGACAAATTGGTGGTCGGGAGATGAAGATCCTCGTTCCGATTCTGCTTTCCCCCTGCTCTGGGAGCTTGAGGGAATCGCCTCTCCTTTCTTGGCATCGGTTTCCTCATATGGAAAAGTCAGGGGCTGCTGTCGAGGGCTGCTCTGGCCAGTTTATCTGAGAATCTACACGTCAATGAGGAGATGTCTTGTGGGACTAAACTATTTGGGCATTTTTTAAGAACATTTTCCCAGAAGTGTTTTTCATTTCAGTTTTATGAGTTGAGTAGAAAACAGATGACATTAACGTGACTCCCCATATTTCAACCACAGTGTTGGCCTGCAAAACGCGAGCTGTGTTTATTTCCATGTCAGCGTGAAGGAGCTGGCTGCTGTGGAGTGGTCACTGGGGCTGGCTCCCGTGCCCTGCAGTGGCTGGTCTCTCCCACCTCTGCCCTTGGCTAGCGGTGGGTCACCCGACTGTGCCTGGAGCAGCTTCTTGTACTCTGCTCCCTACTTCCCACGGCTTTCCCTTTGGGCTCAGTGGGTGGTGGGCTGCAGGTGGTCTCCATGGCTCCAGAGCACGTCCGTGGTACCATGGATTGGCCCGAGACCCTGAACCTCCCCAGGTGGATGTTGAAGGAGCAGATTCCTGAGGCTTCCAAAGGAGAGACAAGCAGGTGGTGTCTACAGCCCCTGCCAAAGGAAGAGTCCAGAACCAGGCAGTCAGTTTGCAGTGGACGAGTGGTTCTGAGAACCAATGGTAAGAAACCTGCGTGTGGGCCCCGGGTTGAAGGGCCTGGGAAAGGGGCGCTTTGGGACAGGGAGACTGGGAAACTCTGACTCCCTCCTGCTATCCGCTTAGAGACTGTTCCCTCCCCTGTAAGTAGACGCAGCTTCTTTACGTCGCCTGCCTCTCCCACAGCTTCCCCTCTCTCCTAAGCACTGCTGTCATCCTGGGTGACTTCACACTCCATGTGAGGGACGTACGGGGCCCCACAATCCCTCCACCTCCTGCACTCACCAGAGGCCCCGTGTCCTCCTTCCCTCCAGCACCCATTGCTCCACGTCACGTGGAACGTCTCCATCTCAGAGACGGGCCGTTCGGCTCCAGGGCGGCCCACGCTCCCATACGCACTTTCTCACAACATGGGGTCTTCTGCTTTCTAGACATTTCCACCCAGTTCCTTTGTCTTCCCACTTTGTCCCCGGACGTCAGCTCCCCTTCCCTCATTTTCCTTACCTGCCCTGGTCTGTTGAGCACTTGAGCAAATCCATCTCTAGGACCCTCAATCCTAAGCTGCCTTATCATCTTACTCCTATCCGAGGAATCCCCCTAGTTGCAGACTTTCCTTTGTTTTCATCAAGAAAGGGGAGAAAATCCGTAGGATAGCCCTCAACTTTTAAATTCCCATTCATAAACTTTATATACCTTGTCATCTCAGCTTAAAGGGATTTGCTCTATTAGTTTAGTCACTCCTTAAAACAAAATTAGAAAGAAAGAAAGAAAAAAAAGAAGGGTGGGAGGAAGGAAGGAAGAGGAGGAGGGAAGGGGAAACAGAGGGAGAAGGAAGGCACAGCTGATTTCAAACTTCTCTTGTTCTTCTCATCTATGTCCATTCGAAAATAATTTATGAATCACTTCCATAGTGGATCAGTCAATTCAGTCGTTCGCTCAAATGGCACTTCTGAGCTCTGAAGAGGTGCCGGGCCCTGTGCTAAGTGTTGGGAATTCAGAGTTCAAGAAGACGTGGAGGGAGCAGATATGGCTCAAGCAGTTGGGCACCTGCCTCCCACATGGGAGGTCCCAGGTTCGGTCTCCAGTGCCTCAGAAACAAACAACAAGCAAAACAAACGAAAATCTCAGGGAGGTGGACGTGGCTCAGTGGTTGAGCTCTGGCTTCCCACATACAAGGTCCGGGGTTCAATCCCCAGCCCCTGGTACCTCAAAAAATAAAAACCTACACAGTGCTGTCCTTAAAGTCCTTTACAGTTTCGGTAGTGGGATTGGTCACATAGGATCATTATTTTTTTAAGATTGTTTTATTTTTATTTATTTCTCTCCCCCATCCCCATTGTCTGCTCTCTGTGTCAATTCATTGTGTGTGCTTCTGTGTCCAACTGCGTTCTTTGTCAGTGACACTGGGAAGCTCTTTTTTGTTGTGTCATCTTGCTGCGTCAGCTCTCCGTTTGTGCAGTGCCACTCCTGGGCAGGCTGCACGTTTTTTGTGCAGGGTGGCTCTCCTTATGGGGTGCACTCCTTGCACGTGGGGCCCCCACGTGCTAGAGGTAAGCAAAGGGAGCCAGCCAAGAGGGTGTCAGCGTCCAGAGCAGGAGGCGGGGCGGACCCTCACCTGTGAGACAGCTTGAGTGAAGAGCGTGTGCTGCCCTTGGGGCCTCAGTGCGACGAGGGGATGGGAGGGACATTGAGGCCCAAGACCCACGAGCCAGGCTGCCGGTGGCCAGACCAGGAGGCCCTAGTGTTCACGTTTTCTATCCGTCCCTGAAAGACAGAGGCGAGCACAGGTTTGCAAATATCTCCTGTAGAAAGCAAAAGGGGTTGGGTCTGTCTCCAGGTTTTCTGAGAGAACATTCCCTCAGCCTCCTTGAGCTATCCGGGCAGGCAGGGAGGGGTGGTCAGGTGTGTGGGAGGGAGCAGGGGCTGTTGAGGTGGCTGCTGGGCGTGGACACCGATCGCCAGAGCCGACCCCCTGCCCATGACTGTCCCAAGGTCAAGGGGACACATTCCAGGGGGCTGGCCCTATTCCTTTCTTCTGAGCAAAAGTGCCTCCGCTCCTGCTCCGCCTTCCCCACCCCTGTCCTCCCCTTTCCCCTCTCAGCTCTTTTCCCTCAGGAGCTTCTCATGAGAGGAGGTGGCCGAGTAGAGCTGGGAGCCACGCGTCCTGAGAGGTGACAGCTTCCTCCCAGGGTTCTGAGTGAGGACAGCCTGGCAGCCCTGGGCACCCGAGGTTCGCCGGGTGAATTTAGAGAGACCCCCTCTGGGCTTAGCAGCCAGGGAGGCACAGGGCTGGGTGGGCAGTGGCTGAGTCATGCCGCAGCTTCCAGGGCAGCCAGTCCTCCCTCCCTCACTCCGGGTACACCCCGGGCTCCCCACAGTGGAGTGGGTCCGTCTCCCGGGCCTGGCCCTTTCCAAGCATGGGTAGGTCACTTCCATAGCCCCACGGCCAAGTGCAAAGGACCTGGCTTTGAATTCAGTGCATCTCATTTCATTTTACCTTTTAAATTTTGGGCCAGGAGTGATGATGCCTGATATTTTTTTCCTTCTTCTTAATTGTCCCTCACGGGGTGGGAAAGACGGCTCCTGTCAGCCGGGGAGGGAAAATTCCGACAGGCCGTTTATTCTAATGCTAGCCTTCTGACCCCTTGGAAGATCATTGAAAGTTATGCTGATTATGTTTCAGGTTATAGTCTGTGTCTTTTTTTGTTTAAATGTACGATAATTTAGAGATAATTTTATAGTGGTTACGAAATCCTACCAAGGGGATGTTTTCCTTTGGAGTACAACTGAGAGAAGACTGGTCTCCTGTGGTAAGAAAAAGCAGTTCAGCCAGTCCTTGAGGTGATCTGCCCTCAGACTGAGCCTTAAAAGGAAATAAACCAGTAGGAGGGAAAGGAAATGATGCAGGAGCAGCAGAAGGGGCTGAGCCAGGGCCAGTGACGGCTGAGGCTGCACATGTGCCTGCCATACAGGTGACACGGGGCTGCATGGACAGATCCCTCTTGGCATCAACTGGGGAGTCGGGGGCCTAGCAGTCATCGGATCAGGAGTCATGAACCTATTACCTCCACCTCTGACACATCCTCCTGAGGGGAGAAAGGCTCAAACCATAAACGTGTCCTCCAACTCCAAGCCCCGGGATGGCAGAATAAAAGAATGGGGGACAATCAGCAAGATGGTGGCAGAGTAAGGAGCTCCTAGAATCAACTCCTGCCACAGGGCAGTTAGTAAACACCCAGGGCTCTCTGGAGCTGCTGAAGCCCCTGTTTGGGGGCGCCAGGAGACCAGAAGAGCATCCTGTCACATCCTTGAAGGAATGGAAGGAGGAGACTGCCCATCTGCAGAGAAGACTCATAAGTAGAGGCTCCATGCTCCGGAGGCCAGTGCCCATCCTCCACTGGAGGCATAAGCCACCTCAGGAGCTGTTCCGTGGCTGGAATTGAAAGCTCCACTTCCCCGAAATGGGGGAGGAAGAGGTGGTTGGGCACCAACTTCAGCTACAGAGGAATAAATTAAGCGGGCTAAAGTATAATCCTGAGAACTGCTAAAGTTCGAGCCTGTCCAAGTCAGAAATAGGCCAGAAACAGCCTTCTTAACACCGCGCCTGGTATGAGGGGAAGCAGGGTGGACTGAAAATCCCAGTGCTGGTGGGGACCGGGTTCTTCTCATCCAGATCATATTGTAGGTCTTGCCAAGGCCCAGTGCCATCTCCAGCAGGGAGGAAGCTACGGGGACCTACCTGCGCCAGCCTCTCTGGGAAATTGCCGACCAAGCCACGGAGGCCGGTGATTGTCCACTCTGGTGGCACGAGCTGCCCCAGGAGCTACTCTGTGGCTGGAATTGGAAGATTCCCTTCCCAAAAACAGGGGAGGAGGAGATGGTTGGCTGCCAATTTTGGCTACTGATTGGTAGACTTGACTGACTAAGGTATAACCCTGGGAACAGCTGGGGTGTGAATCTGCACAAGTTGGAAAGAGGTCAGTGGCCACCATTTTGATTCTGCCCCCAGCCTCAGGGGAAGCCAGGCTGACTGAAAATCACAGTGAATGTAGGAAACAGTTTCTTTCACCAGTTCGGTCTGCAGCCCTAGCCTAGGCTTTAGCCCCATCTCTGGCAGGGAGGAGGCTGGCGGGCCCTGCAACAGCCTATCCAGGTAACTGCAGGTAGCTTTGGCTGGCACAGACTGAAAATTGGAAGTCTACCGGGGCAACTGTGGTCATCTTAGACCCGCACTGCCTAGAGTGCTGCCCATACCTGTAGCTCCATCCCTGCCCCAGGAAGGGGAAAAAGGGGCATAAAGCTTCATCAGTCTCTCTGGACAACTACAGTCTAGGCCTGCACTTGGATTATTCCACACAGCTGTGACTCTGTCCCTAACCCTGGGAAAGGAGAAAGTTGGGAGAAACTTCATTGGTCCCTGGCACAATGAGGGCAGCTTGAGCATCCACAGCTTATAGCACCAAATACGTCCTTGGTTCCTACTGAACAACCAGCAAGGGAGAAAGGGCAGGAAGCCCTAAGCAAAAGAGAAAAACTGCACCCAGAATAAATACTCTAGTAAGCCAGGTGCCAAGACACCAACAAAAAATTACAATCCACACCAAGAAACAGGAAGCTATGGCCCAATTAAAGGAACATGATAAGCCTCCAGATGATATAAAAGATTTGAGACAACTAATGATAGATCTTTAAACAAATCTCCTTAATAAATTAAATGAAATGGCTAAAAAGATTAAGGATATTAAGAAAATACTGGATGAGCACAAAGAAGAGTTTGAAAGCATACACAGAAAAATAGGAGGTCTTATGGGAATGCAAATTGCAATAAATGAAATTTAAAAAAACATTGGAATCATATAAGAGCAGTTTTGAGGAGGCAGATAAGAGGATTGGTGAGTTTGAAGAAATGGCCTCTGAAAGTGAACATACAGAAGAACAGATAAAGAAAAGAGTGGAAAAAAATGACCAAGGTCTCAGGGAACGAAATGACAGCAAAAGGCAGGCAGAATACATGTCATTGGTGTTCCAGAAGGAGAAGAGAAGGGAAAAGGAGCAGAATAATTGAAGAAATAATGGTAGAAAATTTCCCAACCCTATTGAAAGACAAAGATATCCATGTCCCAGAAGCACAACATACTCCCATCTGAAAAAATCTGTTATTGACCAACTCTGAGACACATACTCATCAGAATGTCAAATGCCAAAGACAAAGAGAGAATTCTGAGAACAGCAGAAGAAAAGCAGTGCATAACATATAAGGGATACCCAATGAGATTAAGTGCTGATTTCTTACCAGAAATCATGGAGGCAAGAAGACAGTAGTCTGATATATTTAAGATGCTACAAGAGAAAAACTTCCAGCAAAAAATCTTACATCCAGCAAGACTGTCTTTCAAAAATGAGGGTGAGATTATAATATTCACAGATAAACAGAAACTGAGAGAATTTCTAAGCAAGTGACCAGATTTTCAGGAAATACTAAAGGGTGTGCTAGAGCCTGAAAACAAAAGACAGGAGAGAGAGGCCTGGAAGAGAATCTAGAAATGAAGATTATTTCAAGGAAAGTAGCTAAAATCTGCAAAAGAGTGGTAAAAATAAAATATGACAGATAAAACTCAAATAGTCAAGAATAAACTTAACCAACAATGTAAAGCACTTGTATTCAGAGAACTTCAATTCAATGTTAAAAGAAATTTGAAAAAGTTCTAAATAACTGGAAGAACATTCCATGTTCGTGGATTGGAAGACTAAGTATCTTAAGAAGTCAATTCTACTCAAATTGATATACAGATTCAATGCAATCCTGATAAAAATTCAGTATTTAAAAACAAAATTGAAAACATAATCATCACATTTATTTGGAAGGGTACGTGGTCCTGAATAGGCAGAAACATCTTAAAAAGGAGAAGCGAACCTTCATTTCCAGACTTTAAATCACATTACCTAGCTATAGTGATAAAAACAGCATGGTACTTGCATGAAGACAGACCCACAGCCCAATGGAACCAAATTTATGGAGGAAACAGACCCTCATATGTATGGTCAAGTGATTTTTGTCAAGCCCACACAGCTCAGGCAGAACAGTCATTTCAAAAAATCGTGCTGAACTAATTGAATATCCATAGCCAAAAGAAGGAAAGAGGACCCCTATCTCATACCTTACTCAAAAATTAACTCGAAATGGACCAAAAACCTAAAAATAAAAGCAAGAACCATAAGGCTTCTGGAAGAAATTGTAGGAAAATATCTTCAAGATCTGTTGGTAGGTGGTGGATTCTTAAAGGAGTTAAGAGGAAGACTGCGATGGACTACTGATGTTTAATGTATGTAGAAGTTTTAATTAGTTTTAATGTAAAAGTGTGGAAATGTATAGAGTGGATGGTAACATAGCAACAGTTGGTTTATAAATGGAAATATGGCTCAAAATGGTAGTCTAGGTATGTAAATTCCAACTGACAGAATGCTAGAGAATAATCTAGGAACTGAATAGCACAGTAAACCAAGAGGTGCATGAGAATTGTAGTTGGTAGTACAGATGCAAGAGTGTCCTTTGTGAGCTAGAGCAAATGTACATCACTACTGCAGGGTGTTGGGAGTATGGAGAAGCATGGGAAAAATACAGCTGGAGTGACCTATGGACTATGGTTAGCAGTAATAATATAATATTCTTGCATCTATGTGAAAGATGTACTGCCTCATAGATGCAAGAATATTATATATGGAAAATGTGAGCCAAATGAACACTATGTACATGGTAACAATCAGATAATATTACCTGTAGCAAATATTCTACCACAGTGTGGTGTGTTAATGGAGGGGTGTTGTTTGGGAATTCTGCACACAAGTGCATGATTGTTTTATAAGTTTACAACTTCTGTCATAAAAAATATATTTAAAAAATAATAATAGGGTGGGTTGGGGGAAAAGCACACTAAATGTAAGATAAGGATATGATTAGTAGTAAGATTTTGACAATATTCTTTCATAATTTGTAAAAAACTACTCAAGACAATGCAAGGTATTGGTGGAGCGTTGATGTATGGGACCCCTTTATGATGTTATGCATGTTTGCTTTGTACGTTCACAGCTTTTACTATATATTTAATTGTTTATGTTCATATATAAATAATATAAAGATAATAATAATAGGGTTGGTTGGGGGAAAATACTTTGGTTAGTAGTAATATTTTGACAATGCTCTTTATTCATTAGTTAAAAAGGTTTAACAACAATGCAAGTTATTGGTGGTAGGGTGAATTATGAGAGTCCTGTATAATATTATATGTTTGTTTTGTAAGTTCACAACTATTATTATACAGTTATTGTTTATGTATGTTATGTATGAGTGATATACTTCAATAAACTAATTTTAAAAAGTAAAAAAAAAGGAATGAGCAATTTGGGTCACTTCCATCTTTTCCCTTTTTGTCCTTGGTTTCTATTTATTTCTTCGTTTTTTTTTTTAAGTGTCTGGCTCAATTCTACTAAGCCATGCGGATAGCCTGGAGGATTTGGACAAGCTGATCCTTAAATCCTTGAACTACTGCTAAAGCCATTTTGCTATACACACTGGGGGAGAGGGTTGAACACCAAAACCACTTTTTGGGTTTTGCTCCCTGATGACTAGAAAAGTGTAAGCTCCCATGTAAAAGCAAGCACATCTCATGCTGCTCATGATTGATAGAGATGGTGGTGATGATGTGGCTTGAGGCAAATATAAAAAATAGAGGCTGTTAAGCTTTAGATTTATGAAGTCCTGAGATCTCTTGTTTAAGCCTTTTGCAACTTGACAGATGCCCGACTGCATGTACTGGCTGGGTCATAGATCTCTGTCTAATGAGCGTTCATGGGAATCACTGATCTGAGCCTGGGAATATCTGAAAAGGCTGATTCTCACCACTCTGGGAAATGTTCAGAGACCTTTGGGGTCAAACTTCTTGTTGAGATAAAATGTTGTATTGCTGCCTGCGGTTGCAGCAGTAGTCATACTCTGGATGTTGAGAAGGAGGAGGTACTCATTTATGACATCGAATTAGCTCTGCCTGAGCTTGCGCAGTGCGTGGCAGCACAGCACCTAGTGGGCAGTCACTATGTTCTTATTTGTTCTCATTCTCTTTTGCATGGAAGGGAAGAAATTGTTCCAAAACTGATGGCATGTGTGGGAAGTCCTAGCATGATCTACTATCTGAAAGTTTTCATGGCGGGTTCATCAAATCTTTCTGAAAAGTTATGATGATAGATAGATAGATAGATAGATAGATAGATAGATAGATAGATAGATAGATAGATAGGTACTCTATATCTGTATAGCATATTGCTCTATAGACTACACACACATGATCTAGTTGAATTCTTACCACCATCCTATTGAGTAGCTGTTATTAACTGCATTTTAAAGATGAGGAAATCAGGAAGATTAAGGGATTAATGCAAGCAACAGAATTAGAATAAAATACAGTTCGGATTTCTTTTCAATCCCTCCCTCCCTCCTTTCCTTCCTTCCTTCCTTCTCTTCTTTTTTTGGTACCATTATCTTGTGCTCTTTCTGCCTCACCACCATTAGGAGAACTTGATTGTAGTCCACTGGGGACCAGTCCTTAGCTGGGTGACCTGAAGCAAATAATTTTGCTTCCTCATTCTTGGTTTCCTTATCTATGAGCTCAATACTTGCCTTAACTACCGTAGGTCCACAGAGGCAACCAAAAGACTCTTAAAAGTAGAAAAGGTATTAGGGATCATCTAGTCTCTCTCTTTCTTTGACAGAAAGCTATACATTTTCTTCTATCTGCTGTCCATTTTCAATGACCAATTTTTTTCTATCTGCTGCCATCTTTCTCTGAAGTTAGTCAAAGATTCTCTTGGGCTTTTCACCATCTCTGACCTTGACCCAGCTTGGAGAAGAACAGATCTCCAAGTCTGAGTTTGGGGATTTTGCTAACTATATCAGAATCTTTTTTCCCTATGGACTTATTTCTGTGCTTTTGGATTTACCTCTGAATTAATTCGCTTGGTACATGACCTTGTTCTTCAGTCAGATCCCTGACCTTTATTGAATCCCAAGAGTCTACATGGATATTTGATTCTAGATCCCACGATTATAGCCTGTTCTCTCACAACTATTAACTCACTACTATTCCCGGATTTTGTTTAGGTCCTTGGCTATGCCATAGAAATGAATTTCAAGAGCACGCCAGGTGAGTTAGGCCAGTAATTTATTCAGGTAGGGAGGGAAAAGAAATGGGAGATCAGGGGTCCCAGTTAGAAAGGAAGGGGCTAAAAAGTGATAAAGAGGGCTGATTTACAGGCTACAATTTCCCATTATAGGTTATAAATGCCCTGATTTTACTTGTGTGGTGATCAAAGTAGGGGAGAAGGCAGCTGGAGTTTGGGTCCAGAGGCAAGATAGAGAGAACTCAGGCCTGGAGCTGCCTTTCACAGTTTATTATCCCACCCCTTTGCTAATGGCAGGAGAGGCATTCTAACTGTTCACCATTTTGATTGCTTGTTTCTCTCATTAATCTCCCAGGCGGGCCCACTGATAAAGTCCTTGGGGGAATATCTAGGGCTTCTCCTGGCTTCTGGAGAAAGTCTTCTGAGTGGCAGAATCTTGGCGAGGGTCTTCCAGCAGCCATCTTGAGGTTACTGATGTCCACGTGGGCAGGTTCCAGATCCATCTATTGATTCCTTATCTTACTAGCCTGCTCTACTACCCTGGTCCTGAGAGCCACCTGGTACTTGCAGTCATTCTGTGGCAGCACAGTCATTGGTATTTATAAACTAAGACCTTCTGCTTAGCTGATGAGTGAAAAGAGGTATATCTCTCTCCAGAATGGTTCTTTCATTTGAGGAAAGCACAGGAAGCTAATAAATGTTATCAGTTTGAAACCATTGTGTCCTTTAGGAATAGCTCAGGCTATTGTCTCCAGCTTTCCCACCAGGCGGTCAGAACACGTGGAGGAAATGCCTTCCCTTCCCAGACCTCATGGTGGCTGGCTTGGAGGTGCCACAGATGGAAAGGGAGCTCCAGTGAAGTGATTGTGAGAAAATTGACTCGTAATCATCTCAAGGAGATGGCTTCCCTTCTCCTTGGCTATTTTGGAAGTTGTTTATGTGAAACAAAAATGTGGTCCATTATATGTCATCCCAATTCACAGAACAATCTCTAGTCCACCAGCCAAACTGCTTATGGTAAATAAATCAACTAAGTGGCCTCAAGAAAGGGGCCAGGCTTGAGCCCAGAGGTTGGTATTTTTCCATGTGTAGCAATTCAATAGGAGTCTCCATTGGTGACCTTGTAATAAATCTGTGATTTTTCTAGGTGAAAAAGTGCATTATCTCCAGTTGATATACTCCCAAGGAATGTCAATGAACTCACACAGCAAATTTTTTTTAAAGATTTATTTATTTATTTATTTCTCTCCCCTGCCCCAGTTATCTGTTCTCTGTGCTTATTTGCTGCGTGTTCTTCTTTGTCCGCTTCTGTTGTTGTCAGTGGCACGGGAATCTGTGTTTCTTTTTGTTGCGTCATCTTGCTGTGTCAGCTCTCCATGTGTGTGGCGCCATTCCTGGGCAGGCTGCTCTTTCTTTCACGCGGGGCGGCTCTCCTTACAGGATGCACTCCTTGCGCATGGGGCTCCCCTACATGGGTGACACCCCTGCGTGGCACGGCACTCCTTGCACACATCAGCACTGCACGTGGGCCAGCTCCACACGGATCAAGGAGGCCTGGGGTTTGAACCGTGGACCTCCCATGTGGTAAGCGGATGCCCTATCCATTGGGCCAAGTCCGCTTCCCATTTTTCACACAGCAATTTAAGCTAAGGAAACATGGGTGTCCTCCTGCCCCCTAGGGCTCGCCACATTTATAAGAGCCAGAGAATCTGTCACCTCTCCAGGGGACCAAGCCCACAGCCTTATTTGGGTTTCCGGATATTGAACCTTTCTGGCTGGGAGCTTCCTAGGAATACAGAGACCTGGATTCTCAGCTTGCTTTCTGTCATGATTGGCTGCGGCAAAGTGTGTGCCGCCTTAATTCTTTGGGACCTCGGTTTCTTAATCTGTTAAATGGTGGGAGGAGGAAGTGGATACCAGAGAGAGTTAAGGCCTCTTCCTGTCCTAAGCTTTCACAACTCTGTTTCTCTTCTTTTCCTGCAAGTGTAACTCTCTGGAGTTAGAAGTCATTTCTGTATCCCCTGATCATTCTGTGCCAAGTAGGCTGGGCAGAGCGTCTCCCCACCTGGGCATCCATTAAATGAACAGAGGGTTGGTCAGGCCCACCTGACATCAGATATTTTCCAAAACATGATGTGAGTGTCTCAGATTCTAAAATGGGGCTTATTAAGACCGACCACACTGCTTGAGAAGGGTCCTCTCAGGATGCTCCAGAGCACACTGTAACTTGATTTGCTGAAGGGTAAATTAAATTATTTCACTAATTACAGATGCCTGACATTTCGCCTCTAAGTGAACTGTACAAGCTGCGTTGAGGTCGCACTGGCTCTTCCTCATCCCTAAGAAGTCACTGCCTGTCCTCCAGCCAGGAGAGGCTGTCCCTGTCCATCCACCCACTCTTCTGTCTGCGTGGGTGACCCCCCCATTGTCTGCAGAGGCTCTTGGAATGAATCAGCTCTCAGCTCCTGCAGGGCCTCTGCCCTGCAGAGGCAGATGAGGTTACCACCTGGCTCCCCCACTCCTCGCCTCCTGCTGCAGGGTCTCCTCCTGCTCTCGCACGCTGGGTGCACCTGCCCACCCCCAGTGCCCCTGCAGTGCCACCTCCCAGCTTCAGACTTTCTTTCCTGGCAGCCACATGCTTCTCCTCTGGAGTAGGCCTCCTCACTGTTGACCCCTGTGCAGCCCGAGGTGCTTCCCCCTTCTGCAAAGTGAAAGCTGATCTCAGAAGGTGGAGCACCCCCAGGGCAGCTCAGCCAACAAGATGAAAGCACGGCAAAATCACTCTTGCTGTCACAGTCACGAGGACAGGAAGCAGAAGGCTCACTGGAAGGAACAACTGAACCTCTAACACGAGGACTTGCGCAGAAGTGGGCGGTGTGAAGGCTGCCACCCAGGGGGTCCCAGCACCTCAGGGCTGTGACCGCCTTCCGCCTGGTGGAGCAGAAGAAGGGCAGGCCGGCTGCTGCCCCCAAGAGCCGAGGGCACAGGAGGGACCCGCAGCCAGGAGCTGTGGCTGGGGGGAGAGCAGCCACCACCCAACTGACCCGGGAGGGCGGGAGCAGGGGTGGAAACACCCTGTCCCTGGGCTGCCCCGCATCCGGTCCTGGTGGGACTGAGCCCAAGGGCAGCCCGGGGCCGAGGGTGTCTGCCCTGCGGGCGGCCGTGGAGTCTGACCTGCGGCCCCCAGCAGGAGGCGGTGGGAGAGTGGAACCTGGGCGGGCAGGTGGGCTTCTTGCGGTCACGGTGGCCTTTAAGACGCCTCCTCATTTTGTGTCTTAGACATTTGACACTTTGTTGTTATCCAAGGTTTCTGGAAGCCCAAAGAAATGATGAGGAAGTGGACAGAGGGTCCCACTGCTCTTTCCTCTTTTAAAAAGCTTGCTTGGCTACGGGCAGTTTGGCTTCTTCAATGTCTTACATGTTAAAGGGAAGTTTCCTTGAGGACTTGAGCAGAGTATGAAGCTGTTACCAGAGTTTAAACACAGTTCTACCTGCCCTCTGAGAGTTCTCTCTATTACCAGTGATTTATTGTACCCACTATAGCTGTTGATTGGAATTGGATTTTATAAAATGCCTTGAGCTCCTTGAAGGAAAAGTTCTCCTTGAATGCAAAGTTCTGGATACGGCAGTGAAATAATGACGTGTTATCTACAACTGCAGTACATATGCTTGTTGTGACAACTGTGCATCTCAGGCATTTCTGTGCCAGAATTCTCTGTGGCCAAAATGACATAAAAATCGTTCGGCTGGTGTAGTATCAGTAAAAGACGCCCGGCTCCAGGAAACAGCCTTGGCTGTGGCATCTCGCCTAGCCTTTTCTCTTTCTCCTCTTCTTTCTCCCTCCTTCACTACATCTTCCCCTTCTCTCTTTCTCTCTTCCTCTCCTTTCTAGCTAGAGGGGAAGGCTTTTGATAACAAAGATATTCCCAAGCCACACACCCAGGGAACTCAGCTTGCCCAGAAATTCTCTGAGTCATTAAGAAACAAACATCAGCAAAGATAGTATAAGAAACAAAGATTAGTTTAGTTTTCACATAAAGGAAGAAAACAGTAATGAATGTAACTGGCAGCCTACTGCCTCAGTCTCCCACTCCCGGGTTAAACAGGAACAAAGGAAACCAGCTTAAGCCAGTCCTATAGGCAGTAAAAAAAGATGCCAAAAAAGAGCTAAATTAATCCCAATTCAGCACTAAATTCCATTCCTTATTTGGCAAAGGAGAGCAGGTAAAAACTAAAATGGTTGGAAAGTGATGGGGGAAGCAGTTAATCACAAACTTACGTGGGAAAGTTAGATCTTCTCAGATAGGCTGTAACTTCTGAAGTATCCAATCTATGGAGAAAGAGAGGAAGGGCTTGCGTGCTAGGCTTAGGGGTATAAATTGTGTCATTCTTCTTTGTTCGGGGCACCAGCCACATTTTCTGGTTGTGCGCCCTTTCTTGCAAGATTGAGAATAAATGCTTTTCTTCTTCACAATCGAGTGAGCCTTATTTTCTTCCAGAAGAAGATTTCTTTCTTAAAGATAGGGATTGGAGCTGTGGGTTTCCTCACTTTAGCTGCAGCACAGGATGGTTATGAGGGCAGCTCGTCCTGGTCCCACGACAGCCAGCTCAGGGGACGGTGTTTGGAGAAGGCACCAAAGCATCTGGAGTAGACGGGGTTTGTGGGACAGGAAACCTAGAATGGGAACCTGGACCCAAAGAGGAAAGTCAAACTAGAGGCTGAAGATGGGGTAGAGAGTGTGATGGAGAAGAAAGGAAAAAGAGCAATGGGGCTCATCTCACCATAGTTTTGACATCCAAATGCTTTTTGGGGGGATGGGGGATAGGGATTGAAGTAATATTTATTAAAGGTCTACTTCCTACCAGGCGAAGAGCTAGTCATTTTAAATTCATTGTCTCATTTAACCTAATTTATTTCTTATAATAAGTTTTTGATTAAGTGGAATGATCCTCCTGTCACAGATACAACTCATATCCATTTTTCCTTTAATGTACTCCTGCTTTCCTACTTCGGACACTCATCATCTTTCCTTTGGAATGAGTCTGGGATTGAACTGGAGAAATAAATAATCAGAGCTAAGAATACTTTACAAATATGAGTAATGAGTACTTTTCCTGCCATATATTAAACTGTACTGTAAAACTAAAATAAACGGAAAGGGAATATTAATTATGCTGAAATATTCATTTGATATTTGAAAAGTACTTGATATAATAGTAAGTGAAAAATGGCCGCACGTAAAACATTTAAATTTTGTACAAATGCACAGCTAAAAAGACGAGAAGGAAATTCACCAAGGTTTTGACATCGTTAGTTGTATTAGAATGCCATCATCTTGTGGTTCCATCATCTTCGACACACAGCTTTCCAGGTCAGGCTGAAGCCCATTTCCCTGTCAATTAGCAAGGATGGGTAAAGAGAGGGAGGGACATTTTTATGAACCAGGCCTGCTCATATTCCATTGGCTAGATAGCCGTTACCTGACCACACATAACACAAGGGAAACTGGGAAATGTAGCCCAGGTGTCTGCCCGGAAGGAAAAGGAAATGGGCTGGAAAACAGCTAGTATCTGCCAGAACACATACTGATTTTTCTGTTTAATTACTATATTTTTATTTCCAAGTGTTCTAATTGTTCCTTTATTATCATAGTTAGCTATTCTCTTTTATTTCAGCCTGTTTGTGTTTCACAATTTTTTACTTTTAACCGAAGGCTGTTCATTTATTTCTTAGATAAATATTTAGATAATTATCTAGATAAATATTTTAAAATAATTTTTGGACTACTCCAGACATTTACGTTCATCTGGAGTGAATTCGTCTTTGACTCGGTTTGCCAGAGCTGCTAACAAATGCCACGCAGTGGGATGGCTTCAACGACAAGTGCTTCCTGTCTCATGGTTGTGAAGACTGGAAGTCTAAAGTCAAGACATCGGCAAGGCCAGGCTTCTCCGAGGCCAGGGAGAGTTCTGGTGCTGGCTGACCTCTGTCACATGGCATCTCTCTTTCTCTCCTCTCTGACTTCTCCTGACCACTGGCTTCTTCCTGTGGTTTTCTCTGACTTCCTGCATCTGAATTTTCTCTCTTTATAAGGTCTCAATCCAGTTTAAGGTTCACCCTGCTTCAGATGACCACACCTTAACTGAAAATAGCATCTCCAAGGGATCCTATTTATAATGGGTTCACACTGCAAGAATGTGGATTTATATTAAGGACATGTCTAAATTGGGATACAAAATTTAATCTACCACTGCAGATATATGTATATGTTTATCTATGTATATGTATACACAGATGTATACATACATATTTATATATATTTCATAGTAGAATATTTGGGTGGGAAATAGTAGATGGGGATAAGAAGGGGAGCTTTAAAGACATAGTGGTAAAGTATTTGGAATTTGGAATATGTAAAATCCATTTTTTTGATCAATACTTTTCATTTCTCCTCCCATCCCACTACCGTCCTCTCCACCATCCCATATATCTATTCGATTCACAGTTTCTCTGTTTAGGTATAAGAAGAAAAGTGAGCTTTCCTATTGCTTTGGCTAAAATTATGGCTAATGGAATGTTTCAATAAATTCCATTTTCCTGCATCTTCTTTTATGTTGTATCTCAAGGTCTGTTTGCATTTGTACTCTTCTTGTTTGACAAGCTGGAGTGCCTTTTCCTAGTATCTCTTATTATATACTATCTTTTAGGCTCCAGAAGCAATGTGCTTTTATTTTAAAAGCAGTACAGATATATTTGTGGGATTGTAAGGAAGGGCCCAAGGGTTTTTGAAAAGAGTAGTGAGATAAACAAAGAACGGCAAGGGAAACTACACAGGGCTAGATGGACCTGAACCTTAGCTCCCAAACCTCAATATTAGCTTTCTTCTGCTTCTCTTGGAACACAGGCTCTTCTGTGGACCCTCTTCCTTCTTGAATGTTCCCTGTGGGATGCTGTCGTCTCCTGTCTGACATTCCAATATCCTGCCCTAGATCATAATGTGCACTCTCGACTGGTTTGCCCAGTGCTTTTTGTCTTTGTCTCCCTAAACCTGGAATTCATAATACATGATAGCCCTGCCCTGTCGTGCTGCCCAGAATGGGTAATTCTCTTTTGTTTCTGTGAACCGTTGATTCTGTCATTCAGAAGAGCTCTGGGTAAGCTTTGTGCTGGAGCTCTTTTATACTTCCTTGGAAGCATCTTCCAGAATTATGCTCTGATCAGATTTCATAACCAAGCTAATACTTCCATGCATATTCTGTTTCAGATCTAAATCATTCATTGATTCACAATTCTATATTTCATTGACCTATTGGCTTACAAATAATTTTTTGGCTAATTCTTTGTGTTAGCATGGTCTTTAAAATCACTGATAGCCCATTAACTCGCAACTGTTTATTATAATCATTTGTGTCTTTTATTGACTCAACATCTGTATTTTCCACTATCATTAGTTCATTTGGTACTTCTGACTTTATCTCTGGATCCAACATGTAGTAAAACTCAGTTCTTTCCAGAAATCCCACTTCTTCTAGCGGCGCTGGTTCTGGCAAACCGACTCTGGGAGGGAAGTTGAGGAAAGGCACCCCCTCATCTGACAAGTGTTGCCCTGAGAAGGGTGGTGTGGCAGCTCTTTGCCTGGTAGGAAGTAGACCTTTAATATATATTATTTCAATCCCTATCCCCCATCCCCCCAAAAAGCATTTGGATGTCAAAACTACGGTGAGATGAGCCCCATTGCTCTTTTTCCTTTCTTCTCCATCACACTCTCTACCCCATCTTCAGCCTCTAGTTTGACTTTCCTCTTTGGGTCCAGTCCACTCCAAGTGATGGGGAAGGAAGAAAAGGAGCCAAGGTAAAGGCCTAGAAGAGCCTGGTCTGCTGAAGTTCCACTTGCTTGGGAAAGCCTTCTCCCACTGCTCTCTGTGAGGCCACTTTTACACACTCCCAGAGCATCACGTACCCTTTCACCATGGCTCTTTCTTTACAGTTTTTACTGTGTATTTTACTGTGTACTGTGTACTGTGTATTTTTACTGTGTATTTTTACTGTGTATTGTGGGGTTATTTGTTTGTCTCTCCCACCCTTCAGCTAGAAAATTCCACGATGGCAGAAACCATGCCTCTTCCCCAGACTCCAGCATGGTAAATGGCAACATATTAGAAACTCAATGCATTTCTGTTGCGAGATTGAATGAATGAATAAAAAAGAAGAAAACTGTCTCTTTGAGGGAGCATGCATTTATTCCCCACTCTTTTAATACCCTCTGCCCCCACAAATATGACTGGTCTCTAGCTCCAGACGTTAGTCCTCCATGAGGAAGTCAAGGGGGTTTTTTGTTTAGTAGGAGACAGTGATTGGCACATGGTGCTCATTTGAGTAGAGGTAATTTATCAAAAGTCCCAAGCAAGTGGAATTCACTCTCTGTGCCCTCTTCCCCGCAAGCAGGCACCGCTGTGATCCTGACCAAGCCCATCTGCCCTGCAGGTTAAACATTGCCTTCCAGGGTGCTGGTTCAAGGCCACCTAGAGGACCACGAGTATTAGGAGGCTCATTGCCACCACATTTTCAAGCCACATGATCCCAAACAGCTTCCATAACATAGAGATGACACCTGAGCCCCTCTCCCTGGCTCCTTTGCCTTTCTCTCTTAATTGCTTCTGAACTTGGACAAGCAATAGGAATTTCCTTTTTTTAGTTTCCCTTGAACCCCAATACCTCCTCAGCATAGAAGGAATCCAGGGAACATCAATGTAGAACATTCCACGGTTGTAAAGTTTTGGATCCAAAGAGGGAAAAATGAGAGCCAAGGCTTGAAATAGGAGGAAAAACGCTCTGAAGGCAAGAGATTTTAATCTGATGTGTGAGAGTCCGCGCCCCCTGAAATTATGTGCAAAATATTCTGTGTACAATATTCAGTGGTTCCATCAGATTATCGAGTCGTCAGCTTCTAGTTTAAGAAGCTCAATGTAGACTCTGAGTTTGTCCTGCTCCCGGCCTGAAATCCTCTGACTGCTCCTCTCTTACCCTCTGGAGCCCAGTTGGAGGCCACCTTCCCCAGGCAGCATGTCCTGTCCTTGACTGCTTACAGGGTCTCACCCTGCTGGCCCCCGGGGTCCCTTCCTGACTTCTGCATCTCTGTTCTCTTCTCCTGGAATGCCAATTCCTGAGCATAAGGGCCCGGCTGTTTAACAGTTGCTGCATTATGCCTCACACTTTGCTTTATGGTGTACCTTCCAAAACTACTCTTCTACTTGCCCTCGTATGAGGCATTCATTAGACACGTCTTTCAAAGAAAGAGTTCAGAGAGATTAAATTATTTTTCTCAAAAAAACCCAAGGAACCAGCAGAGCCAGGTCTCAAATTTGGATCTCCTGACTCCCAGTTCATGATTATCCACTCCACAATTCAGCTTCTCTTAGAAGGTACTGACTAGCCATTTTTGCACTAGAATTCCTTTCTCTAGGAGAAATGTCTTTGTTAGAAACATACCTAAGGGAACAGTTCTGGTTTTGAAGATGTGTCCCTTTGGGTAGAGCCAGTTTGGTTAGGGATGGGAGAGGGCTGAGACCAAGAAAATACATGAGTTTCTTGCATAAGACACTAATGGGAATTTGGGGTTTGGTGTGGCCCCCCAAAAAGCATGACAGGTATTTTGCAAGAGGTAGGGAGGCATTGCGCCTCCCAGCATTATCAGCATGAGGGGCTACGGTGGATGATAAAGGGAGCATGGTTGTTGGTGAAATAAGTAGAACCTTTCAGCTTCCCAGTGGCCTCTGCATTTTGGAGGAGGGAAGGTGACATTCAGCTGAAAGCTTTCTTGGTGATGACAATTGAGTAATCTGCTGCAGAGGGAACTAGATGGCATTGAAAATGCATGGACTTGGACTCAATTATGGCTTCCCTACACATGGCTCATCTGCCCCTTCTATCTGAACCTGTGGTGGGTGCTGGAGTTTGTAGGTACACGTCCCAGAGACTGGAATCTTTGGGCTCCCCATGTACCAGCTGGGCCTGGAGCCTCAGTGGAGTTGCAACGCCTACTCTTCAGTTCATTGGACTCACTCAGGACAACTAGAAAGGAGGGGAGGATTGTAAACTACCATATCAAGGAAATGCGAGAGCCTACAACTGCAAGCAAGAGAGTCCCATCCATTGGCCGTATGGCAGCCTCCAGCTGGGCTCCGGAGGGTATGAAAGGAGCAGCCAGAGGATTTCAGGCCAGGAGCAGGACAAACTCAGAACTTACACTGAGCTTCTTAAACTAAAGGCTGAGGAATCGATAATCTGATGGAAACACTGAATACTGTATGCAGAATATTTTGCACACAATTTAATTGAGCCCCCTCTCAATTAAAGGTAGAGTGCATATCACCATCCTCAGAATCCTCAGGACTGGGGAATAAATTATGGACTAGAGTGGACTTACTGGTATTCTACTATAGACTCACTGGGATTCTAGCAATGGAAGAAATTACAACATTGATGTGGAGGCAGTAGCCACTGGAGGCTCTGGGGGCAGGGAGAGGGAAAAACAGATGTAATTT
Source organism: Dasypus novemcinctus (assembly GCF_030445035.2). Classification (NCBI taxonomy): domain Eukaryota; kingdom Metazoa; phylum Chordata; class Mammalia; order Cingulata; family Dasypodidae; genus Dasypus; species Dasypus novemcinctus. Next base: position 8,072,387 of record NC_080697.1, read on the forward strand.
GGGGGCATTTTTGGGACTTGGGAATCGTCCTGAAAGATATCACAACGACAGATATAGGCCACTTTATATCGTCCTATACCATGCAGAATTGTGTTGGAGAGAGTGTAAACTGCAATGTGAGCTATGGCCCATGCTCAGTGGCAATGCTCCAGGATGTGTTTATCAGTAGCAATGACTGCCACACTAATGAAGGATGTTGTTTATGTGGGGGGGTGTGGAAGGCGTGGGGAGTTGGGCATATGGGAATCCCTATATTTTCGGTGTAACATTTATGTAGTCTAAGTATCTTTTAAAAAAATATTAAAAATAAAATAAAATAAAATGCATGGGCTTTTTATCTCCAGGCAAAAGGGAGCCCTATGTGCTTGTAACAAACTCCAGACTTCATCCCCAGGTAAGAGGAGTACTGGGGAGAAAAGGGAGGCAATGATGTCTGCAGGCAGCAGCATCTCCGAAACACAGCCCTCCAGTTTAACTCTCGAATGAATAACAGGAAGAGAGAGGTGGGAGGAGGCGAGCAGGTAAGAGCCAAAGGGCCAGCTGTGTGTGTGACTCTGTGCCCTTCTCTGCCCACAAGGAAGGAACGTGGATTTCCCCCCAGCAGCTGCTGACCAGGGCCAGATTGACATCTCGGCCTACCCAGCACGCTGCCTTACACCCTCTCCTTCGGGAACTGGCTCGTGGACTTCCTTAATCTCGGGACCCCTGCCTGGGAGACCCAGCCCAAGCTCAGCTTCCCGGGCTGAAGGTCATGGCTCCATGCTGTATGAGTGACTAGTTTCTTATTGTATTTTTTTTTTTCTGATTGCAATTGTATAAAATTAGTACTTTTCTTGACTCTATCAACATTTTGGAGATTTCCTTTTAGCTTTAAGTAATAGAGAAATATAAGTATTCCTTATAGACATAGTTTATTAGCATATTATTATATAACATGCTTTTTATGATTAAAATAAGCTAGACATCTTTTGTCTTTTTATAGGTGTGTCTGTATTCATATATATAACATATCTCTCATCTTTTTAAAGAGTTGACTAAACTATTTATAAACAGTCCTCTAATGATGACCATTGAGGTGGTTGTCATTTTTTTATTCTAGGAAACATTGTTGCAATGAATACCATTTTGCATCTAGCAATATAACTTTTATGCTTATTTCCTTAGAACACATTCCTAAAGGTGGTATTGCTGGGTCAAAGGATATATGATAATTTATAAAATTGCATTTTATCAGCTTGCCCATCAGATAATTTTATAGATTTATATTCTCAACAAATGAGTATAAGACCCCATTCCTTTCAGCTTTTATGTAGTTTTCTTTAAAAGCCAAAATTGTCCTTTTTTTCCAGGACAAAAAACAAAGAGAACTGTACAGTTAAGTATTTTCAACTCAGGGAAAGAACAGAAGTCCCAAGTGAACACCTTAGCTGCCGAATGGCACCCCCGGGAGGAGGTCCCTGGCCAGGACCCTCTAGAGACGGTGAAGAGCGAGAAGGCAGAGGCACTCCAGAGGGAGAAGCCCAGCGCCCTCTGCCCCTCAGCGAGGCCGTCGGGTCACGGCAGGCCAGGCCACACGGATGGGGCCTCACTGGGCAGGCTCTGTGGACACCTGCCTTCTGTCGGAGGCCCGTCCTCCAGGGACCTGGGTTTTTTCCAGAGCTAACCCAAGCCTCAGGGTTGTCCTAGTCAGAATATCAGGTGCCAACACAGGCCGGCCTCAGATGGAGAGGCTATCATTTCTACTTAGACTTCATCCATGATTCAAACGTTGGGATGGCCACCACCTGTCAAGGAAAAAAAATCCCTATTTGTCTTTTGACAAGCTAAAGAGAATTATTCAAGGACCCCCATGCATACAACCTTTCCTTTGACTCCAAATTCCAAACTCCCTCTCATTTACTCATTTCTTTCCGTAACAACTTTCCCCCTAATTACACTTAGAACTCTACGGCAAAAAATAGTGAAAGTTGTCTTGGTGTTTGGCAGCTGCTTCCAAATAGTACTGGAAAAGGACCTTTTACCTCTTCGTTGTGCTCTAAGTGTCCTGACTAGGGTTTGAAGTAATTCCAGGGATTATCTAGTGAAGGTCTTTTGAGGGCCTTGCCTGGCTCTTAACTCCAGGAGAATGTCTACAGTGGCAGGGTGGGGTCTGGAGCCTCCAGGAGGTGGATTTAGCAGGAATTCAACCATATTCTCTTCTAGTCCAGGGAAAACTGCCATAGAAGCAACCAGCCAACTCAAGACTTACCTTTGCCAGGGAAACTTTCAAAACACTGCAATTCAAGTTGAACCTTTGTTGGAACAACATCTTATTTCTTCATACTTGAATGCAAACATTTTATGGGTTTTCTTTTATATTATTCAACCCTGCAAGAGCATTTCTAAAGTGCCCTTAGAAATAAATCTTCTAGTTCAAACCCCTTATTGGAAGCAACTGCAGTCCTGAAGGGGGACGTGAGTTACCTTCGCTCACGTATACCTTGCTGGCACCAGGCCCCAGACCGAATTCTGGGCCTTCTGACTTCTGAGCAGTTTCCTCTGCCCCCTTTTTAAAGCTCTTTGGTGAATTGGTTTGGGGGCCTACTCCTAACCAGTCTAAGGACTTTAGAGTCACTATCACAGTAAATCCTCAAACAATTCTAACAGCACCGTCATCCTCGTTTCACAGGTGAGGAAAAGGAGATGAGGGGAGGTGTCATAAGTTGTCTGATACGACGTATTAGTTTTCCAAGGCTCCCATACCAAGCTATCACAAATTTAGTGGTGTAAAAATACCAATTTATTATCTTCCAATTTGTAGGTCCTAAGCATAAACAATTGGGCTAAGAGGAAGGTGTTGGTATCTTGTGCTCTTCTGATTTGGTGGCTCTGTGGGAGAATACAGTTCCTTGCCTTTTCTAGCTTCTAGAGGTCACCTGTGGTCCTTCACTTGTGGCCCCTTCCTCCGTCTTTAAAGCCAGCAATGATGGGTCAAGTCCTTCTCCTACTGCCTCTCCATGAGCCTTCTCTAGAACAAGGTTCTCTGCTTTTGAGGACACATAAGATTAGATTGGGCTCACCCACATAATCCTGGGTCATCTCCACATCTCAAGGTTTGTCATCTTCATCACAGCTGCAGATTTCCTTTGGCTATGTATGGTAACAGTCAGGTTAGGCTGTGACATATTGGGCAGGGTGTTATCGTCACCCTACTGCAGTTTGCCTTCTGGTCCCCAAAGATTTATGACTGTTCCCATGCAAAATACCTTCACCCCATTCTTAGGTCCCCAGAAGTCTCACTCCATTACATATGGGAGGTTAAATAGTAAGAGAAGGACTGGGTCTCTGACTCCAAACTTCCTTAACTATGGACTGACTGCACATGCTGCCATGTTGCTTTAATATGGAATGATGACTGTCTTATTGATTCGCACGAGCTCTTCAACATAAAGGAAGTTAAACTGTGAGCTCTTGGAAGGCAGGCAATATATCTATCTCGTTCATCTTTCTATCCCAATGCCTGTCACACAGTAAGCACCCAAATATGTGTTAACAATGGATAAGCATTGAAGAAAACAAGCTTTAAATAAACAGATGGCATAAGTAGTATATGGAGGCACATCAAGTCATTACAGAAATGTATTTTTCCTATTGTGAAAAACCAGGTATTCTCAATGTTTTCAGTCTTCTAAAACAGGCTTCAAATGTCACCAGATCCAGATAAGTAGAATTATCAAACTGCTCACACTCCATCTGGGTTTAATTGCTAGTAAATGTCTGTCTTTTCAGGGATTGTGATTCTGCCAAGATTAGCTGCCAACCCGTGGATCCTGTTTTGGGCTTAAATGTAAATAATGAATTTACAGCGTGCCAAATGTTTAGTATTCTTGATACATTCAGTTGCATTCAGGATATAAGCATCCTGATAAGTAGAAGGGTCTTCTGCAGTTTTCTAGCATTTCTTTCTGTGACGTCTACACTAAAGAACAAGGCAGACCACAGTATCAGTTTCTCAACAAAGGTATCTTAAAAATCATTCGTTCTAGGTTAGTAGTTGTCTGGCCTGGGCTGGGGCTGGGGATGAACTGTAAATGGGCACAAGGGATTTTACTGGAGGGCTGGAAATGTTCTAAAACTAGATTTTGGTGGATGATTATAAAAATCAGTCACTTAAAAAAAAATATTGGATTTTATGATAAAAACGTGAATTTTTTGGTGTGTGCATTATACCTCAAAAAAGCGGTTAAAACATTTGCTAAGCTTCCACCCAGAAGCACTGTCCACATGTTTCATGCTAAATGTAATTATTATTACAAAGGCAGTCTTCAAATGCATCCCTTCGAGTCATAAAACCGAAGCTCCTTCAACTGTATTTTGGCCAATTAATAAGCAGAGCTGGGGCTGGTTGCACTCAGTCCCTCCAGAAGTAAACCCAGCACGCTTGCTTGACTTGTTCTTCCAAACAATTTAAGAACAAATAGATAGGCATTCTTAATTTTAAAAATCCTGATATTTAGTTTAATTTATCTTCACTTTGTCTGAGTAATTGTTGGTATGATTCAGAACCATGCATATTTTATATCCCAAATTCATTTAGAAGTAGTAATGCAACCCTGAATCCTTCAGTGTACTGCTAAAGAAACAAATCGGTTTCCATTGTCAAATAAGGCTTAATATGCAGATGTAGACACAGTAGGCAGGTAAACAAACTGACAAAATGAAATACTTATCAGCTGTTTAGCATTCGCTGACCACTCCATCAAGAGCATGTCTCCAATCCCTTCACCCCACTTTATATCTCTCCGTAATCCTTGTTCCATGCCGTCATAATATTTATTTATGTTCCTTTTCCTCTGGAATCCTTCTTCCCTCCATGATGACAGGAACTTTGCCGTGCTCGCTTAGAAAGCCTGGACAGTGCCTGTGACCCAGCAACTCACTACATTCTCATGGATACAGAAAGGAACGCAGTAGCCTGGCAAGCTTTCCTCTCTCCCTGGCCCTCCCTCCCTCCTGGAGATTCCATTTCTATGAAGCCTTCCTGGACCGCTGTAGGCTGTCCCAACACTCCTCCCCCCAGGTCTGCCACTGCAGCACGACTGGAACCACCCGTGGGGTCCCTGGTCATTCAGCACCCCTTGGCTGCTCTGTCACGCTGCTTTGTCTTGTGTTTACTATTTTCTCCAGCAAAAGAAAGTTCCCCTGAGCATTTTGTCCTTGGCCCTAAGTTTAAGTGCATCTCTGTGCTTGCCGCCAAAGTCTGTGTTTCTAGCCATTTCCTGGCACTTGAATTGCACAGTCTGCCTGATCCTCATCCTGCTGAGAGAGGCTGAGGTGAGGTTCTTAGGCAAGTGCAGCTAATGCTTGTGCAGCCCAGGAGACGCGAGGCACAGGAGAAAGCACTGATCCACAGCTCTGCCCGGCTGTGCTGAAAACCTGCAGTTCTGAGGCTGGAAGGACTGTGCAGGCTAATAGCCTAGCAGGGATGCCACACTCGGGCTTGGGGCCATCTGCAGGGCTTGCCAGATGACGACAATGCGGATGGTTGGTTTGGAGCTGTAATGGAAGTCTGGGCAGGGGCCAGGCATCTGTGCAGACTCTTCGGCCTGGCATTCGGGTCCTCCCACCCTGCTTGGATGCTTCATCTGCCAGGGAAGCTTCTTTCCTTCCCAGCAGAATGCTGTTTCCTGGGCACACCCTTGACTTTCCTCCTTCCAACATCCATTCCTTTCTCCCTGGTCAGGAGATAAGCAGTTGCTCAAAGGCAGGAATTACCTTTGCATTGATAATAAATTGCATTCTCCCACCCTTATTTCCATAGATAAAATGCTTGTCATCCTCCAGGGCCATTCTCAGTTAATAACAAAAAAGAGCTAACAATTAGTAGTCGCTATGGGCTAGGAGCTGTCCTTAGTTTTTAACATGTTATTCCTTCTTTAATGCTTATAATGATGCTCTGGGATAGCTCTTTCCATTTTGTAGGTGTGGGAACGGGGACAAAGATGTCACCTCCACTTCTAAAGTGAAACCACTTCTGATCTCTGCGTGTGGCAATTGCTTCCTTCATGGAGCTTCAGCAGCACGTTTCTTCTTTTCCATCATTCAGCTCATCTAGATAGTTCTAGAGGTACTTGTGCAACTCATGCTACTAGTCCACGAGTTCCTTAAGAGCAGAGGCCACGCCTCCATCATCTTTACATCCATCATGCTGCTTCCTGTGGGACATGAGCACTTAAGAACTGTTCCTTGAGGTGAATTCATGGGCCAGGAAGCCCAGGTGTAGCTTGCTGTCGATAGTGTCCCCCAGGACTCAGATCCTGTTGCACAAGAGGAACACCCACTTAGTTCTGATCAAGCTCATTAGGCACAATATCTGGGGACTGGTATGCCTTGACCCCGTACCAGGGCTCTTTCTCAAGGGCAGGCCCAGCCAGGGACTCAGGTGCCCTTGCCCCTCCTTGGGGATGGAAGAGGCTTGGGTTGGTTTTAGCAAAATGCAGTGGATGTGGAATCCATCCAGGAGAATTGGGTTCCTTCATCTCTGGGATCGCTCCAATATTTTACTTCCCCCCTGAGTTTAAGGAAGCAGGGAATAATTCCAGTTCTGCCCATCCTTCAAATCCAGTCCTCCTCTCTAGGAGCCTTCTTCTTTCATCTCTTCTGATCTCTTTCAGCGCCAGCATGTGTGCCCTTCACAGAGCATGAAGCACACAGGGGACCGTGCAGCATTTTGCTTTGCATGGTTGTGGACTTCTCATCTCTTGAATGCTATTGAAAGTCCCCAGGGAACAGAGATGGAGCCTTAACTTCCTTGGGGTCCCACAGCTGGTTGCAGATCCCAGACACTTAGGTCGGGTTATGAAGGATCTGCTAATCATTCCCCACATGCCCCCCAGCACGATAAGAGGTGCTACAGGGTCAGTGGATCAGACATCTGAACAGATAAGATTAGCCTGGGTGAAGCACTGGCAGATCTATGATAAATGAAGAGAATTTCAGGGAAGTATTGAGAGTCTCTCTTGATGGCCATGAGAGAAATAATCCATAAATTATAGTCGGAGGCTTAAGAATGTTAAGTAACCTGCTCGACCGGCCTAACGAATGAATGGCAGAATCAGGGTTTGAATCCAGGTATTTTGAAGCCACCTCTGCTTTTCATACTTTTATGTTTATCGTGGATTGTTACAGGTCCTGAGTTCCCAGAGCTCTCTCTTCTGTTCTTAATGGTTCTTTCCACAGGATACATCTGAACCAGCTTCCCATTTTCTTCAGTCCTTGGCTTTGTCAATGTTCAAAGCCATTTTAAGTTAATTAAATTGATCCTCATCATCAAATTGGTCCTGGATAGTGCATGTGCAGTTGCCAAAGGAGCTTCCCCAAAGGCATGTTAATGATATATTAGTTTTTCCATTGTTCTTTTTTTTCCTTTTGGTCCCATTTTCTAAGCCTTCCATTCCCCAAGAACAATACTTGTTGCTGTTATTATCAAGGCATAGAAGGTGGCAACATGTTCCATTCTCTTAGAGAGATGGAATCCCCATTAGCCCTGGTAACAATGGACCAGGCTTTGCCCTTTGTTTGAGAGCTTCTCTGAGACAATGGTGGGCCCTTGGTTCTTGGATGTGCTGAATTCACAGACATTACTGCTGTTGAGACACTTTATTCCATAGTGATTGATGGGAGCCTGGCTACTGCAATTATGCTAAATGAAAAAGAAACGACAAATCCTGAAGAGCTCATGAACAAAATTTTATTTTGTGCCAAAGTGCCTTCATATCATTATGTGAAATAATAAAACCTATTGCACGCCTTAGCTTGAAACCCTCCTTTATTATAAACATCCTCAGGGGGTATTACAGAGCTGTTTTGGTGTTCCATGTGTCACCTTGTTTAATTCTTCCATCTGTAAAATGATACCGGTGCCTTTATGATATGAGAATAAAAGATGTGATGAGGTGGAAACATCAAAGCATGGTGATTCAAGGACATTTCTTTCCAAGCTCGAAATACTAGCAAGTCCCAATTTTGAAAGCATTGCTTTGAACGCTGGAAGCACAAACAGTACAGAGTGTGGCTGGAGATGGTAATGTATTGGCACAGAGAAGAAGTGTGACTTGACTAACATCATGCAACAAATGAGTGGTGACCTAAGGGAGAGAACTCTGGCTGCCAGGCGAGGTAGCAGCTACTTCTTCATCCTGTGAGGTTAAACCACAGTGAGGTGGGACCTTCTGCAGGTGCTTGAATTCTTGCCTGAATACAGCCTTCTCAAAGGGCCAGCCGCTGAGCCTGAACACAAGCAGGAAGGTTCACCCCAGTTGCCAGCACTGACCCTTAGGCAGTGCTGCTTGGTCTGAACCAACTCCCTGCCTTGGTGAGGCCTGGCTGTGGGGCTGGTGTCCAGGACAGCCTGGGTTACGGAAGACATAGCAGTAAGTCTGGCCCTAATCAACACTCTGGGGGATTCTGAGTGTTTGTTTTCCTATCAGTAAAATAAGAATACGAGACTAGGAAATCTCTAATGTCCCCTCCATTTCTAAAATTTTGTGGTATTCTGGCACAACTCTCCTTCACAAGAGATTTGGGTTTGTGTGCACCCATCTCTGTCTTCTTGCTATTACAATGGAAGAGGTGGTCCTGTTCCCATTTAAGACTTCCTTACTCATGCCTAGGTCCCATCTCTACTTGGATACTTAATTCCAGCAACTATCCCCTCTCTACTGGATTATCCACTTTTGCATACTTTCCTGCCTTAAAAACAAATGGAAGACCTGGTATCATTGATATAAGGCATGACCACCAGGCGTTCTGAGGGGAAGGAGAGGGAAGAATAGGTGTAACATGGGGGCATTTTTGAGACTTTGGAATTGTCCTGCATGACATTGCAGTGATGGGTACCGACCAGTATACATTTTATCAAAACCTGTAAAATTGTGTGGGGCAAAATGTAAACTATAATGTAAACTATAGACATGGTTAGTAGCAATGCTTCAATATGTGTTCATCAATTGTAACAAAGGTACTGCACTAATGAAAGATGCTAATATGGGAAATTATTGACTTGTGACCAGACGAAGCTTTAATACAATTTTCATTTGCTTCAGAACTTTATCTCCCACTTTGACTTTAGCAGACCTTGGATGAGCAAGACTAATTCTATGTATCCTTATGGAGACTAACAAAGCTTCAGGAAACTGGTTTCTCTCATTAATTGCTGCTTTTAGGAATCCCCAACAGTCAAGGCAGGAGGCCTCTCACTCACCTCCCAGTCCTTGGAGATAATAGGACTCCAGTATATACTGGACTGGAAGAGTAGATATCAACTGGAGGGTTGAGAATTTCACCAGGAAGCAATTTAGTCCACACTTGGAGCCACGAGAGAGAGCAGGATCACTAATAGAGTAGGAAAGGAGACAGGGATGTCTCAGGTTTGCTTTTCCCTGAGCCATAGGGGCAGAAGCTGCTATGAAATAACCATAAGCAAAGGCAAGGGGTGAGACTAGACCTGGAGTGACCATAAATAAAGGTAAGTTCAGTTTAAGATTTATACTTAAAATACTAGGTTTAGGCTAAATCTATGCAGTTACAATTTCATTTATTATCTTCTGCTGTTTTATAAAGGCATCTATAAATGATCTTAACTCTTAGTTACAGTTTCTAGTAAGTTTTTACTTTAAGGCAAATGGGGTACCTTTATTAATTAAGCCACAAAAACTTTATTAGTGACAACTTCACTAAGTTTTCTGCTTTTCTAGCAGTGGAACCAATTTCACTTGAGATTTATACATTAAATCAATTAGCAAGATAGTATTGACATTTAAAGACTCATTTTTAGTTTACCTTTCACTGTTACCTAATTTGTAACAGGTGAACCCCAAATCTGATTTCCTAGGCACAAGCAAACTGACAGTTAAACACAGATTTCAAAGTTGAACACAAAGTTAAGCACAGATTAAAACAGAAGAGAGACTATTATACCCTTAGCATTTCTAGGAACTCTTTGATCCGAACCGATGGTACCTGAGGTTTTTTATCTTCCAGGAGAGGTTTAGTAACCAGTCTGGATCTTGATCCCTATTTATACATTTTATAGGCACAACAGAGTTTAAACTAATGGAAGTTTGAGGTGTCTTTCCTCATTTTTGTAAGGAGACATGACATGAGGTTTCTGGACCTCAGATCTAAGTGTCATGTTTTATGCTGTTTACCTGGAATTCAGGGTCCCATACAGAGGCTGCTGTTGGCTATACTCTTCACCTAGACCAGCAGGTGACAAATTTTCCTGATTCTTGAGAAGACACTCCTATGGGGCTAGAGACCATGCCCATTATTCTAGAAGAATGAAGAAGCACTTTTTAGTCATGTGATCTGGCATCCCACAGTCCAAGTCTAACTATAATGTTCACTACAAATAATTTGGAGCTGATGCTCTGGTCTCAGCATCCTGAGAACTTAATCCAGAGCCCTGGTGACAGGTGTCCCCATGGCTGACCTAGGTCTTGGGAGATGTCTGAGACCCTGAAGTTCAAACCAAAGCTACCAAGTGAAATTGGTGGGAGATGCAGAGAGCAGTTGCCCAAACTGAAGCTCCTCATCTGAGTTTCAAGGGATGTTTGGCTGCCCCCTGAATGGGAGGGGCCAAGTAATTTCTCTATACTGTTACCCAAACAGAAGCACCATTGTTGAGAAATAAAAAGCATAACCTTGCAGAAAAAATATCTAACAAGACACTCCTGACCCCACTTTTGTAAATCAGCCTGTGAGAACATGGCCTTGCAGGAGAATATCAAATGAATGACTCCTGCCCCCCGTAATCTAACAAACCACCCGGGCCCCGCTTCTATAAATCACCCCTTGACCTTGTACCTGCCTTCTGCTTCTGTAACCCCACTTGCAAAATTTCACTTAGCAACGCATTAGCAAAAGTCATGTGGATCCCACATGAAGTCCTATATAAACCTATAAAAACTGAAAAACAGAGCTCAGATTTGGAGATTGCCTCTCCTCTGGGTCTGTGCATAATAAACCTGTCCCTCCACCTCTCTGAGTGCAGTATTGGGTTTTCCTGCCATTCAGAACTCCTGGCTTTGCTGCAGCACTGTAGCTAACTCCCAGGGGACGTTTGGTTGCTCTTGCATTCCTGCCACCCTGGGAATCATAGAGCCCTTGCTGTTGGGCTTTTCTGGGGTTGTACCGGACTTGGAAGACAGATCAAACAGATTTTGGGGTCGAATACTTGTCTGAAGCTGCCAAGCCGAAGATTACTCCTTCTTGGAAAAGGGGCAAAAACCCTCTTCTTCCTATTCTTACAGAGGTTGAGAAAGCAGTCCTGGTTTTATGCCTTTACCATCCAGGGGTTTCCTGGTTAGACCAGCCATTAAAGGCCATCAAACGAGAACAGATCAATTGTTTTAGTTGGCAGATCTTGGGGCCCTTAGCCAATCACTTCCTCACTGGCAAAGGCATCTTTGGTTTTACAATTTTTAAGTATTCCAAAGCATTTTAACACCCACCTTCAATGAGAAATTCAGTAGTAGGAAGTAGGAAGGTGAATCACGGGCAAAGGTTATGGGTATCCCGATGTGTGACCCCCTCTGGGGAAGGGAACCCCAATGGCAACTTCTTTGGCCTTGCCAGCTGCTGCCATCCACCCTGGCCCAGACCAGGTAGCCGGGTATGGTCGATGGGAAGGGGGCCCAGGCGTGGACCCGCGGGGAGGCGCAGGCCCCCTGCTCTCCATCTTTGCTGCTGCCACCCAGGGTAGAGGGTGAGAGAAGACAATGGCTGCCAGGCCACGGGGCAAAGCTGATGGCTGCTAAAAAGGCTCAAAAACCCAGATTTGCAGCCCTGGAGCTCTGCCGGGGAACCCCTGCCTTGGCAGGGTCCTGCTTTGGGCCCCTGCCCTGTGCCCCCAAACTCCTAACAAGCCTGGGCACGAGGCATGGATGCAGAGAGGTCTGTGCCCCAGGCCCCCCCTCCTGGGATAACATCTTGTGGGGGCTTTTAAGCAAACCTTTTTAAAATGGAGAACCAGAAGTGGGCCTCGGACAGGCTGTCGGCCTTGGTTTCACTTCCCAGTAACCTCCCGGAGGGCAGCCCAAAATACGATGCTGGATGTTTTTCTTGGTTTTTGGCTAAACTGCAAGAAGTGAATTTCAAGAGCAAGCCATGCTGATAGGGCCAGTGATTCATTAAGGTAGAGAGGGAAAAGAAAGTAACAGATCCTGGGTCCCAGAGCAAGGAAGGGGCTGAAGAGTGATAAAAAGGGCCAATTTACAGATTACAGTTCCCCATGATAGATGATAAATGCCCAGGTTTGACTTGCATGGCCATCATGGCAGGGGAAAAACAGTGAGAACAGGGTGCAGAGGGCAGGAACAGGGCAGGAGCAAGCCCTGGGACTTTCCCGTTGTTCGCTTTCCTGCTGCTTGCCTTTCAAACCATTAATTGTTCTGCCCCTTTGCTAATGGTAGGGGAAGAGTCCCAGCTGTTTCCTGCTTTGGTTGATTACCCCCCCCCCCAATCAGTTCCCCTGGAGGGCCCAATGATAAGGGACTGGAGACTATCTGGGGCTTCTCCTGGCTTCTGGAGGAAATCTCATCCAGAATGGAGGGTTTTTGTGAGGTTCTTCCAGCAGCCATCTTGGGGATACCGTAGGACACGTATTAATGGCAGCAGTTGTTCTGGCAGGTTCCAGATCCATCTATTGATTCCCTATCTAACCTGCTTCAGTAGGATTATTATGTTGGAGATGTCATGGAGGATTTGTTCTTCCTGAGATAAATACTTAATTTTGAATTTCTACTTTAAAAGTGAGATACATCACCTGTGTAATAGTCATTATGTAAGTAGACGGCATGGGAATGGCCTTGTCCTTCATTGCACAGCACACGGCATTCTGTGGTCTCCCTAATGTGAAACTCTTTGTGGCCCAGTGGCATCCCTTTCCTGTCCTTTCTGTAAACCTTGTCACCTTTAGGGCCTGCTGGTTTGTAGGTAGGACTGGTGAGTGCCCTCACTCTGTGATTGGATGCTTGCCAAGGAAACTGGGCACATTCAGGAGAATCCATCTCCTGCTGTGGGTAGAGGCAAGGTGAGCTCTCTAACTAGGCCATGGGCTCTCTTATTCTGGGCTATAGCCCTATTAGGCAGGCTACGAGTGTCTTCGGGGGCCTGCCTGAAGGATTTAGGGGTGGCAGGCTTTCCAAAACTCTGTTTCCCCCGGATTCAGTGAAACCCTGAAGACACTACCCAAGACACAGACTAGCCCAGAGAAAGAGGGAAGAAGGACAGAAGTGGTGAGACATGAGAGGAAGGCAGGTGTGAAGATGGGGAAGAATGAGAGCATTGAGGATGGGTCAACGGGGACAGGAGGAGGAAGGAAGGATGGAGGCAGGGAGGTTCTGGCTCTGAGCCCTTATTCTGAAACCTGGTGCCTCCCTGCCACTAGGTACTGGAGTCCATGTCATAGGATGTAGGGTGGAAAGTGCCTATTTGCCAAGGGAGGGGTCTCTGGGGCAATGAAAGGGTGAACTGAAGGTCAAAAGAGGGTCAATTTGTTTGTGGGTCTGTCAGTTCCTGTGGGCTGCCTAAGAATGAACAGAATGTACTGTAAATTCTAGAATCCTTGGGTGTGGTCATGAAGGTGAAATATGCTGAGAAGGGACCTCCACCTAGCAGGGGGTATAGGTCAGGGGGTAGAGCACTTGACTGTCTGTCAAGAGGTTCTTGGTTCAAATCCGGGTGCCCCCTGCTGGGTTTTTGTCTTTTTTTCCCTTGACCTCATATTTAACAAACTAGAAATGTCCTTAACCACTACTCTTCCTCAGACTGTTGTATTTTTTCCAACTGAATTCTCTGTCCTGGCATATTGAGATCTGGTAGATTGAACTATTCACCCAAATTCTTCACCCTGTACTGCAAACACACCTTTTGCCAAGTGCCTTTTCAGTTTCTTCCCTAGAGGTGGGTGTCCTTTCCACCAATTTACTCTGAACTTGACCACATCTATCAGTTTGGACAAAATGGGAGATGAAGACCATGCAGTAATTTAAACAGGGGGCATTTACTATAAAGAATTATTAAGTTATGAAAGGAGAGTAACTATAAAGATGTAAGGAAAATTCTACAGGATGCCCTGGTGAGGGAGAGTACCTAAGGAAGGACAAATTTAGGCAGGGGATCCCTCCCAAGGTTAGGGTTCAGATCTCATTGAAAAAGGTCTTATTGCAGCCCACTCACGGAGTTGCCCCAACCAGAGCTGGTCACAGTCCCCAGAGGGAAGCAGCTCTCTGGGGTGGAGATGAGCCCCTCACAAGTGTGACACCTGGAGCAGGCAGTGCCCACATATGGTGGGGTGGGGCATGGGAAACCAACCTCTGGACCAGAAGCAAGTGGATGCCAGTAGGCTGCACGGAGAGGGTGCAGGGACACAGCTGTAGGTGTGAGAGTTGGAGCACCTGTTTTTTGCTTTCTTCCTGGAGAACTCCTTTTAGTATTTCTTGAGGGGAAGGTTTCTTGTTTGCATACTCTTTCAATTTCTGTTTATCTGTGAATATTTTGAATTCTCCATCATTTTTGAATGTTAGTTTAGCTGGGTAGAGTATTCTTGGTTGGAAATTTTTTTCTTTTAGTACCTTGAGTATATCATATCACTACCTTCTTGCCTCCATGGTTTCAGATGAGAAATCAGCACTTAATCTTATGGAGCCTCCCTTGTATGTGATGGTTTTCTTTTCTCTCGCTGCTTTTAGAATTTTCTCCTTGTCTTGAGCATTGGATAATTAGACAAGCATATGTCTTGGGGTGGGCCTGTTGGGGTTTATGACGATTGGAGTGCGCTGTGCTTCCTGGACATCCCTCTCTCTCAGTCGATTTGGGAAGTTTTCAGCCATTATTTCCTGCAACACCCCTTCTGTCCCCTTTCCCTTCTCTTCTCCTTCTGGGATGCCTATAATACGTATGTTTGTGTGTTTTGCATTGTCATTCAGGTCCCTAAGTCCTAGCTGGATTTTTCCTATCTTTTTATCGATCAATTCTACTATCTGTTTAATTTCTGATGTACTGTCTTCCATGTCGCTAATTCTCTCCTCTGCCTCTTCTAATCTGCTGCTATTTGCTGAGAGTATATTTTTGATTTCTTGAACTGTGGTCGTCATTCCCATCACATCTGTTATCTTTTTGCGTATGTCTGCATACGCAACATACGCATACGCAACAGTAAAGTAAACTCTTCCTTTATTTCATTAAGTTGGTTTCTAATATATGTCTTGAGATCTTTAATTACTTGTCCGATGTTCTGTGCCCCTTCCTGGTTTTCAGTTAGTTCATTGGATTCAGCCATGTTTTCCTGATTATTGGTTTGGTGTGTAGTTTTTTGTTGCTGTCTGGTCATCATTTTATCTTGACGGGTTTAATCAGTTCCTTAGCTTTGTTGTCTAGTCTTGGGGATTAATTAGCTGTTGTTCTTGCGTAAGTATTATGTCTTCTCTTTTTCACTTTGTTTTTCTTACTCTCATTTCTTGTTGCTGGCTAAGTTCACTTTGCAGGAAAATATTAGGGCCAGGGTAAGGAAATTGTGTAAGAAAAGAAAATGCATAAAGTAGTATTGGTAATAAATGTTAACAGAGAAACAATGTGAGTTCTTTGAAAATGGATATTAGACTCATATAAGTTCGGTAGAGTTATAGCAGTAAGTAGAGTACCTATAATGAGATAGTCAGCTGAATATGGGGAGGAATATAGTATGAATTAAAAAGTGATTGTTTTCATGAGAGAGGGAAAGAGAAAAGAAAGACAATAATATCAAGAGTGGATTAAAGACAGAAAACAGAACAGAGGTATTAGAAATTGTAAGTTAGCCAATTTGGGGACCAAAGAAAGGGAGGTGGAATGTAAGAGAGACAGTAGATGATGGAGGATAGCAAGATGTGGGGGAAAGGGGTAATATAGGTGGCCAAAATCAGTTCACACAGAAATGAGGAGATGGAGGATGAGGAAACACAGCAAATGTGAGGCGCTCCCTGCAGCACCTATTGTATAAATAAAATAAAATAAAATAAGATGAGAAAGAGAGAGCATTAAAAAAAGAGAAGAAAAAAGGGGGTGGGAAAAGAAAAGGGAGGGAAACAAGCAAGAAAAAGAAAAGAAGAAAAAAAAAACCTAAATAAATGAAAAAGGACTTTGGGGGATACAATGGGAGAAAAGACCAGGAGATAATGCAATATTAGCAACCAAGACAATAAAAAGAATAGAAAAAAGAGAAAAAGAAAAAAAAAACCCCACAAACACTGAGAGCTAGGACAATCAAGGGCCTCAGATGTACTTCAGGGCGTGGTGGATTCAGGGATGGTAAGTCTGTGATATTGCAGACTAAAGAGGTGTGAGTCTCTGGAGTGTGGGCCACCAGGGTTTAGGAGACACAGACCTGGGTACCATGCATCCATTTAACAGCGAGCCTGGGAACACCGCAGTGAAACACAGACTTCAGGGATCCCCGCAGCTGGGAGCCTGCCCTAGGGGGAGGGTTTATGCCTGCAAAGTCTGACCTCTGTGTCAGAAACCCAAAGTTGCACCTTGCAGAAGAGTCTCTTCTGTCACTGTCTCAATTAATCTACTTCAGGACACCTCCTACCCTGCAAACCCCAAAAGAGCCTTCTGGGGGTGCCACTGTACTACAAACAATTCAGGGGCCACCGCAGATGGGCCGCCAGTCTCAGGCAGAGGGGCTCTATCTGGAAGCTCTGACCTCCATGTCAGAAACCCAAAATTCCACGTCTCGCAAGAATCTCACCAAATTGACTTCCAGACACCTCCCACCCTGCAAGACCCCAATAGCCTGCTCAGGGTTTGGGAACTCCCCAGTGCAGCAAAGCCTCCTGAAATTGCCGCCTCCGGGCTGCCAGCCCCAGGAGGAAGCGTCACGTGCGTAGCCCCAATCTCCGTGAAAGAGACCCAAAATTCTACATTTTACAAGAATCTTCTCTGTCACCGTCCCACTAAATCAACGTCCAGACATCTCCTGCCCTGCAAACACCCGAAACAACCTGGTCCAGCAGGATTCCAACCCTACTTAGCCGCTTCTTTGCAGGAGAGATTATAAGGTGCACTCTCTCAGACGCCATCTTGTCCCCCTCCCCCTAAAATTATATTTTTCAAGGTCATAGATGACTTGTGTCTTGCCAAAGCCAAAGCCGGTGGTGGAAGATATATTGTCCTCTTCCAGCTCTGACTCTCAGTAGCAGCTGATGGAGCAGATCCCTCCCTTCTCCAGGCTTCTGTGATGACAGGTTTCCTTGGTTCTTCCCCTACCTCGCTGGCCTCTGTTCATTGCTACGACTCCTTGCTTAACTCTTTTCCTTCTATATCCTGTCTACTGTCATCCAGTTCTGTGACTTTAAATAATATCTATAAGGTAAAGCAACCAAATATTTAGCTCCAGCTCTGACCTCTGACTCATACCCAACTTCACATCTGGCTTCTTCACTTAGATGTCTAACAAGACATCGTAAACTTAATGAGTTTCAATCTGAGCTCTTGCTCCTTCTTTCCTGTGCTGCTAACCCTTATCTTCATCAAAACAAACGGCCCCACCAGCTACTCAGTTGATCAGGTTCTGTATCTGGATTCATCCATGGTTCTTCTCTTTCTTTCCTATTCCATATTACAGCCATCAGTAATCAAATACGTCTGTTAAACTTGGTAAATTCTTACCATCTCCACAGCCATAACTCATTTTTAAAGGTGCCAAATTCTTTAACTAGTTTAGTATACCAGCAGCCTGGTTGAGCTTCCATCATCACCTCCCATGGTATATTTTCCATACACTATCTTTTTAAAATATCTTTTTTTCATATAACTCTCCTGCTCTACACCTTCCAAGAGATTCCGTTTATAGTGTGAATAAAAATCTAAATCCCTTAATTTTGTTTCTCAAAATTCCTTTACATTTCACACAATAGGAGCTGGTAACCGTTTCATGTCCTTGGGAGTAGACTCTGCAGGTCCCATGGCTTCCTCCTTACTCTTGGTTCAAGCCACTCCAGTTATCCTCAAGTCTTAATTCAGAAATGAGGATGCCTGAGCCTGTGCAACAATGAAAACCCTGAACAGGACTTAATGCTCACTCCTCTCTCATTCTCTCTCTTTTTTTTTTTTTTTTTTAGCCTAGGAAAAGGTCTTTATTTTTTTTTAATTAAAAAAATTTTTTAAGATACATAGATCACACAAAATTTTACATTAAAAAATATAAGAGGTTCCCATTTACACCCCACCCCCAATCCTCTCACATCAACAACCTCTTTCACCATTGTGGCACATTCATTGCATTTGGTGAATACATTTTGGAGCACTGCTGCACCATATGGATTATAATTTACACTCTCCCCCAGTACTTTCAGTGGGTTATGGCAGGATATATAACGTCCAGCATCTGTCCCTGCAATCTCTCTCTTTTAAGACTTGCTTCAAGTCTACAACCTGCATGGCGAAAGTGAGGCTTTGTCTTTCTCAAGTTCTCTACCTTGTGCTTCTCTACTTTTCCACCGTTCCATCTTAACAGCTTCAGAACCTCTTTCGGAGGGGCAGCGTATAGGGAGGAGTGGTGAGGCAAAAGAAAATTGTGACCTCTCAGGTTTTGAGATGTTTCTCACTTTCACAAGAGAAAGCATTCTCAGCAAGTTTTTGTGAACTTTTTGGAGGTCACTTTACTGACCATCTCTCTGAAGCTTCTTTACTTGGCAATTGCATCTGTTTCCGTCAATGGTGACTCCTTCCTCAGCCCATACAAATGTCAACATTCACCTCCAGCTTCTTGCTGCTGGAATGCCTTCATCCCTCTACTGGGCCTGAACGGCAGGACTCAAGATGGGTCCTTTCCATCTTTCTCTCCTATATGGGGCACTTTTAGTCATGGGAAACACTGATGTTCCCCAAGTAAAATAGCACATTTCCAGCCCATCTCATGTCTGTCCAATTCTCTTTCTTCCCACTACTCATGCCCTCACCCAAGGCAATGAAAACTCATCTGGATCTCCATCGGGTGTCATTCCTGGAGACTTCACACCCACTCTTACCTGCCCTCCCCAGCCCATCACCCACCCTGCAGCCACCTCAGGCATGTCAGAGAAGGGGGCGTGTGGCATGCTGGGTGGGCTGGGCTGGGGATGAGAGGCAGAGTCATGTGGTGGGGTGGCAGTCTTGGAGGAGCTTGCTTCTCCCAGAGAAGTCACATGCTGCTCTATTCCTGAGTGCTGGTTTGGCAAAGGGACTTCAATAAGTACAAAGGACCAGTCAGGGCTCATCACCCCCAGGCACTGATTCTGTTCCAGAATGAATGGAGAGCCAGCCTCTCGCCAGAAAACTCTAGCTCTGCGGGACCTACTGAGCATTGGGACTGAGAGGCAGCCGCCAGTTTGCCTGGTCCAAGCAAAAGGCAGTGTGGATTGCATGATTCTGGCTAGCATCAAGCCAATGGTGCATACAAATGTTGGTAAAAGTTTCTCGTGGATGGCTCCATCCATGCACTGGCACACGTGTCCTTGCTTTTCAGATGTTATTTACGAGCCGTGCTGCAGAGCAGCAGCCCTCGTATGTAACCGTGCATCAGAATCGCATGCTGAAATTGTTTAAAAAGATTCCTGGGTCCACCATCAGAAGCTCCAGTTTTGAGAATCCTGTGTGGGTTTGGATATGTGCATGTTTAACCAGCTTCCCAAGTGATTCTCGTCACGATGGCCCTCAGCCCACACTTGGAGACACATCGTTGCGGCAGAAAGCACTGGCTAAGTGTACGTTCAAATTCTGGCCTCTTGACTGCTCCCCCCTGTGTGTCCCTAGGCAGTGATTTAACCAGGATTTCCTCAAAAGGACCTATTTGAAGCAGGGAATAAAATGTTATTTTTCAAAATGAAAATGTCAGAATCTTAAGTGTAATCTTCGGGTAAACTTGTGATGAAGCTATAAGTGTAAGAGTTTGGAAGGTAGAGTGTTTACAGAATCAAAGCTGTCTCCTTTATGAGGCAGGGAAAAATACATAATTTCACCAAGCAAAAGCTCTTAGCGTGTGCTAGACACAGTTGAGCATTTTGCATGTGCTCTCTCACTGAGCCTTATAAGAACACCTGAAGGTAAGGCATTTATTATTAATTTTCCTGTTTTCCAAAGTGGAAATTGAAGCTGAGAGATGGTAGATGACTTGTATTTTGTCGCTTAACCACTGGCCTGGACTAGAATCCTGACTTAGCTCCCTTTCCACTGTATCAGAACTTAGAGGGAATTGGAAATAACTGTGCCTTTGCTTGGGGATTCACTGCTTGGGAATTCACAGCTGTGGAAAGTATACGGGATTGATATTTGGCAGGAGTTTGTTTGTGCTGGTGCAGGCAGGGGCAGCCCAGGGCAGACCTGGGTAAGGAACAGAGATGAGAGCTGCTGGGCTGGGGGCACGGGCAGGAAGGTGTCACGGAGAAGGCATGACGGCTTCCTCGCTGGACAGGTGTCGCCCTGGCCACAAGGCTCAGCCACTGTCCCTGGGCAGAAGTGCTGGTGGGAGAGGCTGGGCAGGTTCCCAGTGCCGTGCCCTGCCTTTGTCCTTGTCTGCCCTGCTCTCCATCCCCTGGCTTGTCTCCTGTCCTTCCTTGACAGAGAGGATGGAGGACGTTCTGCTCACCTGCCCTGGATTGGAGAGAAATGACTTGTTCTGGGCCTCAGTTTCATTTTGGGGCAATCCCAGGCTCACTTCTTCTTCAGCTGAAGCCTCCTTCTACCTGGGATGCTGCAGGTGACTTCAGGTACCTCCGTCACCAACCGCAACACATTGTGGTCTCCACCCAGAGCCAAGCCAGGCTCTGCGGGTGAAGGACACTCCTCGCTGGAGGGCCCTGCAGGCACCGGCCACAGGTTCAGGGGCTCCCAGGCCATTCACACTTTTGATAAACTGCCTACAAATTCAAGTTAGAGAATTCACTGGAATGACTCATGAAATCCAGGAAAGCATTGATTTAAGATTATAATTTTATTAGAACAGAAACGTTTTATTATAGCAGGGGACGTTTGGTTGTTCTCGGATTCCTGCCACCCTGGGAATCATAGCGCCCTTGCCGTTGGGCTTTTCTGGGGTTGTTCTGGACTTGAGAGACAGACCAAACAGATTCTGGGGTCGAACAGCTTTCTGAAGCCACCAAGCCAAAGATTGCTCCTTCTTAGAGAAGGGGCAAAAACCCTCTTCTTCCTATTCTTGCAGAGGTTTAGAAAGCAGTCCTGGTTTTATGACTTCACCATCCAGGGGTTTCCTGGTTAGACCAGCCATTAAAGGCCATCAAGCGAAAACAGATCAATTGTTCTAGCTGACAGATCTTGGGGCCCTGAGCCAATCACTTCCTCACTGGCAAAGTCATCTTTGGTTTTACAATTTTTAAGTATTCCCAAGCATTTTAACACAAACCTGCAATGAGAAACTCAGTAGTACGAGGTAGGAAAGTGAATCGTGGGCAAAGGTTATGGGTGTCCTGATGTGTGACCACCTCTGGTGAAGGGAACACTCAGGACACCTGCTTTGGCCTTGCCTGCCGCTGCCATCCACCCTGGCCCTGACCGGGTAGCCGGGTATGGCCAATGGGAAGGGGGCCCAGGCGTGGACCCGCGGGGAGGCGCAGGCCCCCTGCTCTCCTTCTTTGCTGCTGCCACCCAGGGTAGAGGGTGGGAGAAGACAATGGCTGCCAGGCCCCAGGGCAAAGCTAATGGCTGCTAAAAAGGCTCAAAAACCAGATTTGCAGCCCTGGAGCTCTGCCGGGGAGCCCCTGCCTTGGCAGGGTCCTGCTTTGGGCCCCTGCCCTATGCCCCCAACCTCCTAACAAGCCTGGGCATGTGGGACGGATGCAGAGAGGTCTGTGCCCTGGGCCCCCCTCCTGGGATAACATCCTGTGGGGGCTCATAAGCAAACCTTTTTAAATTGGAGAATGAGAATAAGGCCTCAGACAGGCTGTCGGCCTTCGTTTCACTCGCCAGTAACCTCCCGGAGGGCAGCGCCAAAATACGTTGCCGGATGTTTTTCTTGGTTCTTGGCTAAACAGCAAGAAGTGAATTTCAAGAGCAAGCCATGCTGATAGAGCCTTTGATTTATTAAGGTAGAGAGGGAAAAGAAAATAACAGATCCTGGGTCCCAGAGCGAGGAAGGGATGAAGAGTGATAAAGAGGGCCGATTTACAGATTACAGTTCCCCATGATAGACGATAAATGCCCAGGTTTGACTTGCATAGCCATCATGGCAGAGGAAAAACGGCAAGAACAGGGTGCAGAGGGCAGGAACAGGGCAGGAACAAGCCCAGGGACTTTCCCGGTTGCTTTCCTGCTGCTTGCCTTTTAAACCATTAATTGTTCTGCCCCTTTGCTAAGGGCAGGGGGGAGTCCCAGCTGTTTCCTGCTTTGGTTGATTACCCCCCCCATCAGTTCCCCTGGAGGGCCCAATGATAAGGGACTGGAGACTATTTGGGCTTCTCCTGGCTTCTGGAGGAAATCTCATCCAGAATGGGTATTTTTGTGAGGTTCTTCCAGCAGCCATCTTGGGGGTACCGTAGGACACGTATTAATGGCGGCAGTTGTTCTGCCAGGTTCCAGATCCATCTACTGATTCCCTATCTAACCTGCTTCAGTAGGGTGATTATGTTGGAGACGTCATGGAGGATTTGTTCTCCCTGAGATAAATACTAAATTTTGAATTTCGATTCTAGTTTAAAAGTGAGATACATCACCTGTGTAATGAAGTCATTACGTAAGTAGACGGCATGGGAATGGCCTTGTCCTTCATTGCACAGCACAGGGCATTCTGTGGTCTCCCTAATGTGAAACTCTTTGCGGCCCGGTGGCATCCCTTTCCTGTCCTTTCTGTAAATCCTTGTCACCTTTAGGGCCTGCTGGTTTGTAGGGAGGACTGGTGAGTGCCCTCACTCTGTGACTGGATGCTTGCCACGGAAACTGGGCACATTCAGGAGAATCCATCTCCTGCTGTGGGTAGGGGCAAGGTGAGCTCTCTAACTAGGCCATGGGCTCTCTGGTTCTGGGCTATGGCCCTATTAGGCAGGCTACGAGTGTCTTCGGGGGCCTGCCTGAAGGATTTAGGGGTGGCAGGCTCTCCAAAGCTCTGTCTTCCCCGGGTTCAGTGAAACCCCGAAGACACTACCCAAGACATAGACTAGCCCAGAGAAAGAGCAAAGAAGAGCAGAAGTGATGAGACGTGAGAGGAAGGCAGGTGTGAAGATGGGGAAGAATGAGAGCTCTGAGGATGGGCAACAGGGACAGGAGGAGGAAGGAAGAGGGACGGAGGCAGAGAGGTTCTGGCCCTGAGCCCTTATTCTGAAACCTGGTGCCTTCCTGCCACTAGGTACTGGAGTCCATGTCATAGGATGTAGGGTGGAAAGTGCCCATTTGCCAAGTGAGGGGTCTCTGGGGCAATGAAGGTTGAACTGAAGGTTAAAAGAGGGTCAATTTGTTTGTGGGTCTGTCAGTTCCTGCGGGCTGCCTAAGAATGAACAGAATGTACTGTAAATTCTAGAATCCTTGGGTGTGGTCATGAAGGTGAAATATGCTGAGAAGGGACCTCCACCTAGCAGGGGGTATAGCTCAGGGGGTAGAGCGCTTGACTGTCTGTCAAGAGGTTCTTGGTTCAAATCCGGGTGCACCCTGCTGGGTTTTTGTTTTTTTTTTCCTTGACCTCATATTTAACAAACTAGAAATGTCCTTAACCACTACTCTTCCTCAGACTGTTGATTTTTTTTCAACTGAATTCTCTGTCCTGGCATATTGAGATATAGTAGATTGAACTATTCGCCCGAATTCTTCACCCTGTACTGTAAACACACCTTTTGCCAAGTGCCTTTTCAGTTTCATCCCTAGAGGTGGGTGTCCTTTCCACCAATTTACTCTGAACTTGACCATCTCTATCAGTTTGGACAAAATGGGTGATGAAGACCACACAGCAATTTAAACAGGGGGCATTTACTATAAAGAATTATTAAGTTATGAAAGGAGAGTAACTATAAAGATGTAAGGGAAATTCTACAGGATGCCCTGGTGAGGGAGAGTACCTAAGCAAGGACAAATTTAGGCAGGGGATCCCTCCCAAGGTTAGGGTTCAGGTCTCATTGAAGAAGGTGTTATTGCAGCCCACTCACTGAGTTGCCCCAACCAGAGCTGGTCACAGTCCCCAGAGGGAAGCAGCTCTCTGGGGTGGAGATGAGCCCCTTGCAAGTGTGACACCTGGAGCAGGCAGTGCCCACATGTGGTGGGGTGGGGCACGGGAAACCGATCTCCGGACCAGAAGCAAGCGGATGCTAGTAGGCTGCACAGAGAGGGTGCAGGGACACAGCTGTAGGTGTGAGAGTTGGAGCACCTGTTTTTTGCTTTCTTCCTGGAGAACTCCTTTTAGCATTTCTTGAAGGGAAAGTTTCTTGTTTGCATACTCTTTCAATTTCTGTTTATCTGTGAATATTTTGAACTCTCCATTTTTGAATGTTAATTTAGCTGGGTAGAGTATCCTTGGTTGGAAATTTTTTTCTTTTAGTACCTTGACTATATCATACCACTACCTTCTTGCCTCCATGGTTTCAGATGAGAAATCAGCACTTAATCTTATGGAGCCTACCTTGTATGTGATGGTTTTTTTTTCTCTCGCTGCTTTTAGAATTTTCTCCTTGTCTTGAGCTTTGGATAATTGGACAAGTATATGTCTTGGAGTGGGCCTGTTGGGGTTTATGATGATTGGAATGCGCTGTGCTTCCTGGACATGTACATCCCTCTCTCTCAGTCGATTTGGGATGTTTTCAGCCATTATTTCCTGCAACACCCCTTCTGTCCCCTTTCCCTTCTCTTCTCCTTCTGGGTTGCCTATAATACGTATGTTTGTGCATTTTGCATTGTCATTCAGGTCCCTAAGTCCTAGCTGGATGTTTTCTATCTTTTTATCGATCAATTCTACTATCTGTTTGCTTTCTGATGTACTGTCTTCCACGTCGCTAATTCTCTCCTCTGCCTCTTCTAATCTGCTGCTATTTGCTGAGAGTGTAGTTTTGATTTCTTGAACTGTGGTGTTCATTCCCATCAAATCTGTTATCTTTTTGCATATGTCTGCAATTTCCTCTCCAAGTGTTTTCTTCATTTTGTTAAACTCTTCCTTTACTTCATTAAGTTGGTCTCTAATATTTGTTTTGAGATCTTTAATTACTTGTCCTATGTTCTGCGTCTCTTCCTGGTTTTTAGTCTGTTCATTGGATTCAGCCATGTTTTCCTGATTATTGGTTTGGTTTGTAGATTTTTGTTGCTGTCTGGTCATCATTTTATCTTGACGGTTTAATCAGTTCCTTAGCTTTTTTGTCTAGTCCTGGGGATTAATTAGTAGTTGTTCTTGCATAAGTGTTATGTCTTCTCTTTTTCACTTTGTTCTTCTTACTCTAATTTCTTGTTGCTGGCTACGTTTATTTTGAAGGAAAATATTAGGGCCAGGGAAAGGAAATTGTGTAGGAAAAGAAAATGTGTAAAGTAGTATTGGTAATAAATGTTAACAGAGAAACAATGTGAGATCTGGCAGAATGGATATTAGACTCATATAAGTGGTGTAGAGTTATAGCAGTAAGTATAGTACCTATAATGAGTTATTCAACTGAATATGGTGAGGAATATAGTATGAATTAAAAAACCAGTGTTTTCATGAGAGAGGGAAAGAGAAAAGAAAGACAATAATATCAAGAGCGGATAAAAGACATAAAACAGAACAAAGGTATTAGAAATTAAAAGTTAGGCAATTTGGGGACTAAAGAAAGGGAGGTGGAATGTAAGAGAGACTGTAGATGATGGAGGATAGCAATATGGTGGGGAAAGGGATAGTGTAGGTGGTCAAAATCAAATCACACAGAAACGAGGAGGTGGAGGAAATGGAAACACAGCAAATGTGAGGTGCTCCCTGCAGCACCTATTGTATAAATAAAATAAAATAAAATAAGAAGATAAAGAGAGAAAAGAATAAAAGAGAAGAAGAAAATGGGGGTGTGCAAAGAAAAGGGAGGGAAACAAGCAAGAAAAAGAAAAGAAGAAAAAAAAAACCTAAATAAATGAAAAAGGACCTTGGAGGATACAATGGGAGAAAAGACCAGGAGATAATGCAATATTAGCAACCAAGACATTAAAAAAAAAAAAAAAAAGAAAAAAGAGAAAAAGAAAAAAAACCCCACAAATACCGAAGGCTAGCACAATCAAGGACCTCAGATGGATCTCAGGGCGTGGTGGACTCAGGGATGGAAACCCTGTGATGTTGCCGACTCAAGAGGTGGGAGTCTCTGGAGTGTGGGCCACCAGGGTTTAGGGGACACACACCTGGGTACCACACATCCGGTTAACAGGGAGCCAGGGAGCACTGCAGGGCAATACAGCCTTCAGGAATCCCCGCAGCTGGGTGCCTGCCTTAGGGGGAGGGGTCACACCCGCAAAGTCTGATCTCTGTGTCAGAAAATCAAAATTTCACCTCTCACAAGAGTCTCTTCTGTCACTGTCTCACCAAATCGACTTCAGGAGACCTGCTCCCTGCAAGTCCCTGAAACAGCCTGCTGGGGGTGCCGGTGCACTACCAACAATTCAGGGACCACTGCAGATGGGCCGCCAGCCCCAGGGGGAGGGGTTCCAGCCAGGAGCTCTGATCTCCGTGTCAGAAACCCAAAATTCCACGTCTCGCAAGAATCTCCTCCATCACTGTCTTACCACATCGACTTCTAGACACCCCCCACCTTGCAAGCCCCCGAATAGCCCGCTCAGGGCTTGGGAACTCCCCAGTGCAGCAAAGCCTCCAGGAATTGCCCGCTGGGCTGCCAGGCCCAGGTGGAAGCGTCCCACACACAGCCCCAATCTCCGTGAAAAAGACCCAAAATTCTACATTTTACAAGAATCTTCTCTGTCACCGTTCCACTGAATTGACGTCCAGAAACCTCCTGCCCTGCAAACACCCAAAACAGCCTTGTCCAGCAGGATTCCAACCCTACTCAGCCAGTTCTTTGCAGGAGAGATTATAAGGTGCACTCTCTCAGATGCCATCTTGCCCCCCTCCCCCTAAAATTATATTTTTCAAGGTCATGGGTGACCTGTGTCTTGCCAAAGCCAAAGCCAGTGGTGGAAGATATATTGTCCTCTTCCAACTCTGACTCTCAGTAGCAGCTGATGCATCAGATCCCTCCATTCTCCAGGCTTCTGTGATGACAGATTTCCTTGGTTCTCCCCCTACCTTGCCGGCCTCTGTTCTTTGCTACTACTCCTTGCCTAACTCTTTTCTTTCCATATCCTGTCTACTGTCATCTAGTTCTGTGATTTTAAATAATATCTGTAAGGTAAAGCAACCAAATCTTTAACTCTAGCTTTGACCTCTGACTCATGCCCAACTTCACATCTGGCTTCTTCACTTGGATGTCTAACAAGACATCTTAAACTTAATGAGTTTCAATCTGAGCTCTTGATCTGCTCCTTCTTTCCTGTGCTGCTCACCCTTATCTTCATCTAAACAAACAGCCCCACCAGCTACTCAGTTGATCAGGTTCCGTATCTGGATTCATCCATGGTTCTTCTCTTTCTTTCCTATTCCATATTCTAGCCATCAGTAATCAAATACATCTATCAAATTTGGTAAATTCTTACCATCTCCACAGCCATAACTCTTTTTAAAGGTGCCAAATTCCTTAACTAGGTTACTGTACCAGCAGACTCGTTGAGCTTCCATTGTACCCTCCCATGGTAAATTCTCCATCCACAATCTTTTTAAAATATCTTTTTTTTCATAAAATTCTCCTGCCTTACACTTTCCAAAGGATTCCCTTTACAGTGTGAATAAAAATCTAAATCCCTTAATTTTGTCTCTGAAAATTCCTTTACATTTCACACAATAGGAGCTGGTAACCGTTTCCTGTCCTTGGGTGTAGACTCTGCAGGTCCCATGGCTTCCTCCTTACCCTTGGTTCAAGTCACTCCAGTTATCCTCAAGTCTTAATTCAGAAATGAGGATGCCTGAGCCTGCGCAATAATGAAAACACTGAACAGGACTTAATGCTCACTCCTCTCTCATTCTCTCTTTTAAGACTTGCTTCAAGTCTACGACCTGCATGGCGAAAGTGAGACTTTGTCTTTCTCAAGTTCTCTACCTTGTACTTTTCTTCTTTTCCACCGTTCCATCTTAACAGCTTCAGAACCTCTTTCGGAGGGGCAGCGTATAGGGAGGAGTGGTGAGGCAAAAGAAAATTGTGAGCTTTCAGGTTTCAAGATGTTTCTTTCTCACTTTCTCACAAGAGAAAGCATTCTCAGCAAGTTTTTGTGAACTTTTTGGAGGTCACTTTACTGACCATCTCTCTGAAGCTTCTTTAATTGGCAATTGCATCTGTTTCCGTCAATGGTGACTCCTTCCTCAGCCCATAAAAATGTCAACATTCACCTCCAGTTTCTTGCTGCTGGAGTCCCTTCATCCCTCTACTGGCCTGAAGGGGCAGACTCAAGATAGTTCCTTTCCATTTTTCTCTCCTATATGGTCCACTTTGAGTCATGGGGAACACTGATGTTCTCTAGGACAACAGCACATTTCCTGCCCATCTCAAGTCTGGCCACTTCCCTTTCTTCCCACTACTCACACCCTCACCCAAGGTAACATAAACTCTCTGGATCTCCATCAGGTGTCATTGCTAGGGACCTCACACCCACTCTTGCCTGCCCTCCCCATCCAATCACCCACCCTGCAGCCAGACTTCAGGCATGTCAGAGAAGGGGGCGTGTGGCATGTTGGGTGGGCTGGACTGGGGATGAGAGGCAGAGTCATGTGGTGTGGTGGCAGTCTTGAAGGAGCTTACTTCTCCCAGAGAAGTCACATGCTGCTCTATTCCTGAGTGCTGGTTTGGCAAAGGGGCTTCAATAAGTACAAAGAGCCAGGCAGGGCTCATCACCCCCAGGCACTGATTCTGTTCCAGAATGAATGGAGAGCCAGCCTCTCGCCAGAAACTCTAGCTCTGTGGGACCTACTGAGCATTGGGACTGAGAGGCAGCGGGCAGTTTGCCTGGTCCAAGCAAAAGGCAGTGTGGATTGCATGATTCTGGCTAGCATCAAGCCAATGGTACATACAATTTTTGGTAAAAGTTTCTCATGGATGGCTCCATCCACGTACTGGCACACAAGTCCTTGCTTTTCAGGTGTTATTTACGAGCCGTGCTGCAGAGCAGCAGCCCTCGTATGTAATCGTGCATCAGAATCGCGTGCTGAAATTGTTTAAAAAGATTCCTGGTTCCACCATAAGACTCCAGTTTTGAGAATCCTGAGTGGGTTTGGACATGTGCTTGTTTAACCAGCTTCCCAAGTGATTCTGATGACAATGGCCCTTAGCCCACACTTGGAAACACATTGGTGCATCAGGAAGCACTGGCTAAGTGTCCGTGCAAATTCTGGCCTCTTGACCGCCCCCCCCCCCCCCCCCCCCGCCGTGTGTCCCTAGGCAGTGATTTAACCAGGATTTTCTCAAAAGGACCTATTTGAAGCAGGGAATAAAATGTTATTTTTCAAAATGAAAATGTCAGAATCTTAAGTATAATCTTCAGGTAAACTTGTGATGGAGCTATAAGTGTAAGAGTTTGGAAGGTAGAGTGTTTACAGAATCAAAGCTGTCTCCTTTATGAGGCAGGGAAAAATACATTATTTCACTAAGCAAAAGCTCTTAGCGTGTGCTAGACACAGTTGAGCATTTTGCATGTGCTCTCTCACTGAGCCTTATAAGAACACCTGTAGGTAAGGCATTTATTATTAATTTTCCTGTTTTCCAAAGTGGAAATTGAAGCTGAGAGATGGTAGATGACTTGTATTTTGTCGCTTAACCACTGGCCTGGACTAGAATCCTGACTTAGCTCCCTTTCCACTGTATCAGAACTTAGAGGGAATTGGAAATAACTGTGCCTTTGCTCGGGAATTCTCTGCTCGGGAATTCACAGCTGTGGAAAGTATACGGGATTGATATTTGGCAGGAGTTTGTTTGTGCTGGTGCAGGCAGGGGCAGCCCAGGGCAGACCTGGGTAAGGAACAGAGATGAGAGCTGCTGGGCTGGGGGCACAGGCAGGAAGGTGTCATGGAGAAGGCGTGACGGCTTCCTCGCTGGACAGTGCCATCCTGGCCATAAGGCTCAGCTGCTGTCCCTGGGCAGAAGTGCTGGTGGGAGAGGCTGGGCAGGTTCCCAGAGCCGTGCGCTGCCTTTGTCCTTGTCTGCCCTGCTCTCCATCCCCTGGCTTGTCTCCTGTCCTTCCTTGACAGAGAGGATGGAGGACGTTCTGCTCACCTGCCCTGGATTGGAGAGAAATGACTTGTTCTGGGCCTCAGTTTCATTTTGGGGCAATCCCAGGCTCACTTCTTCTTTAGCTGAAGCCTCCTTCTACCTGGGATGCTGCAGGTGACTTCAGGTACCTCCGTCACCAACCGCAACACAATGCGGTCTCCACCCAGAGCCAAGCCAGGCTCTGCGGGTGAAGGACACTCCTCGCTGGAGGGCCCTGCAGGCACCGGCCACAGGTTCAGGGACTCCCCAGGCCACTCACACTTTTGACCAACTGCCTAAAATTTCAGGTTAGAGAATTCACTGGAATGACTCATAAAATCCAGGAAAGCATTGATTTAAGATGATAATTTTCTTAGAGAAGAAAAGTTTTCTGATAGCAGGGGACGTTTGGTTGCTCTGGGATTCCCGCCACCCTGGGAATCATAGCGCCCTTGCCGTTGGGCTTTTCTGGGGTTGTACTGGACTTGGGAGACAGACCAAACTGATTTTGGGGTTGAATACTTGTCTGTAGCTGCCAAGCCAGAGATTGCTCCTCTTGGAGAAGGGGCAAAACCCCTCTTCTTCCTATTCTTACAGAGGTTTAGAAAGCAGTCCTGGTTTTATGACTTCACCATCCAGGGGTTTCCTGGTTAGACCAGCCATTAAAGTCCATCAAATGAGAACAGATCAATTGTTCTAGCTGACAGGTCTTGGGGCCCTGAGCCAATCACTTCGTCACTGGCAAAGGCATCTTTGGTTTTACAGTTTTTAAGTATTTCCAAGCATTTTAACACAAACCTGCAATGAGAAATTCAGTAGTCGGAAGTAGGAAAGTGAATCGTGGGCAAAGGTTATGGGTGTCCCGATGTGTGACCCCCTCTGGGGATGGGAACCCCGATGTCACCTGCTTTGGCCTTGCCCGCCGCTGCCGTCCACCCTGGCCCTGACCGGGTAGCCGGGTATGGCTGATGGGAAGGGGGCCCAGGCGTGGCCCCGCGGGGAGGTGCAGGCCCCCTGCTCTCCCTCTTTGCCGCTGCTACCCAGGGTAGAGGGTGGGAGAAGACAATGGCTGCCGGCCCCAGGGCAAAGCTGACGGCTCCTACAAAGCCTCAAAAAGCCAGATTCACAGCCCTGGAGCTCTGCCGGGGAACCCCTGCCTTGGTAGGGCCTTGCTTTAGGCCCCTGCCCTGTGCCCACAACCTCCTAACAAGCCTGGGCATGAGGCACGGATGCGGAGAGGTCTGTGCCCCGGGCCCCCCTCCTGGCATAACATCCTGTGGGGGCTTGTAAGCAAACCTTTTTAAAATGGAGAACCAGAGGAGGGCCTCGGACAAGCTGTCGGCCGTGGTTTCACTCACCAGTAACCTCCCGGAGGGCAGCGCCAAAATACGCTGCCGGATGTTTTTCTTGGTTCTTGGCTAAACTGCAAAAAGCGAATTTGAAGAGCAAGCCATGTTGATAGGCCAATGATTTATTAAGGTAGAGAGGGAAAAGAAAATAACAGATCCTGGGTCCCAGAGTGAGGAAGGGCTGAAGAGCGATAAAGAGGGCCGATTTACAGATTACAATTCCTTTTGATGGATGATAAATCCCCAGGTTTGACTTGTGTGACCATCATGGCAGGGAAAAAACGGCGAGAGCAGGGTGCAGAGGGCATTCCCAGGGACATTCCCGTTGTTCGCTTTCCTGCTGCTTGCCTTTTAAACCATTAACTGTTCTGTCCCTTTGCTAAGGGCAGGGGGGATTCCCAGCTGTTTCCTGCTTTGGTTGATTACCCCACTCATCATTATCCCTGGAGGGTAAAATAATAAGGGACTGGAGACTATCTGAGGCTTCTCCTGGCTTCTGGAGGAAATCTCATCCAGAATGGGAGTTTTTGTGAGGTTCTTCCAGCAGCCATCTTGGGGGTACCGTAGGACACATATTTATGGTGGTAGTTGTTCTGGCAGGTTCAGATCCATCTACTGATTCCCTATCTAACCTGCTTCAGTAGGGTGATTATGTTGGAGACATCATGGAGGATTTGTTCTCCCTGAAATAAATACTTAATATTGAATTTCGATTCTACTTTAAAAGTGAAGATATATTACCTGTGTAATGAAGTCATTATGTAAGTAGACGGCATGGCAATGGCCTTGTCCTTCATTGCACAGCACAGGGCATTCTGTGGTCTCCCTAATGTGAACCTCTTTGTGGCCCTGTGGCATCCCTTTCCTGTCCTTTCTGTAAATCCTTGTCACCTTTAGGGCCTGCTGGTTTGTAGGGAGGACTGGTGAGTGCCCTCACTGTGTGACTGGATGCTTGCCAAGGAAACTGGGCACATCCAGGAGAATCCATCTCCTGCTCTGGGTAGAGGCAAGGTGAGCTCTCTAACTAGGCCATGGGCTCTCTGGTTCTGGGCTATGGCCCTATGAGGCAGGCTACGAGTGTCTTCAGGGGCCTGCCTGAAGGATTTAGGGGTGGCAGACTCTCCAAAGCTCTGTCTCCCCCGGGTTCAGTGAAACCCCGAAGACACTACCCAAGACATAGACTAGCCCAGAGGAAGAGGGAAGAAGAGCAGAAGTGATGAGACGTGAGAGGAAGGCAGGTGTGAAGATGGGAAGAATGAGAGTGCTGAGGATGGGTCAACGGGGACAGCAGGAGGAATGAAGGAGTGATGCAGGGAGATTCTGGCTCTGAGCCCTTATTCTGAAACCTGGTGCCTGCCTGCCACTAGGTACTGGAGTCCATGTTATGGCTGTAGGGTGGAAAGTGCCCATTTGCCAAGTGAGGGGTCTCTGGGGCAATGAAGGGTGAGCTGAGGGTCAAAAGAGGGTCAATTTGTGGCAGTTTTGCCTGTTTGTGGGTCTGTCAGTTCCTGTGGGCTGCCTAAGAATGAACAGAATGAACTGTAAATTCTAGAATCCTTGGGTGTGGTCATGAAGGTGAAATATGCTGAGAAGGGACCCCCACCTAGCAGGGGGTATAGCTCAGGGGGTAGAGCACTTGACTGTCTGTCAAGAGGTTCTTGGTTCAAATCCAGGTGCCCCCTGCTGGGTATTTGTGTTTTTTTTTTTGACCTCGTATTTTACAAACTAGAAATGTCCTTAACTACTATTCTTTCTCAGACTGTTGATTGTTTTTTCATCTGAGTTTCATCCTGGCATATAGAGATCTAGTAGATTGAACTATTAGCCCCAATTCTTCACCCTGTACTGTAAACACATCTTTTGCCAAGTGCCTTTTCAGTTTCTTCCCTAGAGGTGGGTGTCCTTTCTCCCACTGGGGGATTATTTCTGTTCCTTTAGGGACTGTGACAGAGCTTCCCTGGCTAGGAACTCAGCACTCCCTCAGTTGTTGTTTTTAATCGTTTCCACTATGAAAATATCCAAACATTTTTATGTACCCTGGATATATGCCCTGTAGAACTCCTTGCCAACCATGTGTCTCCTGTCAATAACATCCTTCACCAGTATTCCTCTGCTGCCATTGTTGAACCTCTCTGTGATCCAAAACTTCCTGAAAAGTGAAGGCCAATATATTGCCACGTTCCCTTAATAGTAAAATGGAATATAGCGATGAGTTTAAAGTTTAGATATAGAATATATATTAATTTGGAAAAATTCTACATCCTATCTTTTTCTTTTCTTTTTTTCTAATTATTAAGTTTATCTTCACAAGAGTTTTAGATCACAGTAATTCATATATACAATATACAGTACTCCCACATATCCAACATAAAACCTTTTCCCTTCCACAGCAATAATCTTTTAACATATTCATACCATGTTTACTGAAACTGATATACAGATATTGAGACAATAGCTTTCAAACAAGGTAACATTTGTGTTTACATTGTGGTTTATATTTTAGACTATACAATTTTCTAAATTTTTAGTTATCTTACATTGTACATTATGATTTACATTTTAGCCTATCAGCCCCTACATATTTTTGGTTTAATTTTACATGTCTTATATCCATCCTTACGTACTCTTGTGAAACACTTCTATTGCCCACACGCTTACGTTGGTTCCATCTTTTCAATACCTATTTCCCCTTCCCCTTAGGGCTCACAGTGGCAGTCACTCTTCATTTCTTGAAGAGCTATGTTCAGAGATACTTGCAATGGTGTTGAGGGCTTGACATGCTCACTGCCCTAATGCCCTGGGAGCCAGCATTTCTCTTGAGAGA
This sequence comes from Dasypus novemcinctus, assembly GCF_030445035.2. NCBI lineage: Eukaryota > Metazoa > Chordata > Mammalia > Cingulata > Dasypodidae > Dasypus > Dasypus novemcinctus. Next base: position 8,106,844 of record NC_080697.1, read on the forward strand.
TACAGTTCCCTCTATTCGATGGCATCAGTCCTCCCCAGGATGTGGGTCTACCTTCACTCTCATTATATGGGTCTCTACCCAATGATATAACCCACTCTGACAAAATGAGCATTCACATATTCCCTAGGAGTCTTTCCTGTGTTAAATTATCCCCTTCGAGCATTTTAAACAGGTAACTTTCCTTATTATATTTTTGAAAATGGTTTCTCAGCATTATACTCTCAACGAACACCTGACAATCTCCTATGTTCGTATGTTGCCCTACCCACCCTCCCCCCATTTTCTTGGGCAGTATTACCCATCCTCCCATCCCTAGCCCCCCTTAAGCCCACAAAGCCCCACCCAAAGGTAACCCTATGTCCCCATTTTATCCTTTCTTTGTATACATAATTACCTTTAGCTTATCATAGATTTCACCCATGTACATGTCAGCTTACATCCTTCCTCTACCCCCCGATTTCCTGTAAGCCTATCATCCAGTCTCTAGCTCTCTGAAGCAGCTTGGTTTACCTATTTTATATCATTGAGGTCATGTAGTATTTGTCCTTCAATGCCTGGGTTGCTTCACTCAACATAAGGTTCTCAAGATTCATCCATGTTATCATGTGTGTTTGTAGTGTGTTTGTTCTTACAGCCGAGTAGTATTCCATTGTACGTACATACCACATTTTATTGATCCACTCACCTGTTGATGGGCATTTGGGTTGATTCCAACTTTAGGCGATAGTGAACAATGCTGCTATGAACATTGACGTGTGTATATCGGTTTGTGTCCTTGTTTTCAGTTCTGCTGGGTATATACCCAGCAATGGAATTGCTGGGTCATATGGCAAATCTATGGTTAGTGCTTTGAGAAACTGCCAAACTGTCCTCCAGAATGGTTGGATCCTTCTGCATTCCCACCAGCAGTGGATGAGTATTCCCATTCCTCCACATCCTCTCCAGCATTTGTAGTCTTCTGTTTTTTTCATAGCTGCCAATCTTATAGGAATAAGGTGGTATCTCATTGTAATTCTGATTTGCCTTTCCCTGATAGCTAGAGATTTGGAGCATTTTTTCATGTGCTTTTTAGCCATTTGTATTTCTTCTTTGGAGAAGTGTCTGTTTTAAATGGGTTGTTTATCTTTTTATTTTCAAGATATAGGAGTTCTTTATATATGCAGGTTATAAATCTCCTATCAGAAATATGGTTACCAAATATTTTCTCCCATTGTGTACGCTTCCTTTTCACTTTCTTGACAAAATTCTTTGAGGTGCAGAAGGCGTTAATTTTGAGGAAGTCCCATTTATCTATTTGTTCTTTTGTTGCTCGTGCTTTTGGTGTGGAGTTCATGAAGGCATTTCCTATTAGAAGTTCTTGTATATGCTTCCCTACACTGCTTTCCAAAGTCTTTATGTTCTTGGCTCTTATATTTAGGTCTTTGATCCATCTTGAGTTGATTTTTTGTATAAGATGTGAGATGGTAATCCTTTTTCACTCTTTTACATATGGATATCCAGTTCTCCGGGCACCATTTGTTGAATAGGCCTCTCTCCCAATTAAGAGGGTTTGGTGACTTTATCAAATATTATATGGCTATATATATGAGGATCTATATCAGAACTCTCAATTTGGTTCCTTTGGTCTGTGTGTCTCTCCTTATGCCAATACCATGCTCTTTTCACTACATTAGCTTTGTAGTATGTCTTGAAGTCAGGTAGTGTGATTCCTCCAATATCGTTTTTCTTTTTCAATATGTCTTTGGCTATTCGGGACGTCTTTCCTTTCCAAATAAATTTCATATTTAGTTTTTTAGTTCCTTAAAGAATGCTGTGTTGATTTATATTGGGATTGCTTTGAATGGGTAGATCAGTTTTGGTAGGATAGACATCTTAATAATATTTAGTCTTCCTATCCATGAACAGGGGATATTCTTCCATTTATTTAGGTCTTCTTTGATTTCCTTGAACAATCTTGTGTAGTTCTTTGTGTATAAGCTTTTTACATCTTTAGTTAAATTTATTCCTAGGTATTTGATTTTTTTATTGACTATTGTAAATGGTATTTGTTTCTTGATTTCCTCCTGAGCTTGCTCATTATTGGTGTACAGAAATGCTACTGATTTTTGCACATTGATTTTATAACCTGAGACTTTACTAAACTCTTTTATGAATTCTAGAAGCTTTGTTGTAGACCTCTCAGGGTTTTCTATGTATAGGATCATGTCATCTGCAAATAGTGAAGTTTTGTCTTCTTCCTTTCCAATTTGAATGCCTTTTATATCTGGTTCTTGCCTCAGTGCTCGAGCAAGTTCTTCTAAGACAATGTTAAATAGAAGGGGAGAGAGTGGGCATCCTTGTCTTGTTTCTGATCTTAGAGGGAAAGATTTTAGTATTTCACCATTGTAAACAATGTTGGCTATGGGTTTTTGATATGTACTCTTTATCATGTTCAAAAAATTTCCTTGTATTCCAATTTTTGGAGTGTTTTTATCAAGAAAGGGTGCTGTATTTTGTCAAATGCTTTTTCTGCATCTATAGATATAATCATGTGATTTTTTCCTTCAATCTGTTTATATGGTGTATTACATTGATTGATTTTCTTATGTTGAAACATCATTGCATACCCGGAATGAATCCCACTTGGTCATGGTATATAATTCGTTTAATGTGTTGTTGAATATGGTTAGCAAGTATTTTGTTGAGGATTTTTGGGTCTAGGTTGGTTAGAGAAATTGGTCTGTAATTTTCCTTTCTTGTGGTGTCATTATTTGGCTTTGGTACTAGAATAATGTTGGCATCATAGAATGAGTTCGGTAATGTTCCTTCTGTTTTGATTTTTTGGAAGAGTTTCAGCAGGATTGGTGTTAGTTCTTTCCGGAATGTTTTGTAGAATTCACCTGTGAAGCTGTCTGGCCATGGGCTCTTCTTAGTTGGGAGGTTTTTGATGACTGATTCTATCTCTTTACTTGTGATTGGTTTGTTGAGATCATCAATTTCTTCTTTCGTCAATATAGGACACGTATTTATGGTGGTAGTTGTTCTGGCAGGTTCCAGATCCATCTACTGATTCCCTATCTAACCTGCTTCAGTAGGGTGATTATGTTGGAGACATCATGGAGGATTTGTTGTCCCTGAAATAAATACTTAATATTGAATTTCGATTCTACTTTAAAAGTGAAGATATATTACCTGTGTAATGAAGTCATTACGTAAGTAGACGGCATGGCAATGGCCTTGTCCTTCATTGCACAGCACAGGGCATTCTGTGGTCTCCCTAATGTGAACCTCTTTGTGGCCCTGTGGCATCCCTTTCCTGTCCTTTCTGTAAATCCGTGTCACCTTTAGGGCCTGCTGGTTTGTAGGGAGGACTGGTGAGTGCCCTCACTGTGTGACTGGATGCTTGCCAAGGAAAAGGGGCATATTCAGGAGAATCCATCTCCTGCTCTGGGTAGAGGCAAGGTGAGCTCTCTAACTAGGCCGTGGGCTCTATGGTTCTGGGCTATGGCCCTATTAGGGAGGATATGAACGTCTTCAGGGACCTGCCTGAAGGATTTAGGGGTGGCAGGCTCTCCAAAGCTCTGTCTCCCCCGGGTTCAGTGAAACCCCGAAGACACTACCCAAGACACAGACTAGCCCAGAGGAAGAGGGAAGAAGAGCAGAAGTGATGAGACGTGAGAGGAAGGCAGGTGTGAAGATGGGAAGAATGAGAGTGCTGAGGATGGGTCAACGGGGACAGGAGGAGGAAGGATGGAGGCAGGGAGGTTCTGGCTCTGAGCCCTTATTCTGAAACCTGGTGCCTGCCTGCCACTAGGTACTGGAGTCCATGTTATGGCTGTAGGGTGGAAAGTGCTCATTTGCCAAGTGAGGGGTCTCTGGGGCAATGAAGGGTGAACTGAAGGTCAAAAGAGGGTCAATTTGTGGCAGTTTTGCCTGTTTGTGGGTCTGTCAGTTCCTGTGGGCTGCCTAAGAATGAACAGAATGTACTGTAAATTCTAGAATCCTTGGGTGTGGTCATGAAGATGAAATGTGCTGAGAAGGGGCCTGCACCTAGCAGGGGGTATAGCTCAGGGGGTAGAGCGCTTGACTCCTGTCAAGAGGTTCTTGGTTCAAATCCGGGTGCCCCCTGCTGGGTTTTTGTGTTTTTTTCCTTGACCTCGTATTTTACAAACTAGAAATGCCCTTAACCATTACTCTTCCTCAGACTGTTGATTTTTTTTCAACTGAATTCTCTATCCTGGCATATTGAGATCTGGTAGATTGAACTATTTGCCCGAATTCTTCACCCAGTACTGTAAACACACCTTTTGCCAAGTGCCTTTTCAGTTTCTTCCCTAGAGGTGGGTGTCCTTTCCACCAGTTTACTCTCAACTTCATATCTATCAGTTTGGACAAAATGGGAGATGAAGACCACACAGTAATTTAAACAGGGGGCATTTACTGTAAAGAATTATTAAGTTATGAAAGGAGAGTAGCTATGAAGATGTAACGGAAATTCTACAGGATGCCCTGGTGAGGGAGAGTACCTAAGTAAGGACAAATTTAGGCAACGGATCCCTCCCCAAGATTGGGGTTCATATCTCATTGAAGAAGGTGTTATTGCAACCCATTCACTGAGTTGCCCCAACCAGAGCTGGTCACAGTCCCCAGAGGGAAGCAGCTCTCTGGGGTGGAGATGAGCCCCTTACAAGTGTGACACCTGGAGCATGCAGTGTCCACATGTGGTGGGGTGGGGCATGGGAAACCGACCTCTGGACCAGAAGCAAGCAGATGCCAGTAGGCTGCACAGAGAGGGTGCAGCGACACAGCTGTAGGTGTGAGACTTGGAGCACCCCCAATGTCCACATTGGGGGTGGGGATGGGGACAGGAAGTTGGTCAGCAGCCTGGCCATGTCTTTGAGGTTGCCTGGGGACTCCATTCTCTAGCCTCCCACATGGGGTACACATATTTGCACCACTGACCAAGAGTGCAGCAGGAGCCAGGTAAAAAAGCAAAACTATGCAGTAAGAACTAGGAGTTGAAGACCCCTTCCTCCTGCGGTATTTCTCCAGAACCATTTACTGACAAGGGTTCGTATGTCAATATTTTGCTCAGTGTAAAGGAGAAATCCTTAAAGAATTCAGTCCATTACCACAGTGCAGGCATGGAAGGGTGAATCTGGAGCTGAGTTAACCAAGTGAATAACGCAATAACTGGCACACCGTGACTTGCTTTGGTCAATGGGACCTTAGTAGATGTGATGCAAGCAGGCCCTGGAAATCAGCCTGCAAGGTTGTGCTTGCCCTCATGTACTTCCACTATTTGCATGAGATGCCCTCTTCCAGTCAAAGGCTGCCCTTGCAGCCTGTGGCCCAGAAAGAATACACATGGTCCAACAGTGGGCCAAACTCGCATGAGGAGCCAAGGTTAGCTAGACCTGCACCTCGAAGCAGAGTCACAGAGCCAATCCCAGCCTAGGTTACCTCTTGTTTGTCAATTTTCAGAACCATGAACATTAGACTAAATGCAGATTGTTGTGTGCCACAGACTTTTGGGGTGGCATGATATGCAACATCACTGCAAGAAAAACATGGAAATACAAAAATTGATATTGAGAAGGGGCTCCTGCTGTAAGAAAAGCCTGAGATAGATGGCAGTATCTTCCTGATGAAGTGTTGGGTGGGAATGAATCTGTTCTCGTCAGCAGGAAAGGAAGTGTGGAACAATAGTGGCCCATGATAATATGGAAGGAAGAAAAGATACCTGAGATTATAGAGTTGGGTAAGGATATTTCAAGGTAAAATATTAAATGCATGAACTATTTGTTTTAAGCTGCTTGGTGGAAAGAACACCCACCTCTGGGGAAGAAACTGAAAAGACACTTGGCAAAAATTGTGGTTATAGTGTAGGGTGAAGACTTGGGGCTAATAGTTCAATATACTGTGTCTCAATATGCCAGGAGAGAGAATTCAGTTGAAAAAAATCAACAGTCTGAGGAAGAGTAGTGGTTAAGGACATTTCTAGTTTGTAAAATACTAGGTCAAGGAAAAAACCAAAAACCCAGCAGGGGGCACCCAGATTTGAACCAGGAACCTCTGGACATACAGTCAAGTGCTCTACCCTTGAGCTATACCCCCTGCTAGGTGGAAGTTCCTTCTCAGCATATTTCACCTTCATGGCCACACCCAAGGATTCTAGAATTTATAGTAAGAATCATATCCTTAGGAAGAATTCCTTCCTGTGGATGAGAACCTATTGCCCATGAAACCTTCTTTGATTAGGGTATTTCAGTAGGGCATGACCCAGGGTTGGTCTTAATCCTCTTACGGGAATACTTTATGAATAGGATGAATATGGAGAAAGACACATAGAGAAACCCACAGCAGGTGAGAGAGAAAGCCACAGGAGCAAAGAGAGAGAGGACCAGAAGCTGAAAGCAATGAAAACTGGAAGAGAAGGGAGAGACTGGTAGACACCTCCATGTGCCTTACCCTGTGACAGAGGAGTCCAGCCGCTGGCCTTCAGGGAGAAAGCATCACCCGGTGAGGCCTTCATTTAGACATTTTTCTCAGCCTCAAAACTGTAAGCTTACAATCTAATAAATCTCCATTGTAAAAGCCAACCCATTTTTAGTCTGTTTTGTTTTGGTAACCTAGCAAACTAAAACACTGCTTTTTTTATTTTTTTAAAGGAGGTACCAGGGATTGACTTTGGACATCGTATACACAAAGCAGACACTCAATCACTGAGCTCTACCCACTCCACTAAAACACCACTTTTGATAAGATACTTCAAGAAAGATTTCAGTTTGAAAGAGAACTGGCTGGTTTGTAATTAGAATTTAGAGGTGATATAAACAGCCCCAGAAATGGTATAGTTGGATAAATGAAACTGTTCTCTCGAAAATGAAGGGAGGCCATTACTGTATCACCTTAGGAAAAAGTGTAAATCTAGAGCCTTTCCAGTCAGAGATGGTGTGGCAGTTTGAGATTATTTATGAATCCCCCAAAAAGAGGCTATATTTTTACACTAATCTATTCCTCTGGGTGTGTTACCCTTCGAATGTATTACCATCAACTGACATGTTTTGATTAAATTACCTGTTCAGATTAAGGTTTTGATTTGACCATGTCAGAAAGGCATGACTCAGATTGAGTCCCCACCCCTTAGTGGGCTGCTATAAGGAGACACCCCCTCAAAAAGCACATGGGAAGAGAGAGAGACCTCCATAGATGTCAGAGGAAAGAACTTTTCATGTGACAGAAATGAGAAGGTTCAATATGCTAGAGCCTGGGGAGAGGAGAGCCATTTGCCTGAGAGTTTGCAGATGAAGAGAACAGAGCAGCATAGTAGCTGAGAAGGCATGGAAAGAAACGAGTCCTGTGCTAGCCTACAGCTGAGATGGGAAGAAGCTGGGCCCATGGAGCCTTAAGAGGAAGAAGGAAGGAGAGACCAGGCAGAGCTCTTGCTTCAACACGTGGCAACAGACTTTGGTGACCTTCAGTTGGATTCTTCAGGGCCTTGTAACTGTAAGCTTCTACCCCCAAATAAACAGTTTTATAAAAGCCAACAGATTTCTAGTACTTTGAACCAGCACCCCTATGGCTGAGTAATTCTCCTTCGATATTATTGATGTAACTTTCATGTACTCTAAAGCTTCTTTAAAAATAGTTTTTAAAAACACTCCTTTAGTCTCATTTCCAGCAAAACTTCTCAAGAGTTCTCTAGGCTTACTCTTTGTTTTCTCCCTTGTGATTCCATCATTAACTCTTCCCATTCATTCTTCTGTTCTATCCTTCCACTAAAATTATATATATATTTATTTATTTATTTATTTGTCTTTATTCATTTTTTAATATTATATTAAAAAATATGAATTCCCCATATATCTCCCCCCTCAACTCACTACTCTCCCCATAGCAACTCTCCTCCATCATCATGAGACATTCATTGCATTTGTTGAATACATCTCTGAGCATCGCTGCACCTCATGGTCAATGGTTCACATCATAGCCCACACTCTCCCACGTTCCATCCAATGGGCCATAGGAGGACCTACAATGTCTGGTAATTGTCCCTGTAGCACCACCCAGGACAACTCCAATCCCAAAAATGCCTCCACATCTCATCTCTTCCTCCCATTCCGCACACCCAGCAGCCACCATGGCTACTTTCTCCACACCAATGCCACATTTTCTTCGATTACTAATCACAATAGTTCATGAATAGAATCTCAGTAAGTCAACTCTAATCCATATTCTATTCCTCCCTCCTGTGGACCTTGGATTGGTTGTGTCCATTCCATATCTATGTCAAAAGGGGGCTTAGATTCCACATGGATGCTGGAGGCAATCCTCCTGCTTTCAGTTGTATTCACTTTTGGCTCCATGGTGTGGTGGTTGACCTTCTTCAACTCCATGTTAGCTGAGTGGGTAAGTCCAATAAAACAGAGTGTGGGAGCAGAAGTCTGTTGAGGCTGAGGGCCTGGCTTTCATATGGTCAGTCCAGAGATTCAGATCCCCTGGGTATATATATTAAACTCCAGCACCAACTACAATTCTGGTAAAGTAACAGGAAAGGGTTGTGAAAAGAGATCACACCTGAGTCCAGCTCTATCACACAGAAACACCAACTCCAAAGAAGGGCCAACTGACATGGCACTGAACTCCATCTGCCATGACCATAAAACCTGTGGGTCTCTGTAGCCCTCAGAAGAACCAATACCTGGGGTTGTATATAGTTTATCTATCTCTGGGACTCTGCTGAGGCATGCATAAGGGCAACCCCTCTGATCACCTCCCAGCTCTTTATTAGAGACTCATAGCCATATAAACTCATTTGTCCTTTCCATTTCCCCCTTGATTTATGTCAAAAAGCATTTTTAACTCCTATTATATGTAGACAGAGATATTCTGCTGGTCCGAGTTGAACCTTCTATTCAAGGTCATTTTCTAGTTACACCATCAGCTGGAACTTGGTAGTATTCCCTCAGTGCCAGGGAGGTTCATTCCCGGGAGTCATGTCCCACGCTGGGGGGAAGGCAATGAATTTACATGCTGAGTTTGGCTTCGAGACTGGCCACATTTGAGCAACACGGAGGCTCTCAGGAGGTAACTCTTAGGCACACTGCTGCTCTAGGCCTTGTTCTTATTTCAGGTGTACAGGCTCACAAGCATAGTCATTAGTATCAGGGGCTCACTGTTGGACCTTCATCCTTTTTTGGTCTTTGCCGTTGCACTTGGGGGATTGTTGCTGTTCCTTTAGGGACTGTGATAGAGCTCCCCTGGCTAGGAACTCAGCACTCCCTCAGTTGTTGTTTTTAATTGTTTCCACTATGAAAATATCCAAACATTTTTATGTACCCTAAAAATATTCAAACATTATGTATATACCCTGTAGAACTCCCTGCCAACCATGTGTCCCCTGTCAATAACATCCCTCACCAGTATTCCTCCGCTGCCATTGTTGAACCTCTCTGTGATCCAAAACTTCCTGAAAAGTGAAGGCCAATATATTGCCAGGTTCCCTTAATAGTAAAATGGAATATAGCGATGAGTTTAAAGGTTAGATATAGAAAACATATTAATTTGGAAAAATTCTACATCCTATCTTTTTCTTTTCTTTTTTCTAATTATTAAGTTTACCTTCACAAGAGTTTTAGATCACAGTAATTCATATATACAATATACAGTACTCCCACTTATCCAACATAAAACCTTTTCCCTTCCACAGCAATAATCTTTTAACATATTCATACCATATTTACTGAAACTGATGTACAGATATTGAGACAATAGCTTTCAAACAAGGTAACATTTGTGTTTACATTGTGGTTATATTTTAGACAATATAATACAATTTTCTAAATTTTTAGTTATCTTACATTTTACATTATTATTTACATTTTAGCCTATCAGCCCCTATATATTTTTGATGTAATTTTACGTGTCTTATATCCATCCTTGCGTACTCTTGTGAAACACTTCTATTGCCCACACAGTTACATTGGTTCCATCTATCAATACCTATTTCCCCCTCCCCTTAGGGCCCACAGTGACTGTCAATCTTCATTTCTTGAAGAGCTATGTTCAGAGATACTTGCAATGGTGTTGAGGGCTTGACATGCTCACTGCCCTAATGCCCTGGGAGCCAGCATTTCTCTTGAGAGACACAGTTCCCTCTATTTGATGGCATCAGTCCACCCCAAGATGTGGGTATACCTTCACTCTCATTATATGGGTCTCTACCCAATGATATAATCCACTCTGGCAAAATGAGCATTCACATATTCCCTAGGAGTCTGTCCTGTGTCAGATTATCCCCTTTGAGTATTTTAAACAGGTAACTTTCCTTATATTATTTTTGAAAAGTTTTTCTCAGCATTATACTCTCAACGAACACCTGACAATCTCCTATGTGTTTGTATGTTGCCCTACCCACCCTCCCATTTCTTGGGCAGTATTACCCATCCTCCCATCCCTAGCGCCCCTCAAGGCCACAAAGCCCCAACCAAAATGTAACCCTATGCCCACATTTTATCCCTTCCTTGTACACCTACTTACCTCCAGCTCATCATAGATTTCACCCATGTAGATGTCAGCCTACATCCTTCCTCTTCCCCCCAACTTCCTGTAAGCCTATCATCCAGTCTCTAGCTCTCTGAGGCAACTTGGTTTACGTATTTCATATCATTGAGGTCAGGTAGTATTTGTCCTTCAATGCCTGGGTTGCTTCACTCAACATAAGGTTCTCAAGATTCATCCATGCTATCACGTGTGTTTGTAGTGTATTTGTTTTTGAAGCCGAGTAGTATTGCATTGTATGTATATACCACATTTTATTTATCCATTCATCGGTTGATGGGCATTTGGGTTGATTCCAACTTTAGGCGATAGTGAACAATGCTGCTATGAACATTGGTGTGCATATGTCAGTTTGTGTCCTTGTTTTCAGTTCTGTTGGGTATATACCCAGCAGTGCAATTGCTGGGTCATATGGCAAATCTATGGTTAGTTTTTTGAGAAACCACCAAACTGTCCTCCAGAATGCTTGGATCCTTCTGCATTCCCACCAGCAGTGGATGAGTGTTCCCATTCCTCCACATCCTCTCCAGCATTTGTAGTCTTCTGTTTTTTCCATAGCTGCCAATCTTATGGGAGTAGGATGGTATCTCATTGTAGTTTTGATTTGCCTTTCCCTTATAGCTAGAGATTTGGAGCATTTTTTCATGTGCTTTTTAGCCATTTGTATTTCTCCTTTGGAGAAGTGTCTGTTTAAATCTTTTTCACATTTTTTAAATGGGTTGTTTATCTTTTTATTTTCAATATATAGGAGTTCTTTATATGTGCAAGTTATAAATCTCCTATCCGAAATATGGATACCAAATATTTTCTCCCATTGTGTAGGCTCCCTTTTCACTTTCTTGACAAACTCCTTTGAAGTGCAGAAGGCTTTAATTTTGAGGAAGTCCCATTTATCTATTTGTTCTTTTGCTGCTCGTGCTTTTGGTGTGAAGTTCATGAAGCCATTTCCTATTACAAGCTCCTGTATATGCTTCCCTATACTGCTTTCCAAAGTCTTTATGGTCTTGGCTCTTATATTTAGGTCTTTGATCCGTCTTGAGTTGATTTTTGTATAAGGTGTGAGATGGTAATCCCCTTTCATTCTTTTACATATGGATATCCAGTTCTCCAGGCACCATTTGTTGAATAGGCCATTCTCTCCCAGTCGAGAGGGTTTGGTGGCTTTATCGACTATTATATAGCTATATAAATGAGGATATCTATCAGAACTTTCATTTCGGTTCCATTGGTCTGTGTGTCTCTCTTTATGCCAATACCATGCTGTTTTCACTACTGTAGCTTTGTAGCATGTCTTGAAGTCAGGTAGTGCGATTCCTCCAATTTCATTTTTCTTTTTCCATATGTCTTTGCCTATTTGGGGCCTCTTTCCTTTCCAAATAAATTTCATGGTTAGTTTTTCTAGTTCCTTAAAGAATGCTGTGTTGATATTTATTGGGATTGCATTGAATTTGTAGATCAGTTTTGGTAGGATAGACATCTTAATAATATTTAGTCTTCCTATCCATGAACAGGGAATATTCTTCCATTTATTTAGGTCTTCTTTGATTTCCTTGAACAATCTTGTGTAGTTCTCTATGTATAAGTATTTTACATCTTTAGTTAAATTTATTCCTAGGTATTCGATTTTTTTATTGCCTATTTTAAATGGTATTTGTTTCTTGATTTCCTCCTGAGCTTGCTCATTATTGGTGTACAGAAATGCTACTGATTTTTGCACATTGGTTTTATAACCTGTGACTTTACTAAACTCATTTATGAGTTTTAGAAGCTTTGTTGTAGACCTCTCAGGGTTTTCTATGTATAGGATCATGTCATCTGCAAATAGTGGAACTTTGACTTCTTCTTTCCAGTTTGAATGCCTTTTATATCTGGTTCTTGCCTCAGTGCTCGAGCAAGTACTTCTAAGACAACGTTAAATAGTCTTGTTCCTGATCTTAGAGGGAAAGATTTTAGCATTTCACCCTTGTAAACAATGTTGGCTCTGGGTTTTTCATATGTACTAGTTATTATGTTCAAAAAATTTCCTTGTATTCCAATCTTCTGGAGTGCTTTTATCAAGAAAGGGTGCTGTATTTTGTCAAATGCTTTTTCTGCATCTATAGATATAATCATGTGGTTTTTTTTCCTTCAATCTGTTTATATGGTGTAATACATTGATTGATTTTCTTATGTTGAATCATCCTTGCATACCTGGAATGAATCCCACTTGGTCATGGTGTATCATTCGTTTAATGTGTTGTTGAATATGGTTAGCAAGTATTTTGTTTAGGATTTTTGTGTCTAGGTTTATTTATTTATTTATTTTTTTATTTTTTAGAACAAAACAGGTATATTTCTATTGGACTACCTGATACAGAGAATAGTGTGGTATGGATGGATAGTATGACAAATAATACAAATATATTTTATTTGAAATAAAAATGCTTATACAGCTTAACAGGTCACTTGGAAACACTCTTGTTTGACCGTATTACTGGAGCGAAAACAAAGCTGAAGCACAATCACCCTTCTTTTTTTGACATGTATTTGGAAATAGGTAGGAAGACACTACTTGGTTTTTAAAAAACAGACCTTCCATTAAGGCCTGGTCAAAGAAGTGTAAACAATGTAAATGATCCATCATTACCAGTTGTCATATCATATCTATGTCACCTGTGTACTCTGAAACCAAACACACATACCTGCCAATATACCTGGGGAGGGTTGTTATATCACAGTTGGGTTTGCACTCTTGGCAGGCAGAACTGAAGAAGTGTAATTTGGAAAAAGTTTTATATCTTATTTAGAACAAATCACTAGTATTTCGTTAAAAAACAGGTTACAATAGAAAGATACTGACTGGAAGTTATCCTTCTCACTTTGGTTCATTTTTAGTTTTTATTTATGACTTACAGTTGTTTAATTCATTTGCTTATAATACAATCCTGCCACAAAGCATTAAAGCACAAGATACCTATTACTCCTTCAACATCTGCATTCTTCAAGTTTTATATTTACTCTACTATATCCACAGTATGTCAGCAGTTCTTGAATAATAAAAAAATAATAAATGGGTAAAACTCTCTTCTAAAAATGCAGGTGCATATAACTACAATGGTACTAAATGAGAAGACGACAATGAGGGAAGGGTTAAAAAAAACAAAAACCAAACACGTTCATGTGCAGGGAATGTGGTTCAAGTCTTTGGATTTAAAAACAACTTCGGAGAGGGGGCAAGATGGCGGCTGAGTGAACATCCCTGTTAGAGTCTTCTGCAGGGAATCGGCTGGGCGGCGTTGGAGACTCTTTGGGACCGGATTGTTTCGGGATTTTTGCTGGTCCGGAGGTGTCTGGACATCGATTTGGAGGGAAGGTAACAGAGAGGATTCGTCTGTGAAATATACACGGAGATCCCAGCTACCTGTAGAGGATTCCCTTCTTGGGTAGGCGGAGACGAGGCATCTAGCCCCGCTCGGTGGGGCTGAGCCAGGCCGGGCCGCAGCGGCGGACGCCGGAGCCGGGCCGCGCTGCGCCGGCGGTGAGCGGGGCCGGGCGGGGCCGAGCCAGGCCGAGCCGGGCCGCGGTTGCGTTTGGAGCCGGGCGGGGCCGGTGCAGGCCCCGGCTGCGGGCCGCGGTAGCGCTTGGAGCCGGGCGGGGCCGGTGCAGGCCCCGGCTGCGGGCCGCGGTAGCGCTTGGAGCCGGGCGGGGCCGGTGCAGGCCCCGGCTGCGGGCCGCGGTAGCGCTTGGAGCCGGGCGGGCCCGGGTCAGGCCGTGGCGGGTACGGAGCCGGGCAGGGCCGGTCCAGGCCGCGGTGGCGGGAGGTGGACGCCGGAGCCGGCTGGGCCGCTGTAGCGAGCGGAGCTGGGCGGAGCCAGGCCAGGCCAAGGCGGCGTGAGGAGCCGGGCAGAGGTGGTCCAAGCCTCCGCGGCGGGCGGAGCCGGGCCTGCGGAGGGGTTTCTGTTTTTTTTTTTTGTTTGTTTGCTTGTTTGTTTGTTTGTTTGTTTGTTTTTTTTTAATTTTACTTAATTTTTTTTTTTTTTTTGAGCATCTGCAGTACTGGGGAGTTCGTGGGCCCTGGGCGGCCTATTGGGGGTTTGTGGGAAGGGAGGTGCTTGCAGACCCATTTGGGCAGACAGACGGGGGGGTTTTAGGGCAAAGCGGGGGGAAGTTGTTGTTTTAGATAGTGTTGCAATTGTGACACGTTTGTATCTGTATCTCTCTTCTCCCTATCCGTTCCCCACCGTTTGCCCATCCTCTTTTTCTTTCTTCCTTTCTTCTTGCCTTTCTTTTTTCTTTATTATAGTTTGTTTTTTTTTTTTTTTTTCGGTTTTCTCTTTCCCTCTTGTCCCTCATCTTCCACTTATTTTTACTTTAATTCAAGTATACAATAGGTGCTACAGGGAACACCTCACATTTGCTGGGTTTTCCCATCCTCCACTGCCTCATTTCTGTGTGAACTGATTTAGGCTACCTACACTATCCCCCTTCCCCTGCATCTTGATATCCACTATCATCTACTGTCTCTCCTATATTCCACCCCCCACCTCCCGTTCTTTGATCCACAAAGTGTCTAACTCTTAATTTCTAATACCTTTGTTCTGTTTTCTGTCTATTATCCACTCTTGAAACTATTACCTTTCTTTTCTTTTTCCCTCTCTCATGAAAACAATAGCTGTGTAGTTCATACCATATTCCTCCCAAATTCAGTCATCAACTTCATAAAAGGTACTCTACCTACAGCTATAACTCTATACAATCTACATGAATCTAACCTCCATCCTTCCAGATCTCATATTCCTGCTTTATTAACATACATCACCAATACAACTTTACACTTTTCCCTTGCTTACACAATTGCCTTTCCCCAACACTAATACTTTCCTCTAAAGTGAACTTAACCAACAACAAGTAACTAGAATAAGAAGAAAAAAGTGACAAAGAGAAGATATAACACCTGTGCAAAAATAACAACTAATTAACCTCCAAGAGCAGACAAAGAAGCTAAGGAACTGATTAAATTCGTCAAAATAAAGAGATGACCAGAAAGCAACAAAAATCTACGAACCAAACCAATAATCAGGAAAACATGGCTGAATCCAATCAACAAACCAATAATCACGAAGGGGAGCAAAACTTGGCACAAGCAATGAAAGATCTCAGAACATTTATCACCGACAAATTTGATGCAGTAATGAAAGAGGTTAACAACATGAAGACATCACTTGGAGGGGAAATTGCAGACATACGCAAAAACATAACAGATATGATGGGAATGAACACCACAGTTCAAGAAATCAAAAATACACTTGCAGCAAATATCAGCAGACTAGAAGAGACAGAGCAGAGAATAAGTGATGTGGAAGACAGTACATCAGAAATCAAACAGATAGTAGAAGGGGTCAATAAGAAGATAGAAAAAATCCAATTAGGATTTAGGGACCTGAATGACAATGCAAAACGCTCAAACATACGTATTATAGGCATTCCAGAAGGTGAAGAGAAGGGAAAGGGGTCAGAAAGAGTGTTGCAGGAAATAATGGCTGAAAACTTCCCAAATCTACTGAAAGAGACAGATGTACATATCCAAGAAGCACAGCGCACTCCACAAGTCATAAACCCCAACAGGCCCACCCCAAGACATATACTTGTCAAATTATCCAATGCTCAAGACAAAGAGAAAATCCTAAAAGCAGCAAGAGAAAAGAAAACCATCACATACAAGGGAAGCTCAATTAGATTAAGTGCTGATTTCTCTTCTGAAACCATGGAGGCAAGAAGACAGTGGTATGATATAGTCAAGGTACTAAAGGAAAAAAATTTCCAACCAAGAATACTCTATCCAGCTAAACTAGCATTCAAACATGATGGAGAGTTCAAAATATTCGCAGACAAACAGAAACTGAAAGAGTATACCAACAAGAAACCTCCCCTTCAAGAAATTCTAAAGGGAGTTCTGCAGGAAGAAAGGAAAAAACAGGAAAGGCAAAGTTGGAGGAGAGTATAAGACCAACAACAACAACAAAAAAGACAAAAAAAAATATACAAACAAAATATGACAAACACAAATCCAATCAAAATATGGCTAACACAAATAATTCCTTGATAGTAATAACACTGAATGTCAATGGATTAAACTCACCTATCAAAAGATTCAGACTGGGACACTGGATAAGGAAATATGACCCATCCATATGCTGTCTACAAGAGACACATCTTAGACCCAGAGACGCATGGAGATTGAAAGTGAAAGGCTGGAAAACAATCATACAAGCTAACAATAACCAAAAAAAGGCAGGAGTAGCTATATTAATATCAGACAAAATAGACTTTAAATGTGAAACAATTGTGAGAGACAAAGAAGGATACTACATTTTAGTCAAAGGGAAAATCTGTCAAAAAGATCGAACAATCATAAATATCTATGCCCCTAACAAGGGTGCCTCTAAATACGTCAGGCAAACGCTGGAAAAACTAAGTGAAAGAATAGATACATCTACAATTATAGTGGGGGATTTTAATACACCACTATCAACTCTGGACAGAACATCTCAAAAGAGAATCACCAAAGAAACAAAACATCTGAATAGTATATTAGAGGAGCTCGATCTAATAGACATATATAGATCGCTACACCCAAACACAGCAGGATATACATTTTTCTCAAGCGCACATGGATCATTCTCCAAGATAGATCATATGCTAGGCCACAAAGAAAGGCTGAACGAATTCAGAAAGATTGAAATCATACAAAACATTATCTCTGACCACAGTGGAGTCAAGCTGGAGATTTGCAAGGGAAAGAAGCCCAGATTTCACACCACGATTTGGAAATTAAACAACACACTCTTAGAAAAACAGTGGGTCAAAGAGGAAATCTCAAAAGAAATCAATGACTACCTTGAAACAAATGATAATGATAACACAACATACCAAAATTTATGGGATGCAGCAAAAGCAGTACTGAGAGGGAAGTTTATAGCCATAAATTCATATATCAAAAAAGAAGAAAGAGCAAAAATTGAAGAACTAACTGCACATTTGAAGGAATTAGAAAAACAACAACAAAGTAACCCAACAGGAAGAAGAAGGAAGGAAATAACAAAGATAAGAGCAGAACTAAATGAAATAGAAAATAAGAAAGCACTTGAACAGATAAACAAGACCAAGAGCTGGTTTTTTGAGAAGATTAACAAAATTGACAAACCTTTAGCAACACTAACAAAGAAAAAAAGAGAGAAGATGCAAATACACAAAATAAGAAATGAGAAAGGCGATATCACCACTGACCCCACAGAAATAAAGACTATCATAAGAGGATATTTTGAAAAACTATATTCCAACAAAAATGACAATCTAGAGGAAATGGACAAATTCCTAGAAACACATAAACAGCCCATATTGACAAAAGAAGAAATTGATGATCTTAACAAACCAATCACAAGCAGAGAGATAGAATCAGTTATTAAAAATCTCCCAACTAAGAAGAGCCCAGGGCCAGATGGCTTCACAGGTGAATTCTATAAAACATTCCGGAAAGAACTGACACCAATCCTGCTGAAACTATTCCAAACCATCGAAACAGAAAGAACATTACCCAACTCCTTCTATGATGCCAACATTACCCTAGTACCAAAGCCAAACAAAGACATCACAAGAAAGGAAAATTACAGACCAATTTCTCTAATGAACCTAGACGCAAAAATACTTAACAAAATACTTGCTAATCGTATTCAACAACACATTAAACGAATTATACACCACGACCAAGTGGGATTCATCCCAGGTATGCAAGGATGGTTCAACATAAGAAAATCAATCAACGTAATACACCATATAAACAGATTGAAGGAAAAAAATCACATGATTATATCTATTGATGCAGAAAAAGCATTTGACAAAATACAGCACCCTTTCTTGATAAAAACACTCCAAATGATTGGAATACAAGGAAATTTTTTGAACATGATAAAGAGTATATATGAAAAACCTAAAGCCAATATTGTTTACAATGGAGAAATCCTAGACTCCTTCCCTCTAAACTCAGGAACAAGACAAGGATGCCCACTGTCGCCGCTCCTATTTAACATTGTCTTAGAAGTACTTGCTCGAGCACTGAGGCAAGAACCAGAAATAAAAGGCATTCAAATTGGAAAGGAAGAAGTCAAAATTTCATTATTTGCAGATGACATGATCCTATACATAGAAAACCCTGAGAGATCTACAACAAAGATTCTAGAACTCATAAATGAGTTTAGTAAAGTCGCAGGTTATAAGATCAATGCACAAAAATCAGTAGCATTTCTGTACACCAATAATGAGCAAGATCAGGAGGAAATCAAGAAACAAATACCATTCACAATAGTAAATAAAAAAATCAAATACTTAGGAATAAATTTAACTAAAGAGGTAAAGAACTTATACACTGAGAACTATACAAGATTGTTCAAGGAAATCAAAGAAGACCTAAATAAATGGAAGACTATTCCTTGTTCATGGATAGGAAGACTGAACATTATTAAGATGTCTATCCTACCAAAATTGATCTACACATTCAATGCAATCCCAATAAAAATCAATGCAGCCTTCTTTAAGGAACTAGAAAAACTAACTATGAAATTTATTTGGAAAGGAAAGAGACCCCGAATAGCCAAAGACATACTGAAAAAGAAAAACGAAATTGGAGGAATCACACTACCTGACTTCAAAACATACTATAAAGCTACGGTGGTGAAAACAGCATGGTATTGGCATAAGGAGAGACATATAGACCAATGGAATCGAATTGAAAGCTCTGATATAGAACCTCACATATACAACCACATAATATTCGATAAAGCCACCAAACCCTCTCAACTGGGAGAGAGTGGCCTATTCAACAAATGGTGTCTGGAGAACTGGATAGCCATATGTAGAAGAATGAAAGAGGATTACCATCTCACACCTTATACAAAGATCAACTCAAGATGGATCAAAGACCTAAATATAAGAGCCAAGACCATAAAAACCTTAGAAAGCAGTGTAGGGAAACATCTACAGGACCTTGTAATAGGTAATGGATTTATGAATATCTCACCAAAAGCACGAGCAGCAAAAGAACTAATAGATAAATGGGACTTCCTCAAAATTAAAGCCTTCTGCACCTCAAAGGAGTTTGTCAAGAAAGTAAAAAGGGAGCCCACACAGTGGGAGAAAATATTTGGCAATCATATATCTGATAAGAAACTTATAACTTGCATATATAAAGAACTCCTACATCTTGAAAATAAAAAGATAAACAATCCATTTAAAAAATGGGAAAAAGACTTAAACAGACACTTCTCCGAAGAAGAAATACAAATGGCAAGAAAGCACATGAAAAAATGTTCCAAATCTCTAGCTATCAGGGAAATGCAAATCAAAACCACAATGAGATACCATCTTACACCCATAAGATTGGCAGCTATGAAAAAAACAGAAGAATACAAGTGCTGGAGAGGATGTGAAGGAAGGGGAACACTCATCCACTGCTGGTGGGAATGCAGAAGGATCCAACCATTCTGGAGAACAGTATGGCGGTTTCTCAAAAAACTAGCCATAGATTTGCCATATGACCCAGCAATACCACTGCTGGGAATATACCCAGCAGAACTGAAAACAAGAACACAAACCAATATATGTACACCAATGTTCATAGCAGCATTGTTCACTATTGCCAAAAGTTGGAATCAACCCAAATGCCCATCAACAGACGAGTGGATCAATAAAATGTGGTATATACACACAATGGAATACTACTCGGCTGTAAGAACAAACACACTACAAACACATGTGATAACATGGATGAATCTTGAGAACCTTATGTTGAGTGAAGCAACCCAGACATTGAAGGACAAATACTACATGACCTTAATGATATGAAATAAACAAGCTGCCCTAGATAGCAAGAGACTGAACGATAGGCTTGCAGGAAATCGGAGGGTGGAGGAAGGATATGAGCCGATGTCTGCAGGGGTGGAATTTAAGACGAGATGGTGGTAAGTATGAACACAAAGAAGAGATAAAAGGGGGGCAAGGGGTTGCCTTTGCTTGGGGCTTTGCGGGTTTGAGGGTGGCTGGGGAGGGACGGGTGGGTAACGTTGCCCAAAAGTGGGGGGAGGGAGGGGTAGCATACGAACCAGGAGAGGGTCAGGTGTTGGTGGAGAGTAAAATGCCGAGAAAATCATATCAAAATATAATAAAGAGGGTTACCTGTTTAGAATGCTCGGAGGGGAGGGTCTGATGCAGGACGGGCTCCTGGGGAATGTCTAAATGCTCATTCTGCCAGAGTGGGTGACACCATGGGGTAGAAACCCAAGTAGTGAGAGTGGGGGTGGACCCACATCCTGGGGAGGACTAATGCCATCCAATAGAGGGAACTGTATCCCTCGAGAGAAAGGGTGGCTCCCAGGGCATTGGGGCAGTTGAGCAAGTTAGGCCCTGAACACTATTCCATCTATCTCTGGAAGTGGCTCCTCAGGAAACGGAGGTTGGCTATCACTGAGGGCACCAAGGTGGAAGGGAAAATGGACGTTAAATGTGTGGAACCAAAGTAAATGGGGGGTAAGAGAGGAGTTTCTTGAGAGTACACAAGGATGGATATAAAACATGTAATATTACACCATAACATATAGGAGATGACAGACTGATAATGTAAACCATAATGTAAAACATAGGATAACTAAAAATGTAAAGAACTGTGTATCCTAAAGTATGCACCATAATGTAAACACAGATGTCACCTTGTTAGAAAGCTAATGTCTCAGACTCTGTACATCACTTTAAGTAAATATGATATGAATAGGGCGTAAGAGTATCACTGTGGAAGGGAAAAGGTTTTCTGGTGGATGTGTGGGAGTGCTGTATATTATATATATACATTGCTGTGGTCTAGGACTCCTGTGAAGAAAAGCTGAATAATTAGGGGGGGGGGGGGGAAAAAGAAAAAAATAGGATGTGGAATTTTTTCAAGTCAACATTCTTTATCTAAGTTCTTTATCTAACTTTATCCAAGTTCTTTATCTATCCTTTAAACTCATCGCTATATGCCATTCCCTAGTAAGGGACCATGACATTATATTGGGCTTCAAATTTCGGGGAGTTCTGGATCACAGAGTGTTTCAACAATGGCAATGGAGGGATACTGGTATGGGATACCAATGACAGGTGATATATGACTGACAGGGAGCTGTACAGAACATATGTCCAGGGTGCATGGTAATGTTTGGATATACTCATAGTGGCAACAATTAAAAACCACAGTAGGGGGGGTACTGGGTTCCTGGCCAGTGGTGCTCTGTCGTGGTCCCTAGGGGAGCAGCGACAGTCTCCCAGGTACAGTGGTGGGGACCGGGAGGGAGTGAGGGTTCAACAGTGAGCCCCTGATACTAATGACTATGCTTGTGAGCTGATAAACCCAAAATAATAACAAGGCCTAGAGCAACTTTGTGCCTGGGAATTTCCTTCTGTCAGCCTTCATGTTACTCAAATGTGGCCAGTCTCGAAGCCAAACTCAGCATGTAAATGCAATGCCTTCCCCCCAGCGTGGGACATGACACCCGGGGATGAGCCTCCCTGGCAACGAGGGACCACTATCAACTACCAACTGATGATGCAACTGGAAAATGACCTTATACGGAAGGTTCAATGCGGATCAGCAGAATATCCATGTCTACATAAAATACCATGACTTTAAAATGCTGTTTGACCTAAAGTAAGGGGGAAATGGAAAGGAGAAATGAGTTTATATGGCTACGAGTTTCTAAAAAAGAGTCTGGAGGCTGGCAGAAGGTTTGCCCTCATGCACAACTGAGCAGAGTCAGAGAGACAGATAAAGCAGATACAACCCCCAGATATTGGTTCCTTTGAGGGCTAAAGAGACCCATGGGAGTTATGGTCATGGCCGATGGGGTTAACTACCAGGGCAGATGGCCCCTCTTTGGAAATGGTGTTTATGTGTGATGAATCTGGACTCAGATGGGATCTCCCTTCATAAGACTTTCATGCTAATGTGCTGGAGGTGCAGTTAATGTTGGGGTTTAAGATATATTTAGGGGATTTGAATCTCTGGACTGACAATGTGATAGCCAGGTCCTGAGCCTCAACAGACTCCAGCACCTACAATCTGATCTATTGGACTTACCACACTCAGCTAAGATGGAGTTGAAGAAGGACAACCACCACACCATGGAGCCTAGAGTGATTACAACTGAAAATGGGAGGATTGCATCCAGCATCCAGGTGGAATCTGAGCCTCCTCTTGATATAAAGGTGCAATGGACACAACCAATCCAGTGTCCACATAGAAGAGGTGGCATTGGATTGGGAAAAGTGGACATAATGGACAAAGGGTATGGGGAAAGGCAGGAAGAGATGAGAGGTGGAGGCGTCTTCGGGACATGGAGCTGCCCTGGATGGTGCTTCAGAGGTAATCACCAGACATTGTAAATCCTCACAGGGCCTACATGATGGAATAGAGGAGAGTATGGGCCATGATGTGAACCAATGTATATGAGGTGCAGAGGTGCCCAAAGATGTACTTACCAAATCCAATGGATGTGTCAGGATGATGGGAACGAGTGTTGTTGGGGGGGGGAGAGGGGGGGTGGGGGGGTGGGGTTGAATGGGACCTCACATATATATTTTTAATGTAATATTATTACAAAGTCAATAAAAAAAAAAAAAATAAATAAATAAAAACAACTTCCCCAGAGAAGCTGGTAATGGAATTTCCAGAAAACTTCCTTTGCACCCGAAAAAGAACCTGAAAGTCCCAATCCAAAATTTTGAAAACTACAGTTATGAGATGCTCTAAGTGATAATCAAAGCAGTTGGATGAATGTGTCTTCCATTTAGCTATAGTCTGTAAGACAGCCTCTTTAGCTGTTGGTGAATCAGTAAAAACAATGAAGTACCAGAAGTGCTTTGCAGGATGGGTTAAAAAGTATTGAACATATTACCTGTCTGTATCAGTAACAGGGCTTCATGGCTGGGGAAATTTCTAAACAGTAAAATGATTCCTGAATAGAGCTCTCTCCAACATTAAATGTGGCAGAAAAAAAAAAAAAAAAAGATTTACAAGTAAATATAGCGGAACAGAAAATTACAAGGCAAAGAACACAAATGAATGAAAACAATGCTAGAGGTTCAGCAGTATTCCATGAGGCTAGAAAACCGGTTGACTTTGAAAACCCTAGCAAAATATCACTCTTGTGTATAAACCACCTATTTATCATATGACCATATGTTGAATGAATCCTTTTCTCCCCCTCGTACTGAAGAATTCTACATTCAGCCTTTAAGCATTCTGCATCTCTTTGCCAATCTTGTAGCTGAGTATCTTGTTCCAGTCGATTTTGGTGCGGGTAACTGGAAGCTGCCGGCGCAAGGCCTTGAATGTGGTGTCTGACATTGTTTGATAGTTTTCACTAATTGCTGTCTGATACTCATTTTCTGCATGCTCTATGATTTTAATAAACTCCTTGGCAGTTTGGACTTCATTCGAAACAGATATTGAATCCTGTACATCTTTATGACTAACCAACTGAACATTGCCATCTTCATAATAGTGAACCTGAATCTTAAGCACTCCAACCACCTGGGCTGTAGGTGGTGTAATGGTGAACTTTCACTCTGATCTCCAACGACCATTCCAGAAGTTTTTAGGCTGAAACTGGTGGCTTTCAATACATGCGATAATTGTCTGTTGCCCATCTATAGTTTTAGAGTAAACAGTACAGAAGCCATTGGAATAATGATCTTTCACATAGGCCCTTAAAGCACTGTCACAGGATTCTCTCCAAGACTTCAGTCCTCCATCTACTTCCTCTGGCTGGGGGTCACTTGCTTCTTTCCATAAGTGATCAAACATAAAGGAAATTTTGTTTCTTGGATCTAAAAATCTGCTATTACCCAGGTCACCATGTTCTGTAATTAAGACCTGATCATCATATCCTTCTATCTTCACAGGTGTGAATTGATCCATGTTATATTGGGCAAATGCATGTGCTGCCCCTTCCCTGAGAAGATTGTCATTATTAAGTAGTAGCCAGACATCACTAAACACTTCATTAAATTCCCCTGGGGGTGCATGAGTGATGAATTTGGCAGCTATGCGCACCTTCTCCTCATCCGACACCCGATCCTCAAAGTCGGCCATCTTGGGCTGCCTGTGTCTAGGTTTATTAGAGAAATTGTTCTGTAATTTTCCTTTCTTGTGGTGTCTTTATTTGGCTTTGTTACTAGGGTAATGTTGGCATCATAGAATGAGTTTGGTAATGTTCCTTCTGTTTCGATTTTTTGGAAGAGTTTCAGCAGGATTGGTGTTAGTTCTTTCTGGAATGTTTTGTAGAATTCACCTGTGAAGCCATCTGGCCCTGGGCTCTTCTTAGTTGGGAGGTTTTTGATGACTGATTCTATCTCTTTACTTGTGATTGGTTTGTTGAGACCATCAATTTCTTCTTTCATCAATATAGGCTGTTTATGTATTTCTAGGAATTTGTCCATTTCCTCTGAATTGTCATTTTTGTTGGAATATAGTTTTTCAAAGTATCCTCTTATGATAGTCTTTATTTCTGTGGGGTCAGTGGTGATATCTCCTTTCTCATATCTTATTTTGTGTATTTGCATCTTCTCTCTTTTTTCTTTGTTAGTCCCTAAAGTTTGTCAATTTTATTGATCTTCTCCAAGAACCAGCTCTTGGTTTTGTTTATCTTTTTAAGTGCTTTCTTATTTTCTATTTCATTTATTCCTGCTCTTATCTTAGTTATTTCTTTCTTTCTCCTTCCTGTGGGGTTACTTTGTTGTTTTTTTACTAATTCCTCCAAATGTGCAGTTAGTTTTTCAATTTTTGCTCTTTCTTCTTTTTTGATGTATGAATTTATGGCTACAAATTTTCCTCTCAGTACTGCTTTTGCTGCATCCCAAAAGTTTTGGTATGTTGTGTCATCATTATCATTAGTTTCAAGGTAGTTATTAATTTCTTTTGAGATTTCCTCTTTGACCCACTGTTTTTCTAAGAGTGTGCTGTTTATTTTCCATATCTTGGTGTGAAATCTGGCCTTCTGGCCCTTGCAGTTTTCCAGCTTCACTCCACTGTGGTCAGAGATATTATTTTGTATGATTTCGATCTTTCTGAATTCATTGAGCCTTTCTTTGTGGCGTAGCATATGGTCTATCCTGGAGAATGATCCATGTGCACTTGAGAAAAATGTATATCCTGCTGTATTCGGATGTAATGATCTGTATATGTCTATTAGATCCAGCTCCTCTAATATACTATTCAAAAATTTTGTTTCTTTAGTGATTCTCTTTTGAGATGTTCTGCCCAAAGTTGATAGTGATGTATTAAAATCTCCCACTATAATTGTAGAGGCATCTATTCTTTCACTTAGTTTTTCCAGTGTTTGCCTCACATGTTTGGAGGTGCCCTTGTTAGGAGCATAAATATTTATGATTGTTCATTCTTCTTGAGAGATTGTCACTTTCACTAATATGTAGTACTCTTCTTTGTCTCTCACAATTGTTTCACACTTAAAGTCTATTTTGTCTGATATTAATATAGCTAGCCCTGCCTTTTTTTGGTTATTGTTTGCTTGTAAGATTGTTTTCCAGCCATTCACTTTCAGTCTCCATGTATCCCTGGGTCTCAGATGTGTTTCTTGTAGAGAGCATATAGATGGTTCATATTTCGTTATCCAATGTCCCAGTCTGAATCTTTTGATAGGTGAGTTTAATCCATTGACATTCAGTGTTATTACTTTCAAGGAATTCTTTATGTTAGCCATATTTTGATTGGACTTGTGTTTGTCATATTTTGTTTGTCCTTTTCCTTCTCTTTTTGTCTTTTTTGTTGCTCTTACACTATCCTCCAACTCTGCCTCTCCTGTTTTTTCCTTTCTTCCTGCAGACTCCCTTTAAAATTTCTTGAAGGGCAGGGTTCTTGTTGGCATACTCTTTCAATTTCTGTTTATCTGTGAATACTTTGAACTCTCCATCATTTTGATTTCTAGTTTAGCTGGGTAGAGTATTCTTGGTTGGAAATTTTTTTCTTTTAGTACCTTGACTATATCATACCACTGCCTTCTTTCCTCCATGGTTTCAGATGAGAAATCAGCACTTATTGTTATGGGGCCTCCCTTGTATGTGATGGTTTTCTTTTCTCTTGCTTTTAGAATTTTCTCTTTGTCTTGAGCATTGGATAATTTGACAAGTATATGTCTTGGGGTGGGCCTGTTGGGGTTTATGATGTTTGGGGTGCATTGTGCTTCCTGGACATGTACATCCATATCTCTCAGTCGATTTGGGATGTTTTCAGCCATTATTTCCTGCAACACCCCTTCTGTCCCCTTTCCCTTCTCTTCTCTTTCTGGGATGCCTATAATATGTATGTTTGTGCATTTTGCATTGTCATTCATGTCCCTTTTCCTAGCTGTATTTTTTTCTATCTTTTTATAGATCACTTCTACTATCTGTTTGATTTCAGATGTACTGTCTTCCACATCACTAATTCTCTCCTCTACCTCTTCCAATCTGCTGCTATTTGCTGTGAGTGTATTTTTGTTTTCTTGAACTGTGGTGTTCATTCCCATCATATCTGTTATCTTTCTGCATATGTCTGCAATTTCCTCTCCAAGTGTTTTCTTCATATTGTTAATCTCTTCCTTTACTTCATTAAGTTGGTCTCTAATATATGTTTTGAGATCTCTAATGACTTGTCCAATGTTCTGCTCCTCTTTTTGGTTTTTAGTTTGTTCATTGGATTCAGCCATGTTTTCCTGTTTATTGGTTTGGTTTGTAGTTTTTTGTTGCTGTCTGGTCATCATTTTATCTTGACGGGTTTAATCAGTTCCTTAGCTTTTTTGTCTAGTCTTGGGGATTAATTAGTTGTTGTTCTTGCGTAAGTGTTATGTCTTCTCTTTTTCACTTGGTTCTTCTTACTCTAATTTCTTGTTGCTGGCTAAGTTCACTTTGAAGGAAAATATTAGGGCCAGGGAAAGGAAATTGCGTAAGAATAGAAAATGCGTAAAGTAGTATCGGTAATAAATGTTAACAGATAAACAATGTGAGATCTTGCGGAATGGATATTAGACTCATATAAGTTGTGTAGAGTTATAGCAGTAAGTAGAGTACCTATATTGAGATAGTCAACTGAATGTGGGGAGGAATATAGTATGAATTAAAAAGCCAGTGTTTTCATGAGAGAGGGAAAGAGAAAGGAAAGACAATAATATCAAGAGCAGATAAAAGACAGAAAACAGAACAAAGGTATTAGAAATTAAAATTTAGACAATTTGGGTACCAAAGATAGGGAGGTGGAATGTAAGAGAGACAGTAGATGATGGAGGATAGCAAGATGTGGGGAGAGGGGATAGTGTAGGTGGACAAAATCAGTTCACACAGAAACAAGTAGATGGAGGATGAGGAACCACAGCAAATGTGAAGCGCTCCCTGCAGTACCTATTGTATAAATAAATAAAATAAAATAAGAAGAAAAAGACAGAAAAGAAAAAAAAAAGAGATGAAAAAGGGGGGGTAAGCAAAGAAAAGGGAGGGAAACAATTAAGAAAAAGAAAAGAAGAAAAAAAACCTAAAAAAAATGAAAAAGGACCTTGGGGGATATACAATGGGAGAAAAGACCAGGAGATAATGCAAGATTAGCAACCAAGACAATAAAAAAAAAAAAAAAGAAAAAAGAGAAAAAGAAAAAAAACCCCCACAATCGCTGAGTGCTAGCACAATCAAGGACTTCAGATGGACCACAGGGCATGGTGGATTCAAGGATGGAAAGTCTGTGATATTGCAGATTCAAGAAGTGTGATTCTCTGGAGTGTGGGCCACCAGGGTTTAGGGGACACAGACCTGGGTAGCACGCATCCGGTTAACAGGGAGCCTGGGAGCACCACAGCGCAAATGCAGCCTTCAGGGATCCCCGCAGCTGGACGCCCGTCCTATGGGGTGGGGTCACAGCTGCAAAGTCTGACCTCTGTGTCAGAAACCCAAAATTCCACCTCTCACAAGAGCTTATACTGTCACTGTCTCACCAAATCGACTTCAGGACACTTCCCACCCTGCAAGCCCTTGAAACAGCCTGCTGGGGGTGCCGGTGCACTACAAACAATTCAGGAACCACTGCAGATGGGCCACCAGCCCTAGGGGGAGGGACTCCAGTCGGAAGCTCTGACCTCCCTGACAAAAATTCAAAATTCCATGTCTCACAAGAATCTCCTCCGTCACTGTGTCACCAAATTGACTTCGAGACACCTCCTGCCCTGCAAGCCCCTGAAAAGCCCTGCTGGGGGTGCCGCTGTACTACAAGCAGTTCAGGGACCACCACAGATGGGCCGCTAGCCCTAGGGGGAGGGGCTCTAGCCGGAATCTCTGATCTGTGTCAGAAACCCAAAATTCCACATCTCGCAAGAATCTCCTCCGTCACTGTCTCACCAAATCAACTTCCAGACACCTCCCACCCTGCAAGGCCCCGAATAGCCAGCTCAGGGCTTGGGAACTCCCCAGTGCAGCAATGCCTCCAGGATTGCCGCCACCGGGCCACCAGGCCCAGGGGGAAGCATCCCGTGCACAGCCCTGATCTCCGTGAAAGAGACCCAAAATTCTTCATTTTACAAGAATCTTCTCTGTCACCGTCCCACTAAATTGACATCCAGACACCTCCTGCCCTGCAAACACCTGAAACAGCCTGGTCCAGCAGGATTCCAACCCTACTCAGCTGCTTCTTTGCAGGAGAGATTATAAGGTGCACTCACTCAGATGCCATCTTGCCCCCCCCTCGCCCTAAAATTATATTTTTCAAGGTCATGGATGTCCTGTGTCTTGCCAGAGCCAAAGCCAGTGGTGGAAGATATATCGTCCTCTTCCAACTCTGACTCTCAGTAGTAGCTGATGCAGCAGATCCCTCCCTTCTCCAGGCTTCTGTGATGACAGATTTCCTTGGTTCTCCCCCTACCTCGCTGGCCTCTGTTCTTTGCTACTACTCCTTGCCTAACTCTTTTCCTTCCATATCCTGTCTACTGTCATCCAGTTCTGTGACTTTAAATAATATCTGTAAGGTAAAGCAACCAAATCTTTAGCTCCAGCTCTGACCTCTGACTCATACAAAACTTCACATCTGGCTTCTTCACTTAGATGTCTAACAAGACATCGTAAACTTAATGAGTTTCAATCGGAGATCTTGATCCACTCCTTCTTTCCTGTACTGCTCATCTTTATCTTCATCAAAACAAATGGCCCCACCAGCTACTCAGTTGATCAGGTTCTGTATCTGGATTCATCCATGGTTCTTCTCTTTCTTTCCTACTCCATATTACAGCCATCAGTAATCAAATATGTCTATCAAATTTCGTAAATTCTTACCATCTCCACAGCCATAACTCTTTTTAAAGGTGCCAAATTCCTTAACTAGGTTACTGTACCAGCAGACTCGTTGAGCTTCCATTGTACCCTCCCATGGTAAATTCTCCATCCACAATCTTTTTAAAATATCTTTTTTTTCATAAAATTCTCCTGCCTTACACTTTCCAAAGGATTCCTTTTACAGTGTGAATAAAAATCTAAATCCCTTAATTTTGTCTCTGAAAATTCCTTTACATTGCACACAATAGGAGCTGGTAACCGTTTCCTGTCCTTGGGTGTAGACTCTGCAGGTCCCATGGCTTCCTCCTTACCCTTGGTTCAAGTCACTCCAGTTATCCTCAAGTCTTAATTCAGAAATGAGGATGCCTGAGCCTGTGCAACAATGAAAACCCTGAACAGGACTTAATGCTCACTCCTCTCTCATTCTCTCTTTTAAGACTTGCTTCAAGTCTACGACCTGCATGGCGAAAGTGAGACTTTGTCTTTCTCAAGTTCTCTACCTTGTACTTTTCTTCTTTTCCACCGTTCCATCTTAACAGCTTCAGAACCTCTTTCGGAGGGGCAGTGTATAGGGAGGAGTGGTGAGGCAAAAGAAAATTGTGAGCTTTCAGGTTTCAAGATGTTTCTTTCTCACTTTCTCACAAGAGAAAGCATTCTCAGCAAGTTTTTGTGAACTTTTTGGAGGTCACTTTACTGACCATCTCTCTGAAGCTTCTTTACTTGGCAATTGCATCTGTTTCCGTCAATGGTGACTCCTTCCTCAGCCCATACAAATGTCAACATTCACCTCCAGCTTCTTGCTGCTGGAGTCCCTTCATCCCTCTACTGGGCCTGAAGGGGCAGACTCAAGATAGTTCCTTTCCATTTTTCTCTCCTATATGGTCCACTTTTAGTCATGGGAAACACTGATGTTCCCCAGGAAAACAGCACATTTCCAGCCCATCTCAAGTCTGGCCACTTCTCTTCCTTCCCACTACTCACGTCCTCACCCAAGGCAACGTAAACTCATCTGGATCTCCATCAGGTGTCATTGCTGGGGACCTCACACCCACTCTTGCCTGCCCTCCCTAGCCCATCACCCACCCTGCAGCCACTTCAGGTATGTCAGAGAAGGGGGCGTGTGGCATGCTGGGTAGGCTGGGCTGGGGATGAGAGGCAGAGTCATGTGGTTGGGTGGCAGTCTTGGAGGAGCTTGCTTCTCCCAGAGAAGTCACATGCTGCTCTATTCCTGAATGCTGGTTCGGCAAAGGGGCTTCAATAAGTACAAAGAGCCAGGCAGGGCTCATCACCCTCAGGCACTGATTCTGTTCCAGAATGAATGGAGAGCCAGCCTCTCACCAGAAAACTCTAGCTCTGCGGGAACCTACTGAGCATTGGGACTGAGAGGCAGCGGGCATTTTCCCTGGTCAAGCACAAGGCAGTGTAGATTGCATGATTCTGGCTAGCATCAAGCCAAAGGTACATACAAATTTTGGTAAAATTTCTCGTGGATGGCTCCATCCATACACTGGCACAGAAGTCCTTGCTTTTCAGATGTTATTTACGAGCCATGCTGCAGAGCAGCAGCCCTCATTTGTAATCGTGCATCAGAATCGCATGCTGAAATTGTTTAAAAAAATTTCTGGGTCCAACATCAGAAGCTCCAGTTTTGAGAATCCTGCATGGGTTTGGACATGTGCATGTTTAACCAGCTTCCCAAGTGATTCTGATGATGATGGTCTTCAGCCCACACTGGGAGACACATCGGTGCAGCAGAAAGCACTGGCTAAGTGTCCGTGCAAATTCTGGCCTCTTGACCGCCCCCCCGTGTGTCCCCTGGCAGTGATATAACCAGGATTTCCTCAAAAGGACCTCTATGAAGCAGGGAATTAAGTGTTATTTTCAAAATGAAAATGTCAGAATCTTAAGCTCCCCAGGCCACTCACACTTTTGACCAACTGCCTACAAATTCAGGTTAGAGAATTCACTGGAATGACTCATGAAATCCAGGAAAGCATTGATTTAAAATTATAATTTTATTAGAGCAAAATGGTTTTATTATAGCAGGGGACGTTTGGTTGTTCTCGGATTCCTGCCACCCTGGGAATCATAGAGCCCTTGCCGTTGGGCTTTTCTGGGTTGTTCTGAACTTGGGAGACAGACCAAACATATTTTGGGGTCGAATAGCTTTCTGAAGCTGCCAAGCCGAAGATTGCTCCTCTTGGAGAAGGGGCAAAAACCCTCTTCATCCTATTCTTACAGAGGTTTAGAAAGCAGTCCTGGTTTTATGCCTTCACTATCCAGGGGTTTCCTGGTTAGACCAGCCATTAAAGACCATCAAGCGAGAACAGATCAGTTGTTCTAGCTGTCAGGTCTTGGGGCCCTGAGCCAATCACTTCCTCACTAGCAAAGGCATTTTTGATTTTACAGTTTTTAAGTATTCCCAAGCATTTTAACACAAACCTGCAATGAGAAATTCAGTAGTAGGAGGTAGGAATGTGAATTGTGGGCAAAGGTTATGGATGTCCCGATCTGTGACCCCCTCTGGAGAAGGGAACCCCGATGGCACCTGCTTTGGCCTTGCCAGCCACTGCCATCCACCCTGGCCCTTTACCGGGTAGCCGGGTATGGCTGATGGGAAGGGGGTCCAGGCGTGGACCTGCGGGGAGGCGCAGGCCCCCTGCTCTCCGTCTTTGCCGCTGACACCCAAGGTAGAGGGTGGGAGAAGACAATGGCTGCCAGGTCCCAGGGCAAAGCTGATGGCTGCTACAAAGCCTCGAAAAGCCAGATCCACAGCCCTGGAGCTCTGCTGGGGAACCCCTGCCTTGGCAGGGCCCTGCTTTGGGCCCCTGCCCTGTGCCCGCAACCTCCTAACAAGCCTGGGCAGGTGGCACAGATGCAAAGAGAGTCTGTGCCCAGGGCCCCCCTCCTGGGATAACATCTTGTGCGGGCTCGTAAGCAAACCTTTTTAAAATGGAGCACCAGAAGCAGGCCTCAGACAGGCTGTCGGCCGTGGTTTCACTCCCCAGTAACCTCCCGGAGGGCAGCGCCAAAATACGCTGCCGGATGTTTTTCTTCGTTCTTGGCTAAATTGCAAGAAGTGAATTTCAAGAGCAAGCCATGCTGATAGGGCCAGTGATTTATTAAGGTAAGGAGGGAAGAGAAAATAACAGATCCTTGGTCCCAGAGTGAGGAAGGGGCTGAAGAGTGATAAAGAGGGCTGATTTACAGATTACAATCCCCCATGATAGATGATAAATGCCCAGGTTTTACTTGTGTGACCATCATGGCAGGGGAAAAACAGCGAGAACAGGGTGCAGAGGGCAGGAACAGGGCAGGAGCAAGCCCAGGGACTTTCCCGGTTGCTTTCCTGCTGCTTGCCTTTTAAACCATTAACTGTTCTGCCCCTTTGCTAAGGGCAGGGGGCAGTCCCAGCTGTTTCCTGCTTTGGTTGATTACCCCACCCATCAGTTCCCCTGTAGGGCCCAATGATAAGGGACTGGAGACTGTGGGGCTTCTCCTGGCTTCTGGAGGACATCTCATCCAGAATGGAAGTTTTTGTGAGGTTCTTCCAGCAGCCATCTTGGGGGTACCGTAGGACACGTATTAATGGCGGCAGTTGTTCTACCAGGTTCCAGATCCATCTACTGATTCCCTATCTAACTTGCTTCAGTAGGGTGATTATGTTGAGACCCAGTGGCATCCCTTTCCTGTCCTTTCTGTAAATCCTTGTCACCTTTAGGGCCTGCTGGTTTGTAGGGAGGACTGGTGAGTGCCCTCACTGTGTGACTGGATGCTTGCCAAGGAAAATGGGCATAGTCAGGAGAATCCATCTCCTGCTGTGGGTAGGGGCAAGGTGAGCTCCCTAACTAGGCCATGGGCTCTCTGGTTCTGGGCTATGGCCCTATGAGGCAGGCTACGAGTGTCTTCAGGGGCTTGCCTGAAGGATTTAGGGGTGGAAGACTCCCCAAAGCTCTGTCTCCCCTGGGTTCAGTGAAACCCCGAAGACACTACCCAAGACACAGACTAGACCAGAGAAAGAGGGAAGAAGAGCAGAAGTTGTGAGACGTGAGAGGAAGGCAGGTGTGAGGATGGGGAAGAATGAGAGCACTGAGGATGGGTCAACAGGGACAGGAGGAGGAAGGACGGACGGATGCAGGGAGATTCTGCCTCAGAGCCCTTATTCTGAAACCTGGTGCATCCCTGCCACTAGGTACTGGAGTCCATCCATGTCATAGGATGTAGGGTGGAAAGTGCCCATTTGCCAAGTGAGGGGTCTCTGGGGCAATGAAGGGTGAATTGAAGGTCAAAAGAGGGTCAATTTGTGGCAGTTTTGCCTGTTTGTGGGTCTTCAGTTACTGGGGGCTGCCTAAGAATGAACAGAATGTACTGTAAATTCTAGAATCCTTGGGTGTGGTCATGAAGGTGAAATGTGCTGAGAAGGGACCCCCACCTAGCAGGGGTTATAGCTCAGGGGGTAGAGCACTTGACTGTCTGTCAAGAGGTTCTTGGTTCAAATCCAGGTGCCTCCTGCTGGCTTTTTGTGTTTTTTTTTTTTTTGACCTCGTATTTTACAAACTAGAAATGTCCTTAACTACTATTCTTTCTCAGACTGTTGATTGTTTTTTCATCTGAGTTTCATCGTGGCATATAGAGATCTAGTAGATTGAACTATTACCCCCAATTCTTCACCCTGTACTGTAAACACGCATTTTGCCAAGTGACTTTTCAGTTTCTTCCTAGAGGTGGGTGTCCTTTCCACCAATTTACTCTGAACTTGACCGTATCTATCAGTTTGGACAAAATGGGAGATGAAGACCACACAGCAATTTAAACAGGGGGCATTTACTATAAAGAATTATTAAGTTATGAAAGGAGAGTAACTATAAAGATGTAAGGAAAATTCTACAGGATGCCCTGGTGAGGGAGAGTACCTAAGCAAGTACAAATTTAGGCAGGCAATCCCTCCCCAAGGTTGGGGTTCATATCTCACTGAAGAAGGTGTTATTGCAGCCCACTCACTGAATTGTCCCAACCAGAGCTGGTCACAGTCCCCAGAGGGAAGCAGCTCTCTGGGGTGGAGATGAACCCCTTGTAAGTGTGACACCTGGAGCAGGCAGTGCCCACATGTGGTGGGGTGGGCATGGGAAACCGACCTCTGGACCAGAAGCAAGCGGATACCAGTAGGCTGCACATAGAGGGTGAGGGACACAGCTGTAGGTGTGAGACTTGGAGCACCCCCAATGTCCACATTTGGGGTGGGGATGTGGACAGGAAGTTGGTCAGCAGCCTGGCCATGTCTTTGAGGTTGCCTGGGGACTCCATTCTCTAGCCTCCCACATGGGGTACACATATTTGCACCACTGATCAACAGTGCAGCAGGAGCCAGTTAAAAAAGCAAAAATATGCAGTAAGAACTAGGAATTGAAGACCCCTTTCTCCTGCGGTATTTCCCCAGCACTGTTTACTGACAAGGGTTCGTATGTTAATATTTTGCTCACTGTAAATTAGAAATCTTTAAGGAATTCACTCCATTACCACAGTGCAGGTATGGAAGGGTGAATTTGAAGCTGGGTTAACTAAGTGAATAACCCAATAACTGGCACACCATGACTTGCTTTGGTCAATGGGACCTTAGTAGATGTGATGCAAGCAGGCCCTGGAAATCAGCCTGCAAGGTTGTGCTTGCCCTCATGTACTTCCACTATTTGCATGAGATGCGCTCTTCCAGTCAAAGGCTGCCCTTGCAGCCTGTGGCCCAGAAAGAATACCCATGGTCCACCAGTGGGCCAAACTCACATGAGGAGGCAAGGTTAGCCAGACCTGCACCTTGAAGCAGAGTCACAGAGCCAATCCCAGCCTAGGCTGGCTCTTGTCTCTCAATTTGCAGAACCATGAACATTAGACTAAATGGTGATTGTTGTGTGCCACAGACTTTTGGGGCAGCATGATATGCAATATCACTGCAAGAAAAACATGGAAATACAAAAATTGATATGGAGAAGGGGCACCTGCTGTAAGGAAAGCCTGAGATAGATGGCAATATCTTCCTGATGAAGTGTTGGGTGGGAAGGAATCTGTTCTCGTCAGCAGGGAAGAGAGTGTGGAACAATAGTGGCCCATGATAATATGGAAGGAAGAAGAGATACCTGAGATTATAGAGTTGGGGAAGGATATTTCAAGGTAAAATGTGAAAATGCATGAGCTATTTGTTATAGGCTGCTTGGTGGAAAGGACACCCACCTCTGGGGAAGAAACTGAAAAGACACTTGGCAAAAGGTGTGGTTACAGTATAGGGTGAAGAATTGGGTCTAATTGTTCAATCTACTGTATCTCAATATGCCAGGAGAGAGAATTAGTTGAAAAAATCAACAGTCTGAGGAAGAGTAGTGGTTAAGGACATTTCTAGTTTGTAAAATACTAGGTCAAGGACAAAACCAAAAACCCAGCAGGGGGCACCCAGATTTGAACCAGGAACCTCTTGACATACAGTCAAGTGCTCTACCCTTGAGCTATACCCCCTGCTAGGTAGAAGTTCCTTCTCAGCATATTTCACCTTCATGACCACACCCAAGGATTCTAGAATTTATAGTAAGAATCATATCCTTAGGAAGAATTCCTCCCTGTGGATGAGAACCTATTGCCCATGAAACCTTCTTTGATTAGGGTATTTCAGTAGGGCATGACCCAGGGTTGGTCTTAACCCTCTTACGGGAATACTTTATGAATAGGATGAATATGGAGAAAGACACACAGAGAAATCCACAGCAGGTGAGAGAGAAGGCCACAGGAGCAAAGAGAGAGAGGACCAGAAGCTGAAAGCAATGAAAACTGGAAGAGAAGGGAGAGACTGGTAGACACCTCCATGTGCCTTACCCTATGACAGAGGAGTCCAGCAGCTGGCCTTCAGGGAGAAAGCATCAGCCGGTGAGGCCTTGATTTAGACATTTTTCTCAGCCTCAAAACTGTAAGCTTACAATCTAATAAATCTCCATTGTAAAAGCCAACCCATTTTAGTCTGTTGTGTGTTGGTAGCCCAGCAAACTAAAACACTGCTTTTTTTTTTTTTTTTAACGGAGGTACCAGGGATTGAAACTTGAACCTCATATACACAAAGCAGGCACTCAATCACTGAGCTCTACCCACTCCACTAAAACACCACTTTTGATAGATACTTCAAGAAAGATTTCAGTCTAAAGAGAATTGGCTGGTTTGTAATTAGAATTCAGAGGCGATATAAATAGCCCAGAAATGGTATAGTCGGAATAATGAAATTGTTCTCTCCAAAATGAAGGGAGACCATTACTGTATCACCTTAGGAAAAAGTGTAAATCTAGAGCCTTTCCAGTCAGAGATGGTGTGGCAGTTTGAGATTATTTATGAATCCCAAAAAGAGAGGCTATATTTTTACACTAATCTATGCCTCTGGGTGTGTTACCCTTTGAATGAATTAGCATCAACTGACATGTTTTGATTAAATTACCTGTTCAGATTAAGGTTTTGATTCGACCATGTCAGAAAGGCATGACTCTGATTGAGTCCCCACCCCTTAGTGGGCTGCTATCAGGAGACACCCCCTCAAAAAGTACACGGGAAGAGAGAGAGACCTCCATGGAGTTCAGAGGAGAGAACTTTGTCATGTGACAGAAATGAGAAGGCTCAATCAGCTAAAGCCTGGGGAGAGGAGAGCCATTTGCCTGAGAGTTTGCAGTTGAAGAGAACAGAGCAGCATAGCAGCTGAGAAGGCATGGAAAGGAACGAGTCCTGTGCCAGCCTACAGCTGAGATGGGAAGAAGCTGGGCCCATGGAGCCTTAAGAGGAAGAAGGAAGGAGAGACCAGGCAGAGCTCTTGCTTCAACACGTGGCAACAGACTTTGGTGACCTTCAAGTGGATTCTTCAGGGCCTTGTAACTGTAAGCTTCTACCAGCAAATAAACAGCTTTTATAAGAGCCAACAGATTTCTGGTATTTTGCACAAACACCCGTATGGCTGAGTAATTCTCCTCCTATATAATTGCTGTAACTTTCATGTAATCTAAAGCTTCTTTAAAAATAGTTTTAAAAAGCTCTCCTTTAGTCTTATTTCCAACAAAACTTCTAAAGTGTTCTCTAGGCTTACTCTTTGTTTTCTCCCTTGTGATTCCATCATTAACTCTTTCCATTCATTCTTTTGTTCCTAGCCTTCCACTAAAATTATATTTTATTTATTTTTTATTTATTCATTTATTTATTTATTCATTTTTAAATATTACATTTAAAAATATGAGGTCCCCATATATCCCCCACCTCCCTCACCCTCCCACTCCCCCCCATAGCAAAATTCTCCTCCACCATCATGAGACATTCATTGCATTTGGTGAATATATCTCTGAGCATCCTGCACCTCATGGTCAATGGTCCACATCATAGCCCACACTCTCCCACGTTCCATCCAGTGGGCCTTAGGAGGACCTACAATGTCTGGTAATTGTCCCTGCAGCACCACCGAGGACAAATCCAAGTCCCAAAAACTCCTGTACATCTCATCTCTTCCTCCCGTTCCCCACACCCAGCAGCCACCATGGCAACTTTCTCCACACCAATGCTACATTTTCTTCAATTACTAATCACAATAGTTAATGAATAAAATATCAGTAAGTCCATTCTAATCCATATTCTATCCCTCCATCCTGTGGACCTTAGATTGGTTGTGTCCATTCCACAGCTATATCTATATCTTAGATTACACATGGATGCTGGATGGAATCCTCCTGCTTTCAGTTGTAGGCACTCTTGGCTCCATGGTGTGGTGGTTGACCTTCTTCAACTCCATGTTAGCTGAGTGGGGTAAGTCCAATAAAACAGAGTGTGGGAACTGAGTCTGTTGAGGCTCAGGGCCTGGCTATCATATGGTCAGTCCAGAGATTCAGATCCCCTGGGTATATATTAAACTCCAGTACCAACTACAATTCTGGTAAAGTAACAGGAAAGGCTTGTGAAAAGAGGTCACATTCTGAGTCCAGCTCCATCACACATAAACATCAACTCCAAAGAAGGGCCAACAGATTTGGCACTGAACTCCATCTGCCATGACCATAAAACCTGTGGGTCTCTGTAGCCCTCCAAAGAACCAACACCTGGGGTTGTATCTACTTTATCTGTCTCTGGGACTCTGTTCAGGTGTTCATAAGGGCAATCCTTCTGACAACCTCCAGACTCTTTTTCAGAGACTGATAGCCATATAAACTCATTTGTCCTTTCCATTTCCCCCTTGATTTAGGTCAAAAAGCATTTTTAACTCCTGTTATTATATGTAGACAGAGATATTCTGCTGGTCCAAGCTGAACCTTCTATTCAAGGTCATTTTCTAGTTACATCATCAGCTGGTACTTGGTAGTAATCCCTCGGCACCAGGGAGGCTCATCCCTGGGAGTCATGTCCCACACTGGGGGGATGGCAATGCATTTACATGCTCAATTTGGCTTCGAGACTGGCCACATTTGAGCAACACGGAGGCTCTCAGGAGGTAACTCTTAGGCACACTGCTGCTCTAGGCCTTGTTCTTATTTCAGGTGTACAGGCTCACAAGCATAGTCATTAATATCAGGGGCTCATTGTTGGATTTTCATTCTTCTTTGGTCTTTGCTGTTGCACTTGGGGGATTGTTGCTGTTCCTTTAGGGACTGTGATAGAGCTCCCCTGGCTAGGAACTCAGTACTCCCTCAGTTGTTGTTTTTAATTGTTTCCACTATGAAAATATCCAAACATTTTTATGTACCCTGGATATATGCCCTGTAGAATTCCCTGCCCACCATGTGTCCCCTGTCAGTAACATCCCATACCAGTATTCCTCTGCTGCCATTGACTCAAAACTTCCTGAAAAGTGAAGCCCAATATATTGCCAAGTTCCCTTAATAGTAAAATGGAATATAATGATGAGTTTAAAGGTTAGATATAGAATACATATTAATTTGGAAAAATTCTACATCCTGTCTTTTTCTTTTCTTTTTCCTAATTATTAAGTTTATCTTTACAAGAGTTTTAGATCACAGTAATTCATATATACAAAATGCAGTACTCCCACTTATCCAACATAAAACCTTTTCCCTTCCACAGCCATAATCTTTTAACATATTCATACCATATTTACTGAAACTGATGTACAGATATTGAGACACTAGCTTTCAAACAAGGTAACCTTTGTGTTTAAATTGTGGTTTATATTTTAGACTATACAATTTTCTAAATTTTTATTTATTTTACATTTTACATTATGATTTACCTTTTAGCCTATCAGCCCCTATATATTTTTGGTGTAATTTTACATGTCTTATATCCATCCTTGCATAGTCTTGTGAAACACTTCTATTGCCCACACAGTTACATTGGTTCCATTAATTCCATACCTATGACCCCCCACCCTTAGGGCCCACAGTGACAGTCAATCTTCCTTTCTTGAAGAGCTATGTTCAGAGATACTTGCAACAGTGTTGAGGGCTTGACATACTCACTACCCTAATGCCCTGGGAGCCAGCATTTCTCTTGAGAGATACAGTTCCCTCTATTTGATGGCATCAGTCCTCCCCAGGATGTGGGTATACCTTCACTCTCTTTATACAGTTCTCTACCCAATGATATAACCTACTCTGGCAAAATGAGCATTCACATATTCCCTAGGAGTCTGTCCTGTGTCAGATTATCCCCTTTGAGTATCTTAAACAGGTAACTTTCCTTATTATATTTTTGAAAAGTTTTTCTCAGCATTATACTCTCAATGAACACCTGACAATCTCCTATGTTCGTATGTTGCCCCACCCTACCCCCAATTTCTTGGGCAGTATTACCCATCCTCCCATTCCTAGCCCCCTTCAAGCCCACAAAGCCCCACCCAAAGGTTACCCTATGCCCCCATTTTATCCCTTCCTTGTACACATACTTAACCTCCAGCTTATCATAGATTTCACCCATGTAGATGTCAGCTTACATCCTTCCTCTACCCCCCGACTTCCTGTAAGCCTATCATCTAGTCTCTAGCTCTCTGAGGCAGCTTGCTTATTTCATATCATTGAGGTCAGGTAGTATTTGTCCTTCAATGCCTGGGTTGCTTCACTCAACATAAGGTTCTCAAGATTCATCCATGCTATCACATGTGTTTGTAGTGTATTTGTTTTTGAAGCCGAGTAGTATTGCATTGTATGTATATACCACATTTTATTTATCCATTCATCGGTTGATGGGCATTTGGGTTGATTCCAACTTTAGGCGATAGCGAACAATGCTGCTATGAACATTAGTGTGCATATGTCAGTTTGTGTCCTTGTTTTCAGTTATGTTGGGTATATACCCAGCAGTGCAATTGCTGGGTCATATGGCAAATCTATGG
Source organism: Dasypus novemcinctus (assembly GCF_030445035.2). Classification (NCBI taxonomy): domain Eukaryota; kingdom Metazoa; phylum Chordata; class Mammalia; order Cingulata; family Dasypodidae; genus Dasypus; species Dasypus novemcinctus. The sequence goes on from NC_080697.1 coordinate 8,148,089, forward strand.
TTAGTTTTTTGAGAAACCACCAAACTGTCTTCCAGAAAGCTTGGATCCTTCTGCATTCCCACCAGCAGTGGATGAGTGTTCCCATTCCTCCACATCCTCTCCAGCATTTGTAGTCTTCTGTTTTTTTCATAGCTGCCAATCTTATGGGAGTAGGATGGTATCTCATTGTAGTTTTGATTTGCCTTTCCCTGATAGCTAGAGATTTGGTGCATTTTTCCATGTGCTTTATAGCCATTTGTATTTCTTCTTTGGAGAAGTGTCTGTTTAAATCTTTTTCCCATGTTTTAAAATGGGTTGTTTATCTTTTTATTGTCATGATATAGGAGTTCTTTATATGTGCCAGTTATAAGTCTCCTATCCTAAATATGGTTACCAAATATTTTCTCCCGTTGTGTAGGCTCCCTTTTCACTTTATTGACAAAGTCCTTTGAGGTGCAGAAGGCTTTAATTTTGAGGAAGTCCCATTTATCTATTTGTTCTTTTGCTGCTCATGCTTTTGGTGTGAAGTTCATGAAGCCATTTACTATTACAAGGTCTTGTATATGCTTGCCTACACTGCTTTCCAAAGTCTTTATGGTCTTGGCTCTTATATTTAGATCTTTGATCCATCTGGAGTTGATTTTTGTATAAGGTGTGAGATGGTAATCTACTTTCATTCGTTTACATATAGATATCCAGTTCAACAGGCACCATTTGTTGAATAGGCCATTCTCACCCCATTGAGAAGATTTGGTGGCTTTGTCGAATATTGTATGACTATATATATATGAGGATCTATATCAGAACTCTCAATTCTCTGAGAGTTCCATTGGTCTGTGTGTCTCTCCTTATGCCAATACCATGCTGTTTTCAATACTGTCGCTGTGTAGTATGTTTTCAAGTCAGGTAGTGGGATTCTTCCAATTTCATTTTTCTTTTTCAATATGTCTCTGGCTATTCGGGGCTTCTTTGCATTCCAAATAAATTTCATAGTTAGTTTTTCTAGTTCCTTAAAGAATGCTGTGTTGATTTTTATTGGGATTGCATTGAATGTGTTGATCAATTTTGGTAGGATAGACATCTTAATAATATTTAGTCTTCCTATCCATGAACAGGGAATATTCTTCCATTTATTTAGGTCTTCTTTGATTTCCTTGAACAATCTTGTGTAGTTCTCTGTTTATAAGTTTTTTACATCTTCAGTTAAATTTATTCCTGGGTATTTGATTTTTTTATTGACTATTGTAAATGGCATTTGTTTCTTGATTTCCTCCTGAGCTTGCTCATTATTGGTGTACAGAAATGCTACTGATTTTTGCACATTGATCTCATAACCTGAGACTTTACTGAACTCATTTATAAGTTCTAGAAGCTTTTTTGTAGATCTCTCAGGGTTTTCTATGTATAGGATCATGTCATCTGCAAATAGTGAAATTTTGACTTCTTCCTTTCCAATTTGAATGACTTTTATATCTGGGTTCTTGCCTCAGTGCTCGAGCAAGTCCTTCTAAGACAATGTTAAATAGAAGGGGAGAGAGTGGGCCTCCTTGTCTTGTTCTTGATCTTAGAGGGAAAGATTTTAGGACTTCACCATTGTAAGAAATGTTGGTTGTGGATTTTTCATATATACCCTTTATCATGTTCTGAAAATTTCCTTGTATTCCAATTCATTGGAGTGTTTTTATCAAGAAAGTGTGCTGTATTTTGTCAAATGGTTTTTCTGCATTATAGATATAATCATGTGATTTTTTTCCTTCAATCTGTTCATATGGTGTATTACATTGATTGATTTTCTTATGTTGAACCATCCTTGCATATCCGGAATGAATCCCACACGGTCATGGTGTATAATTCGTTTAATATGTTATAGAATATGGTTAGCAAGTATTTTGTTGAGGATTTTTGCATCTAGGTTCATTAGAGAAATTGGTCTGTAATTTTCCTTTCTTGTGGTGCCTTTATTTCGCTTTGTTACTAGGGTAATGTTGGCATCATAGAATGAGTTAGGTAATGTTCCTTCTGTTTTGATTTTTTGGAAGAGTTTCAGCAGGAATGGTGTTAGTTGTTTCCAGAATGTTTTGTAGTACCTGTGAAGCTGTGGCCCTGGGCTCTTCTTATTTGGGAGGTTTTTTTTTTTTTTTTTTTTTTTTAAAGATTTATTTATTTATTTAATTTCCCCCCCTCCCCTGGTTGTCTGTTCTTGGTGTCTGTTTGCTGCGTCTTGTCTCTTTGTCCGCTTCTGTTGTCGTCAGCGGCACGGGAAGTGTGGGCGGCGCCATTCCTCGGCAGGCTGCTCTTTCTTTTCATGCTGGGCGGCTTTCCTCACGGGCGCACTCCTTGCGCGTGGGGCTCCCCCACGCGGGGGACACCCTTGCGTGGCACGGCACTCCTTGCGCGCATCAGCACTGCGCATGGCCAGCTCCACACGGGTCAAGGAGGTCCGGGGTTCCGGGGTTTGAACCGCGGACCTCCCATGTGGTAGACGGACGCCCTAACCACTGGGCCAAAGTCCATTTCCCTTGGGAGGTTTTTGATGACTGATTCTATCTCTTTACTTGTGATTGTTTTGTTGAGATCATCAATTTCTTCTTTTGTCAATGTAGGCTGCTTATGTGTTTGTAGGAATTTGTCCATTTCCTCTGAATTGTCATTTTTGTTGGAATATAGTTTTTCAAAGTACCCTTTTATGTTAGTCTTTATTTCTGTGGTATCAATGGTGATATCTCCTTTCTCATTTCTTATTTTGTGTATTTGCATCTTCTCTATTTTTTTGTTAGTCTCGCTCTGGGTTTGTCAATTTTATTGATCTTCTCCAAGAACCAGCTCTTGGTGTTGTTTATCTTTTCAAGTGCTTTCTTATTTTCTATTTCATTTAGTTCTGCTCTTCTCTTTGTTCTTTCTTTCTTTGTTCTTTCTGTGGGGTTATTTTGTTGTTTTTTTTACTAATTTCTCCAAATATGCAGTTAGTTTTCAATTTTTGCTCTTTCTTCTTTTTTGATGTATGTATTTATGTCTATAAATTTCCCTCTCAGTACTGCTTTTGCTGCATCTCATAAGTTTTGGTATGTTGTGTCATCATTATCATTAGTTTCAAGGTCATTATTAATTTCTTTTGAGATTTCCTCCTTGACCCACTTTTTTTCTAAGAGTGTGCTGTTTAATTTCCATATCTTGGTGTGAAATCTGGGCCTCTGGCCCTTGCAGATCTTCATTCCACTGTGGACACAGATATTATTTTGTATGATTTTGATCTTTCTGAATTCATTGAGCCTTTCTTTGTGGCATAGCATATGGTCTATCTTGGAGAATGATCCATGTGCACTTGAGAAAAATGTATATCCTGCTGTATTTGGGTGTAATGATCTGTAAATGTCTATTACATCCAGCTCCTCTAATATACTGTTCAAATATTTGGTTTCTTTAGTGATTCTTTTTTGAGATGTTCTGTTCAAAGTTGATAGTGGTGTATTAAAATCTCCCACTATAATTGTAGAGGCATGTATTCTTTCACTTAGTTTTTCCAGTGTTTGCCTCACGTACTTCGAGGCACCCTTATTAGGAGCATAAATATTTATGATTGTTCATTCTTTTGAGAGTTTGTCCCTTTCACTAATATGTACTATCCTTCTTTGTCTCTCACAATTGTTTCACATTTAAAGTCTATTTTGTCTGATATTAATATAGCTACTCCTGCCTTTTTTTGGTTATTGTTTGCTTGTAAGATTGTTTTCTAACCATTGACTTTCAGCCTCCATGAATCCCTGAGTCTAAGATGTGTTTCTTGTAGACAGCATGTAGATGGGTCATATTTCCTTATCCAATGTCCCAGTCTGAATCATCTGATAGGTGAATTTAATCCATTGACATTCAGTGTTATTACTTTCTAGGAATTATTTATGTTAGCCATATTTTGATTGAACTTGTGTTTTTTCATATTTTGTTCAGTTTTTTCCTTCTCTTTTTTGTCTCTTTTGTTGCTATTACACTCTCTTTCAACTCTGTCTCTCCTGTTTTTTCCTTTCTTCCTGCAGGACTCCCTTTAGTATTTCTTGAAGGACAGGGTTCTTGTTGGCATATTCTTTCAATTTCTGTTTATCTGTTCATATTTTGACCTCTCTATCATTATTGAATGCTAGTTTAGCTGGGTAGAATCTTTGGAAATTTTTTTCTTTTAGTCCCTTGACTATATCATACCACTGCCTTCTTGACTCCATGGTTTCAGATGAGAAATTAGCACTTAATCTTATGGAGCCTCCCTTGTATGTAGTGGTTTTCTTTTCTCTTGCTGCTTTTGGAATTTTCTCTTTGTCTTGAGCATTGGATAATTGGAAAAGTATATGTCTTGGGGTGGGCCTGTTGGGGTTTATGATGTTTGGGGTGTGTTGTGCTTCCTGGACATGTACATCCATCTCTCTCAGTAGATTTCAGAAGTTTTCAGCCATTATTTCCTGCAACACCCCTTCTGCCCCCTTTCCCTTCTCTCCTCCTTCTGGGATGCCTGTAATACATATGTTTGTGCATTTTTCATTGTCATTCAGATCCCTAAGTCCTAGCTGGATTTTTTTCTATCTTTTTATCGATCAATTCTACTATCTGTTTGATTTCAGATGTACTGTCTTCCACATCGCTAATTCTCTCCTCTGCCTCTTCTAATCTGTTGCAATTCGCTGAGAGTGTACTTTTGATTTCTTGAACTGTGATGTTCATCCCCATGATATCTGTTATCATTTCACATATGTCTGCAATTTCTTCTCCAAGTGTTTTCTTCATATTGTTAATCTCTTCCTTTACTTCATTAAGTTGGTCTCTCATATATGTTTTGAGATCTTTAATTACTTGTCCAATGTTCTGCTCCCCTTCCTGGATTTTAGTTTGTTCATTGGAATCAGCCATGTTTTCCTGATTATTGGTTTGGTTTGTAGTTTTTTGTTGCTGTCTGGTCATCCTTTTATCTTGATGGGTTTAATCAGTTCCTTAGCTTTTTTGTCTAGTCTTGGGGATTAATTAGTTATTGTTCTTGTGTAAGTGTTATGTCTTCTCTTTTTCACTTTGTTTTTCTTACTCTAATTTCTTGTTGCTGGCTAAGTTCACTTTGAAGGAAAATATTAGGGCCAGGGAAAGGAAATTTTGTAGGAAAGAAAATACGTAAAGTAGTGTTGGTAATAAATATTAACAGAGATACAGTGTGAGATCTGGGAGAATCGATATTAGACTCATATAAATTGTGTAGAATTATAGCAGTAAGTAGAGTACCTATAATGAGAGAGTCAGCTGAATGTGGGGAGGAATATAGTATGAATTAAAAAGCCAGTGTTTTCATGAGAGAGGGAAAGAGAAAAGAAAGACAATAATATCAAGAGCAGATAAAAGACAGAAAACAGAACAAAGGTATTAGAAATTAAAAGTTAGGCAATTTGGGGACCAAAGAAAGGGAGGTGGAATGTAAGAGAGACAGTAGATGATGGAGGATAGCAAGATGTGGGAGAAAGGGGATACTGTAGGTGTCCAAAATCAGTTCACACAGAAACAAGGTGATGGAGGATGAGGAATCACAGCCAATGTGAGGCGCTCCCTGCAGCACCTATTGTATAAATAAATAAAATAAAATAAGAAGAAAAAGAGAGAGAAGAAAAAGAAGAGAAGAAAAAGGGGGGTGGGCAAAGAAAAGGGAGGGAAACAAGCAAGAAAAAGAAAAGAAGAAAAATAAAACGTAAATAAATGAAAAAGGACCTTGGGGGATACAATGGGAGAAAAGACCAGGAGGTAATACAATACTAGCAACCAATATAATAAAAAAAAGAGAAAAAAGAGAAAGAAAGAAAAAAAAAAAACCCACAAGCACCGAAGGCTAGAACAATCAAGGACCTCAGATGGACCTCAGGGTGTGGTGGATTAAGGGATGGAAAGTCTGTGATATTGCAGACTCAAGGGGTATGAGTCTCTGGAATGTGGGCCACCAGGGTTTAGGGGACACAGACCTGGGTACCACACATCTGGTTAACAGGGACCCTTGTAGCATCACAGAGCAACACAGCCTTCAGGGGTCCTTGCAGCTGGGTGCCTGCCCTAGGGGGATGGTCATGCCCGCAAAGTCTGACCTCTGTGTCAGAAAAACAAAATTGCACCTCGCACAAAACTCTCTTCTGTCACTGTCTCATCAAATCGACTTCAGGACACCTCCCGCCCTGCAAGCCCCCAAAACAGGCTGCTGGGGGCTCTGCTGTACTACAAACAATTCAGGGACCACGGCAGATGGGCTGCCAGCCCCAGGGGGAGGGACTCTAGCGGGAAGCTCTGACATCTGTGTCAGAAACCCAAAATTCCATGTCTTGCAAGAATCTCCTCTGTCACGGTCTCACCAAATCGACTTCCAGACACCTCCAGCCCTGCAAGCCCCCCGAAACAGCCTGCTGGAGGTGCTGCTGTAGTACATGCAGTTCAGGGACCACCACAGATGGGCCGCCAGCCCTAGGGAGAGGGGCTCTAGCTGGAAGCTCTGATCTCTGTGTCAGAAACCCAAAATTCCATGTCTTGCAAGAGTCTCCTCTGTCACTGTCTCATTGAATCGACTTCTAGACACCTCCCACCCTGCAATTCCCCGAATAGCCTGCTCAGGGCTTGGGAACTCCCCAGTGCAGCAAAGCCTCCAGGAATCACCACCGCTGGGCCGCCAGCCCCAGGGGGAAGTTTCCAATGCACAGCCCCAATCTCTGTGAAAGAGACCCCAAATTCTACCTTTTACAAGAATCTTCTCTGTCACCGTCCCACTAAATCAATGTCCAGACATCTCCTGCCCTGCAAACACCTGAAACAGCCTGGTCCAGCAGGATTCCAACCTACCTCAGCTGCTTCTTTGCAGGAGAGTTTGTAAGGTGCACTCACTCAGATGCCATCTTGCCCCCCCCTCACCCTAAAATTATATTTTTCAAGGTCATGGATGTCCTGTGTCTTGCCAGAGCCAAAGCCAGTGGTGGAAGATATATCGTCCTCTTCCAACTCTGACTCTCAGTAGTAGCTGATGCAGCAGATCCCTCCCTTCTCCAGGCTTCTGTGATGACAGATTTCCTTGGTTCTCCCCCTACCTCGCTGGCCTCTGTTCTTTGCTACTACTCCTTGCCTAACTCTTTTCCTTCCATATCCTGTCTACTGTCATCCAGTTCTGTGACTTTAAATAATATCTGTAAGGTAAAGCAACCAAATCTTTAGCTCCAGCTCTGACCTCTGACTCATACAAAACTTCACATCTGGCTTCTTCACTTAGATGTCTAACAAGACATCTTAAACTTAATGAGTTTAAATCTGAGCTCTTGATCTGCAACTTCTTTCCTGTGCTGCTCACCCTTACCTTCATCAAAACAAACGGCCCCGCCAGCTACTCAGTTTATCAGATTTGGTGTCTGGATTCATCCATGGTTCTTCTCTTTCTTTCCTATTCCATATTCTAGCCATCAGTAATCAAATATGTCTGTTAAACTTGGTAAATTCTTACCATCTCCACAGCCATAACTCCTTTTTAAAGGTGCCAAATTCTTTAACTAATTTAGTGTACCAGCACCCTGGTTGAGCTTCCATTGTCACCTCTCATGGTGTATTCTCCATACACCATCTTTTTAAAGTATCTTTTTTTCATATAACTCTCCTGTTTACACCTTCCAAAGGATTCCTTTTATAGTGTGAATAAAAATCTAAATCCCTTAATTTTGTCTCTCAGAATTCCTTTACATTTCACACAAGAGGAGCTGGTAACCATTTCCTGTCCTTGGGTGTAGACTCTGCAGTTCCCACAGCTTCCTCCTTACCCTTGGTTCAAGTCACTCCAGTTATCCTCAAGTCTTAATTCAGAAATGAGGATGCCTGAGCCTGCGCAATAATGAAAACCCTGAACAGGACTTAATGCTCACTCCTCTCTCATTCTCTCTTTTAAGACTTGCTTCAAGTCTACAACCTGCATGGCGAAAGTGAGGCTTTGTCTTTCTCAAGTTCTCTAACTTGTGCTTCTCTTCTTTTCCACTGTTCCATCTTAACAGCTTCAGAACCTCTTTCAGAGGGGCAGCATGTAAGGAGGAGTGGCGAGGCAAAAGAAAATTGTGAGCTCTCAGGTTTCAAGATGTTTCTTTCTCACTTTCTCAGAAGAGGAAGCATTCTCAGCAAGTTTTTGTGAACCTTTTGGAGGTCACTTTACTGACCATCTCTCTGAAGCTTCTTTACTTGGCAATTGCATGTGTTTCCATCAATGGTGACTCCTTCCCCAGCCCATAAAAATGTCAACATTCACCTCCAGTTTCTTGCTGCTGGAGTCCCTTCATCCCTCTACTGGGCCTGAAGAGCAGGACTCAAGATGGGTCCTTTCCATCTTTCTCTCCTGTATGTTCCACTTTTAGTCATGGGAAACGCTGATGTTCCCCAGGAAAACAGCAATTTTCCAGCCCATCTCAAGTCTGGTCACTTCTCTTTCTTCCCACTACTCACACCCTCACCCAAGGCAACGAAAACTCATCTGTATCTCCATTGGGTGTCATTGTTAGGGACTTCACTCCCACTCTTGCCTTCCCTCCCCAGCCCATCACCCACCCTGCAGCCAGACTTCACGCATGTCAGAGAAGGGGGAGTGTGGCATGCTGGGTGGGCTGGGCTGGGGATGAGAGGCAGAGCCATGTGGTGGGGTGGCTGTCTTGGAGGAGCTTGCTTCTCCCAGAGAAGTCACATGCTGCTCTATTCCTGAATGCTGGTTTGGCAAAGGGGCTTCAATAAGTACAAAGAGCAGGCAGGGCTCATCACCCTCAGGCACTGATTCTGTTCCAGAATAAATGGAGAGCCAGCCTCTCGCCAGAAACTCTAGCTCTGCAGGACCTACTGAGCATTGGGACCGAGAGGCAGCCGGCAGTTTCCTTGGTCCAAGCACAAGGCAGTGTGTATTGCATGATTCTGGCTAGCATCAAGCCAATGGTACATACAATTTTTGGTAAAAGTTTCTCATGGATGGCTCCATCTATGCACTGGCACAGAAGTCCTTGCTTTTCAGATGTTATTTATGAGCCGTGCTGCAGAGCAGCAGCCCTCATATGTAACCGTGCATCAGAATCGCATGCTGAAATTGTTTAAAAAGATTCCTGGGTCCACCATCAGAAGCTCCAGTTTTGAGAATCCTGAATGGGTTTGGACATGCATATGTTTGACCAGCTTCCCGAGTGATTCTGATGACGATGGTCCTCAGCCCACATTTGGAGACACATCGGTGCAGCAGGAAGCACTGGCTAAGTGTCCGTGCAAATTCTGGCCTCTTGACCACCCCACCGTGTGTCCCCAGGCAGTGATTTAACCAGGATTTCCTCAAAAGGACCTATTTGAAGCAGGGAATTTAATGTTATTTTTCAAAATGAACATGTCAGAATCTTACGTGTAATCTTCAGGCTAAACTCCTGATGGAGATATAAGTGTAAGAGTTTGGAAGGTAGAGTGTTTACAGAATCAAAGCTCTTTCCTTTATGAGGCAGGGAAAAACACATTATGTCACCAAGCAAAAGCTCTTAGCATGTGCTCAACACAGTGGAGCATTTTGCATGTGCTCGCTCGTCGAGCTGTATAAGAACACCTGAAGGTAAGGCATTTATTATTATTATTTTTAATTGTTATTATATTTCTCCTTTTTAATAAATAGTTATATAAATAGCACAAAATTCAAAATAAACAAAATGTTATACATAAATAGTGCACCTCCCTCCTGTTTCCCAAGACACTCACTTACCCTCCCCTGATGCAAATACTAGCACTAATTTTTTTATTTGTTCAGATGAACCATGTATTTATAAACATTTACAAATACATTCTTTTCTTTCCATAAAAATGGTAGCATACTACACCATATTATACCTTGCAATTTACTCATAAAATATATATTATATATATCAGTACCGTAAGTACAAAGTGTCCTATTTTTTACCCCTGCCTAGAAATCCAAATTTACAAGGAAGACCATATCCTAGTAGATAAGAACATGTCAACCCCTACGCATGACTCTTTGAGTCCTAGCTACTGTTTATTAGCATCCAGTTGTTGGACTCTCTGTGTCTCAGATTCCTCTTTGGTAAAATGAGGATAATAATGGTTCCCATCTCATATATTTGCTGTGGGAATTTAACTAGGTTATATATATAAAGTGCCTGTTGAGTCATATAAAAAGCACTCAAAAAAGTTAGCTCTTACTAGTCTCTTAAACCATATTTCGTTTAACCAATACTCTCTTAAAGGACGTTTGGGTCACTTCAATACTTTTCTTGGATAAGTAATGCTGTCATGTCTATCTCTGCATATATTCACTTTGCACTTGTGTCAGTATACTATAGGATCAGTACATAGAAAATATATAGCAGATTCAAAGCATATATGAATTTCATTCTTAGATAGCTATTGCCAAATTACCCTCCAAAAATTTACATCAATTTACTTTCCCAACAGAAATGCATGAATTCCTACATCTTATTGGCTTTGTGTTATCAAATTTTTCAACTTTGCCAATTTAATATAATGGAAAAAATAGTATGTTATTATGGTTTTATGCTTTTCTTTTTCATATTATGAGTGGTTTTCATACATGTGAGTGATTTTTTTTTTCCTTTTCAAAGAGATTTTCTCAATTACTATTGGCCCATGGTCTTTTGCTTCATTGATTTATTGAATATTTTATACATTAAAAAATGTAGTCCTTTACCATAATGTATTTCAAATATTTTTCCAGTTTTGTCATATGTGTTTGTTTATGGTGTTTTGAAAATCTGGAGTTTTTATTTTCACAAAATTAAATTTTATCATTTTTATGGATTTTAAGAGTTCATAGAAAGGGCTTTCATAGAAAGGGCTTTCTATTACTAAGTTTATAAAACCATCTCCCATAGTTCCTTCTGGTACTTTTGTGGTTTAATATTTTAATGTTAATATCTTTGCTCTATCTCAAATTTATTGTCTTTATTCATTTTTTAAATATTACATTAAAAAAAATGAGGTCCCCATATACCCCCCACCCCCCTCTCCCCATTACTCCTCCCATAGCAACATTCTCCTCCATCATCATGAGACATTCATTGCATTTGATGAATACATCTCTGAGCATTGCTGCACTTCATGGTCAATGGTCCACATCATAGCCCACACTCTTCTATGTTCCATCCAGTGGGCCATGGGAGGACCTACAATGTCTGGTCATTGTCCCTGCAGCACCACCGAGGACAACTGTAAGTCCCGAGAACACCTCAACATCTCATCTCTTCCTCCCATTCCCCACACCCAGCAGCCACCATGGCAACTTTCTCCACACCAATGCCACATTTTCTTTGATTACTAATCACAATAGTCCATGAATAGAATATCAGTAGGTCCACTCTAATCCATATTCTATTCCTCCCTCCTGTGGACCTTGGATTGGTTGTGTCCATTCCACATCTATGTCAAGAGGGGGCTTAGATTCCCCATGGATGCTGGATGCAATTCTCCTGCTTTCAGTTGTAGGCACTCTTGGCTCCATGGTGTGGTGGTTGACCTTCTTCAACTCCATGTTAGCTGAGTGGTGTAAGTCCAATAAACCAAAGTGTAGGAGCTGAAATCTGTTGAGTCTCAGGGCCTGGCTATCACATGGTCAGTCCAGAGATTCAGGTCCCCTGGGTATATATTAAACCCCAGCACCAACTACAATTCTGGTAAAGTAACAGGAAAGGCTTGTGAAAAGAGATCACATCTGAGTCCAGCTCCATCATACAGAAACACAAACTCCAAAGAAGGGCCAACTGATATGGCACTGAAGTCCATCTGCTATGACCGTAAAACCTATGGGTCTCTGTAACCCTCAGAAGAACCAATACCTGGAGTTGTATCTACTTTTTTTTTTTTTAAAGAGTTATTTATTTATTTAATTCCCCCCCTCCCACCCCGGCTGTCTGTTCTCTGTGTCCATTCGCTGTGTCTTGTTTCTTTGTCCGCTTCTGTTGTTGTCAGTGCCTCGGGAAGTGTGGGCGGCGCCATTCCTGGGCAGGCTGCACCCTCCCCCGTGCTGGGCAGTTCTCCCCACGGGCGCACTCCCTGTGCGTGGGGCTCCCCCATGCAGGGGACACCCCAGTGTGGCGCGGCACCCCCTGCGCTCATCAGCACTGCACATGGGCCAGCCCCACATGGGTCAAAGAGGCCCAGGATCCGAACCGCAGACCTCCCATGTGGTAGACGGACGCCCTAACCACTGGGCCACGTCCGTTTCCCAGTTGTATCTACTTTATCTGTCTCCGGGTCTTAGCTCAAATGTGCATAAGGGCAACCCCTCTGATCCCCTCCCGGCTCTTTTTTAGAGACTCATAGCCATATAAACTCATTTGTCCTTTCCATTTCCCCTTTGATTTAGGTCAAAAAGCATTTTTAACTCCTGTTATTATATGTAGACAAAGATATTCTGCTGGTCTGAGTTGAACCTTTTATTCAAGGTCATTTTCTAGTTACATCATCAGCTGGTACTTGGTAGAATTCCCTTGGTGCCAGGGAGGCTCATCCCCGGGAGTCATGCCCCATGCTGGGGGGAAGGTAACACATTTACATGCTGAGTTTGGTTTCAAGACTGGCCACATTTGAGCAACATGGAGGCTCTCAGGAGGTAACTCTTAGGCACACTGCTGCTCTAGGCCTTGTTCTTATTTCAGGTGTACAGGCTCACAAACATAGTCATTAGTATCAGGGGCTCATTGTTGGACCTTCATTCTTTTTTGATCTTTGCCGTTGCACTTTGGGGATTGTTCCTGTTACTTTAGGAACTGTGATAGAGCTCCCCTGCCTAGGAACTCAGCACTCCCTCAGTTGTTTTTTTAATTGTTTCCACTATGAAAATATCCAAACATATTTATGTACCCTGGATATATGACCTGTAGAACTCCCTGGCAACCATGTGTCCCCTGTCAATAACATCCCACACCAGTATTCCTCCACTGCCATTGATGATCCTCTCTGTGATCCAAAACTTCCTGAAAAGTGAAGCCAAATATATTTCCAGGTTCCCTTAATAGTAAAATGGAATATAGCGATGAATTTAAAGGTTAGATATAGAATACATATTAATTTGGAAAAATCCTACATCCTATCTTTTTTCTTTTCTTTTTTCTAATTATTGTTTATCTTCACAAGAGTTTTAGATCACAGTAATTCAAAATACAATATACAGTACTCCCACATATCCAACATAAAACCTTTTCCCTTCCACAGCAACAATCTTTTAACATATTCATACCACATTTACTGAAACTGATGTACAGATATTGAGACAATCCCTTACAAACAAGGTAACATTTGTGTTTACATTGTGGTTTGTATTTTAGACTATACAATTTTCTAATTTTTAGTTATTTTATATTTTACGTTATGATTTACATTTTATCCTATCAGCCCCTATGTATTTTTGGTGTAATTTTACATATCTTATATCCATCCTTGCGTACTCTTGTGAAACTCTTCTATTGCACACACAGGTATATTGGTTCCATCGATTCAATGCCTATTTCCTCCTCCCCTTAGGGTCCACAGTGAGAGTCAATCTTCACACCTTGAAGAGCTATGTTCAGAGATACTTGCAACAGTGTTGAGGGCTTGACATGCTCAACTACCCTAATACCCTGGGAGCCAACATTTCTCTTAAGAGATACAGTTCCCTCCATTTGATTGCATCAGTCCTCCCCAGGATATGGGTATACCTTCACTCTCTTTATATGGGTCTCTACCCAATGATATAACCCACTCTGGCAAAATGAGCATTCCCATATGCCCTAGGAGTCTTTCCTGCATCAGATTATCCCCTTCGAGTATTTAAACAGGCAACTTTCCTTATTATATCTTTGAAAAGGTTTTCTCAACATTATACTCTCAACGAACACCTGACAATCTCCTATGTTCGTATGTTGCCCCACCCTACCCCCAATTTCTTGGGCAATATTGCCCATCCTCCCATCCCTAGCCCCTCTCAAGCCCACAAAGCCCCACCCAAAGGTAACCCTATGCCCACATTTTATCCCTTCCTTGTACACATACTTATCTCCAGGTTATCATAGATATCACCCATGTACATGTCAGCTTACATCCTTCCTCTACCCCCCGACTTCCTGTAAGCCTATCATCCAGTCTCTAGCTCTCTGAGGCAGGTCGGTTTACTTATTTCATATCATTGAGGTCATGTAGTATTTGTCCTTCAATGCCTGGGTTGCTTCACTCAACAGAAGGTTTTCAAGATTCATCCATGTTATCACGTGTGTCTGTAGTGTATTCATTCTTAAAGATGAGTAGCATTCCATTGTATGTATATACCACATTTTTTTAATCCATTCATCTGTTGATGGGCATTTGAGTTGATTCCAACTTTTGGCAATAGTGAACAATGCTGCTGTGAACATTGGTGTGCATATATCGGTTTGTGTCCTTGTTTTCAGTTTGCTGGGTATATACCCAGCAGTGGGAATTGCTGGGTCATATGGCAAATCTATGGTTAGTTTTTTGAGAAACCACCAAACTGTCCTCCAGAATGCTTGGATCCTTCTGCATTCCCACCAGCAGTAGATGAGTGTTCCCATTCCTCCACATCCTCTCCAGGATTTGTAGTCTTCTGTTTTTTTTTTCATAGCTGCCAATCTTATGGGAGTAAGATGGTATCTCATTGTAGTTTTGATTTTCATTTCCCTGATAGTTAGAGATTTGGAGCATTTTTCCATGTGCTTTTTAGCCATTTGTATTTCTTCTTTGGAGAAGTGTCTATTTAAATCTTTTTCCCATTTTTTAAAATGGGTTGTTTATCTTTTTATTTTCAAGATATAGGAGTTCTTTATATATACATGTTTTGAGTCTCCTATCCTAAATATGATTTCCAACTATTTTCTCCAGTTGTGCAGGCTCCCTTTTCACTTTCTTGACATAGTCCTTTGAGGTGCAGAAGGCTTTAATTTTGAGGAAGTCCCATTTATCTATTTGTTCTTTTGCTGCTAGTGCTTTTGGTGTGAAGTTCATGAATCCATTTCCTATTACAAGGTCTTGTATATGCTTCCCTACACTGCTTTCCAAAGTCTTTATGGTGTTGTGTCTTATATTTAGGTCTTTGATTCATCTTGAGTTGATTTTTGTATAAGATTTGAGATGGTAATCCTCTTTCACTCTTTTACATATGGATATCCAGTTCTCCAGGCACCATTTGTTGAATAGGCCATTCTCTCCCAGTTGAGAGGGTTTCCTGGCTTTATCAAATATTATATAACTATATATATATATATATATATATATATATATATATGGGGATCTCTATCAGTACTCTCAATTCGGTCTCATTGGTCTGTATGTCTCTCTTTATGCCAATACCATGCTGTTTTCACTACTGTAGGTTTGTAGTATGTATTGAATTCAGGTAATGTGATTCCTCCAATTTCATTTTTCAATATGTCTTTGGCTATTCGAGGCTTCTTTCTGTTCCAAATAAATTTCATAGTTAGTTTTTCTAGTTCCTTCAAGAATGCTGTATTGATATTTATTGGGATTGCATTGAATGTGTAGATCAGTTTTGGTAGGATAGACATCTTAATAATATTTAGTCTTCCTATCCATGAACAGGGAATATTCTTCCATTTATTTAGGTCTTCTTTGATATCCTTGAACAACCTTGTGTAGTTCTCTGTGTATAAGTTTTTTACATCTTCCGTTAAATTTATTCCTGGGTATTTGATTTTTTTATTGACTATTGTAAATGGTATTTGTTTCTTGATTTCCTCCTGAGTTTGCTCATTATTGGTGTAGAGAAATGCTAC
This sequence comes from Dasypus novemcinctus, assembly GCF_030445035.2. Lineage (NCBI taxonomy): Eukaryota > Metazoa > Chordata > Mammalia > Cingulata > Dasypodidae > Dasypus > Dasypus novemcinctus. The sequence goes on from NC_080697.1 coordinate 8,163,871, forward strand.
TGATTTTTGCACATTGATCTTATAACCTGCGACTTTACTAAACTCATTTATGAGTTCTAGAAGCTTTGTTGCAGACCTCTCAGGGTTTTCTATGTATAGGAGCATGTCATCAGCAGATAGTGAAATTTTGACTTCTTCCTTTCTAATTTGAATGACTTTTATATGTGATTCTTGCCTCAGTGCTCGAGCAAGTCCTTCTAAGACAATGTTAAATAGAAGGGGAGAGAGTGGGCACCCTTGTCTTGTTCCTGATCTTAGAGGGAAAGATTTTAGGATTTCACCATTGTAAACAATGTTGGCTGTGGGTTTTTCATATATACTCTTTATCATGTTCAGAAAATTTCCTTTTATTCCAATATTTTGCAGTGTTTTTATCAAGAAAGGTGCTGTATTTTTTCAAAGGCTTTTTCTGCATCTATAAATATAATTATGTGATTTTTTTTCTTCAATCTGTTTATATGGTGTATTAACATTGATTGATTTTCTTATGTTGAACCATCCTTGCATAGCTGGAATGAATCCCACTTGGTCATGGTGTATAATTCATTTAATGTGTTGTTGAATACGGTTAGCAAGTATTTTTTTGAGGATTTTTGCATCTAGGTTCATTAGAGAAATTGTTCTGTAATTTTCCTTTCTTGTGGTGTCTTTATTTGGCTTTGTTACTAGGGTAATGTTGGCTACATAGAATGAGTTCAGTAATGTTCCTTCTCTTTTGATTTTTTGGAAGAATTTCAGCAGAATTGGTGTTAGTTCATTCCAGAATGTTTTTTAGAATTCACCCGTGAAGCCTTCTGGTCCTGGGCTCTTCTTAGTTCAGAGGTTTTTGATGACAGATTCTGTCTCTTTACTTGTGATTGGTTTGTTGAGATCATCAATTTCTTCTTTTGTCAATATAGGCTGCTTATGTGTTTCTAGGGATTTGTCCATTTCCTCTGAATTATCATTTTTTTTGGACTATTGTTTTTCAAATTATCCTCTTATGGTAGTCTTATATCTGTGGGGTCAGTGGTGATATCTCCGTTCTCATTTCTTATTTTGTGTATTTGCATTTTCTCTCTTTTTTTCTTTGTTAGTCTTGCTCTGGGTTTGTCAATTTTATTGATCTTCTCCAAGAACCAGCTCTTGGTCTTGTTTATCTTTTCAAGTGCTTTCTTATTTTCTATTTCATTTAGTTCAGCTCTTATCTTTGTTCTTTCTTTCTTCTTCCTGTGGGGTTACTTTGTTGTTTTTTACTAATTCCTCCAAATGTGCAGTTAGTTTTTCAATTTTTGCTCTTTCTTCTTTTTTAATGTATGAATTTATGTCTATAAATTTCCCTCTCAGTACTGCTTTTGCTGCATCCCATGTTTTGGTATGTTGTGTCATCATTATCATTAGTTTCAAGGTAGTTATTAATTTCTTTTGAGATTTCCTCTTTGACCCACTGTTTTTCTAAGAATGTGCTGTTTAATTTCCATATCTTGGTGTGAAATCTGGGCCTCTGGCCCTTGCAGATTTCCAGCTTCACTCCACTGTGGTCAGAGATAAGATTTTGTATGATTTTGATCTTTCTGAATTCATTGAGCCTTTCTTTGCGGTGTAGCATATGGTCTATCTTGGAGAATGATCCATGTGCACTTGAGAAAAATGTATATCCTGCTGTATTCGGATGTAATGATCTATATATGTCTATTAGATCCAGCTCCTCTAATATACTGTTCAAATATTTTTTTTCTTTAGTGATTCTCTTTTGAGATATTCTGTCCAAAGTTGATAGTGGTGTATTAAAATCTCCCACTTTAATTGTAGATGCATCTATTCTTTCACTTAGTTTTTCCAGTGTTTTCCTCACATTTTTGGAGGCACCTTTGTTAGGAGCATAAATATTTATGATTGTTCATTCTTCTTGAGAGATTGTCCCTTTCATTAATATTTAGTGCCCTTTTTTGTCCCTCATAATTTTTTTGCATTTAAACTCTATTTTGTCTGATATTAATATAGTTACTCCTGCCTTTTCTTGGTTGTTGTTTGCTTGTAAGAATATTTTCCAACCATTCACTTTCAGCTTCCATGAATCCCTGGGTGTAAGATGTGTTTCTTATAGACAGCATATAGATGGATCATATTTCCTTATCCAATGTCCCAGTCTGAATCTTTTGATAGGTGAGTTTAATCCATTGACATTCAGTGTTATTACTTTCAAGGAATTATTTATGTTAGCCATATTTTGATTGGAATTGTGTTTGTCATATTTTGTTTGTTTTTTTCCTTCTCTTTTAGTCCCTTTTGTTGCTCTTACACTCTCCTCCAACTCTCCCTCTCCCATTTTTTCCTTTCTTCCTGCAGGATTCCCTTTAGTATTTCTTGAAGGGGAGGTTTCTTGTTGGCATAGTCTTTCAATTTCTGTTTATCTGTTCATATTTTGAATCTCCATCATTTTTGAATGCTAGGTTAGCGGGGTAGAATATTCTTGGTTGGAAATTTTTTTCTTTTAGTACCTTGACTATATCATACCACTGCCTTCTTTCCTCCATGGTTTCAGATGAGAAATCAGCACTTAATGTTATGGAGCCTCCCTTGTATGTGATGGTTTTCTTTTCTCTTGCTGCTTTTAGAATTTTCTCTTTGTCTTGAGCATTGGATAATTGGACAAGTATATGTCTTGGGGTGGGGCTGTTGGGTTTTATGATGTTTTGGGTGCGTTGTGCTTCCTAGACATGTACATCTGTCTCTCTCATTATATTTGGGAAGTTTGCAGCCATTATTTCTGCAACACCCCTTCTGTCCCCTTCCTCTTCTCTTTTCCTTCTGGGATGCATATAATAAGTATGTTTGTGCGTTTTGCATTGTCATTCATGTCTCTATGTCCTAGCTGGATTTTTTCTATCTTTTTATCGATCAATTCTACTATCTGTTTGATTTCTGATGTACTGTCTTCCATGTCGCTAATTCTCTCCTCTGCATCTTCTAATCTACTGCTATTTGCTGAGAGTGTATTTTTGATTTTTTGAACTGTGGTGTTCATTCCCATCATATCTGTTATCTTTTTGCGTATGTCTGCAATTTCCTCTCCAAGTGTTTTCTTCATATTGTTGAACTCTTCCTTTCCTTCATTAAGTTTGTCTCTAATACATGTTTTGAGATCTTTAATTACTTGTCCAATGTTCTGCTCCCCTTCCTGGTTTTTAGTTTGTTCATTGGATTCAGCCATGTTTTCCTGATTATTGGTTTGGTGTGTAGTTTTTTGTTGCTGTCTGGTCATCATTTTATCTTGACAGGTTTAATCAGTTCCTTAGCTTTTTTGTCTAGTCTTGGGGATTAATTAGTTGTTGTTCTTGCATAAATGTTATGTCTTCTCTTTTTTGCTTTGTTCTTCTTACTCTAATTTCTTGTTGCTGGCTAAGTTCACTTTGAAGGAAAATATTAGGGCCAGGGAAAGGAAATTTTGTAGGAAAAGAAAATGTGTAAAGTAGTATTGGTAATACATGTTAACAGAGAAACAATGTGAGATCTGGCAGAATGGATATTAGACTCATATAAGTTGTGTAGAGTTATAGCAGTAAGTAGAGTACCTATAATGAGATAGTCAACTGAATATGGGGAGGAATATAGTATGAATTAAAAAGCCAGTGTTTTCATGAGAGAGGGAAAGAGAAAAGAAAGACAATAATATCAAGAGTGGATAAAAGACAGAAAACAGAACAAAGGTATTAGAAATTAAATGTTAGGCAATTTGGGGACCAAAGAAAGGGAGGTAGAATGTAAGAAAGACTGTAGATGATGGAGGATATCAATATGTGGGGGAAAGGGGATAGTGTAGGTGGTCAAAATCAATTTACACAGAAACAAGGAGGTGGAGGATGAGGAAACACAGCAAATGTGAGGCGCTCCCTGCAGCACCTATTGTATAAATAAAATAAAATAAAATAAGAAGAAAAAGAGAGAAAAGAATAAAAGAGAAGAAAAAAAGGGGGATGGGCAAAGAAAAGGGAGGGAAACAAGCAAGAAAAAGAAAAGAAGAAAAAAAAACCTAAGTAAATGAAAAAGGACCTTGGGGGATACTATTGGAGAAAAGACCAGGAGATAATGCAATATTAGCAACCAAGACATTTAAAAAAAAAGAAAAAAGAAAAAAAGAAAAAAAACCCGACAAACACTGAGGGCTAGCACAATCAAGGACCTCAGATGGATCTCAGGGCGTGGTGGACTCAGGGATGGAAAGCCTGTGATATTGCAGACTCAAGAGGTGGGAGTCTCTGGAGTGTGGGCCACCAGGGTTTAGGGGACACACACCTGGGTACCACACATCCAGTTAACAGGGAGCCAGGGAGCACTGCAGTGCAAAATAGCCTTCAGGGATCCCCGCAGCTGGGTGCCCACCCTAGGGGGAGGGGTCACATCCGCAAAGTCTGACCTCTGTGTCAGAAACCCAAAATTCCACCTCTCACAAGAGTCTCTTCTGTCACTGTCTTACCAAATCGACTTCGAGACACCTCCCGCCCTGCAAGCCCCCGAAACAGCCTGCTGGGGGCGCCACTGTACTACAAACAATTCAGGGACCACCACAGCTGTGCTGCTAGCCCTAGGGGGAGGGGCTCTACCCAGAAGCTCTGACCTCCATGTCAGAAACCCAAAATTCCACGTCTCGCAAGAATCTGCTTCATCACTGTCTCACCAAATCAACTTCCAGACACCCCCCACCCCACAGCCCCGAATAGTCCGCTCAGGGCTTGGGAACTCCCCAGTGCAGCAAAGCCTCCAGGAATCGCCACCGCCGGGCTGCCAGGCCCAGGGGAAGTGTCCCACGCACAGCCCCGATCTCCGTGAAAGAGACCCAAAATTCTACCTTTTACAAGAATCTTCTCTGTCACCGTCCCACTGAATTGACGTCCAGACACCTCCTGCCCTGCAAACACCCAAAACAGCCTGGTCCAGCAGGATTCCAACCCTACTCAGCCAGTTCTTTGCAGGGGAGATTATAAGGTGCACTCTCTCAGACGCCATCTTGCCCCCCTCCCCCTAAAATTATATTTCTCAAGGTCATGGGTGACCTGTGTCTTGCCAAAGCCAAAGCCAGTGGTGGAAGGTATATCATCCTTTTCCAACTCTGACTCTAAGGAGAAGCTGATGGAGCAGATCCCTCCCTTCTCCAGGCTTCTGTGATGACATATTTCCTTGGTTTCCCCCTACCTCACCGGCCTCTGTTCTTTGCTACTACTCCTTGCCTAACTCTTTTCTTTCCATATCCTATTTACTGTCATCTAATTGTGTGACTTTAAATAATATCTGTAAGGTAAAGAAACCAAATCTTTAACTCTAGCTTTGACCTCTGACTCATGCCCAACTTCACATCTGGCTTCTTCACTTGGATGTCTAACAAGACATCTTAAACTTAATGAGTTTAAATCTGAGCTCTTGATCCGCTCCTTCTTTCCTGTGCTGCTCACCCTTATCTTCATCAAAACAAACGGCCCCACCAGCTACTCAATTGATCAGGTTCCGTATCTGGATTCATCGATGGTTCTTCTCTTTCTTTCCTATTCCATATTCCAGCCGTCAGTAATCAAATACGTCTATGAAACTTGGTAAATTCTTACCATCTCCACAGCCATAACTCCTTTTTAAAGGTGCCAAATTCCTTAACTAGGTTACTGTACCAGCAGACTGGTTGAGCTTCCATTGTACCCTCCCATGGTAAATTGTCCATCCAGAATCTTTTTAAAATATCTTTTTTTTCATGAAACTCTCCTGCTTTATACCTTCCAAAGGATTCCTTTGACAGTGTGAATAAAAATCTAAATCCCTTAATTTTGTTTTTGAAAATTCCTTTACATTTCACACAATAGGAACTGGTAATCGTTTCCTGTCCTTGGGTGTAGACTCTGCAGGTCCCATGGCTTCCTCGTTACCCTTGGTTCAAGTCACTCCAGTTATCCTCAAGTCTTAACTCAGAAATGAGGATGCCTGAGCCTGTGCAATAATGAAAACCCTGAACAGGACTTAATGCTCACTCCTCTCTCATTCTCTCTTTTAAGACTTGCTTCAAGTCTACAACCTGAATGGCAAAAGTGAGGCTTTGTCTTTCTCAAGTTCTCTAACTTGTGCTTCTCTTCTTTTCCACTGTTCCATCTTAACAGCTTCAGAACCTCTTTCAGAGGGGCAGCATGTAAGGAGGAGTGGCGAGGCAAAAGAAAATTGTGAGCTCTCAGGTTTCAAGATTTTTTTTCTCACTTTCTCACAAGAGAAAGCATTCTCAGCAAGTTTTTGTGAACTTTTTGGAGGTCACGTTACTGACCATCTCTCTGAAGCTTCTTTACTTGGCAGTTGCATCTCTATTTCCATCAATGGTGACTCCTTCCTCAGCCCATAAAAATGTCAACATTCACGTCCGGCTTCTTGCTGCTGGCATCCCTTCATCCCTCTACTGGGCCAGAAGGGCAGGATTCAAGATGGGTCCTTTACATCTTTCTCTCCTATATGGTCAACTTTGAGTCATGGGAAACACTGATGTTCCCCAGGAAAACAGCACATTTCCAGCCCTTCTCAATTCTGGCCACTTCTCTTTCTTCCCACTACTCATGGCCTCACCCAAGGCAACATAAACTCATCTGGATCTCCATCAGGTGTCATTGTTGGGGACCTCACACCCACTCTTAGCTGCCCTCCCCAGCCCATCACCCACCCTGCAGCCAGACTTCATACATGTCAGAGAAGGGGGAGTGTGGCATGCTGGGTGGGCTGGGCTGGGGATGAGAGGCAGAGCCATGTAGTGGCGTGGCAGTCTTGGAGGAGCTTACTCTTCCCAGAGAAGTCACATGCTGCTCTATTCCTGAGTGCTGGTTTGGCAAAGGGGCTTCAATAAGTACAAAGAGCCAGGCAGGGCTCATCACCCCCAGGCACTGATTCTGTTCCACAATGAATGGAGAGCCAAAGGCAGTGTGTATTGCATGATTTGGCCAGCATCAAGCCAATGGTACATACAAATGTTGGTAAAAGTTTCTCGTGGATAGCTCCATCCATGCACTGACTAACGTGTCCTTGCTTTTCAGATGTTATTTACAAGGTGTGCTGCAGAGCAGGAGCCCTCGTATGTAACCGTGCATCAGAGTTGCATGCTGAAATTGTTTAAAAAGATTCCTGGGTCCACCATCAGAAGCTCCAGTTTTGAGAATCTTGAGTGTGTTTGGACATGTACATGTTTAACCAGCTTCCCAAGTGATTCTGATGACAATGGTCCTCAGCCCACACTTGGAGACACATCGGTGCAGCAGAAAGCACTTGCTAAGAGTCCGTTCAAATTCTGGCCTCTTGATCGCTCCCCCTGTGTGTCCCTAGGCAGTGATTTAACCAGGATTTCCTCAAAAGGACCTATTTGAAGCAGGGAATAAAATGTTATTTTTCAAAATGAAAATGTCAGAATCTTAAGTATAATCTTCGGGTAAACTTGTGATGGAGCTATAAGTGTAAGAGTTTGGAAGGTAGAGTGTTTTCAGAATCAAAGCTGTCTCCTTTATGAGGCAGGGAAAAACACATTATGTCACCAAGCAAAAACTCTTAGTGTGTGCTAGACACTGTTGAACATTTTGCATGTGCTCTCTCATTGAGCCTTATAAGAACACCTGAAGGTAAGGCATTTATTATTAATTTTCCTGTTTTCCAAAGTGGAAATTAAAGCTGAGAGATGGTAGATGACTTGTATTTTGTTGCGCAGCCACTGGCCTGGACCAGAATCCTGACTCAGCTCCCTTTCCACCATATCAGAACTTAGAGGGAATTGGAAATAATTGTGACTTTGAACGTCACTGCTCGGGAATTCACAGCTGTGGAAAGTATACAGGATTGATGTTTGGCAGGAGCTTGTTTGTGCTGGTGCAGTCAGGGGCAGCCCAGGGCAGACCTGGGCATGGAACAGAGATGAGAGCTGCTGGGCTGGGGGCACGGGCAGGAATTGTCACAGAGAAGGAGTGATGGCTTCCTCGCTGGACAGGTGTCGCCCTGGCCACAAGGCTGTGCTGGTGGGAGAGGCCGGGCAGGTTCCCAGCACTGTGTGCTGCCTTTGTCCTTGTCTGCCCTGCTCTCCATCCCCTCACTTGTCTCCTGTCCTTCCTTGACAGAGAGGATGGAGGACGTTCTGCTCACCTGGCCTGGATTGGAGAGAAATGACTTGTTCTGGGCCTCAGTTTCACTTTGGGGCAATCCCAGGCTCACTTCTCCCTCAGCGGAAGCCTCCTTCTACCTGGGATGCTGCAGGTGACTTCAGGTACCTCCGGCAACACAATGCTGACTCCACCCAGAGCCAAGCCAGGCTCTGCGGGTGAAGGACAATCCTTGCTGGAGGGCCCTGCAGGCATCAGCCACAGGTTCAGGGGCTCCCCAGGCCACTCACACTTTTGACCAACTGTCTACAAATTCAGGTTAGAGAATTCACTGGAATGACTCATAAAACCCAGGAAAGCATTGATTTAAGATTATAATTTTATAAGAACAGAAACGTTTTATATAGCAGGGGACGTTTGGTTGTTCTCGGATTCCCACCACCCTGGGAATCATAGAGCCCTTGCCGTTGGGCTTTTCTGGGGTTGTTCTGGACTTGGGAGACAGACCAAACAGATTCTGGGGTCAAATAGCTTTCTGAAGCCGCCAAGACAGAGATTGCGCCTTCTTGGAGAAGGGGCAAAAACCCTCTTCTTCCTATTCTTGCAGAGGTTTAGAAAGCAGTCCTGGTTTTATGCCTTCACCATCCAGGGGTTTCCTGGTTAGACCAGCCATTAAAGACCATCAAGCGAGAACAGATCAATTGTTCTAGCTGACAGATCTTGGGGCCCTGAGCCAATCACTTCCTCACTGGCAAAGGCATCTTTGGTTTTACAATTTTTAAGTATTCCCAAGCATTTTAACACAAACCTGCAATGAGAAATTCAGTAGTAGGAAGTAGGAAGGTGAATCGTGGGCGAAGGTTATGGGTGTCCCGATGTGTGACCCCCTTGGGGAAGGGAACCCCCATGGCACCTGCTTTGGCCTTGCCCGCTGCTGCCGTCCACCCTGGCCCTGACCGGGTAGCCGGTATGGCCAATGGGAAGGGGGCCCAGGCGTGGACCCGTGGGGAGACGCAGGCCCCGTGCTCTCCTTCTTGGCCGCTGCCGCCCAGGGTAGAGGGTGGGAGAAGACAATGGCTCCCAGGCCCCATGGCAAAGCTGAGGGTGCTAAAATGGCTTGAAAAACCAGATTCACAGCCCTGGAGCTCTGCTGGGGAACCCCTGCCCTGCAGGGCCCTGCATTGGGCCCCTGCCCTGTGCCACCAACCTCCTAACAAGCCTGGGCACTTGGCACGTGTGCAGAGAGGTCTGTGCCCTGGGGCCCCTCCTGGGATAACATCCTGTGGGGGCTCGTAGGCAAACCTTTTTAAAATGGAGAACCAGAAGCAGGCCTCGGAAGGCTGTCGGCCTTGGTTTCACTCACCAATATCCTCCCAGAGGGCAGCGCCAAAGTACGTTGCCGGATTTTTTCTTGGTTCTTGGCTAAACTGCAAGAAGTGAATTTCAAGAGCAAGCCATGCTGATAGGGCCAGTTATTTATTAAGGTAGGGAGGGAAGAGAAAATAACAGCTCCTTGGTCCCAGAGCGAGGAAGGGGCTGAAGAGTGATAAAGAGGGCCGATATACAGATTATAATCCCCCATGATAGATGATAAATGTCCAGGTTTTACTTGTGTGGCCATCATGGCAGGGTAAAAACCTGGTGAGAGCAGGGTGCAGAGGGCAGAACAGGGCAGGAGCAAGCCCAGGGACTTTCCCGGTTGCTTTCCTGCTGCTTGCCTTTAAACCATTAATTGTTCTGCCTATTGCTAAGGGCAGGGGGGAGTCCCAGCTGCTTCCTGCTTTGATTGATTACCCCACCCATCAGTTCCCTTGGAGGGCCCAATGATAAGGGACTGGAGACTATGTGGGGCTTCTCCTGGCTTCTGGAGGACATCTCATCCAGAATGGAGTTTTTGTGAGGTTCTTTCCAGCAGCCATCTTGGGGGTACCGTAGGACATGCATTAATGGCGGCAGTTGTTCTGCCAGGTTCCAGATCCATCTACTGATTCCCTATCTAACCTGCTTCAGTAGGGTGATTATGTCGGAAACGTCATGGAGGATTTGTTCTCCCTGAAATAAATACTTAATTTTAAATTTCGATTCTACTTTAAAAGTGAGATACATTACCTGTGTAATAAAGTCAATATGTAAGTAGACGGCATGGGAATGGCCTTGTCCTTCATTGCACAGCACAGGGCATTCTGTGGTCTCCATAATGTGAAACTCTTTGCGGCCTGGTGGCATCCCTTTCCTGCCCTTTCTGTAAATCCGTGTCACCTTTAGGGCCTGCTGGTTTGTAGGGAGGACTGGTGAGTGCCCTCACTGAGTGACTGGATGCTTGCCAAGGAAAAGGGGTACATCCAGGAGAATCCATCTCCTGCTGTGGGTAGGGGCAAGGTGAGCTCCCTAACTAGGCCATGGGCTCTCTGATTCTGGGCTTTGGCCCTATTAGGCAGGCTACGAGTGTCTTCAGGGGCCTGCCTGAAGGATTTAGGGGTGGAAGACTCTCCAAAGCTCTGTCTCCCCTGGGTTCAGACAATCCCTGAAGACACTACCCAATACACAGACTAGCCCAGAGGAAGAGGGAAGAAGAGCAGAAGTGATGAGACATGAGAGGAAGGCAGGAGTGAGGACGGGGAAGAATGAGAGTGCTGAGGATGGGTCAACGGGGACAGGAGGAGGAAGGAAGGACGGAGGCAGGGAGGTTCTGGCTCTGAGCCCTTATTCTGAAACCTGGTGCCTCCCTGCCACTAGGTACTGGAGTCCATGTTATGGCTGTAGGGTGGAAAGTGCTCATTTGCCAAGTGAGGGGTCTCTGGGGCAATGAAGGGTGAACTGAAGGTCAAAAGAGGGTCAATTTGTGGCAGTTTTGCCTGTTTGTGGGTCTGTCAGTTCCTGTGGGCTGCCTAAGAATGAACAGAATGTACTGTAAATTCTAGAATCCTTGGGTGTGGTCATGAAGATGAAATGTGCTGAGAAGGGACCCCCACCTAGCAGGGGGTATAGCTCAGGGGGTAGAGCACTTGACTGTCTGTCAAGAGGTTCTTGGTTCAAATCCGGGTGCCCCCTGCTGGGTTTTTGTTTCTTTTTTCTTGACCTCGTATTTTACAAACTGGAAATGTCCTTAACTACTACTCTTTCTCAGACTGTTGATTTTTTTCCAACTGAGTTTTGTCCTGGCATATTAAGATCTAGTAGATTGAACTATTAGCCCCAATTCTTCACCCTGTACTGTAAACACACCTTTTGCCAAGTGCCTTTTCTTTTCTTCCCTAGAGGTGGGTGTCCTTTCCACCAATTTACTCTGAATTTGACCATATCTATCAGTTTGGACAAAGTGGGAGAAGAAGACCACACAGCAATTTAAACAGGGGGCATTTACTATAAAGAATTATTAAGTTATGAAAGGAGAGTAACTATAAAGATGTAACGGAAATTCTACAGGCTGCCCTGGTGAGGGAGAGTACCTAAGCATGGACAAATTTAGGCACGGGATCCCTCCCCAAGGTTGGGGTTCAGATCTCATTGAATTAAGTGTTATTGCAGCCCACTCACTGAGTTGCTCCAACCAGAGCTGGTCATAGTCCCCAGAGGGAAGCAGCTCTCTGGGGTGGAGATGAGCCCCTTACAAGTGTGACACCTGGAGCATGCAGTGCCCACATGTGGTGGGGTGGGGCATGGGAAACCAACCTCTGGACTGAAGCAAGTGGATGCCAGTAGGCTGCACAGATTGGGTGTAGGGACACAGCTGTAGGTGTGAGACTTGGAGCACCCCCAATGTCCACATTTGGGGTGGGGATGGGGACAGGAAGTTGGTCAACAGCCTGGCCAGGGCTTTGAGGTTGCCTGAGTACTCCATTCTGTAGCCTCCCACATGGGGTACACATATTTGCACCACTGACCAAGAGTGCAGCAGGAGCCAGGTAAAAAAGCAAAAATATGCAGTAAGAACTAGGAATTGAAGACCCCTTCCTCCTGCGGTATTTCTCCAGAACCGTTTACTGACAAGGGTTCGTATGTCAATATTGTGCTCACTGTAAAGGAGAGATCCTTAAGGAATTCAGTCCCTTACCACAGTGCAGGTATGGAAGGGTGAATATGGAACTGAGTTAACCAAGTCAATAACCCAATAACTGGCACACCGTACTTGCTTTGGTCAATGGGACCTTAGTAGATGTGATGCAAGCAGGGGCTGGAAATCAGCCTGCAAAGTTGTGCTTGCCCTCAGGTACTTCCACTATTTGCATGAGATGCCCTCTTCCAGTCAAAGGCTGTCCTTGCAGCCTGGGACCCAGAAAGAATACACATGGTCCAACAGTGGGCCAAACTCAGATGAAGAGCCAAGGTTAGCTAGACCTGCACCTTGAAGCAGAGTCACAGAGCCAGTCCCAGCCTAGGTTACCTCTTGTCTCTCAATTTGTGGAACCATGAACATTAGACTAAATGCTGATTGTTGTGTTCCACAGACTTTTGGGGTATCATGATATGTAATATTGTTGGAAACTTAGGCACAGTGGCCTCTCAAGGAGAGATGTGCTGTCTCCATGACTAGGCTTGCAACCTAAGGAATGCAATGATTTGGGAGTTCCCCCCAAATGGGCTGAAGCTGTTAAAGGCTGAAGGAAAAGATGAGCTCATACCTTTTGTAATGTATAGAACACTTAGACTTTGTACCTTGAGATAAGATTTTTTAAAAAAGAAAATTCTTTAGACTATAGGTAATGTTGATGGTTAATTCGTGTTGCTCCTTGAAGTCACATACACTATGTTAATACTAATGTTTATGCTTAATGGCACGTAGGCTGCTGTGGGCCTGCTTGTAGACACATACACTGTGGTATACAAGAGCCCCTTGTAATCAATATAAAGTTGTCTGATGAGTCTCTACTTGCAGATCCCCTGATCCCAGCTCTCTCATTCTTTTTCTCTCTCGCTCTTTCTCCTTGTTTCCTTCCCCCTTTTCTCTTTCTTTCATTCACGATACCCTCGGGTCACTGATTAAGACTCCGGCACAACATCATTGCAAGAAAAACATGGAAATACAAAAATTGATATTGAGAAGGGGCTCCTGCTGTAAGAAAAGCCTGAGATAGATGGCAATGTCTTCTTGATGAAGTGTTGGGTGGGAAGGAATCTGTTCTAGTCAGCAGGGAAGATAGTGTGGAACAATAGTGGTCCATGATAATCTGGGAGGAAGAAAAGATACCTGAGATGATAGAGTTGGGGAAGGATATTTCAAGGTAAAATGTGAAATGCATGAACTATTTGTTTTAAGCTGCTTGGTGGAAAGGACACCCACCTCTGGGGAAGAAACTGAAAAGACACTTGGCAAAAAGTGTGGTTACAGTATAGGGTGAAGAATTGGGTCTAATTGTTCAATCTACTATTTCTCAATATGCCAGGAGAGAGAATTCAGTTGAAAAAAATCAACAGTCTGAGGAAGAGTAGTAGTTAAGGACATTTCTAGTTTGTAAAATACTAGGTCAAGGACAAAACCAAAAACCCAGCAGGGGGCACCCAGATTTGAACCAGGAACCTCTGGACATACAGTCAAGTGCTCTACCCTTGAGCTATACCCCCTGCTAGGTGGAAGTTCCTTCTCAGCATATTTCACCTTCATGGCCACACCCAAGGATTCTAGAATTTATAGTAAGAATCATATCTTTAGGAAGAATTCCTCCCTGTGGATGAGAACCTATTGCCCATGAAACCTTCTTTTGATTAGGGTATTTCAGTAGGGCATGACCCAGGGTTGGTCTTAACCCTCTTATGGGAATACTTTATGAAGAGGATGAATATGGAGAAAGACACACAGAGAAACCCACAGCAGGTGAGAGAGAAAGCCACAGGAGCAAAGAGAGAGAGGAAACCAGAAGCTGAAAGCAACGAAAACTGGAAGAGAAGGAAGAGACTGGTAGACATCTCCATGTGCTTTACCCTATGACAGAGGAGTCCAGCCGCTGGCCTTCAGGGAGAAAGCATCAGCTGGTGAGGCCTTGATTTAGACATTTTTCTCAGCCTCAAAACTGTAAGCTTACAATCTAACAAATCTCCATTGTAAAAGCCAACCCATTTTAGTCTGTTGTGTTTTGGCAGCCCAGCAAACTAAAACACTGCTTTTTTTTTTTTTTTAAAGGAGGTACCAGGGATTGAAACTTGGACCTCATATACACAAAGCAGGCACTCAATCCCTGAGCTCTACCCACTCCACTAAAATATCACTTTTGATAGATACTTTGAGAAAGATTTCAGTCGAAAGAGAATTGACTGGTTTGTAATTAATATTCAGAGGCGATATAAATAGCCCAGAAATGGTATATTGGAATAATGAAACTATTCTCTCCAAAATGAAGGGAACCATTACTGTATCACCTTAGGAAAAAGTGTAAATCTAGAGCCTTTCCAGTAAGGGATGGTGTGGCAGTTTGAGATAATTTATGAGTCCCAAAAAGAGAGGCTATATTTTTACACTAATCTGTTCTTCTGGGTGTGTTACCCTTTGAATGTATTACCATCAACTGACATGTTTTGATTAAATTACCTGTTCAGATTAAGGTTTTGATTCGACCATGTCAGAAAGGTATGACACAGATTGAGTCCCCACTCCTTTGTGGGCTGCTATCAGGAGACACCCCCTCAAAAAGCACACGGGAAGAGAGAGAGAACTCCATAGAGTTCAGAGGAGAGAACTTTGTCATGTGACAGAAATGAGAAGGCTCAATCATCTAAAGCCTGGGGAGAGGTGAGCCATTTGCCTGAGAGTTTGCAGTTGAAGAGAACAGAGCATCATAGCCGCTGAGAAGGCATGGAAAGGAACGAGTCCTGTGCCAGCCTACAGCTGAGATGGGAAGAAGCTGGGCCCATGGAGCCTTAAGAGGAAGAAGTAAGGAGACACCAGGCAGAGCTCTTGCTTCAACACGTGGCAACAGGCTTTGGTGACCTTCAGTTGGATTCTTCAGGGCCTTGTAACTGTAAGCTTCTACCTGCAAATAAACAGCTTTTATAAAAGCCAACAGATTTCTGGTACTTTGCACCAGCACCCGTATGGCTGAGTAATTCTCCTCCTATATTATTGCTGTAACTTTTATGTAATCTAAAGCTTCTGTAAAAATAGTTTTAAAAAGCTCTCCTTTAGTCTCATTTCCAACGAAACTTCTCAAGAGTTCTCTAGGCTTACTCTTTGTTTTCTCCCTTGTGATTCCATCATTAACTCTTTCCATTCATTCTTTTTTTCCTATCCTTCCACTAAAATTATATTATTTATTTTATTGTCTTTATTCATTTTTTAAATATTACATAAAAAAAATATGAGGTCACCATATATCCCTGACGCCCCCCTCACCCCACTACTCCCCTCCCATAGCAAGATTCTCCTCCATCATCATGAGACATTTATTGCATTTGTTGAATACATCTCTGAGCATCGCTGCACCTCATGATCAATGGTCCACATCATAGTCCATACTCTCCCACTCCCATATCCAGTGGGCCATAGGAGGACCTACAATGTCTGGTAATTGTCCCTGCAGGACCACCCAGGGCAACTCCAAGTCCCAAAACCTCCTCCACATCTCATTTCTTTCTCCCATTCCCCACACCCAGCAGCCACCATGGCCACTTTCTCCACACCAATGCCACATTTTCTTCGATTACTAATCACAATAGTTCATTAATAGAATATTAGTAGGTCCACTCTAATCCATATTCTATCCCTCCATCCTGTGGACCTTAGATTGGTTGTGTCCATTCCACATCTCTATCTATATCTTAGATTACACATGGATGTTGGATGCAATCCTCCTGCTTTCAGTTGTAGGCACTCTTGGCTCCATGGTGTGGTGGTTGACCTTCTCCAACTCCATGTTAGCTGAGTGGGGTAAGTCCAATAAACCAGAGTGTGGGAGCTGAAGTCTGTTGAGGCTCAGGACCTGGTTCTCATATGGTCAGTCCATAGATTCAGATTCCCTGGGAATATATTAATCCCAGCACCAACTACAATTCTGGTAAAGTAACAGGAAAGGCTTATGAAAAGAGATCACATCTGAGTCCAGCTCCATCACACATAAACATCAACTCCAAAGAAGGGCCAACAGACATGGCACTGCACTCCATCTGCCATGACCATAAAACCTGTGGGTCTCTGTAGCCCTCAGAAGAACCAACACCTGTGGTTGTATCTACTTTATATGTCTCTGGGACTCTGTTCAGGTGTGCATAAGGGCAATCCTTCTGACAACCTCCAGACTCTTTTTTAGAGACTCATAGCCATATAAACTCATTTGTCCTTTCCATTTCCCCCTTGATTTAGGTCAAACACCATTTTTAACTCCTTTTATTATATGTATACAGAGATATTCTGCTGGTCCGAGTTGAGCCTTCTATTCAAGGTCATTTTCTAGTTACATCATCAGCTGGTACTTGGTAGTAATCCCTCGGCACCAGGGAGGCTCATCCCTGGGAGTCATGTCCCACACTGGGGGGATGGCAATGCATTTACATGCTGAGTTTGGCTTCGAGACTGGCCACATTTGAGCAACACGGAGGCTCTCAGGAGGTAACTCTTAGGCACACTGCTGCTCTAGGCCTTGTTCTTATTTCAGGTGTACAGGCTCACAAGCATAGTCATTAATATCAGGGGCTCATTGTTGGATTTTCATTCTTCTTTGGTCTTTGCTGTTGCACTTGGGGGATTGTTGCTGTTCCTTTAGGGACTGTGATAGAGCTCCCCTAGCTAGGAACTCAGTACTCCCTCAGTTGTTGTTTTTAATTGTTTCCACTATGAAAATATTGAAACATTTTTATGTACCCTGCATATATGCCCTGTAGAAGTCCCTGCCAACCATGTGTCCCCTGTCAATAACATCCCACACCAGTATTCCTCTGCTCCCATTGATGAACCTCTCTGTGATTCAAAACTTTCTGAACAGTGAAGCCCAATATATTGCCAAGTTCCCTTAATAGTAAAATGGAATATAGCGATGAGTTTAAAGGTTAGATATAGAATACAAATTAATTTGGAAAAATTCTACATCCTATCTTTTTCTTTCCTTTTTTCTAATTATTAAGTTTATCTTTACAAGAGTTTAGATCACAGTATTTCATATATACAATATGCAGTACTCCCACTTATCCAACATAAAACCTTTTCCCTTCCACAGCCATAATCTTTTAACATATTCATACAATATTTACTGAAACTCATGTACAGATATTGAGACAATAGCTTTCAAACAAGGTAATATTTGTGTTTAAATTGTGGTTTATATTTTAGACTATACAATTTTCTAAATTTTTAATTATCTTACATTTTACATTATGATTTACATTTTAGCCTATCAGCCCGTATATCTTTTTGATGTAATTTTACATGTCTTATATCCATCCTTACATAGTCTTGTGAAACACTTCTATTGCCCACACAGTTACATTGGTTCCATGGATTCAATACCTATGTCCCCCTTCCTTTAGGGCCCACAGTGACAGTCAATCTTCCTTTCTTGAAGAGCTATGTTCAGAGATACTTGCAACAGTGTTGAGGGCTTTACATACTCACTGCCCTAATGCCCTGGGAGCCACTGTTTCTCTTGAGAGATACAGTTCCCTCTATTTGATGGCATCAGTCCTCCCCAGGATGTGGGTATACCTTCACTCTCTTTATATGGGTCTCTACCCAATGATATAACCTACTCTGGCAAAATGAGCATTCACATATTCCCTAGTAGTCTGTCCTGCATCAGATTATCCCCTTCGAGTATTTTAAACAGGTAATTTTTCTTATTATATTTTTGAAAAGTTTTTCTCAGCATTATAGTCTCAACGAACACCTGACAATCTCCTATGTTCGTATGTTGCCCCACCCTACCCCCTATTTCTTGGGCAATATTACCCATCCTCCCATCCCTAGCCCCCCTCAAGCCCACAAAGCCCCACCCAAAGGTTACCCTATTCCCCCCATTTTATCCCTTCCTTGTACACATACTTACCTCCAGCTTATCATAGATTTCACCCATGTAGATGTCAGCTTACATCCTTCCTCTACCCCCTGACTTCCTGTAAGTCTATCATCCAGTCTCTAGCTCTCTGAGGCAGCTTGCTTATTTCATATCATTGAGGTCATGTAGTATTTGTCCTTCAATGCCTGTGTTGCTTCACTCAACATAAGGTTCTCAAGATTCATCCATGTTATCACGTGTGTTTGTAGTGTATTTGTTCTTAAAGCCGAGTAGTATTCCATTGTATGTATATACCACATTTTATTTATCCATTCATCGGCTGATGGGCATTTGGGTTGATTCCAACTTTTGGCGATAGTGAACAATGCTACTATGAACATTGGTGTGCATATATCGGTTTGTGTCCTTGTTTTCAGTTCTGCTGGGTATATACCCAGCAGTAGAATTGCTGGGTCATATGGCAAATCTATGGGTAGTTTTTTGAGAAACTGCCAAACTGTCCTCCAGAATGGTTGGATCCTTCTGCATTCCCACTAGCAGTGGATGAGTATTCCCATTCCTCCACATCTCTCCAGGATGTGTAGTCTTCTGTTTTTTTCATAGCTGTCAATGTTATGGGAGTAAGATGGTATCTCATTATAGTTTTGATTTGCCTTTCCCTGATAGCTAGAGATTTGGTGCATTTTTCCATGTGCTTTATAGCCATTTGTATTTCTTCTTTGGAGAAGTGTCTGTTTAAATCTTTTTCCCATTTTTTAAATGGGTTGTTTATCTTTTTATTTTCACGATAAAGGAGTTCTTTATATGTGCAAGTTATAAGTCTCCTATCCTAAATATGGTTACTAACTATTTTCTCCCGTTGTGTAGGCTCCCTTTTCACTTTTTTGACAAACTCCTTTGAGGTGCAGAAGGCTTTAATTTTGAGGAAGTTCCACTTATCTATTTGTTCTTTGCTGCTCGTGCTTTTGGTGTGAAGTTCATGAAGACATTTCCTACTACAAGGTCCTGTGTATGCCTCCCTATACTGCTTTCCAAAGTCTTTATGGTCTTGGCTCTTATATTTAGGTCTTTGATCCATCTTGAGTTGATTTTTGTATAAGGTGTGAGATGGTAATCTTCTTTCATTCTTTTACATATGGGTATCAAATTTTCCAGACACCATTTGTTGAATAGGCCATTCTCTCCCCGTTGAGAGGGTTTGGTGGCTTTATCGAATATTATATGACTGTACATATATGAGGATCTACATCAGAACTCTCAATTCTCTGAGAGTTCCATTGGTCTGTGTGTCTCTCCTTATGCCAATACCATGCTGTTTTCACTACTGTAGCTTTGTAGTATGTTTTGAAGTCAGGTAGTGTGATTCCTCCAATTTCATTTTTCTTTTTCAATATGTCTCTGGCTATTCGGAGCTTCTTTCCATTCCAAATAAATTTCATAGTTAGTTTTTCTAATTCCTTAAAGAATACTGTGTTGATTTTTATTGGGATTGCATTGAATGTGTAGATCAGTTTTGGTAGGATAGACATCTTAATAATATTTGTCTTCCTATCCATGAACAGGGAATATTCTTCCACTTATTTAGGTCTTCTTTGATTTCCTTGAACAATATTGTGTAGTTCTCTGTGTATTAGTTTTTTACATCTTTAGTTAAATTTATTCCTGGGTGTTTGATTTTTTATTGCCTATTGTAAATGGTATTTGTTTCTTGATTTCCTCCTGAGCTTGCTCATTATTGGTGTACAGAAATGCTACTGATTTTTGCACATTGATCTCATAACCTGAGACTTTACTAAACTCATTTATGAGTTCTAGAAGGTTTTTTGTAGACCACTCAGGGTTTTCTATGTATAGGATCATGTCATCTGCAAATAGTGAAATTTTGCCTTCTTCCTTTCCAATTTGAATGCCTTTTATATCTGGGTTCTTGCCTCAGTGCTCGAGCAAGTCCTTCTAAGACAATGTTAAATAGAAGGGGAGAGAGTGGGCCTCCTTGTCTTGTTCTTGACCTTAGAGGGAAAGATTTTAGGACTTCACCATTGTAAACAATGTTGGTTGGGATTTTTCATATATACCCTTTATCATGTTCAGAAAATTTCCTTGTATTCCAATCTTTTGGAGTGTTTTTATCAAGAAAGGGTGCTGTATTTTGTCAAATAGTTTTTCTGCATTATAGATATAATCATGTGATTTTTTTCCTTCAATCTGTTCATATGGTGTATTACATTGATTGATTTTCCTATGTTGAATCATCCTTGCATATCCGGAATTAATCCCACATGGTCATGGTGTATAATTCGTTTAATGTATTGTTGAATATGGTTAGCAAGTATTTTGTTGAGGAATTTTGTGTCTAGGTTCATTAGAGAAATTGTTCTGTAATTTTCCTTTCTTGTGGTGTCTTTATTTGGCTTTGTTACTAGGGTAATGTTGGTATCATAGATGAGTTCGGTAATGTTCCTTCTGTTTTGATTATTTGGAAGAGTTTCAGCAGGAATGGTGTTAGTTCTTTTTGGAATGTTTTGTAGAATTTACCTGTGAAGTTGTGACCCTGGGCTCTTCTTATTTGGGATGTTTTTGATGACTGATTCTATCTCTTTACTTGTGATTGGTTTGTTGATAACATCAATTTCTTCTTTTGTCAATGTAGGCTGCTTATGTGTTTGT
Source organism: Dasypus novemcinctus (assembly GCF_030445035.2). NCBI lineage: Eukaryota > Metazoa > Chordata > Mammalia > Cingulata > Dasypodidae > Dasypus > Dasypus novemcinctus. The sequence goes on from NC_080697.1 coordinate 8,184,551, forward strand.
AGGAATTTGTCCATTTCCTCTGAATTGTCATTTTTGTTGGAATATAGTTTTTCAAAGTACCCTCTTATGGTAATCTTTATTTCTGTGGTGTCAATGGTGGTATCTCCTTTCTCATTTCTTATTTTGTGTATTTGCCTCTTCTCTCTTTTTTTCTTTGTTAGTCTCACTGAGGTTTTGTGAATTTTATTGATCTTCTCCAAGAACCAGCTCTTGGTCTTGTTTATCTTTTCAAGTGCTTTCTTATTTTCTATTTCATTTAGACCTGCTCTTATCTTTGTTCTTTCTTTCTTTCTTCTCCCTGTGGGGTTACTTTGTTGTTTTTTTACTAATTCCTCCAAATATACAGTTAGTTCTTCAATTTTTGCTCTTTCTTTTTTTTTGATGTATGAACTTATGCATATAAATTTCCCTCTCAGTACTGCTTTTGCTGCATCCCATAAGTTTTGGTATGTTGTGTCATCATTATTGTTAGTTAAAGGTAGTTATTAATTTCTTTTGAGATTTCCTCTTTGACCCACTTTTTTTCTAAGAGTGTGCTGTTTATTTCCATATCTTGGTGTGAAATCTGGGCGTTTGGCCCTTGGATTTCCAGCTTCACTCCACTGTGGTCAGATATATTATTTTGTATGATTTCTATCTTTCTGAATTCATGAGCCTTTCTTTGTGGCCTAGCATATGGTCTATCTTGGAGAATGATCCATGTGCACTTGAGAAAAATGTATATCCTGCTGTATTCAAGTGTAATGATCTCTATTTGTGTATTATATCCAGCTCCTCTAATACACTGTTCAAATATTTTGTTTCTTTAGTGATTCTTTTTTGAGATGTTCTGTCCAAAGTTGATAGTGGTGTATTAAAATCTCCCACTTTAATTGTAGAGGCATCTATTCTTTCACTTAGTTTTTCCAGTGTTTGCCTCACATACTTCGAGGCACCCTTGTTAGGTGCATAAATATTTATGATTGTTTGTTCTTCTTGAGAGATTGTCTCTTTCACTAATATGCAGTATCCTTCTTTCTGTCTTACAATTTTTTCACATTTAAAGTCTTTTTTGTCTGATATTAATATAGCTACTCCTGCCTTTTTTTGATTACTGTTTGCTTTTAAGATTGTTTTCCAACCATTCACTTTCAGCCTCCATGAATCCCTGGTTCTAGGATGTGTTTCTTGTAGACAGCATGTAGATGGGTCATATTTCCTTATCCAATGTCCCAGTCTGAATCTTTTGATAGGTGAGTTTAATCCATTGACATTCAGTCAAGAATTCAAGGAATTCTTTATGTTAGCCATATTTTGATTGGACTTGTGTTTGTCATATTTTGTTTGTTTTTTTTCCATCTCTTTTTGTCTTTTTTGTTGCTCTTACACTCTCCTCCAACTCTGCCTTCTCCTGTTTTCTCCTTTCTTCCTGCAGGATTCCCTTTAGTATTTCTTGAAGGGCAGGGTTCTTGTTGGTATACTCTTTCAATTTCTGTTTATCTATGAATATTTTGACCTCTTCATCATTTTTGAATGCTAGTTTAGCTGGGTAGAGTATTCTTGGTTGGAAATATTTTTCTTTTAGTACCTTGACTATATCATACCACTGCCTTTTTTCCTCCATGGTTTCAGATGAGAAATCAGCACTTAATGTTATGGAGCCTACCTTGTATGTGATGGTTTTCTTTTCTCTTGCTGCTTTTGGAATTTTCTCTTTGTCTTGAGCATTGGATAATTTGACAAGTATATGTCTTGGGGTGGACCTGTTGGGGTTTATGATGTTTGGAGTGTGTTGTGCTTCCTGGACATGTACATCCATCTCTCTCAGTAGATTTGGGAAGTTTTCAGCCATAATTTCCTGCAACACCCTTTCTGTCCCCTTTCCCTTCTCTTTTCCTTTTGGGATGCCTATAATATGTATGTTTGTGCATTTTGCATTGTCATTCAGGTCCCTAAGTCCTAGCTGGATTTTTTCTATCTTTTTATCGATCAATTCTACTATCTGTTTGATTTCAGATGTACTGTCTTCCACGTTGCTAATTCTCTCCTCTGCTTCTTCTAATCTGCTGTTATTTGGTGAGAGTGTTTTTTTGATTTCTTGAACTGTGGTTTTCATTTTCATCATATCTGTTATCTTTTTGAATATGTCTGCAATTTCTTCTCCAATTCTTTTCTTCATACTGTTAAACTCTTCCTTTACTTCATTAAGTTGGTCTCTAATATATGTTCTGAGATCTTTAATTACTTGTCCGATGTTCTGCTCCCCTTCCTGGTTTTTAGTTTGTTCATTGGATTCAGCCATGTTTTCCTGATTATTGGTTTGGTTTGTAGTTTTTGTTGCTGTCTGGTCATCCTTTTATCTTGATGGGTTTAATCAGTTCCTTAGCTTTTTTGTCTAGTTTTGGGGATTAATTAGTTGTTGTTCTTGTGTAAGTGTTATGTTTTCTCTTTTTCACTTTGTTCTTCTCACTCTAATTTCTTGTTGCTGGCTAAGTTCACTTTGAAGGAAAATATTAGGTCCAGGAAAAGGAAATTGTGTAAGAATAGAAAATGCCTAAAGTAGTATCGGTAATAAATGTTAAAGAGAAACAATGTGTGATCTGGGAGAATGGATATTAGACTCATATAAATTGTGTAGAGTTATAGCAGTAAGTAGAGTACCTATAATGAGATAGTCAGCTGAATATGGGGAGGAATATAGTATGAATTAAAAGTCAATGTTTTCATGAGAGAGGTAAAGAGAAAAGAAATACAATAATATCAAGAGTGGATAAAAGACAGAAAACAGAACAAAGGTATTAGAAATTAAAAGTTAGACAATTTGGGGACCAAAGAAAGGGAGGTGGAATGTAAGAGAGACAGTAGATGATGGAGGATAGCAAGATGTGGGGGAAAGGGAATAGTGTAAGTGGCCAAAGTCATTTTACACAGAAACGAGGAGATGGAGGATGAGGAAACACAGCAAATGTGAGGTGTTCCCTGCAGCACCTATTGTTTAAATAAAATAAAATAAAATAAGAAGAAAAGGAGAGAGAAGAAAAAAAAAGAGAAAAAAAGGGGGTGGGCAAAGAAAAGGGAGGGAAACAAGCAAGAAAAAGAAAAGAAGGAAAAAAAAAGCCTCAATAAATGAAAAAGGACCTTGTGGGATACACTGGGATAAAAGACCAGGAGCTAATGCAATATTAGCAACCAAGACAATAAAAAAAAAAGAGAAAAGAGAAAAAGAAAAAAAAAACCCCACAAACTCCGAGGGCTAGGACAATCAAGGACTTCAGATGGACCTCAGGGTGTGGTAGATTCAGGGATGGAAAGTCTGTGATTTTGTAGACTCAAGAGGTGTGAGTCTCTGGAGTGTGGGCCACCAGGGTTTAGGGGACACAGACCTGGGTACCACGCATCAGGTTTACAGGGAGCCTGGGAGCACCACAGTGCAACACGGCCTTCAGGGATCCCCGCAGCTGGGTGCCCACCCTAGGGGGAGGGGTCACACACACAAAGTCTGACCTCTGTGTCAGAAACCCACAATTTCACCTTGCACAAGAGTCTCTTCTGTCACTGTCTCACCAAATCGACTTCAGGACACCTCCCACCCTGCAAGCCCCCAAAACAGGCTGCTGGTTTCTCTGCTGTACTACAAACAATTCCCGACCACCATAGATGGGCCACCAGCCCCAGGGGGCGGGACTCTAGCCAGAAGATCTGACCTCTGTGTCAGAAATCCAAAATTCCACGTCTTGCAAGGATCTCCTCTGTCACGGTCTCACCAAATCAACTTCCAGACACCTCCCGCCCTGCAAGCCCCCGAACCAGCCTGCTGGGGGTGCTGCTCTACTACAAGCAGTCAGGGACCACCGCAGATGGGCCGCCACCCTAGGGGGAGGGACTCTATCTGGACTCTCTGATCTGTGTCAGAAACCCAAAATCCCACATCTCGCAAGAATCTCCTCCGTCACTGTCTCACCAAATTGACTTCCAGACACCTCCCACCTTACAAGTCCCTGAATAGCCCGCTCAGGGCTTGGGAACTCCCCAGTGCAGCAAAGCCTCAGGAATTGCCGCTGCCAGGCTGCCAAACCCAGGGGGAAGTGTCGCATGCGCAGCCCCGATCTCCGTGAAAGAGACCCCAAATTCTACCTTTTACAAGAATCTTCTCTGTCACCATCCCACTAAATCGATGTCCAGATATCTGCCCTGCAAACACCTGAAACAGCCTGGTCCAGCAGGATTCCAACCCTACTCAGCTGCTTCTTTGCAAGAGAGATTATAAGGTGCACTCACTCAGATGCCATCTGGTCCCCCCCTTGCCCTAAAATTTATTTTTCAAGGTCATGGATGACCTGTGTCTTGCCAAAGCCATAGCCCGTAGTGGAAGATATATTGTTCTCTTCCTACTCTGACTCTCAGTAGCAGCTGATGGAGCAGATCCCTTCCTTCTCCAGGCTTCTGTGATGACAGATTTCCTTGGTTCTTCCCCTACCTCGCTGGCCTCTGTTCTTTGCTTCTACTCCTTGCCTAACTCTTTTCCTTCTATATCCTGTCTACTGTCATCGAGTTCTGTGACTTTAAGTAATATCTGTAAGGTAAAGTAACCCAATCTTTTGCTCTAGTTTTGACCTCTGACTCATACCCAACTTCACATTTGGCTTCTTCACTTAGATGTCTAACAAGACATCATAAACTTAATGAGTTTCAATCTGAGCTCTTGATCCGCTCCTTCTTTCCTGTGCTGCTCACCTTTATCTTCATCAAAACAAACAGCCCCAGCAGCTACTCAATTGATCAGGTTCTGTATCTGGATTCATCCATGGTTCTTCTCTTTCTTTCCTATTCCATATTCCAGCCATCAGTAATCAAATACGTCTATCAAACTTGATAAATTCTTACCATCTCCACAGCCATAACTCCTTTTTAGAGGTGCCAAATTATTTAACTAGGTTAGTGTACCAGCAGCCTGGTTGAGCTTCCATCATCACCTCCCATGGTATATTCTCCATACACCATCTTTTTAAAATATTTTTTCATATAACTCTCTTATTTTACACCTTCAAAAAGATTCCTTTTATAGTGTGAATAAAAATCTAAATCCCTTAATTTTGTCTCTGAAAATTCCTTTACATTTCACACAATAGGAGCTGGTAACCATTTCCTGACCTTGGGTGTAGCCTCTGCAGGTCCCATGGCTTCCTCCTTACTCTTGGTTCAAGTCACTCCAGTTATCCTCAAGTCTTAATTCAGAAATGAGGATGCCTGAGCCTGTGCAACAATGAAAACCCTGAATAGGACTTCATGCTCACTCCTCTCTCATTCTCTCTTTTAAGACTTGCTTCAAGTCTACAACTTGCATGACGAAAGTGAGGCTTTGTCTTTCTCAAGTTCTCTACCTTGTGCTTCTCTACTTTTCCACCGTTCCATCTTAACAGCTTCAGAACCTCTTTCAGAGGGGTAGCGTATAGGGAGGAGTGGTGAGGCAAAAGAAGATTGTGAGCTCTCAGGTTTCAAGATGTTTCTCACTTTCACAAGAGAAAGCATTCTCAGCAAGTTTTTGTGAACTTTTTGGAGGACACTTTACTGACCATCTCTCTGAAGCTTCTTTACTTGGCAATTGCATGTGTTTCCATCAATGGTGACTCCTTCCCCAGCCCATAAAAATGTCAACATTCACCTCCAGCTTCTTGCTGCTGAGGTTCCTTCATCCCTCTACTGGGCCTGAATGGCAGGATTCAAGAAGCATCCTTTCCATCTTTCTCTCCTGTATGTTCCACTTTTAGTCGTGGGAAACACTGATGTTCCCCAGGAAAACAGCACATTTCCGGCCCATCTCAAGTCTGGCCACTTCTCTTTCTTCCCACTACTCACGTCCTCACCCAAGGCAACGTAAACTTATGTGGATCTCCATCAGGTGTCATTGCTGGGGACCTCACACTGACTCTTACCTGCCCTCCCCAGCCCATCACTCACCCTGCAGCCACTTCAGGTATGTCTGAGAAGGGGGCGTGTGACATGTTGGGTGGGCTGGGCTGGGGATGAGAGGCAGAGCCATGTGGTGGGGTGGCAGTCTTGGAGGAGTTTACTTCTCCCAGAGAAGTCACATGCTGCTCTATTCCTGAGTGCTGGTTTGGCAAAGGGGCTTCAATAAGTACAAAGAACCAGGCAGGGCTCATCACCCCCAGGCACTGATTCTGTTCCAGAATGAATGGAGAAGCAGCCTCTCGCAAGAAAACTCTAGCTCTGCAGGACCTACTGAGCATTGGGACCGAGAGGCAGCCGGCAGTTTTCCTGGTCCAAGCAAAAGGCAGTGTGGATTGCATGATTCTGGCTAGCATCAAGCCAATGGTACATACAAATTTTGGTAAATGTTTCTTGTGGATGGCTCCATCCATGCACTGGCACACGTGTCCTTGCTTTTCAGATGTTATTTACGAGCCATGCTGAAGAGCAGCAGCCCTCATAGGTAACTGTGAATCAGAATCGCATGCTGAAATTGTTTAAAAAGATTCCTGGTTCCACCATCAGAAGCTCCAGTTTTGAGAATCTTGCATGGGTTTGGACATGTGTGTGTTTAACCAGTTTCCCAAGTGTTTCTGATGATGATGGTCCTCAGCCCACTCTTGGAGACACATCGGTGCAGCAGAAAGCACTGGCTAAGTGTCCGTGCAAATTCTGGCCTCTTGACCACCCCCCCCTGTGTGTCCCCAGGCAGTGATATAACCAGGATTTCCTCAAAAGGACCTATATGAAGCAGGGAATTAAGTGTTATTTTCAAAATGAAAATGTCAGAATCTTAAGCTCCCCAGGCCACTCACACTTTTGACCAATTGCCTACAAATTCAGGTTAGAGAATTCACTGGAATGACTCATGAAATCCAGGAAAGCATTGATTTAAAATTATAATTTTATTAGAGCAAAATGGTTTTATTATAACAGGGGATGTTTGGTTTTCTCGGATTCCCGCCACCCTGGGAATCATAGAGCCCTTGCCGTTGGGCTTTTCTGGGTTGTTCTGGACTTGGGAGACAGACCAAACAGATTCTGGGGTCGAATAGCTTTCTGAAGCTGCCAAGCTGGAGATTGCTCCTTCTTGGAGAAGGGGCAAAAACCCTCTTCTCCTATTCTTCCAGAGGTTTAGAAAGCAGTCCTGGTTTTATGATTTCACCATCCAGGGGTTTCCTGGTTGGACCAGCCATTAAAGGTCATCAAGCGAGAACAGATCAATTGTTCTAGCTGACAGCTCTTGGGGCCCTGAGCCAATCACTTCCTCACTGGCAAAGGCATTTTTGGTTTTACAATTTTTAAGTATTCCCAAGCATTTTTTTTTTATTTTTTTCCTTTTTATTCTTTTTCTTTTTTTTTATGGTAGGTGCTATTATTTTTTTTATTGACTTTGTAATAATATTACATTAAAAATATATATGTGAGGTCCCATTCAACCCCACCCCCCCACCCCCTCTCTCCCCCCCCCAACAACACTCGTTCCCATCATCATGACACATCCATTGGATTTGGTAAGTACATCTTTGGGCACCTCTGTACCTCATAGACAATGGTCCACATCATGGCCCATACTCTCCTCCATTCCATCCAGTGGGCCCTGTGAGGATTTACAATGTCCGGTGATTACCTCTGAAGCACCATCCAGGGCAGCTCCATGTCCCAAAGACGCCTCCACCTCTCATCTCTTCCTGCCTTTCCCCATACCCATCGTCCACCATGTCCACTTTTCCCAATCCAATGTCACCTCTTCCCAAGCATTTAACACAAACTTGCAATGAGAAATTCAGTAGTAGGAAGTAGGAAGGTGAATCGTGGGCAAAGGTTATGGGTGTCCCGATGTGTGACCCCCTCTGGGGAAGGGAACCCCCATGGCACCTGCTTTGGCCTTGCCAGCCACTGCCATCCACCCTGGCCCTGACCGGGTAGCCGGGTATGGCCCTTGGGAAGGGGGCCCAGGCGTGGACCCGTGGGGAGGCGCAGGCCCCCTGCTCTCCGTCTTTGCTGCTGCCACCCAGGGTAGAGGGTGGGAGAAGAAAATGGCTGCCAGGCCCCAGGGCAAAGCTGACAGCTGCTGAAAAGTCTCGAAAAACCAGATTCACAGCCCTGGAGCTCTGCCTGGGAACCCCTGCCTTGGCAGGGCCCTGCTTTGGACCCCTGCCCTGTGCCACCAACCTCCTAACAAGCCTGGGCAGGTGGCACGGATGCAGAGAGAGATTGTGCCCAGGGCCCCCCTCCTGGGATAACATCCTGTGGGGGCTCGTAAGCAAACCTTTTTAAAATGGAGAACCAGAAGAGAGCCTCGGACAGGCTGTCGGCCTTGGTTTCACTCGCCAATATCCTCCCAGAGGGCAGCGCTAAAATACGCTACCGGATGTTTTTCTTGGTTCTTGGCTAAACTGCAAGAAGTGATTTTCAAGAGCAAGCCATGCTGATAGGGCCAGTGAATTATTAAGGTAGGGAGGGAAGAGAAAATAACAGATCCTGGGTCCCAGAGTGAGGAAGGGGCTGTAAAGTGATAAAGAAGGCCGATTTACAGATTGCAATCCCACATGATAGATGATAAATGCCCAGGTTTTACTTGTGTGGCCATCATGGCAGGGGAAAAACAGCAAGAACAGGGTGCAGAGGGCAGGAACAGGGCAGGAGCAAGCCCAGGGACTTTCCTGGTTGCTTTCCTGCTGCTTGCCTTTAAACCATTAATTGTTCTGCCCCTTTGCTAAGGGCAGGGGGGAGTCACAGCTGTTTCCTGCTTTGGTTGATTACCCCACCCATCACGTCCCCTGGAGGGCCCAATGATAAGGGAATGGAGACTATCTGGGGCTTCTCCTGGCTTCTGGAGGACATCTCATCCAGAATGGGTGTTTTTCTGAGGTCTTTCCAGCAGCCATCTTGGGAGAACCATAGGACACGTATTAATGGCGGCAGTTGTTCTGCCAGGTTCCAGATCCATCTACTGATTCCCTATCTAACCTGCTTCAGTATGGTGATTATGTTGGAAACGTCATGGAGGATTTGTTCTCTCTGAAATAAATACTTAATTTTGAATTTCGATTCTACTTTAAAAGTGAGATATATTACCTGTGTAATGAAGTCATTACGTAAGTAAACGGCATGGGAATGGCCTTGTCCTTCATTGCACAGCACAGGGCATTCTGTGGTCTCCCTAATGTGAACCTCTTTGAGGCCCGGTGGCATCCCTTTCCTGTCCTTTCTGTAAATCCTTGTCACCTTTAGGGCCTGCTGGTTTGTAGGGAGGACTGGTGAGTGCCCTCACTGTGTGACTGGATGCTTGCCAAGGAAAAGGGGCATATTCAGGAGAATCCATCTCCTGCTGTGGGTAGAGGCAAGGTGAGCTCTCTAACTAGGCCATGGGCTCTCTGGTTCTGGGCTATGGCCCTATTAGGCAGGCTACGAGTGTCTTCAGGGGCCTGCCTGAAGGATTTAGGGATTGCAGGCTCTCCAAAGCTCTGTCTCCCCCGGGGTTCAGTCAAACGCCGAAGACACAACCCAAGACACAGACAAGCCCAGAGGAAGAGGGAAGAAGAGCAGAAGTTGTGAGACATGAGAGGAAGGCAGGTGTGAGGATGGGGTAGAATTAGAGCATTGAGGATGGGTCAACAGGGACAGGAGGAGGAAGGAAGAAGGACGGAGGCAGGGAGGTTCTGGCTCTGAGCCCTTATTCTGAAACCTGGTGCCTCCCTGCCACTAGGTACTGGAGTCCATGTTATGGCTGTAGGGTGGAAAGTGCCCATTTGCCAAGTGAGGGGTCTCTGGGGCAATGAAGGGTGAACTGAAGGTCAAAAGAGGGTCAATTTGTGGCAGTTTTGCCTGTTTGTGGGTCTGTCAGTTCCTGCGGGCTGCCTAAGAATGAACAGAATGTACTGTAAATTCTAGAATCCTTGGGTGTGGTCATGAAGGTGAAATATGCTGAGAAGGGACCTGCACCTAGCAGGGGGTATAGCTCAGGGGGTAGAGCACTTGACTGTCTGTCAAGAGGTTCTTGGTTCAAATCCGGGTGCCCCCTGCTGGGTTTTTGTTTTTTTTTTCTTGACCTCATATTTTACAAACTAGAAATGCCCTTAACCATTACTCTTCCTCAGACTGTTTGATTTTTTTTCAACTGAATTCTCTGTCCTAGCATATTGAGATCTAGTAGATTGAACTATTAGCCCCAATTCTTCACCCTGTACTGTAAACACACCTTTTGCCAAGTGCCTTTTCAGTTTCTTCCCTAGAGGTGGGTGTCCTTTCCACCAATTTACTCTGAACTTGACCATATCTATCAGTTTGGACAAAATGGGAGATGAAGACCATGCAGTAATTTAAACAGGGGGCATTTACTATAAAGAATTATTAAGTTATGAAAGGAGAGTAACTATAAAGATGTAAAGGAAATTCTACAGGATGCCCTGGTGAGGTAGTGTACCTAAGCATGGACAAAATTAGGCACGGATCCCTCCCCAGGGTTGGGGTTCAGATCTCATTGAAGAAGGTGTTATTGCAGCCCACTCACTGAGTTGCCCCAACCAGAGTTGGTCACAGTCCCCAGGGGGAAGCAGCTTTCTAGGCTGGAGATGAGCCCCTTACAAGTGTGACACCTGGAGCATGCAGTGCCCACATGTGGTGGGGTGGGGCATGGGAAACCTACCTCTGGACTGAAGGAAGTGGATGCCAGTAGGTTGCACAGAGAGGGTGCAGGGACACAACTGTAGGTGTGAGACTTGGAGCACCCCCAATGTCCACATTTAGGGTGAGGATGGGGACTGGAAGTTGGTCAGCAGCCTGGCCATGTCTTTGAGGTTGCCTGGGGACTCCATCCTCTAGCCTCCCACATGGGGTACACATATTTGCACCACTGACCAACAGTGCAGCAGGAGCCAGGTAAAAAAGCAAAAATATGCAGTAAGAACTAGGAATTGAAGACCCCTTCCTCCTGCGGTATTTCTCCAGAACCGTTTACTGACAAGGGTTCGTATGTCAATATTTTGCTCAGTTTAAAGGAGAAATCCTTAAGGAATTCAGTCCATTACCACTGTGCAGGTATGGAAGGGTGAATCTGGAGCTGAGTTAACCAAGTCAATAATGCAATAACTGGCACACCGTGACTTGCTTTGGTCAATGGGACCTTAGTAGATGTGATGCAAGCAGGCCCTGGAAATCAGCCTGCAAGGTTGTGCTTGCCCTCAGGTACTTCCACTATTTGCATGAGATGCCCTCTTCCAGTCAAAGGCTGCCCTTGCAGCCTGGGACCCAGAAAGAATACATGTGGTCCAACAGTGGGCCAAACTCGCGTGAGGAGCCAAGGTTAGCTAGACCTGCACCTTGAAGCAGTGTCACAGAGCCAATCCCAGCCTAGGCTAGCTCTTGTCCCTCAATTTGCAGAACCATGAACATTAGACTAAATGCAGATTGTTGTGTGCCACAGATTTTGGGGTGGCATGATATGCAACATCACTGCAAGAAAAACATGGAAATACAATAATTGATATGGAGAAGGGGCTCCTGCTGTAAGAAAAGCCTGAGATAGACGGCAATATCTTCTTGATGAAGTGTTGGGTGGGAAGGAATCTATTCTCGTCAGCAGGGAAGAGAATGTGGAACAATAGTGGCTCATGATAATCTGGAAGGAAGAAAAGATACCTGAGATTATAGAGTCGGGGAAGGATATTTCAAGGTAAAATGTGAAATGCATGAGCAATTTGTTATAGGCTGCTTGGTGGAAAGGACACCCACGTCTGGGGAAGAAACTGAAAAGACACTTGGCAAAAGGTGTGGTTACAGTATAGGGTGAAGAATTGGGGCTAATAGTTCAATCTACTGTGTCTCAATATGCCAGGAGAGAGACTTCAGTTGAAAAAAAATCAACAGTCTGAGGAAGAGTAGTGGTTAAGGACATTTCTAGTTTGTAAAATACTAGGTCAAGGAAAAAACCAAAAACCCAGCAGGGGGCACCCAGATTTGAACCAGGAACCTCTTGACATACAGTCAAGTGCTCTACCCTTGAGCTATACCCCCTGCTAGGTGGAAGTTCCTTCTCAGCATATTTCACCTTCATGACCACACCCAAGGATTCTAGAATTTATAGTAAGAATCATTTCTTTAGGAAGCATTCCTCCCTGTGGATGAGAACCTATTGCCCATGAAACCTTCTTTTGATTAGGGTATTTCAGTAGGGCATGACCCAGGGTTGGTCTTAACCCTCTTACGGGAATACTTTATGAATAGGATGAATATGGAGAAAGACACACAGAGAAACCCGCAGCAGGTGAGAGAGAAAGCCACAGGAGCAAAGAGAGAGGAAACCAGAAGCTGAAAACAACGAAAACTGGAAGAGAAGGGAGAGACTGGTAGACACCTCCATGTGCCTTACCCTGTGACATAGGAGTCCAGCAGCTGGCCTTCAGGGAGAAAGCATCACCCGGAGAGGCCTTCATTTAGACATTTTTCTCAGCCTCAAAACTGTAAGCTTACAATCTAATAAATCTCCATTGTAAAAGCCAACCCATTTTTTGTCTGTTTTGGTAGCCTAGCAAACTAAAACACTGCTTTTTTTTTTTTTTTTTAAAGGAGGTACCAGAGATTGAACCTCGGACCTCATATACACAAAGCAGGCACTCAATCACTGAGCTCTACCCACTCTACTAAAACACCACTTTTGATAAGATACTTCAAGAAAGATTTCAGTTTGAAAGAGAACTGGCTGGTTTGTAATTAGAATTTAGAGGCAATATAAACAGCCCAGAAATGGTATAGTTGGGAAAATGAAACTGTTTTCTCCAAAATGAAGGGAGGTCATTACTGTATCACCTTAGGAAAAAGTGTAAATGTAGAGCCTTTCCAGTCAGAGATGGTGTGGCAGTTTGAGATTATTTATGAATCCCAAAAAGAGAGGCTGTATTTTTACACTAATCTGTTCCTTTGGGTGTGTTATCCTTTGAATGTATTAGCATCAACTGACATGCTTTGATTAAATTACCTGTTCAGATTAAGGTTTTGGTTCCATTGTGACAGGAAGGGATGACTCAGATTGAGTCCCCATCCCCTTCGTGGGCTGCTAAAGGAGACACCCCTCAAAAAGCACACGGGAAGAGAGAGAGAACTCCATAGAGTTCAGAGGAGAGAACTTTGTCATGTGACAGAAATGAGAAGGCTCAATCGTCTAAAGCCTGGGGAGAGGAGAGCCATTTGCCTGAGAGTTTGCAGTTGAAGAGAACAGAGCAGCATAGCAGCTGAGAAGGCATGGAAAGGAACGAGTCCTGTGCCCGCCTACAGCTGAGATGGGAAGAAGCTGGGCCCATAGAGCCTTAAGAGGAAGAAGGAAGGAGAGACCAGGGAGATCTCTTGCTTCAACACGTGGCAACAGACTTTGGTGATCTTCAGTTGGATTCTTCAGGGCCTTGTAACTGTAAGCTTCTACCCCCAAATAAACAGCTCTTATAAAAGCCAACAGATTTCTGGTACTTTGCACCAGCACCCGTATGGCTGAGTAATTCTCCTCCTATATTATTGCTGTAACTTTCATGTAATCTAAAGCTGCTTTAAAAATAGTTTCAAAAAGCCCTCCTTTAGCCTCATTTCCAACAAAATTTCTCAAGACTTCTGTAGGCTTACTCTTTGTTTTCTCCCTTGTGATTCCATCATTAATTCTTTCCTATTCATTCTTTTGTTCCTATCCTTCCACTAAAATTATATTTTTCTTATTTATTTATTTATTTATTTATTTATTTATTTATTTAATTTATTGTCTTTATTCATTTTTTGAATATTACATTAAAAAAATATGAGGTTCCAATACACCCCCTAACCCCCTCACGCTATTACTCTGCCCATAGCAACATTCTCCTCCATCATCATCAGACATTCACTGCCTTTGTTGAATATATCTCTGAGCATCGCTGTACCCCATGGGCAATGGTCCACATCATAGTCCACACTCTCCCACGTTCCATCCAGTGGGCCATGGGAGGACCTATAATGTCTGGTGATTGTCCCTGCAGCACCACCCAGGACAACTCCAAGTCCCCAAAACACCTCCACATCTCTTCTCTTCCTCCCAATCCCCACACTCAGCAGACACCATGGCCACTTTTTCCACACTAATGCCATATTTTCTTCGATTACTAATCACAATAGTTCATGAATAGAATATCAGTGAGTCCACTCTAATCCATATTCTATTCCTTCCTCTTGTGGACCTTGGATTGGTTGTGTCCATTCCACATCTATGTCAAGAGGGGCTTAGATTCCACATGGGTGCTGGATGAAATCCTCCTGTTTTCAGTTGTAGGCACTCTTGGCTCCATGGTGTGGTGGTTGACTTTCTTCAACTGCATGTTAGCTGAGTGGGGTAAGTCCAATAAACCAGAGTGTGGGAACTGAGTCTGTTGAGGCTCAGGACCTGGCTTTAATATGGTCAGTCTATAGATTCAGATCCCCTGGGTATATATTAAACTCCAGCACCAACTACAATTCTGGTAAAGTAACAAAAAAGGCTTGTGAAAAGAGATCACATCTGAGTCCAGCTCCATCACACAGAAACACCAACTCCAAAGAAGGGCCAACTGATATGGCACTGAATTCCATCTGCCATGACCATAAAACCTGTGGGTCTCTGTAGCCCTCAGAAGAACCAATACCTGGGGTTGTATCTACTTTATCTGTCTCTGGGACTCTGCTCAGGTTTGCATAAGGGCAATTCCTCTGATCACCTCCTAGCTCTTTTTTAGAGACTCATAGCCATATAAACTCATTTGTCCTTTCCATTTCCCCCTTGATTTAGGTCAAAAAGCATTTTTAACTCCTGTTATTATAGGAGACAGAGATATTTTGCTGGTCTAAGTTGAACATTTTATTCAAGGTCTTTTTCTAGTTACATCATCAGCTGGTACTTGGTAGTATTCCCTCGACACCAGGGAGGCTCATCCCTGGGAGTCATGTCCCACGCTGAGGGGAAGGCAATGCATTTACATGCTGATTTTGGCTTTGAGGCTGGCCACATTTGAGTAACACGGAGGCTCTCAGGAGGTAACTCTTAGGCACACTGCTGCTCTAGGCCTTATTCTTATTTCAGGTGCACAGGCTCACAAGCACAGTCATTAGTATCAAGGGCTCATTGTTGGACCTTCCTTCTTTTTTCGTCTTTGCCATTGCACTTGGGGGATTGTTGCTGTTCCTTTAGGGATTGTGATAGAACTCCTCTTGCTAGGAACTCAGTACTCCCTCAGTTGTTGTTTTTAATTGTTTCCACTATGAAAATATCCAAACATATTTATGTACCCTGGATATATGCCCTGTAGAACTCCCTGCCAACATGTGTCCCCTGTCAATAACATCCCTCACCAGTGTTCCTCAGCTGCCATTGTTAAACCTCTCTGTGATCCAAAACATCCTGAAAAGTGAAGCCCAATATATTTCCAGGTTCCCTTAATAGTAAAATGGAATATAGCAATGAGTTTAAAGATTAGATATAGGATACATATTAATTTGGAAAAATTCTACATCCTATCTTTTTCTTTTCTTTTTTCTAATTATTAAGTTTATCTTCACAAGAGTTTTAGATCACAGTAATTCATATATACAATATACAGTACTCCCACATATCCAACATAAAACCTTTTCCCTTCCACAGCAATAATCTTTTAACAGATTCATACCATATTTACTGAAACTGATGTGTAGATATTGAGTCAATAGCTTTCAAACAAGGTAACATTTGTTTTTACATAGTGGTTTATATTTTAGACTATATAATTTTCTAAATTTTTAGTTATCTTACATTTTACATTTTGATTTACATTTTAGCCTATCAGCCCCTACATATTTTTGGTGTAATTTTACATGTCTTATATCCATCCTTGCATAGTCTTGTGAAACACTTCTATTGCCCACACATTTACATCGGTTCCATCTATTCAATACCTATTTCCCCCTCACCATAAGGCCCACAGTGACAGTTAATCTTCTTTGAAGAGCTATGTTCAGAGATACTTGCAACAGTGTTGAGGCCTTGACATGCTCAGCTCACTGCCCTAATGCCCTGGGAGCCACCATTTCTCTTGAGAGATACAGGTCCCTCTATTTGATGGCATCAGTCCTCCCCAGGATGTGGGTATACTTTCACTCTCATTATATGGGTCTCTACACAATGATGTAACCTACTCTGGCAAAATGAGCATTCACATATTCCCTAGGAGTCTGTCCTGAATCAGATTATTCCCTTTGAGTATCTTAAACAGGTAACTTTCCTTATTATATTTTTGAAAAGGTTTTCTCAGCATTATACTCTCAATGAACACCTGACAATCTCCTATATTCGTATGTTATCCCACCCTCCCCCCAATTTCTTGGACAATATTACCCATCCTCCCATCCCTAGCCCCCCTCAAACCCACAAAGCCCCACCCAGAGGTAACCCTATGCACCCATTTTATCCCTTCTTTGTACACCTACTTACCTCCAGCTTATCATAGATTTCATCCATGTAGATGTCAGCTCACATCCTTCCTCTACCCTGTAAGCCTATCATCCAGTCTCTAGCTCTCTGAGGCAGCTTGGTTTACTTATTTCATATCATTGAGGTCATGTAGTATTTGTCCTTCAATGCCTGGGTTGCTTCACTCAACATAAGGTTCTCAAGATTCATCCATGTTATCACGTGTGTTTGTGGTGTATTTGTTCTTAAAGCCAAGTAGTATTCCATTGTATGTATTATACCACATTTTATTTATACATTCATCTGTTGATGGGCATTTGGGTTGATTTCCACTTTTGGGATAGTGAACAATGCTGCTATGAACATTGGTGTGCATATATCAGTTTGTGTCCTTGTTTTCAGTTTTGCTGGTATATACCCAGCAGTGGAATTGCTCGGTCATATGGCAAATCTATGGTTCGTTTTTTGAGAAACCGCCAAACTATCCTCCAGAATGGTTGGATCCTTCTGCATTCCCACCAGCAGAGGATGAGTGTTCCCATCCCTCCACATCCTCTCCAGCATTTGTAGTCTTCTGTTTTTTTTTCATAGCTGCCTATCTTATGGGGGCAAGATAGTATCTCATTGTAGTATTGATTTGCATTTCCCTCATAGCTAGAGATTTGGAAAATTTTTTCATGTGTTTTTTAGCCATTTGTATTTCTTCTTTGGAGAAGTGTCTGTTTAAATCTTTTTCCCATTTTAAAAATGGGTTGTTTATCTTTTTATTTTCAAGATATAGGAGTTCTTTATTTGTGCAAGTTATAAGTCTCCTATCCTAAATATGGTTACCAACTATTTTCTCCCATTGTGTAGGCTACCTTTTCACTTTCTTGACAAACTCCTTTGAGGTGCAGGAGGCTTTAATTTTGAGGAAGTCCCATTTATCTATTCATTCTTTTGCTGCTCATGCTTTTGGTGTGAAGTTCATGAAGCCATTTCCTATTACAATGTCTTGTATATGCTTCCCTACACTGCTTTCCAAAGTCTTTATTGTCTTGGCTCTTATATTTGGGTCTTTGCTCCATCTTGAGTTGATTTTTGTATAAGGTGTGAGATGGTAATCCTCTTTCATTCTTTTTTTTTTTTTTTGAAGGTTTGACATTTATTTTATTTTATTTATTTTGTTTATTCATTTTTTAAAAAATATTACATTCAAAAAATATGAGGTCCCCATTCACCCCCACTGTCCCCACTCCACCACTTCCCCCACAGTAACACTCTCCCCCATCATCGTGACACATCCATTGCATCTGGTGAGTACATCTCTGGGCATCGCTGTACCCCATGGCCTGTGGTCCACACCGTAGCCCACACTCTCCCACGTTTCATCCAGTGGGCCATGGGAGGACATACAATATCCGGCAATTGTCCCTGCAGCACCACTCAGGACAACTCCAAGTCCCGAAAATGCCTCCACATCTCATCTCTTCCTCCTATTCCATGCACCCAGCAGCCACCATGGCCACATTTTCCACACCAATGCCATATTTTCTCGATTATTAACCACAATAGTTCATGAATAGAATATCATTAAGTCCACTCTAATCCTTACTGTATTCCTCCTTCCTGTGGACCTTGGCTTGGTTGTGTCCATTCCACATCTATGTCAAGAGGGGCTTAAATTCCACATGGATACTGGATGCACTCCTCCTGCTTTCAGTTGTAGGTACTCTAGGCTCCATGGTGTGCTGGTTGACATTCTTCAACTCCATGTTAGCTGAGTGGGGTAAGTCCAATAAATGAGTGTGTAGGAGCTGAAGTCTCTTGAGGCTCAGGGCCTGGCTATCATATTGTCTGTCCAGGGATTCAAATCCCCTAGATATATCTTAAACCCCAGCACCAACTGCAATTCCAGTAAAGTAGCATGAAGGCTTGTGAAAAGGGATCATATCTGAGTCCAGCTCCATCATGCAGAAACACCAGCTCCAAAGAAGGGCCAACTGACATGGCAGTGAAGTCCATCTGCTATGACCATAGTACCTGTGGGTCTCTTTAGCCCTCAAAAGAACCAATACCTGGGGTTGTATCTACTTTATCTATCTCTGAGACTCTGCTCAGGTGTGCATAAGGGCAATCCTTCTGACAACCTCCAGACTCTTTTTTTAGAGACTCATAGCCATATAAACTCATTTGTCCTTTCCATTTCCCCCTTACTTTAGGTCAAACACCATTTTTAACTCCTGTTATTATATGTAGACAGGGATATTCTGCTGGTCCACATTGAACCTTCAATTCAAGGTCATTTTCTAGTTATGCCATCAGCTGGTACTTGGTAGTGATCCCTCAGTGCCAGGGAGGCTCATCCCCAGTGTCATGTCCCACTCTGGGGGAAGGCATTGCATTTACATGCTGAGTTTGGCTTTGAGACTGGCCACATTTGAGTAACACAGAGGCTGTCAGGAGGGAACTCTTAGGCACAGTGCTGCTCTAGGCCTTGTTCTTATTTCAGGTGTATAGACTCACAAGCATAGTCATTAGTATTAGGGGGTCACTGTTGGACCCTCATTCCTTCCTGGTCCTTGCTGTTGCACCTGGGGGACTGCCGCTGCTCCCCTAAGGACCACGACAGAGCCCCCCCCCCCCCCGCCCGGCCAGAACCCCAGTACCCCTCCAGCTGTTGTTTTTAATTGTTTCCACTATGAGTATACCCAAACATTTCCATGCACCCTGGACATATGCCCTGTATAACTCCCTGTCAACCATATGTCCCCTGTCAATAACATCCCATACCAGTCTGCTGCCATTGTTGAACCACTCTGTGATCCAAAACTTCCTGAAAAGCGAAGCCCAATGTAATGTCAGGTTCCCTTAATAGTAAAATGGAATATAGCGATGAGTTTAAAGGTTAGATATAGAATACATATTGATTTGGAAAAATTCTACATCCTATCTTTTTCTGTTTTCCCTAATTATTGAGCTTCTCTTCACAAGAGTCTTAGATCACAGTAATTCATATATACAATATACAGTACTCCCACATATCCATTATAAAACCTTTTCCCTTCCACAGCGATAATCTTTTAACTTATTCATATCATATTTACTGAAACTGATGTACAGATATAGAGACAATAGCTTTCAAACAAGGTAACATTTGTGTTTACATTGTGGTTTATACTTTAGGCTATACAGTTTTCTAAATTTTTTAGTTATCTTATGTTTTACATTATGGTTTACATTATTAGTCAGTCGTCCCCTATATGTTTTTGGTGTAATATTACATGTTTTATATCCATCCTTGTGTACTCTTGTGAAATACTTCTTTTGCCCTCACATTTACATTGGTTCCATCTATTCAATATCTATTTCCCATTCTCCTTGGGGCCCACAATGACAGTCAATCTTCATTTCTTGAGGAGCCATGTTCAGAGATACTTGCAACAGTGTTGAGGGCTTGACTTGCTCAGCTGCACTAATGCCCTGGGAGCCAGCATTTCTCTTGAGAGATACAGTTCCCTCTATTTGATGGCATCAGTCCTCCCCAGGATGTGGGTGTACTTTCACTCTCATTATATGGGTCTCTACCCAATGATATAACCCAATCTGGCAAAATGAGCATTCACATATTCCCTAGGAGTCTGTCCTGCGTCAGATTATCCCCTTTGAGTATCTTAAACAGGTAACTTTCCTTATTATATTTTTGAAAAGGTTTTCTCAGCATTATACTCTCAATGAACACCTGACAATCTCCTATATTCGTATGTTATCCCACCCTCCCCCCAATTTCTTGGACAATATTACCCATCCTCCCATCCCTAGCCCCCCTCAAACCCACAAAGCCCCACCCAGAGGTAACCCTATGCCCCCATTTTATCCCTTCTTTGTACACCTACTTACCTCCAGCTTATCATAGATTTCATCCATGTAGATGTCAGCTCACATCCTTCCTCTACCCTGTAAGCCTATCATCCAGTCTCTAGCTCTCTGAGGCAGCTTGGTTTACTTATTTCATATCATTGAGGTCATGTAGTATTTGTCCTTCAATGCCTGGGTTGCTTCACTCAACATAAGGTTCTCAAGATTCATCCATGTTATCACGTGTGTTTGTGGTGTATTTGTTCTTAAAGCCGAGTAGTATTCCATTGTATGTATATACCACATTTTATTGATTCACTCATCTGTTTTTGGGCATTTGGGTCAATTCCAACTTTAGGCGATAGTAAACAATGCTGCTATGAACATTGGTGTGCATATATCAGTTTGTTTCCCTGTCTTCAGTTCTGCTGGTATATACCCAGCAGTGGAATTGCTGGGTCATATGGCAAATCTATGGTTTGTTTTTTGAGAAACCGCCAAACTATCCTCCAGAATGGTTGGATCCTTCTGCATTCCCACCAGGAGTGGATGAGTGTTCCCATTTCTTCACATCCTCTCCAGCATTTGTATTCTTCTGTTTTTTTCATAGCTGCCAATCTTATGGGAGTAAGATAGTATCTCATTGTAGTTTTGATTTGCATTTCCCTGATAGCTAAAGATTTGGAGCATTTTTTCTTGTGTTTTTAGCCATTTGTATTTCTTCTTTGGAGAAGTGTCTGCTTAATTCTTTTTCCCATTTTTTAAATGGGTTGTTTATCTTTTTATTTTCAAGATATAGGAGTTCTTTATATATGCAAGTTATAAGTCTCTTATCAGATATATGGTTGCCAAATATTTTCTCCCACTGTGTAGGTTCCCTTTTTACTTTCTTGAGAGACTCCTTTGAGGTGCAGAAGGCTTTAATTTTGAGGAAGTCCCATTAATCTCTTTGTTCTTTTGCTGCTCGTGCTTTTGGTGTGATGTTCATGAAGCCATTTCCTATTACAAGTTCTTGTAGATGTTTCCCTACACTACTTTTCAAGGTCTTTATGGTTTTGGCTCTTATATTTAGGTCTTTGATCCATCTTGAGTTGACCTTTGTATAAGGTGTGAGAAGGTAATCCTCCTTCATTCTTCTACATATGGATATCCAGTTCTCCGGGCACCATTTGTTGAATGGGCCATTCTCTCCCCGTTGAGAGGGTTTGGTGGCTTTATCGAATATTATATGGCTATATATATGAGGATCTCTATCAGAACTCTCAATTCGGTTCCATTGGTCTGTGTGTCCCTCCTTATGCCAATACCATGCTGTTTTCACTACTGTAGCTTTGTAGAATGTTTTGAAGTCAGGTAGTGTGATTCCTCCAATTTCGTTTTTCTTTTTCAATATGTCTTTTGCTATTCAGATCTTCTTTCCTTTCCGAATAAATTTCATAGTTAGTTTTTTTAGTTCCTTAAAGAATGCTGTGTTGCTTTTTATTGGGATTGTATTGAATGTGTAGATCAGTTTTGGTAGGATAGACATCTTAATAATATTTAGTCTTCCTATCCATGAACAGGTAATATTCCTCCATTTATTTAGGTCATCTTTGATTTCCTTGAACAATCTTGCATCGTTCTCTGTGTATAAGTTTGTTTACATCTTTACTTAAATTTATTCCTAGGTATTTGATTTTTTTATTGACAACTGTAAATGGCATTTGTTTCTTGATTTCCTCCTGAGCTTGCTCATTATTGGTGTACAGAAATGCTACTGATTTTTGCACATTGATCTTATATCCTGCAACTTTACTAAACTCATTTATGAGTTCTAGAACCTTTGTTGTAGATCTCTTAGGGTTTTCTATGTATAGGATCATGTCATCTGCAAATAGTGAAATTTTGACTTCTTCCTTTCCAATTGGAATGCCTTTTATGTCTGGTTCTTGCCTCAGTGCTTGAGCAAGTACTTCTAAGACAATGTTAAATAGAAGGGGAGAAAGTGGGCATCCTTGTCTTGTTCCTCATCTTAGAGGGGAAGATTTTAGGATTTCACCATTGTAAACAACGTTGGCTGTGGGTTTTTCATATATACGCTTTATCATGTTCAAAAAATTTTCTTGTATTCCAATCTTTTGCAGTGTTTTTATCAAGAAAGGGTGCTGTATTTTGTCAAATGTTTTTTCTGCATCTATATATATAATCAGGTGATTTTTTGCCTTCAATCTGCTCATATGGCATATTACATTGATTGATTTTCTTATGTTGAACCTTCCTTGCATACCCGGAATGAATCCCACTTGGTCATGGTGTATAATTCATTTAATGTGTTGTTGAATATGGTTAGCAAGTATTTTGTTGAGGATTTTTGCATCTAGGTTCATTAGAGAAATTGGTCTGTAATTTTCCTTTCTTGTGATGCCTTTATTTGGCTTTGTTACTAGGGTAATGTTCCTTCTGTTTTGATTTTCGGAAGAGTTTCAGCAGGATTGGTGTTAGTTCTTTCTGGAATGGTTTGTAGATTTCACCTGTGAACCCATCTGTCCCTGGGCTCTTCTTAGTTGGGAGGTTTTTTCTTTTAGTACCTTGACTATATCATACCTCTGCCTCCTTGCCTCCATAGTTTCAGATGAGAAACCAGCACTTAATCTTATGGTGCCTCCCTTGTATGTGATGGTTTTCTTTTCTCTTGCTGGTTTTGGAATTTTCTCTTTGTCTTGAGCATTGGATACTTTGAGAAGCATATGTCTTGGGGCGGTCCTATTGGGGTTTATGATGTTTGGGGTGTGTTGTGCTTCCTGGACGTGTACATCCGTCTCTCTCAGTAGATTTGGGAAGTTTTCAGCCATTATTTCCTGCAACACCCCTTCTGTCCCCTTTCCCTTCTCTTCTCCTTCTGGGATGCCTGTAATACGTATGTTCATGTTTTTTGCATTGTCATTCAGGTCCCTAAGTTCTAGCTGGATTTTTTCTATCTTTTTATCAATCAATTCTACTATCTGTTTGATTTCAGATGTACTGTCTTCCACGTTGATAATTCTCTCCACTGCTTCTTCTAATCTGCTGCTATTTGCTGAGAGTGTATTTTTGATTTCTTGAACTGTGGTGTTCATCCCCATCATATCTGTTATCTTTTTGCATATGTCTGCAATTTCTTCTCCAAGTGTTTTCTTCATATTGTTAAACTCTTCCTTTACTTCATTAAGTTGGTCTCTAATATATGTTTTAAGATCTTTAATTACTTGTCCTATGTTCTGCGCCCCTTCCTGGTTTTTACTTTGTTCATTGGATTCAGCCATGTTTTCCTGATTATTGGTTTGGTTTCTATTTTTTGTTGCTGTCTGGTCATCATTTTTTCTTGATGGTTTTAATCAGTTCCTTAGCTTTTTTGTCTAGTCTTGGGGATTAATTAGTTGTTGTTCTTGGTAAGTGTTATGTCTTCTCTTTTTCACTTTGTTCTTCTTACTCTAATTTCTTGTTGCTGGCTAAGTTCACTTTGAAGGAAAATATTAGGGTCAGGAAAAGGAAATTGTGTAGGAAAAGAAAATGCTTAAAGAAGTATTGGTAATAAATGTTAACAGAGAAACAACATGAAATCTGGGAGAATGGATATTAGACTCATATAAATTGTGTAGAGTTATAGCAGTAAGTAGAGTACCTATAATGAGATAGTCAGCTGAATATGGGGAGGAATATAGTATGAATTAAAAAGTCAGTGTTTTCATGAGAGAGGGAAAGAGAAAAGAAAGACAATAATATCAAGAGCGGATAAAAGACAGAAAACAGAACAAAGGTATTAGAAATTAAAAGTTAGGCAATTTGGGGACAAAAGAAAGGGAGGTGGAATGTAAGAGAGACAGTAGATGATGGAGGATAGCAAGATGTGAGGGAAAGGGGATAGTGTAGGTGGCCAAAATCAGTTCACACAGAAACGAGGAGATGGAGGATGAGGAAACTCAGCAAATGTGAGGCGCTCCCTGCAGCACCTATTGTATAAATAGAATAAAATAAAAAAAGAAGAAAAAGAGAGAGAAGAAAAAAAGAGAAGGAAAAAAGGGGTGGGCAAGGAAAAGGGAGCAAAACAAGCAAGAAAAAGAAAAGAAGAAAAAAACCCCTAAATAAATGAAAAAGGAGGTTGGGGGATACAATGGGAGAAAAGACCAGGAGCTAATGCAATATTAGCAACCAAGACGATAAAAAAAAACGAGAAAAGAGAAAAAGAAAAAAAAAAGCACAAATGCCGAGGGCTAGGACTATCAAGGATCTTAGATGAACCTCAGGACGTGGTAGATTCAGGGATGGAAAGTCTGTGATATTGCAGACTCAAGAGGTTTGAGTCTCTGAGTGTGGGCCACCAGGGTTTAGGGGACACAACCTGGGTACCACACATCTGGTTAACAGGGAGCCTAGGAGCACCGCAGCGCAACACAACCTTCAGGGATACCCGCAGCAGGGTGCCCATGCTAGGGGGAGGGGTCATGCCTGCAAATTCTGACCTCTGTGTCAGAAACCCACAATTGCACCTTGCACAGGAGTCTCTTCTGTCACTGTCTCACGAAATTGACTTCAGGACACCTCCCACCCTGCAAGCCCCCAAAACAGGCTGCTGGGGGCGCCACTGTACTACAAACAATTCAGGAACCATGGCAGATGGGCTGCCAGCCCCAGGGGGAGGGACTCTAGCCAGAAGCTCTGACCTCTGTGTCAGAAACCCAAAATTCCACGTCTCACAAGAATCTCCTCTGTCACGCTCTCACCAAATCGACTTCCAGACACCTCCCGCCCTGCAAGCCCCTGAAACAGCCTGCTGGGGGCGCTGCTGTACTACAAGCAGTTCAGGGACCACCACAGATGGGCCGCTAGCCCTAGGGAGAGGGGCTCTAGCCGGAAGCTCTGATCTCTGTGTCAGAAACCCAAAATTCCACGTCTTGCAAGAATCTCCTCCATCACTGTTTCACCAAATCGACTTCCAGACACCTCCCACCCTACAAGTCCCCGAATAGCCCGCTCAGGGCTTGGGAACTCCCCAGTGCAGCAAAGCCTCCAGGAATCGCCGCCGCTGGGCTGCCAGCACCAGGGGGAAGTGTCCCATGCACAGCCCTGATCTCTGTGAAAAAGACCCCAAATTCTACCTTTTACAAGAATCTTCTCTGTCACCATCCCACTAAATCGACATCCAGATATCTCCTGCCCTGCAAACACCTGAAACAGCCTGGTCCAGCAGGATTCCAACCATACTCAGTCGCTTCTTTGCAGGAGAGATTATAAGGTGTACTCACTCAGATGCCATCTTACCCCCCCCACCCTAAAATTATATTTTTCAAGGTCATGGATGACCTGTGTCTTGCCAAAGCCAAAGCCGGTGATGGAAGATATATCGTCCTCTTCCAACTCTGACTCTCAGTAGCAGCTGATGGAGCAGATCCCTCCCTTCTCCAGGCTTCTGTGATGACAGATTTCCTTGGTTCTTCCCCTACCTCGCTGGCCTCTGTTCTTTGCTACTACTCCTTGCCTAACTCTTTTCCTTCCATATCCTGTCTACTGTCATCCAGTTCAGTGACTTTAAATAATATCTGTAAGGTAAAGCAACCAAAACTTTAGCTTTAGTTTTGGCCTCTGACTCATACCCAACTTCACATCTGGCTTCTTCACTTAGATGTCTAACAAGACATCTTAAACTTAATGAGTTTAAATCTGAGCTCTTGATCCACTCCTTCTTTCCTGTGCTGGTCACCCTTATCTTCATCAAAACAAACGGCCCCACCAGCTACTCAGTTGATCAGGTTCCGTATCTGGATTCATCGATGGTTCTTCTCTTTCTTTCCTATTCCATAATCCAGCCATCAGTAATCAAACACATCTATCAAACTTGGTAAATTCTTACCATCTCCACAGCCATAACTTCTTTTTAAAGGTGCCAAATTCTTTAACTAGGATAGTGTACCAGCACCCTGTTTGACCTTTCATTGTCACTTCTCATGGTATATTCTCCACACACCATCTTTTTAAAATATCTTTTTTTCATAAAACTCTCCTGCTTTACACCTTCCAAAGGATTCCTTTGACAGTGTGAATAAAAATCTAAATCCCTTAATTTTGTCTCTCAAAATTCCTTTACATTTCACACAATAGGAACTGGTAACTGTTTCCTGTCCTTGGGTGTAGACTCTGCAGGTCCCATGGCTTCCTCCTTACCCTTGGTTCAAGTCATTCCAGTTATTCTCAAGTCTTAATTCAGAAATGAGGATGCCTGAGCCTGTGCAATAATGAAAAACCTGAACAGGACTTAATGCTCACTCCTCTCTCATTCTCTCTTTTAAGACTTGCTTCAAGTCTACAACCTGCAAGGCGAAAGTGAGGCTTTGTCTTTCTCAAGTTCTCTACCTTGTGCTTCTCTTCTTTTCCGCCGTTCCATCTTAACAGCTTCAGAACCTCTTTTGGAGGGGCAGCGTATAGGGAGGAGTGGTGAGGCAAAAGAAAATTGTGAGCTTTCAGGTTTCAAGATCTTTCTTTCTCACTTTCTCACAAGAGAAAGCATTCTCAGCAAGTTTTTGTGAACTTTTTGGAGGTCACTTTACTGACCATCTCTCTGAAGCTTCTTTACTTGGCAATTGCATTTTTTTCCATCAATGGTGACTCCTTCCTCAGCCCATAAAAATGTCAACATTCACCTCCAGCTTCTTGCTGCTGGAGTCCCTTCATCCCTCTACTGGGCCTGAAGAGCAGGACTTAAGATGGGTCCTTTCCATATTTCTCTCCTATATGGTCAACTTTGAGTCATGGTAAACACTGATGTTCCCCAGGGAAACAGCACATTTCCAGCCCATCTCAAGTCTGGCCACTTCTCTTTCTTCCCACTACTCACGCCCTCACCCAAGGCGACATAAACTCATCTGGATCTCCACCGGGTGTCATTGCTGGGGACCTCACAACCACTCTTGCCTGCTCTACCCAGCCCATCACCCACCTTGCAGCCAGACTTCAGGCATGTCAGAGAAGGGGGCGTGTGGCATGCTGGGTGGGCTGGGCTGGGGATGAGAGGCAGAGTCATGTGGTGGGGTGGCAGTCTTGAAGGAGCTTGCTTCTCCCAGAGAAGTCACACGCTGCTCTATTCCTGAGTGCTGGTTTGGCAAAGGGGCTTCAATAAATACAAAGAGCCAGGCAGGGCTCATCACCCCCAGGCACTGATTCTTTTCCAGAATGAATGGAGAGCCAGCCTCTCACAAGAAAACTCTAGCTCTGCGGGACCTACTGAGCATTGGGACTGAGAGGCAGACGGCAGTTTTCCTGGTCCAAGCAAAAGGCAGTGTGGATTGCACGATTCTGGCTAGCATCTAGCCAATGGTACATACAATTTTTGGTAAAAGTTTCTCATGGATGGCTCCATCTATGCACTGGCACAGAAGTCCTTGCTTTTCAGGTGTTATTTACGAACCGTGCTGCAGAGCAGCAGCCCTCGTATGTAATCGTGCATCAGA
Organism: Dasypus novemcinctus; assembly: GCF_030445035.2. NCBI lineage: Eukaryota > Metazoa > Chordata > Mammalia > Cingulata > Dasypodidae > Dasypus > Dasypus novemcinctus. The sequence continues at coordinate 8,212,250 of NC_080697.1, forward strand.
ATTGCGTGCTGAAATTGTTTAAAAAGATTCCTGGATCCACCATCAGAAGCTCCAGTTTTGAGAATCTTGAGTGTGTTTGGACATGCGCATGTTTAACCAGCTTCCCAAGTGATTCTGATGACGATGGTCCTCAGCCCACACTTGGAGACACATCGGTGCATCAGGAAGCACTGGCTAAGTGTCCGTGCAAATTCTGACCTCTTGACCGCCCCCCCGGTTGTCCCTAGGCAGTGATTTAACCAGGATTTCCTCAAAAGGACCTATTTGCAGCAGGGAATTAAATGTTATTTTTCAAAATGAAAATGTTAGAATCTTAGTTGTAATCTTCGGGTAAACCTGTGATGGAGCTGTAAGTGTAAGAGTTTGGAAGTAGAGTGTTTACAGAATCAAAGCTATCTCCTTTATGAGGCATGGAAAAATACATTATGTCACCAAGCAAAAGCTCTTAGCATGTGCTGGACACAGTTGAGCATTTTGCATGTGCTCTCTCATGGAGGCTTGTAAGAACCCTGAAGGTAAGGCATTTATTATCATTATTATTTTAATTGTTATTATATTCCTCCTTTTTAATAAGTAGTTATATACATAGCACAAAATTCAAAATAAACAAAATGTTATACATAAAAAGTGTACCTCCCTCCTGTTTCCCAAGACACTCACTTACCCTCCCCTGATGCAAATACTAGCACTAATTTTTTTATTTGTTCAGATGAACCATATATTTATAAACATTTACAAATACATTCTTTTCTTTCCATAAAGATGGTAGCGTACCACACCATACTATACCTTGCAATTTACTCATAAAATATATATCATATATATCAGTACAGTAAATACAAAGTGTCCTCCTATTTTTTACCCCTGCCTAGAAATCCAGATTTACAAGGAAGACTGTATCCTAGTAGATATCCAGTTGTTGGACTCTCTGTGTCTCAGATTCCTCTTTGGTAAAATGAGGATAATAATGGTTCCCATCTCATATAGTTGCTGTGGGAATTTAATTAGGTTATATATATAAAGTGCCTGTTGAGTCATATAAAAAGCACTCAAAAAAGTTAGCTCTTACTAGTCTCTTAAACCATATTTCATTTAACCAGTACTCTCTTATAGGACATTTGGGTTACTTCCACACCTTTCTTGGATAAACAATGCTGTCATGTCTATCTCTGCATATATTCACTTTGCACTTGTGTCAGTATACTATAGGATCAGTACATAGAAAATATATAGCAGATTCAAAGCATATATGAATTTCATTCTTAGATAGCTATTGCCAAATTACCCTCCAAAAATTTACATCAATTTACTTTCCCAACAGAAATGCATGAATTCCTACATCTTATTGGCTTTGTGTTATCAAACTTTTCAACTTTGCCAATTTAATATAATGGGAAAAATAGTATGTTATTATGGTTTTATGTTTTCTTTTTCATATTATGAGTGGTTTTCATACATGTGAGTGATTTTTTTTTTCCTTTTCGAAGAGATTTTCTCAATTACTATTGGCCCATGGTCTTTTTCTTTATTAATTTATTGAATATTTTATACATTAAAAAATGTAGTCCTTTGTCATAATGTATTTCAAATATTTTTCCAGTTTTGTCATATGTGTTTGTTTACAGTGCTTTAAAAATATGGAGTTTTTATTTTCACAAAATTAAATTTTATCATTTTTATGGATTTTAAGAGTCCATAGAAAGGGCTTTCATAGAAAGGGCTTTCTATTACTAAGTTTATAAAAACATCTCCCATAGTTCCTTCTGGTACTTTTGTGGTTTAATATTTTAATGTTAATATCTTTGCTCTATCTGAATTTTTTTGTCTTTATTCATTTTTTAAATATTACATTAAAAAATATGAGGTCCCCATATACCCCCCACCCCCCTCTCCCCACTATTCCCCCCATAGCAACATTCTCCTCCATCATCATCAGACATTCATTGCATTTGGTGAATACATCTCTGAGCATTGCTGCACCTCATGGTCAATGGTCCACATCATAGCCCACACTCTCCCACGTTCCAACCAGTGGGCCATGGGAGGACCTACAATGTCTGGTCATTGTCCCTGCAGCACCACCCAGGACAACTCCAAGTCCCGTAAATGCCTCCACATCTCATCTCTTCCTCCCATTCCCCACACCCAGCAGCCACCATGGCCACTGTCTCCACACAAATGCCACATTTTCTTCGATTACTAATCACAATAGTTCGTGATAGAATATCAGTAAGTCCACTCTAATCCATATTTTATTCCTCCCTCCTGTGCACCTTGGATTGGTTGTATCCATTCCATATCTATATCAAGCGGGGGCTTAGATTCCACATGGATGCTGGATGCAATCCTCTTGTTTTCAGTTGTAGGCACTCTTGGCTCCATGGTGTGGTGGTTGACCTTCTTCAACTCCATGTTAGCTGAGTGGAGCAAGTCCAATAAACCAGAGTGTGGGAGCTGAAGTCTGTTGAGGCTCAGGGCCTGGCTCTCATATGGTCAGTCCAGAGATTCAGATCCCCTGGGTATATAATAAACCCCAGCACCAACTACAGTTCTGGTAAAGTAACAGGAAAGGGTTGTGAAAAGAGATCACATCTGAGTCTAGCTCTATCACATAGAAACACAAACTCCAAAGAAGGGCTAACAGACATGACACTGAACTCCATCTGCCATGACCATAAAACCTGTGGGTCTTTGTAGCCCTCAGAAGAACCAATACCTGGAGTTGTATCTACTTTATCTTTCTCTGGGACTCTGCTCATATGTGCATAAGTGAAACTCCGCTGATCACCTCCCAGCTCTTTTTTAGAGACTCATAGCCATATAAACTCATTTGTCCTTTCCATTTTCCCCTTGATTTAGGTCAAAAAGCATTTTTAACTCCTGTTATTATATGTAGACAGAGATATTCTGCTGGTCTGAGTTGAACCTTTTATTCAAGGTCATTTTCTAGTTACATCATTCAGCTGGTACTTGGTAGTATTCCCTCGGCACCAGGGAGGCTCATCCCTGGGAGTCATGTCCCATGCTGGGGGGAAGGCAACGCATTTACATGCTGAGTTTGACTTCGAGACTGGCCACATTTGAGCAACATGGAGGCTCTCAGGAGATAACTCTAGGCACACTGCTGCTCTAGGCCTTGTTCTTATTTCAGGTGCACAGGCTCACAAGCATAGTCATTACTATCGGGGGCTCACTGTTGGACCTTCATTCTTTTTTGGTCTTTGCTGTTACACTTGGGGGATTGTTGCTGTTCCTTTAGGGAATGTGATAGAGCTCCCCTGGCTAGGAACTCAGCACTCCCTCAGTTGTTTTTAATTGTTTCCACTATGAAAATATCCAAACACTTTTATGTACCCTGGATATATGCCCTGTAGAAGTCCCTGCCAACCGTGTGTCCCCTGTCAATAACATCCCACACCAGTATTCCTCCGCTGCCATTGTTGAACCTCTCTGTGATCCAATACTTCCTGAAAAGTGAAGCCCAATATATTTCCAGGTTCCCTTAATAGTAAAATGGAATATAGTGATATGTTTAAAGGTTAGATAGAGAATACATATTAATTTGGAAAAATTCTACATCCTATCTTTTTCTTTTCTTTTTTCTAATTATTAAGCTTATGCATTTATTATTAATTCTCCTATTTTCCAAAGTGGAGATTGAAGCTGAGGGATGGTAGATTACTTGGATTTTGTCGTGCAGCCACTGGCCTGGACCAGAATCCTGACTCAGCTCCCATTCAACCGTATCAGAACTTAGAGGGAATTGGAAATAATTGTGCCTTTGTACCTCACTGCTCAGGAATTCACAGCTGTGGAAAGTATACGGGATTGATGTTTGGTAGGAGCTTGTTTGTGCTGGTGCAGGCAGGGGCAGCCCAGGGCAGACCTCGGCAAGGAATAGAGATGAGAGGTGCTGGGCTTGGGGCACAGGCAGGAAGGAGTCAGGGAGAAGGCGTGACAGCTTCCTCGCTGGACACATGCCGTCCTGGCTACAAGGCTCGGCAGCTGTCCCTGGGCAGAAGAAGGGCTGGTGGGAGAGGCTGGGCAGGTCCCCAGCGCCGTGCACTGCCTTTGTCCTTGTCTGCCCTGCTCTCCATCCCCTGGCTTCTCCCTGTCCTTCCTTGACAAAGAGAATGGAAGACGTTCTGAAGCTGCCAAGCTGAAGATTGCTCCTTCTGGAGAAGGGGCAAAAACCCTCTTCTTCCTATTCTTCCAGAGGTTTAGAAAGCAGTCCTGGTTTTATGACTTCACTATCCAGGGGTTTCCTGGTTAGACCAGCCATTAAAGGCCATCAAGTGAGAAGAGATCAATTGTTCTACTGACAGGTCTTGGGGCCCTGAGCCAGTCACTTCCTCACTGGCAAAGGCATCTTTGGTTTTACAATTTTTAAGTCTTCCAAAGCATTTTAACACAAACCTGCAATGAAAAATTCAGTAGTAGGAAGTAGGAAGGTGAGTCATGGGCAAAGTTTATGGGTGTCCTGATCTATGACCCCCTCTGGGGAAGGGAACCCCCATGGCACCTGCTTTGGCCTTGACTGCTGCTGCCATCCACACTGGCCCAGACCAGGTAGCTGGGTATGGCCAATGGGAAGGGGGCCCAGGCATGGATCCGCGGGGAGGTGCAGGCCCCCTGCTCTCCGTCTTTGCCGTTGCCACCCAGGGCAGAGGGTGGGAAAAGACAATGGCTACCAGGCCCCAGGGCAAAACTGAGGCTACTTAAAAGGCTCTAAAAACCAGATTCGCAGCCCTGGAGCTCTGCTGGGGAACCCCTGCCTTGGCAGGGCCTTGCTTTGGACCCCTGCCATGTGCCCCCAAACTCCTAACAAGTCTGTGGCACGATGCAGAGAGGTCTGTGTCCCGGGCCCCCCATCCTGGGATTACGTCCTGTGGGGGCTCTCCAAAGCTCTGTCTCCCCCGGCTTCAGTCAAACCCTGAAGACACTACCCAAGACACAGACTAGCCAAGAGAAAGAGGGAAGAAGAGCAGAAGTGGTGAGATGTGAGAGGAAGGCAGGTGTGAGAATGGGCAAGATGAGAGCACTGTGAGGATGGGTCAACGGGGACAGGAGGAGGAAGGAAGGACGGAGGCAGGGAGGTTCTTGCTCTGAGCCCTTATTCTGAAACCTGGTGCCTCCCTGCCATGAGGTACTGGAGTCCACGTTATGGCTGTAGGGTGGAAAGTGCCCATTTGCCAAGTGAGGGGTATCTCGGGCAATGAAGGGTGTACTGAAGTTCAAAAGAGGGCCAATTTGTGGCAGTTTTGACTGTTTGTGGGTCTGTCAGTTCCTGGGGGTTGCCTAAGAATGAACAGAATGAACTGTAAATTCTAGAATCCTTGGGTGTGGTCATGAAGGTGAAATATGCTGAGAAGGGACCCCCACCTAGCAGGGGGTATAGCTCAGGGGGTAGAGCACTTGACTGTCTGTCAAGAGGTTCTTGGTTCAAATCCGGGTGCCCCCTGCTGGGTTTTTGTTTCTTTTTCCTTGACCTCGTATTTTACAAACTAGAAATGTCCTTAACCACTATTCTTCCTCAGACTTGTTTTTTTTTCAGCTGAGTTCTCTGTCTTGGCATATTGAGATCTAGTAGATTGAACTATTCACTGGAATTTTTCACCCTGTACAGTAAACACACCATTTGCCAAATGCCTTTTCAGTTTCTTCCCTAGAGGTGGGTGTCCTTCCCATTAATTTACTCTGAACTTGACCATATCAATCAGTTTGGACAAAATGGGAGATGAAGACCACACAGTTATTTAAACAGGGGGTATTTACTATAAAGAATTATTAAGTTATGAAAGGAGAGTAACTATAAAGATGTAAGGGAAATTCTACAGGATGCCCTGGTGAGGGAGAGTACCTAAGCAAGGACAAATTTAGGCAGGCAATCCCTCCCCAAGTTTGGGGTTCAGATCTCATTGAAGAAGGTGTTATTGCAGCCGACTCACTGAGTTGCCCCAACCAGAGCTGGTCACAGTCCCCAGAGGGAAGCAGCTCTCTGGGGTGGAGATGAGCCCCTCGCAAGTGTGACACCTGGAGCATGCAGTGCCCACATGTGGTGGGGTGGGACATGGGAAACCGACCTCTGGACCAGCAGCAAGCAGATGCCAGTAGGCTGCACAGATTGGGTGTAGGGACACAGCTGTAGGTGTGAGACTTGGAGCACCCCCAATGTCCACATTTAGGGTAGGGATGGGGACAGGAATTTGGTCAGCAGCCTGGCCAGGGCTTTGAGGTTGCCTGGGGACTCCATTCTGTAGCCTCCCACATGGGGTACACATATTTGCACCACTGACCAACAGTGCAGCAGGAGTCAGGTAAAAAAGCAAAAATATGCAGTAAGAACTAGGAATTGAAGACCCCTTCCTCCTGTGGTATTTCTCCAGCCCTGTTTACTGACAAGGACCCTTATGTTAATATTTTGCTCAGTGTAAAGGAGAAATCCTTAAGGAATTCAGTCCATTACCACAGTGCTAGTATGGAAGGGTGAATCTGGAGCTGAGTTAACCAAGTGAATAACCCAATAACTGGCGCACCGTACTTGCTTTGGTCAATGGGACCTTAGTAGATGTGATGCAAGCAGGCCCTGGAAATCAGCCTGCAAGGTTGTGCTTGCCCTCAGGTACTTCCACTATTTGCATGAGATGCCCTCTTCCAGTCAAAGGCTGTCCTTGCAGCCTGGGGCCCAGAAAGAATACACATGGTCCAACAGTGGGCCAAACTCGCATGAGGAGCCAAGGTTAGCTAGACCTGCACCTTGAAGCAGAGTCACAGAGTCAATCCCAGCCTAGGTTACCTCTTGTCTCTCAATTTGCAGAACCATGAACATTAGACTAAATGGTGATTGTTGTGTGCCACAGACTTTTGGGGTGTCATGATATGCAACATCACTGCAAGAAAAACATGGAAATACAAAAATTGATATTGAGAAGGGGCTCCTGCTGTAAGAAAAGCCTGAGATAGATGGCAATATCTTCCTGATGAAGTGTTGGGGGGCAAGGAATCTGTTCTAGTCAGCAGGAAAGAGAATGTGGAACAATAGTGGCCCATGATAATCTGGAAGGAAGAAAAGATATCTGAGATTATAGAGTTGGGGAAGGATATTTCAAGGTAAAAATGTGAAATGCATGAGCTATTTTTTATAGGCTGCTTGGTGGAAAGGACACCCATCTCTGGTGAAGAAACTGAAAAGACACTTGGCAGAAGGTGTGGTTACAGTATAGGGTGAAGGATTGGGGCTAATAGTTCAATCTACTGTATCTCAATATGCCAGGAGAGAGACTTCAGTTGAAAAAAACAACAGTCTGAGGAAGAGTAGTGGTTAAGGACATTTCTAGTTTGTAAAATACTAGGTCAAGGAAAAAACCAAAAACCCAGCAGGGGGCACCCAGATTTGAACCAGGAACCTCTTGACATACAGTCAAGTGCTCTACCCTTGAGCTATACCCCCTGCTAGGTGGAAGTTCCTTCTCAGCATATTTCACCTTCATGACCACACCCAAGGATTCTAGAATTTATAGTAAGAATCATATCCTTAGGAAGAATTCCTTCCTGTGGATGAGAACCTATTGCCCATGAAACCTTCTTTTGATTAGGTTATTCAGTAGGGCATGACCCAGGGATGGTCTTAACCCTCTTACTGGAATACTTTATGAATAGGATGAATATGGAGAAAGACACACAGAAAAACCCGCAGCAGGCGAGAGAGAAAGCCACAGGAGCAAAGAGAGAGGAAACCAAAAGCTGAAAGCAACGAAAACTGGAAGAGAAGGGAGAGACTGGTAGACACCTCCATGTGCCTTACCCTATGACAGAGGAGTCCAGCCGCTGGCCTTCAGGGCGAAAGCATCAGCCGGTGAGGCCTTCATTTAGACATTTTTCTCAGCCTCAAAACTGTAAGCTTACAATCTATATAATCTCCATTGTAAAAGCCAACCCATTTTTATTCTGTTTAGTTTGGTAACCTAGCAAACTAAAACACTGCTTTTTTTTTTTTTTAAAGGAGGTACCAGGGATTGAAACTCGGACCTCATATACACAAAGCAGGCACTCAATCACTGAGCTCTACCCACTCCACTAAAACACCACTTTTGATAGATACTTCAAGAAAGATTTAAGTTTGAAAGAGAATTGGCTGGTTTGTAATTAGAATTCAGAGGCGATATAAACAGCCCAGAAATGGTATAGTCGGAATAATGAAACTGTTCTCTCCAAAATGGAGACCATTACTGTATCACCTTAGGAAAAAGTGTAAATCTAGAGCCTTTCCAGTAAGAGATGGTGTGGCATTTTGAGATTATTTATGAATCCCAAAAAAAGAGGCTATATTTTTACACTATTCTATTCCCATGTGTGTGTTACCCTTCGAATGTATTACCATCAACTGACATGTTTTGATTAAATTACCTGTTCAGATTAAGGTTTTGATTCGACCGTGTCAGAAAGGCATGACTCAGATTGAGTCCCCACCTCTTCGTGGGCTGCTATCTGGAGACAGCCCCTCAAAAAGCACACGGGAAGAGAGAGAGATCTCCATGGAGTTCAGAGGAGAGAACTTTGTCATGTTACAGAAATGAGAAGGCTCAATAAGCTAAAGCCTGGGGAGAGGAGAGCCATTTCCCCGAGAGTTTGCAGTTGAAGAGAACAAAGCGGCATAGCAGCTAAGAAGGCATGGAAAGAAACTAGTCCTGTATCAGCCTATAGCTGAGATTGGAAGAAGCTGGGCCCACGGAGCCTTAAGAGGAAGAAGGAAGGAGAGACCAGGCAGAGCTCTTGCTTCAACACGTGGCAACAGACTTTGGTGACCTTCAGTTGGATTCTTCAGGGCCTTGTAAATATAAGCTTCTACCTGCAAATAAACAGCTTTTATAAGAGCCAACAGATTTCTGGTACTTTGCACCAGCACCCATATGGCTGAGAAATTCTCCTCCTATATTATTGCTGTAACTTTCATGTAATCTAAAGCTTCTTTAAAAATATTTTTAAAAAGCCCTCCTTTAGTCTCATTTCCAGCAAAACTTCTCAAGAGTTCACTAGGCTTACTCTTTGTTTTCTCCCTTGTGATTCCATCATTAACTCTTTCCATTCATTCTTTTGTTCCTATCCTTCCACTGAAATTATATATTTTATTTATTTATTTATTTATTTGTCTTTATTCATTTTTTTAATATTACATTCAAAAAATATGAGGTCCCCATATACCCCCCACCCCCCTCTCCCCACTACTCCCCCCATAGCAACATTCTCTTCCATCATCATGAGACATTCACTGCATTTGGTGAATATATCTCTGAGCATTGCTGCACCTCATGGTCAATGGTCCATATCATAGCCCACACTCCCCACGTTCCATCCAGTGGGCCATGGGAGGACCTAAAATGTCCAGTAATTGTCCCTGTAGCACCACCCAGGACAACTCCAAGTCCCGAAAATGCCTCCACATCTCATCTCTTCCTCCCTTTCCCCACACCCAGCTGCCACCATGGCCACTTTTTCCACAACAATGCCACATTTTCTTCGATTACTAATCACAATAGTTCATGTATAGAATATCAGTAAGTCCACTCAAATTCATATTCTATTCCTCCCTCTTGTGGACCTTGGATTGGTTGTGTCCATTCCACATCTATGTAAAGAGGGGGATTAGAGTCCACATGGATGCTGGATGCAATCCTCCTGCTTTCAGTTGTAGGCACTCTTGGCTCCATGGTGTGGTGGTTGACCTTCTTCAACTTCATGTTAGCTGAGTGGGGCAAGTCCAATAAACCAGAGTGTGGGAGCTGAACCAGGCTCAAGGCCTCGTTCTCATATGGTCAGTCCAGAGATTCAGATCCCCTGGGTATATATTAAACCCCAGCACCAACTACAATTCTGGTAAAGTAACAGGAAAGGCTTGTGAAAAGAGATCACATCTGAGTCTAGCTCCATCACACAGAAACACCAACTCCAAAGAAGTGCCAACAGACATGGCACTGAACTCCATCTGCCATGACCATAAAACCTGTGGGTCTTTGTAGCCCTCAGAAGAACCAATACCTGGGGTTGTATCTACTTTATCTGTCTCTGGGACTCTGCTCATATGTGCATAAGGGAAACCCCTCTGATCACCTCCCCGCTCTTTTTTAGAGACTCATAGCCATATAAATTCATTTGTCCTTTCCATTTCCCCCTTGATTTAGGTCAAAAAGCATTTTTAACTCCTGTTATTATATGTAGACAGAGATATTCTGCTGGTCCGAGTTGAACATTTTATTCAAGGTCATTTTCTAGTTACATCATCAGCTGGTACTTGGTAGTATTCCCTCGGCACCAGGGAGGCTCATCCCTGGGAGTCATGTCTCATGCTGGGGGAAGGCAATGCATTTACATGCTGAGTTTGGTGTCGAGACTGGCCACATTTGAGCAACACAGAGGCTCTCAGGAGGTAACTCTTAGGCACACTGCTGCTCTAGGCCTTGCTCTTATTTCAGATGCACAGGCTCATAAGCATAGTCATTAGTATCAGGAGCTCAGTGTTGAACCTTCATTCATTATCGTCTTTGCCATTGCACTTGGGGGATTTTTGATGTTCCTTTAGGGACTGTGATAGAGCTCCCCTTGCTAGGAACTCAGCACTCCCTCAGTTGTTTTTTTAATTGTTTCCACTATGAAAACATCCAAACATTTTTATGTTCCCTGGATATATGCCCTGTAGAACTCCCTGCCAACCATGTGTCCCCTGTCAATAACATCCCACACCAGTATTCCTCCACTGCCATTGGTTGAACCTCTCTGTGATCCAAAACTTCCTGAAATGTGAAGCCCAATATATTGCCAGGTTCCCTTAATAGTAAAATGGAATATAGCTATGAGTTTAAAGGTTAGATATAGGATACATATTAATTTGGAAAAATTCTACATCCTATCTTTTTCTTTTCTTTTTTCTAATTATTAAGTTTATTTTCACAAGAGTTTTAGATCACAGTACTTCATGTATACAATATACAGTACTCCCACATATCCAACATAAAACCTTTTCCTTCCACAGCAATTATCTTTTAACATATTCATATCATATTTACTGAAACTGATGTACAGATATTGAGACAATAGCTTTCAAACAAGGTAACATTTGTGTTTACATTGTGGTTTATATTTTAGACAATACAATACAATTTTCTAAATTTTTAGTTATCTTACATTTTACATTATGATTTACATTTTAGCCTATCAGCCCCTATATATTTTTGGTTTAATTTTACATGTCTTATATCCATCCTTGCGTACTCTTGTGAAACACTTCTATTGCCCACACATTTACATTGGCTCCATCTATTCAATACCTGTTTCCCCCTCCCAATAGGGCCCACAGTGACAGTCAATCTTCATTCCTTGAAGAACTATGTTCAGAGATACTTGCAATAATGTTGAGGGCTTGACTTGCTCAACTGCCCTAATGCCCTGGGAGCCACCATTTCTCTTGAGAGATACAGTTCCCTCTATTTGATGGCATCAGTCCTCCCCAGGATGTGGGTATACCTTCACTCTCTTTATATGGGTCTCTATCCAATGATATAACCCACTCTGGCAAAATGAGCATTCCCATATTCCCTAGGAATCTGTCCTGCATCAGATTATATTTTAAACAGCTAACTTTCCTTATTATATTTTTGAAAAGGTTTTCTCAGCAATATACTCTCAACGAACACCTGACAATCTCCTATGTTTGTATGTTGCCCCACCCTTCCCCCAATTTCTTGAGCAGTATTACCCATCCTCTATCCCTAGCCCCCTCAAGCCCACAAAGACCCACCCAAGGTAATCGTATGCCCCCACTTTATCCCTTCCTTGTACACATACTTACCTCCAGCTTATCAAAGATTTCATCCATGCAGATGTCAGCTTACATCCTTCCTCTACCTCCTGACTTCCTGTAAGCCTATTTTCCAGTCTCTAGCTCTCTGAGGCAGCTTGGTTTACTTATTTCATATCATTGAGGTCTTGTAGTATTTGTCCTTCAATGCCTGGGTTGCTTCACTCAATATAAGGTTCTCAAGATTCATCTATGTTATGACGTGTGTTTGTAGCGTACTTGTTCTTAAAGCCGAGTAGTATTCCATTGCATGTATATACCACATTTTATTGATCCACTCATCTGTTGATGGGTATTTGGGTTGATTCCAACTTTTGGCGATAGTGAACAATGCTGCTATGAACATTGGTGTGCATATATCGGTTTGTGTCCTTGTTTTCAGTTCTGCTGGGTATATACCCAGCAGTGGAATTGCTGGGTCGTATGGCAAATCTATGGTTAGTTTTTTGAGAAACTGCCAAACTATCCTCCAGAATGGTTGGACCCTTTTGCATTCCCACCAGCAGTGGATGAGTGTTCCCATTTTTTCACATCCTCTCCAGCATTTGTAGTCTTCTGTTTTTTTCATAGCTGCCAATCTTATGGGAGTAAGATGGTATCTCATTGTAGTTTTCATTTGCCTTTCCCTGATAGCTAAAGATTTGGATTATTTTTTTCATGTGCTTTTTAGCCATTTGTATTTCTTCTTTGGAGAAGTGTAAGTTTAAATCTTTTTCCCATTTTTTAAATGGGTTGTTTATCTTTTTATTTTCAAGATATAGGAGTTCTTTATATATGCAAGTTATAAGTCTCTTATTGGATATATGGTTGCCAAATATTTTGTGCCATTGTGTCTGTCCCTTTTTACTTTCTTGACAAACTCCTTTGAGGTGCAGAAGGCTTTAATTTTGAGGAAGTCCCATTTATCTCTTTGTTCTTTTGCTGCTCGTGCTTTTGGTGTGATGTTCTTTAGCCATTTCCTATTACAAGGTCTTGTGGGTGTTTTCCTACACTGCTTTCCAAGCTCTTTATGGTCTTGGCTTTTATATTTAGGTCTTTGATCCATCTTGAGTTGATCTTTGTATAAGGTGTGAGATGGTAATCCTCCTTCATTCTTCTACATATGGATATCCAGTTCTCCAGGCACCATTTGTTGAATAGGCCATTCTCTCCCAGTTGATTTTAGTTTGGTGGTTTTATCGAATATTATATGGCTATATAAATAAGATTCTATATCAGAACTTTCAATTCGATTCCATTGGTTTGTGTGTCTCTCCTAATGCCAATATCATGCTGTTTTCACTATTGTAACTTTGTAATGTTTTGAAGTCAGGTAGTGTGATTCCTCCAATTTCATTTTTCTTTTTCAAAATGTCTTTGGCTATTCGGGGCCTCTTTCCTTTCCAAATAAATTTCATAGTTAGTTTTTCTAGTTCCTTAAAGAATGCTGTATTGATTTTTATTGGGATTGCATTGAATGTGTAGATCAGTTTTGGTAGGACAGACATCTTAATAATATTTAGTCTTCCTATCCATGAACAGGGAATATTCTTCCATTTATTTAGGTCTTCTTTGATTTCCTTGAATGGTCTTGTGTAGTTTTTGGTGTATAAGTTTTTTACATCTTTAGTTAAATTTATTCCTAAACATTTGATTTTTTTATTTACTATTTTAAATGGTATTTGTTTCTGGATTTCCTCCTGATCTTGCTCATTATTGGTGTAGAGAAATGCTACTGATTTTTTGCATTGATCTTATAACCTGCGACTTTACTAAACTCATTTATGAGTTCTAGAAGCTTTGTTGTAGACTTCTCAGGGTTTTCTATGTATAGGATCATGTCTTCTGCATATAATGAAATTTTGACTTCTTCTTTTCCAATTTGAATGCAATTTTATATCTCATTCTTGCCTCAGTGCTCGAGCAAGTACTTCTAAGGCAATGTTAAATAGATGGGGAGAAAGTGGGCATCCTTGTCTTGTTCCTGAATTTAGAGGGAAGGATTTTAGGATTTCTCCATTGGAAACGATGTTGGCTGTGAGTTTTTCATATATACTCTTTATCGTGTTAAAAAAATTTCCTTGTATTCCAATCTTTTTGAGTGTTTTTATCAAGAAAGGGTGCTGTATTTTGTCAAATGCTTTTTCTGCATTTATAGATATAATCATATGATTTTTTTCCTTCAATCTGTTTATATGGTGTATTACATTGATTGATTTTCTTATGTTCAACCATTCTTGCATGCCTGGAATGAATCCCACTTGGTCGTGTTGTATAATTCATTTAATGTGTTGTTGAATATGATTAGCAAGTATTTTGTTGAGTGTTTTTGCGTCTAGGTTCATTAGAGATATTGGTCTGTAATTTTCCTTTCTTGTGGTGTCTTTGTTTGGCTTTGTTACTAGGGTAATGTTGGCATCATAGAATGAGTTAGGCAATGTTCCTTCTGTTTTGATTTTTTGGAAGAGTTTCAGCAGGATTGGTGTTAGTTCTTTCCGGAATGTTTTGTAGAAGTCACCTGTGAAGCCGTCTGGCCCTGGGCTCTTCTTAGTTGGGAGGTTTTTGATGACTGATTCTATCTCTTTACTTGTGATTGGTTTGTTGAGATCATCAATTTCTTCTTTCGTCAATATAGGCTGCTTATGTGTTTCTAGGAATTTGTCCATTTCCTCTGAATTGTCATTTTTGTTGGAATATAGTTTTTCAAAATATCCTCTTATGATAGTCTTTATTTCTGTGGGGTCAGTGGTGATATCTCCTTTCTCATTTCTTATTTTGTGTATTTGCATCTTCTCTCTTTTTTTCTTTGTTAGTCTTGCTAAAGGTTTGTCAATTTTATTGATCTTCTCAAAACACCAGCTCTTGGTCTTGTTTATCTTTTCATGTGCTTTCTTATTTTCTATTTCATTTAGTTCTGCTCTTATCTTTGTTATTTCTTTCTTCTTCCTGTGGGATTACCTTGTTTTTTTTTTTTTTACTAATTCCTCCAAATGTGTAGTTAGTTCTTCAATTTTTGCTCTTTCTTCTTTTTTGATGTATGAATTTATGGCTGTAAATTTCCCTCTCAGTACTGCTTTTGCTGCATCCCATAAATTTTGGTATGTTGTGTTATCATTATCATTTGTTTCAAGGTAGTTATTGATTTCTTCTTTGACCCACTGTTTTTCTAAGAGTGTGTTGTTTAATTTCCATATCTTGGTGTGAAATCTGGGCCTCTGGCCCTTGAAGATTTCCAGCTTCACTCCACTGTGGTCAGAGATATTATTTTGTATGATTTCTATCTTTGTGAATTCATTAAGCCTTTATTTTTGGCCTAGCATGTGGTCTATCTTGGAGAATGATCCATGTGCACTTGAGAAAAATGTATATCCTGCTGTATTTGGGTGTAATGATCTGTATATGTCTATTAGATCCAGCTCCTTTAATACGCTGTTCAAATGTTTTCTTTCTTTAGTGATTCTCTTTTGAGATTTTCTGTCCAGAGTTGATACTGGTGTATTAAAATCTCCCACTATAATTGTAGAGGCACCTATTCTTTCACTTAGTTTTTTGCAGTGTTTGCCTCAAGTATTTAGAGGCACCCTTGTTAGGAGCATAAATATTTATGATTGTTCATTCTTCTTGACAGATTGTCCCTTTCACTAATATGTAGTATCATTCTTTGTCTCTCACAATGGTTTCACATTTAAAGTCTATTTTGTCTGATATTAATATAGCTATTCCTGCCTTTTTTTTGGTTATTGTTTGCTTGTAAAATTGTTTTCCAGCCATTCACTTTCAGCTTCCATGAACCCCTGTGTCTAAGATATGTCTCTTGTATATGCATTTTGATGGGTCATATTTCCTTATCCAATGTCTCAGTCTGAATCTTTTGATATGTGAGTTTAATCTGTTGATATTCAGTGTTATTACTTTCAAGGAATTATTTATTTTAGCCATATTTTGATTGGACTTGTGTTTGTGATATTTTGTTTGTTTGTTTTTTTTTCTCTTTTTGTCTTTTTTGTTGTTCTTACTCTCTCCTCCACCTCTGCCTGTCCTGTTTTTTCCTTTCTTCCTGCAGAACTCCCTTTAGAATTTCTTGAAGGGCAGGTTTCTTGTTGGCATAGTCTTTCAATTTCTGTTTATCTGTGAATATTTTGAACTCTCCATCATTTCTGAATGCTAGTTTAGCTGGATAGAATATTCTTGGTTGGAAATTTTTTTCTTTTAGTACCTTGACTATATCATACCACTGCCTTCTTTCCTCCATTGTTTCAGATGAGAAATCAGCAATTAATCTTATGGAGCCTCCCTTGTATGTGATGGTTTTCTTTTCTCTTGCTGCTTTTAAAATTTTCTCTTTGTCTTGAGCATTGGGTAATTTGACAAGTATATGTCTTGGGGTGGGCCTGTTGGGGTTTATGATGTTTGGGGTGTGTTCTGCTTCTTGGATATGTACGCTTGTCTCTCTCAGTAGATTTGAGATGTTTTCAGCCATTATTTCCTTCAACACCCCTTCTGACCCCTTTCCCTTCTCTTCTCCTTCTCGGATGCCTATAATACATATGTTTGTGCATTTTGCATTGTCATTCAGGTCCATAAGTCCAGAGCGGGATTTTTTCTATCTTTTTATCCATCAATTCTACTATCTGTTTGACTTCTGATATACTGTCTTCCACATTGCTAATTCGCTCCTCTGCCTCTTCTAATCTGCTGCTATTTGCTGAGAGTGTATTTTTTATTTCTTGAACTGTGGTGTTCATTCCCATCATATCTGTTATTTTTTTGCCTATGTCTGCAATTCCTCTCCAAGTGTTTTCTTCATATTGTTAATCTCTTCCTTTACTTCATTATGTTGGTCTCTAATATATGTTTTGAGATCTTTAATTACTTGTCCGATGTTCTGCTCCCCTTCCTGGTTTTTTGGTCATTGGCTTCAGCAATGTTTTCCTGATTATTGGTTTGGTTTGTAGTTTTTTGTTGCTGTCTGTTCATCATTTTATCTTGATGAGTTTAATCAGTTCCTTAGCTTTTTTGTGTAGTCTTGGGGATTAATTAGTTGTTGTTCTTGTGTAAGTCTTATGTCTTCTCTTTTTCACTTTGTTCTTCTTACTCTAATTTCTTGTTGCTGGCTAAGTTCACTTTGAAGGAAAATATTAGGGCCAGGGAAAGGAAATTGTGTAAGAATAGAAAATGTGTAAAGTAGTATCGGTAATAAATGTTAACAGAGAAACAATGTGAGTGGGAGAATGGATATTCGACTCATATAAGTTGTGTAGAGTTATAGCAGTAAGTAGAGTACCTATAATGAGATAATCAACTGAATATGGGGAGGAATATAGCATGAATTAAAAAGCCAGTGTTTTCATGAGAGAGGGAAAGAGAAAGGAAAGACAATAATATCAAGAATGGATAAAAGACAGAAAACAGAACAAAGGTATTAGAAATTAAAAGTTAGACAATTTGGGGACCAAAGAAAGGGAGGTGGAATGTAAGAGAGACAGTAGATGATGGAGGATAGCAAGATATGGGGGAAAGGGGATAGTGTAGGTGAACAAAATCAGTTCACACAGAAACGAGGAGATGGAGGATGGGGAACCACAGCAAATGTGAAGTGCTCCCTGCAGTACCTATTGTATAAATAAAATAAAATAAAATAAGAAGAAAAAGAGAGAAAAGAAAAAAAGAGAAGAAGACAAGGGGGGTGAGCAAAAAAAAGGGAGGGAAACAAGTAAGAAAAAGAAAATAAGAAAAAAAAACCCTAAATAAATGAAAAAGGACCTGGGGGGATACAATGGGAGAAAAGACAAGGAGCTAATGCAGTATTAGCAACCAAGACAATTAAAAAAAAGAAAAAAGAGAAAAAGAAAAAAAAAAAACCACAAACGCCGAGGGCTCGGATAACCAAGGAACTCAGATGGACCTCAGGGCATGGTGGATTCAGAGATGGAAAGTCTGTGATATTGCAGAGTCAAGAAGTGTGAGTCTCCGAAGTGTGGGCCACCAGGGTTTAGGGGACACAGACCTGAGTACCACGCATCCGGTTAACATGGAGCCTAGGAGCACCACTGCTCAATGCAGCCTTCAGGGATCCCCGCAGCTGGGTACCCACCCTACAGGGAGGGGTCATGCCCGCAAAGTCTGACCTCTGTCTCAGAAACCCAAAATTCCACCTCTCACAAGAGTCTCTTCTGTCACTGTCTCACCAAATCGACTTCAAGACCTCCCACCCTGCAAGCCCCCGAAACAGCCTGCTGGGGGCGCTGCTGTACTACAAACAATTCAGGGACTGCCACAGCTAGGCCGCCAGCCCTAGGGGGAGGGGCTCTAGCTAGAAGCTCTGACCTCTGTTTCAGAAACCCAAAATTCCACATCTCTCAAGAATCTCCTCCATCACTGTCTCACCAAATCAACTTCCAAACATGCCCACCCTGCAAGCCCCCGAATAGCCCACTCAGGGCTTGGGAACTCCCCAGTGTAGCAAAGCCTCCAGAGATCTCTGCCGTTGGGCCGCCAGTCCCAGGGGGAAGCGTCCCACGCACAGCTCCGATCTCCATGAAAGAGACCCAAAATTCTTCATTTTACAAGAATCTTCTCTGTCACTGTCCCACTAAATTGACGTCCAGACACCTCCTGCCCTGCAAACACCCAAAACAGCCTAGTCCAGCAGGATTCCAACCCTACTCAGCTGCTTCTCTGCAGGAGAGATTATAAGGTGCACTCACTCAGACACCATCTTGCCCCCCTTCCCCTAAAATTATATTTTTCAAGGTCATGGATGATGTGTGTCTTGCCAAAGCCAAAGCCAGTGATGGAAGATATATTGTCCTCTTCCAACTCTGACTCTCAGTAGCAGCTGATGGAGCAGATCCCTCCCTTCTCCAGGCTTCTGTGATGACAGATTTCCTTGGTTCTTCCCCTACCTTGCTGGCCTCTGTTCTTTGCTACTACTCCTTGCCTAACTCTTTTCCTTCCATATTCTGTCTACTATCATCCAGTCCTGTGACTTTAAATAAAATCTGTAAGGTAAAGAAGCCAAGTCTTCAGCTCCAGCTCTGACCTCTGACTCATACCCAACTTCACATCTGGCTTCTTCACTTAAATGTCTAACATGACATCTTAAATTTAATGAGTTTAAATCTGAGCTCTTGATCCGCTCCTTCTATCCTGTGCTGCTCACCCTTATCTTCATCAAAACAAATGGTCCCACCAGCTACTCAGTTGATCAGGTTCCATATCTGGATTCATCCATGGTTCTTCTCTTTCTTTCCTATTCCATATTCCAGCCATCAGTAATCAAATACGTCTATCAAACTTGGTAAATTCTTACCATCTCCACAGCCATAACTTCTTTTAAAAGGTGCCAAATTCCTTAACTAGGTTACTGTACCAGCAGCCTGGTTGAGCTTCCATTGTCACCTCCCATGGTAAATTCTCCATCCACCATCTTTTTAAAATATCTTTTTTTCATAAAACTCTCCTGCTTTACACCTTCCAAAGGATTCCTTTTATAGTGTGAATAAAAATCTAAATCCCTTAATTTTGTCTCTCAAAATTCCTTTACATTTCACACAATAGGAGCTGGTAACCATTTCCTGTCCTTGGGTGTAGACTCTGCAGGTCCCATGGCTTCCTCCTTACCCTTGGTTCAAGTCACTCTAGTTATTCTCAAGTCTTAATTCAGATATGAGGATGCCTGAGCCTGTGCAAAAATGAAAACCCTGAACAGGACTTAATCCTCACTCCTCTCTCATTCTCTCTTTTAAGACTTGCTTCAAGTCTACAACCTGCAAGGCGAAAGTGAGGCTTTGTCTTTCTCAAGTTCTCTACATTGTGCTCCTCTTCTTTTCCACCATTCCATCTTAACAGCTTCAGAACCTCTTTCAGAGGGGCAGCGTATAGGAAGGAGTGGTGAGGCAAAAGAAAATTGTGAGCTCTCAGGTTTCAAGATCTTTCTTTCTCACTTTCTCACAAGAGAAAGCATTCTCAGCAAGTTTTTGTGAACTTCTTGGAGGTCACTTTACTGACCCATCTCTGAAGCTTCTTTACTTGGCAATTGCATCTGTTTCCATCAATGGTGACTCCTTCCTCAGCCCATAAAAATGTCAACATTCACCTCCAGCTTCTTGCTGCTGGAGTCCCTTCATCCCTCTACTGGGCCTGAAGAGCAGGACTCAAGATGGGTCCTTTCCATCTTTCTCTCCTATATGGGGCACTTTTAGTCATGGGAAACACTGATGTTCCCCAGGATAACAGCACATTTCCGGCCCATCTCAAGTCTGGCCACTTCTCTTTCTTCCCACTACTCATGTCCTCACCCAAGGCAACGTAAACTCATGTGGATCTCCATCGGGTGTCATTGTTGGGGACCTCACACCCACTCTTGCCTGCCCTCCCTAGCCCATCACCCACCCTGCAGTCAGACTTCAGGCATGTCAGAGAAGTGGGCATGTGGCATGCTGGGTGGGCTGGGCTGGGGATGAGAGGCAGAGTCATGTCGTGTGGTGGCAGTCTTGAAGGAGCTTACTTCTCCCAGAGAAGTCACATGCTGCTCAATTCCTGAGTGCTGGTTTTGCAAAGGGGCTTCAATAAGTACAAAGAACCAGGCAGGGCTCATCACCCCCAGGCACTGATTCTGTTCCAGAATGAATGGAGAGCCAGCCTCTCGCCAGAAAACTCTAGCTCTGCGGGACCTACTGAGCATTGGGACTGAGAGGCAGCTGGCAGTTTCCCTGGTCCAAGCAAAAGGCAGTGTGGATTGTGTGATTCTGGCTAGCATCAAGCCAATGGTACATACAATTTTTGGTAAAGGTTTCTCGTGGATAGCCCCGTCCATGCACTGGCACAGAAGTCCTTGCTTTTCAGGTGTTATTTACGAGCCGTGCTGCAGAGCAGCAGCCCTCGTATGTAATCGTGCATCAGAATTGCGTGCTGAAATTGTTTACAAAGGTTTTGGGTCCACCATCAGAAGTTCCAGTTTTGAGAATCCTGAGTGGGTTTGGACATGTGCATGTTTAACCAGCTTCCCAAGTGTTTCTGGTGATGATGGTCCTCAGCCCACACTTGGAGACACATCGGTGCGGTAGATAGCACTGGCTAAGTGTCTGTGCAAATTCTGGCCTCTTGACCATCCCCCTGTGTGTCCCCAGGCAGTGATATAACCAGGATTTCCTCAAAAGGACCTATATGAAGCAGGGAATTAAATGTTATTTTTCAAAATGAAAATGTCAGAATCTTAAGTGTAATCTTTGGGCTAAACTCGTGATGGAGCTATAAGTGTAAGAGTTTGGAAGATAGAGTGTTTATAGAATCAAAGCTATCTCCTTTATGAGGCAGGGAAAAATACATTATGTCACCAAGCAAAAGCTCTTAGCGTGTGCTGGACACAGTTGAGCATTTTGCATGTGCTCTCTCATCGAGCCTTATAAGAACCCTGAAGGTAAGGCATTTATTATTAATTCTCCTGTTTTCCAAAGTGGAAATTGAAGCTGAGAGATGGTAGATGTCTTGTATTTTGTCGCTCAGTCACTGTCCTGGACCAGAATCCTGACTCAGCTCCCTTTCTACCATAACAGAACTTAGAGGGAATTGGAAATAATTGTGCCTTTGAACCTCACTGCTCGGGAATTCACAGCTGTGGCAAGTATAAGGGATTGATGTTTGGCAGGAGTTTCTTTGTGCTGGTGCAGTCAGGGGCAGCCCAGGGCAGACCTGGACAAGGAACAGAGATGAGAACTGCTGGGCTGGGGGCATGGGCAGGAAGGTGTCACGAAGAAGGGGTGACGGCTTCCTCGCTGGACAGTGCCACCCTGGCCACAAGGCTCGGCCGCTGTCCCTGGGCAGAAGTGCTGGTGGGAGAGGCCGGGCAGGTTCCCAGCGCCGTGTGCTGCCTTTGTCCTTGTCTTCCCTGCTCTCCATCCCCTGGCTTGTCTCCTGGCCTTCCTTGACAGAGAGGATGGAGGACGTTCTGCTCACCTTCCCTGGATTGGAGAGAAATGCCCTGTTCTGGGCTGCAGTTTCATTTTGGGGGCAATCCCAGGCTCACTTCTCCCTCAGCTGAAGCCTCCTTCTACTTGGGATGCTGCAGGTGACTTTAGGTACCTCTGTCACCAACCACAGCACAATGCTGACTCCACCCAGAGCCAAGCCAGGCTCTGCGGGTGAAGGACACTCCTCTCCGGAGGGCCCTGCAGGCACCAGCCCCAGGTTCAGGGGGCTCCCCAGGCCACTCACACTTTTTACCAACTGCCTACAAATTCAGGTTACAGAATTCGCTGGAAGGACTCATAAAACCAAGGAAAGCATTGATTTAAGATTATAATTTTATTATAGCAGAAAGAGTACGAATGAGAAATGATGCTTTAGGTGAGGTCTGGGAAGTTCTCAAGTCTTCTCCAGCTGGAGGGAGAACACATCACCCTCCTGGCACAGCAGTGTGTATTATCAGTCATGCAAGCTCTCCTGAACTTTCATTGAGGTTTCATTATGTAGGTAGGGTTGACGGAACTGATGTCCACGTGGTTCTACTCAATATCCAGTCCCCCGATCCTTCCTGGGAGGTTGGTCTGCATGATTTGGCTCAAAGCGCCAAGCCCATAATCAGGTGGTCAGCCTTTTAGCATGGCCAGCCACCCACTCTGAGTCTTCTGTTTTCAGGTGCAGACTGGGACCCATCAGGAATAGCAAAAGACATTTGTATTACAAGAAATCCCAAAGATTTTGAAGTTACCTCTCAGGAACTGGTGACAAAGACCAACCAAATTCTTTATCATAGCAGAGTCGCCAAAGCCGGAAGACCTTGAAGCCTCTTCCAAAGCATAAGAAGACTTAGAAAGTGAACAAAGCCCATGGGTTGAAAATTTCAGGAAGACTTTGGCTACCTTCGCCCTGTGCACGAGCCATACTGGTATTTGACAAAGGGGGAGGGATCAGACTGTCTCACAAAGAAAGCTGCCTCCCTCGGAAGGCACGTGAAAAATTTTTGGACTGGCAAGGGCAGCTTCTCCCTAAGGGAGGGTTCCTGGGGGGTGTCAGAGGCAGAGAGGGCCCCTCCTCTGGCCTGTGACCTTGGGGCAGTATGTACAGGAAAGTCTGAACTACATTTTTAGAGTTAAACGATGTTTTAAAAAACCAAGGTTTGGAATTCATATAGTGAGGATCTGTTCTCATCAGATTTAGGAGTTTAGCTGTTGCAGGGAGACCACATCCCTAAATAAAATGCCACTCAGAACTTCAGAGTCATGGCCCTGTCTTCCGGAGACTCCTCTTCTCAGGTTTGCTCCAATTTCTTTTCCATTCCAGGGCTGGGAGAATACTGCAGAGAGCCAGGCAGTCCTCCCGGCTGCTGCCAGCATAAAACACTGCACAGAAAGCAAGGTGAAAGTTTGGGTGGATGGGCACAAAGCAAGAGGAACCACACGGTCTGGGCTTTTCACCTGACCAGGCCAGCCGGCAGGTGCAGCCCCTGGACTTGCAGGCCCTGCCTTAGCCCACCACCACTCCGGCACAGCTCCCAAGCTCTTGTTCCGGGCGACTGGTGTCCCTGTCCCATCCCAGGAGGCCGGCCCACTCATCCCGCAGATGCCTCGAAGCCTTTGTGGTCACGCCTAAGAGAAGAGGCCCAGCTCCTGGCCCCCAGGGCTAAGCCAGCGCTCAGACCTTTCCCTCCGCTACTGCTCTGAGTGGGTGAGACCCTGGCCCCTTTATTCGGGGGCTGCTCTGTCTTGACGCGGCAATGACCACGCGAATCTCTCCACTCTAATAACTGCCATGACCTGTGGCCACAGGGACTTCCCGACTCAGCGACTCTGGGCCAGAACATTTTGTCAATTCAGACCAACCGTGGACCAAGTTTAGTCTCCAGGGAAGTATTTTCCGTCATCTTCAAACCACTAAATGGCTAATAAAGTAAACATCTAACAGACCTATTCAGATCTGTCTAAATCAGCCTGTGCGTGGGTTACAATGACTGTTTCATTTTCAGCAGGAATGAGAGATGCATGCCCTCTTGCAGACCAGGGTGGCATTTTCTGGCCTTCAGCAGCAAGTCGGGCAGGTGTCAGTGCAGTTAGTCTGCTCCCAGGCAGGCGGCTGTGGGCCTGGGGGCATCGGTGCCAGCCACAGCCAGCTCCTGCATTGGGCACGGTCGGGACCCAGGCCTGGCCTTGGGAAGCCCCTAGTAGGTGTGTTTCCCTTGGGGACTCAGCAGGACCCTGGGGCTGGCAAACGCCCTCTGCAGAGTCAGTAGTCTCAAGTTGGTTTCTGGATTTCTCTCCAGGTATCTTGGGCATGACGCTTACCCAGTTCTGCCACCTGTGTTTACAGACATGAGCATACACTCTGCCTCGTAGCCTGGGCTCTTCCTAGGAGACACGTTAAACTGGTTCACACTGAAGTACTAGTGACTCATCGATTTACCTTTTTTCCTGCCTTTTAAGGAATCAGAAGTGTCCTGATCTCTTAATTCCTGGAATGGGGTGCTACTGTATGCCAGGCTTTGTATTAGGTGCAACTTCATTTAATGCCCAAAACAGCCCTTGAAGGCAGTGGCTCTCAACTTGGCGCACGTATCAGGACCACCTGGATGGCTTGGGAATGCCGAAGATTCTGGCTCATTACGTCTGGGATGGAGCTCGAGGATCCCTATTTCTGACAAAGCCCCAGGAGAGGCTGATGCTGCTGGTTGGGGACCACGATTTGAGACCATTGCTACGAGGTATGTGCAATATCATCTCAGTCTTAGAGATGAGGATGTGGTGACATGGAGAAATTAAGCACCTGCTCATAATCAGTGAGCTGAAGCCTCCAAAGGGGACTGAACAGGAAGAGGAGGGACAAGTGACCAGCCAACCTTGCCCAGTCGTGGCTTGCTGGATGCTCGGAGGTCCCTAACTTCAGGGACCATTCCCTATTCTCTGCTCTCCCCATCCCCAACTTAAAGCAGCCATTAGCATCATTCGAATCTTTCAAGAAATGAAAGGGCATCAGAGGGTCCCAGGCGAAACTTCAGCTAAAAAGAAAAATTGTCAGAGGCTGGAGAGGCAGAACTCATGACCTTGGGCAAAAGTTTAAAGTTTGGCTCAGCAATTTCTTAACTGTGTGACTTAGGACAAATGATCTGTCTTGTGCTTCTGTTTCATCTCTAAACAAGCCTACCAGCATCCATTACACAGAGTGTTGTGAGGATTAAATGAGACAGAGACTACAATGGGCATGTTTAGCAGATACTGAAGGAGGGTGGAGTAGCTCTGGTTCCAGAAGTTGTCCTCATCCCGTTCAGCAGAGGAGAGGCGCCCTTCACTAGGACTGAGCTGGAGAACTGGCTGACCCAGGACTGAGACCCAGCAGGGTGAGGAGAGAATGTTCAGGGGATAAGGGGACCATTTGGGAGTGGTGGGGAAGAAAGGGCTGGAAAAATCTAGGTCCATGGAGCTGAGGAGCAGAAATGAGGCATTCTGATGCTGATGGTGAACTAAGACCAGAATAATTGTTGAACCAAATTAGCCTTCTACTGTCTTTGGTGGGTGCCATGACTAATGAGCAGGAAGGGCCACCACCGGCTCTAGGGAAACCGATGCTCACAGATATGAAAACCTGGAGGAGTGCGGGGTGGGGGATGCGCACAGCAGCTCAGCCACCTACCGTGGGGCGAGGGCGGAGCCTCTAGGCTTTTCCATCATCAGGTTGTCAGGGAGTTGGCACAGTCGGGAAAGCGGTCCTGCTTTGCATCAAAGAAGAGTGACTAGCTGTTACTTTCAACATATTATGAACCTCTCTGAGCTACCCTGTCTTCACTTCTTCTGTCGGCCCAGTAATACCCATGTTACAAGGTCCTCGTAAGGTTCAAGATGAACAGTCAATGTCAAGCATCAGGTACAATTTCAGGTGTGTAGTTGGCGCCCATAAACGTTGCTTTCTCTCCTCCACCTCACGATTCTCATACAATCCCGTGAAGGACATTAAGGCAAATGACATTCTCACCATAGAGGAAGAAATGGAGGCTTAGAAATATTAAATGATTTGCATAAGGTAGCATAGCTGAAAAAACCCAATATTCCCCACATTCTAGCTTTGTGGCTTTCAACTACCCTGTGGCAAACAGGGATGAAAAATGGGTTTTGCTTCACAGGTCGAAGCCAATTAATTGGTACTTAGTGCCTGGAGTGAAGGGCTCCAAGGCTGTGCCAGGCTGCGCGAGAATGAGCCTGGCCAGCCAGCCGCATCTGCAGGGACTTGCAGCAGGGCCCAGCGGCCCCAGTATAGGGTGAGGGCCTTTCCACAGGGTCCCCCAAGGTGTCTGGACCCTCACCCCGGGACTGGGACTATGTCACTTCACATAGCAAAAGGGATTTTTCAGATATAATTAAGATTAGGGGCTTTAAGGAGACCATATCTTGGTTTACCCTGGTTTATTCAGAATATTCTGGACTATCCAGGCCAATCTGATCAAAAGGGCCCCTAAAAGCAGATGTGTTCTCCGGCTGGAGTCAGAGTGATTCAGTATAAGGAAAAATCAGGGAAATCTGAAGCATGAGGAATTACTTGGTTCTTAGCTGAATTCTTCTCTCCCTCACCCGAGGGCCACTATATTATTCATTTGTGATATTCTAGGCTCATGTATTACTGTTTGTCTTCACTCTTGCTCTCTGCCTGCA
Organism: Dasypus novemcinctus; assembly: GCF_030445035.2. Classification (NCBI taxonomy): domain Eukaryota; kingdom Metazoa; phylum Chordata; class Mammalia; order Cingulata; family Dasypodidae; genus Dasypus; species Dasypus novemcinctus. The sequence goes on from NC_080697.1 coordinate 8,238,716, forward strand.
CCCTAGTTGATTTGGTTTCTTTCTTTGGGATATGTGGGGCATCAGCAGGGTCCAAGAGTCAGCAACGCCTGTCTCTCCTTCCTGCCATCCCGCTCCATTCCCCCAAGACTTTACCCATCAGCCAAACCCAAAGGAAGGATTTCTTAACTTACCTCCCAGGCAATAAAGAGACATTCTTTAAAAAGTCTTCCTCTTCAAAAGTGTCACAGTCACAGCAAGACAAAGAAAGACCAAGGGATTGTCATTGATTGTCCCAGAAGGGTTGGAGGTGATAGGGCAACCTAAGGCAATGTGGGATCCCACTGGGGTCCTGGGCCAAAAATAAGCCATTAGTGGGAAACCTGGTGGCATTCAGACCAGGTCTGCAGGTTAGTTAATAGGGACACATGCACCAGTGTCAGTTTCTTGGTTTTGATCATTGCATAAGGCAGTATCGTTAGGAGAAAGCAGATAAAAAGTAGAAGGGTCATATTTAACATGATGGTTTCTTCTCCTTGGGGCCTTATGGGAGCTCACCCTTTTCACAGGCTTGCCCAGTGGCCATTGTCTTGGATCCACCCTCATCAAGCATCTGGTGTTGACAAGCGCCAGACCTCTCCCTCCAGGAATGTTGGGGTGATTGCCGCACCTTACCCAATCTTTGGGTTAGAGTCTTAACCCCCTTAGTACAGTGACATGAAGACAACATTCCCCCTAACCTTCAGAGCAATGAGTGGGCCACCTGACCTTCCCTAACCTTTGGGGGACAGGTCCACCCCTCTCAGACCTGTGGGGTGCTGACCTTAACTGCCTTAATCCTTGGGGAAGGTGCTCCACCCTCTCTGTACCCTGGGGCAGCAAAACTTTCCTGGAACCTCTGACAGGAACATCCACCCTCTTCAACTACTGGGGCCAACTCATCCTCTCTGTACCCATGGGTGGGGTTCCTCTCTTGGCCCAAGCTGATGTCTTATTTCCAGATCTCAGCTTCCATGGTTTTCCTCTTGAAGTCGTTTCCCCTTCAATCTCTCCTTCCCATGTCCCTTTTATTCTAGGAGGCCCTGCAGGTCTTCTGAACTGCAGAGAAACTGTGACTCATGTTTTCCTCCCAATTTCTCCTTATTGTAATGAAAATTCATTTGTATATCGGAAGCAGATAAATTGTTTTATAATTTCAGAGGTCTATAGCAGACATGATTTTGCCCCAGGACAAACTGTTTCTTTAAATTGATTGTGATATGATTTAGTACTTGCATTGTAACTGATTTAAGTGTTTTTTTTTGAATATTGTAATGTCTTTTTGGAATTCAGAGGGTGGAGGGTGGCAGTTTGATATTATTGATGAATTCCAAAAATAAATATTGGATTATGTTTGTAAACTGATCTTTTCCTCTTGATATATGAGATTATATTGGATTCAGAGGTTTACTTGATTAAGTAATTATGTAAACCTCTTGTGCCAGTAGGGTGTTGGGTTGGGGACTCACAGATAAAAGGCTTGGCAAAGGACAGAGTTGAGGGTTTCTAATGTTGGAGTTTTGATGTTGGAGTTTGTTGCTGAAGCCTTAAGCTGGTGCCCCAGAAAGTAAGCTCACAGAGGAAAGAGAAGGAAGACCCAGGAAGAAAGGAACCCAGGAAGGCTGAACCCTCACAGACATTGGCAGCCATCTTACTCCAACATGTGGAAATAGATTTTGGTAAGGGAAGGAACTTATGCTTTATGGTCTGGTAACTGTAAGCTCCTACCCCAAATAAATACCCTTTATAAATACAAAAAAAAAAAAAAAAAAAAAGGTAGAAGGGAACTCTTTACTGTTTTTTAATTCTAAAGTTATTTCAAAACTGAGATTTTTGAAACAAGTTTTTAAAGAGGTAACCAAATAACCAAATCACAGATTCAAGCTTCTGAGATTCGTCTGAGACATTACTTGGTAAAGAGCAATTTGTACAACTCCCTGCCTTGAAATTGTTGGCTTATCATTTCAATCTCCAGTGAAGGTGGAAAGGGTGTGCGGGAAGCTTCTCAGGCAAGGCGACCCTGCTCAGGGTTGGGGGGTGCCGCAGGGCCGTGCTGACGCTCAGGGTTGGGGGTGCTCAGGGCCGTGCTGACCCTCAGGGTTAGGGGTGCTCAGGGCCGTTCTGACCCTCAGGGTTGGGGGGTGCTGCAGGGCCGTGCTGACGCTCAGGGTTGGGGGTGCTCAGGGCCGTGCTGACCCTCAGGGTTGGGGGTGCTCAGGGCCGTGCTGACCCTCAGGGTTGGGGGGTGCTGCAGGGCCGTGCTGACCCTCAGGGTTGGGGGTGCTCAGGGCCGTGCTGACCCTCAGGGTTGGGGGTGCTCAGGGCCGTGCTGACCCTCAGGGTTGGGTTGGGGGTGCTCAGGGCCGTGCTGACCGTCAGGGTTGGGGGGTGCTGCAGGGCCGTGCTGACCCTCAGGGTTGGGGGTGCTCAGGGCCGTGCTGACCCTCAGGGTTGGGGGTGCTCAGGGCCGTGCTGGCCCTCAGGGTTGGGGGGTGCTGCAGGGCCGTGCTGACCCTCAGGGTTGGGGGTGCTCAGGGCCGTGCTGACCCTCAGGGTTGGGGGTGCTCAGGGCCGTGCTGGCCCTCAGGGTTGGGTTGGGGGTGCTCAGGGCCGTGCTGACCCTCAGGGTTGGGGGTGCTCAGGGCCGTGCTGACCCTCAGGGTTGGGGGTGCTCAGGGCCGTGCTGACCCTCAGGGTTAGGGGTGCTCAGGGCCGTGCTGACCCTCAGGGTTGGGGGTGCTCAGGGCCGTGCTGGCCCTCAGGGTTGGGGGTGCTCAGGGCCGTGCTGGCCCTCAGGGTTGGGTTGGGGGTGCTCAGGGCCGTGCTGACGGCATTCCCGGGTGGCCTCCTGGCTTTCTCCCCTCCCCCACTCCCTCCTGCCTGCTCTGGGCCATGGGCCTCACCTAGCAGCTCGGGGAATCAGGAAACCTGGGGTTTAGCATTAGATTTGAGGCTCCCGGGCTTTCCGTGTTCATCTCTACTGTAAAGTGTGTTGAGTATAAAAGAAATGTCTCCACAGTGTAAAGAAAAATTAAATGTGTATCAACGTACCAGACTAAGAAACACAACATGACAGTGCCTCTCACTGGTGGCGTCCCATCCCATTTTCCCCAGAGGCTGCTAACACCCAGAATGCTGTATACATCAGGCACTGGCAAACTTTTTCTGTGAAGAGGCAGGAGTAGATATTTTTGGCATGGTTGGCCACATAGTCTCTCTGCTGTGACTACCTCTTACTGTAGAGTAAAAGCAGCCAACAAAATCCATCTATGATTGAATGTGCCTATGTTCCAATAAAACTTTGTTTACAAAAAGAGACGGTGGGCTGGATTTAGCCCACAGGCTCTAGTTGGTTGACCTCTGGTGTATATCATTTCCACACATTTTGTTTATGATTTTTCCATCTGTGTATATGTGTGTATATGTATACAATGTGTTAAGATATAAAATATATGCATATATGCATGCAATGTATATATCCATGAATTTGTGTGTATAATATGTATATTTAATTTTGCTTATTTTTGAAATTTATCTGGAATCATATTAAATATATTCTTCTGTGATTCTTTCACTTAATATTATGCACTTGATATTCATGCTTATTAATATGTATTGTAGTAGTTGTTTTATTATTATTTATTCTTCTATTTAATTGCTCTAGAGTATGTCATTATATGACTGAATATACTGCAATATTTATCCATTCTAGAATCGAGGGATATTTGGATTGTAATCTGTTTTATTTTTTGTCTCCTTTTGACTTTTAATATATAAAATTGTGATTAGCATTCTTTTGTATGTCTTGTAGTGCACATGTAGTTTCTCTAGGGCATATATACTTACAAGTTGAAATTCTAGTACATAGGGTATGCATATTTTAAAATTTATTAAATCATGACAAATTGCTTTCCAAAGGGATTGTGCCAACTCCCACTCCTACCTGCTGTGGGTAGAAGTTCCTATTGCTTCACTTGGAATTGGCAATTTTTAAGTTTTTCTCAGACTGATGGATTTTAAGTGGTATCTCATTGTGGTTTTGCCTAAGAAAGAAGTTGAGGGTCTTTTCACATTTTTTAAGGGTTATTTGTGTTTCCCCTATTGTGGAATGCCTGTTTGTGCACTTTGTTTATTTAAAAATTTTTTTAAGATTTATTTTACTTTATTATTATTTTTTAATTTATCACACCTCCCACCCCTACCCCAAGTTCTCTCTTCTCTCTGCTCATTGTTTGCTAACCTTCTCTGGGAGGCACCAGTAACGGAACCTGGGACCTCCCACATGGGAGGCAAGCGCTCAGTGACCTGAGCCACATCTGCTCCCCGTGGGCTCTGGCATCTGCTGACTTGTGGCACCTGCTTGTTTAGGCATCTTCTCATTGTAGCTGTGTGGTGTCTAGCTTGTTGTGGCAGGTGCAGTGTCTAGCTCGTCTTTAGGAGGCACTGGGACCTGAACCTGGGACCTCCCATGTGGTAGGCGGTTGCCCAACTAGTTGAACCTATCCCCTTGCCTATTTTAATTAGGATTATAGTATTTTTCTTCTTGATTTATGGGAGTTCTTTACATTCTTAGGTATTAATCCTTTGAAGTTGTGTCTTCTAGTTTGAGGTTTGTCTTTCCACTCTCTTTATAGTATCTTTTGATGAATAGAAATTTGCATTTTTTTATCATAAATTTGGCCAATCCTTTATATGTTGTCCATTTTTGGCTTTAAAAAATCCTTTCCATGATAATCATGAAATTCTCTGACACTGTATTCTGAGTCTTTTATAACCGCTCATATATTAAATATATAACCGCTATATATTAAATATATAGTTCACTTGGACTTGATTCTGGGGATAACGTGAGCTAGGGTTCCAATTGCAGTTATTTTCCCATATAGATAACTAACTACACGAGCATCAAATGCTGAATTGTCTTTCATTTCTGTCCTCATCTGAAATGCAAATTCTGGCATTAAACAAATTCGTATATGTTTCTCAGTTGGCCTATTTTTTTTTTTTTAATATGTGAATCGACACTAATGTTTCTTAATTTTTCCTTCTTTTTTTTTTTTTAAACAGATTTTGATATCTGATTGAGCATGCCATTTGCCTTGGTCTTCTTTAGTGTTTTATCCTTTGCTCTTTGATATTCGTATTAGAATCAGATTTTCAATTTTGACACAAAATCATGTATGGATTTCAAGCTCAATTGTGTTGAATCTTTATATAATTGAAGACAACTGACAAGATTGCAATATTGTGTCTTTCCTCCACAAAAACGTAGTCTATCTCTTTTTTTTAAATCTTTCATTATTTTTTTTTTTTTAATTTTTTTATTTTTTATTGACTTTGTAATAATATTACATTAAAAATATATATGTGAAGTCCCATTCAACCCCACTCCCCCACCCCCCCTCTCCCCCCCCCCCAACAACACTCGTTCCCATCATCATGACATATCCATTGGATTTGGTAAGTACATCTTTGGGCACCTCTGCACCTCATATACATTGGTTCACATCATGGCCCATACTCTCCTCTATTCCATCAAGTAGGCCCTGTGAGGATTTACAATGTCCGGTGATTACCTCTGAAGCACCATCCAGGGCAGCTCCATGTCCCGAAGACGCCTCCACCTCTCATCTCTTCCTGCCTTTCCCCATACCCTTTGTCCATTATGTCCCCTTTTCCCAATCCAATGCCACCTCTTCTATGTGGACACTGGATTGGTTGTGTCCATTGCACCTTTATGTCAAGAGGAGGCTCAGATTCCACCTGGATGCTGGATGCAATCCTCCCATTTTCAGTTGTAATCACTCTAGGCTCCATGGTGTGGTGGTTGTCCTTCTTCACCTCCATCTTAGCTGAGTGTGGTAAGTCCAATAAATCAGATTGTAGGTGCTGGAGTCTGTTGAGGCTCAGGATCTGGCTATCACATTGTCAGTCCAGAGATTCAAATCCCCTAAATATATCTTAAACCCCAACATTAACTGCACCTCCAGCACATTAGCATGAAAGTCTTATGAAGGGAGATCCCATCTGAGTCCAGATTCATCACACATAAACACCATTTCCAAAGAGGGGCCATCTGCCCTGGTAGTTAACCCCATCGGCCATGACCATAACTCCCATGGGTCTCTTTAGCCCTCAAAGGAACCAATATCTGGGGGTTGTATCTGCTTTATCTGTCTCTCTGACTCTGCTCAGTTGTGCATGAGGGCAAATCTTTCATTATTTTTTAAAATAACTTTTCAATGGAATTTTATAATTCTTTTGTTAAATATCTTGCATCTCTTCTGCCGATTTATTCCTAAATATTCTAAGGGATTTTGTTGTTGCTGCTATTATAAATGGTATACTTTTGTGAAAAAATGAAAAAACAAAACCAAAAACCCTCTAGATAGATTTTGTTTTTTTTGGCATACAGGAATATAACTGATTTTTATCCTAATTTTATATCTAGCTAATTTCTCAATGCTCAAAATAATTCTAGTAATGAGTCTATGTATTATCTTGCATTTTCAGAATAGAAAATCATGTTGTCTACAAAGATGTTTTGTCTTTTCTGCCCCCATTTTTATACACTCTCTTTCTTTTTCTTGACTCCAGGCGCTGCTGGGTCCTCTAGCACGATGCTGGCAGGGAGGGCTCACAGAGTTTCCACCTCTTACCTCCGCCGGAATCTGCAGGGAAGGCATTTCTTCCCCGGAAGGCCCTGGTAAAGGCCTGGCTGCCTCTTTCAACGTAGGAATTCTCTGGTTTGCAGGCCACACAGCCAGGGCAGTCTTTATTTCTGGGGTCGAGTAGGGCCCATCTGGTTTAATGTCCCCAGAGGTCTAAAAGTGAAGGCTTGGAAAGCTTCTTTACTTCAAGAGAACAATACTGAAAATAATAGGCACTGCACGTGCCGTAATACCCTTTCTGAGAGGGTCCCAGCAACTCCAATCTGCAAATTCTGTGTACCCCCGTCCCTGCACCCCTGGAAGTAGCTGCCCTGTAGCACAGGCTCCGGCCCGCTCAGCACTTCTGCTAGTTTTCAACAAAGGTAAGTGAGGGAAGGTTTAATGGTGTTGAAAGTCCCACCCAATCCCTGACTCCGGGGCAGCCCACCTCTGCAGAGGCTCCCGTGATTGCAGGAACTGGATGTCCAAGCTTGAGGAGTAAGGGCTCAGGCTGCCCCTCACTGCAAGACACTTCATGCTGCCCACGGGAGCACGGCCCCCCTGGCGTGCCTTACAGTCTGGCCAATGTGTGTTTGCTTCCAAGGCATTCAGCAATGCTGCCCAATTTTCCTGGGACAGTCAGTGTGCTTCCAGGTCACTGCCGGGCGAGTGGTCAGTGTCGGTCCACGGTGAGATGAGCACAGAAAGTGAGAGCAAGCAGTTAGAGCTTTCATGGCCAGTTGACCTGCCCTGGCATTTTTACTGTATTTATCAAAAGTATCAGTCCACAATGGAGTAGAAGTTATTTTTAAAATGATACTTATCTACAACGTCAAGCAAAACCATTCCTTCTGTCTTCCGCATAAGATCTAGGCCCCCTCTCAATCTGAAGCAGAGTGGGCATCACCACCCCAACGTCCTCAAGATTGAGGAATGAACAAACCCAGGGTAGGAATGCAGCCATGGCCCAAAGCAGACTTCCTATTCTAGCAGGGCAAGAACTTGAAACGTTGACATAAAGATAGTGGCCACCAGAGGTTCTGAGGAGAGGGAGAGGGAAGAATAGGTGTAGCATGGGGCATTTTTAGGGTATTGGAATTGTTCTGCATGATTTTTTGCAATGACAGATACAGGCCATTATGCATTTTGTCAAAACTTGTAAAATGGTGTGGTGTGAAGTGTGAACCGTAATGTAAACCAGAGACCATGGTTAGTGGCCCTTCTCCATTATTTGTTCTTCCCATTGTAACGAATGTACCACATTCATGTAAGATGTTAATAGGGGAAAGTGTGGGAAGGGGAGGGGTGGGGTGTATGGGAATCTCCTATATTTTTGATGTAACTTTTCTGTAATCTAAAACTTCTTTAAAAATAAAGTTAAAAATAAAAGTAAAGGTTCTTAACTGCAGAGCGTCTCTTAAGTACAGCCATCGTTTTGGTGGAGGATAGAAAGAGGAAGAATGGCCTGGCTGTTTTTTGCCACTGCCCCCTGCAGAGGTGCTGCTTCATTTTCCTCCTGCCTGAAGGCTGTGCTTCCATTCTGCTTCCCCCAAAGACGCTTTCTCGACTCCCTCCCACGTCAGATGTAATCACGCCTTCCGTGGTTCGTCATTACTTTTCACACTTCATTAGCTCCTCTTCTGCCCTGCCTTGTTTTATAGCCAGCTGGCTCCACGTCTGTCTTTACTACAGAAGAAGTCGAAAGCTCCACAAGGGTAAGGTCCGTCTGCTATTGGTCGTGAATCACTGGGGTCTCCTGTGGGAGCGCTGGCATTCTCGTTTTTTGTATCTACATGGCACACAGTAGGTACCAAACAAATATTTGTGGAATAAATATATATGTCGGGAAGCGGACTTGGCCCAGTGGTTAGGGCGTCCTTCTACCACATGGGAGGTCCACGGTTCAAACCCCGGGCCTCCTTGACCCGTGTGCAGCTGGCCCACGCGCAGTGCTGATGTGGGCAAGGAGTCCCCTGCCATGCAGGGGTGTCCCCGCGTAGGGGAGCCCCACGCGCAAGGAGTGCGCCCCGTAAGGAGAGCCGCCCAGCGTGAAACAAAGTGCAGCCTGCCCAGGAAAGGCGCCGCACACACAGAGAGCTGACACAGCAAGATGATGCAACAGAAAGAAACACAGATTCCTGTGCTGCTCACAACAACAGAAGCGGACAAAGAAGATGCAGCAAATAGACACAGAGAACAGACAACCGGGGTGGGGGGAAATGGGGAGAGAAATAAATAAATAAATAAATCTTAAAAAAAAATGTGTATATATATATATCCATCTCTATCTTCATTTACTCATCCAGTGACTGATTTTGGCGCTGATTCTGTGCCAGGCGCTATTACCAGAGCTGGTGGCCAAGACTCATTCAGCTCCTGCCCTCAGGCAGCTTCCAGAAGGCGTGATGAAGTCTGTGCTCAATAAATGTTTGGTGACATGCCAGGAGGCTCCATGAGTCACCAGCACGTCTCTCTTTCTCATTGGGAGACAGATATCCCTTAGTTTTGGCAATCAACCCAGGACGCTCTGGCCTCAAAATAATCAGACCGCGAGATGACACGAAGCCGTCATGGAGAAGCTCCAGCGCCATCTGCTCCTTGCCGCTCATCCTGCGGGCCTGGCCACGGCGGAAGAAGCGCCGCCTTGCCATCTTCTCCAGCGGATGCGCCGCGGGGTACCTGGCTGTCCAGTCTCAGCCCCCCGGTGGGGGTCAACAGATTAGGCTGCGGAACAGGATCGTTTAAAAAGAAAAATGGGGAAGGAGTAGAGATAATTGCTTGCTGCTGAAAACCAGAGCTTCTATTTGGGATCGAATCCCGTCGCTGACAAGTTTAGAGTCCCAAGTGCCCGAAAGAGAGTTATCAATTCAAAACGTTTCAAAGGGAAGGACTAAATTTGTCCAAACAATAGCTTCTGCAATCTAGATGAGTGGTTTTCGGACTTAATTTTTGCTTAAGAAGCAGAATGCTTTTATGGAACAAAATCTCATGCGAAAGCAAAATTTGTTTTTTCATTCAACCGATATTTTTGAGTGCCAAGCCGGTGTCAGACGCTGATCTGTGCCTTGGAGGAACAGCAGCAAACAACAGCAAAAAAGACAAACGTGCAGTTTTCAAAGATCGTACAGCCAAGTGTTAGTGGTGCAATAGAAAAAAGGCAGGAGGGAATCGTGGCTAGGGATTGCCAAATTGGAGGCGGTTTAGTGCTATTAGGTAGCAGTCAAGTTGATGTTTGAACAGAGGTCTAGAACAGGTGAAGGAGGGAGCTGTGAGATATCAGGGAAGAACATTTGAAGCAAGGGACCAGTGCTAAGATCCTGTGGTAGCAGAGCAGGCGGCCAGTGGGGCTGCAGGCAAAGGGAGAGAGGGGCAAACGAGGTTAAAGGGTGGTGAGGAGGACGAAGAATGGGCCGATTATGACCTGAAAAATATTTATAGGGCTTTGGCTTTTAAAATTGTTCAGGCTAAGTAAGATGTGAAGCAATCGAAGAATTTTGAGCAGGGGACTGACGTGATTTGGCTTATGTTTTAAAGTGTGCCTCAGGAAGCAGTACAGTCTATTGTGCAAGGAAGGCACAGGCCAAGGGTGTGGGTTCCGGTAGCCTGGAACTCGTGATGATGGCAGTTTATGAAATAGCTCTTCTGCTTTCTTCTCTTTCCCCATTGGATTAAGATGTGAATTACCAGTCAAGAGCAAGAATGGGAGAGGAGTTGTTGCAGGTTTTGCAAGACAGGGGAAGGCATTTCTCCCCTTTTGGCAGAGGGGAGGAAGGGGAAGGATGGCCAGGCAGCCGGGAGCCCCGCAGGTGAATGAATGGCCTGTGGTCCTGAGACGAGAGGGGTCTCGCCAGGAGGGCTGTGCTCTGGCTGACGCTCCTCTCCTCCGGCAGCCCCGGGCGCAGTACCAGCTGGGGGGGCGGCAGAGGGACCTGCTTCCCCTCCGCTCGCGCAGGGGGAGTCGGGTCTGTTTGGGCAAGTGGGCGTGCTGGAGGAGGCGAGGGGCGAGGAGCTGAGGGAGTGAGTTCTAAAGACGGCCCCCGCTGTCCAAACTGGGAGGAGAGCTGGGACAGGGCGCAGAGCAAAAGACCGCGGGCGGCCGTGGAGTCACAGAACGCTGGCTCTAACAGGACTGGGGAAGGAAGTGGATGGGAAGGAATGCAGAAGCGGGGAGAGAGAGAGGGAGAAAGAGAACATCTGCATCTACGATCGGGGGCACGACCACCGAGGGCTACTGTGGGGCCAAGAGAGCGCCTGAGGGTGGGGGGCCCTGGAGGAGGGGGGCTCAAGGAGCCAAAGGCCCCAGTGTGGGGAGGATGGTCGGTGGGCCTCTTGGAAGCAGCAAGGACAGGCTCTGAGTGGTGCTGGCCCCAGGGACGGGGCCAGGGGCTAAAGGACCCAGAACTGAGAAAGAGCGCCAGGGCGGGTGCAGCTGCAGGCTGGTGGGTGCCACTCCCGCAGGGGCTTCTACCACACGGGGCGGCCGGGGGCCCTGGCGCCGGCCCGGGCGGAGCAGCTGCCACCCTCCCCTCGCCCAAAGTGGCCTTGGCGGCACCCCCTGAAACAGCCGGGGTTTCCACAGAGGGTGGGAGTATTTCAGAGGAAGGGACAGCACGTTTTTGAAGCAAAAGTGTCTCTGAAAGCATTAACTCCTGAAAACAATGACAGGCCGAACCAAGAAAACGCAGACTGCAGAGTGGAAGGTGCAGCTCGCGGCGCCCTTGCCAGCCCCTCCTGAGCCCCTCACCCACTGTGGGTCCCTGGCTCGGTTGGGGAGGGAGAAGAAGAAGCCCTGGTGCGTCCCCGGGTGAGGAATATAACAGCACTTTACAGTTTACAAAGGGGTTTCATGGCCTTTCTTCCCTTGATCTTCTCTCGGAGCCAGGGCCGCCACATGTGGTTGTGCGTGTCGCGCACTGCTCAATTTCAGGGGCAGGTGCACACTGCTCTGTGGGAATGGCATCCTGGGGTTCCATGGGACACTGCTTTCCACGGTCACCCTGAGAGGTTAGAGTTACCATTGCTTTTAAAAAAAGGAAAGTGGGGCTTCGAGAGGAGGATTAAAACAAAACAAAACTAAACGAAAACCCAAGGAAAAGAGGTTTTACAATACGGCTGTGACTGCTTCTTATAGTCTATGTACTTTGTCAGTTGCCAGGAAATTACCCTGGAGAGAAGCAAACAATCCATTTCAAGCTGTTTGCCTTTATTGCATCTTCTTCTCCACCCCAACGCTCAGAAATGGAAAATCCAATAACTAATAAAGAGCACGGCGAAGTCTTTTCCGTGTTGAAAGGATTAATCATTGGGGTGAGTGCACAAATATTTGTTCGGCTCAAGAGGGAATGAGTCAGTGAACGTGGCGCTTCTGAGAGCCGAGGCTCTTCGGAGCATCTGGCAGTGCCTTGGGGGTCAAGGACAGCTTTGTCCTGGGGTGCAGAGAGGAGCCCTCCGGAGAGCTCAGTGCGTCCCCTGCACAGGCTCTGCGGAATGAGCGTGGCTGGCGAGCACGTGGCACCGTGTGGCCGTGGGGTCCATCTCTGTTTGCCATGAGCTGGGCAGTCCCCCAGGTACCACCTGCCAGGGGAGTCACTTGGTGGATGCGGGCTGTAAGGGTGTCTCTCTTCCTCTCGGGTTTGCCTTGGAGCAGGTGCACCGGGGCCTTGGCGTGGCCTCACGTCTTTCCTGGGCGTCCGGCCTGCGGCCACGCTCCCTGCCACCAGCTGCGGTGGCGTCTGTCCTAAGGCACAGCTAGAAGCATGCCACGGCCTTCGCCAACCCTGCCACGGCTCGCAGGAAAAGGAGCAGGAGCGAGTTTCTCAGCAGAGCCTCAAGGCTCTCCACTAACCTTTCCGCCATCGCGCCCCTCTCCCCCTCCACCCTGTGACTTAGCAGTCCTCCACCACCTCTGCCCCACTGTGTCCTTGCCGGCGGTGTCTGCCTTTCTCTGCCAGATGCCCCGCTTCAGATGCTCTTCTGCCCATGCTTAGTGCCAACTGCTCCTTTTATGTGGATTTCCTTCCAATTTGGAAAACATCTCTTTATTTAAGCATATTTATTCTGCTGCATATTAGAGATAGTCCACTTCAATTCATTTTAAAAATTTTATTCTAGTAACATATATGCAACCTAAAACTTGCCCTTTTAACCACATTCGTATATATAATCCAGGGCTGTTAATGACTTTCTTGGTGTTGTGCTACCATCACCATCATCCGTTACCAAAACTTCGATTCGTTTTTTCAATTGGACCCCTTTTCAGTGCTACTGGTTCTGTGTGTGAACCCTTCTTCCTCCCTGCGTGGCAGCCCTGAGCGCCAGGGCCATTATTCGTGCGGCTTTGACTCCTCCACGGGGGCCAGGCTTGCCAAGTTAAATTAAATGTCTAAACCACCTAAAGGTGTTTCTTCCCCTGATGAGAGCTAGGGTCACTGTCACTGTGCTCACAGACCACCAAGACCGGGACGAAGACAGCAGCAACGAGGGGCGCCAGCTGGCCCACCAGCCCCCGGTGGCTTGGCGGTGCCGATTGGGTGGGATCTACATACCCCCCGTGGGTGCAGGCAGGGGCAAGGCCGATTCTTCCTGAACAGGGGTGGTGCCAGGTGGGCTGCAGGCCCGCTCCTCCTTTAGGGGAGCGGTTCATCCGGCCACGTGGCTCTCGCAATTGCTTTTAGCCTTAACCTTGAAAAAGATTGGCTGGAGGACTGCCGGGGCTTCGGGTTCTCCAGCTCCCTGCCCCTGGCGCGCCCTCTTCCTTCCAGCGGTCAGAATCCCCATCTGTAGCAGCTTAATATAATTGATGAATTCCAAAAAGAAATATTGGATTATGCTTGTAATCTGGTCTGTAGCTGGGCATTGTTGAGTTATGATGAGGGCTCTGGGTCCCCACCCCTTGGTGGGCGGGGACTCACAGATAAAAGGCATGGCGAAGGACAGAGTTGGGGGTTTCTGATGATGGAGTTTTGATGTTGGAGTTTGATGCTGAAAACTTAAACTGGAGCCCTGGGAAGTCAGCTCACAGAGGAAAGAGAAGCAAGCCCCAGGAACATAGGAACCCAGGAAGCCTGAACCCTCTCAGGCATAGGCAGCCATCTTGCTCCAAGTAGACTTTGGTGAGGGAAGTAACTTATGCTTTATGGCCTGGTATCTGTAAGTTCCTACCTCAAATAAATACCCTTTATAAAAACCAACCAATTTCTGGGATTTGGATCGGCACCCCTTTGGCTGACTCATATAGCGTCCTCTCCCTCTCTTCTCGGCAAAGTGCTTTTAGGTCCCTTGAAGTGGGAGCGCTTTGCATTTTGACTGGGAGCCAATGGTTGAATTCTAGGCATCAGATTCAAATGAAGGAAACTGAGAGAGGACAGCAGGGGGTCCTTGACGCTCTTGAAATCACACCATGGACTTGTCACTTCCTCACCTACAGGTTGCCTGTCATAGTGCGCAACACGTGGGGACGGTCGGTAAAGGGTGGTTGAACTCAGCCCTTAAATCACACGAAAATAAGCCTCATCGCTCAGCGTTATGAAGCATCTACAGCTCTCTTAGTATTCTCAAGAGTTCTGTAGGAATAGGGAAGAAATGCTCTCTGGTCCAACAGCAAGACCGACAGACAAGTCAAGACAGACAGCTGGTAAGGCTGCTAGTAAGGCTCATCCTCCGAGCAGCTTCTGTGTGTGAGACCTTCACGTGCAGTTTCACACTATTTCTCACAACCACCCTGACAGGTTATCATTATTGCCACTTTCCAAATGCAAGAAGTGAATTTCAGAGAGTTTCTGTAACTCAACCAGAGACACCCAAGTAGAAATGATGGAGCTGGGATTTTAAGCGCAGTTTGTTTAAAAAGGTTGAGCTGACACAGCAAGATGACGCAACAAAAAGAAACACAGATTCCCGTGCCGCTGGCAACAACAGAAGCAGACAAAGAAGACGTAGCAAAAAGACACAGAGAACAGACAACAGGGGGGAGGGGGCGGGAAGGGGAGAGAAGTAAATAAATAAAAACTGAAAAAAAAAAAAAAGCAATAAACACCACCACCACCAAAAAAACACTATTTAAAAAAAAAAAAAGGTAGCGTGTCCTGGAATTATGAAGTACAGGAGCTGAGCCTGGAGCTGCCTTCACTTGAGGAATAATTTTTTTCACCTGAAGGTTTCTTTGTAGTTCTGGGGTGGGGGGCGGATTTGAAGCTGTATGTACTCCAGAAAAATGTGTTCTTGAATCTCATCCATTCCTGTGGGTGTGACCCCGTTGTATGTGGGAACTTTTGAGGTTACCTCCGTTAGGGCGTGACCCACTGCAATCAGGAGGCATCTTCATCCTATTCTTGGAGTCCTTTATATGTGAAATTAAATTCATACGGAGAGAGAGAGCCACAGAGGGAGCAGCCAGAAGCTGAATTCAAGGGGACCCAGAGGAGAAGGAGAGGCTGAGAGGCACTGCCATGTGCCTTGCTTTGTGACACGCTAAGGCCCAAGTTTCATTGGCAGCCGGCCCCAGAATGCCTGAATCTTCGGAGAGAAAGCATCACCTTGATGACGCCTTGATTTGTTCATTTCCTGGTCTCAAAACTGCAAGCAAATAAATTCTCATCGCCTAAGACGAAGCATTTCATGGTATATGCTTAAGCCACCTAGGAAACTGAAACATTCTGCTTATCCTTAGAAAACATCCTTCCCGAGATGTATAATCAGATAACTGGATCCGAAGTCACTTGAAATACTACACGAGGAGCAGTTTTGTAAGAGCTTTGAGATTGGAATAAACAAGGAACTTGGCACGTGGCTGAGCCGTGGCCAGTGTTGGCCAGATGGATGGAGGAAGAAATATCTCCAAGGAGAGGGGCCTCCAGGCCACCCACCCTGTGTCTAAGGGTTGAACTTGGTTAGTGCTGGCTTTAAGCAGTGGCAAAGCTTTTCTCGTTCAAGGCCCCACTCGTCGTAAGCAGCTGCTCCGAGGGCGCCTTCAGGTCGCTGCGACAGCCCTGGCCCCCGGGCTGCCACCTCCCCGCTCATGGCCCCTGAAACGAGGGCTGCTGCCTGGCAGGTGGCCTGCTTCTGAGCTCCTCGGCCGCAGGGTTGCCCAGCACTGGGTTGGCTGCGGGAGTTCATTCACAAATTGACTTAAGAGTGTGTAAGGAGAACGTGCTGCGTGGCGGGCACCGTCCTTAGCGCCATCGACGGAGGGCTCAGAGCCTATGACCGAGGTGGGTGACAACAAGGAACGACGTGAAGAGCGTGTAGATTTCAGACAGAGGGAAGCCCTGTGAGCACGTTAAGTGGCGTGGGGCACGGCAGTGGTAGGGATACTCTAAATGGGGTTGGAAATGAAAGGCCTTTGAGGAGATGACATTGGAGGAGAGCTGACTGATGAGGAGGAAATCAAAGGGCGGGTGAACTCGAGACAGGTGCAAGGGCGAGCAAGGGCTAGAAAAGAGCCTGGTGGGTTTGGGGAACGGAGGGGCTGGAACATAGGTCCGAGGCAAGGTCATGTCCAGTGGGGGCCTGTTGGCCAGGGCGGCAGTATTTGCATTTTATTCTAATTGCCATGGGAAGCTGCAGGAAGGTTTGAGCAAAGCAATTGGCACAATCCGAGTTTATTTTTTTGTAAAGATCACTCTTGGCCGCCAAATGTCTGCCTCAATCAGATGCTGACTTCATTTACTGAGCACACGCTTTGTGCCAATAGCCATGCTAGGCGTTTGTAGGTGCTGGGTTGACCAACCTTCACCGACTACGCAAGGTGGTGCTGTCACTCCTGGGTTGCAAATGGGGACACCGCGGCAGGGGGAGTTCAGGGACCCCCTCCAGGTTACACGGCTGGCAGGTGTCACGCTGGGTTTCAGCATGAGTTGGGTTGGCATGACGTTCTCTACTGTTTTCACTATGCCAAGCTATCTTTCCCATTCGATTTTGAGATTTAAGAAGTTTTTTTTTTTAAAGATTTATTTTATTTCTTTCTCCCCACCCCCCTCCTTGTTTTGCATTTGCTGTGTCTGTTTGTTGTGTGCTGGTCTTCTTTTTAGGATGCACCTGGAACGAAACCCAGGACTTCCCATGTGGGAGGGAGGCACCTGATCGCTTGAGCTACCTCCGCTCCCTGCTTTGTCTCTCATTATGTTTTCCTCCTTTGTCACTTGTTGCATCATCTTGTTGCATTAGTGCACCGTGCCAGCTCATTGCATCTGCTCACTGTCTTGCTCATCTTCTGTAGGGGACACTGGGAACAGAACCCAGGACCTCCCACGTGATTTAAGACGTTTTGATTACTCCAGTTGCCTCAAGACTTGAAAGAGCTCTGAAATCTCTGCATGAGCCTTAAATGGTGTCAACAGTCCCAGGCCTGCAGCTCCACAGACGCTAGGGACAGGGGCGCTTGCTGGGGAGCTGCGCCCGGCCATGGGGGGTGCACTGGCCCGCTCAGGGTGCATCGCCTTCGGCCTGCGCTGGCAGCCTTCCGCCCAGGCAGCCTTCCGCCCAGGGCTTCTCAACAAGATGCTGCGGGGACGTTGCTGCACTTGCTCGAACTCTCTGGTAGTCGGAGGAGCTGCACTCCCGGGTTCCCAGTCCGTGGAACCAGTGAATACATTTTTCTCACATTTTCCCCCAGCACCCTGTTCAGAGACCAAGCGGCTTCAGGAGGCGGAGGCTGCTGCTCGCAGAGGCTATGGTCTGCTTTCTAAAGCGATCTCACATTGGCTTTCCCTCTTTCTTTGCCCCAGGCCCATCTCCCTCTCTCCACTCAACTGCCAGGCTAAAGCTGCCGCCTCAGGCTGTTTCCTGACAGCTCGGCCTCTAGCACCTTTTCCCTCCCACCCTGTCCTCAGCCAGTCTGGTTCTCTTTCTAGGCAGACTAAGAAGGTGTTTACGACTCCCCAGCCCCCCAAAACACACCATTCCACCCGACACTTCCTGCATCCTAATCGCAGTCTCAGAAACAGACCTGGGGGATGCGCAGAACTCACGGGCAGGGGAAATGGGATGGCCTGGGGCCGAGGCAGCCAGGCAGGTGCAGCGGCTTCCCAGCCCTGGGAGGAGAGGGGGCCAGTGCTGACGGAGCACCTGCCACACATGTTCATTCCTTCTGACATTTATCCACCAAGGGCATTGCCAGGGCCATCACCTGCCCACTGTGGTCCTGGTAAGTCCTGGCGAGAGGCCATCCTCGCGCTCAAGGGACCCTCGGTTCAGTTATTGCCAGGCCCTGTGCAGGGCGGTCTTGTGTAAGCTGCCCCACCTTGCTTTGCTATTTGCCCAGTGCTTTTACACACCCCCACTTCTCTGGGTCCTGGCCGCCCCCTTGGGTGGAGGGTCGTTTCCCATCTAGTGGTGAGAGAACCCAAGAAGCAAGGCCACGAGTTCTCCCCGATGGCACGCCGAGGCGGGTTGCGCTGGGGTGTCCCAGCGGCATCCCTCACCATGCCCCACCCACCTCGCGCGTCTGACCCGGCACAATTATTGCTGCCATGGCTCTGCCCTCTTTGGAATGGCCCTCTCGTCGTTCACGTGTCACGGTGCAGATCTGAAGGCCTGGACCTGGGAGAACACGAGAGAGAGAAGTTGTGTGGCTTGTTAGATATGGGCCGGCTGCAGCGGAAAGTCCTCCAGGGGTCCTCCCTGGCCTTGGCCAGCTGTCCTCCATGTAGGCTATGGGTGGGGGGGCTGCCCATCTCTTCATAACCTGAGCTGTCTGTGCCCTGAACTGTGCGTTGAGGACAGTGAGGACTGCAGCCCTGCCCTTGGTAACCATGACAACAACTCCAGTCCCGGAGAAACAGTTTAGCTATGCAAACTCTACAAACTTTAAGTATGCAGGGAAAATGCAAACCAAATGTGCTAAAAGCTTATCTAGAATGTATGAAGTCTGTGCTAAAAGCTTACCTAGGATGTGGAAGATACATGTTAATTCAAGCCTACTGAGCACTGAAACCAAGAACCATTTGGCCCTTCCTTGCATAAAAAGAACTCAAAAAATTGTTCAGGGCTCAGATTTTGGAATGAGAAGCTCTGAGCATGGCCAGTTGTAAATAAATCCTTTTTCCTTCACAAAATTATTCCTGAGTCCTGGCCTTTCTATACGCAAATAATTGGACCTCCCTCGACTTCTACAACAGTCCTCTGGGTCCCTCAGCCTCCCAGCCCAGATCTGCAGCCTCGGGAAGTCCTCACGGCACCTGGCACTTCTCCAGCTTGGCACCTGCTAGGGTTGTAATTGAACACTGAGCTGAGTGATGACTTGTCTCCCATAGACTGTCAGGTCTGTGAGGCCAGGAAAGCTAACAACACATAGGAAGTAGGATGAAAACGGACACTGTGCTAAATGTTAGAAACGCAAGCACAAGCACTCACGTATCTCTCTATAAACCTGAAACAAAAATGCCTTTGGAAAGTCACAAAGGAATATGGGGCACCTAACCCCGAAGGCAAAAAAAAAAAAACATTGTCATATGATTTCCTCTGGCAGAGGGTACTGGAATTAAAGTGCTTTAGTAAAACATTCCAGAAGGCCGGGTGGGGTTATCGCACCCCTAAGGGAAGGCAAAAACTTCCGAGTGCCTCACAAAGCCTCACAATTTTCCTTCTTCACTTGATGTTGAAAAATTAATTCCAAGATTTAAAAAAAAAGTGGGCAAGTATTTAACAGCTAACCAAATAAGATGGAAAAAAAAAGAGTAGAAACATAAACTCAGATACAGAAGTCAAAACGTTAACCAGATACAGAGCTGTATGGATTTACAATATTAGCACCAAGTAAAACATAAGGGATTGAATCACTTCTGCGAAGACACTCAGGGAGAAAATTCATTTGTTTTTCAAAAGCAAGCTAATTCACTATCCCGGGGAACTTTTGCTACTTCCCATTTACCCAATCAGAGCCCTTTTCTTAAGCTAGAGTATGATGCCAGAACAATAATGAAGAATAATGCAGCTTTCTGTCGTGGTCCCTAGGGGAGCAGCGGCAGTCCCCCAGGTGCAACGGTAAGAACCAGGAAGGAATGAGGGTCCAACAGTGAGCCCCTGATACTAACGACTATGCTTGTGAGCATATACGCCTGAAATAAGAACAAGGCCTAGAGCAGCACTGTGGCTGGGAGTTTCCTCCTGATAGCCTTCATGTTACTCAAATGTGGCCAGTCTCGAAGCCAAACTCAGCATGTAGATGCAGTGCATTCCCCCCAGGGTGGGACATGACACCCGGGGATGAGCCTCCCTGGCACCGAGGGATCACTACCAAATACCAGCTGATGATGCCACTAGAAAATGACCTTGAATTAAAGGTTCAATGTGGATCAGCAGAATATCCCTGTCTACATATAATAACAGGACTTTAAAATGCTGTTTGACCTAATGTAAGGGGGAAATGGAAAGGAGAAATGAGTTTATATGGCTATGAGTCTCTAAAAAAGAGTCTGGAGGTTGTCAGAAGGATTGCCCTTGTGCACACCTGAGCACAGTCTCAGAGACAGATAAAGTAGATACAACCCCAGGTATTGGTTCTTTTGAGGGCTAAAGAGACCCATGGGTTCTATGGTCATGGCAGATGGCGTTAACTGCCATGTCAGTTGGCCCTTCTTTGGAGCTGGTGTTTCTGTGTGATGGAATTGGACTCAGATGGGATCTCTTTTCACAAGACTTTCATGCTACTTTACTGGAATTGTAGTTGGTGCTGGGGTTTAAGATATATCTAGGGGATTTGAATCTCTGGACTGACAATATGATAGCCACACCCTGAACCTCAACAGACCTCAACTCCTACACTCTGATTTATTGGACTTACCCCACTCAGCTAACACTGAGTTGAAGAATGTCGACCACCACACCATGGAGCCTAGAGTGCCTACAACTGAAAGCAGGAGGATTGCATCCAGTATCCATGTGGAATCTAAGCCCCCTCTTGACATAGAAGTGCAATGGACACAACCAATTCAATGTCCGCAGAGAAAATGTGGCATTGGTGTGGGAAAAGTGGCCACGGCAGCTGCTGGGTGCAGGAATGGGACGAAGAGATGAGATGTGGAGGTGTTTTCGGGACTTGGAGTTGTCCTGGGTGGTGCTTCACAGACAATTACGGGACATTGTAGATCCCCGCAGGGCCCACTGGATGGAACGTGGGAGAGTATGGGCTATGATGTTGACCATTGACCATGAGGTGCAGCGATGCTCAGAGATGTGCTTACCAAATGCAATGGATGTGTCATGATGATGGGAGAGAGTGTTGCTGTGGGGGGAGTGGGGGGTGGGGGCGGTGGGGTTGAATGGGACTTCATATTTTTTGAATGTAATATTTTTAAAAAAATGAATAAAAACAAAACAAAACAAAACAAAACAAAACAAACAAACAAAAAAGAATAATGCAGCTTTCTATTGCCTCTGGGGTCCTTGCAAACAAAACATTCTTTGGAGTGCATTTAGTATCTTTTCTTTTTTCTTTTTTTCCCTAACCTGACTCTGTGAATGGCAGCAACACCACGTTCTTCACGTTGAAGAGCCCTGAAGATGAATGGGACAAACAAATGCTCCTGCAGGCACCCTTTGTGTTTATATGGACAGCCCACAAATGCAGGTTTCGACAGATCCACCAACGAGTTATGTGTCCTTACAACCTCTAAACAACACCTCATTCATAGCCAGAGAAATAAGCTCTAGGTCCTGCAAGGATTGTCACTTCCCTGCTGCTGACTCTTTCTGAGATCCCCCCCTCGCCCTCGGTTCAGGGGACATTCATTAGTCCTTTCAGTTTCCAAGTGAGAAATTCTGCATCTTCGGTGGCCTCAGGCCCTGCAGAGGCGCACCTGGCCCGCTGTCCTGCAATGGACACTCCTTCTCAGAAGGGCTGGGAGGTTCCAGAGAGGTCACTGCGTGGTCCGGTCCCAGCTTTCTCAGTGGACTGTTACTGACCTGGAGGCATGGGAGGGCTTCAAATACTTTCTGCCCAGAGAATTAAATCTTAGAAGTGCTGTTCAATCGCCTCAATCCATTCTGGGGTATAGCCATTAAAGTTTTATGCATTTCACTTCCAGGTTCAACAATCTTTGATGGCTTCTTCTATTCAAAACATTAAAAGCTAGCTTTCCACAGCCGGCAGCCAAGTCTCCTTCCACCTGGAGTCCTTCGTTCAACAGATATATATCCTGGGTCTTCTAAGAAAATGAGTGCCCCAGGCCTTGGCCTCCCTGTGTCACAGACCTGACAATCCTGGGACACAAGGAGTCACAGGGCTGGGGATAGTCTCCACTGTCACAAGTGCCATGAAGAAGAACAGGTGTGGCCACAGCTTCTCCCTGAGACCTGCTCTGGGATCCTGAGGACCAGGGACACAGCGGGGCCGCAGCCCCAAAGCCGGTGGGTGAGGGACTCCAGGGAGGCTAGAGACGGGCAGAGCTGGTCATGGCCGGCCTTGAAGTGCATGGAGAATCTTGGTCTTGACCCAAGGAAAAGCTGGAAGCCACTTTGGGACTTCAAAAAGGGCATTAATATGAGTCCTTCTGTGTTTAAACATATTGCTCTGGCTGTGCTGTAAAAACAGACTGGAGATGGAGAGTTTGAGGCCCAAACACCAGTGAAAATCAGTTGCAGTGGTCCTGGGGGGAGCAGAGGGGGGCTTGGACAGGGTGATTGTAGCAGTTTGATATGGTTATGAATTCCAAAAATAGAGATTGGGTTATGTTTGTAATCTGATCTGTACCTGGGCCTGGTTGAGTTATGATTAGGACTTTAATTGGGTCACGTCATTAGGACATGACCCAATTGGGACACTAACGGGCGGGGACTCACAAAAGGCATGGCAAAGGACAGAGTTGGGTTTTTTTTCTCTATTTTTAAAAAATGTTATATTCAAAATTTATAAGAGGTCTCCATATTTTCCCCATCCCCCTCACCCTACTCCTCCCACATCAACAACCTCTTTCATCATCATGGCACATTCATTGCATTTGGTGAATACATTTTGGAGCACTGCAGCACCACATGGATAATGGTTTACATTGTAGTTTACACTCTCCCCCAGTCCACCCAGTGGGCCATGGCAGGCCATACAATGTCCAGCATCTGTCCCTGCAGTACCACCCAGGACAACTCCAAGTCCTGAAAATGCCCCCACATCATACCTCTTCTTCCCTCTCCCTACCCTCAGCAGCTACCATGGCCACTTTCTCCACATCAATGCTACAATTTCTTCCATTACTAATCACAATAGTTCCATGGTAGAATATCAGCAAGTTCACTCTAATCCACACTCTCTTTCTCCATCCTGTGGACCCTGGGATGGTTATGTCCACTCCACCTCTATATTGAGAGGGGGCTTAGATTCCACATGCGTGATAGATGAAATTCTCCTGCTTGCAGATGTAGGCACTCTTGGGTTCCTGGTGTGGTGGTTGACCTTCACTTTCCTGTTAGCTGGCCAGGGTAAGTCCCATAAACCAGAGGGTAGGAGTTGCAAGTCTGCTGAGGCTCAGGGCCTGGCTGTCACATGGTCAGTCCAGAGATTCAGGTCTCCTGGGCATATACCAGCGCCAACCACAGGTTCAGTAAAAGTGACAGAAGACAGATTTGGTTTTATTTTTATGTTGGAGTTTTGATGTTAGAGTTTGATAACAAAGCCTTAAGCTGGAGCCCCAGAAAGTAAGCTCACAGAGGAAAGAGAAGCCAACCCCAGGAAGAGAGGAATCCTGAGCGCAGGAAGAAGCAAGCCCTGGGAAGAAAGGAACCTTGAACCCAGAGAGAAGCAAGACCCTGGAAGTGAAGAACCCAGGAAGCCTGAACCCTCACAGACGTCGGCCACCATCTTGCTCCAACACCTGAAAATAGACTTTGGTGAGGTAAATAATTTGTGCTTTCTGGCCTGGTATCTGTAAGCTCCTACCCTAAATAAATACCCTTTATAAAAACCAACCAGCTTCTGGTGTTTTGCTTCAGCACCCCTGTGGCTGACTCATACAGTGACGATGCCCAAGGTGGTGAGAAGTGGTATAATTCTAACACTTATATCCTCCACCCCTCCCTCTCTTGTTTATTTAAATTACACAATTTGCCTGTAAGAATGACTTCCTCTTTGTAGCATGAACAGCCCCAATTTCAGGCATAAGATTTGCTCTTTTGCTTAAAGTTATGGCTCTTAATTTCACTCTGGGTGCTGTCGGATTTTCTCTAGGTTCTTGGCTAAGCTACAAAAAACAAATTTTAAGTGCAAGCCAGTTTAATTAGGCCAGTAATTTATTAAGGAATGGAGAGAAGAGAAATGGAAGAAAATGACAGATTATGGGTCCCAGGTAGAGAGGAGAGGGGCTGAAAAGAGATAAAGAGGGCTGATTCACAGACCGCAGCTCCCCATCACAGATTACAAATGCCCAGGTTTACTTGCAGGCTGACCCAGGGAGGGGGAGAAAAACATGGCTAGAACAGGGAAGGGAGAATGGGAAAAAAAGGGGTGGTTTAGCTTCCACACTTGCTTTTTGAACCATAAGTTATTATGCCCCTTTGCTAATGATGGGGACGAATCCCAGTTGTTTGTAGTTTTGATCGATTACCCCACCCCTCATTGCCCCGGGAAGGCCCTGGAGAATATCTGGGGTTTCTCCTTGATTCTGCAGGAAATCCTCCTCCGAATGGGGATTCTCTCATGGTTCTCCCAGCGGCCGGCTTGCCAGGTCTCCATGGCCGCGTGTTTAATGGCGGCAGTTTTTCTGCCAGGTCCCAGGTTCATCTCTTCATCCCCTGACCTAGCCTGCTTTACGGTGTGTGTGTGTGTGGGGGGCAGTGGAGTAACTCTCCCCTTTTTTTCTGATATCTCCAAATCCCACCAGAAACCGACCTCTCCACCGATGAGGATGCTGTCCCAGGTGGTGGAAAACTGATCTGCGGTCAATCATATATAATACTTTCTCTGCTTCTTAGCTGCCAAAACCAGCCCTATGAAAGCCGACACAAGCTATTTTAAGAAAAATATCTATGTAAGAAAATGTCAGTCATTTGGACCCACCACTCAGAATTTGGGCCATTACACAGTAGCTAATCAAAAGTGGCTCTTGCAAAAGAGCTTGTTAGTTTTTTTGAGAAAGGGGGTTTGCTCAGTAAGTTAATACTGTAAACTGGATTACAAGGGCTGAGGATACGATGGACAAATACCTCTAGCTTGGCCTTTTACTGGTTAAATGGGTATTTAACTTGATAACACCTCAATTTTCTCACTTATAAAATGTGTCTACTTCCTCCTGTTGACGTGGTGGCGATCTTCGAGGATTAAATGAGATGATGCATGTTCCACAATTTGTACAGTTTCTGGCATGTCATAAGCACCCAAAATATGATAGTTGCTATTATTTGGATATATTTATGCTTTGGCAAAACAACCAAAAAAGCAAATGTAAATTATTTTCCTTTTAAATAAAGTTGTCATATAAAAGACCTAAGAGGAAAAACACCAAATTGTTAAGTCCTCATTAATCTCACTGATTAACTCCTATAGAGAACTTAGAAATCCTAGTGAGCCATTAAGAATTCTAGAATTTGGGCTTTGGGGCTAGGTATCTTTCCTCAGTCTGCCAGCATTATTGATGCTTGCCAGTTTGGCTCTTGGTCCTCTAACCTAAAGGGTTTTTTGTATCCCCGAGATGCAGGCAAGCCTGGTACTAGGTAGAGAGGAAAAGAGACAGGCTTTGGAGTCGGGAGCCCTGCTAGAATGACTGATTCTGCTACTCAGTAGCTTGTGACCTTGGGGAAAACATTTCTTCCACCCACTGGGCTTCAATATTTTCATTTGTAACAAAAAGCGTGAACAGTGAATAAAGTGGTTGTACCTGTTCTTCCCCTCCAGGTTCTTTGGAGGGAAACCACCTACTCAACAATACCATGCAGACACGGTAGACAATTATTGTTGCATCTGTTTTTTGGGTTTCTTTTTATAATTTGGGCGTCTTTCTCTCTTTGTTTGGGAGAAAAATTAGTCACTTTTTCCTCCTCCTGTGAATTCCCTTACTGGTGGACTGACTTGATTGTCAACATAAATGTGATGATGTGCGAGCATTTTGGACATGAATAGTGCTGTGATGAAATTACATAAAAACAGTAGGTTCGCTGAAGGCTGATCACACCAGCTGCATAAGACAGTGGGGAAAATGATGATGTGGGTGTGAAAGATTCTTGGTCAGAGAGCGGAGGATCTATTTTCTTGACTGGTCCCTTTGAGGTTAGCAGATCTGTTCCTGGAAAGAGCAGGCCTGTTGAGGTAGAGCGGGCGTCCTGGCTCCATGGCTCACCGGTGGGCCTCTCACTCACTCACGGAGCCTCTTTGTTCTTCCAATATCTCATCTGTAGGTAGAAGCAGGGAATGGGGCCTCCCAAGAGCTATACCCGTTTCATCTCTGTCTCTTCAACAGGCTTAGCTCACTGCTGCGCCAATTGCCCACACTCCTCGTGGCCTGGTTCATCATTCACCCTGGTCTTTGCAGGGCTGGTTTTGTTTCATCCTCCAGATTACACCCTAAAATGTCAGTTCCTCGGAGGGGCCTTACCTTGATGTCTTTACCTGACCCCTATATTTTCTATGATTTCGCTGTTTCCTTTTGTTTTTGTTCCTGTTGTTACCTCTATTAGGCTCTTTGGTTCAGTGCTACACTGTGCCTAGTACATAGAAAGTCATTAATAAATATTTTTTGAATGAAAAACAAATGAATCAATGAATGATAAAAGCATTGTCATAAGGATGAAGTAGAATAACAAATGAAAACATCTTGAAAAAGTGCCCGACAGTATAGCTAGGAAAGTCAGTTTCCTTCCTTTCCTTTAGGCCAATAAGTATTCTTTGGGCACTAAATATGTGCAGACAGTTTGTTAAGGTGCTAGATCTCCCATGATGACTTGGGCAGCTAGGACAATTAATTGACTTGATTCTCCCCAAGAACAGCTAAAATGGGGATGAAGGAAGAGGAGGTGAATTATGTTAATCAGTTCAGCAGTTAACCTTTGCAATGGTCTTCTAAATAAGATGAAAGGGATTTTTTTTGTTATTGTCGTTGAGAAAGCTCAAACATAGCTTTGGAGTTTTCCTGTGTTCAGGCTTATTTTTCATTCCTGCCAAAACATGATTTTCTTTTTCTATGAAAATAAGACTAGCTTTCTTGAGCATTGCCTAGCTCTTTAAAATACCATCTAGACAGATATTACATTCTCCTTCAAAATATGTGACTGGTTCTATTCTGCTTGGGCTCTTCGGTCATACAGAATTCTAGTGTGATTTAGAAGAAAATGTTTTCATTAATTTCATATTTTTGTATTGACTTTTAAAAAGAACATGCTGCCAGAACAACTCAAAAATACAATTTTATATAGCCCAAAAGGGTATTGTATTTGGATTGATAGAATGAAAGCAAATCACATCATAAAACATTTATTGAGCACCTGCTACATGACTGCCCTGTGCTAGGGACTGTGGGAGAGCCAAAGTTATGCAAGAAACTGCGCTCATTTCCTAGAAACCCACAGCCCATCAAGCCACACAGAACCAGCCCACAAATGTCTACAATATGAGACAGGATGTGGTCAGTGCCAAGGAAGGCTCACGGTGTCCTGGGAGCACGGAGGCTGGAAAATGTCCTCCCTGGGTAGTTTTGGGTCGTCAGACTAGAAAGTTCTTATCCAAATAATTTTTTTTTTTCTGGAAGAAATCATCTAATCACAAAAACAAATTTCCTTAAGAACCGACGGGGTGAACGATCAATTGATCTCATCAATTTCCCCTGTAAAGTCACATCTATCAGGAGTTTGGGAATGCAAGTGACGAAAAGTTTAACTCGACTAGTTTAAGTCAAAGAGAGAATTTATGATGGATATAAATGAAAACACCAGTGGCCAGTCTGGCTGTGGCCAGTGGACTCGGGTTATGCCACATCCTTGGATGTCGTTTCTCTGCATTCCTGGGCTCAGACTCCTGCTGTGTCAGCCCCATTCACGGGGGCCCCCTCCTTCATCAGAGGGAGGTTTCAGGACGTACACCCCTCCCTCCAGCTCCACGTCCATGGGAAAGGCCAAGGGCCTCTTTTCCAGAACGCCCAGCCAGGCTTCGTGGTGTCTCACTGGCTCTGACTGGGTGCTTCCCCACCCCTGAGCCAACCTCTATGGCCTGGGGATGCAGTATGCTAGTTGGCCCTTGCCAATAAGAATCTACCTCTGGAGCTGGTTCAGCTACAGGGACTGGAGGTATGCAGAATTCAGGCACACTTTCACCAAAAGAAAAGTGAACGGAGATTGGATGGCAAAGGGATCAATTAGTGAAGAACATATTAGAATTGGTGATTAGAGCAAAAAAGGTGATTATTTTTCTAAAATGCGTTTAAGGCAAAATATGACTGTCATTCTTTGCTTCTGTTCCTCCTCTTTGGTTTTCAAGAACAGTGCATATTCTCTTGATGTCAATGTTTTAGATGCTTGCTGAGGCTGGGCGTGGCCTAGAGCTGAGTTAGGCCTAGAGCTTGGTGTGCTATGACTTTGTCCCTGCTCTCAAAAGCTTGCCACCCCCTGAT
Source organism: Dasypus novemcinctus (assembly GCF_030445035.2). Lineage (NCBI taxonomy): Eukaryota > Metazoa > Chordata > Mammalia > Cingulata > Dasypodidae > Dasypus > Dasypus novemcinctus. The sequence continues at coordinate 8,266,884 of NC_080697.1, forward strand.
GTAAACCAGAATCAGAATGTCCCAAGGTTTCTGCTTTTCTTTTTTAAAAGTGTCTCTGGGAAATAGGAATGTCACATTGTTCATAAGTTGGGAAAGAGACACGATAAATCAATTAAAAAAAACTAGTTTTGGATTGCATTACTTGCTTCTGATATATGAGCCCTTCAAACATCATCAGGACAATGTCTGTCGTTAACACAGTTGCCAGAGTCATCCTCTTCAAGTCTGGATGTCATCAGGCTTACGGGGTCTAGTCCAAATTCATGAGCATTGTTCTCAGTCCCGGCCTCCACCTCCACTGCTTGTGTGCAAGCCCTCCATAGCTCAGACTTGGTGAGCGTCTCACCCAGCCCCACGTGCCTTCACACCTCCACGTCGTTACACATGCTGCTTCCTCTGTCTTCTTTTCTACAGACTTCAAGTTGCAGATTGAATGTCACCTCTTCCCTGCATGGAATTGGACGTTTTCTTTCCTCTTTCACAGCACTGGATAAAGAACATGCTTCCGTTGATCGTGAATCCGCTGCATGGTTATGAGGTTTTCTATGTCCATCTCACACACTATAGCCCTCTGAGCACCGAGGAAAGAGCAGGGTCCTTTAGTGTTTGTGTCTCCCAGTCCAGTGCAGTGCCCGGCCTGTGGGCATTGATTGCTGGCGGAAGGAAGTGGACCGAGGGCAGCCTGAGAAGTCCTGCAGCAAAAGAGCATTTCTAATGATTTCTCTCTAACAGAAATCAATTTTCTTAATCCTTCCCTGGAAAATGTGCTTAAATGCATTTTTACCTATATAGACTTATTTTTAAAGTGATTCAACCATTTAAAAATCACCTTAAGAAGCTCCAAGGCAGTGAAGGCACAGAACAAAAAGGGTCTGAGCTCTGGGGTGCTGCCCTGCAATTAACATGCCCTGTGACCGTCAATCTCTAGCACCTCTGTGGGCTCATCTGTCACACGGGGCTTGAGGAGGAGTAGCTCATCTGAGGTAGGTCATTTCCCTTCTACACCAAAGATATCAAATCAAAAAAACTAGAGTAGTGGGGAAGCGGCTGTGGCTCCATCAGCTGGGCTCCCGTCTACCCTAGGGGAGGCCCTGGGTTCGCGTCCCGGGGCCTCCTTGTGAAGGCAGGCTGGCCCGCACGCTGCAGAGAGCTGGCACAGCAAGATGACGCAGCAGAGGGAGAGAAGCAGATACAGGAAAAACGCTCAGCTAGTGGAACGAACCACAAGTGGGGGAATAAATGAAAAACAAAAAACAAAAACGAGAGTAGTAAGCAGACCTAGGCCTTCTTCCCAGGTGCTGGGACCTGCCGGCCAGCCTTCCCGGGCGGTGGCACCTGACGTGAGATGCAGCCCGCCAGGGCCCAGCCCTTCACTGCCCGAGACCCCACAGTCCATGGGCGCGCAGCGCTCGGGTTAGAAAGCTCCCTCCACCAAGGCGAAATCTGCCTGTTTCCTGCGAGTTTGCCCCTTGATCTTGACCAGCCCTTTGGAGTCACAGAACGTCATTTCCACTTTGGTCTCTGACAGCCCTCCGGCCACCGGGAGGCAGCTCTCACGGCTCCCCGAGCCTCATCTCCTCCAGACGCGGCCTCCTTCAAGCACCCCTCCCACGTCCCGCGTGCCGCTCCCCTCTCTCTTGTGACCACTGTCCTGAGGGGACGCTTCGGTGTCCCCGTGCTGAGGCCCCTCTGGAAGGAAAGGGTGTGCAGCGGTGGGTCACCCGGGTGGGCCCCGGAAGCCGAGGGCTCCCCTGAGCTGTGCGGTGCCGAAAGCCTCAACAGCTCAGGTTTCTTCAGCCTCCGAGTCCTGTTGACTCACGTTTCGCTTGTGGTCCATCAATATTTGAAAGCATTCATAATTAAAAAAAAAACACCTTGAAAAATCCTATCCATCTAGGCCACCCCCTCGCGCTTGTATAATTCACCTTTTTAACCCCAAATGGCAGTGTCCCCACTGACCCACGTTGCTCTCAGTCCTAAATACCACACCCCTCCGCTGAATTATTTTTCCGAGGAGTGACCACAGGAATGGCTGTCGGCAGAGGGATTGAACCAGGGGCGCCCTTGCCCACCTAGTCCCCTTTTCACCCCCCAGTTACATGGACTTGGCCGGTTATAACCGGCTTGGAAGCCCACTCGGGCTGCCTTTCCTGCCGCCTCCCCTCCCCTCAGAGTGGTGGTCTCTCCCCACGTCGCAACCCTTCTTTCTTGGGTACCTATGTCTAAAAGTAAGGAGTAAGCTCTCCCCACCAGCCTCCACCTGCACATCTTCCTGGTAGAACAATGTCAGCGCCTGTGGCCAGCGGCTAAAGCCCTGCCTCAAGACTGGCCTCGAGCGGTGACTTTGGGCAATTTGGGCAGTTAACCAGCTGTGGGTTCCTCCGTTCTCCATTTCCTTAGGTGTCACAGCTGTGTCAGCTACCACATTAGGTCTGAGGTTTGAACAGTACACAAGACAAAACTGCGTCCTAAACACGCCAGAGTTTATCATAGGGTGCAGCCCAATTCAATATGGTGCCCCAGAGGCCCTAATAGAGGTGGCTGCAGTGACTCGAGGAAGCACAGGCTGAGGAAACCCCATCTGTCTTGGGGCAGCCAGAGGGGTGGAATCACAGGAAACCTCCCAGAAGCAATAGGATCCAAACTGAAACCTGAGGAGGGGCAAGAGGGCGGCAGGGGCAAGGGGGAGAGCGACTAACACACCAGGGTGCGATGCCCCTTCATCTCATTTGCAGGTGGCCTCTGCATTTAGATCTAATCTAATGTTAATGGCCTTATCAGAAGGAAGTGAATAATAAGATAAAATGAGGCTAACCCCCCCCCCCCAAGACCAAAGAGTCAGAGAAAGACCGTTTCTATCTCAAGAGGCCTCGAGTATAGCAAATGCCAAATTTGACATCAAATGTGAAAACTGCTCAAATAGAATCCACCTGAAGAATTTTAGAGCAAGATGTGCCTCCTTTGATGCGGTCTGACTCCCTGATTTTACAGATCAAGCCCAGTTGCATGACATAAGGTTTGAGCTGGCATCTCTTCTGGCTAGAGAGTCCTGGGTGAGTTCAGCTTCTCCTTGTCTCCACATCCCAGACATTTCCAAGCTACTTGTGGCTAAACTGATGCCCTCAATCCCATTATTAGTCAACTCCGTCTAAGTCCTAAATACTCTACCAGAAGTGGCACCACGTGGTTGGGTTGAACATAAAGCTTATGGGCAAGAGCAGACCACCCTACGCAATATGTGCTATAGCCATTGGAGAATATTGAGGGTTGGTGTCTCCAAGAATTCAGTATTACAATGTGTCTTGGTTCAGCTATTAGGATATACCAACCAAACGTACAATTAGAAAGGAAAGATGTTTTCAGCTCCTTCTTCCCTTTCTTTTCCAGTAACGATTTCCTAAGTGCCCACTAGAGTCCAGAAATTGTACTTGGCCCAGGGACAATCAAGATGAACTAAACAGAATCTCAGAATAATTTTAATACATAGTAAATATAGAGCAGAAGAACATACCAGATGGCAAATGGAGAGCATTCTTCTGGTCAAGATGGTGGGAGAAGTGCAATTATAGGCAGGGATAATATAAGGAAAGAATTTTTAATTAAGAATATGAGCATGATTAAGATACAGGCAGCCAAGTAACTGTGTTCTGAATGCTGTCTCCCACTTATTTCTGGAATGTTCTATTACTACGTGTGCTATTTCTCAAAAGCATCTCACTCCTGGGCATTGGAACAAATATATGGTTCTTGAATATAATATGTCTTGAAGAATTACTTTATATCTTGTCAGCAGCAAAAAGAGACAAAATGTGCTAGAAAACCTAGTTTAAGATTATAGAGCATCAGAAAGATTTAAAAAACCTACCCACATGGATAGAAACCCCAATAGAAAATATACATAAGTAGCAAAATCATTTAGGAGCAAGTTGTCAAATATTAAATGATGCTGAGAAAAGAACACACTTGCTATATTCTTTGAAGTTTGAAAATATAGCTTCATATGCTTTATAGGGCTTAAACTATTTGAATAAAAATGAAATATCTCTAGGCAAGAAAGGATACAGGCATGGTCTGCTTTTATTTCCTTAGGTCCACAAGTGGGATGGTAAAGGATAAGAGAAGGTTTGAAAATTATATATATATTATATATAAAAAACATTTTTTTGGTCTGTTTCCTGCTGGGTTAGAGGCTGAGGAGAAAACAGGGCAGAGAACATGGAACAAAGGTTTGCTTGGAGACAAAAATTAAAGCTCAAAGTATGTGTCAAGAATTTTTCCCCTGAAGATTAGCAGTTACATTCTTTGTAATGGCCTTCTCTATCTGACAACGGAACAAGTACCTTCCTCAGGGACAGGATTTAAATTACACAGCATTTTAAAAGCATTAGTGACTGAGCTTAGGGCTGCTTGATTTCTGTTTTAAATGTTGCTCTGCTAGGACCTACCTTAATGATGACACAACTGAAATATTTTCGCAATACTAGGTTGCATGCTATGTAGATTGGCATAATTCTAAATTTCATTGTTTTTTAAATCAATTTAATATCCAAAAGACAAAATCTTTTGTCGAATACTATCAAACAGTTTATTACAAAAGCTAATTAGAGTGGAGTGGGAGTAGCTCAGTGGATGAGCACCTGCTTTGCATGTACCATGTCCCATGTTCAATACCCAATACTTCCTAAAAAACAACAACAAAAATCTGAATTAGAAAACTCTAGTTATTTAGGAAGGTATAAAATAAAGCATAATCTTTAATATGTCAGTGTATTAGTCAGCCAAAGACTTCCCTCACCAAAGTCTATTTTCATGTGTTGGAGCAAGATGGCTGCTAATGTCTGTGAGGGTTCAGGCTTTCTGGGTTCCTCTGGGCTCAGCTCCTCTGTTTTCTCCACAAGGTCAGCTGTAGACTATGAGGCTCTCTAGGCTTTGCCTCTCTCCACAAGGTCAGCTGTAGACCATCAGGCAAACAGCTCTGTCTCTCTCCCTGGGGTTTCTGCCATGTCTAAGGAGCCATCTCAATTCCTCTGTGTTCTTCTCCTGGCTCAGGGTCTCTCTTCCTGGGGCTTGCTTCTCTTTCTTCTGTGTGCTTATTTCCCAGGGTTCCAGCTCAAGATTCCAGCATCAAACTCCAAATCAAAACTCCAACATCAAAATCTTCAACATCAAAACGCTCCAACTCTGTTCTTTGCCATGCCTTTTATCTGTGAGTCCCCACCCACCAAAGGGCAGAGACTCGAATACCTACTGATGTGACCCAATCAAAGCCCTAATCATAATTTAATCACGCCCAGGTACAGACCAGTTTTTGGAATTCATAACTATATCAAACTGCTACCATTGGCAATCATTATTTTCTTTAGGACTCCAACTGAATATGTTTTATATTACTACTTCACATGATGAAAAAATTTCTAGTAATAAATCTAAACATTCTCAGAAAATTTCTAAGAGCTTTTAGAAGGGAAATTAACAATGAGTTAGATCCCGAGTAGGGTCAAAAGAAATAGGTTTGGTGAAAATATTTACTCATAATAAGTGGATCACTGTTTCTATGTGGAGAAACAAATTGAGAAACACTTAAAATGTTTTCTGGGAATTTCACCAATTTTTGATATCGCATCAACATTCAATTTGTCTACAGAATTGTGCCCCCGACTTACTACTGAAAGGTCTGGAGGCTGTGCACAGATGGGACCGCCTGTGAGGGAGGCTGCCAGAAGTGGGCACGTGTCCAGGCTGATCTGTAGGCTCAAGGGCTCTGTCTTGACTGTACCCACTCCTGAGGCTCTAATCCCACACCTGCACCCCATTGTGCTTTGTGCGCCATCCTAGAGCACCCCATGATGTTTTTCACCATCAGTCTTCTGAGACATTCTCACTGCCTTGCTTTCCTCATCCTCATCCATTCCATGATGTTGTACAGCCTCTTTCTTTTACTCAGCTCACCCCAAAGCTGACCTGGCTTTCCTGTTCCTCAAAGCTATCAGTCTTCCTTCTGTCCTCGGGTTCCGTGTCCCTCTGCAGAGTCATCCCTTGGTTGGCCACGTCTTCCTTGATTCTCTCTCTTCCGAAGGCCTCTAGGGTATTGTGTCATCCTTGTCCTCTTCCTAAGTCTCCTTTCCTTGCTCCTTCTGCCTCTTTCCATCCCCAAAAGCCTAGGTTCCTGGAGCTCCCTGCTCTCTGGCCTTGTCCTCATCCATCTTTACTTTCACAATTATAATTATTGTATGTGACCGATTCTTAAGATTTATCTCTCCAGTCCCAGCTCTCTTCTAAGCATCAGGTCTGAATTTACAATTGACTGTTGTGTATCTGCACATGGATCTCCCATGGATATCTCAAACACTAAAGGTCCCAAATTGAATTTTAGCATCTCTGGTTTCCAAACTACCTCCTCCTCCTGACTTCTCAGGTTCTATTATTAGCACCATTGTGAAACTATATATCATTTTGTACTCTTCCTCTCCCTTCCTTCAATCGTTGTCACAGTGTCTATCTTTTCTTTTATAGATGACTTTCACAGATACCCCAATACACTACCTCTTTTAATTATATTTTTTTTCAGGAAAGCAAATATAATCTTTGATCCATACAGACTACACAGAGACTTTCAAATTATTTGAAGCATGAACATTACATTTCTGCCATATTGACTTACATGGCCTTTCTACAACAATTTATTGACTTTTGGTGCATGCTCTGTATGTTTGAATTACTTAATTCGTTCAATATATTTTTCATAGGAAAATAAAAGAATGTAATAATGAAAATTTCATTAAATAATGAAAGTCCTGAGATAGAAATCAATACAGATATAAACTAGAAATATTTTGCATTCTTTACACACATATAATATATATTACATGTATTTTATTATTTCTATATCAGAATTTGCAAATATACAGAGAAATTCAAGTCTTCATGCATAACTGAAGGCTATGCTATAAGTTAATATTTTTGGATTATTTTACAATACTGAAATAAATATAAAAGTGTTACATCTTTTCCTAAAATATCTTTTCCTTAAATGTATTTTAACAAGAAGTGAAAATACTACTATACTTTATAACATACTTTTAAAATGATTTCTCTTTTTGTTTTTATTTTTGTGATTATTCCTTATTTTCACATTATTTTGGGCTTAAAGAAAAGTTATAAGAATAGTACAAAGACAGAGACTTAGGTCAAGCCATCCCACATTTAAAACTCTTGTAATAATGATAAGCAATGAAATAACAATATTACCTATTATTTTTATTTGTTGGTTGGTTAGTGTGCAAATACAATGGCTATGTTGAATAAGTTAAAAAAAAATACTATAAAGAATTCCTGGAAAAGACACTTCACCTGATTTGTATGTATGTGCCCTTCCCCTACGCCATGTTTTTCTAGAAAGTTTATGTGAAAGTTACAGATATGATGTTCTTTTACTTGAGTATGTATTTCCTATAACCAAAGAATTCTGTTGCATGACCACAGTATAACTACTAAGTCATCTCCCTTAATTTCTTTCAACCAAAGTTAAACATGTACATAGTGAACAGGTAGGGCATAGACATACTTATAGTGGAACACCACAACACACCTCTCCACTTGCAGTTCTACTTCTTAGAACCACAAAATAGTAATTATTTCTATTTTCCATTTTTTAGTGATTTTGTCCCTAATTCTAAATAATATATTTCTACCACTATTTCTTGAATAATGCGTTCATCTAACAAGTATTTGTTGAGCCATTTCCATGTGTCTGGTACTATACGTTCAAAAGTTTATTTAAGAAATATCTATTCCTTTCTAGGAAAGATGAGTATACACAATGCATATATATATTTTTTCTTATTTTCTTTCCCAATACTTGATAATTATTGTTTTAGTTATTTCCTTGGTTATTTTTGTATCTTTACATAGTATACCTAAATAAAAACAGACTTAATAATGGACTTATATTTTCACTCTACTATTGTTCAATCAGAACCAAATAATGGACTGAAGTTACGTTTCCTTCTCCAGGACCCATTGGCTTCTTAAAGGAAAACATATCTAAAATCTAGGTTAAATGGATCCACTTTTATTCCAATCTATTAATTCTAGTTTGCTTCATATTTGAACAATGGCTTTTCCAGTTTTCCTCTGCCTATATTTTACTATTGCCTTTTTTTTCTTGTTATTAAGAGAAGAAATATGCTTTCTTCAATATTCCATTTAAACAATCCATGTCTTGGGAAGTGGATTTCGCTTAGCTGATAGAGCATCCACCTACCATATTGGAGGTCCAGGGTTCAAACCCAGGGCCTCCTGACCCATGTGGTGAGCTGGCCCATGCACAGCACTGATGCATGCATGAGTGCCCTGCCATGCATGGGTGTCTCCCATGTAGGGGAGCCCCACATACAAGGAATGAGCCCTGTAAGAGAACTGCCCTGTGCAAAAAAAACACAGCCAGCATCAGAGTGCCACATACATGGAGAGCTGACAACCAAAAGAGACATGGATTCCCAGTGCTGCTGACAAGAATACAGGCAGACACAGAAGAACACACAGCAAATGGACACAGAGAGCAGACGGGGGGGGGGGGGGGGGGGAAGGAGAGGAAAATAAATAAATAAATAAAATAAAATAATCCATGTCTTTGATCCTTCTACCAGTTGCTCAGAATGTGTCCATTCTTTGAGAAGATAGAGGCCACTGACTTCCTGTTTGAATTTGAACTGATGGTTTCCTAGTCCAGTTGCAGACTTGGAATGCTTTTCTCTGACACCTGACATTGGCACAAGTTAGTGACCCATTTCAAGTATCCTATATCCTCTTTCTTTGCAGCTTTCATCCTGTTATATCAGGAAATATCCTCAGGTAATGCCCTTAGAAGTTTACGTTGAAAATGAGCATACTCAGAAGCGGACTTGGCCCAATGGATCTGCTTACCACATGGGAGGTCCGCGGTTCAAATCCTGGGCCTCCTTGACCCATGTGGAGCTGGCCCATGTGCAGTGCTGATGTGCGCAAGGAGTGCTGTGCCACGCAGGGGTGTCCCCTGCATAGGGGAACTCCATGTGCAAGGAGTGTGCCCCATACGGAGAGCCACCCTGCATGAAAGAAAGTGCAGCCTGCCCAAGAATGGCGCTGCACACACAGAAAGCTGACACAATGAGAAGATGATGCAACAAAAAGAAATCTGCTGATAAGGATAGAAGCAGTCACAGAAGAACACACAGCGAATGGACACAGAGAGCAGACAACTGGGGGGGGAAGGGAGAGAAATAAATAAAAAATAAATCTTTAAAAAAAAATGAGCATACTGACAGGTGGATATCTACATGACTTTATTGGGCTCTTGCTCTAGGAAGGGGTCTAGAACCCCAGGTGCCATCTTGCCTGAGAACTGTGAAGGCATTACTCTACTGTCTTCTGGCCCTCAGCATTTCTGATAAGACATTTGGTGAGAGGGATTCTCATTTTTATTTATTTATTCTTTCTGGAAGTACTTAGGGGCTAATGTGATTATCATTTGGGTGTGTGTTTTTTTTTCCCTCTTTATTTTTTTTAATGTTACATTAAAAAAAATGAGGTCCCCCCTCACCCCATTCCTCCCACATCAACAACCTCTTCCTTCATCGTGGCATCTTCACTGCATTTGGCTGATACATTTTGGAGCACTGCTGTACCCCATGGATAGGCAAAGATGTTTTAGGTGTGCATCCTTTTTTTTTCATGAAAAGCAGGCCCTTATTTGGCCTTCTTTTTTGGGGCGCAGGTTGTTGGTGTGGCTGCATTGTTTGTGGCAGTTGGTGGTACGGGGGTGCAGGCGAGCAGGACACTTGGGGCAGATCATCTTGGTATGGTTGTACTTCTGGGTGAGATGGCGGAGGGAAGGCTCGATGCCACCCTGGAGCCTCAGCACCAGGTGCAGGATGGGCGCTCTGGATGCTGTAGTCTGAGAGAGTGCAGCCTTCCTCCAGCTGTTTGCCTGCAAAATTTGGTGCTGCTGGTCAGGCGGGATGCCCTCCTCGTCTTGGGCCTTGGCCTTGACATTGTTGATGGTGTCTCTGGGCTCGACCTTGAAGGTGATTGTTTGGCCCATTAAAGGCCTTCATGAAGATCTGCATCTCTGCGTTCTCTCAGCCACCTTGTTAGGTGTGCATCTTTTACAACCAGAACCTGCTGGGCTTTTGTTGTACCTTTTTAATGGGAATATCTGTGTCTTTCTCCCCCGCCTTTTACCGTAATTGATAATTTTCTCCAGTCTGTTTTCCATGTTCTTTCTCTTCCAAACTTTCCCTTGTCAGATGCTGGACCTCCATGGGGGTTGACATGACTCCTTCTCCCTGTAGATTCTATGTTGGATTTGGCCTCAAGAGGAATGTGTGCAAGATTTGGAGGACCAAGGGGAAGCAGAAGACCTGGCTCCCTGGGGGGTCACTGTGCTTAGCTGTAGTGATGACAGACACGCAGTGCTGGTGTCCAGCTGGCCCTTGCTGTCTTCTGCTCTTCTTCCAGTTGGCCAACAGCAGTCCCAGGCCCACGTCCAGACAGACAGGTGGCAGCAGACCTGCAGAAGTGGGAGCTTTGCAGAGGCACACTTGCTCCTGAGCCTTCCCATTGTAGTCCCACGGTGGCAGCTGGGTGTGATTGGTGCTTCCTCTTCAGATTGGCTGGTGGGTGACCAGCTCCCCTTCTAGATCTTAATTTCCCCAGCTATTCCTGCAACTATGTCAGACTTAATCTCTATAGCAAATCCCTTATCCCAGAATTCACAGTAGCTCCTCCTCCCTGACTCAACCCTAACTGGTCACGACCTCCACGACGTATCTTCTAAGTCTTTTCTTTTTCTCAGTTTTTATGTATTATTTTCTTTCTGTTTTATTTTCTAGGAGATTTTCTTGACTTGATATTTAATTTCCAAATGTTCTTTCTTGTGCTCTCTTATAATTTTATAATGACCTATAATATCTCTCTGAAATTCTCTGAGAATTCTATTTAAGGTGGTGTTTTCTTTATTTTTTCTACCCCGCATTGTCTTTCTTTTGTGAAATCAGTGACTCTCCCTGTTTTTATTGATCTTAGTTTTTCATGCTGTTGGTTTTCTTCTAATGACAGGAGATCTTAAACAGATGAGTTCATAATTATACACAGGAATGTATTTTGTTCTAGGGGGTTGGTGTTGGCTTAATCTGTCTGATTGGCAGGTCTCTTTTCTCTTCAGATCTCTTAAAGTTTTATATTTGGACATCCCTGGAACTTAGGGAGGCAGATGCTTGTCCTCAGATACCATCTAGGATTGGAAACGTTGGTCAGTCCTTCATCATGTGCTCTGAGCCCTGCTTTCTTCTTCTAAACATCACAATTGAGTCCATCTCTCACACTCGGTTTCCTGCTTCCAATATTTCCTGACTGAGTTACCCTGGATTTTCTTAGAATATTTATCTTCCTACAGTTTTATTTCAGTCATAAAACTTGCTCAAAAATACTCTATGGCTCCCAGTTGCCTTCACAGTTAATGCCAAATTGAGAAGTTTAGCATTCGCAGCCCTTGGAGATCTAATCTGAACCTGCCTTCTCATCTTTATACCTCCCTACTCTTCCATACTTCAGGCAAATGGATGTTCATTATTTCCTGATTATGGGAATCCTCACCTCTAAGCCTTTACTCTTGCCTTTATTTTTCTCCATTTAGAATGATCTCCTCCACATTTATACTATCAAAACCTGACTCTGCTCAACATTTTCTGACCATTTGCCCCAATCTAACATACTATCATATTATGCTTTATAGCTTTTTAAATGTAGAAATTATATCCTTTCTGAAAGAAGAACAATTTAGCTACCACTCTTTTGTCTCCCATGTTAGAATAAATTTCCTTTAAGGCAGGGACCCTTTAACCCCCAAAGCTCAAAACATGAAATACAGTTGATATTCAGTAAATAGGCATATCAGTTTCCTACAAAATGAGAATAATATCTGCACTGTGTTAGTGGGGTCTGAGTTTTGGAAGAAAAAGAAAATATAAAGCCATGAATAGATTCGAGGAAGGGCTTATAAATTTATGAGAATTCCTTCTAATTCCAAAGGGGAAATATACTCATTCTCAGGAAGAACTGTCAGAAATCTCAGGCACTGTTTGTCTCATTTGTGTTTTAAAGTATTTCTGTTAGAAAGCATAGTCTTAAAAGAAGTAAGCAAAACTCACTATCTTCTTAACTTTGATGTCAAATTAAGACTCCATCAAACATGGTAATAAAGTTAACTAGAGCATATTTTTGGTAAAAATGACAAATAGACCATTCTTCCATCTTGCCTCTCTTCCTCCCTCCCTCCCTTCCCTCCCTCCCTCCCTCCCTCCCTCCTCCCTCCCTCCCTCCCTCCCTCCCTTCCTTCCTTCCTTCCTTCCTTCCTTCCTTCCTTCCTTCCTTCCTTCCTTCCTTCCTTCCTTTCTTCTTTCCTTCCTTCCTTCCTCTCTCCCTCTCTCCCCCCCTCCCCCTCCCTTCCTCCTTCCCTCCCTTCCTCCTTCCTTCCTTCCTTTCATGAAAAGCATTCACTAGGTATTAGTGTTAGGGTGATGATTAAGATGCAGAACCTGTGCTCAGGGAGCACACAGCCTCACAGTGAGGATGTACCAATAAGGAGGCAATTACAGGAACAGGTCAGAAATGCTATGGTTAGGAGGTATTCTGGGTTTAGTTGTGTTCCTTGAAAGATTGTTGAAGTCCTAATCCTCAGTATCTCAGAATGTGGCTTATTTGGAAATGGGATCGTTGTGGATGTGATTAGCAAGAAGAGGTTATACTGGAGAAGGGCAGACCTTTAGTTCAGCATTCTGGCATCCTTCTAAGAGAAAGAGAAGAAATACAGACCGAGCCCCACTGGAAGAGGGAGACTGGAGTGGTGCAGACACAGCCAAGAAACACCAAGGACTGCCAGGAGCCACCAGGTACCCACCAGAGAAGAGGCAAGGAAGAATTCTTCCTTAGACAAACAGAGAGTTCACAGCCCTGCAGAGACCTTGATTTTGGATTTCTAACCTCTAGAGAATGCTTTGTGAGAGTTTTAAGCCATGAAGTTTATGGTGACCTGTTATGGCAGCCTTAGGACTCTACTACAGCAGGAAACAGGTGAGGGAGGGGCTGAACAAAGCCTGGGGGAGTCAGGGACAACTTCCCAAAGAAGTCACCTCTGCTCAAGACTATAAAGACATCTTGGGTACAATGCCAGTGGCTGTCCTCATCATTGTGGCTAACCTCCTGCTTATTGTAGCAATAGCTTTGTTATATGGTTTCCTATATGGGGAAAAGCCAGGTGTAAGAATCACCTAGAAAAGCTAATTAGCTGGTCTAGGGCAGGGCTGGGCATCTTTTAAACGCCCCCCCCACATCATTCTAATAGGTCATTAGAGCTTCAAACCACCGCTGCTGGTAGAGTTCTGGAATGGCTGCCCAAATGGTGGTATTTTTAATGTGAATTTAGCCTGGCCCTTGTCAACTGTGCCAGCTCTAGTTTCCTGGATGGGTTACGTACTTCCCATTTCCCACTCCATCCAATTGCTGGTGAAGGCAGGCACAAGTGTCTGTGTCCTGGACAGCGGGGGGTGACTCCAGCCATGGCTGTAGCCTTCTTATAACAGAAGACGACTTCCTGCTACTACAACCAGATACACAGAGGAGTGTCCTGATCCCACTGACTATCTAGCAGTGCATCTTAGGAACATTTGTAAACTGTCTCTGGGAAGCGATGCCAATGATTCGTTCATATGAAATCTGTGTACCTAGAACTAAAGTGCTTGTGAGTGTGTGTGTGTGTTTGTGGGCATGCAAAAACCCAGGTAGACATCTCTCTTTGCTTCTGGCTCTCAGATGAGGACATCGGTGGCGCTTGGGAAGGTTCTAGATGCTGGGGTGGGAGAGTAGACTGTCCCTGACCTGATAGGTTCCTTCCTTTCATTCGTGACCTTCTTGCTTCCTCTAGTCTCAACACTCTGACCTTCAAGCTCCCTTCTTTTCACTTTCCTATTGCTTTAACCCCTCCTGCTGTCTCTGCATCTGGGAGGAAGATGCTGGAAGATCATTTCTCTTCTAGCTCCTCTAGTACATAGCAAAGATTATCTATGAGTCCTTGAAGTATCCATGATCCTTTGCCTTTTGCCTTCTGTGTTCATGTGCTTACGTCATGATGGAATTCCAGCTGTGGGGCTCTGATTGTGAAGGGCCTGTAGACCACCTTGACTAAAGTCAGAGGCAGCCCTGAGGTCCTGGCAGGGGGTTTCTGGGGGGCACTGGGGCTGCCTGGAGCCTTGTTCGGTGGCTCTCAGTCCAGCATTTTTCCATCCATAGCATCAAGCTTTGCATTTACTAGGCATGAACAGGTCTTTAAAGGACCCTGTCCTTGTTTGTAAAATGAGGACAGTGCTATTTAGGTCTCAGGATTTCAGATTCTAAGAAATACATGGGAAGACCTAGCTCAGTTCCTGACACCCAGGAAGCACTTGGCATCTGTTGAGTTTCTTTGAGCGTGTTGAAAGCTGGAAGGCTCAGCACAGAGATAGTTTACACAACTCAACATACAAGTCATCTTCTCTGTACAGTCATCTCCCTGCACACATGTGTGTCCTCAGGTTAGGAAATGATGAAGAGCCTTAGTTGAGCAGCAGGAAGGGGGAAGAAAGGACAGCAAAGCAAGGACTCAACCAACCACTAGCCAGGCAGCCTACCCATTCAAGTGTGTTGACCTTTCATGATACGGATAATATGGATGGAAGTGGGAACCTTCCCTCTCCCCTTGTCAGTGTTTCTGGGACTAGAAGATTTGGGCAGGAAAGAGTGGGAGGGACAGAGGGTGGGGTCAGGTGGATTTAGAAGTCAGCCTCTGCTCTGGAGACAGGTGCAACAGGCTGACTGGTGAAGGAGCAGTGGGTTGGGTCTGGCAAAAGCGAAGGGTGTGATTGAGCACCTGCTATGGACGAGGCCCCCGAAGCTGCTTCGAGGTCACTACGGTGGGAGCCAGAGAGTGTGGGGTCCCAGAGGTCAATGCGTTCACGTGACCCTACTCTACCCAGAGGAGACTCTCAAACCAGAGAGGATGGTGGCAGGGAGGTGACGTGTATTGCTCCACAAGCCTCGCGTCAAGTCCCGCCTGCTGTTCACCGCCGTCCTGCAAGGCTTCGTTATCCTGTTTGGTGGGAAGAGCGCCAGGCACGAGGTCACAGGTGGAAGCAGTCGTTAGGGCACCTGCCTTCTTTCTCCAGCCGTGCCCAGGGGCTAAGGACTGTTCTTCACCACTTTGGGCCTCTTTTTGGGTTTGCTGGACGTAAAGACCTTCTCGTATCCAAGAGATCATGTAGTATTTGTCCTTCAATGCCTGGCTTGCTTCACCCAACATAAGGTCCTCAAGATTCATCCATGTTATCCCAGTGTTTGTACTGAATGCCTTCTTACAGCTGAGTAGTGTTCCCATTGCATGTGGGCGGATGGTGTGGGGTATGTGGGAACCTCATATTTTTTAATGTGACTTTTTTTGTGATCTATGTATCTTTAAAAAAAGACAGTTTAATAATAAAAGAAAAGACATTCTCAACCATTTGTCACTCAATAGAGAGGCAATGGATCATTTCTCCCAGAAAGACAGTTGTCCCCACAGAACCCCTATTTACATGGCACCGAGGGGGTGCGGGGACCTCGCCTAACTGTGAGGACTCTCACCGAGTGCCCCCGCTTCTCATCATGAGCACAGAGAGATCAGGGCTCAGGGTGGGGCCCCGGCCAGTTCCAGAGGAGCCACAGGGCAGAAAGCTCTGGGCACGGCTTTCCCTGGGGACCCTGAGCTGGGGCTGCAATCGCCCTTCTGGCTGTTGCAAGTCAGGTGAGGGCCAGGGCTGGGGGACTGCAGGCAGCGCTGGGGACTGGGGGCAGTGCTGGGGGACAGGGGGCAGTGCTTGGGGACTGGGGGCAGCACTGGGGGACTGGGGGCAGTGCTGAGGGCCTGGGAGCAGTGCTGGGGGACCTGGGGCAGTGCTGGGAACAGGGGGCAGTGCTGGGCGACAGGGGGCAGCGCTGGGGAACAGGGGCCAACGCTGGGGGACTGCAGGCAGCGCTGGGGACTGGGGGCAGTGCCGGGGGACCTGGGGGTAGGGCTGGGGACTGGGGGCAGCGCTGGGGGACTGGGGGCAGTGCTGAGGGCCTAGGAGCAGTGCTGGGACCAGGGAGCAGTGCTGGGGGACCTGGGGCAGTGCTGGGGACAGGGGGCAGTGCTGGGCGACAGGGGGCAGCGCTGGGGAACAGGGGCCAGCGCTGGGGGACTGGGGGCAGTGCTGGGGCCAGGGGACAGTGCTAGAGCACAGGGAGCAGCGCTGGGGGAACTGAGGGCAGTGCTGGGGACTGGGGGCAGCGCTGGAGGACTGGGGGCAGTGCTGGGGGATAGTGACCAGTGCTAGGGGACAGGGAGCAGCGCTGCAGGACAGGGGGCAGTGCTGGGGGACTGGAGGCAGTGCTGGGGGACCGCGGGCAGTGCTGGGGGGCAGGGGGCAGCGCTAGGGGACTGGGGGCAGTGCTGGGGGACAGGAGGCAGGCCTGGGGGACCTGGGGCAGTGCTGGGGGCCTGGGGGCAGCGCTGGGGGCCTGGGGGCAGTGCTGGGGGCCTGGGGGTGGGGTTGGGGGCCTGGGGGCAGTGCTGGGGGCCTGGGGGCGGCGCTGGGGGCCTGGGGGCAGCGCTGGGGGACTGGGGACAGTGCTGCGGGCCTGGGAGCAGGGCTGGGGGCCTGGGGGCCTGGGGGCCTGGGGGCAGTGCTGGGGGCCTGGGGGTGGGGCTAGGGGCCTGGGGGCGGTGCTGGGGGCCTGGGGGTGGGGCTGGGGGCCTGGGGGCAGCGCTGGGGGACTGGGGACAGTGCTGCGGGCCTGGGAGCAGGGCTGGGGGCCTGGGGGCCTGGGGGGCCTGGGGGCAGTGCTGGGGGCCTGGGGGTGGGGCTAGGGGCCTGGGGGCGGTGCTGGGGGCCTGGGGGCGGCGCTGGGGGCCTGGGGGCGGCGCTGGGGGCCTGGGGGCAGCGCTGGGGAACCGTGGGCAGTGCTGCGGGCGTGGTTGGTTGACACACACGCAGGCTGGGAGGGCAGGAGTTGGGGTTATAACTCCTCTCCCCAGAGGGAGGGCTCCAGGCAGCAGAACCTCCCAGTTCCTGCCTTTCTGGTGGAAACTGCCCATCACCTTCTTGCCTGAGAATCAGCCTTGCTAACCTAATACAAGAGGAGCTTAACTGGGCAAAAGGCAGATGGTGTGACCCCCCACTTTTTGAGCCTCGGGGGTGCTCAGGGGCATGCCAGGAACGCCAGGGGGATGGGGCAGGGAGGGGTTGAGCTGCGGGGCTCCCCGTTCCGAGTCCTCTGCTGCTTCTCATCCCCCAGGGTGTCCCACAGGAAGGACGCTCACTGCCCCGCTCCGTGTTGAGGGTCTTTTCCACCTCACCATCTGCTTCAGTGTGCGAAACAAAACTTTTTTAGCAGGATGTTCTGCTGATGCACAGCCAATATTCTATGATGCTTGATCGAGCAGACATGCTCATTTATTGTTTCCTTCAGGAAAGAATGAAGTGGCTAAAAGGGAAAAAAGATGAAAAACTGCAAAAGGAAGACGTACCTTTTTCCAGAAACCCGAGGAAGGAGATGATGGTGCAGTGTGTTTTGTACCCATGTTCACATTACTCCTTGCAAAGCTTCGAGGTTAGGTTTTATCATCTTTAATTTGCCAGTGAGAAAAAATTGTGGTCTCGGAGGGGTTAGGGAGGTGTCCGAAGGATTAGGTAAGTGTCTAACTCAGTTAGACCCGTGCTTCTCCAACCTGAGCAGCAACAGCATCTTCAGCAGGGCTCGGAACACAGCTGGGATCCTGGGTGCCGCCCCGGGGGTTCTGATTGCTTGTCTCCAGGCGGGACTGGAGAACGCACCTTTCTAACTAGTTCCCAGGTAATGCTGTGCCCCTGGGCCCCACACCGCACTAGGGGGCTAGGGTGCTTTAAGAAGGGCAGGAGTCTGGGTCAGTCTAAGCCCCAGTGGCACGCCTCCTGTCTGGAACTGCCGTCAGGTTCTCCAGGGAGCAGACAGTGCCGCTCCAGGGTGCTGATCCCTGACGGAGCTGACACAGAAGCACTACCTGCCGGCAGGGGCTGCCGGGCTGCCAGGGGCTCCCACTTCCCACCGCCCACTGCACCTGAGTGTGGCCAGGGGAACGGAGTCAATGGGATTCCAGCTGAAAAGTGCAGCGACCGCCCAGAACTGGGGTTCCTCTTCTCTTCCTTAAATCCCCTTTTATCCAAACATACTTTTGGGAAATTAAACAGGTTTTTGTTTATTTTAGAATCTGCATTCTTGTAAATTTGTTGCTCAGCATAAGAACATGAAATTGTAGAACTTCTGGAAGACGTCCGTATTATTTCTGTGGAGTATTAGTTAGAACCAGTTTAAAAGTTGTATTTTCTTGGAGATAATTCCAAACGTGGCTAATTTTAGCATCACTAAGTTCACTTAGTTTTCTTTTATTCATTTCTACTTCTAACATCAACACAATAGATGCTCACTGTCCAAATTTGTGAAGGACAAAGACTGTGGACAAAAAGTATTACTCATAATTCTAACACAGGGCAACAACTCTTTACTTTTAATATGCTTTCCTTTACACTTATTTTCTTTTGTGCTTTTATTTTGAAATTTTCATATGATATGGGCTATGTGTTGGGGCTGTGTGTTTCTTCATGAATAACCCGGGCTATGCGTGAAAACTTGCTAAAACTTAAGATTCCAGCATAAGCCATGTGCGCGAGCAAACAATGAGGACTGCAGCCCCGCCTCTGGTCACCATGCCAACCACTGCAGTCTGCCTAGTTCCCGGAAAGCCAATTAAGTGATACAGGCTCTGCAGGCTTTGGATATTCAGGGAGGACGCAGACTAAATATGTTCATTCGAGCTTGCCTGGAATGTGGGGGAGAGGTGTTAATTCAAGCTTGTCTGCACATATATATACAAAATTTTACATAAATACACTAAAGGCATCATATTTACATTTTATTTACATTTTCAAGTACAGTTTTTTTTTTCTAGCCTATCCTCTTCTCCACTGTTCACCACCTCCACCCCCTCTTTTTCCATCACCCTTACTGAGGTAACCAACCTAGTACTTATTTTGGACTTTTCTCCAGTACATATTAACTAGATTTCCATCCTTTTCTCTGCCTAGTTTTTGTGTTCCACTAGATGTATGTATGTTCTGTGATTTTCTGGCTGTTCCCCTGAAGTAGGACACTTTCCTGTGTCTCAGCTTTCACTGTTACATTGATGAACATCTATATATACTAGAAATCTCTGTCTGCATCTCTGTTTAATTCCTTAAGGGAGATGCTCAGAAGTGAAATTCCTGAGCCCAAGTCTGTGGTCATTTTTAAGGCTCTTAATCATGGGTGAGAGGGCGATTGCTTTTAGAGGTGAGCTTTGAGATTCATTTGATTTAGATGATTGTGAAATTACTACCGTAGCAGAGCCCCAAACCATTCACTGCTGTTGCGGGAGGCTGTTCGGTAGCACAGCTTGATCTCCCCCGTCGCACAGTCCTCAGCCTGGTTCTGTGTTCTGAACTGAGCTCTTTGACTTCCAATCTACTTACTGTTTCACTCTATTCCTTAAAAATATTTTCGATCCAGCCACACTCTGGCTGCTGACAGTGCTGTAGATACTGGTGTCTAAGGTGAACAGGAAGCAGAACAAGGAACAGGGAGAGGGAGGGGTCGGAGAGTTCCCGCACGTGGATGGTGAGGTGCCCTGGAAGATGGCGGTGGTTGGGAAGGACAGGAAGCTTGGGCGATGATGGGGGGGGCCCGTGAGGCAGCCCTTGGTGACTCTGGAGGCAGGATCAAGAATTTGGGGGATGGAGTCCACTGGGAGGAGGGCTATGCAGGACTAGCAATCTATGGCCCGTGGGCCAAATCAGCTGAGTTTTTGGTTAATAGTTTTATTGGAACACAGCCATTCTCATTCGCTTACAGCTACACAGCAAAAGCTTTGCTACAATGGCAGTGTGGAGAAGTTGTGACAGACTCTGTGTAGCAGTTTGATATTGTTTATGAATTCCAAAAACAGATGTTGGATTATGTCTGTGAACTGGTCATTTCCTCTGGTCATATTAGATTTATAGTGGATTCAGAAGTTTCACTTTTATTTGATCAAATAATGATTAAGGTGTTGATTGGGACACATCAGTAGGACATTGCATCCCCTCACGCTTGGTGGCTGGGGACTCATAGAGAAACCGCACCACAGAGAAGGGAGGTTGGAGTTTTGAGCTGGAGCCCGGGAAGTAAATACACAGGGGAGCACACCTGAGCCTGGAAAGAAACAAGCTCGGAGAGAAACAAGTTTGGAGAGAAACAAACTCAGAGAGAGACGAGACTTATCCCAGCCTGCAGCTGAGATGGGAAGAAGCTGGGACCACAGAGCCTTGGGAGGAAGAGGAAGCCTGAGCCCTCGCAGACGTCGGCAGCCATCTTGCCCCAGCACGTGGCAACAGACTTGGGTGAGGGAGGTATCTTACGCTTTATGGTCTGGTAAACTGTAAGCTTCTACCCCAAATAAATACCCTTTGTAAAAGCCAACAGATTTCTGGTATTTTGCATCAGCACCCCTTTGGTTGCCTTATAGACTCTAAATACTTGCAGTAGGTTTGCCAGTCCTGATGTCGGCGCTGGCCTGGGTGAGCCTCAGGGGGTGGCGGTTCCTCTGTAGCAGGGGAAGGGACCTGCTTGGGTGTGCTGACCCTGGTGGCTTTGCCTGGCCTCAGGGCTCTGCTTCAGCTCGACCCAACGAGGCAGCTACACTGTTCAAGCTGCAACCCTGAGAAATCCTAGCTCCCACCGAAACTTCCAGCACTGCAGGGTCTTCTCCCGAGCACGTCTCCGGTCTTCTGCAGACACTGACCCCTCCTGGGCTCACCAAAGTGCTTCAGAAACCGAATCAGGATACTGATGTTTCTGTACAGTTTGCATGGAAAGGTTGAACTCATGC
This sequence comes from Dasypus novemcinctus, assembly GCF_030445035.2. NCBI lineage: Eukaryota > Metazoa > Chordata > Mammalia > Cingulata > Dasypodidae > Dasypus > Dasypus novemcinctus. The sequence goes on from NC_080697.1 coordinate 8,287,909, forward strand.
AGTGTTCAAACGAGGAAAGGTTCACTCAGTCATTTTCTGCTTTACGCACAGATTCTTTTCCAGGAAAACTTTCTTCTCCATGCTCATAACACCTGGTGTACTGCATGGACAATCTCATTTGTCAGAAGGTACGAATTCCTACCACCTCTTTGTGTAATTCTCCTCACAGTAGGAGCTGGAGCAGCCCAGTGGAAAGGGCAGTGGACTGGGCAGCGTTACACCCAGGGTTTATTTCTAGCCTCACTGCTATTTTGGTGCCTCTAGATTTCCGTTTTCTCATCCCTAATAATAGTGGCAATGATAATGCTGCCACTTATTGAGTGATTAATAGTAATTACTGTTTACACAGAGTTTTGTGCCTGGAGATGGGTTCTGGAGTCTGACTGCCCGGGTTTGAATCCAGTGCCTCATTAATTACCATGTGACCTTGGGTGAATCTATAAAAATATCTAACCCTTAGTTTCCTTATTTATAAAATGAAGCTACTAGTACCTACCTCATTGCATGAGTTTAGTGAGTTATGATAGTAGAAATGAGTTATGATATGCTTGGAGCAGAGCCTGGCACACAGGAAGTGATATTTTAAAGTGTGTTAAATAAACAAGCCCTTCATATCCTCTCTCATTACCAGTAGCCTACTAAACTTAGCCCTTTACGTGTCCTGTCATTTAATTGTAATGTCAAAAACAGTGTAAGGAATTAGTATTTTCCCAAATCTTACATCCAAAGAAACAGATTTAGAGCAGTTAAGTTGTTCAACATGGCACAGCAAGTAAAGGAAGGAGCCAGAATTGAGATAAGAGTGGAAGGGACAGGAGATTGAATTCTCATCCTTCAGGAACATTTTGAATATGGGAGGAGAAGAAGGTAAGGGAGGTTTCGACGGTGACTGAGGGTTTTCTTACATGATCTGCCAGATGGGTCCTGGTGCCAAGTGTCAAGAGAAGAAACCTGGCACTGTCAACAGCTGCACTTGTGTATGGAAAGCAGGGGAAGTGGCTCAGAGCGGGGGCTGTGTGCAAATCCCTGCCAGGGCAGACCAGCCCCTGGGTGGGTGGAGAGCAGCGGGCCTGGCGGGGCCGGCCTTGGGCGGCCCACCCTGTCCCGATTCCCTGGCTGAGCCCCTGCCTGGGCCGGGGAGGGCAGCCCTGCCATGCAGGTCAGCGCTTCCTGCTGCGCCAGCGGGGCAGGGCCTGGGAAGGGTTTTTTCCCCGGTCAGTGGAAATGATTTGAAAGACTGAACTCGCCCGTCACCTGTCGGCCCGTGGTGCTTGTGAGAGGGTTCACCCAGCCCCCGTGGCATGGTGGGAAGGCCCCCGCCTGGCTCCTGGCTAAGCTTTGGAATTTACCAGCTGCGGGACTTTGGGCAACTGGCTTCACTTTTCCGTGCCTCAGTTCCCTCAGCTGTGACATCCCCATCCGCACAGGCTTAGGATGAAGTCTAAATGAGGGAATGGACGTGAAGTACCTGAAACAACACTGGCCCGTGAGGAGCGCCGGGTACTGTTATGGCAGGGCGAGATGTGCGAGGGGCTCAGGCCCCCAGGGACTTGCCTTCGCTTTCCCTCTCTTATCCTTTACTGGGGGGTCAGTGGTAGGCCCAGTAGGCAATCCTTGGAACACAGCCCAAAGAGGAGATTTTGGAGGTCCAGACTTCTAATGGTGCAGTGACTTTTGAATTTCTAATTCTCTCTCTTTTTTTTTTAAAGATTATTTCATTTTATTTCTTTCTTTCCCCTTCTCACCCCCACCACCCTCCCACCCCCCCATTGTCTGTTTTCTTGTGTCCGTCTGCTGTGTGTTCTTCTGTGTCCACTTGCATTCTCAGTGACACTGGGAATCTGTGTCTCTTTTTGTTGTGTCATTATGTGTGTCACCTCTCTGTGTGTGCGGTATCACTCCTGCGTGGACTGCGGCTCTCCTTGCGGGTGCACTCCTTGCGCGTGGGGCTCCCCTACATGGGGGACACCCCTGCGTGGCAGGGCACCCCTTGTGCGCATCAGCACTGTGCATGGGCCAGCTCATCACACGGATCAGGAGGCCCTGGGTTTGAACCCAGGTGGTAGGTGGATGCTCTATCCGTTGAGCCACATCTGGTTCCCTGAATCTCTAATTCTTGTGCTTTGTTGGGTCAGATTTCTCACTTGTACAGAACCAGAAGGCAGCCATTCAAGTGATTTGGTCCCTTTTTGTGGTGGTTGCTGTTTTCCCACCAAGTGGTATATTTCTCTTTAAATACTAACAATCAGAAAAAGTCGACTCCAGGTTGGAAAGGAACCCACCAGGTGAGTCAGGCTGCGGCACTTACAGCGCTGGGGTGGGGAGAGGGGAGTTAAGATTTCCAAACAATAATCCTGGTTTAGGGTTTTTCTGAGCTGTTTCCCTTTGAAAAGAAAACCAGGGTCTGGTCCCAAAGCAGGAGATCACTAGATGTTAAGAACAGCTGATGCCAAATCATCACGGGTGTCCAGCCAAACGCACTTGAACTGTGCCCTGTGACCCAGGATCCCCAAATCCAACTTAGGCCCTGGGCACAAAGTGAAGGGACAACACCCTCTGGAGGCTGCACGGCCTCCGTGTGTGTGCGTGGGCAGTAGGGAAGTGGACTCTCGGTGGCCACTGGTGGTGGCAGGGAACTGGGATACAGAAGCAATAAAAGCGCGGCCCCCGAGGGCTGCTCTGCAGACCGGAGAGTGCTGGGTGTGGTGGAGGATTCCAGGAAGAATCAGGAGATGAGATTTTGAGGGCCCTTTTAGGCTGGAGGGTGCAGCTGGTACCTGGGAAACATTTTGAGAATAAGATGCTAAGCAATGAATAAGTCAATAAAAAAAGAAATACAAGAACTGGAAAGGAGAGCACAGCTTTAGGGCAGCAGGCGGCTTTCTGGAATAAGTGAAGTTGAAGGTGAACCTTGGAGCGTGCCTTTTGTGATGGGTTGAGCATTTATTTGCCAGCAAAAGGAACGGGGTGAGAGAAAAAATGTTGGCTTTCCGCAGGTTGGACTTCTCTGTACAAACTGCAGGCTGCATAATGCCACCCATCGGCAGGAATTGGGATCGTAAATATTCTCCAACTGAACCTGAATGCGGAATGAATTTAGACTGCAGTGGAGACCAAAGGAACTCTATTGCCTAAGCTAGAAATTGCAAGGATTTTATATCAGCATTTACATTTGGAGTGAGGGAAAAAATCTGTTTGCCATCACTGCATAAGCAGATTTAGAGTACCTAACTCATTTTAATGACCACAGGCACAAATGGGTATAAAGCAGCTGCAATGCATTTTTCTCCTCTGGATCAAGGATGGAATGCTAATTGTCACTGAAGTTTCTGGAGAATATGGTAAATGGTTATCCTAGCAAATTTTCAGGCTCAATTCATTTCTCTTTATCTCTGTGTCTTTCAGCCACAACTGTCACTGATTATGTAGAAGGATTAAACTGGAAAGAAATTGATTGAAGATCTATTTCTTTTAGAATATTTCTTTGTAAGATTACAGGATTGGCTTTGGTTTTAAAAACTGGCATTAGGCTATATAAAAAACCATAAAAATATCCTAACTCTGGTAGAAAATTCAAAGTATAACATCTTAAAGAGTATTTTGTGTGCCTGTGTGTATGTGTTATATTTGAAGAATGAGCCTGAAACTGTGGTCTCTTCTTCTTTTTAGGATTATTATTATGTATTTTTGGTTAAACGTCCATACATTCCCAGTACAAAACTTCAACAAGGCCTCTGCAGGACATATAAACATATTGTAAGTCTAGCTTTGAATGGTTGGACAGTAATATATGTTTAATATTTATTTGTATTGGTTTATACATTGTTATATATATTTCACTTTGTATAAATGTAATGCTATGCAACCTTTTTTAGATACATCTGGCCATCCTTCATTCAACAATATGTATGTATGCAACAAATATACATACACAAACTCACATATATGTGTATACATGTGAGAAAACCAGACTTAAAAAAAATTTCACCAAAAGCCCTTTGGAAAAATCTTCTTAATCCTAACAGCTATTTATTTCTGTCCACATTTAATAGGCCTGCTTTTTCTCATTATTTCAGGAAGCTCCGGGCTTCTGGAAAGAGAATTGAGTTTCATGTGCCAAATGTGCCAACTTAAATTAAAACCCTCATTAAAACAATGGCAACAATTGGCAAGACAACGACAAGGTCTGTTCTTTTAAAATGAGCTGTGTTGGATGCATCTAAGTTTGAAAAGTGAGATTCCATTTGATGATACATAAAACTATTAACATTAAACCAAACATCCAACTCTCAGTTCATCAGTGTCATAGTAGCATCTATTCTCCTCTGAAGGTTCCTTCTAGTAAGGGGACAATAATGAAGATATTCCCATAAATGATTATGCTAGAAAGCAGAGTGCTTTTGTGGTTAGCATGCTAACTGCAAAATCTCCGCCCCCCCCCAATCTCAATCATAATAGAAATAATTCCTAGAAGCATTACACATTTCTCATCCTTATTAGTATCTCCTAGAGAGCCAAAGTTGACCACTGTGTAATGACTTGAGAACAATACGGTTCAGTACATATGCTGAGATACAAGTATGTTTGTTCTCAAGAATATCCAATGAGATGCTTAGAGCTTTTTCCTTTTTATTCTCATTTGTCCTGCTCTCCAGCATTCTTGTTTCTTTATCAGCTGTCAGTGACAGCTCACTCTACCCTCAGTGGGAATTTCTCCGAAGCTCTTCTCTCCTTGTCCTTTTTGTTCCACCAACTGGGACCCCATCCCCAACTAGTGGCTAACCTGAGGGTAAAGGTAAAAGGTTTGTTAAGTCAGTGGGGTGAGAATCTGAAAATTGGCTTCACATCAATTACTGTGAACTTTTATTAATATATTAGCTTAGGGTAGTACTAAAAATTATTTTCTGATAATTGTTGGGTTTCATAAAAGCTTTTGGACTTTGTGGTAGCTATTTTCCCACCTCTCATTTATGCACTTAGGACTTCACTCAGTTGATACCTAGATTATTTAGCATTAACTCTGTGTCAGGCCCTGCAATAAATGCTGGCTGTCGGCGGGATCTGAGAAGGAGAAAATTGACAGTCCTTCTCTCTTCTCTAAAAAATTCTTACCCAAGGGAAATTAGGAGTCAGGGCTCAACAGCTCAGCCTTGTTGTTGGTAAACCTGGATTGCAGGGCAGAGTTCAGATCTGTAGTTGTGCTTTTTTTTTCCTTTTTAAAGAAGTTGTGGGTATACAGCACAATCATGCATCAAATGGAGGATACCATACACCACGCCACCAACAGGAAGCATCTTTATAATTGTACTTTTGATTAACATCCGTGGTTTAGCTTAAGATTTGCTGGTGATGTAGTGTAGGTTCATGGGTTATTAAAAATCTTTTGGTGTTACCTTCTATACACTCTGACCCCAATCTGGTTTTTCCTTAGCCACCCCCAGCTGAACCTGCTCCCTCTGCAGAGAGCACCTGGTGACTGTAGCCTCCTTCCCCTGCATAATGGCTAATCTTATAATTATGTGATTTTTAGACTAAAACTATAACAACCAATTGTGGGGCAGCACAATAAGCTGGGCACTGTTCTAATTCTTAGAACTGTGAGTGTTTCCATAGAGGAGGAAGTGAGGGCTGAGAGAGCCATGCCCTGGCTTGCCCAAGCTTTGACTGTTGGTCAAGCTCTAGGTGGAACTTCAACACAATTTTACGTGACCCACACGTAGGCTTTTCTTAGCTCTCAGAAGGGCGCAGCTTCCAAACCTTTGGGTTCTTCCCTGTTGCAGTCTTCCAGGCATGGGGCAGCATCTGCACCCGCCACTAGCCCCTCTTCCTCTCCAGCTAGCCCCCTGCATACATGACCTTTGGGTGGGCCCTCTGCAGCCCCAGAGTTCCATGGTGCTAGTTTTAGAAAAGCTCCTTAGCAGATGAGAGTCCCTCTCAGCACGTGTTTGACTTTCCAGGGAGATTTTCGTTGTCTGCCCCCCAAGACTGCACTTATGCCTAACCCTTGGTTAGCACTCCCTCTAGTGGCAGCTCAGTGAACCCCCCACAATTACCCTGTGTTGGTAATAAGGCTCTGTGAGGTCTAAATCATAGAAGTTTCTTTGTACTTAATTTTTATATAGACTTTATTTCTATAATCTAATGGCCAGAAAAATAGCTTGCAAGTTGATCTAGTATGATGTATTTATCACCTATTTCCATGTTTAATATTAAAAATAATTCCCCATCGGGTATGCTAATGCATATGTTAAAAGATTTCCCCTGGTTAATTTTCAGTAGTTGAATTAGGAGAACAGAGGATGTGCTTCTTCACATGAGGTCAAATTCTTTTAGTAAAGGCTTTTAGAGGGTGACAGCATGATCTCACCAGCACTGGATCTTGTATCTACATTTTTTGTGTGTCAAATAACACCTCACTTTAAATTTACATTTCTCTGGCAATTAGGAACTGAACATTTTCTGTGTGTCTACTGACTGGACTTCCTCAAGTGGGAAAGAGCTGGTCGTCTAAGTTGCTAGTTTTCTGTATCTATTAGGATCTAGATGTTTTGGTACGAGTCAGTGTGGGCACAGAGAGCAGTTTCTCTTTTTAGGATCTAATACCAACAGTCCAGGTGGCACCTGCTTGTCATTAGCAAGGCCTTGGTTAGTCCTAGATCTTCTTTGTTATTCATATATATTTCCAATATTTAATTTATCATACTATATTTTGCCCTATATTACGAATCTGTCTCCCGTACAGGAGGGCAAACCTGTTGAAATGTGTGTGATGGGCCTGGGGGCACATAGAAGATGCTAGAAAGGAATCGAAAGTGCTGTGGGAATCCCTAGAGAAAGTCCCCCAGTGGGGCTGAGCCCAGCCAATGCCCGAGGCGAAGGTACTCCCTTGTCCAAGGTGGCAGCTGGGGTGGCCTGCCATTCCTACTCTGGAGGCAAGTTTGCTGCAGCCTTTCATTTTTGGAAGAAGAAAGAGGACGTAGGAACAGTGCATTCTGCGTTGCAATAAGGAAAGAGAAGTTGCTATTTCTCTGACAGAGTGGGGAAAACCCCTGCATCTGTGTCTAGACTAGAGCACAAGAACTTTGTAATGGCATCACATCACTTGTTCTTTGTTCTCTCTTGAATGGAACCAACGAAAGGGTCTGAGCGTTCGCCTCCTGGGCAGGGTGGCCTAAGCTGTCCCTGCAGGATGCAGCCACAGGCCATGGACAAACCCCTTGCCACCTGCCTCCTGAACTAGTGGAGCTGGTGTCCCACCAACTCTGGGGCCCTGGGACAAATTCAATGGGTGGGGACCCCCATCCTGTGTAGGGGGCTGACCCATTGAGTTAGTACTGGCCTCCGAAACAGATAGACCCTTTAATCTGCCTCACTCTCGAGGTGCAGAAGAATCACAGCTTGGTCTTGCCTGGAGAAGGGAGGCAGTTGGTTTGGTCCAGTGGCCAGGCTGCGCCAGGACGTGGCACGTGCTGTGCCAACATTACGAAGGCGTTCTCAGTGTGCGCGTGCTCCTCACTTGGCTGGATGTTTATTTTATTTTATTTTATTTTCTACATGCTGACAGCTTTATTAATAAAACTTAATCTGACAAAGTCTGACCACAAGCATGTTATTTTCCTTTGGAATTTGTGAAATCAGAAAAGAAAATTAATTTTGACTATATACCAGCAAAAATAAATATTCACAATGCGGCCTTATCTGTTTATGATCTCAAAAGTGTTTTTTTTTTTTCTCCCAGAATAAAGGTCCTGAGATAAATTCAAGGCTTCTTAGAATGAAGAAACAATGTCTTCCAAAGCAACGAGCTTGCAGGCTGCTAGGCACCCTTAGTGTAACAGAACTCAATGGTCACTAAAAAAGGGAATTTGAAACATGACCATAAACCTTCATGAAAACCTATAACAAGCCCTTTACCTAACTGACTTCAGCTACTTCATAAAACCTGGAAGAGAATTTAAGTACAGTAAGCGATGAAACTCAGGAAGGTTTCGTTTTCCCTAAAGCAAGCTGGTAAACTTTTCCCTTTGACACCTTTTCTTTCAGTCCTCCTTCACTGTGCTGAAGCGATACTGAGTTTTGCAGATTTTCTCTTGGGTGGTTGGCCTCCAAACTGACCGGACTCTCCAGTTACTTGGTTCCTGCACAGGGTTTTCCCGTCACTCATCTATGACTCTGCCAACTTTGAAAACGATCCCAGCTCGCTCGCGTTTCACACGCTTTGTTTGGGGAACAGGGAATGCTTTGAGAAGTGCAGTATCCCCAACCGTGCACTGCCAAAGGGCGTCGTGAGCAAGTAGGTTTTTCGCTTACTAAAATACTTTAATAAATAGGATCTGGAACAAGCCTGGCCGCTCTCACGGCAGCAGTTCTTTGCACTGCTGTCCCAGTCACCTTCCCCACGACCCATTTGGCGTGGGAGGATGAGCGAGGCTTTGACATTACGTGGCGGCCTCTCAGGCCCTCCCGGGATGCGCGATCACCTCCCACAGCGGCAGCCCTGACACCGCTTCCCTTCCTGGACTTTTGTTTGGTGGTACCAACGTTGAGAGTGCTCAGGATAAATCTGACAACATGTTCCTTTCCGCTTTCTTTTCTTACTTCAGAATTTAGAAAGCTGTACATTCACACATCCTACAGGTACACGATTCTGTTTCCGACCATGATGTTAGGGTTGATGGTTTATTTCGGCTGCGTTTAATTTTAGTGGGTGGCAGCAGCAATCACTTCTCTCAAGCAGAACACTAAATATTCCCTCTTTATTGTTTTCATGTGTGTCGTTAGAGAAATCACAAGGTTTATGTGGTGTTTGCAGACTTCTGCAAAACAGTACGTAGTTGTGGTTGTTGAACATCATGTTATTTCTTAAGTTTTTTTTTTAAGATTTATTTATTTATTTCTCTCCCCTTCTCCCCCCCTGCCCCAGTTGTCTGTTCTCTGTGTCTATTTGCTGCGTGCTCTTTGTCCGCTTCTGTTATTGTCAGCGGCATGGGAATCTGTGTTTCTTTTTGTTGCGTCATCTTGTTGCGTCAGCTCTCCGTGTGGCACCATTCCTGGGCAGGTTGCACTTTCTTTCGCGCTGGGCGGCTCTCTTTACGGGGTGCACTCTTGTGCGTGGGGCTCCCCTACGTGGGGGACGCCCCTGCATGGCATGGCACTCCTTGTGTGCATCAGCACTGCGCATGGGCCAGCTCCACACAGGTCAAGGAGGCCCGGGGTTTTAACCGCGGACCTCCCATGTGGTAGACGGACGCCCTAACCACTGGGTCAAGTCCGCTTCCCAATTTCTATAAGTTTTAATGCTCACCCGGTACTAGCTTGGCCTAGCAGCAACCTCCTCTGCTTCTGGTCAAAGCCTCTCTACTGCTCATTGGGGATCCCCAACCTCAGTTAATGCAGTTGGTGAGACCTCCCCTTCTGCTGTAGGGGGGGCCAGGAGCTCAGAACTGGCCAAGGATTTTTTTTTTCTTGATGCTCTTGGGTAAAAGATGCCCATTCTCTCTGGCGCTGTTAGGCTCATAGAACATACAATCAGAATTGACCTGGGCAGTCTGTGCTACTCCATGGGGGGTTCTGCCTGAGAACGAAACCTACAGAGTGGAGTTGAATGTGGGGGCAAGTTTTGGTGCAGCAATGTGTGGATTTATTCTTGGACCGTTTCTGTTTCAAGAGCCAGTGGCTTTTCCTTATTAATCAAATCCATTGCAGTTGGGTTTCTGACACCAAAACTCTAAAAGTCCCCATCAGTACAGTTCTGGACAGTTTTGTGGACCATCACTCCTGCCAGCTGACTTGTCCTCTCCAGTTGGTTGATGCAGGATCTCAGAGGTGAAGGATGGGCTTTTGTGTTGTCAACATTCTCAGAGGACAGCAGGGAAGACGCTGCTCAATAGGTGGGGCTGGATGAACTCGGCCAAAGGAGGATTCCCACTTCTCTCCACAACTTGTTCCTTCTTCTAGCTTCCCCTCTTTCAGCAAATGGCATTCGTACTCCTCTAGCTACTCAAGGAAAACCACACGGTCACTCTTCAGTTTTCCTTTTGCCTCACCCCTCATGTAGAGTCCACCACCAAATCCTTAGCAGCTCACCTCCAAAGCAACCCCGCAACCCACCTTCCTGCCAGACATCCTCAGCTCTTGACTGCATTCCTGCAAAGCCTTCCAAGTGGTTTTCCTGCTGCCACAGTGTTTGAACACAAAGAAATCTGGATGGTTTCTTAAAAACTCCCCTGCCCTGAGCCCTCCGAAGGCTTCCACTGCCCTACCGTCAGATGCCAATTCTCTGCCACACCTGCAGATGTCTCACCCGACGTGGCCCCCTGGTCAGCTCCCCAAGTCCAGCTCCTCCCCTGCCCATGATGATTATCAATGTGCTCCCTGATTCCTGAGGAATTATTCTACAGTTGTGATGATCCTTTAAAACCAAACATTTAAAGGAATGCATAATTGTTCAGGATGATCTATTTTCCACCTGCTGGCAACTCTACTGGAAATCTCCAGAGAGCAGTGACGATGATCTGTATAACATTTCACAGTTTCCTAAGGTCCTCTACCTGTTTTATCTCATTGAACACTTACAATAGCTAGGCATGGCTGTGTTATTACTTTCATTTTCCAGGGAATCAAAATGCAGCTGATGGACATTTTCACTAACCCAAGGTGATGATGATTAGTAAGCTACCAGGACCAAGAATGGGACTGAAGCCTCTTTGTCCTGGTAACTGATTTTCCTTCTGGCAATCATTAGAACTGGGGCCAGAATGACTCTATCTCTATAAACTTTTTCAGAACAGAAAACATCAAAGCATTGACTTCAGGGTTTATTTCGAAAGCTGCGTGAACCAAGTATATGATGACAATGATGTTCCTCAATGTACAGACATTGTGCAGCCAGTGTATACATAACTATAAGGAAATCTGGGCCAAGGAAGACTTCCACAGAAGGCCTGAATAAAAAAATGTGTAAAAAAATCAGAAAGAAGCCAACTATATTTTTATTAAAAAGAAAAATGAATTTTGCTATAGCTTCTTAGGAAAAGTCTTGCATGGGGATTGTGGATGTAACTGAGCTGCAGGTTCCTCGTACACCTGAGGCTCATTGCTCAAGGGCTCCCATCTGGGAAGAGCAGTAAGCACAGCAGGCAGGGGAGGCTGGCGGCCCAGGGGTCCTGGCCCTCTGCGCTCCATGCCTTCCTGCAAAGGACCCGCAAGACCTAATCCATCCAAAGCAGAGCCTGTTCCTGTTTGCTTTTTTATAACCTGCCAGGCCAAGTAAGTGCTCCTCAGTGAGCGAATTGTCTGCAGCTTGCCACTCAGAAAAGCCTACTGTTTGCCGCAGAGATTGGCAAAAATGGGCCATAAATTCTTTAGCTCCTTTTCTCTTCATCACTGAAAATCCCGAAAAAATGAAGATCCCTGACATCGCGTATATCAGCTTTACGGTGGCTGCGAGACGGTGACATGAGGGAAGGTGGGGCTTGCCAAGGATACACTGGTGGGCCAGCCACTCTAACCGGGCTTCCGGAAGGTTCTGGGATTACGCGGGCAAGAGAGCCCCTTCGCTCCCTCCTTGCTGGAGAGAAGACAGGAAGGCCAGGCCCAGTGGGCAGAGGCCGCCGGCCGGGGAGCTGAGGGGTGCAGCAGCAGCACCCCGGGAGGGGTCACGGGGGCCGCCCTGAGGGCTGCACGCGGGCCTGGGGCCAGCTTGCCATCCCTGGCCTATGGAGATTCTCTTTGCTCCCGTCAGGGCTTGCCCCGCCCCTCGTTCTCTGGGCGCAGGTCCTGACTGGTGGGGAAATTACAAGCTACCCAAGGGGCTCCTGCTAGGGGGGGATCAGTAAGAATTTGGGCTCCCCTGACCTCACTTGTACTGATCTCCATTTTACTGCCAGCTCGGTTTTAAAATACGCCGCTATATGCTGGAAACTGCGTGGAACAATGGACAACACGTGCCCTACATGACTCCATCCCTTATCACTCCTTATTAACTACCATGTGACCATGCTTTGGCTTAAACACTGAGCTTTGGCTTCCTGATCTGCAGAATTTCTGTGCAGATGATTTATTAAACATTCATGAAACATAAATTGCACATCTACTGTATCCCAAACACTTCCTCTTAGGTTCTGGGAGCTACTATTCTCATCAAGCCTAGAGATTAGTGAGGGAGACAGATGTTGATTAAAAAATCATACGAATGCATGAGGGACTGCAGAGGGAGATGGACCAAGGTGAAGGGCTGTGCAGGTTGCGCACTGCACAACCATCAGGGGAGCCAGTCTGTGAAGTTGTGGAGTGCACAGCCTGTGTGGCAGCTCAGGCAGCCCTGTTTGCAAGGACTCTGGCCCCGTTAGCCTATGAAAAGGATGCTTTTTAGACTAGTGAATTGGAAAAGCTTTCCAAACCAAGTGTTGCTCAAGCTAAGGAACAAAATAAATGCCTAGAACAGGGACAGACACATTGTCGAACCTACAGTGCTTCTTTTCTCTCTCTCTCTCTCTCTCTCTCTCTCTCCCCACACACTCCGGTTGTCTGTTCTCTGTGTCTATTTGCTGCGTCTTCTTTATCTGCTTCTGTTGTTGTCAGTGGCACGGGAATCTGTGTCTCTTTTTGTTGCGTCATCTTGCTGTGTCAGCTCTCCATGTGTGCGGCGTCATTCCTGGGCAGGCTGCACTTTCTTTCGCGCTGGGCGGCTCTCCTTATGGGGATCACTCCTTGTGCATGGGGCTCCCCTATGCGGGGGACACCCCTGCGTGTAGGGCATTCCTTGTGCACATCAGCACTGCGCGTGGGCCAGCTCCACACGGGTCAAGGAGGCCCGGGGTTTGAACCACAGACCTCCCATGTGGTAGACCGACGCCCTAACCACTGGGCAAGTCCGCTTCCCGAGTGCTCTTTCTTTATGAGTCAGTCCTTTCTCCTTAAAGTGTCTCTCTTGCGTCTGGTTTCCAGAGCCTTGCCCTCGCTCAGATGCAATCAGCCCTTGCTAAGGCCCTTTGGGCACATCAGTGGGAGACGTGAAGGACTTCAGGGCCGTCACCCTGAGCCCTCTCTGGAATGCGCTCTCTTCACCTATAAACTGATGAGCTCCGGGAATGAGTTTCTCTTGTCCAGAGGGTTTGGTCACTCCCACAGAGAAGAGGCGAGCCTTTGGGCGAAGTTCGATATCTCTCAAGTCACCCGAGCAGGTGGCCCCGCGTGGTGTCATTAGGGAGGTTCTTGGGCACAGCCACCTCCAGAGCTAGGAAGGGCTTGGCGCAGGAGGCAGGTGGCCAGAGAAGGACCAAGGGGCCGAAGCGCAGAATAAATCCCACCTCTTGAAGTCAAGATGGGCTGTGAGCCATGACTGGGTGAAAACTAGGGGCCTGGTGGCTCCAGCTTGGGGAAGAGGCCCCAAAGCAGGGCTGGAGACACGGCAGGGTTGGGTGAGCATGTCACTGTTAACCGATGACATCGCCAAGCCTGGGCATTCCCCGCTGACGCCCCCGACCCAAGCTGGCTGGAGTGTGGGGAGCAGGGGAAATGGACACCAAGATCCGGAAATGACTTGGTTCTCTGCGCTGGCCTCTAGTGTGACGGGCCGAGGCAGGAGAGCAGGGGGCGGGAGCAGCGCGGCTGGGTTGCCTGGCACCAAGGAGAAGGGCCGCATGGCCAGGCCGCCCGCGAGGCTGGAGGACGGCTTTGGACAGCACCCCTTGTTCTGGCAGGGAGTCTGTCTGGTGCCCAGCTGATACCTCTGTAGGCGCCAGGCCCCGCGGCCCCTTCCCTGGGCAGCTCACGGCCTTCCACTCTGGGTCTTGCTCTGCTGTGACTTCGGTTTCAGCACTGGAGAGACATCTTTTGAGGGGCCCTCCAGACCCGCCGTTGTTGTCCCTTCTCTACCTGCTGCCCTGCTTCTCCTTGACCTTGGGCTTCCGCGTGGGTTTGGCTGAAGACGGCGTCCCCTGCAGGAGGTTGGAGGGAGGAGACCGAGCAGAGAAGAAGTCTTTCCCAGTCCCCGGCCCGTGGGCTGGCCTCCAGGTGCTGTGTCCCTGCCGGGTCACCCTTCGGCAGCCACATCTCTGTGCCCCTTCCTGGGTTCCGGTAGTTCCTCGTTCTTTTGGGCCTGGGCCTGGTAATAACTGCAGGTTTTCCTTGCCCTGGGCTGCTGCACTGTCTGGTCCCTTTGAAATAAATACTCGTGTTTTGAGAGGGATTTCTGCTTCCTGTCGGGAGGCCGATGCAAATACCCCTCTGCTCTCTCCTTCTTCGGGTTCTAACTCAAATGCTGCCCATTTTCTGGAGCACTTCCTACCCCCTCGCCCCCCCAACCCTGGGTTCAGTGGTCCAACCTCTGAGCTCCCAGGACCCCGAGGCCCTCCCCATTTTGGTGCTTATCAGGCTCTTTGGTTGTCGCTCAAGGCGCGCCCGGCTTGTCCCTTCCTTCTCCGGGGCGGGTGTGCCTCTTTCTCTCCCCTCCCATGGGTGCCCTGAGTCCGCTGCTGGGAGCTGGCAAGGCCGCGGTGACATTGGCAGGGTGCTTGGCTTCTCCCTGCTCGTGTCCTCTCGTGACATGCAGTAGCCACGGGCCTGAGTGCGCTGGTTTGTCTAATTTGGGTGAGACTCCTGGCATGATGCCATAGGGAGCTGGAGGGGGTGAGGCTGCACAAGGGGCTCAGAGAAAAATTCCGCTCATTTGCATTATGATTAGGAAACCCAACCAAATCACGTCCCGTCACCCACTAGGTGTTAGAAGCCGTGATGTTCAGGAACTGCAGGGTGTCATGATGCCCCAACTAGAGTTCTGGAAAGTCCAAAAAGAGCTTGGGAGGGAACACGAGCTTGCCGTTGACCCTTGCTGGTGGTTCAGGGCTCGCCGACCACAGTACCAGCGCCAGAAGCCACCGTCGCCCCTTCTCCTCCACCACCAGCCTCAGATACCAAAGATTTGTAGTAAATCGACACCTTCTTCAGCCTCAGAATTTTCTCATGGTGGCAGAAAGGAATGAAGGCACATGTAAATCATGCTGGGCGTTTTCTAGATAAAATGATTTAATTTGGTAGGAATTGAGAATTCAAGACTCGGATGACTCTGCATTACCCATGACCCCTGGAGCTGGGGTCTGCCTGGAGCTGGGGTCTGCCCTGTCTAGGTTGTCCTCTCCTTCCCCTCGCCGTCACCCATCCCTGTACTTTTGTGGTCCCAGCAGACCCATTGGCCTGGACAGCTGGGATCCTCCCGGCGACAGGAGGGACGGAGGGACCCTGCCATGCTGCTGGGGTCAGGATGCCTGTGGACTGGAGCAGTCGGGCGGCAGCTGACTCGTTTCACCTACACAAACCCAGCAAACGTCTGCATTGATTCTCCCTGGGTGCACCTTTGCAAAATCCTCTCATCCTTCTTCTTTGGGCTTTTTGATTAAAAGTGCTGTCAGCAGAGCGATTTCACGTCTAAGGGACGATGTTGTTGGTGAGACATTTTTCTTTTTTTAGTTGTTGGAGAAGATGTTTTTAATGCTTGAAAACCTTCCTATTTCTTTTTTTTTCTGCCTCAAATGCAAAGCAGAGGCTGACAGGATGCGTGCACCTTTCTGCTCCTTTGTAGCTTCACCTGCTTCGCTCCAGGTCCTGCACTCGGCTTTGGCTTCTGCAGGCACCATGGAGAAACAGCCGCACACAGACTTGGCCACATCCGGGCACTGAAATGCAGAGCAGCAGGGAGGCCAAGGGAAAAGAACGCCTTGCCTCCTTGCCAAACAGCACCTGCCCCACTTCGGATGGTTCTAGGAATTGAAGAGTGCCAGGGCAAAGGCTCTTTCAGACAAGCTACAAGGTTGCAGAGCCAGTTCTTAGTCTCTAAATCATTTAAAAAAAAAAGGATTTTTATTTATTTATTTCTCCTCCTCCCCCATTGTTTTTCACTCACTGTCTGCTCTGTGTGCATTCACTGTGTGCTCTCTGTGTTTGCTCATTTTTCTCTTTAGGAGGTACCGGGAACCACACCTGGGACCTGCTGTGTGGGAGAGAGGTGCTCAATCGCTTGAGCCACCTCAACGCCCCACTTTGTTGTATCTCTCATTGTCTTTCCTCTTTGTGTCTCCATGTTGTTGCATCAGCTCGCCGTGCCCATCCATCATGCCAGCTTGCTGTCTTGCTCATCTTTTCCAGGAGGCACCAGAAACTGAACCCAGGACCTCCCATGTGGTAGGTGGGAGCTCAATCACTCGAGCCACATCTGCTTCCCTTTCTCCATAGCAATCCCAGTCCAAGCTAACTTAAATATATGCCTATCACTAATGCACTTAAAAATCATTCAACAGGAACCTCTATGAGCTTGGAAGCACATTAAACACTATGGATAAAATACAAACCTGCTTCCTCGAGAAGTTCATGTCTAAGGGGGGTTGCAGATTCACAAATTGAGTAGGCACACAATGCGATGGGAGCCAAAAAGAGAGTCTCTGGATTTGTCCAGGTAGGCATTAGGCTGTTCTTCCTGAAGGTGATGCCGCCTGGTCAGTTTAGAAGGAGGACGTTGGCTCTAGTGAAGGTAACTAAGGGGAGGAGGGGCTTTCCGGGTACATAGTACAGCAGTGCCAGGGCCAGAGGCCAGCACAGTGGACCGGGTTTGGAAACCAGTGGGATGCCACCTGCCACTGCAAAGAGCATTTGACGGAGGATGGGGAGGGCTGGCTGGAGGGTCACCGGGGTCTCTGGTCTGTAGAATCCGAATCCATCAGCCAAAGGGTTTGACTGATGCGGTAGTTTCCAGACGCGTCTGAAGCAGCAGGATCCTTGCCCTGGATGGAATCTTATGAGAAGCTGAAATGCATAAAGCCTACCTCCCTGGGCTGCTGTTGCCTAAGCAAGGTTGGGTCTTGGAGCGCTTGGCCAGCCTCCACGGCTTTGTGCCAGTCCCCAAGCGATCAGAATGACCATGCATTCTCCAAACGTCCAGGACTGAAGAAACGTGCTCCTAGTGCACAGGCTTCCTTCCACGATGGAATCCAGGACCGTGGTCAGCCCAGCCCTGGGGAGGGGAAAATCCTCTAGTCTCAAACACAACTGGGTGATCACAGCTTCCATTTAATGAGTTCTCCCCTGGCTCATCCTTTGTCCAAGCTTCTCAACAGCTCTCTGCAGTTGTAATTCTTTCTTTTCTCCATTCCAGAACAGGAAACCGAAGTCCAAGGTCATCCAGCTTTTCTGGCTGAGCTACAAACCCAGTCTTGCTGACTTCAAAGATCTCTCTACTGGTTCCTCTGCCCTTTGCTCCACACTGACCACAGGGTGCTCCAGCTCACAGCCGCTGACTGCTGGCTGGTGGGGGGATGCAGTGGGGATGGGTAGTGAGGTGGGCTGTCCTTCTCTTCTTCAGTCACTTGGTTTAGTGCCAGTCACTCACTTTTTAATGCCATGAGCTTGCTCTCTGAGGCTGATAAAATGAAAAACCTCCAGAAGCTTCCTAAGACAATGGCATTTGATTGAGGACAAATACCTTAAATGGTGTCTATCTACCCGAGCTTTATGGGGAGGCTGTAGGGTACACGGGCTTCAGAAGTTCAGGGACTGTGTTTTGCATTTGCATAGTCCGGTGCAGTGCCTGGAACAGAGTAGAAACTCAGTCACTATTAACAGTTTAATGAGTTTGAAGTTGAGCAACTTGCATTCTAGCTGGATGGCTTCTGATCCACCAGTCCCTTTCACCATCTATGAAATAAAGGGTCATGCTCAAAGAGCTCCAAGAACTCTTCCTGCTTTGATAGTCTCTCGATCAGCAAAATATTACAAAGCAAAATAAAAATCCACCTTCTCAGAAAGGGATGGCGTCCAGAGCGACGGTCAGTGCCCGAAGGGGAAGACGAGATCTCCAAAGCGTGTACGGCAGCAGTTTATGTTGGAAACAGAAATCAAATAAGCTCTAAGGCCAATGCATTTCACAGTGCAGGATTTGAAGTTGATTGGACAGTGTGGAGATTAAATATTCACGGTTAAAGGATACGTTTCCATTAAGGAGATCTATAACTCTGTTACACTCAAGAGAGTTTTCAAAATGCTTCCTGTTTATGGAGTTCTTTGGCACGGTAAAAGTCTAGAAAGAAAATAAAAGGAATCATATTGCTTCTTGGAGTTGAAGAAAATTGAGATCAAAGGCTTTGAGATAATTTATGAAACTAATTGTCATAGCTGGGCGAAGGGGTCAATGACAGAAATGCTGTGCTGCATAATTATCCCGTCCAGTACTGGAAAGAAATTCTTTGTGGCAATAAGTGATCTGCCTGCAAAAAGACAGGACCACACGCCGGTGCTCACTTCCTAATCATGCTCGTGGCTCAATAGCAATGACCCCTCTTCATTTTGGAGGGGCTGGAGGCTTCGAACGCAGGGCCCATCGTCACGCTCCCACCTTGGTCCTTGGTCTCAGCTAAATCGAGCTCAGAATTTGCACTTGAATCTTTGTAGGTATAAAGGAGCTCTGGAAGAAGAGGAGGTCCAGTTTCAGAGGGCCCCTCTTCTAGAATCAGGCACGTAGGGATGTGAATTTGATGTTTTCTCGTAAATTAAGTGATGTCAGTGAGAGAAAGGATAGGCAGGACAACAGGACAGAGGAGTAAAGGCACATCACCAACTAGGAATTCTGCAGAGGTTGTAGTTGGGGGGGTGCAGATATAGGAGATATCATCTGAGCATTTGGTTCAGGGATCTAAACCTTCAACGCTGGAGAGAGAGACTTGGTGGATAAGGCAGGGAAGAGCTGAGGAAGGAACTGGAGTTCAGGGCTGGATTTTGGTGATGGCACACAGGAAGTCCAGGTATCTTTACAGGCATTGTTTTGGAGCAGAACAAAAAAGATGATAGAAAAAGCTGAACAAATGAGCTTTTCCATTGGACTCCATAACAAATACGATTAGGCACTGTAACTCTGTGCTTCATTGCCTTCCTTCTTTATTGATCCCAGAATTCAGGGCAGGCTAAAGTGGAAACCAACGAGTTTTAGTTTCCAAGTCTGTGGGATCAAGGATTCAGACAAACTCTGTATCCTTAGGAAAGGCCGATATCTAAATATCCACTGGGCCATGGGTGTTTAGAGCTTTTAAATTCTTTAGGAAGAGAAGGGAGAAATCAATAGTAGGTGTCCATTCCTTGCCAGCAGCTGCTTCTGGAAGCGTTAGCTGTTTAGCATCATTGAGCTAAAAGGCATGGGCACTGTCAGCTTCACCTTTTGAAGTGAACTCCACCCCCGCCCCCCACCCCCCGCCCCATTGCTGCTTGGAGCCTGTGGTTCTCTCCAGCTGGAAGATGGTGAAAGTGAGATCTTTAGCAAATTTGAAATTCCGCAGTAGTTAAATCCCTTTTAATTTCAAATGAAACAATCCCATCGGATGGGAGGAAGGTTGTGGTTTTTGGACCAAGTGGTTATTAGTCAAACTCTTGCCCATCTGCTAACTCAAACATATAGATTTCTTTTGTGAAAACTAAAATAAATAAATAAAAATTCTTAAAAAGAGACCAGAATGTCTCATGAGCTGCCAATCATAGGAGGCACTATGAATTTATAAATAATGAATTGATGGGCTTTCAGTTGAACTCAATTTTCTTGGCTGCTACCACCTTGCCTACAAAATTGATAACTATTAACTTCTAAGCTAGCCACCTCTCAGGACACATTGAGAAATGTGACAGAACACTAGATGGTGTTGGGAATCATTTTTAGTGTAAAGTAAGGTTTAGAATGCTTTTCTTCTTGAGGTTCTTCCTCATATAAAAGTCTCCTTCCTGCAGAAGGGCGTGTACTGATTTAAATCAGATAAATTAATTCTTGGACAAAAGAGCTCAATTTCCTAATTCCTCATGCTAGGGTTGTGCACGGGATTGCAAGGCAGGAGTAGTGAGCTAGCAAACCAAAGAGCCTCAGCTGGTTCTGAAGATGCCGTTTAAGAGCTAAGAGGTTTAGACCTTTGGCTAGGCTTTGCTTTTCATCTGCAGAATCATGAATCCCTGCTTAGAGCATTGTTTTGAGAGTCAATAGATGAATATCGAGGTACATTGCTAAACTATCAAGTATAAGAGTATTTTTTTAAAGTTATCTTTTTTTAAAGTTAATAGATCACACAAAATGTTACATTAAAAAAACATAAGAGGTTCCCATAGACCTCCCCGCCTCCATCACCCCACTCCTCCCACATCAACAACCTCTTTCATCATTGTGGCACACTGATTGCATTCAGTGAATACATTTTGGAGCACTACGGCACCACATGGATAGTAGTTTACATTTTCCTCCAGTACATTCAGTGAGTTATGGCAGGATATATAATGTCCAGCCTCTGTCCCTGCAATATCATTTAGCAAATGCCAAGTCCTGAAAATGTTGCCACATCACATCTCTTCTTCCCTTTCCCTGCCCTCAGCAACTACCATGGCTGCTTTCTCCATATCAATGCTACAATTTCTTCCATTACTAATCACAATAGTTCTATAAGAGTATCAGTAAGTCCACTCTAATCCATATTTTATTCCTCCAACCTGTGGACCCTGGGATGGTTATGTCCAGTCCCTCTCTACATCAAGAGGGAGCTTAGATTCCATATGGTTGATGGATGCAATTCTCCTGTTTGCAGTTGTAGGCACTCTCGGTTCCCTGGTGTCATGGTTGACCATTTTTACCTCCCTGTTATGAGTTTGTATGGCTAAGAGTCTTCAAAAAAGAGTTAGGAGGTCATCAGAGGGGTCGTGCTTATGCATGCCTCAGCAGGACCCTGGAGACAGCCAAGTAGATACAACCTAGGAACTGGTTCTCCTGAAGGCTACAGAGACCCACAGATTCTTTGGTGTTGGCAGATGGCTCTAGAGTTCAGTGCCGTGTCAGTGGACCCTAGTTTGGAATTTGTGATTCTGAGTGTGATGGAGTTGGACTCAGATGTGACCTTTCTACACATGCTTCTTCTGTCACTTTTACTGAACTTATGGTTGGCACTGGGGTTTGTGCATGTTCAGGATACTTGAATCTCTGGACTGCTCATGTGCCAGCTGGGTCCTGAGCCTTAGCAGAGTTGTAATTCCTACTCTCTGGTTCGTTGGACTTACCCAAATCTAAGAGTATTATTAAGTTTAAATCCAACTTTTTTACATATTTGATTGTATTGATTAAAATTTAATGGCATACACATTTTCTGGCAATGAAGAATAGGTGGTTCTTTTGGATTATTGCTTTGATAAAAATGCTGTCAGGAAAGAGAACACATTACATGGAGAAATATAGTTTTCCTCATTTTAAAGTTGCACTAAATGAATAAAATGAGAGCCATTACCTATCCCTGGTTTTCCTTCTTCCTCAGGTGGTAGGGATCTAGGATGATGTCATCTATGGTACATAGAGCCCTGGCCAGGGCCAAGAAATAAGGGGGTATGAAATGAACCTGCAAAAGGAAATCTCCTGGCATTGGCAGAATTTGTAGTTTGCTTCAGTTTCAGTCTGAAAACTTAAGATTCAGAAACACATGTGTCTTTACTTTTGCAAAGGTGAACAGCATTAAAAGAAACTTGATTATGCTTAATTGTAATTCTCTTCTTTGGGAGAGAAGGGCCATTTTGAAGAATGCTGTTGATCTTGGATTTATCTCTGGGGCTTTTCTTCCTGGGAACACCACCCACTTTACTGACAATATCTCATTAGTCCTCAGGGAAACATGGTGCCCCATGGGTTATCTTTCTCCCAAGTGTCTCCTGGAGGAAATGAGGTTGGAACCATTTGGGAGAAAATGAAGAATTTAAAGGATTTCCAAGATCAGAACGAAAAGAACTTAACTCTTTAAGGTGGCAGAAAAGAAATCCCTGCGGTCTCTTGAGAAGTAGAATCTGCTATTCACCTTCCTGTGTGCTTGCAGAGCCAAGCTTTGCTGAGGACAGACACATCTCAAGGCCTCTCTTGAACCTAAGCCCAAGCTCATTGCAAAAATTAACTAAATTTGTCGGTTTCTGTCTTAAGCATATATTAGAGTCATAGAATGTTGGGAGAAGCAGGACTCTTGCTTGCTAAATGAAATGCTGTTCAATTCATGTGGTAAAAGATGGCAAATAAATCTAAATGGGAATTGCAATCATGTAGACATGAGCAGTATTTTCTGTTTATTATCCCTATCCAGAAAGAAATTTAAGGAAACTATAGAATCTTCAAGATGGAGGGTGAGAATTATTGAAACTCACATTTGGGAATAACCAGTGATGTAGTTCGACCTTCCAAAAGAAGGAAAGAAGGTCATCTCACTTTAGCGTGAACATGTGCAGTGATTGCTTATCCATCCTGCTGTTAGGCAGCTCGTAGGTTAGAAATTTCTCCTTATATTGAGTCAAAATTTGTCTCAATATAACTTCCATCCATTGGTCTAAATTCTACTTCATCAATGTACAATCCTTTCTTGAAATTACAGTCTTTCAAGAACTTGAAGAGAATCCTTTATCCTTTACAGTTCCTCCTTGGAGGAATCTGGAAAGAAATTACATATTGTTTCCCCAATGCTTTAAATATATGGTAAGTGAGTCCAAAAGTCTAAAAGTGTGTTCCAGCCTATGGGTGACATGCCTACCTCATTCTTTGTCCTGTTGGGATTAGGCTTTTAGAGCCAGACCAATGGTACCTCCTGGTAACAGAGATACTGAGATGTCTCACCCATAGATAAGGAACAGGGTGGCTCTTTTCTCCTATATCGCAGCTTCTTAATATATATTAAAACATATTGCCCTAGGAAAGTTAAGATCTAGGAGAAACAGTGATTTTATGTATATATTATATGATTTCAGAGAAGCCAACTCCAGATTTTCTCTGACCACTGCAGTTCAGTCAACTTTGGGCTTTGCCTTCTCTTCTTAGTTGATAGCAATTGGAAGTGCTGTTGAAGCAGCTGCTTGGACAGATCAATAAATAAGTAACCAGTGCCTGATTTTCCTGACTAGCCTTCTAGCTTATGAGAAAGAATGGAAGCATTCTAAATAAAGGTGCCGGTTGGAGTAGCTGGGCTCAGAAACTTCAGGTCAGTGCATCTCACTCAACAGCAGGCACCAGCCTCAGAGTTCCCTTGCTCAGCCTCACTCTGGAGTTCTGGCTCTGTTAGGGTCTGGAAGGACCCTACCACCACGTACAGCTAGAAAACTGGACAAAATATACAAAGAAACTGTTTGCAGCCTTTTAAAAACAGGTAACACTGGACTGTGATCCAGAGAGAATGGAAATAATACTCTGGCCTCTATACCACAATCTTTTTTAAAGACTCTGCCTTAGCATGTTCTTTATACACTCATTAAGTCTGTATATTCCCCTCACTTCCCATCCTTTTCAAGTGCTGGCGCACTTTCTTTTTTTTTGTTACCCTTTATATTGGACATTTTCCGTAGACTAATGGTTAAAATCCAAGTCCTTGAAACCTGAAGATTGAAGATTCTTGCCATGTTTAAATTAGAGCCTTGAATAAGTGCAGTTGGGCTAAGTCATTGATGCCACAATGAGGGATTCTCCGGGCTAGTTACTAGATTTCTCATTCTTCTCAGAGTGCCTTTAGTGAAGTCATCCATTCATTTTCTCCTGTCTTTTGCTCTGTCATGTCATGTAGGAAAGTGTTATTTATTTATTTTTTTGATTCTAAAGAACAGCAGCTATAAAAAAACATTTACTGCAAGTCCAAAATAAAATAATAGCTTATAGGAAAGTGGATGAGTAATTACTGTCTTCTGAGGCTTCCATTTCCAGGTTGGCTCTGGCCCCTGGCTTCTAGCTTTTCTTCACTCGACCTGCCTGGTGAGTTTTAGGAATGGGAAGGGCCATAAATCATAGACTTCTGAAGAAGTATGAAAGATTTAGGCCCCTGTGCATGTACTAGAGCTTCCTGGTTGCCTGGCCTTCTCCACCATCGCTTTGGGATCTTTACGCAATGTGATCATCAGAGTTTTCTCACTTTCCTTTATCAGAGTGTAGTTAACAAAAAGAACAAAACCATCCACCCCCAACTCATGGGTTTCTGGGAATTGTCATAGCCCAAAGAAAAATGTTCACATGGGATGGGCAACTAGGTGGCCAGGTACAAGACCATCTCACCTAGCAACGTGGAACAGGCTGCCCTTTCCCTACACTGGGAGGTCCTTTCCGATTCTGCCATCATAGTTCCATCCCTCTTGATTGCACGCAGTGCTCTCTCCTACGCTGTCTACCGGAAAACTCAAATTTCAACTCAAATACTTCTCTTTCTATGAAACACTTCTCTTTTTACCAAGCAAATATAGTGACCACTTTTCCTAGGCTTCCTATGTTCTCAGTGTGACAGTAATCTTGCTGAGTGTGATAATTTACTTGCACGCTGATCTCCACACTAAGTGTTGCTTTTTTGAATGCAGAGCCACGTGATATTCATTTCTTTAACCCCAAGGGCTTGTTATAGTTCAGATGCCAATTCTTAGGCATCCATATATGCTTTCTGTATATGTGTAAGCCCTTCTATTCCCTTGCCACCCATGGGCCATAAGTGGCACCAGGAGATTCTTCTCTCAGCTGATGGTATTTTGGATAGTAGAGCTGCTCCCCTGTTCAGCCTTAAGAAGAAAGAGTAATTAGTCTCACATTTCTTTGTGTTTGCATTAGATTACCATTTACATTTGACATATAATCAGTTCAACTACTGAGACTGAATGACGAGCACAAATCCATGCAGTCACAATAACTGTTCCACGTTCCCGAAAATATAGAGAATGTGATACTTTGTTCATTTTATATTCTCTTTGGCTTAATTTGCAGTATCCTGAAAATAACAACAATGGTCTTAATCCTTGCACTAGCGCCAACTCTCACACTTTATTTAGCCCCTTTATATCGTCTTTGTACAGGGCACATTTTCATTTCACAAAGAAACATTGCTGCAGGCAGTGTGCTTGACACCCATGCCACAAAGAATAATAATACAAGGTCCCTGCCCTTCTGAAGTCAGTGAGGTTGTACAGAACCCGATGTAATAGCTTAAAACACACACACATACACAATCACAATGACAACTCAGATGAGGAGGAAATACGGTTTAGCTGAATTTGACATCTATTACCTATTATTTTCTTCTAATTCTGATAAAGTGTATCAGAGTCCTGTTCAACAGTAAATGACAGATATCCCCAAATGAAAGGCTTACATAAGATAGATAAGCGAGGGCACAGAAGTCCACGGGTAGTAAAACGCCTGCACAGCCATAGAGGAGCAGAGTCCTTCCAGCCAGCCTACCAGGAATCTAGTCTAGAGTGGGTCCTTGCTCAAGATTTTCCATGAAGGTTGGCACTTGCAGGAGAAGAGAGGACCCCATGCCTTCCCAGTCTCATACAATATTCCCTCTTGCATCTTGGTGGCAAGGATTTAGTCACTCGGTCCCAGGGAGTTGCAGGGAGGCTGGGAAATACAGTTTTGCGGCTATGTAGTATTGGGCCAACCTAAAAGTGAGGGTTCTGTTAATTTGAGATTGGGGAGAAGGAAAATTTGGTGGGAATTAGCCATTGGGACCAGGGCAGGCATTATCATAGGACTTTGTAGGTGAAGAGCCGACAGCTCCAAGAACAATGAGGTGTTGCATGGAATCTGGAGTTAGAGGACGGGATTCTTGGTCAATGCAATCATTTCCCAAAGATGAGACCTGAAGCAAATCGCACACCTCTGTGCATGATAGTCTTCTCATTTAAGCATCGCTACTACCTCTTGTATGACAGATGCTCTGTGATGAGTGAATGGCAGAGCACATGTGAAAACAATCATAGACTGTAAAGCACCATCCTAATCATTTACCCGTGAAGCTGAAACTTTGGTGATGTGAGCATTGTTAGACAAGACAAATAATGAAATATAAAATGCTGGCTAATGTCTTCCAAGCCAGGAGATAGGAGGTTTTTCAAGAAAATGTGGCCATTACAGTCACTTCCTTGAACAAACCTGGGTAGTTACTTCTATCTCTCACTTTAGAGCTCCTCTAAATTGTATTGTCTTCACAGGACAACTTAAAGCATGAATTTTACTGGGGATGCCTTCTAGAGTAAGAAAAGCAAATACAACTTCATTCCAGTTTGTGCTTGGAATGGATTAAGGCTGAGAGAGCACGTGGATGCCGAGACTAAATAACTCAAGAAGCTCCTCACATCTTTCCAGGCTGGCACTTGGGAGAAGCAGGATAACCATAGTTGGAGGAACGGGGTGAGTGCAGCAGAGGTCCCAATAGCTATGGTCTCATTTGGTGCTCTGCCTTGGAGTGGTGGGATTTTATTAGGGCACTGCCAGCGAACGAGGACTCTGGGAGATGTATCTAGCTATTTGGGGGTGTAATTTCCTTTGACAGGACACAGACATTTTCTCTTGGATATAAAGGATGTTTCTTCAAACTCATTTCCTATTTTTGCTGATTTAATACTTAACTTTTCTGATAAAGTAGGTTCAAAAGATTCCAATTTCTGGGGAAGAAACTGAGGTTCAGAAAGAAATAGTAAGTGACTGCTAAAAAGATGGGGATAGGGAAAGTTCTGGCTCTGCAGCTTATCAATTCTGGTTCTTGAACAGTTTCTTAACATTTAGGAGCTTTAGTATCCTTATCTGTAAAAGACAATGAGACTAATGATGCCTGCTTCTCAAGCTCTTGTGAGAGTTAAATGAAAGCACCCAGTGCAGTGCCTGGTCCTAAATTCAGGCAACAAATGAGGCTGGTTAAAATCATTCCAAGTCAGAGTTTTGCTCAGACACCCAATACTCCCGACCCAATTCTAGGGTTTTTTCCTACTTCACAACAGCATCTCCCCTGCCTTTCATGGTGGCTTCAAAATGTGGGCTGCCCCCCACACCTCTTTTTATCTGGTTAGGGGCTTGGGAAGGATAAATGGGAGTCTGCCCAAATCATAGAAGGAGCAAGAGTTTTCAGATTGGCAAAGCTAGAAGGGAGCGAAGAAATGTCCTCCCTACTCAATTTACAGTGGAGTAATTGAGGCCCAGAGATGGGATGGACTTACTAAAAATCAAGCACTTTCATTTTTTTCTTAGGTTTTTTTAGGGGGTAACATTTCTGTATTGCGACAGAACCCAAGAATTTATGGATTTGTCTGTTCTTCCTTGTTTGGTCTCGTATGGGGAGGGCAATATTTGGCACGGAAGGAGAGCAAAGTCCAATTATGGCTGCTTGTAGCATCTGGTAAAACAGAATTTTAATATACACCTAAGAGTGGTTTTATAATTTTCAGCTTGCAATAGGCTGTCTTCTCCTGCCTGTCACTAACGGAATATGTTGCTCTGGCTCACCATGGAGAGAATGGGTCAAGGAATGCTTTGGCACATTGAAGGGATAAAGCATTGTTCAAATGCTTTGCACAAAATACGTCGGTGTGCGTGGCTTGCCATGCAGGCACTGGCTTGCAACAAAAAGAGAGACTAAAGCAGCAAGTCAAGGTGAGAGGCAACAGAAACCAGGAACTGAGGTAGTGCAAGTGACAGGGAACCAACCTCTCTCCACATCAGAGTTCCCCAGGATCAAATCCCGGTGAACTCTAGAGGAAAAAACGAGAAGAGAAGACAAATAGAGGAATAGACACAGAAGATCACACAGCGAATCGACATAGACAGCAAAAACAGCAGGGCAGGGGGGAGGGGGAAGAAGGAAATTGTGTTAGTATGATTGTTATTGCTGTTTCGATTCTTAAAATGATCAGCGTTGGCAATGGCGAGCAACCAGAATTAATCTTTGAAATTGAATTTTTGTCCATCAGTGAGAAAATGAACTTTTAGGTGGAGCAGGGAGGGTGGAGGGGGGTCTAAACCTACAGGGGAGGCTCTTTTGGAAGAATTCCAGGGTTGAAGTTCTGGGTAGGACCTTAACAACTGCTAATTCAGCTCCCTGACTTTTCAGGTAAGGAAACAGGCTCAGGGAAAGGAAGGAGATTGCCTGGGTCACGCATCGGGATGGTGACAGAACAGGGACCCAGTCTTCAGACTTGTAACTCAGGATGCAGAGCATACACGTAGCTTGGTTTTGTTTGTTTGCTCTTTAGAACCCAAAGAAGTAGAGAGTATGGCTAAAAACATGACCTAACAGCTTAAATTCAAGATGAATAAGTGCACAAGCAGAAAGACAAAAGAAAGCAAAGAAAAAATCCTGCCTCGTGAACACTTTTTAAGCAAAATATCAGCTAGATTGTCAGCTCCTTGAAAGCAGGCATTTTCACCCCTTGTAAGCACTGAGCTGGGCACTTAGGACAAATGCCAGTTCTTGGTAGACCAATTGACTAACAAAGTTCTGATACAAGCTAAGTCAGTTCATTTCTTGGGTTTACTTGTCTTTTTTGGTTACCTGGGCAAGCCCAGAGAGAGGGCACTGGTCTGCCTGCTTAGCCACATCGGGACCCCAGGTCACAGGGTCACTGGCCAGTCCCTGCCCTCTGAAGGTGGAAGGGCCAGTCCCCTAGGTGCAGCGCAGTCCGCTATGGTGCCCTCACAGGGATGGGCGCCGCCAACGTGGCTGGCTCTTGACTGTGTTTGGTGAGCGCTGCACAATCCTCTCCTCCAAGCAAATGGCCTGGCCAGTGGCAGCGATTCAGGTGAAGCTGAACATTGTTGGCTCCGTGGCCTGGGCAAAGGGTCCCGGTGCTCTAGCAGGTCCCATGGTTTGCTGAATGTGCCTGTGAAAGAGGCCAATTCCAGCAAAGAGCTCAGGGGCCCTGAAGAGGGAGGAAAGGCTCCTGGTGACACAGTGCAGAGGCGGTCTCTCCTGAACCTGTCTGTCCCTGGGTGGGTACAGCGAAGTCAGAAGACAGCTTGTCCCAAAGATGGCCCTGCCAAAAACCATGGGAACAAGAGAGCTGCGTCCCTTCTCCAGATCTACTGGGTCAACAGGAATTCAACAGAACTGACCCTCATCAGCTCAACACACGCAGTAAGAAAGAGCCAGTAATGAAGAGCCTCTGATTTTCAGGCAGCTTCATACCACCTTCTAAGGAAGGTATCACTAAACCCATTTCATAGATGCAGAAATAGAAACTGAGGGCAGTGAACTGCTTGAGTGGCAGGTTAAGAATTTAAAATAAGTCCTCTCTGATCCCATAATCCGTGTCCTTTCAATGACCCTTAACAGTTTGCAAACCAGATTCACTTCCATTAACTCACTGGACATTTGAAATAACCCTGTGACCTAGTTTTTCTTGTGATCCTTAATTTACACATTACGACACTGCCCAAACTTTCGAGTAAGTGGCAGAGCTAGGATTTAAATCTAGGTCTCCCTAACATTAGGAAGTAAAAAGGTATGATGCTGTGATGATGTGGAATTCCAGGAATACCCACTCTGTCTTGGCTCCCAGCCTTCTCTCCTCATGCGTCCCTCAGGGAGATATGCTCTCGGAGAGTTACGGCAGACGGAAGAGAAGAGCTCGTTCTTATTAGGTGAGGTTTGGCACAAAACACACAATGCAGAGAATCCTAACGACACCCTCGTCTGCACTCTGTAGAACACCCCTTTTTAAAGCAGCTGGGCCTCCACCGGAAGCAGACGGGAGCCCAGCTGCTGTTTCCTGTCGCCCTCCGCATGCATCTTGGATGTTTCCCTCCGTGAGGTGCACTGATTGGAGGTAAAAGGAAATGGAAGCACTGCAACCTTGCTCTGACCTTTTAATGGGCATTGATCTGCATTTATTAGTGTAATTCCTTGCCTGGCAGTAAAAGGGAGAGAGGAAGGAAGGGGGAAAGCAGCAATTTTCTTTCCCTACATTCACTTTCGGCCTTGAAGGCTCTGTTCATTTCCTAGGGCTGCTGTACCCAGGACCCAAACTGGGGGTCTTACGACCACAGCAATTTATCTCATGGCCTGGAGGGCAGAAGCCCGCACCGGGGCGCTGGCAGGGCCATCCTCCCTCTCGAACCTGCCTGGGGAACTCTTCCCAGCTTTGGGAGGTTGGTGGGCTCGTTGGCTGGTGGCTGCAGAGCTTCAGGGTCTGCCTCCGTCGCCACCTGGCCGTCTCCCTGTATGTCTGTCTGTGTGTCCCCCTTTTTATAAGGACACGAGTGCTATCAGATCAGGGCCAAGCCTACTCAGGTTTGGCCTCGTCTTAACTACTCATTTTTTTTTTTTTTTTAAGATTTATCTATTTATTTATTTTTCTCCCCTTCCCCCCACCCCGGTTGTCTGTTCTGTGTCTATTTGCTGCGTCTTCTTTGTCCGCTTCTATTGTTGTCAGCAGCATGGGAATCTGTGTCTCTTTGTTGCATCATCTTGCCACATCAGCTCTCCGTGTATGCGGCGCCACTCCTGGGCAGGCTGCACTTTCTTTCGCGCTGGGCGGCTCTCCTTATGGGGGCGCACTCCTTGCGCGTGGGGCTCCCCTATGCAGGGGAAACCCCTGCGTGGTACGGCACTCCTTGCGCGCATCAGCACTGCACGTGGGCCAGCTGCACATGGGTCAAGGAGGCCCAGGGTTTGGACCGCGGACCTCCCATGTGGTAGACGGACGCCCTACCACTGGGCCAAGTCTGCCGCCATTAACTACTCACTCTTACTGCCTTTATTCTCCAAATTAATCCCATCCCTATTTTGTTAGACTACCAGGGACTTCTCATTTGTTGCCTGCTCATCCATTGGATATCTAATCAAAGCTTTCAAAATGCAAGAAATCTCTGTTTCTTCCCCAGGCTTGCCTGATAACCCTTTTGCTTATTTAAGGGCAACAGTTCTCTGTCTATTGTTAATAAATGACACAGAATATCTGCCATTCCATCCAGACATTCTTTTAGTCCTGAGGTAAAAAATGTGAAAGTGTCTGATTTCAGTGGTATGAGAGGAACATGATAAATATTTGTGCAATCAAATAATGAGCATTTATGGGGGAAATAACTGAGTGCAGAATTAATCTCAATATCAGTATCAGCTTTGGATCAGTGACAAGTAATTATACAATGTATGTAAGTGACCAATCAGACCCTGGCGCCCGTCACACATCAGTGTTTATGCCAAATCCAAACCAAGTTATTGGTATTTGGGCTGTGCTTCAATTCAGCCCTCCTGAATTAGACATGCGGAAGATGAATATTTTAACAGGGCATGAAGTGGGCACATGCTGTTTGGTGAGTGTTGTTGAGGAAACGGATGCATTCTGGGGTGGGACTCAAGCTGTCTGGATTTTCAGCTCCAACCTGCCACTAACTAACATTGCAAGCCTGAGCTGATTCCCCCTTTCTCATCTCAGTTCCCCACGGAAAGATGAGAGAGGGCAGCTCTTATACGCTACAGATTTAGGATTTTGTGGCATAGAAGATACTTGCAAGGGGAGGTATAGCTGATGATGGGAAGTACCCTTGTTTTCTTCATCCTTGAATATCCAATTTCTGCTTCTCTTCCAAAACTTAGCTTAAATGGCTTCAACAGCTCTTAGTGTCCTGGCAAAAGTGGTCCCTTTCAATCCACAGTGTACACCAATGCAGTTTGCGCCACTTATCATAATTTGTGACCACATTCTAGTCTTCTATCAACCCGGTCAAATTCCTAGTAGCAGGGTGCACATTTAATTCATCTCTGTGTCTCTCATCATCCCAGCACAGGATCTGCACACATGGATATTTATTGCATGTTTGTTGTATGAGGATTAAGTAAATCAGTGACTGACTGACTGAGTGAATGAATGTGAAAATAAATGAATGAATGCATGAATGATGTAGGATTGAGATGGGAATTGGCCTACTTATCCTGTGTCTGCAAAGCCAGGTGTCTTACTCTGTATGAGGCACCATGATATACGCTTTGTATGTAAAAGTCACGTAAGGTGGGTATTATTATTTCCGTTTTAAAGAGGAGGAAACAGATTTAGAAAAAATAAACAATTTATCTAAAGACTTGGGATCCAGTGTGTCTGAAGAGAGAGCATGCTTTTGGTCATTGGACCACATGCTTGCCATCTCCAGGAGCCAAGCAGATAGCACAGAAAGGTGGTTCCCAGGTGGCAACTAAATATCAACTGTTAGAAGTTAGATGGCTGAGTTGTCACTTCGATATTTGTAAGGAGTGTCACCTTTCCTTTTTGGTGTCTCACAAAACAGACAAGCTTATTTTCAAACAATGTTCAAGAAATTTTGTGCTTATTCTTTCTCAAAAGGGGTTACTAAAGAATTTAAGGCTTGTTGGCCAAAACCAATACACACATACCCATACACACACACAAAATGAAACACTTTATTGACCTAGTATCAACTTTGATGTTCAGTTTGGCTGCATTTTAGACTGAAATTATTTATAGTCACATTCCCATTGGATCCGGAAGTTCCAGAAATATCCTCTATTTTAGTTATCTAGTGAGATCTACATCAACTCAACTTGAAACCATCTCCCTCCATGGTATATGGCATTATGTTATGTTTTGGATGGTTAAGATTGTTTTGGGTACTGAGTTAATGTTGACACCAAACCTGGATTTAGAGTAATAAACCAAGAAAATCTATGACTCAACATTAGTCTCAATCATAATTTGCAAGGCAATGTGGTATACAACATCATTTATTCACACTGCAGCAATTAACCTGTCATTAAGGTTATTTTCAAGTCAAAACATATTCTATTTTTGAATCTAATGAAAATATCACAAATACATTAATCCTATATAGAGTACAGGATAGAAAAGAGAATTATTTCTTGATTGTGTCTACTAAACTTTACTTCATTTGATTTTCATAAATAATATGAAAATAATACTATTTTTATTCTTCAGATGAGAAAGTAATTTTTCCTTGATTTAATCCCCAATGCATTTTATCTGTATACAGCACAAGCTGTGGAACATAATTAAACTCAGCTGCAACGCCCGGCCACTAAGGAGCAGAGCCAAAGCTTAAACCTAAATCTACTGGTTGCAAAGGCCACGTTCCCTTTACCAGAGCATATGGAGGACAGCTTATTTTAGGCTGATGGTTTCATCATCCTTGCAGGTGATACTGAAATGGGAGAAAGATACCAGAATTCACAACTCTTCAAACAATGAGGTAAAAAGCCCTGCCTGTGCTTGCTCCTTCTTGAGGTCATCTGTCTCACCTCAGGAATGCCTGAAAGAAGATGCACAGGAGCAGTGTCTTCTCAGCCCAGCTGATACCCCATCTGGAGGCAAGGCATTGTAAGCTGACAGTCTGGTTGTCCAGTCACAAATGCCACCTCTTATGTGGCCTCATGAAATCTCTCCTCTTGGACTCTGGGAGGTCAAGGATGAACCGTGGGCAGCTGACTAGTCCCCATTATGTG
Organism: Dasypus novemcinctus; assembly: GCF_030445035.2. Classification (NCBI taxonomy): domain Eukaryota; kingdom Metazoa; phylum Chordata; class Mammalia; order Cingulata; family Dasypodidae; genus Dasypus; species Dasypus novemcinctus. The sequence continues at coordinate 8,321,148 of NC_080697.1, forward strand.
ACTCCAGGTGGCCAAGGGCCCTGTCCATGAGGTTACTTGTCTGCTTGGGTTCCTTCCTTGGTCATAAATAGCTGCCCAGCCACAGAGGTTAGCCACAGTGGGGCCATGGTGCCCAGCCAAGTTCTCGTCAGTCCCCTTTCCTTAGCATGGGTCCTGCTCCATCTTCCTTGACCACTACTCAAGCCCTGTTGTCTATGGATAGAGTTCCTGGAACAATGTAGAACCACAGTCCAACTCTGCAAAGTCTGCCCCAAATCCAAATTTCTTGCTGCTCTGTTCAGCCTACCTGACTAAGGGCAGAATGGAGATGGTGACCACTCCTCCTCCCCAGTTCCCAATGCCATCTGGACCTCCTGGCAGCTCTTTCAGGCCCAGCATCTGTGGTAGGTTCATCCTCAGTGCTGGCATTCCCACGTCCCTGCATCAGAACAATGTCAGGACGTTCTGATGCCCGTGCAGGGTGCACTGGGAAGTCCAGTTCTTTGATATCATTTCCTCTGTTCAGAACAGCAAAGGACCAGCCTTGGCTGAACTGTCCTGACCAAGAGTACAGGCAGTTTTATGACACTATTCATACTTTAATACGTGGCTACTTGGGGCTTAGAAAACAGTGAGTTCCGATAAGCTCAGGCGCCCTATGTTTAAATGATTGCATAAACAGATTTGATGATGATGACTACTCACTAAGCTCAGAGTGGCTAGACCACAGTGACCTCAGGGGCACTCAACACCTCTGCCAAATTGGTCCAGGCTGGTCCTAGGGCTAGTCAGTCCTTTGCTGTGAGTAACTCATGCAGCCATATAAACATGCCTCAGCTCTATTTGTCTTTTAATCCACTAGGATGCCACTGGGTATGCTTCCATTCTTACACTTTTGTCATTTATGGTCATAATGATGAGTCTTGCATTATCTAGAAGCTTAAAGGGCTTAGGCACCCTGTCTGAGGAAGTCATCAGGTTTAGTGGAAAGAGTTGACCTTAGCATCAGAAATTCCAGCCTGAAATCATGTGGTAGCAAATCATAAGCCTGGTCTGTTCCCGTCTCTCTCCCCCAGCTCAGCATTCTCTTGGGTGAGTTGATGAACAAATAACCTATTGAATTAAAGCTAATTTTAGTTCCAAAGCCATTAGGAAATAAGATCCTAGGGGAGTTTTAAGTAATTTCATTTCAGCTGATTAAGACATTCGGATACAGTGCATCACATTTAATACTTGGGGACATTTTTAATGTCCAAAGAACACTGAGGATCCTATGTTCTAGGAGCTAATAAGCATGGTGGTATCCATTTAAAACTTTTGATAACTCGGTCAAAAAATCTGTGAAGCTTCCCTAATTCCTTAGTCATGAGGGAAAGGTCTAGAGTCCTCAGGCACCTGAAAAGGGAATTCCTAGCCATCGATATTTTTACAGCTTGCTTTTGACTTTGACCTAGCCTTGTTTCTCAATCTGTTCTTGTCTCCATTTTGAGTTCCATCTTATTTATTGGATCCATGTACCCCACATCCCAAGAATGATCTAGCCATAGTCACATAGCTAATTACCAGGTCAACCCAATGAAAGTTCTAAAAACCTTCTCTACTTAAATAATGTCACAGCCAGAGATTGTAGTCATGCATTTTACAAATTGTCACTAGCTACTACTCAGTATGTACCAAACTGATACAAAGAGGCCCAGCTCAAAGTTGCTATCCTCAGGGTGCTTACTCTCTTGTAGGAGACATAAGGAGAACAGCTAACATTTCTAAAGTTCTAACTCTGTGCTAGACATTTCACCAAGTGCTGGACATGGGCTATTTCAAATGATCCTATCATTGCACTAAGAATTACCATTATTATTACCCCTATTTTAAAGACCAGAAAATGGGGGTGTTTAAGGCATTATGTAAGTTGCCCAAGATGACATATCAGGAAGTACTGGGATTGGGATTTGAACAAAGTTGGTGTTACCACAGTGCCTTGCCAGGTGACCACCATCTGCCATGATGGCGTGGCTGCACCATGGGCAATTCCCTACGGGAGGAAATTGGGCAAGGTCCTTTGGAAGCACAGTGGAAACATTACCTGCCTTTGACTGGAAGGCTAGAGGAGGTGGTTGGGAAGGGGGTCACTCATCCAACAATCCTATGGAAACTCCCTGATGGGGGGCAGGTCGGGTGGGCTGTCCAGACCAGAGCCTCCCCGGGAAGCACATGAAGGCCTTGTTCAGAGCCCCACCTCCCCCATCCCGAAACATTTCCCTCCCTACACGCTCCCACCTGCCCCCTCAAGGCCATGTTCTCTCCATTAGGGGGCATCAACGGGCAAGGAATCTGCTGCCAGAAAGACACAAGTTCAGATTTCTGCTCTATCTTTTGCTAGTTTGACCATCTTGAATACCTCACTCAAAAATCTCTGAATTTTAATTTTTATTGTTTGTAAAATGGGGGCATTAATAATTATCTCACAAGTATATTTTGAGAATAAAGGCTAAAGGAAAGGTGGATGTGGTTGGCCTCTGAGCTCAGTGCCAGTGATGTAATGTGTGCCCAGTAAATGCCCAGTAAATGCCAGCTGCTCTCAGAGAAGGTTTCTCCATCACTCCTCTCGACCTTGGCATGATCCCTTCTAAACTAGATTTTCTTTCTCAAAAGCAGAGCTGAACGCCAACCCTGACCTTTTCCTGGCTTCTTCCCTTCAAAGGATTTCAAATGTCAGGGATTTTATGATGGATTAGTAGCCTTGGGGGACGGGTTGGCACCGAGAATTCTCCCTCCTGGCAGCTGTGTTCTGCCCGCCATTCTAGGCTTGACCCCTTCTTGTCTGTGAAATGGTCCTAAGCACTAGGGGAAAGAGCTGGGGCAGTTGAGTCCCAAGAGATGCCCTGGAGGATATAGAGCGTGTGAGGGGTCATGGGAATGTGAGGCAGCAAGGGTGAGCAAGAAGGCAACTGTGAAATGCCCATATCCCTGGGCAGTGATACCACGTCACAGGGCTGCTCTGCCAAAGGGCACTGGGAGATTTGGCATTTCCAAACAGCCGTCTTCCCATCAGCGAGTGAGCAGTGGTGGTTGTAATCAATAAATGCAATTAGTGATTCAGTGACCGGGGACCCCATTCCCCAGGCTACTCACCCCAATGCTATTCTCAGACCATTGCCAGGCACGGGGAAAGCAGTCTGATCATTATTCCTGTTAGTTGAATATGTTTATTTGTGGTAAATTCCTTTGCTTCACCCCAAAACCCACCTCAGATTCCAAAGAAGCTCATCAGATGTAATTTCGTACAACCAAAATCATTCCTTTCTATATACATATATATCTGCCATTGCCTCCTCTGCCTCACTCTTCCTCTTCCTGTAAGAAGGAAAGGGTTGGAGTGTTGAAAAGCTTTTATTCCTTCTCTAAGTTCACTCTTCAGATCTTTAGTGGGATTAAATAAATTCTTTTTAAATAATGAAGTTTCAAACTGGTTTAGTTTTCCAAAGTGCTTAATAAGTTTTTGCCTGAACAATATTGTGCTCCTGCAATCATTTGTTCTATGGATAGTCACAGAGCACCTTACTTGGGCCTCCCCGGAGATGCAGATATGTGAATTGTGTGTCTGTTCTGAAAGACCTTGAGTCATAGAGGAAGAAAAGAGGTGACTAAAATCATTACTAGAACAGACCAGAAAAAAGGGATGCAGGAAGATAAACGATGAGTTAGTTTGGTCACACAGCCTCCATTTAAGCTGGACCTTGAATATTACTGGAAGTTGTGAAACCATCACCCTGAGGAAGAGTTTGTGGTCAAGACCCACAGGGTTGGGTAATTAGAAACCCTCCTACTTGAAGTCATCCAGCTGGTCTAGGGCACCAGGTGCGTAAAGGGAGCAGAGAAGTAAGGATGGAAGAGGCGGATTTGGGCCGATGGGCCAAAGTACAGAATAAAACTGGGTGAGCTGTTGAGGAGCAGGGCCTCCCCACCAGGGCTCTGTTCCCCAGCCTTGGTCTCTCTTTTGGGAGCCCCTGATGCTGTGACCTGTTGATGAACGTCTCCACAGGGAGGCTGCAACCCCACAGTCTTGCTCGGTGTCGAAGGGCTAGGGACGAATACCCTGATGGAAACAGTGGAAGGCATGACTGGGGTGATGGGGTGATGGGTGAGCCCCAGGCCGACGCCATAGCTCGCCTTTCCACTCCCATGCAGTCCTTCCCCCCCCGAACCCAAAGTTGCAGTTTTTGACCCAAGCCTCTCAGAGGGGCTTATTCTTTGGCTAGAAAAGAGCTGTAATTAGGAAGAGGGGAACCAAAGTGATCTCAGGACTTTTTCTGCAAAAACAATACAAGGTCAATTTCATTAATGGCATCACAAAAATTTCCAATTAATACTCTGAAATTAAAGATGCTATATTGTAATCATTTTACATCTTTTGGATGTGTTCTCCATTCAAGATACAACACACTTCCCAGTTAAAAAGCTTTTTATTGACTGAACGTTCGTGTTGGTCAAATACATCAGAGCTAAACTTTGTGGGCAAGACTCAAGGCATTCTAGCAAATCCACCATTTTCATTAACTAAGGTGTCTGGCACAAAGCAGTCACTCTAAACGGTAATTATGAGAAGTATTATTTTCTCATTTGGTATGTCTCCAGGACATGTATTCTGAATATACATGAATGGTAAGATCATGCAGTGAGATAAATGTCCACACTTTCTGAAGAGTGGCTATTCTGGATCTGCATTTTGAGATTAAATCTATGGCTTTAGGAGTAATGATCCTTCATCAATCCATACCTTCCCATAAACCTCAGGGAGGGCATTGGGCAGTGTTTGCCATGACCAATCTTTCAGGCCCCCCAAGTCGACATAGCTCCTGGATTGAGGAACATCCTCAGTCATTGCCTCATCTTTGCATTGTATTGCCTTGATTGGGTCCAACAATCAGGAACAGGCTCAGCTACAGGGCTTAACCTGGAAAAGAATGGTTTGTGGAAATGGCTATGGAAATGAGTATACTTTACATTCTAGCATAGTTCATCTTCAGAAACTGAGCTGCAGCGATGTAGATAAATAATTTAGTAGTATAACCTCTTTCATATCAAAGAACCTGAAATGATTTTCCAAGGGCATTTCAATGATGTCTAGATTCTCTGTCAATGTGATTAAGAAAATAAAGTGTTGTACTAGTGTGTTGATCCATGTGTATCCATTCTTTTTTGACATAATTTTCAGAGGGGAAAACCCATGGATTAAACATATACAAGTGAATCGGAAAAGCATTTCTTCAGGGAGTCATTTTTTCATTCCTAGTTTTACATAAAACTAATTTTTAGCCAATCAAAGAATTTTTCAGGTGGAAAGATATTATTTATGAAACACAGGGTGAGGTAATAACCCATTCCTGTATTGCTTAGACAGCAGTTGAAAGCATTTAAAATATAATTGTATTTTGGTCCTATAGATTGAAATATTACGTGCATATTGATCTAAGGGTAATTTCCTTTTATTTGTCATTTTATTAGATTAGTGGAATCTTCCCCAGAATTATTAAAAAATAATTACTAGGCAGCTGGTGTATGTGAAGTGCTGGAGACACAGAAGCAATGCGACATTGCCCCTTTCCTGAAGGAGGGGAGGAACCTGATGGAAGACTCAGAGCTGGGAGAGGATGACTGTAGAGGAGGAAGACGGTTAGGGCTTCAGAAGGGGATGGTATGTGGAGCCAGTCTTAGGGGATAACTAGGACTTACCAGATAGTGGCAAGAACAAGGTGATTTCATCAAGAAGGCATGACAGGTGTAAAAACAGAGGGACAAGGGAGCTTAATGAATTTAGAGGATGAGAGGATGTAGCTGCTCTTGGTTGAAACGAGGGGGGATGCAGTTCCAAGACCATCTGATAATGGACAGCCCTACGCAACAAGTGTTGCTTTTGTCCTTTAGCTCCCAGGCAACCAGGAGCCAGCAGCGCGACGCAGGATGAGGTTTGTGTTCTGGAAAGACTCAGACAACAGCGAGGCAGACTGATGGGAGGGTTTTCAGGGAATCCAAACAAGGTTTTAAAAACTATCATGTTATCAGTAGATGTTTTGGGCATGAGAGGGACTAGGGATGGGAAGTCCTCTGGTTCCTCTCCCTGGAGGGGCTGGGCCTTCCTGGTAGGGTCACAGAGCTCAGTGGCTCTGTTGCCTGGTGCAGCTCGTGGTGCCAGAGGAGAAGACCCGGCGGCATTTGAGGAGGGTTCCAGAGCCGGTTCTGCTGAAGTGCAGTGGACGCACGGCCAAAGCCAGCGGCACCCTTGAGAAAAGCCAGGGGCTAAAGAAGAGGAGGCCACGGAATGGAGGCAGGGCCGCCTGCACACCTGTGTCCAGGCCTGCGTCTCACCCGGGAGAGCCTGTGTCGGTAGAGATGGACATACGTAGCTCGGGTGAGGCGAGGCCCTGGCAGTCCTCCACTGCCTGTGGTGAGTGGAGAAATTGTCCCTGTGTCTCCCGTGCTCGAGGATGCTTCGGCCAGGCTGGTTCTCTGTACAGATGCCCACCGCCAGCCGACAGAGCTGCCACCTGGCGCTGTTGGAGGCGAGGCCGGGGCCCCTCTGGAGGGGAGCACAGACCGCCTCTGAACAGGTGTCTTCACACCACAGTTCACTGACAGACAGTGGAGGCTCAAGCGGTTCTTCGACTGAACTTTTCCAGAGAACAGAGAGAGACTCCCACCTTCCCGGCAGGAGCGGCCTTGCTCTCTCAGACCCTGAGGGGCAGTCCCACGCAGGATGCCCGATCTCCACCTCAGAACCTCGGCCCCTGGCAGCCCCTTGGTCCCATGGTCCCCAAGAAAATTCTGTCGCACTCCCTCCTTGAGAAAAGTCTCCCTTTCCCACCAGGGGAAGACTTCAGGGCAGTATGTCTCCTCTGTTAGCCTGTCAATCTCGTTCTTCAGGTGGCACCTGAGGTGTGACATCCTGGCCATCAGCAGGACAGCCCTACCCTCAGGCCTCCTGCTAGGATGCAGGGAGGAGAATGAGCATCTCTTTGTTGTGTTCTAGCCAAAATGCCTATCCCGAGGAAACAAGCATACAAATGTATTAGAAAACCCAAGGTGAGTGCTGGGCGACAAAATGAAAGGCCAGTTCTCTTGAAGAAATGTGGAGGTTGTGACAGAAAGGCCAAGGGGTTTTCTCAGGTCAAAGGAAATTTATGAGAGTTTATAAATAAATGTAATATGTGATCTTGGATTGGATCCTAGACTGGGAAAATTATCCATAAAGAATTTTGTTGTGACAGTTGAATATTAATGGTATTTAAATTAATATTCAATTTAAATTGAATATCAGTGGTATTTCTTGATTTTGATTATTTTACTGTGGTTTTGTTGGGAAACATCTTGTTCTCATGAAATATATTTTGACGTATTTAGAGATCATGTTGCATGATGTTTGCGACTTGCTCGCCAATGCTTAGGAACAATAATTAGACAAGTATGGAAAGATGCTAAAAATTGGTGAATTTGCTAAAGGGCATGTGAGAATTCTTTGTACTATTCTTGCAACTTTCTTATATGTTTGAAAAGATATAAATATAGGAGTGAGGAAATAAAATTGCAGGAACTTGGACATCCAGTGTGGGGAGAGCCCAAGGGCTCACGGCTTGCTCTGGAGTGTGCCATTTATCAGAGGTGCCACCTCCGACAGGTCCCCCACCTCCCCTGAGCTCATTTCCTTCTCTTACCATAATGGAAGTAGGAGTCCCCACTCTATTTGCCTGACTGAGTCGCTGTCAATTTGAAAAATTTATGTGAAAAGTTCTTCAACAGGGTAACAAAGTACACAAGTGTGCTCTTATAATTCATTGTGACAGCAGGGACAATCTGGCAGAAAATTGCGTCAGCGTACACCAGTACCTCTTCATTTCCCACAGTTGTGCACTTGTATTTGAAGAGGCAGACTAGCTGAGGGAGAATGAAACCAACAAGAAAGGAGTCATTTTTAAATTCAGGGAAAATTTGCCTAGACCTGACAAACTATTACCAGGAGCTGTTGAACCTAAGGGAAGGGTGGAGGTGCTGCTGAGGAGACTTGAGATAAGCTGTTTTGGGTGTGAGTGAGTGTGTGTGGGTGTGTGAGTGTGTAAATGTGTGTGAGTGTGCCTGAGTGTGTGAGCTTGTGAATGCGTGTATGCGTTGTGGGTGAAAGTGTGTGTACGTGCATGTGAGCATAGGGTTTCAGGCACTTGGTTCGAATGGACCTGGCGGCCTTTCATTTGGACCAAGCAGGACCACAGGGTGATGATGGGAGGGGAGAGGTGGGGCAGAGGGTACATTGCCAGGGCGGGAGCTCTGAAAGGTCCCAAGAGCTCTGAACTCCAGGTCCAGAGGATTAAGTGCGAGCTCCTGACCAAGGACGGACAGGCTTCTTTTCCTGTGGTTTGTGCTGGTTGGAGAAAGAGCTGAGCTGGCACCAGGACATGTCTGAAATACTTTGAGCTGGGGAAAAGGCAGGTGTGTATTGTTGTCGTGGATCACATTTGCCCTGGATTGGCCAGATGCTCTGTCATGACTGTAGACCTGTCCACCACACTCCAAACGCTGCAGGTGCAATGCTTCTATTTGGTGTGTGCAGTCGGGGAGGGAGCATGGGTGGTGGCCCTGGGTAAATAAACACATGATCAGATCAAGTTAGGAATAGGCTTCTCACTTTGTGTCTATGATAACTTGGGAATTGAGAAGATTATTACAGCAGCTAAGAGATGTTTTCCTGGATGTCCAGACACCTCAAAATCCACATGTCAAAATTCAGTGGGTCATAGTTTAGCCTAATCCCAAACCTGCCCTAGTTAATGAATGGCTCATTTAAATGAACGGAACTACCAAGGTATTTGTCAGCTCAGGTATTGAGAGGTGGCTGCTTAATGCCAGGGCTGAGGAGCCAGGGGCAAAAAACAGGGTCGTTTGTAACAGCTTGTATCCTAGGAGAGGCCTTAGCTGAACTTGAAATATTTCCTTCTACTCTAAAGTCTGTACCTAATCGCGTCTTGGCTAGAAACTGTGACAGTTTTACCTGGACTCTTTCCTTTATCCTCTTTTCTTTCTAAAGACTCTGCTGGGTATTTCCCTGAATAATTTTCTGAATAATCTTCCTGAAGTATAGCCACTCATGGCTGATCCAAAACGTCATTGGTTCTCTAAGGGTTGAGGATAAAATCTAAACTCCTTTTTCTTGCATGGAAGATCCCCCAATGTCTGGCTCCAGTCTTCCTCTACCATTCTACTTCAGCCTATTTCAATATGGGATCACTTTCTTTTATTTATTTTTATTTTACATGGGAAGCAGGAGCTCAACCATTTTCTTTTAATCAACCTAATATGCTTACTCTTCAACCAGCCCTACGCCTTTCTCTTTTTCATAAAATCCCTTTAGCCATGAATGTCCCTTCTTTCTCACTGAGACCAAACCTATCCCAGCTTTCAAGACCCTGGACAGCTTTATATCTTCCAAGGCTTCTGCAATCTTTCTGTTTCTAACTTGGAAGTGATTTTCCCTGCACTGATTTTCTACCACATTTCTGGGGCCTCTAATGAGGTGCTAGTGCCTTCCTAGGAATGTATCTATTGATGGGTGATTACTTTCCCTGCTAGGCTCTAACCTCCCTGAAGGCAGGCACTATGTCCAACTGATCTTTATATCCCAACTCTGTTTTCCACATAGTAGGGGCTACATTAATATTTGATGAGTGAGAAGGATGATCTTGGTGAAACTGATGACTATGACTAGCTTTGAGGTGAGAGATTGGGTGAGAAGGACCATCTATTTATTTATTTATTTAAAAAAATTTTTATTTGTCTTTTTTTTTAAGATTTATTTATTTTATTTATTTCTCTCCCCTGTTGTCTGCTATCTGTGTCTATTTGCTGCATGTTCTTCTTCGTCCGCTTCTGTTGTTGTCAGTGGCGCGGGAATCTGTGTTTCTTTTTGTGCATCATCTTGTTGTGTCAGCTCTTGGTGTGTGCAGTGCCATTCCCAGTCAGGCTGCACTTTCTTTCACGCTGGGTGGCTCTCCTTACGGGGTGCACTCCTTGCGCATGGGGCTCCCCCATGCGGGGACACCCCTGCGTGGCAGGGCACTCCTTGTGCGCATCAGCACTGTGCGTAGGCCAGCTCCACATGGGTCAAGGAGGGCCAGGGTTTGAACTGCAGACCTCCCATGTGATAGACCGATGCCCTAACCACTGGGCCAAGTCCACTTCCCTGTCTTTTTTTTTTAAAACTGCATAGATCTCAAAAAATGTTTCATTAAAAAATTCAATAAGTTCCTATACACCCATTCCTCCCCCCCGTCCTCATTCCTCCCACATCAACAACCTCTTTCATCAGTGTGGCACATTCATTGCATTTGGCGAATACATTTTGGAGCACTGCTACACAGCATGGATTATAGTTTACATTATAGTCTACACTCTCCCCCAGTCCACTCAGTGGGTTATGGCAGGTTATATAATGCCCAGCATCTGTCCCTGCAATATCATTCAGGACAACTTCAAGTCCCAAAAATGCCCCCACATCACACTTCTTCCCTCTCCCTGCCCTCAGCAACTCCTGTGACCACTGTCTCCACATCAATGGTATAATTTCTACCATTGCTAAAGTCACAATAGTCTATAGAAGAATACCAGTAAGTCCACTCTAAACCATATTTTATTATTCCATCCTGTGGACCCTGGGATGGTGATGTCCACTCCAACTCTAAATTGAGAGGGGACATAGATTCCACATGGCTGATGGATGCAGTTCTCCTGCTTGCAGTTGTAGACACTCTCGGTTCCCTGGTGTGGTGGTTGATCATCTTCACTGCCCTGTTAGTAGACCTGGGTAAGTCCAACGAACTGGAGAGAGATGCTGCAACTCTGCTGAGGCGCAGAGCCCAATTGGCACATGGCCAGTCCAGAGATTCAAGTCTCCTGAGTATATACCAACCCCAGCACCAACCACAGGTTCAGTAAAAGTGACAGAAGATGCATGTGTAGAAAGGTCTGAGTCCAACTCCATTATGCTCAGGAGCACAAATTTCAAAGTAGGTCCCACTGGCAAGGCATTGAACTCCAGAGCCATCAGCTATGACTGTAGAATCTGTGTGTCTCTGTAGCCCTCAGGAGCACTAGTTCTTGGGGTTGTATCTACTTTGGCTGTCTCTGGGATCCTGTTGAGACATGTGTAAGCTCAACCTCTCTAATGACCTCCTGACTCATTTTGAAGTCTCTTAGCTATATAAACTCATTTGCCTTTACCATTTTCCCCTTTTATTCAAGGTCTTTTTCTAGTTGCATCACCAGCTGGTAATTGGTAGTAATCCCTCGGTGCCAGGGAGGCTTATCCCCAGGAGTCATGTCCCACGCTCAGGGGAAGGTAATGCATTTACAAGCTGAGTTTGACTTAAGAGAATGGCCACATCTGAGCAACATGAAGGCTCTCAGGAGGTCATTCTTAGACACCCTGAAGCTCTAGGCCTGTTTGAAATTTCAGGCAAACAGACTGATAAGCATAGTCATCAGTATCAAGGGCTCATTGTTGGACCATCCTTCTTTACTAGTCTTTGCCCTTTTACTTAGGGGATTGTTGCTGTTCCATTGGAGAATGTGACAGAGTTCCCTCAGCTAGAAACTCAGCACTCCTTCAGTTGTCATGTGTAACTCTACCTACTATGACAAGACCCAATGAATATCCGAACATTTTTATATACCGTATATACATGCTCTAGAGAACTCCCTCCCAACCATGTGTCACCCCTCAATGACACCCCATACTGGCACTCCTCCCTTGCCATAGTCAAACCCCTCTGTGATCCAAAACTTCTTAAAAATTGAAGCCTAATATATTACAAAATTCAGTTGTAGGAAAATGAAATAGTTATGACAAGTTTAAAGATTAGAAATAGAATACATACTAATTTAGAAAAACTAAAATACAGTAAAAAATAAATTGGGGTATTAAAAAATGAAAAATAGCATAAAACTTTGTTTTTGATGTTTTGCCTTTCATCACTATAATAGGTGTTGCCCTGTATGTACAGTGGCAAGGCAATCCCTTCCATTCCTTTCTCAGTGTCTACATCTTTTTTTTTTTTAATTTTTAATTCTGTCTCCAAAATGTTTTAGTTCACAGTAAAGTCACATATGCAATATAGGGGACTCCCATATACCCAACATCAAACCCTTTTCCCCCTTCCCCAGCAATGATCTTTTTACATGTGGAGGTTATATTTTCTAAAACTGATGTACAGATATTGAAACAAAGCTACTAACCATGGTTCCATTTTTGTTTACATTATGGTTTATATTTTAGACTGTATAATTTTCTAAATTTTTAGTTACATTATGGTATTATGGTCTACATTCTGGTTTACAGTTTAGACTATATACTTTTATAAATTTTTGGTGAAATTTAACATGGCCTATATCCATCATTGCACGATCTTGTGGAACACTTCCATTGCCCCCCAGTTACAGACTCTTCCATCTATTCTATTCCTCTCTCACTCACCCCTTGGGGCCTACAGTGACAACCAAGCTTCACTGCTTGAAGGACCAGATTCATAGATACTTTCAACAATGCTGAGGACTTAACACACTAGACTGCCCTCCCCAATTGTGAGCTACCAATGCTCTTGAGAGACACCCTTCCCTCTGTTTGAGAACATCAGGCCTCCCCAGGATGGGGGTACAACACCTTCCTGCTCATTGTATGGGTCTCCACCCAATGATATAACACACTATTAAAAGATGAGTACTCACGCACACTCCCTAGAAGCCTGCCCCAGGTGCACCTTGTGCCAGGTGCCCACATCAAACAACTTAAACAAGTAACCCTTCCTTAAGTTTTCTAAAGAGTTTTCTCAACGTTATAGTTTCAGCCACATACCTGACAGTCTTCCATGCTCACCTGCTCCCCCTAAAACCTCCCCCCAATTCCATGGACCATCCTACTCATCCTCTCAACCCTAGTCCCCCTCAAACCTGCAAAGCCCCACCCAATAGTATCCCTACCACCCCATCTTATCCCTTCCCTGCACAACTACTTACCTCTACTTTATCATAGATTTCACCCATGTAGGCGTAAGCTCACAACTTCCTCTCCCCCCCCCCCCCAATTTCCTGTAAGCCTATCATCCAGACTCTAGCTCTCTGAGATAGCTGGATTTGCTTAATTCATATCAGAGGCCATGTAGTACTTGTCCTTCAATGCCTGGCTTGTTTCACTCAACGTAAGATTATCCATGTTATCCCATGTGTTAGTACCATATTCCTTTTTACAGCTGAATAGTATTCCAGTGTATGTATATACCACATTTTGTTTATCCATTCATCTGTCGATGGGCATTTGAGTTGATGCCAACTTTTGGCAATAGTGAATAATGCCGCTATGAACATTGGTGTGCATATATTGGTTTGTGTCCTTGTTTTCAGATACCCAGCAGTGGAATTGCTGAGTCATATGGCAAGTCTATAGCTAGTTTTTTTAGGAACTGTACTGTCCTCCAGAATGGCTGGATCCTTCTACGTTCCCACCAACAGTGGATGATGTTTCCCATTCCTCTGCATCCTATCCAACATTTTGTAGTCCTCTGTTTTTTTAATAGCTGCCAGTCTAATGGGTGTAAGGTGGTCTCTCATTTTAGTTTTGATTTGCATTTCCCTAATAGCTCGTGATTTTGAGCATCTTTTCATGTACTTTTTAGCCATTTGTATTTCTTCTTTGGAGAAGCGTCTGTTCAAATCTCTTGTCCATTTTTTGAATGGGCTGTTTGTCTTTTTATTTTTGAGATATAAGCTTTATATATGTTGGATATTAGGCTCCTATCAGATATATGGTTACCAAATATTTTCTTCCATTGGGTAGGCTGTCTTTTCACTGTCTTGATAAACTCCTTTGAGGTGCAAAAGGCTATAATTTTGGGGAGGTTCCATTTATCTATTTTTTCTCTCACTGCTCATGCTTTGGGTGTGAAGTTTGTGAAGACATTTCCTATTACAAGGTCCTGTCGATGCTTTCCTACATTGTCTTCCAAGGTCGTTATGGTCTTGGCTCTTATATTTAGGTCTTTGATCCATCTCGAGTTGATTTTTGTATAAGGTATGAGATGGTAATCCTCTTTCATTCTTTTGCATATGGATATCCATTTCTCCAGGCACCATTTGTTGAAGAGGCCATTTCTCCCATTTGAGTGGGCTTGGTGGCCTTGTTGAATATCAAATGACTGTATACGTGTCATCTATATCAAAACTCTCAATTCAGTTCCATTAGTCAGTATATCTATCTTTGTTCCAATACCATGTCATTTTGACCACTGTTAGATTACTCTAGGGCTTCACTGGCAAATAGGATACCTGCTAGCCACATGTTGCTATTTAATTTTAAGTTAATTAAACTGATAGAAAATTTAAAAAATTCAATTCCTTGGTCTCAGCAGCCACATTTAAAGTGCTCAGGAGTGCCCGGTGGCTACCATTATCAGACAGCAGAGAGTTTGATTGCACAAGGCTGGCCTGGTACACAGTAATTCTAACTTACTAAATTTTTGTTCCTGAGCAAACAGTCTTTGCCTTCATCTGCTCAAGTACCCATGTTGGTTTCTCCTGTGCAAGTGTGTCCGTAAGACTTGTAAGCTGTTTGCTCTGGTCAGATAGCTAAGCCAGTACTCATGGTTAAGAAGTGTCTCCCTTTGGTTGTGTGGATTTACTAATTCTATCAAGGAGTAAGTTAGTAGCTTATTCATTCCATCATTAATAAGCAATTTTACTGCAGTATAATTTAAGTGCCATAAAATTCACCCTTTTGAGTATAGAATTCAATGATTTTTAATAAATTTACAGAGTTGTAAAGACATCTCCATCACTTTGGAAAGATCCTTGTGGCCATTTTCACTCACTTCACCTTCACACCTCCAATTCTAGCAAGCACTAATCTATTTCCTATTTCTATAGATTGCCTTTTCTGGATATTTCATGTAAGTGGAGTTGCACACAATATGTGATCTTAATGTCTTTGAGATTCATACATGTTTGCAGTATATATTAGCTCTTCGTTCCTTTTTGTTGCTAAATAAAGCTCTATTATATGGGGATACCCCATTTTGTTTATGTGTTCTCCCATGGATGACTATTTTGTTTGTACTTTTACCACGGAACAACTCACTTCTGAAACTTTATGAATAATGCCAGTATAAATATTCATGTAGAAGTCATTGTATAGATACATATTTTTAATTCTCTTGAGTATACACCTAAGAATTAAATTGCTCAGATATATGGCAAATCCATGTTTAATATTTTAAATATTTTCCAAAGTGGCTGTGATATTTTACTTTACCACTAATGGTATAAGAGAGTTCTAGTTTCACCACATCCTCCCACATCCTTGCTTAACACTTGTTATTGTCTGTCTTTTTTGTTTTTCATAACCTTCCAGTGAAATGGTATCATGGTAGTTTAGTTTACATTTCTCTAATGACTAGTCATGTTGAGCGACTTCTTGTGTGCTTATTGTCATTTGAATACCTTCTTTGGTGAAATATCTATTTGAACATTTTGTCCATTTTAAAATTGGGATCATTTTTTTGTTTAGTATATTGCAAGTGTTCTTTATACATTCTGGATATAAGTTCTTTAATGATTATGATTTGCAAATATTTCTCCCAGGCTGTGTTCTGTATTTTCACTTTTTTGATGGGTGTTTTGAATTTTAAAAGTTTTTAATTTTGATGAAGTCCAATTTGATTAGATTTATTTTTGCTCTTGGAATAGAACTGTGTGGTTTTAGGGTAAAATTGGACAAAACATCAAAATAGGAAAATTGACCTCTTTCCCTATTTTAATTGCATTTGACTTCTTCAAATTAAATTGTTCAATAAAAGTGAAACTTTCTGACTTTGTTGGAAATATCAATTTCATTAATATTTTAAGAAACAACTTTAGGTTCAGTAAATCTTTTTTTTTCTCTCTCTCTCTTTTTCTTTTTTTTTCTCTTTTTTAAATCTTTTGAACAACTCTTCTTTTCCCACAATCTATCTATCCTGACAGTAACCTCTGAGTATATTGTCTCTTCACATTATCACTTCCTTTGTAAGTCATAAGTCATACTGGTTACATAATAGCATCACACCTCCCTCTTTCTTCAAATTTTCTGTTTTCTATAATTGTCCACTCCTGCCTGTGCTTGATACAGGAAGAAATAGTGCCTTCACTTTTTATTTTCCCTATCTAAAACACTTCCTATATTATGTATTAATTTTAAAGCAGTCTAAACCTCTCTGTGGGTTATATGGCCTAGGATTACTTTATAACAACATTTTCTCTTTCTTCATAGTGGGCAAAGTGACTTTACATAATAATGAAAAAATTAACATGTGGTAGGCACTGTAATACGTATTTTAAATATTTTTCATTTATTTTAGCTAATTGTGAAGTGAATGTTTGTTATCCTCATCTCACAAAGAACCTAAAGCTCAGAGAAGCTAAGTAACTTCTTAGCTCTTAAATCTTGGACAAGAGGTTTTGCTGATTCTGAAACATACAATTGTCAACTCCATTTGTTCTTAACATCCACCAATTGACCACAGATTTGCTTATTTCATGTCTAAATCTATTTGGAGTCTTTGAAAAAAAAATTCTCAACACAAAATAGGTTTATTTGTACACATAATTTAGTAAATACTGTAGATTTATCTTTGATTCTAAGAATTCAAGTCATTATCCCAAGGGTACTGTGATCTTATCTGAAAAGATGTGCAGCATATTTTTCATAGCAATTGACGAAAACATATACCAAGGTGCTTTGTGGTTATCATCATATAGCATTTGCATAATTTCATAAAATAATTAAATGGTCAAATCTTGAATGCTAATCTGATTGTGGAACTCTTTATCATTTGTGCATTTGCTGCAGTGAGAGTGGAATAATAGATCCTGACAGTATTAATAGACATATTTTTAGAATCTCTAACCGTTTAACACTGATGGCCTCATCAATCTGCTCCAGTGTCCTTGGCATTTATGGTTCTCACTGATGGGTGGTATTTATAACTGTCTTAACGAGCAATTCCAGCCCTATCTACTTTCACGTCATAAATACAGGGAGTTAATCATGTAGAAAATGATGTAAGCAGTGAAGCATAATTTCACCTCTATAAATTAAAATTTCTTTTTTATACGTAGCACATCATTTCCTTATTAATATGAAACAAAACAACTGTGCCACAAGATAGGGAAATATGATGAAGGAATGACTGCTCTTTAAAGCCACTTGTGGGAGGAGGTTAGGATTTATCTTTTTGATCCCAAGATCTTTCCTCCAATGAGGCTCTTCAAATAGTTTCCTGTTTCCTGTCACTGAGTATAAGGGCCCACTGTGTCTTCTTCTTCCGTGACTTCCAGTGGTCACCAGAATGAATGAGTTAAGGATGGGTACTTTGTGGGAGTCTATGGCTCAGTTCAATTAATAGTTTAGAACTTCCACAGGGATCTATGAACTTACGCAGGAACTCTTGCCTCGGTCAGGGTAGACGTAGAGTGGTAGTATGGACAAATCCAAGCTCAGCCTGCTAGAATTGTCCATATCCTTGTTGGCTCTTATATGGAAAAATCAATTCTGGCTGAGAAAGGATACTCTCCTCAATATTTGAATTTTAATCTTTGGAAGCTGGCTCTAAATGCTATTTGTTATCTCAAAGCTTCTTTCTTTTTATTACATATGGGAAAAAAAAATCCAGAAATCTCATCAACAGGTTTAACCCTCAAGACTGTGGGTAACTGAATAGGTAAATAAAAATAAATGCAAAGAAATGAAAACTTCCTTGGCTTTGGGTCTTTCTCTCCTAATAAGTCCTATTGGGTATTTATTCTAATCCCTAAGCTGATTATACTCTTTGCTGCATAAAGGGCAAAACTTTTTAACTGTTCAGCTAGCTAGCATAAATAACTGCCTCATCTAATTGGGATGGAATTTTTGGTCTAAGGAACACAAGACTTAATACTTCACAGTGTATAATCACAAACACAATTATCTTCCCAAGACACAACCTTGGTTATAATTCTCCACATGGCTGCATCCCCTGGTAGCCATTAGTGATAGTTCCCAAGTTTTTCCGGTTCTCTCCCTCTCCGGACAGGGGCGCTCCTTCTGGTTTCCTGTAGTTAGAGGGGCCCTGGATTGTCTTTTCTTGTCAATGATATGTGAGCAGGAGTCAGGCATGTTCTTTCTGGGCTGAAATTTTTCTTGCTAGTGCAAGAGTCTTGAACACTGTCTTTCTCCCTTAGCCTGATGACTCGCCATGTTTGAGATGGCGACTCCTCCCTCAGACTGGCTCCCTGGGTGACTGCCACGAGCAAGAGCCTCTTCCATCGGACCCTGAGGGACATGTAGTATGAAATAAGCCTTTGTTTTCTTAAGTTATGAAAAGTTGGGGCTTGTGTGCTACGGCAGTGTTACCTCGAATCTCCTGAGGCACTCACCTCCCTCCTCCTCACCACAGACAGAAAAAACTTCACCTGAGGCAGAACAGAGAGGGCACTCCTGGACATTCAAGAGCCTCGGCCCTGTGGCTTCTTTCCACTTTTTCTGGCCCTGTGCTGATCCATGCCCCGGGCCCAGCAGGCTCGGGCTTGTCTGTACTACCAGCACCTGCTGGGTGCTGAAGCAGAGTCTTCCTGGAGGCTCTCCCTGCCCTTCTACTGTATGGGAATTTTCCCCTTTTGAATTCCCCTAAGTGTCTTTTGTGGGAAGGGACTCTTGTTATTCTTCTTTGTGCTTATTTGTGAAGCTATCATTCTCTACAGATAAATTATGAATGTGTTTGAGGGCAGGGGAATGCCGCTTACTTATCTCTAGATCCTTTGAAGAGATGAGGTCGTTTCCTGGCTCATAGAAAGTATTCAGTGAGTATTTGTCATATTGTGTTGTTGTCTTCTGCTTAAAGGTATCATTTAGTAAAAGTGGCAGGTTTTTATTTTTAATTGTTGGGTTTTTATTTTTAATTGTTGGGTGCTTTCCTCAATTAAAAGCGATTCATAATAGAATGATTGTACACTGAGGGAAAGGAGTGGGAAACATCTGTGAATTAATTTCTCTCCAAGCATTTTTCCAGATTTTTTTCTTCTCTTTTTCTCTACCTGTAATCATCCATCCATCCATCCATCCATCCATCCATCCATCCATCCATCCATCTATTGTCTATCTGCCTATCTAATCTATCTTATTTTTCTACCATCCCAATCACCTACTTATCATCTGAATCGCTTATCGGCTACTTTATGAAAATGATTTATTTCCGTGGTCAAACAGGAACATTGAGACCCATAGGCAGCAGTCAGTCTCCTGCCCCATTTTGACCTTTCCCAGTTCTAATTAACTGAAAGCATTTCTGTTTGGAGTTCTTTTGGAATTTCTGCTGTATTTCAGAACAATGTGCATATGGAATCATTAGTTGATATATTAATTTTAGACAATAACTGTTGACTTCTTGATGAGGACTTTGTTCATTTCAATAATCTGAGACCCCATCCCCCATATTCTTTTATCAATACTTTTATTTTTCCTCTTGGTTAACTTTGTATATCTCTTCTACCAGCTTCTACCCCCCAACTTCTCTATTTTTTTCCTTTTTAAATGGAATCTTTTTTTTCTTCCCCTCCCCCTCTGCCACTTGGCTGTTTTTGCTGTCTGTGTTCATTTGCTGTGTAATCTTCTGTATCTATTTCTCTTTTTGTCTTCTCTTCTCATCTTTCCCCTGTAGGATTCACTGGGTTTCGATCCTGGGGACCTCTGATGTAGAGAAAGTTTCCCTGTCAATTGTGCACCTCAGTTTCTGGTCTCTGCTGCACTTCACCTTGACTCACCCCTTCATCTATCTTTTGTTGCATCATCATCTTGCTGTGTGACTCACTGGGTGGGCACTCAGCTTGCTGTGCGGGCATTCGACTTACCTCCTGGACACTGGCTTACCACGTGGGCACTCATGCGGGCACTCGGCTCACCATGCAGGCACTTGGCTTGCCATGCTGGCACTTGTGTGGGCACTTGCTTGCCTTGCAGACACTGGCTTGCCGTGTAGGCACTGGCTCACCACGTGGGCACCCACATGGGTACTCGGCTTGCCATGCTGGCACTTGTGTGGGCACTTGACTCACTGTGTGGTCACTCAGCTCATCACACAGGCAATGGCTCTCCATGCAGGCACGCTTTCTCTTCTTTTTGAAAAGGAGGCCCCAGGGATCGAACCTGGGTCCTCCCATATGGTGGTAGGCAGAGGCCTTATCACTTGAGCCGCGTCAGCTTCCCCTCCCGACTTCTCTTATAGCTAACTTTACTTTTAAGATTCCAGCTTTTACAGTCTTATTCTTTAATGTCTTCAACCTTGAGTCTTCTGTGCTTTGGTCAAAGGGTCATTCTAAAAGTTTAGAATCAATAGAGTGGATTTACTTTATTGACTAAACAAACTTGTTTACTGCAGAGACAGAGTACTATGACTGAATTTATTTCTTATATACCACTTTGTTATTACACTCTGCTGTTTCCAATTGCCTCTTTTTGTAGTCAACAATGTCTGCCTTTATGACAATATTATGTTTTTCCAAAACCTCAGTAATTCTCTCTAATCTAGGAACTCCCATTTTGCAAGCAGCTTCACTTCTGATGTTATCCCACTCTAAGCTGTCCTGAATTATTTTTAGGCTTGCCTTCCCTTTATTGCTCTCCTGGGTGGGACCTTGCATCTCATACTTACATATCACTCTTTCTCTTTCTTGACATCCCCTCTTTTTATTAGAAAATATTTTTAAGCAACTTCCTAATAAAGAATTTGTGAGAGGTAAATTTGTTTTGGGCTCACTATTGATTCATAATTTGTGTGGGATGGAGTTCTAGGTTGAAAGTCATTTTCCTCTAGAGACGAGAAGGCATAGCTGTCATAAATCAGACATCAGCAGGACAATTCTTGCTCTTGTGTAAGACATTTGTTTTCCTTTCCATTGCTTCTGCCCACTCTCCCACAACCATGCTTGTCCCAAAGTTTTAGGATCTTATCTTTATCCTTGGTGTTCTGAAACTTTCTAAGCATATGGAAAGTTGGGTTTAATTTTTATTTTTAATCTTGTTTAGTTCTTGTGATTTCCTTTTATTTGTTTCCTTCATTTCTGCAAAGTATAGTCTATTAGTATTTGCTAATTTCCTTACATCCTCTTCTTTATTTCTTGACTACTGGTGGTCTTGATCTAAACTTCTGTACCTCTGATAGTTTTGCTTATAATTTGGTCCCTGTGTTATGGATTTAAGACTTCTTAACTTCATACATCCTTGCTCCTATTATGCATTTTTAATGGGGAATCTTATGTTTGTTTGTTTGTTTCAAGGGAAATTCCTTTTCCTCTCATTAATTTAATCTTTTTCGGTTTATGCTATAGTGACTTGTGAAACTCCAGTGCAGTGGCTGCTCTTTGTGCCCTCCCCAAGAGGGAGGCACTCACCTCTCCCTGCTGCTGAGACCGGTGCCTGCCGAGTCCTTCCTGGACCCACACAAGCCCCTTCCCAGGATAGCCCGAATCCCAGGACCAACGGATGGGGTTGGGAAGCACAAAGGACGGCCCTTTGCCTCACATCTAGAAATATCCCAAAGGCCATATCTAGCACCTGCGCCCCCTGTGGGATGGCCCCAGGTCTCCCTTGCAATTGGGTCACAGGCCAAGCACAGTCCTGCTTCCTTAACCTCCCAGCATACAAATCTCTCAGTCTCTTTCCCATGAAGGCCAAGACATTGTGTGAGGTTATTAATTAGAAGTTTTAAAAAAGCTCCTTGAATGAGTTATATCTGTATCCTAGAGAGTCGTTTATCTTGCATGTGTGCATGTGCATTTCAACTCTGGAATACTACCGTATGTCCCCTACCCTACTTCTTACTCCCTAGATAGTTGGTTCAGCTCCCGTTTGCTGCATTCCACTTAGGTTTAGGGGTTCGGGAAGTGAGTGGAGGTGGAGCGTATCCCCCGAGAACTACAGTTAACCACTCTTTCCAGCCCTTTCCTCCTCCCCTGCTCTCCGTAGCCCTGTGGTTGCCCTGTCCAGAGTCCCTCCAGGGTTTGGCCCCCAGGGCTGCATTCTTGGCTGACCAGCCACTCCAGGGGTTTGAGGCTGTGGCTCGCCCAGCTCTGTTTTGTCAGCCAATGTGCTTAATCTGCTTTCTGGGTTTTAGAAGTATATTAACATCTCTCCTCTGTTGAGGCCCCATTGTTTTAGTTGTTGTGTTGTATCTTTTTTCTTTCTTTACATTTTGTTAGTATGATCCCAGGAGGAACAGAGTGCTCCATGCTCTCTCTTGAACCTACAGTTTTCTCCTGCCTTTTCTTTGATTCTAGTAGGATAGGTATGTTATCTGTTAACCTTCAGTGAATTAATTTAAACTTGCTAAGATGGTGTGAAAACCCTAGACTTCCCCAAATTGCATGGTGGTTATTTAGAAAAGCCACCCTATGTAAACAAATACCTTTGCTATTATCTATGTGGGGATTTGAAACGCATTGCAATGACAGTTATGTAACTGTTTCAGATGTTTATTTAACCAAACAATGACTAATCATGGCCGTACTTTCTGACTTTTCTTTGTTGTCTTAGTCTGCCAAAGGGCTGCCGATACACAGTACCAGAAATGCATTAGCTTTCATAAGAGGGATTTATTTGGGGTAAATGCTTACAGTCCCAGGGCCTTGAAATGTCCAAATAAAGACATCAGCAGAGATGCTTTCTCAGAAGTCCTGCCACGGGGTGAAGCAAGATGGCCACCCTCTCTGTGGAGGTCTCTGCCTTCCCTTCCAGAGTCTACCTTCTCCTGGAGCTCAGCTGATGGCAACCAGGCATAGGGCTTGCTGCTCTGCAGGCCTTCTCTCTCAGTCTTGGCTGCTCTGTTATCACCACAACTTCAGCTGTGAGCTCTCAGACATGGGGCTCATCTCTCCCTGGGTCTCAGGTCTTTAAGCCTCTTGGGGCTTCTCTCCTTGAGCTCAGCTGTGGGCAAAACTGGAGTCCTTCTCTCACATGCAGAATTAAATATAATACGGTGGCTTCCTTTTTCTGTGTCTTTCTCTGTCTCTATTTATATCAGATACAGCAAAGGGCAGAGACTCAATCTAAGTCACACCTCACTGATGTAGTCCAATTGAAAGGATCTCACACCCACAGGAATAGATTAGTTCAAAAACATAATATTCTCTTTTTAGGATTCATGAAAGAATTTCAGACTGTTGCCCTTGGGATACTCAGCTCTAACCAAATTCTCAGGCCCATTTGGATGTACTGGGCTGCTTTGATTACTGTGGCTATATAATAAAGTGTAAGATCGGGAACATCATTTTTCTTTTTCCGAATGACTTTGGCTATTCAGGGCGCTTTGCCCTTCCATACAAATTTTTTAAGTTATATATTTTTTTATTTTTAAAAGATACTTAGATTACATAAAATGTTACATAAAAAATATAAGGGATTCCCATATGCCCCAAACCCTATATCTCCCACTTTTTCCCACATTAACAACTTCTTTCATCAGTGTGGTACATTCATTGCAATTGATGAACACATTTTGGAGCATTGCCACTAAGCATGGATTATAGTTTATATTGTAGTTTATATTCTCTCTCACTCAGTTCTGTAGGTTATAGTAGGATATATCATGGCCTGTATGTCTTGTTGCAATGTCATTCAGGACAATTCCAAGTCCTGAAATTGCCCCCACATTCCACCTCTTTTTCCCTCTCCCTGATTTCAGTACCTCCAATGGCCACATCAATGATATAATTTTTTCCACTGCTAGAATCATAATAATTCTATAGAGGAATACCAGTAAGTCTACTCTAGTCCGTATTTTATTCTTAAATCCTGAGGATTCTGGGATGGTGACACCAAGTCCATCTCTAACTGAGAGGGTCTTTGATCCCATATGGCTGATGGATGGGACTCTCTTGCTTGCAGTTGAAGACTCTCTCAGTTCTTTGGTGTGGTTGTTGTCCACCATCACCTCCTTGTTAGTTGTCCTCAGTGAGTCCAATGAACTACAGAGTAGGCACTGCAACTCCACTGAGACTCAGGGCCCAACTGGCACATGGACAGCCCAGAGATTCAAGTTTCTTGGACATATACCTCCAACTCTAGCACCAGCTATAGGTTCAAATAAAAGGGACAGAAGAGGCATGTGTAGAGAAGTCACATCTGAGTTCAACTCTGTCACACTCAGAAGTACAAATTACAAAATAGGGCCCGCTGGCAAGGCACCAAATTCTGGAGCTCTCTGCCATAACGTAAGGCATGGTGTCTCCAGAGCCCTCAGGAGCTCCACTATTTGGGGTAGTATCTACTTTGGCAGTCTAAGAGATCCTGCTGAGAAATGCGTAAGTGTTACCTTTCTGATGACCTTCTGACTCACTTTAAATTCTTTGTCTTTACCTTTCCCCCTTTTATTCAAGGTCTTTTTCTAGTTACATCACCAGCCAGTGCTTGGTAGTAATCCCTTGGTACCAGGGAGGCTCATGCCTGGGAGTCATATAGCACACTGTGGAGAAGGTAATGCATTTATATGCTGAGTTTGACTTAGAAAGTGGCCACATTTGAGCAACATGGGGGCTCTCAGAAGGTAACTCTTGGGTACCCTACAACACTAGGCTAAGTTGCAATTTCAAGAGCAAAGTCTCATAAGTATAGTCATCAATATCAAGGGCCCATCAATGGACCATACTTCACTAGTCATTGCCCCTATACTTGTGGTGTTTTTGCTGTTCCATTAGAGAATGTGGCAGAGCTCCCCAGGATGGGAATTCAGCATTCTTTTGATTATTGTGTGAATCTCTACCCACTGTGGCAATGCCCCATGAACATCTGAACATATTTATATACCTTATATGCAGGTCCAGGTAAACTTCCTCCCATATATCCCCCATCACTGACACCCACACCAATGATCCTCCCCTGCTGTAGTTGTAACCCTTCTGTGATCCAAAACTTCTTCAAAAATGAAGCCAAGAATATTGCTGTAGCAGTTTGATATTATTGATGAATTCCAAAAAGAAATATTAGATTCTGTTTATAAACTGGTCTTTTCCTTTGGGCATATTAGAGTGTATTGGATTCAGAGGTTGACTTTTACTTGATTAAATAATGATTAAGTCTTTGATTGGGACATTTCAGTAGGACATTGCATCCCTGCCTCATGGTGGGTAGGGACTCACAGAGAAACCACACCACAGAGTTTTTTTTTAAGATTTATTTTTTATTTATTTCTCTCCCCTCCCCCCACTGCAGTTGTCTGCTCTCTGTGTCCATTCGCTGTGTGTTCTTCTGTGACTGCATCTATCCTTATATCAGTGGCACCAGGAACCTGTGTTCCTTTTTATTGCATCATCTTGCTATGTCAGCTCTCCGTGTGTGTGGCACCATTCTTGGGCAGGCTGCACTTTCTTTTGCGCTGGGCAGCTCTCCTTACAGGGTACACTCCTTGTACGTGGGGCTCCCCTACACGGGGGACACCCCCCCTGCATGGCATGGTACTTCTTGTGTGCATCAGCACTGTGCATGAGCCAGCTCCATATGGGTCAAGGAGGCCCGGGGTTTGAACCGCGGACCTCCCATGTGGTAGGCAGACACCCTATCCATTGGGCCAAGTCTGCTTCCCACCACAGAGTTTTGATGAGCTGGAGCCCAGGGAAGTAAACATATGTAGGAGCTTAGTTGTGAGGAACAGAAGCAAGCCCCAGGAAGAAAGGAACCCTGAGTCTGGTGAGAAGCAAGCATGGGAAGAGAGGAACCCTGAGCCTGGAGGGAAGCAAGACTTGGGAAGAGAAGAACCCAGGAAGCCTGAACTCTGGCAGACATCGACAGACATCTTGCTCCAACACTTGGCAAAAGACTTTGGTGAGGGAAGTAACTTATGCTTTATGGCCTGGTAACTGTAAGCTTCTACCCCAAATAAATGCCCTTTATGAAAACCAACCGATTTCTGGTATTTTGCATCAGCACCCCTTTGGCTGACTAACATAATCGCCAAATACAATGAATAGGAAAATGAAATAATAATGATAGCTTTAAACAAAAAAAAACACATAATAATTTAGAAAACTAAAACTAAAATAAAGTAAAAAAATTGAGATATTAAAAAAAATGAAAAATAATTAAAAAAAAATTTTTTATGTTTTGCCTTTTATCCCTGTTGTCCTATATGTACAATGGCATTTTCTTCCATTTCTTCTCCAGTGTCTTTCTTTTTTTCATTTTGTCTTCAATAACTTTGTTTTAGATCATAGTAAAGTCACATACAGAATATCGGAGCCTCCCATATATACAACATTCACCCCATTTTCCCCCTTCCCATATTAATAATCTTTTTACATGTGGATGGTACATTTGTTACAACTGATATACAAATATTAAAACATAGCTACAGACCATGATCAATGGTTTACATTATGGTCTTCATTTTAGATCATGTGCTTTTATATACTTTTAATGAAATTTAACATGGCCTGTATCCATCATTGCAAGATCATGCAGCACACTTCTGTTGCCCCCTAAATACCCCATTCTGCATCTATTCTATTCCTCCCTCCCCCTCCCCTCAGGGTCCATGGTGATGACCAGGCTTCACTCCTTGAAGGACAAGATTCATAGATACTGGCAACAATGCTGAGGACTTAACACACTAGTCTGTCCTCCCCTATTAGGAACCACCCATGTTCTCAAGAGACACCCTCCTTTCTCTTTGAGAATATACAGGGCCTCCCCAGGATGGGAGACCAACTCCTTCCCACTCATTATATGGGTCTCCATCCACTGATACAACACATTACGGCAAAAGATCTCTTCTCTAGAAGACTGCCACAGCTGCACCCTGTCCCAACATATAAATTTGATGATTGGCCTTTCTATTTCTGCAGAGAAGGTTGTTGGACTTTTGATTGAGATTACATTGAATCTGTAAATCACTTTGGGCAAAATTCATAGCCAACAATATTTTTTCTTCCAATCCATGGACACAGAATGTCCTTCTATTTAAGTATGTTATCTTTGATTTCTTGCGGCAATGTGTTATAGTTTTCTGTGTATAGGTCCTTTGTATCCTTGATTAGATTTATTCTTACATATTTTGTTCTTTTAGTTGCTATTGTAAATGGAATTTTCTTCTTGATTTCTTCTTCTGATTGCTTATTGCTTGTGTATAGAAACAATATTTTGAGTATTTTTGGGTATTTATCTTGTACCCTACAACTTCGCTGAATTCATTTATTAACTCTAGGAGTTTTCTTGTGAATTTTTCAGGGTTTTTTGTACAAAGGATTATGTCATCTATAAATAGAGTAAGTTTTACTTCTTCTTTTCCAGTTTGGATGCCTTTTATTTCTTTTTCTTGTCCAAGTGCTCTAGCTAGAACTTCCAGTACAATGTTGAATAACAGTGGTGACAGTCGGCATTATTGTCTTCTTCCTGATCTTAGAGGGAAAATTTTCCATCTTTCATCATTAAATATTATGTTATCTGTGGATTTTTCATATATGCCCTTTTTAATGTTGAGAAAGTTTCCTTTATTTCTAGTTTTCTAAACATTTTTATCAAGAAAGTGTGATGAATTTTGTCAAATGCCTTTTCTGCACCAATTGAGATGATCATGCATTTTTATTCCTTCATTATGTTAATGTGGTGTATTACATTAATTGATTTTTCTTATGTTGAAGCAGCCTTGTATATCTGGGATATTCACTTGGTCATGGTGTATAATTCTTTTAATGTGCTATTGCATTTGGTTTGCTAATATTTTGTTGAGAATTTTTACATCTATATTCATAAGAGATATTGGCCTGTAATTTTATTTTTTTGTGGTATCTTCATCTGGCTTTAGAATAAGGACAACGTAGGCCTCATAAAATGAATTAGGGAGTGTTCTCTCCTCTTCAATTTTTTGGAAGAGTTTGAACATGATTGGTGCTAATTCTTCTTGGAATGTTTGGTCCTGTGAAGCCATCTGGTCTTGGGCTTTTCTTTGTTGGGAGGTTTTTGATTACTGATTCAATCTCTTTATATGTTAATGGTGTTGAGATTTTCAGTTTTTTCTTGAGTTAGTGCATATTGTTTGCAGTCTTTGAGTTTGCTGATTCTTTCTTCTGCCAACTCTGGTTGGCTGTTGAAACCCTGCTGAGAACTTTTCTTTTCAGTCATTGTGGTTGTTAACTCCAATAGTTCTGTTTGGTTCCCTTATAAAATCTATTTTTTTACTAAATTTCTCATAATTCTCATTCATTGTTTCCTGATATCCTTTATTTCTTTCTCTGTATTTTCCTTCATCTACTGGAGTATTTTTAAGATTATTTCTTAAAAGTCTTTGTTCAGTATAGCTATGTTCTGGTCTTCTTTGTTGGTATTTTCTGGATTTTTATCCTCTTCCTTTGGATGGGCCCATCATTTACTGTTTTTTTGTCTTGTACTCTTTCATTGCACACTGTACATTTCAATATTTAAAAAAGTTAACTTGGGGATTTATTCGCTGAGGTGTCTATTTCTTGATTTTGTAACCAAAGATTTTCTCAAGTATCAGCCCTCCTATCAGTAAAGTCCACCCCATGAATGCAAAGTGCAGGGTCCCCCTATCTTTTCTGGGCTTGTGTCTTGTCCTGGGCTTGCTCTTGGAGTTGCTCAGGAGCTCCCCTGTTTACAGGGACTGAATGTCCCCTCTATTTCCCAGGATTAAGATTTCCCATGAGTGTGTGTTTAAATAGGCAAGATTTTGCCCCTAGTTGTCTGCCTCAATAGTTCCCATACTCTTTTCATTGACTCAAGCTGCTTTCACCTGGAGGGCAAATTCTGGGAAGGCTGGCATGTAGCTCAAAGTATTACTGATCCCCAACCACTGTGTTCCAGGTTTATATTTAGGGTAGAATGAAAACCCATCATTCAAAAGCCATTCTGCATTGTCATTGCTCCTTCAGTCTCTAGTAAGCAAAGAGAGAAGGCAAGTTGCTGCCTGTTCTTCAGGCAGCAAGAGATCCCCGGGCTCAGCAGCTGCCTGTGGAACCTTGTTTGATATTTTAGAGAGGACGGAACTAGGGACCTACCACGGTAAAGGGTTGAATGTCTTTGTGATCAACTTTTTTGGGGGAAAATGTTAGATCCCTACTTATACAGCATGCAGAGATAAATGTGTGATGAGTTAAGTATTAAAATGTTAATAAAATGTTTTAAAAAATGAAAGATTGAAAGAATTAGAAGAAAATGTCTGTGAATATGTATATAATCTAAGGAGATCAAGAGCATCTTCACAAACATGACAAAGCCAAAAACTGTAAAGGAAAAGTTTATCCAATTATGCTACATGAAAAGATGAAAGAGTAAAAAAATGCACCCTTGTATGTGACAGAGGATACCAGACCAAGGTGATAAACTAATATCAAATAGGAAAATTTTTCTAAAAATATAAAATAGGCAAAGGGTTAATATCCTTTGTAAAAGCTATCTCATTATCAGTTAAGGAAAAATGAGCAATCTTATAGAAAAATGGGCAAAGGAGATGAACACAAACTTTATATAAAAAGAAACACACAGGTCAAAAACAACAATAATCAGAAGATGGGCAAGATATATAATTTTTGCCTTCCAAATTCATAAGGATTAAAACCTCAAAATAATAATGGAATATGAGAAAATAGTTTTCTCCACATTCACAGTAGGCCTATAACTGATTAAATCTTTCTAGAGGGCAGTTTGGCAGTATGCATTTACAGTTTCTATGTTCTCTGATTCAGCATATCCATTTTTAGGGATTTTTTTTCTTACCAAAAGATTTGTCCAAATTGGCAGCACTGGCTTTTAGTAACAGAAAAGCACACTCATTGCACATACTCTAATTTCGGCATTGTAATATTGATTATGCAGGTCAGCCCATTTGTAGTGGGAAGCGACAGACCAGAGCATGGTTATGAGGAACTGAGGCTCGCCAGGGGCCGTCTTGAGGCTGGCTCCCACACACAAGGATATGAGGAACAGCCTCATCAGGGGCCATCTTGAAGGTTGGCTCCCACACACATGGATCTGAAGCATCGAGGTTCACCAGGGGCCATCTTGAAGGCTGGCTCCCACACACATGGATCTGAAGCATCGAGGTTCATCAGGGGCCATCTTGAGGCTGGCTGCAGCACAAGGCCATGTAGGGGAGAGGCAAAGCAAGACTCCCAACGGCCCATATCCCTGCCTCTACACACACACCAGTTCATAATAACCTTTGGTCTCTTATGATTTTTATATGTTTCTCAGATTGAAAATTCACTGTGTTTTCAGTAGTTTGTTAGGTGGATGATATTGGGGAGAGAGAATTAGCAGCCTGTTTTAGTTTATCATCTCAGCAAGAGTTGAAAGTCTTTGCCTTCATCTTTTTAAACTTTAATTGGAAATTTTTATTTTGCCTTTGTGTGTATCATATTCTTTCTTCTTGTTCAGTTGAGTTCCTGTTGTGCTTTTATTTTTAGTATTCTGAACTTAGGATTTAATTTCACATTTTTATCAGAAGTATCAAAAAATTTCCTGATTTTTGAAAATCAGAATAACAAAATAGGTAAGTAATTAGGAAAAAGGCTTCCATACCTTAAACTTGGAGAACATGTGATGCTTTGTCATGTCCCCTGGGAAGCTGGCACGAGGCGCCACAGCTGCAGCTTCCTGTACCCCCCCCCCAAGGCAAGGTGACAGGGCCACTGTGCACTGTGCCAGACCCACCTCCATGGAGTGAAGTGTGGGAAGTGACCTGCCCACTGTGGAGCCAGTTCAGCAGCGGGGGAGTCACCATGGTGCTCTTTGAGGGCCCCCCCAAAAAGGATGTTCTCTCCTTGGTTCTGGTTGCAATTTTGGGTGCCCCTGGCTCCCCTGGTTCTGCTGGAAATATGTGTATCTTGGCACCCATTTGGGATGCTGGGGCGCAGTGAAGTGCTAGAGCAACACTTCAGGGCCTGCTTCTTATTTTTATGATGTGGGTGAACAGGTCACTGCTAGGTATTCTTATTTAATTGGTTTGGGGTTCAGCTCAAGCACTGATGCTTTCCGAGGTGCCCCAGCTGGAGGAGTGCCTCACCTCACAACACATAGCTTTGGCCAAGCCTTGAAGCAGGAGGCCCAGTTGGATATGAGGAGAATCAATGTGCCTTCTGTCCTGACTTCCATGTATGAAGGAACCAGGGCGACCTTCAATGCCCCAAAGCCTTTTAACCCCTCAAAGGGGTCACACACTGGACAAATCATTCAGAGCGAGCAGCCAAGTCAAAAGACTGATACATCAGTGACTCTAAATAGTGCCTGGTGGAGGCATGGGGGCTTAGTCCTGGGCAGCAACTTCCCTTTTGGCATGTGATGTGTGCAAACTTTACCAGGCAGTACATTTCAGAGGAGACACAGATCATTACTTAATAGCTTTCTGGGAAGACAGCAGCATCATAAATGAAAGAAGTTGATTTATTTCATAGAGTTTCCCTGCCAGCTTTTTTATCAGCATAAAAAGCAGTTAGATGAAATCCCCAAATACAGTTTAATTGATTTGGCCCAAACAGAAAAACAGATCAGAAGCCCTGGAAGACTAGTTGTTGGTAAAATGACGGGTAGTCCACCTTCTAGAAAGGAAGTGGTGTCTAATTTTTCCTTGCCATTTCTCAGTGGTTCTGTTGGTAAGACGTCTAGGAAACAGAATTCTAGTCCTTTGCTTCTATTATAACACGCAGTGAGACCTTAACTGAGTGAGTCACATGTTTTTGAGCCTTTGCTTCTTCATATTTAAATTGGCGATACAGTGAGCTAGGCATTGTCTAAAATGTCTTCCTATTAAAAATAAAACATTATTCTTTGGGTGTGGGATAACACTGCAACCCTGGAATTGAATTTGCATCTGAAGAAGGTTTGCTGAAGACTATTTCCTGCATTCTATGTAAGTGATGCCTCCAAGCCATCCAGAAGGAAAGGCTGAGGAGCAGGAGGCCAGGTGGGCTCTGGGGCTGCTGCCAAGTGCTCGGGAAATGTGAGTTCAGCACCCACTGGCATGTGGGGGGTTCTTACTGGCAACTTTAAGGGACCTGCTGGCATGGGGGGCCGTGAGCAAGAGGTGGTCCTGGATAAGGCTCTGAAGGCCTAACATGAAGCGTCCGCCACATTCACTCAGATAAACCTAGCGAGTCTAGACACTGAGGCACTGTTCCTCCCCGTAAGGCTGGGGTAGCCCCTTCTAACATGCCCACCGTCAGAGTGGAAATGATCTCCACCACCTTTGGGAAACCAGGCAGCACTGCCAGGCATAAAAACTCTTCTTTCAGAAACTCATTTAGTCTCATGGGCGGCAAAGTAGAAATCCAAAATATCTTTCCCCTGGAACTGTGAGAGTGAAAGATTATAGAACACGTCTTTTGTTTTCCATAGATCTCTTAAGTGCCCCTATGAAACCTGACCATTCTTGACTTCCCCAAGGCAGCCTGCTTTTGTCATTTGGAAACTGAAAACACTAGGACAAAAGGTCTATTGGATGTATGAACTCATCTAGAAGATCTTAACTTACTGTCTAAAAGTACCTGAAAGTTAATAATTTCAGAATAACCTGGCTGACAATTTGGATGTGGAAAACATTTTAAAGGGTTTCAAAGTTTCTTTCCTACCTCTCCACGCGTCATCCTTGCCCCCCACGTGGCACTACTCTCTCACGTTGTATCAGCATAACATGGTGGATAATAACGCAGACTCCGAGAACAGATCACCTGCCACTTTCCAACTGTGTAACCAGGAGCAAGTTATTCAACAAGCCTGAGCCTCAGTTTCCCTTATTTAAAATAGGGATGGGAAATAATAGTACCTATTTCCTACTAGTACCTTACTACATAGACTGCAGTGAGACTTAAACAAAGAACCATTTAATAGTCAGCATTTTTGAGGAGAGAAAGCAATGGAGAAAGGTATCAGAAAAGGCTTTGGGAAAAGATACAGCACTCAGTAAACGTCAACTCCTGAAAGAGTAAAAACCTGTCTGATACCAAAAATAGTGAAAACTTCCCTGGGCTTTTCATCCGGCTGGGAGGACAGATGCAGAAACGAAGCAGCTGTGAAGTTCACAGGAGCCTCGTGGAGGAGGCATTGCTTTCCTGCTTACGACACCCCAGCCTGGCTCGTCGCAGGTGTTACTAGACACACTCAGTGGCTGAGCTACCTCAACCCCACGACAGCACCTAAATCCTAGTTCCTCATCCAGCCATAGACAGAGCAGCTGGTCCAGAACTGATGCTCCCGGCTTCCCTTAGAGACGCTGCCGAATCTTTCACCAGGAGCCCAAACTTTACCAAAGAGGCTTCCCTTCCTCCTCGTGCCAAGTAGCTTTCCACGGCCCACGGGCCCCGTGCTGCGCCCTCTGTCTCAGCATTGAATCAAGAAATCTGAGGCCGTCTGACTTCCGGTTTGCACCCTGCATCTCGGGCCGAAATGGCTTTAGACCTGTGACTGATGGCCCGTAAGTAGTAGCAGCGGCTGTGGGGTAAGTAGGAAAAGTGCGAGGTGCTGCAGAACCCTCAGGCGTCACGCACGGATTCCAATGTATTCCAGAAAACGTTTCATGTGTCCATCATTCACTTAAGCTTAAGTCAGATTTATTTTTTTGGTGGGAGGGGCAGGCAGGGCGGTGATGTTTGATTTTGTTAATGGGCCTTCCTTTCGTAATACTTTGCCAGCCTTCTGTGTCCCCATAGGAGACCTCAGCCACTGGGGCTTGATAATAGGTGAGGGAGTTCGAGGGAGAGAACATTCTCTCTGCAGAGATTGGGAACTGCTGTAAAGATGGGTGCTTTTCCAGGGAAGGCCAGGGGAGGGGAGTGGACGGGAAGGTGGTTTGCTTCATAGCACACAAAAGGTGTTTGAGGAGAGTGCATCCTGGGCTCGCGCTGGAGCGGTGGAGGCAGGTTGCAAGCCCCGGTCTCCGCAGGGTCTCATGGCATAGCTGGAGAGAAAGGCTGAGCCACAGAAACCCTCACTGACTACTTGAAAGCCTCTGCAACCCACCGCCGGGCTGCCCAGTCAAGGTGACCTTTGAGTGGTGGTTAGTGGCAATGTTTTCCCCCAACTAATGTTGACAGTCTGCCCAGAAAATTCAATCTTCCCATCTGAGTGGAAGAGCAAGGTCACACGCCAATCTAGAGAGAAAATAAAGAAGGGTGAGAATGAGGAGGCAGGAAGCAATTCACTATTCTGAGTCCTGCCACATCAATTTTTGAGCACACACAATATATTATATTCTATAGATAATTAATGTCACGACATTTTGGAGGAGAACGTGCAGCAGGAAGGGGTTAGGAAAGGTTTGGGGAAGAGATGGGCCCTGAAATGGTCCTCGCCAGATGGGTAGGACTGGAAAGGGCATTCCAAGCTGGGGAAGAGAAGAAGGATGTTGCTATGAAAATAGACACGAAATAATGGTGTCCCTTGAATCAGTGATTTTCAGGCTTTGATCAAAGTGGGAAAATAACACCCTAAGTGAAGTTTGGACCCCATTTTTTTTCGAATGACAGTGCCAATGGGAGAAAATTGTGTTACTCTTTAGGAACAAAAGGATTAGGATTCAGAGTCTCCTGCTGGTCCTTGTGTGTGTGCTTTACACTGTCACATGTGCAGGTCAGTAATGACACCGTGCTCAGATGAGGGACACATTCCTGGAGCTTGAATGGAAAATGAAGCTGTACGCATTTCTGCATCCAAAGTAGAGTTCAACAGAACTTTTGGTGATGATGGAAATATTTTCTATCCTTGCTGTCCAATATGTTAGACACTAGCCACTGGTGACTGTGAACTCTTGAAGTGTGGCTGTGTGTCTGAACAAAGGAATTTTTATGTTATTTTATTTTGATTAATTTGAGTTTATACAGCCACATGTGACTAGTGGCCACTGAATTAGACAGTGCAGGAAGTCATGGCTGGCTTCTGAATTTGTCGGGTGAATGCTGCTTTGGCATATCAAAGGTACCTCTCTCACTGAAAGCAGTTTCCAGGCATCTCTGTAAATCATCCTGCCTTTTTCAATAGGAGGTGAAGATAACACAAACTGCCAAATTCAGAACTCTCTTGGACAGAAGACTTCAAATTTCTAGTCTTCTGGCTACAGCTGAAGGTAATTCTTTGGAAGAACAAGCAAACTAAGTGAACCAAAACCAAAGCCAAGTCACCTTACAGTATGACCAAGATGCTTGGGTGGTATTGGATTGGTGCAGGTGATCATTGATTTGGGGCCCTTAATTTTGTTCTAAGGTCTCAGGACTCAAAAACCATCTGAGCAACTGAATAATCAATAATTTAGCCACTAAAGTGGTGTTTATTCATTGACAAAAATATTCCAGATACGTATTTGAAAACTCTCCTTCGTCTCCTTACAAGCTTTGCTAAGTTCTGATGCAGTGTTCTGTTTTGATATGGAACGCACTTGAATTTTTTCACATTTATTGAGTCACCTAAACTTTGGGAGTTGAACTTTGGGGGACCAGCCTGGCTTGGGTGTTATGAGAGTCCCTGTGATCAGATACAAAAGCAATCAAGATTGACTTGCTTTGGGAGCCCATCCTTTTCTCTCCCTTCTCTCTTCTAAGGATGCAGAGAAATACTTTGCCAACTTTGTTCCTTTTATTGTATTAGACTGAATTTAAATTTTAACCAGATATACCCAAATAAAAATATAAGCCTTGGGGCCCAACGTTTTGGCTTTTCACCAGGCCTAGTTTTTCTCACCAGAGTATCTTCAGCCACCAGGACTGAATATAAGTCCTTTTTGTTTCTGAAGAGTAACTTGCTCCTCTTTGTATTTTTACGGAGCTTTTGTACGTTTGAGAACTTGTATCTGTTGCCTTTAGGCATTAATGGCAATTTTTTGTTGCAATGAATATAGGGTCCTTGCATCATAATCTTTTTACTTTCCTCTCGTTTTTCTGTAGCTAGTGACAAGAAATCTGAAACTAGTTTTATTTTTGCTATTTGAACATAAAAATATCTTTTATTCTTTTTGAATTTTGGGTAGTTTAACACGTATACACACATTCCCATAAGTGAATCCTTCCACCCATCCATCCATCCATCCGTCCTTCCATCCATCCATCCATCCTTCCACTCATCAAAGCATAGTTCCAAAATATATAATTTAGCTTCTTACTTTTATTAATACATATTTTAATGCATCTATAACTTGTCACATTAAGGGAAGTGTTTAA
Source organism: Dasypus novemcinctus (assembly GCF_030445035.2). Lineage (NCBI taxonomy): Eukaryota > Metazoa > Chordata > Mammalia > Cingulata > Dasypodidae > Dasypus > Dasypus novemcinctus. The sequence continues at coordinate 8,357,370 of NC_080697.1, forward strand.
TTTTGGCCTGTTAAGGTACATGAAGGGTAGATGTGGCGTGTGGCAGAAGAAGTCATATTATGTGAGCTCAAGAACTAGGTCAGTCTGCTTGTGTATATTGGATTGTGTACTTTGCAATTTATTTCCATGAAAGAGAAGTGAGATAATTTGACTAAAAGTTGAGTTATTGGGACTGGTGCTGGGAAGAGTGATGACAGAGAAGTACAAGTGAATAAACAAAGTAATCAAGGGAAATAGTAGTTTTGTTCAAAAGTAACAATTGTGGTTCTTTTAAAATGTATAAGAGGATAGGGAAAGCAAAATTTAAATGGATATAGCAAGTTATAGACGGTTCGTAGAATGAAAACTTTAGGTAGCTTGATTCATAGTAACTGCGAATAATGAATATGAAAGGAAGTAATGAAATGCGTTAAAATTTGTCGTTTGCTTTTTATTCAAAAATTTTGAACTATTTTTTAATTTCCCAGAAAGCACCTTTCAACACAAATGATGTTGTTTTACCTTATAATTACATTAGAATGGTCAGGACTAGCTCAGCACTACCTTAGGTGCTGCACAGGGAGTGTCAAATCAAAGAGTAAAGCTCTTCTTTCCCTTGATAAGTTTTACTTAGATAAAAGGCTATTATTAATATAAACCTAATGTAGAGATTATACTCTGCAGGATGAATTGAATATGTTCTTTCTTTCAGGAGAAATGCTGGCTAGTCCTTGTGTTTACTGCGTAAGGTATGTACCCTGAGAGCTAATATTACCTTCCTTCCTCTGGAGATGGTTGGTAACTCAGCCGTTTATTGCTCTCATTGGCAGGTGGTTTCTACTCTCCTCTCCCGCTTGCCTGAAGTCTCTGTTACAAGCTACAGAGTAGAAATTGGGTCTTCAGCAAAGATGGACTGTCTTCAGAGCCTTGGGGGAAGAACTGTGCCAAAACTCCTCACTATTTATACTTCAAGAAATAGACTTGGGGAGAGGCTCCCAAACTGACATTGCTTAGGCAAGTATCATACAACACCAGGACACAAAGCAAATTTCAAGCCACTTTTTAGTCTAGCAGCAGATGATGTCGTGAAAGCAGATGTTGGCAGAAGACCCAGCCAAACAAGAACTAATTACATAGAACTGAATGAACCGATGAAGAAAAAACTAATTGTGGGTATTTGTCCTGGACGATTGTTGGTAGTATTTTTAGTGTTTGTTATTTATGGGACTATGAGGAAGCCCTTTATCTTTCTTTTTTTCTTTCTCTCTAACCCTCAATTTAGTAGACTATTCTTTTTTAAGTGAAACAGAACTTCCTTTAAATGATATTGTATTTTTCTGATCCTTAAGAATTCTGGAGCAAATGCTTGTACTGGGTCTCTTTACTTTCAATGACAATAGAATTATTTTCATAGCTTAAATAAGAATCTTATTTTGCAGTCAAGGCTATACACGGAGAGCTATAGTTGAGAATAAATCTGATTCAATCAGGAATGCAAAACCTGCCATTAAGGAATGAAGATGAACTTCATGTATGGCACCAGTGTCTACAAAGTTCTTCCAGGAAACTGCTCTGGTGCCAAGTCTATGGATGACAGCTTTGCCGTCTTACTGATAATAAAGGAGCTCCATTCCTGGCAGGCCAGACAGTTAGAAGATGTGGGAGACTTTAAGGAAAAAAGAAGGCACCCATATTTTTAGGTAATGCAGGTGATAGAAAGTGTCGATTAGGGGGTTTGGTTTCCTAGCTTGAGAATAGAAATGCAAATAATAGAAGCTTTCAAAACTCCAGTCTTAGCGTCTGTGACAGCTGCAGACAGAAGTTAATCTTGTACTCTTGGTAGTTGCTCAACCCCTTGTTATTCTAGATTTGTTATATGGAAGTTTATATGCAGCTTTAACATTCTTCTAGGCAAATTAATGAGGCCAAAATGCAGGGTTCAGCCTTTTTGTGATCAAGAGTAATCTTTAGAGATTATTTATAATCACTAGGGTTAAGAAAAATTACTAGAATTTGGAAGTAAGTCTAGAGTATGACTACATGTCCTTTCAGAATGTCATATTGGAGCATTGTCTAAGAGGACTACTGAAGGATTGCTTTATTCTCTAAGAGTATAACCCTTTTCTTGATTTGCTATTAATGATTGATTAAGGTTACAATTCTGTGAAATCACACATTAATTTGTAGATTTTTGTCCTGTAAAAATGCAAGGACATTTTATTTAGTTATGTTTCTAACTCAGCAAGCATTGCCCAATAGTTTCCTTTCAGAGACTGTCTATTGGAGCTCTTGAATTCTCTCAGGAACCAGGTTTATCATCTTGCTGACTTCCTTATTAGGTAGTTAACATGTATAGTCTGTATCTTTACAAGTCATGTTTTTAATTTTTGGAAAATTATATTTTGACACTATTATCTCTGTTTAGCTTCATTACCAAGTAAAGTTTTAGAACAAGGCTCTTTCACCTAATTTTGCTGTCTAAAAGGAAGATTACTTTCAGAGGAAGCCGTGCATGTTCAGATGAAGGAACATTTTTCTCTTTTATATTTTTTCTTTTCTTTTTTTTTAAATTTTCAATACACCTGTTCATCATAATTTGGGTCTCAGCCTACTTTTTTCCCTGTATTTCAACTTTTGTCTTTTCATTGTTGTCTTTGATTTTTGATTCTTGGAAGCGATTTAAAGTTTTCCTTTCATAATGTTTTCAATTTTAGATAATATAGATGCTCCTTTACACAAATTTCAATTCTCTCTTTGTACTTGAGGCTGTTTTTAAATCTAATTTGCTTCAGTTTCTTTCTCAATCTTGACCTTTGGATGAACGAACCCCTTATGGCTTCTTTTTCATTTCCAGTATTTTATAGAGCTGAAGCATGGTTTAGTTTCCTCCGCTGCTCAAAGCAAATACCATGAAATGTGTCAGGTTAAATAATGGGAATTTATTCACTCATGGCTTTGAAGCTGGGAAAACGTCCAAATCGAGGCATCATCAGGTGACGCCTTCTTCCAAAAGAGCGACCGGCCGCCTGCCGTCCTTGGCTCCTCAGCCACAGGGCAAGGCGTGTGGTGGGGTCGGCTTCTGCTGGCCTTTCCCTCCTCTTCTGGGTTTAACTGACTTCGACTTCTGTTTTCTTGTGTTTTTCGCTCTCTGTCTGAATTTCATTCTCTTGTAAAGGACTCCAGGAATAGGGCTGAGACCCACCCTGATTGAGGCGGGGCGCGCCTTAACTGGAGTCACCTCATCACAACGCTCTGCTTACAGTGGGTTCACACCCGCAGGAGTGGGTTAGATTTAAGAACATGTTTTTCTGGGGTACAGACAGCTCTAAACCACCCCACTGTAAGGCATATAATTTGTGAAATATTCTGTTTATCATAGGAAGCTTTTTTCTGAGGTTAACTTTTTCTTTATAGTTTCAGGCTATTTCTTTCTATTCTGTGAATGATTTTATATGCTTTAAGTAGGCAATATTTCTTTTTTGTTCTTCAGCCAATGAGAAATCTTTCGAAATCCACTTTTTTCCAATTTAAAAGGGCTATAGGGAAATGGATAGAGCATCCGCCTACCACAGGGGAGGTCCAGGGTTCAAACCCAGGGCCTCCTGACCCGTGTGATGAGCTGGCCCATGCACAGTGCTGATGTGTGCAAGGAGTGCCCTGCCATGCAGGGGTGTCCCCTGTGTAGGGGAGCCCCACGTGCAAGGAGTGTGCTGCATAAGGAGAGCTGCCCTGCATAAGAAAAGTGCAGCCTAGCCCAGGAGTGGCGCCGCACACACAGACAGTTGACGCAGCAAGATGACGCAACAAAAAGAGACGCGGATTCCTGGTGCTGCTAACAAGAATACAAGCCGACACAGAAGAACACACAGTGAATGGACACAGAGAGCAGACAACTGGGGGGATGGGCAGGGAAGGGGAGAGAAATAAATGAAAATAAATCTTTAAAAAAACAAGGGGGGGCATAGATTTTCTTTGGCCTTCTGCGTCTCCTTGGGTGCTTGCAGAAATCCTTAAATAGATCTAAGCCCTATTTTTTACAACTTCTTTTGTGCATCACTGATGGACTGCCTACATGGCCCAGTTAATTTTTACTCTGGAAAAGAATATTTGTCTCCAGAGCAGTGCTTTCCAAACCTTGCTGCTCAACAGAATACCTTGAAAAACCTTAGAAAATACATAGTCATTTAGATCTCATCTCATATTTACTGAATTTTAATCTCTGGAGGTAGGATGTGGAACTTGTATTTCTTCAGGTCTTCCTAGGTAATTGTGAGCAGCCCCATACTTAAGAAGAACTTAATGCATTTATGACAATCTATCGCTCTGCTTTAACCTATGACTCCAGATGGCCTTACTTCTAGAATCCAGCTACAGTACTTTACTGGTCGTGGGCATGCCAGATACTATTTTTTCTGCCCCAAGCCATGTTGCATGAAATGAGTTAAGTCTGCAAATAAATATAGATGCTAATGAACTGCAGGGAGATGAAAAACACTCTGGCTTTTAAAAAAAGACTTATGTGATAAGGGATCAGTTACCTGAGGTTCAGTTTTATTGAGAGCTTGGCCAGTGGCAGATGCTTCAATTACCTTTATGTCTATTTCCTGGCTGGCCAAGCTATGCGATTTCAGAGCAAAAAGCATGCTTAGGTCATGGGCTGTTTTTCTTAATCAATTATCTTCTGGCTCCTTTTAATAGACATTCTCCCAAGATATGAGGGTCTACCTCCCTCTCCGGGTTGCGACCTCCTTGGGAGATCAACTGTGTCTCTCTGACTCTGTATCCAACCCCCCCTTCATGCCTGGCACAGAGCAGGCTTCCCCGGCTCGGTGTGAAAGCCTGTGGTAGACTGAGCTGTGTTCCCTCACTCAGACACGCTTTTCATCTCAATACATGTTCCCGTGGTACAAAACCCCTTATAAATATGGCCCTTTGCAGATGTTCTTCTAGTTCAGATCTAGCCAACTGGATCAGGATGGGCCTTAGTTCACATCACTGGGGGCCTAAGAAGGAGAATGAAGAACCACAGAAGTGAAAAAGGAGAGGCCATTGCCATGTGGTTTGAGACAGAGATTTTAGCCAAGGCTCCCCAGGGACTGATGGCAGCCTGTACCAGCACCCTTCAGGCTCTGACAGAAAGCAAGCCACACTGCTCTTTTTATTTTGGACTTCTAGCCTCAAAACCATGAGCCGTGACTTCCTGTGGTTAAGCCTGTTGACACGCTGCTCTCTGCACCAAACTGTTGAGCCCCCTGATGGTCATGGCAAATTTGGGGCTGAAAGAGAGACACACGGTACCATCTTGAGGGGAGGGGGTCTCACTTCAAGGGAGGCAGCAAAGGGCATAAGAACATCGGCCACCAGGAGCAGAGTCCTAGGGCCCCAGCTCACTCCATGACTTGCAGGTGTTGGGGTCACCAGCAAAGTACAGCTCACACAAGCGCCAGGTGTCCCTGTGCTCACTGACACAGAGAAGAGACAGCAAGGTCAGCTTCCACCATGCGCCCATCCCTCATGGCCAATGGGCTCGTTCCAGGGTCAACACGGGCCCATGACCTATGCACACACTCTTGTGTCACTGGGGAAGGACGTCATGCCTTCCCTCCTGGGAACAGGTGTGGATGGAGGTGGGCCTGGTGCCATAAAACTTACATACTCAGTTCAGGAACGTCCACATTTGCTCAGGGCAGAAGGGAAATGTGTGGCAGGCCACTCGCTGAGATGCCGAGAAGTATCAGCCCACATCTATCCTCCCGCCCTGGCCCCGTGCACAGGGTTTATTTGTGGGTCCCAGAGAAAGGCGGCAGCTTAGCTTCCACAGAGCCAAACCCATTGTGGGGCATTTGTCCTTGCCTAGCAGGCAGGCAAACTGAGACAATGCCCAGAGAAATGATTGTGGTGACTGGCTGCCTATGAACCTGTTTTCAAAGTTGTGACTTCCCATCATTTTCTTTGTCGGCCATGGGCATTTTTGTGGGAAATGGACAGACAATATATCCACCCCTAAAGTGATTGTTCTTTCAGCCCAGAAGCCTTGTATTTAACTATTTCCTCAAAAAAAAAAAAAAAAAGAACACTTGCTGGGAGTGTACTTGAATGGAAGTGGAGAAGGGAAAAAGTCTAGATGGCCACACCTTTTATTTGTCATAGAGATAGTTTTAGTTTCTGGGGTGCTAAGCAAATACCATGCAATGGGCTGGCTGAAAACAGGAATTGGCTTTGGATTTTGAAGCCATGAAAAGTCCAAACTTGAGGTGTCGGCAAGGCGATGCTTCCTCCCTGAGGCCTGGGGCATTCTGCGGCTGCCTGCTGGTGACCCTTGCTTCTTGGCTGTTCGGTCACGTGGCGCCTCTCCTGGCTTCTCGGTGTTTTTTTCACTTCCACCTGCCCCCCTGTGGCTTTTTCCTCTCTCTCTGGGCTTTCCTGTGTGGGCTTCAGTAATGGGATTAAGACCCACCCTTGTCCAGTCGGGCTGCACCGTAACGGGCGTGACCTCGTCCAAAGGTCCTACTTACGAGGGCTCACACCCACGGGAATGGGTTAGGTTTAAGGATATACTTTCTGGGGTGCATAGCTCCAAGCCTCCACAGAGATGGAAAGAGAGTTTGTTTTAATGACATATTGAATTCCAAACATTAACAGAGTCGATGTTGTTTATAAACTGAATCTCACAATGCTGCTGTATTTTATGCCATGCTATAAAGATACAAAAACATAATACAAAATTGGTTTTAAATCCAAACATACTTTTATAGAAACCTAAACTTGGATTAATGCCATGGAGGGAGACTTCATTCCTCTTTAGGCTCAGACAGGCTAATTAGTTTTAGTAATAAAACTAAGGGATAAAAACAAACATCGTGCTATCTCAGGCTCCTTTCCGAAAAGCTGTTCTGTGTCCTCAAAGCATTCAGTTTCCTCCAAGCTGTTTTGCTAAAAAATATGCCATCCACTTGGAATTTTTTTTAAATGTGAAGAGTGTTGATTTGGATTTAAAGTTTTTTGTTTGTTTGGTAATTGGACAACCTTTTCTCCTGCTTCAATGGCTTCTTTGAAAATAAACTTTTTAATAGTAATTTGCATGTCTTCTAAATTTGTGTAAAAAAGAGTAGAAATCTCAGTGAAGATTAGGTAAGCTAAGGCCATAACCCCTCCTTCTCTCTTGTTCTCATGAGCTACAAGGGCTGTTGAAGAAAGTATGGCATCACGTATGTATTACACACCATAACATCTTCCAGGCCATATTTGAATTCCTGACGTTGTGTGTTGGGCCTTTTGTCTTATGGTTTGGTCACAGTTGAGGGCCGAATATGGGAAATAGGGCTTCATTTAAACAGTCTCTTTGTTATTATTTTCTCGGTCACCTGGAATTCATAAACTGTATCCCCATGAAGTGGTATAGATGCTGGTGGGGCTTCCAGCCTAGTTCCCGCCTCTCTCCGCAGCCCATGAGGTGACTGGACTTCCCTGGGAGCGCGGCCATCCTCAGAGCTGGGTCTTAGAGGCTGGAGCTGTGCTGTGCTGCTCATCAGGAGGGGCAAGGCGCAAGCATGGTGGTGGAAGAAGGAGGAAGGGGCCCTCCTGCCTCTCCAAGGTAGAAGTCATCTGTGAGGCCTACTTTTCCACCAGAATGCTGACTTCTCCCCTTCTTCTCACTGCTGTTACTGAAGTCCTCTCCTGTGCCCTGGTGCCAATGGCCTTAGGGAGGAGTACCCCAGGCCCAGGCTGCCTCTTCAGCTCCAATCACTTTGTGCCTCCAAATCCCCTACCTCTTATCTCCCCAAATGAAAGTGCCCATCTCCTTGGTGTGGTCAATGATTGTTGTCAAGGTCGATCTGTTTCACATTTATGAATTAAACCAAATAATGTTTCAGAGGCCTTTTCATTTTTTAAAAGAGAAGGGCTAATACCACAATGTGGTTCTTTTTGGAAGACTAGGGCAGTGTGACCAAAGCAGTTAAGTAGTAAGGCCACAAGGAGTTGAAGTGTGAGTGTGTGGCAGGTTTGGTGGCTGGGGGTGGCACCTTGGGTAAAGACCATCCATGCAAGTTATATGGAGCAGGGAGTTCTTGGAGCATCTCCTACATTAATGTTTGTTTGTAGAAACAACAAAAGCAAAAAGACCTCATGCATGAGACACTTATGTGTGTGAGGTATTGGTGTATGCATACACCCATGCAAGGGCCGTGTCACACCTGAAGGAGTAGGCTTTCTAAAAGGGAAGAGATTTTGAGAAGGGAGGTGGAGAAGTGAAGCTGGCTGGCTCTGAGGGAGACAGAAAATGGCCCAACCTTATTTTGAAAAATACATGTAAAGTACTAAGGAATATTTTTATGCACATTTCAGCTCAACTAACTGCTTTTGCACTAGATTATCTCAAAACATTGAACCCCAATGGCTTTTTCTTTTGGGCTTATATTTAAATTTTTTTCATTGAGTTATTACTTTTTTTTTCAATAGACCTACTTGTCTATTCCAAGGCAGCTCCCAAGTGTGGTAAGTCAGAAGATGAAAAACAGTACCTGTGAAATTGCAACTACCTGTGTAGCATAAGGTAGAGTACATGAGTGAATTTTCTTGGACGTGTAGTTAATGCTGAGTGAGATTGTGTGAACTAGGGAATGGCTCGAGTTCTCTGTGAAGACTAGGATAAAGGGGTTTCTTCTGGTCAGGGTGGCAGGATCGTGAGAAGACAGCACCAAAGCAGGCAGTTGGTGAGCTCCCTCGACTGGAGTCAGCCCTGGACTCCTGAGCCTGAATCTTCAAGCTCAGAACCATCGTATTAGCTTTCAAACGGGTAATGCCTTTCGAGCGCCACCTCCCAGAGGTGAGAGGAATAAAGGCAACATAGAGATTTTATGAGAGAACAAATTCTACAGCCTCGAGGTAGGATTCCTGGGCAGAATTTTCTAATTGTTTTGTGAGCCCAACTCAAATACCTAATTTTTCTAACGGAAGTTTTCCTTCCCATGCTGAGGAAGAAACCACAAGCAGCAGGAATCTTACCTGCCAGCTCTATTCCCAATAGAGCGGGTAATGTGAAGGCAGAGTGAAATGACCCGAGTTTGGAAGAGGTGGGATGTTTTGCATTCACGGTCTGTCCCATGATTGATTGTGGAGAGTCACATCTTCGCTTTGGGGTTGCCTCAACTGGATGTAAGACGAACTATGAAAATGTCTGCTTCACCCACCTGGCAGGTTTGTCCTGCAGATAAAAGTTACACTGCAGTTTGTGCCATCGTTGGACAATAAGTAAGTTGATGGTTTCCACAGCATGTTTATCCTGTTGTGGGATTTTTTTCCACTGGATCTTTTTGAAGGTGTATTTCTTTGGCCAGCAGGTGAATTTTCATCCATCTTTTAAAGGAGGAAGAGTGACTTTGTGGTAAAGTTTGGATCTAAGCGCCAAGGGGCGGTGTGGCATAGAAGAAATCACATGGTCCCTTTGGTCTGTATTTTACTCTTATTTCTGTCACTTGCTGGCAGAATAGTTTTGGAAGAGTCATTTAAATTCTTTGATCCACCTTTTATCTCATCTTTCAAGTAGGAATAATAGCTATTTTCCAAACATGTCATCCAGTGAATGTTAATCCTCTTCCTTCTACTAGAAAACCAGAAAAGCAGACAAACTGACTTTCTTCATTAAGGACCTGAGTCCCTTTTCCTTTTCAGGGGACAAGTTGACCTAACTGGCCAAGGTCTTAGTCATCCCATGCTGTGGTTCAATGAGAAGCAAAGAGATTATCAGGGTCACTTGCCTGGTTAATGGTAGAGGTGTATCCAGAATCCCCTTTTCCTGAAATATTCTTCAAAAAGAATATTTGCATTCTTAGGACTTATGCTTGGTCAAAATCCTCAAGGCTGAAAATGGCGTCTGTAAGATGGAATCTTATACCAGGTAACCAATTTTTGCTTTAACAGATTTGATGAATACCAAAATAAATATCCCTGATTTCTTTTGGAGGAAGGATACTCCTTTGAATTCAGGGGAAGCATGAAAGACATGCGTTTGTCAGGTTTGCTGTAAAATATGCCCCACTTCTGAACATGATGTAACTGGTCCAGACTTGTCACAAAATCCTAAGGGGTCAAAAGCTCTACTCTTACCCTTTCAATTTGATTTTGGGCACAGATTTTCTTCTTAATGTCATAAAACCAGTAACAATATCATAGAAAAAAATTCTGATGTTAGTTGAGAATAAGAGATGGAGGAAATGATTTCTGTTTTTGAATCTTGCTCCAGTCACACATTTTTGATGAGAGAATCAGCCTTTCTTTTGTCAGACAACCCCACCTTCTAGAAATGCACCTCCCCTGACACACATGGTAGCTGGAGTCCTGCTGTGGGGAACATCTGAGGACTTTATTTCTGAGCCATTTGTCAACCTAGTGCTGAACAGCCCATTGGGAAAACTGCTACTGCACATTCCAACTTGCTTTGCTCTCATAAAATAAGGATTTTTTTTGGATCTGGGAGATTTGAGAAAAGACACTATTTCATTTTGTTTTATTTTTTTCATGGTTTGGGTTTTGTGGCTTTTCCTTTTCTGGTAGACATTTTCTCCTGATGTTTCCCAAGTCACTTCTGTCCACTGATCTTCAGAATATTCTCCCTGTTACTTCTCCATGCTCTGGATAGACCAAATGAGTTGCTCAGTGTTGCACAGTGAGTTAGAGGCAGGTTGGGATTGCATCCTGAGTCCCCTTGACAACTGCTTTCATTTCTAATTTTTCCTCAGTGTATTTGATTACTTCCTAACACAACTTCTTGGTTCAGAAGCCCTTTTTACAGCTTCTAGGTCACCGCCTTATTGCTGAAGAATACGAGATAGTATACTTTTCTTCTGGAAAGAGTACAGAAATCACATGAAACATTTCTCTTGGGATGCTCCACATTTGTGTGAGTATCCTAAGTTTACTTTGGAAAGCTGAAAAATGCTATGAAATAATCACAAATAATGATTGGTTTTCTGTTTTTTTTTGCCTGCTTGGATAATAATAACCATCTTAATTTCAAAATAAGAAAAATTCACTTCCACATTGGTAGATTGCTGATGTACCTGCATTACACCCAGAATATCTTGCATTGTGAATATTTCCTGTTGCCCCCTGGCTGACATGCTGACCACTGACATGGGGTGTCCCAAAGGCAGTTATAGTCTTTGGTCACTCTTGGATATATAAAACCTCATTTGAGACAAAAGAGGGATGAAAATATTTGAAACTGTGTTCCCAGACTCTGAACTAATCATTCTTTTAGGGCATCTACATTAAAAACACAATTAGATGGGTTGTCTTTGGTTAACAAGTGAACCAAGCCACTGATCAGTTTTTGTTTTTCACTGCAGTGCTTCAGTGGTTTATATGACACTGTGTTTCCAGTCTTTATTTACTAGAGTAGCTCCACTTGCTGACTCAGCAGAGTACAAACTGTTGACGTTCTAGCCTGGACCCTTATTTGATATACCAGTTGTAAATATCAAAAGGCATGGTCAGGTTGATTTCAGAAATGTAACAGAAAGCAGAAGTTAGAGCATAGATTGTTTTAGCTCAGTGTTTCTCAATTTTCTTTCATTATCACCATCCTAAGGAACAGCCCCTCCCCTTTTATTAGAGGACAGCTTCAGATTTTCTGCATTTATTTATTTATTTAATCCACTCTGTCCATCTCTGCTTTTGAATTGGTGTATTCAGACCACTTACATGTAAATTATTTATAAATTAGGGCTTAGGTCAGCCATTTTATTATTTATTTTCTTTTTGGTTCCTCTGTTTCTCTTTTCATGTTTCCTGTGAGCTAATTGAACATGTTTTAGCATTCGCTTTTGATGTATTTAAATGTTTTTGAGTGTGTTGCTTTGTATAGTTTTCTTAATAGTTGCTCTTAATATTACATTATACATATGTGACTTAATTACAATATAGGTATCTAAGTTTTACTCCTTTTAGTAAAGTATGATAACCTTACTTCCATTTGGGTCCATTTACCTTCTCCATTTAAAAAGTATCATTATCTTGAGTTTCAGAAAGTGTTACAATTTTGGTTTCAGTCATCAAATAAGATTTAGAAAACTCACAGGAAGAATAACATATTGCACATAGCCATATTTTTGCTCTTTTTATTATTCTTTTTTTCTGTTTTAAAACTCCAAGATTCCTTCTTGTATAATTTCCTTTCTGTTTGTAAAACTTCCTTTAGTCATTCTCTAAGGGTAAGTCTGTTAAGTGACAAATTTTCTTAGTTTTCTTCATCTGAGCATATCTTTATTCTGTCTTCATTAGTGCAGGATAGTTTTATCAGATAGAGAATTTGTAATTGATGGTTCTTTTAACACAAAAAATTATGTGCTACCTCCCTTTGTCTCTGTGGTTTCAGATGACATATTTACTGTTATTCAAATTTTTATTTCTCTATAAATAATACCTTGTTGATTTCTGTTGCTTTTAAGATTTTTTCCCTCATCATTTGTATTCAGAAGTTGAATTATGGTATACCTTGGTGTGGACTCACTTAGATTTATCCTTTTTGCCATTCTTTCAGCTTCTTAAATCTGAGGATTAATATCTTTCTCCAGATATGGGAAGTTTTTAGCTGTTATTTATTCAATTACTCTGTCATCCTCTTCTGGGAATCTGGTGATATGATGTTAGATCTTCCATTATTGTCACATAATCCCTGAGACAATTTTTTCTCTGTTATTTAGATTGGATAAATTCTATTTATATGTTCTCAAATTCACTGATTCTGTTTTCAGTCATCTCCACACTCCTATTGAGCTCATGTAGGAAGCTTGCTTTATTTTGGTTATTACAATTTTCGGATGTATAATTTCCATTTGATTCCCTTTTATAACTTGTACTTTGTGGAGATTTTATATTTTTTCATTTGTCTCTGGAGAATTTTGAAATGCTTATTAAAACATTTTTTATGATGACTGCTTTAATACCTTTGTCAGATGATTTTAATATTTGATTTATCTTGATGTCAGTGTCCATTGATGGTCTTTTATCATTTAAGTTATAGTTTCCTTTGTTCTTGGTATGAAGGGTGATTCCTGATTGCATTCTAGACATTTTGGTTATTATGTTAGAATATCTCTTTCATATTATGTCCTATTTAATCTTCCATTTTAGCTAACTATCATGCTATTTAGGTTTAGCGTACAGGTTCTGGCTTCTTTTTTTTTTTTTTTTTGACAATATGATACTCTGAGCCCTTGTGGTGCTATTGTGGTCTGCTTGCTTTGTCTGATACTGTGAGGGCTCCCACTGATAATGCTGGTGCCATTGAGAGGGTGCAATGAGCTTTCCTGGGCCAGGTTACCTAGTGCCTCTAAGCAGGCAAAGGGGGTCTCTGGGATGAAGAGTGCTTCCAGGCCAGTTCTGTGGTGAGATGCTCTGGCCGATGCTGCCTGGCTGCCTGGAGTCTCTAGGTGGGGAGAAGAATTCTCAGGCTCATGGGGACACAAAAGCTTCTGGCCCACACCATTCATTATGGAATCCACCCTGCCAGTGCTTCCCAGCTGCCTGGCTTCTCTAGGTTGGAGAGGGAATGCTCAGTTCTAGAGGGGAAGGAGAGCACTTCCTGTCCCAGGATGCTTCTTGTGCTGCTGGTACCACCTGGAATCTCTAGCTTCAGGCCTCGTGGGGTGGGAGCACTCTTTGGCCATTAACTGTCAACATGGGGCTCCAGCTCTATTTTCTTTTCTGGTGCTATTGGGCTTCCTAGTGTTAGTGAGACTCAATTTCTATTGAGCAAAGGAACTCGCCAAACCATGCTGCTATGTTGGAAAGCAGGGGGTCCTGGTCCTGGGGTTCCTTTTACTGTTGGGTGAGGGGTCTTATGACATCACATCACTGTGTTGCATCTCCAGCCTTGGATGCCCAACAAGTCCGCTTTCCTCTTTCCACCTTTTAGAGTACTCTGCTGGTTGCCTCCTGAATTATTTCCAGGATTCATAGCTATACTTGGCTGGAGGAGCAGGATGAGATAAGTCTACCATTTTGTCCAGCTGGAAGTCTAGTAAGGCATTATTTCAAATATTTTTCCCCTGAGTGTCTGTGCTTCCTCCCTTCCATAAAATTTTAATATCTCAGATACTCTGTAGATCTCTTTTTGTACCCTGGACCTTTGATGGCCCATAAACCATTGTAACATTTAAAATTATTTGGCCCTCCTGAAGAACCACGTTTTGATCCCCCATTGAGAATGAATAAGTCTGTGTTAAAATTCTGCTCATGCCACCTAGTAACCAAATTATCTGGATAAAATCGATCACTTTCAGATGTTTTCTCTATCTGTCTATTTATTTCTGTAAAATGGTACATGATGCCAGGCTATGTTGTCCATTCTTCTGTTGCTTTGATGAGCATGTTTCCCTTTCCCAACCATACACAAATAGGTATGCATCATTTTCTTTTGGAAACTGCTCTTTTCCCATGGGTTTGGTGGGGCTGCCAACATTGATACCATCATATCACTACCTTACCACACTTCATAAGGAGTGAACTTCACCCATTCCATAAAATAAGTGGCACGAGGCCCAGGCATAGTCTTGTCCATCCCAGTGCCTGGAACAATGTGTCACCCATGAGAGTTTAATTATTATTTGTTGAATGTACAAACAAATGACTCAAATCCTGATAATATGTCTTTCCCAAAATAGTGAATGTGACAAAACACTTAAGATTTATAGTACAAATGAGCAATTGTCTCTGTGATGAAAAGCAGGAATTTGTTGCATTACTAATCTAATTATTCTGTCTTTTTATTTTTCTCTCTTAATTTCACCCTCTCTCTTTGGCTACTCTGAATGTCTTTTTCTAGACTCTCCTGGTATTTCATTCCCCCACCCAAGTCTATTATGCCTTCCTTCTCTCGTCTCTCTCTCTCTCATGATCTCTTCTCCCCTACTTCTTTTGTTTGCAACTGTTTTGATTCCTAGTTCTGTACTTTACTCCCACTTACCTTTGAATTTTAATCTCTTTCTTTTTCTTCCCCTCTTTCCAGCTCATTATCTTTATTCTTCTACAGATTGCAATGCGACTGTAACTTGTTTATTTTGTGCTTATTCATCTAGTATTTATTTGCTATTTTGTGGAATAAGAATTTACTGTTTTCTAACTGGAAAGGTGGTTGAAATTAAACATATTTGTATATAGGAGAAATTATTACTGTTGATTCATTTCTGTCACTTGATTAACTTTATTTTTCTTATGGATTAAAGGCTGTTGATAGGAAAAAAAATCCCTATCCCTTGTGTAAACTGGGGTTTATGATCGCTTTTATTAAGCCAAGGTGAAAGCCACAAACAGTGACTTAATAAGCAGGTCTGATGACAGTAATGTTGATTAATCGCTATGTGCCTGAGCATCTGGTTTTAGGGAACTGAGTGGGAAGCAGTCAGCACTAACTCAGCAAAGGGTGTTCATTTACTGGCGAATATTGAATACGTACATTCATCAGCAAAAATTGTCCAAATGTACCAGCACATGTGGCCAGCGTCTGGCTGTGTTGACGGGGCTTTTCTCTGGCTAGAGAATGACCCCTCACTTACTGCATATCCCAGACCTCCACTCTCCCCTGCCCAGGTGGAGAAGAGCGCGCGTGGGAGCTGTCCCTGTGCCTGCCTGGAAGGTGGCAGGTGACGTGGCTATTTGAAACCTCCTGTGCACCATCATGCCAGCTCTGGAATCGGAGATCTATGGGCAAGCGGGAGGGGAAGTCAGAGATGCCGACCCAGGTTTCCATTTTCCTTCTCTGGCCCTTCTCCCAAGTGCCCAGTGCCCTGTCCTTCTCTACTTCACAGTTCCAGAAGAGGACTCTTCTCCCATTGGGAGTCACTGTGGTGGCCTCTGTCTCAGGAGCATTTTCAGCCTTGAAGCTTGGCTCTCGTTGGGAGTAAACAGCCCTGCTCCCTGGGCCCTGGGACGCGTCGTGCTTTCAATTTCTATCCCTACCACCACCCTGTGTCCCTGATGGTATCTGCCCAGGGCTTACAAACTTTTAATCAGAGAGCTTAGTTGAGTATTTTTCTCCTCCTTAGATTACCCTATAAAGATTGTAATTGGATATGATCTTTCAAAAATTTAAGTGACATTTTGCTGTGTACACATCAGTGAATACATTTACATCTATTAGATAATTATTTTTCAGGCTAACTGGATGCACATTTATCAACTTTTTTTTTCAGATAAAGCATAATGCTTACAGAGAGCAGGTATGTTTTTGAATTTGAAACGAGTTCTCCTGGGAGAGCTTGCCAAAGCTGGGTTCCCAAGCTGCAAATGCACTTCACATCCTTCTGTGGTGAGGAAAGGCAGAGATCTCCAGCATTAAACAGTAACCTCATCCCACCAAATCCATGCGTGAGGTATAGGCATTTCATTTCTGTGATTATTCCATTAATGAAGTCGATTAATGCACATCGTACTTTCCAGTAGTATCAGCAGGAGCCAAATGAACTTTTTTTGTTGGGGGTTGGTGTTTACGGGTTTTGTTGATTTCAGGAAAAATAATTGACGAAAGGCAGCTGCTTTTGGAAAACAGCTTGCATCAACTAGGGATGAACCATATGATTGAACAGATGTGTTCCATCTTCCTAGTGCCTGAAATCTGGTGTGCTGTGATTGCTTACTCCCAACCAGGAAAGTCTAAATTACACATGACAGAGCCGTCAGAGGACTGCGCATTGAAAGGCAGCCGGGTAGTGTTTATATTCCAGAAGGTTTTTAGTCGTAGGTCTCTTAGATGTCTTGCTAATGAGTTAAAAAAGAAAAAAAAAAAAAAAGCAACACGATGACCAACAATCTGAAAAACAAAATGGACTTGGAAATAATGAATGAAATTAGGGAATGAAGTGAAATAGTTTAGAATGCACTTGATGTTTACTCCAGCTAATTTTGATAAAGAGGAAAACAGAGATAGAGCATAGGGCCTCTTGTTCCTAGAAGGTGGGCTTCCCAGTTGCAGTTTTCTAGAAGTCTTCTGTATCCTGCCTGTCCCTGCACTCTAATGAGCAAACCACAAGAGGAATCAGGGAGAAGTAGGTTCAAAGAATACATGTCCTCATGTAGGTTGTGTGACTTTGGGCAAGTTATGAAACAATGTATCTTCGTTTCTCCCACTGTAAAATGAGGATACATATACTTGCTTTACAAGATTAAATAAAAGAACATTGTGGTCATTTCTCTTATAAAGCACATTTTCCATATTCTAAGGTACCATAGATTTGGAAGGAGGTAGGGGAAACAAACAAAAGATGTGAAAAGTGCAGATCGATTGTAAAGACAGTGGGAGAATTTTACAATATATAAATTAATATTTATATTTATTCTCGAGATAAGGTATGGGTATGTAATATGTATGCAGATATCCATAATCTGTAAGTATTCATTGTATCTCTATATACATGCACACTGGTAGAAATACAGATACAATCCACTGATAATCAGCAGACACAGAGATAGAATACAAAACATTCTCTCTGAGATACCTGAAGTCTGATCCTGTAAGGTGCATCTCTTCCCTCATACCCCTGCCCCTGCCCACACTTGGTGTCCCTCAGGTCAGGGCTCCTGGGCACTGAGCCCAGGCGTGCTTCTGGATTGGGGGCAGGTGGAGCCTGCCAGGCTCTGCACACCAGCAGTGTGACCTTGACCCTGTCCCTGCTTGTGCTCAAGGTACCTCTGTCTTCAGCTTCAGAGTTCCTTAGCCTTCCAAAGTAGCTCTTCCTCCAAAATGGATAGACATCTGCGACAACTCTCTAAAACACATTTTAATTCTCTTTTCAATGAAACAAATGCGCGTCAATAGTAAAACTTAACATTTTATTGCACACTGCAAGTTCCAGGCAGGCACTGCAGTTCACCCCCTAATTTAGTTCTCACCCCACTCTGGGGAGTGATGTATGGCCGTCGCTTCAGATGAGCACTCCGAGATCCACGTGGGTGGTCAGCGAACCTTCTTTTGTGATCCGTGAGGCCTGGGGGAGGTGGCAGGGAGATTTTAGGATGACTTTGTCTACCTGCTCACTTTCCAGAGCAGGACGAGGTATCTTGGGACTGATGGTGCTTTGCCCCAGAATGTTCCAATTGGCTGTTTATGTACATGCTTTTGTTTATTTCTGCCTGTTTTTCTTTCTTCCTTCTTGTTCTCTTTAAAGGCACCTTCTAAACATGGTTGGTTTGTACTATTAGATTATTCCACACAATTTATGGCAATTCAATCAATCAATCTAGTCAATTCAAGTTACAACTGCTGATATCACTGGCTAAGTTTCTTTCATTTAAATTTCTTCATTTGTTTTAGGATTTTGATTTATGAGCTAATTTAGAAGGGGAAGTTTTGATTTGTTTTCCTCTTCCTCAGTCTTATGCCTTACCACCTGGCAATTTTAAAATTGCCTCTACTGGGTCCCAGGTCTCCAGCCCAGCCCCAGGTCCTGTGGTGCCATCTTGGTTCTCTGCTGCAAGGTAGCATTGAGGATATCAGACCGAGTCACCAATGGGGAGGCTTGGCTCACCTCCTGGTCACCAGGTGGTGTGCCAACGCCTGATAGAGGTTCTCGTAGCCTCCTTCTGTGGGGAAGCCCCTGCTTAAGCCCTGGTCTCAAGCAGTGAGTGTGACTCAGTTCCCACCTCCTACGTGGAGAACGTTGGGGTTTTATTGCACAGTTTTTGAACACACCCCCTCTGACCTGGCCTATCTCCATGGTTATGGAAAAGGATGATAGACCTCAAAATGGGGATTAAAGTGTCTACCATTTAGAGTCATGATGGTTCAGAGAAATGGAGTATGTAAAGCACCAAGCTCAGTGTCCAAGTGTGGTTGGCTTTCTGTGAAGGTTTGCTGGTGTTCAGAGAACTTATTTCAAGCTCCCTCACTACCTACTCCAAAGAGTAAGACCCTAGAAGGTGAGATTAGCTGAATCTCTGTTGACAAGATGCCCTCAGCACAATGAGATGCAGAGCTCAGCCCATCCTCACATAAATGGAGGACCCAAGGAAAGTAGACTCTTCAGCACCTGAAGTAAACTTAGCTACGTTGTATCACTCAGGGAGCTAGACCTGGGATTGGTGCAAAGAAATGACTTGCTGGTGGAGTAAAGGGTACCAACTGCCAGCAGGCTGTAACAACAGCCCACGTCCCTAAACCGTATATACAGCAGGTGCACAGCTCCAGCCAGTATCTTCTGGCAGCCACTCTACACCTTCCTATATGGCACAGAACTATTGTGGAAAGAGGTCCATGGGTTCCAATGAATAGTAGAAAGGAAGTGGCAAATTAACATAGGAATTGACTTCTGAGGCTAACCCACATGTGACCTTTTGTATGAAAGTAATAGTTTCTCAATTTTTGCAAAAATTTTGGTTTCTGGTCCTCCTACTATTCCACCTGAAATACTTTCTATCTCGTTCCAACTTTAATACTTGGCCTGGATTGCATTTTACCTTCCTTTCCACCTGCTAAAGTTCTCTTAAACTTTGAAGTCCAGCTCAAGGCCATTTCCTTTGGGAGAACATCCTTGTTGACACCACCATGAGGAACTGCCCTTCTCTGACTTCCTACACACTGAGGGCCGGAGTTGGAGCCTCCTGTCCACAGAGCCTGATGATGTTGATGCGAATTAAGGTTACACTTCAAGGGCCCGAACTTGCAGGAGACAAATTCCTGGCCCTAGAAGTGTCCTGGCAACAACATGTTCACATAGTCGTGATTTTGTAAAACCTGCAAATATAGAACTGTTAAACTGTAATCAGGTAAGACCACCATCCCTTTCCACTCAGTCGTCCCTTCTGCTCCAGGGGGGTACTGGATGGGCTGAGGGCATTATTGGGTGTTGGCTGAAGAGAAGGTAAGGTGGGGATGAGCCTTGTTTGGGTTTAGTGGGGCATGATTACGTGGCTTGCAGGATATTGCCAGTCATCTTGGCTTCTAGAAACACTCTTTTGTAACCACTCTGCTGGTTTGCTTAGTGTCACGGCAGAGTGGGGCAGGGCCAGAGTTTGAGTCGTGATATGATTTTGTCCTTTGGTGTTTAGCACTGGTGGAGAAGAAATAAAGTTGTTAATGATGGTGCCAGAAACCAGTCTGTGAAAAACTCTTCCAGTCCTCAGGTGGGCACAATTTTAAGTTAGGGAGTCAGGTTACTTGGGGGCTGGGTCAAAAGGGAAATTCTCTCCGGGGAGGAATATGTTGGACAATGCCATGTACACAATTATAAATGGGACATAATTAAAATTGGTTTTGATGGGAATTGTGTTAATTTATGAGAACTTAGTAGAATTCCCGAGTTGTAGGCACCTGTTGGAATACTGCAAATGGCAGGCACATCTAAAAAGGAAGTCATGTGTTTCCTGCATTCCTAATATGCATTCACACAAAAATATTCAACCATGCAGAAGGGAAAGCTGGATTATCTTTCCATTTTTCTTTACATAAAATTATATTTCAAAATTTTATGTGAACAGGTGATCCAAGGGTATGCGGCCAGAAAATGTAAGAAAAAAATTGCAGAGGCACTTTAGGCAGTTAAATAATAAAACTAGTCTGTTAAATTTCTGAATTTTATGATATTTGTAATGCGTATCAGATTTTTAAATTTTATTATTATTTATTTTATGCTAATAAGTATTCATTTTCATATCTCACTTTATACACATATTTATAAAGGGCCCCCAAGTGGCATAAGGTTTAGTCTCCACGACACGGGGATTGGCCCCTGCCTGCCTGACGTCACACGTCCTGTGGCCTGGTGAGTTCTTGGTGAACAGGAGCATTTCTTTGTGCTGTTTGTAAATCTATCACCTCTTTCACTCAGTGGTGTTTCCCACAAATGCTCTGGTAATTAGAGATACGAGGGACTCTGCTCATTCTGTGCAGTATTGGACATCGCTCTTGGGAGCAATTAGAAAGATTCTGAAGGGTGCCTTTAGTTTCCATGATTTTCTACCTTTTTTATTTTAAGCATTGCTGGGACAAATGATCCATCTGAGGTTTTCTGGTCTAACCTGTGAAAAAAGAACCTAACTGCCTTTGAGAGCCTCCAATGCCTCTTTTTGCAAGAGCTTTCTCCTTGGGTTGCTGGGCTCAAGGCTAAGAGCTGCACTCATGCGTAACGGGGTCCTAAGCCCCTACAGGATGAAGAGACTGCTGGGAGAAAGCCATTGCTACCTTCCCCAGGGAGAGTGGGAGAGGCCAAAAAGTTAATGTAAAGGAGTCAAGGGAAGTGTCATTCAAATGAGCAATTCAGGGAGGAAAGAGAAGGGGGGCCTCTCAGACGATCAGGCAGGGGTGTTGGAAGCGATGATGTAAATTTTGCTTTCTGTGGGCTAGTCCAGTCCCACCATGTCAGATGGAAGTAGTAGCTTTCTGTCAATCCATTCCTTCTGTTTTAAGAAGCTCAGTGAAGGAAGGCAAGTGTTGGGGGAGGAGCGAACCAAAAGCAAACAAGGTTTATAACTACTTATAACATTCCTGTTGTTTTCTAGCGTTAAACTTGTTGGATCCTGTTTCTCCTTGATGGCTTCTAAAAGGAAGGTTTAGTCTTCTTTGCAGAAAGAGTGAGTTCTGCTTTGAGACATCTCCACGTGGTATTGCTGATATCGAGGAAGACTTCGTTCAGTTAATGTTTAGTTGTTTAATTTCTTTTTGGGCCAATGGGAAGACTTCTTTTTCTATGCCATTTCCCATTTCTTCTACCACATACCAGCTCCATACTTTTTGTCTTAGTGTCTTTTTCTCTACCTCATTTTGTTTCCTTGGCTGTAGGAGAATAACATGTTATTTATACATTCCCATAAAAGAGAGGGGGAGGGAGACAGAGAGAGATGAATGATATGGATTTATCTGCTGCATATATCGAACCTTTCCTCTTGAACCTTTTGTTTGTTTAGACTGAAATCCTGGGCTTCCTTTTTCCCAGCAGGACACTCTAAAACTGGGTCCATTTCCTCTCAGTCCTTAGCTCTTGTTTAACCTGATTCTCTTTCAAACATCTGATCTAAGATGTATATTTAATTTTACAAAGAGACACATGCTGAATAACTCTTACCAGTGGTTGCATAATGCATATTCAACACTTTACTCCTTTATAGTTTATATAATTTGGATTCTCAAATCATTTTATGGCTTACAAGAAATCACAGGAAGAAGAGATAACTGACTCCATGTCTTTTTTGACTTCTTTTTCACTTGAATCTGGAAGATTTGTGAGAACAAATTGTAGTTTATTAACAATCAAACTTAAAAATATGTAATTGATTTATAGCAAAACTGAGACTGTGGAGGGGTTTTGCAATGTGCATGTTTTACTTTGCAGTTTTAAAGAAAATGTGGTATTATCCTGGGGACTGACTCTTGTCAAGAATTTCCACCCTTTGCAGTGAGAGTTGGGGCAGCCACGTCCATGGTGGCAGGCCTGTCATCCAGGCTATAGACACGCCACTGATGTGAGTCCACGGTCATGAAGGAGGCTAGCAGCAGTCAGGTCTAGGCTACAGAGAGGCAGGAAGCTTTTCTAGATGGCTTCTGGAGTTCCTATTTTATCTTACTAAGTTTAAGTCATCTTACCACTGAAGACCTAACTTGACTCAGGCCAATTTTTTCTCTTATGAAAAGATGCAATCTCATAATGAAGATGCTCCCATAGAAACCCAGATGAGCTCTTTTAAAATGGGTCAGTAATTATGACTTTCTTGATTTAATACCATTCCTCCTTTAAAAAAAAATGATGGGCACACTAATTTCCCATTTCCTCTCCCCATCTGTTACCATAAGCACAAAGACAAAATATAGCTATAAATCAGAGTTACTAAAAATTCACTCTTCTCATCTCATGGGATGTATTTATGAGTGCGTGTTTATAAATTCACATTCTCTTTGCTTTTCGCATGTTTCCTCCAGATAAGGGAGAAAGTTGCCTTCTTTGCAAATATTATTTCAAACACGGAAGACAGTGACTTTGAACTTCTGAGTTAGTGAAAAGTCTTCAACCATCACCAGTTATTTCTGAGCAATTTCTGGGAGGGTTGACTAAAAGGGGGTTCATTTATGCAACTTTGCTTTCCTTGTTTTGGTAGCAAAGACTGGTCCTTCTGGGAAGGACTTTGACAGAGTCCATTCTGTGCACTTACATCGGCATGATCAGCAGGGAAGCTAAGGCACCTGCTGACGTGGCTTGTTGGCATGTGAATATCTTTGCTACCAATCCCTTCATCAGGCTTTGCACTGTGTGTCATAATGCATGGTATACAAAACAAAACCTAACCAAATTAACAACAGAAGAAATGGTCCCAGGACTGTTATTTTAAGGAAAATAACAAACTTTTACTCTACCTACAATATTATGCTGAAAGAACATCAAAGAAATAAACTCTGTAAATGTCTCAAAATATCTTGAGTGCTGCACAATAACTTTTAAGACAAAACAGGGTAATTTGGCTATGTACCAAAATGATTTATACCATGGTTCCCACTTACCTTCAGTCTCTACTTTGCTGTGTGCTACATTGTGAGAACTGTGTAATTCAGCATGAATAATAACTTTATTTTACTTGGTGGGAAGGAGTGATAAGACCCCCTCAATTTGCCACAATTTTTTGCTTATTTTCTTTCTGAATTCCGCATGGTAAAAGGAATTAATTTTTTCATACCTGCAGCATTGCACTGTCACCTTGGCTGCGCTGTGGTATTAAAAGATTTAAATCCCTCTCGTGAATAGACAATTGTGACCTTTCTTTTTATGGAAGATATATTCTATTTCCAATTTTACTTGGGCTGAAACAGCTTCTAATGCAAATGAGCACATGTCTTATAAAATGTCACTAATAAACTCCCTGTTGTTCAGCACTGAAGAACTGTGTCATATAAGAAATCACCTTTATATTTCAATAAAGTCATCAAAGGAAAACCTAGATAAAATAAGTAATTTCCTTTATTATCTTCTTATAACAGAATGAGATCTCGGTGTGCATGTATGTGTGTGCATGATGATTTATTGATGTGAATGAAGCTGTTGAGTAAAGGGCCACTTTATTTTCAGATCCGGGAAGAAAGCTCTTAAGTTTAATCTTTATATTTCTACACAGAAGCAAGATCAAGAAAAGGGGACATTAGCCCAGAAAATTGGGCACCGTAGTGCAAGTAAGTAAGGACGAGCAAAGCTTAAGCCCCATCGTAACCTTTTGCTACCTGTGTCACCTTGAGCAGATTAAGCTCTCTTAGCTGTTATGTACTTGCCTATAACAAAGAGATACAATGCCCATTGTGTTTTATTGGGTCATCATAGGAGGTGATATTCTCAAAATCTGCAAAATGCTATATAATATTTAAATTGAGCTATATTCTTTTTGGCCAAAGGGTAAACCAATAATCAAATCATTGTTTATATAAAGAATGGAAATCATCTCTATCATATATGGGTTTTTAAAAAATGAATAAAGTAAGTTTATTATAAAACTTAGAAGTTTTATAAAAGAGAAATAATAAGGGAACAGATGTAGCTCAAATGGTTGAGTGCCTGCTTCCCATGTATTAATACAAGGGCCTGGGTTCAATCCCCAGTACCTCCCCCAAAAAGAGAAGCCCAAGTACATCTACATACAATGGTCAGCTGGCTGTATAATTTTAGCTAGGAAAATCAGTAAAAGGGAACACACCTTGAAAGGCTGAAAGTGGTCCACATTATACCTTTTTCAATAAAAAGCTGAAGTTGGGATGGAGGTTCTTCTTTGAGGTTTGCAAGTACAAGAAACAATTTGGATGTTCCTCAAGCTTTATGCAATTGGACAGAAGGAATAATACAGAGTATTCTTCCAATGCCACAGACTTACAAAGCTAATAAGAATAAGTCATAATCCTAAAGTAGTTCTGCGGTAGGTGGAGAAGATGGTCTGCACTGACTGATTGGAGTAAGGAGAAGTTACTGCCTAGGTATTCTTAATCTTTATGAAATGGAAAGCTTTAGCTTTTGCAAGTTAGTGTAATCTTTTACTAAATGGTAAGGATAGCTGACCAAAATATCAGAGACTTGACTCAATATCTAATTCTAAATGTTTACTCTTGATTTATTTGTTTTGGATTGTTCCTTCTTTACTTACACAGCAGTTGGGATCTAGCTGTGCAGTTATGGCAAATGAACAAACTGGACAAAAGGGCTTTAACTATATAAGCAAATAATGTACAGACTGGAAGAAGATATTTTCAAGAATACTGGTTTGAAACTTTAATTATGGCTCAAGAACTTTTATGGAAAATTCAATAAAAAGATCTGCTTTATAAGAACTTCAATGGTTAGTAATACTGAGAATGGTTCAAATTTTTAAAAAGTATCCTGAGACAGTACATTCCCACTGAAAATGTAAAGCTCTGGACACTGTGACTAAAAGAACAAAGAGATAGTTAAAACATTTTCTTTTACAACATAGAAAGTTATCATGGTTTTCCGTCTATAATTAACTTACATAACTTTCCTAAATCAGTGGGCAAAAAGGGAGAACCATTACTGGTCATAACCCACAATTCTGGGAACTAGATATTATAGAGAACAATATTATCCATGAGAATTAGGAAGCAGCTCCCTAAAGCAGGGATTTTTTACAAGGGGTCCGTGAGCTTGAATTGAAATTCAAAAAAACATTATTCTTGCGGAGACTGTTGGTGCAGGTGTGTTATATTTATAAAATAATACACAGCATAGTGTGGACTTAATAAGAGGTTCATGGAACAAAAAAAGTTAAGAACCCCTGCCCCAAAGGGTGTTCATTCTACCTATGGGTATTTTTGTTCATCATGTCACTTGAAAAATAACAACAACTAGATCATAATTATTTAAGGTGCATTATTTTGCTAACTCTGAGGTTACTGGCAATAAGTAGCAATAAAGGCTTCTTAAAAGCCACGGATGTTCCAGGGCCTTTGCACTTATCATTTTTGTTCCTCATTGACACTCTTCAGCCAGCTTTTGCGCTGCCCATTTAACAGAGGTGTCAACGGCGCCTCAGAGGATGACTTGCTCAGGCCATCCATTTGATCAGGTCGGAATCTGTACCTGGTCTGGGAAGTGCTCAGGTTAATGCTGTTGCTACTAAATGACCAACAAAATGCTGGCTCCTGGGAGAGATGCACCACATTCCACCAGCCTCGGGGTGAGCAAAGGCGTCTTGTTCTCAAATGGCCTGGGAGAGTTCCTACGGCTCCCTTGGAAATGGTAGTTTTCTTTCCATATAGTCTCACCCTTTCCTTGGGCCCATATCACCCAGACACGTCCCCTCGGTGCCTCTGTCACTATTTACTTTTCCATTTTAATGGCATTGCTCCTGTGACAGTTTCAAAGAAGAATCTCTTGTTTCTGTGATAACTAATTACATTTGTGTAAAGTTAGCCCTGTACTCCTTTCTCAGCATCCTATTACCACCACCAATGATGAAGAGGGCTATATGAAAAGGTAAACTTGATCTCAGCATATTGTATATTGGGCGAGATTTCATATCCACCCATTGATAGAGTTGGAAGATGCCTTGGGTGCCATCCAGACAAACACCCCCTCCTTTTTTTTTTAAGGGTGGGAAAACAGAGGACCAGCGAGGATGTGACCTGCCTATGGTCAAACAGCCAGTTGGTGAAGGTTTCAGGGGTACCCAGATCTTTTCACAAATTTTCTTTCCCACCTTCCCAGGCTCTCATTTCCTTTGCTTTAACCAAATCTTCCAGCATAGCAGCAATTGTTCTACTTACTCAGGGATGAGTAAAAAGTAGACTCCAATCCCCATCTTCCATTGTTTAACATTTGGGATCACCTCCTTAACCTCTCTCTACTACGTGGGCATTGCTCACTCCTGGAGTGACACAGAAAGTTCATCCATGGGCTTCTTGTGCTTGTGATAGAGAATTCATTTAATAGTTTTAAACTGCTCTTGTCCCCTTACACCCACCCATAGTGGTTTAAGGCTAATTGGGGCAGTCCCTTTGAGGCGACAAAGTAAGTTTGTAGGAAAAATAATTTGATATACACAAAACATTTTAGGAACCTGACTTGCCTTAAGCACACTGCACTTGCTCCAAAAGGCTGTGCTTTCCTTTTCAATCATAAGTTTAGCATTTCCTCAGAATTCTATTTCTACAAACCATTGTGTGAAGAATACGAATGAGATACAGGGCTAGAATCTTGATGGTGTAATTTAAGAAATGAATCATTCAGATATGGGATAAATAATTAAGAATGCATGTAATTCTGTTTTGCTTTTTATCCATTTCATTAGAATTACTGTCCCCTTATGTACATCCTGTCTTTTCAAACTATCGTGTTGAAGGACTTCCTCCTGCAATGTGATTATAAGAATAGATGTCTCTGTGACCCACAGCATGGAAATGTTGTAATTAGCTGTAATCAACTTACAAATGTAAGCAGAGTATCATGCTGGGAAGAGAAAGAAAAAATATTTTTAATTTGATTGCCCTGGTCTTTCTACAGTAGAATTCATTGCTCAAATGAATTTTTCGTTTAAAACCTGGAACTTTATAATTTGCCCTTTGTTTCTATTATCTCTGCTCTTTTCCTTGAGTGACTTATTATGATCTTTCATCAGTTCTATTTATCTTTTTATGAATAAAAGAGTAAGATACTTGTAATCTATGGATATATTGAGCTATTTTTCTTTTCATTCTATTTGAGTTTGAGGTTTGTATGTGTGTACCTATATATTTAAAATCCCTTCAGTATGTAAAGTAAACAAACAAGCTGAGTCTTCTTGGTAAACACAGAGAAATTTTGTTGTGAATATCTACAGAAGAAATATATTTTCAATTCAGGTATCAGTTGATAACTAGAAACCCATTCAGCATCGATGCTATAAATCTAGAAGGCATGGTAGAGACCCATGGAAAAACTGAAGTACTCTTTGGATTTGACATGTCTGAAAAAACAAAGCCATGATGAAAAGGCAGATGTAGCCAAGTCTAGGAAGATTTTAAAAATACATTATGGGCTTTGAGGTCTTTCTGCAATAAAATTTGTTGCTCAGATGTGCATTTTCCCCCTTTCATAAAATGGAGTTCTTATAATGTTTCCTTGTTGGAGCCATTTCTATTAATGGCATGGATACAAATCAAGAAATATATTGAGGAATTTGGATGGAAATGCCCGATGACCATGTTAGAGTCCTCGTCTTGAGCATCTGAGAGGCAGAAGGACGAGAGAGTGTGCACACGGTCTCCTTCTTCAGATGAGAATTCCCCTCTGGCCTTTCCAACACGTGGACTATTCCTGCTGATGGAGAAGCTGCTTCTCGCTAGGCTGGCAATTCCCTCTCCAGATACCCGGTCCATTCACTCAACCAACAAGCCAGCTTGCTGATACGAGGTAACGTGTACACAGGGAAAGGAAGAGAGAGCCTCTCTCCAGGAGAGCATTACCATCCACTGAGGGAGACAAAAATAGAAACAGATTATTAGAATACCAGAAAATAAGCACATGATGAGAAAATGTACAGAATTCTAAAGAAAATCAGAGGAGAGGCCTGAGAAGGCTGGACCAAGAAGTGGGCATTTGCTGTTGGTTATGATTCATTATAAGTATCTCTTTTTTTTTTTTTTCACCAAAACAAATTTTATTTCCAGTGTTTAATTGAGTGTGCACACAGGCATGACACAGGTTTGGATTAAGTCCTCATGCAGAATTATATTCTTCTCAGTAAAGAAGCCAGTTCCATCCAGGATCTGCTATCTACACACCTATGTTACAACATTTATATCAATTCTGGTATCTGAAGAAAAGATACACTAAGATCTCCTGCTCTTTCTTCTCTCTTTCTCGATAAATGATAGAACCTTTAAAAAATTTTTCATGGTCATAACTTCAAGTCTTTTCTTCCTGGTCATTTGTGTATGCTTGTGTTATTATCAGTAACTTTAGCAAAAATACTATATCCAGATGACCTAATGAAACACTAGTTAAGCTAAAGTGGCCAAAAGACATAACAAGGACTTGTGGGTAAGGTTATAGGGTTCAGCAAAAAGAAGTAGTTTCTAATAATTAGGGATATTTAGCCATGGTTGACTGCCATGGAGACTAGTAAGTTCCCCATCCTCAGAACTTTCTAGTAATACTATTCTTCTATCAATGTGGAATCATATTATACTAACGTTGGAGTTGATGCAGATGTATGATTCATGACTTATGATTCATGACATTGAAGATAATAGAAGATTCTTCAATTAATGTGGAATCATATTATACTAACTTCGGAGTTGATGCAGACTTATGATTCATGACGTTGAAGATTATGTTGCACCTTCAGGAGCAAGGACAGCGATTGCCTTCCAAGCTTTCATGGATGCTGATTTGTTACTGAAGAGCAAATAACGAGATGACTTGCAAATGTAACTATACCAAATATGTATAGATCTGTGTAATAATGCCCAATCGATCAATCAGTGTAGTTTCAGAGTTGAGAAGGAAGGAGATTAATACTTACTCTTTCAATGCTCCCAGTAAGGGTGTGTAGCGTTACTGTTCATAGATATGTATGTATGTGTTTGTGTCTGTGGTTGTATGTATATATAAAATATGTCTACCATCTGTGTATGTATGTTATGAATAAGGAAGTGAGGGCTTAGAGTAACTTTCCCAAGGTCACATTGTCAATAAGAGATTGATTCCCAGTTATGATTTCACATCTCATTGCCTTTGTACCTTGTAGAAGAAAAAATATGCAGAAAACGGAAAGGTTGTATCTGCATAGCTAAAAATAATCATGCGATTTACCAAGTTAAAAACGAAGTGCATTTTTATAGGGACTGGAGGAGAAACATTACTAAGAAAAGTAGTTTATTAGCAGCTGCATTCAGTTGTTTAAAATATTTTGCTTTAACGGAGCATAGTGTATTTTTGTATACATTGGAACTCTTTATCTCACAATGACCCTGACCTGTTCAGGCTGGCTTCTGAAGCCGGGACCCGCCTGTCTGCTTCTGCCGGCCTGCAGTCGGTCTGTGGTAACTTCAGGAACGGTGGGTGGGAGCTGGGAGAAGAACTCGAAGACTTTGGTGCTGTTCTAGGAGTTTCTTGTGCTCAAGATTGTACTTTCTCCAGAGGAAAAGGAAAAGGATCCAAACTAAATGCCCTGCCTTCACACAGAGTATGAGAATGCTGCTGCTTTGGGAGGAATGAAAAATGAGCACAACAGTAAGAGAACATAAAGGTAACAGATTCTTGGGTAAGTCCGTCAAATCATTACACTCATGCAAGAAATACAGGTTTTGTAGGAATAAAACTGTTAGAACGACTGGTCGATAGCTCTGAAACAGTCGACCAGGTGCCTCGGAGCTGTGAGGAATGAGTGGAAGGCTTCTGCGTATCTCATGAAGCCTGTCCATTGCCATGTCCAGGCAAGTGCACGTGTTTAAGGAGTGCAGCCAAGGTGTGCACCTTCTCCCTCATTAGCAGTGCAAATCAAATCCCCAAATGCACCTGCACTTCCTCGGTGTGCTCTCCCCCAAATTTCTTTGCCTGTAGGAAGTCCTACTTAGCCTTTAATGCCTCAGACATAGCCTTTTTGATGGTTGGCACTCATTGTTTGCTACTGATTTAAATAGAAAACAAAGATTTTGAGTTTTACATATTTCTCTTACTATCAATGAAGACAACTTTTTGGATTATTCAATTTTCTGAATTAAAGCAGATCTCTTGAGTGTAGAAGATAGCTACAAAGCCGTCTGCTAAAAAGTACTGAGCATGGACTTTGTGGCATAGTGCAAAGAGCACTAGCCTGGTGGTTAGGTCACATAGGTCCTTGTCCCACTCATCATGACTCTTCTCCTACTACTTTCAGTTAAGCATGTTGCCTGTCTGGTCTATGCAAATAGAAACTTGGTAAGTTACATATTACATAGCACATTTGGGCTACTCGTCTTTCCAACTAGACTGTGGTCATCAAGCGTGATTGTCCTTGCTTTAAAATGTGCTGGGCTCTAAGAAGGGACTGAGATATTTAATGTTTGAATTTATTCTAATGAATTGAATTCCATTTTTTCTCGTGTGTGAATTAGGAATAATAATCCTTGCTCTGCATATTGCTTGTCTTGTCCTGTGGCACATCATTTCATGTGAAGATAGATTCAGGGGAAAATCCCACGAGACACTGTGTACATGGAAAGATTTAAACCAGAGCCTTTGTCCCAGGAGGAACAGCTGAGACGTGACTCCAAGAAACTGAAGGGAAAGCAGTCTCCCGTAGGTTGAATAATGGTGTGTTGGGCCAGCTCCAGAACCTGAATGTTGAAGTCTCACACGCTGCACCAACTTCACTGTGACAGTGCTGGAGACAGAGGTCACCCTTGTCTCTGCATTCCCCTGGAGATATCTGCGACCGAGGCTGAAATATGGAAAGGCTGTGCCCTCTCTTAGAGATAGGACCATGGCATCTTCACCTGCTAGGAAAGGGCTCACCACTTTGATCCATACTGTTGCTTGAGTGCTCAACAACTTAGTATTAAGCAAGAATGTGCTCCTCTTTCAATTTGGAAGAACTGATACCCAGCAAAATGAAGTGACTCACCCCATATCATCTGATATCCAAGAGCTTCTTAGGGTCAGAGCCAAGATCAAAATCCAGGTGGGCTGATTCCCAGGTCCAGCCATGCTTCCTTCCCAACATAGTGCCATGCACTTGAGCAGATACCGGAAGGTCTGGCTCCCTTCACGAAGACCCTCAGCATCTATCGGTGGAAGTCAAACAGCCCATGTTGACTTCACATGAGCCACCTCATCACATCACCAGGCTCCCGCATCTGCTTGGTGTCTAGGTTTACTTCCAGAGAAGCACACGTGAAGAGAGTGTGCTCTTCCAGCCCCCAGAGCAGCTGTTCTACCTGAAGGTTTATCTTCTCTCAGCAGGGTCATTAGCATACGGTTCCTGCCCTAAAGTCTTTTCTGGGGTGGGTTGGGGCACTGAAGGAATCCTGCTAACCGTCTTCCTAGGGAAAACCCCAGCTACATGTAATCTCAGTTCTGACAACTCATCTTTTCCCTCCTTCCATAAATCTTAAATTGTTATCCTAGTATTGGCAATAAAATTGCTCCCATGTCCCTCCCCAGAAAATAACAGGCGTGAATAAGCAAATATTTTGGATGCTTTAACATTCTTTTATTGATTTTCAGTCCAAATGGAGTGTTACCCAGATGTCCACGACCCTGGTCTAGAATGAATGGCAAGTAGCATTCACCAAGCCATTCTCTGTCCTCTAACCATGAGTTCTTGCACATGATAATCGTATGAAGTAAAATTTTGAAAATTAATTTAAAGTTGCCTATTTTGAAGTATATGGATTGGTGTATTTGCAGGCATTGAAAAGGTATGATCCAAATTTAGCATGTGATATCTTGTATATCACCGGTTTATCAGAAAGTTTGAAATGGATTTTTTTTTTTTTTAAAGATTTATTTATTTCTCTCCCCTTCCACCCCCCACCCCAGTTATCTGTTCTCTGTGTCTATTTGCTGCGTCTTCTTTGTCCGCTTCTGTTGTTGTCAGTGGCACGGGAATCTGTGTTTCTTTTTGTTGCATCATCTTGTTGTGTTATTTCTCAGTGTGGTGGCACCATTCCTGGGCGGGCTGCACTTTCTTTCATGCTGGGTGGCTCTCCTTAGGGGGTGCACTCCTTGTGCGTGGGGCTCCCCTACATGGGGGACACCCCTACGTGGCAGGGCACTCCTTGCACGCATCAGCACTGCGCATGGGCCAGCTGCACACGCATCAAGGACGCCCAGGGTTTGAACCGCAGACCTCCCATGTGGTAGATAGATGCCCTAACCACTGGGCCAAGTCTGCCGCCCGAAATGGATTTTTTGATAGACATGCAGAAGCATAGCATATAAAACCGCCTGCTTTGTAGCAGTTTAGGTTGCCTAACTTTTGTGATGATCAATATGTTAAATCTATTCACTCAGGATCCTGCTTTTTCTGACTCCTTTCTATTTCTTAGTAGTGTCATGTGCACAAAATGCATTCCAACGTTCCATAATCTTTTAAATAAATATGGAACACCCAATATGTGCAAAACAGTGCATCAATATTATAGAATGCATTTAATCTTATAAATATTTTCATATGGAAATGTAATTATGGCCAATGTTATTAATGTGTTGTGTGCTTCATTTACTGCCATTTAACTTGAACCAATTACAAACTATTATAGAAGTGTGTATTAGAAGCTGAGTGACGACTGGTATTCTGTGTTCTAAGAGGAGCACATGAGGAGCCTAAGATTCAGCGCCTACTTTTGAGGACTGTACCATCTATAAGGGCTGATAAGGCTTAGATTAGGGTAAGAGGGAAGCTGACCTGATCAATGCCCCATGGACATTCCAGCCTTATGATTAACAGCAGAGCTGAGTGCAGGGGCACCTTTCATCATTCAGGCTTCCGTGAGTTTGCTCCTGGCACAGGGATGTCTCTTTATCATCAGCCGACAGAGCATGAAGGTTGAGGGAGAGGAGCGGACCCCTCCAGCGGTGGCTCAGCTCCGAGGAAGGCCAACAGTATGCCTCCCCACCATGCGTGCTCCTCACAGCTTCTCTTCCAGAAGGCCATGACTATTGGCTCTGCTAAGCTGATCTGAAACAGGCCTCAAGCCCCCTGAGATATCTAATGTTATATTATTATTTAGATAAACAATAATGTGAAATGTCTAGTGTCTATACTGTACAGTTCCTTGTCAGGGATTCTTGCACCAGTGTTTCCATTACTAAGAACCGGGATACATTCCATATCTAAGGGAGCTCTCTGTGCTGTTCTTTCCTTCCTTTGCTTCAGGTCTGGGCCGGCCCTGCCCCCTCATCTCCAATGACTGCCCCTTCCTCCTCTACTTCTGATTAGAGGGTCTGCTTCTCTGAGGTCAACAGGTAGAGTAGGATATAGTCCTCTCCCTCTGCCCTTTATTTCCCAATTGATAAGCCTTGGGAGCTGTGTTCTAGGGGTTTACCCCTGTGGGAAAACAGGTGACAAAAATAAGAAACTCTAGGAAATGTGCCACCAAGGACATCCCAACTTCTCAGGGCCACTCTCTCTGGTCTGACTCCTTCGGAGAGGACAAGACTTTGCCTTGGTTCTCTTGAGGGTGACAGTCATTGCTCCCCTCCCTTGCCCATCTTCCATCTTACCTTTGGGAAGTCTTCATGGACCTTTTCTGCCTCACTGATGCTTTTCGTAAGCCTGATGTTGCAATATAGATGGGACATGTCTAGGAATCATATTTTATGAAGGTCAAGATCAGAGGAGAGGGACTGGTTGCTTAGAGGAGATGGAGCTATTCCTCTGAACACCATTTATTGAAAGCCTGCTGTGTGCCAGAGATGGGTTTGGCAATGGCTGGATGAACAGGACAAGGTTTTTGTTCCCCAGGAATTTTTAGATATGTGGTAAATATGTAAAAATAACAAGTAAGTGATGAAGTAAGAAATTTGAGTTTTAAATCTGGAGAACAGAAGCCTGGGAGTAGGGGAGGGAGCGGGGGGTGGGATAGATGTTCTCAAATAATGGTAGCCGTCTTGGACAGCAGGCGCGCCCCCAGGGATGCCAAGAGCTAAGCCAAAAACTAGGTCCCATGGTTAAAAGGAACAGAGGCATTTTTTCTCCACTTGATATAGTGAACGGCTTCCTAATGATCAGAGCTACTTCATACTGAAGTTGGCTAGTGTGGTGTGGTGAATGACATGTCTGGAGTAGCCGTGACAGCCCTTCGGGACACGTGGGTGTCAGTAGAGTCCCAAGACGAGCCCCATCTGCCTGGGCTGTGTGTCACTACCATGTGCTGGCCTGGATTCTCAGAACTACAGAGGCTGATGGGAAACTACTGAACCTCAAAGCTAACAGCTCACTCATGATTTTTCATCCTGGTTTTTTCACCTTAGTGCCTGCATTTGGAAAGTAGCACTTTCCTGAAGCGATGTCAAGCATCTCGGAAAGGAGTGTTCTTCTCACCTCTGTTCAGCCCTCCTTTGGTGAACAACCTTGTTTCTTCCCCCGTTTTGACTCAGTGTTTCGCACTGTTCTTTTTTTAAAATTTTTAAATTTTTTGTTTTTTTATTATTGTTTCTTAAAGATACATAGAGCACAAAAAATGTTACATTAAAAAATATGAGGTTCCCGCATACCCCACACCTCCCCCCACTCTCTCACATCGACAACCTCTTTCATGACTGTGGCACATTCATTGCATTTGGTGAATACATCTTGCTGCATCAGGTCTCCATGTGCGCGACGCCACTCCTGTGCAGGCTGCACTTTTTTCATGCTGGGCGGCTCTCCTTACAGGGGACATGGGGGTCCCTACACAGGGGACACCCCTGCAAGGCACAGCACTCCTTGCGTGCATCAGCACTGCGCATGGGCCAGTTCCACATGGGTCAAGGAGGCCCAGGGTTTGAACCACGGACCTCCCATGTGGTAGGCAGATGCCCTATCCATTGGGCCAAGTCTGCTTCCCTTTGATGTCTTCTTGATGGCAATTTTCTTGTTATTACTGTGTATATTTGTTGGATAAATTAAGTTAACTCTTCAAGAAACAGCAACATTTTAACATGATTAAAAACCAAATAAATACATTTTATAGCAATTAGGATAAGAAAACTTTTAAAAATTTATTAACTAGAGTTAATTAGTTAACTCACTTTTAAAACTGCACCTTAAATTTGAATATGTAATACATTTACATGGTTTAAAATTCAATACAAAAGACTATACACAATAGATTTCTACTTGTCCCCACACTTGTCCCCAGTCACCCAATTCTCTTTTCCAGAGGCAGCCAAAATTCTAAGTTAGTTTCCTGTGTATCCTATCCATCTTTCCAGAGATAGAAGAATTTGTTTTAAATCTAGTAAAAAAGAAATGAAAAGAGCCAATAGGTGATATAGGAGAGACTTTTCAGTGGTATGCCATAGCCAATTTAAACATCAGTAAATCATTATAAATACACCTATTTTATATTTTCCACCAGCAAAATATCATTTCAGGACATTACTGCTTGCAAAAGATTCTATATAACACTGGACATTTGACTTTTAAGTGGACAATACTAAACAACAGAATACAATAGTGTTCATTCACTTAATTGCTTGTATGTGCATTTTGCAGCTAACATGCCCTGTAGGCACACACACTGCACGGGAGTCAGACAGGCACTTTTCTTTATGGTTCAAGCCAGTAGCTGGTAACATCAGCTCTTAAAAATGTCCAAATAAATCATTTCATTCATACGGCATGGCAAAGAATTGAGTCTCAAACACATGCTAATTCAAATACTTGAGCAGATCCAAAGCTTTGTAAGAAAATATAGGCCAAACAACCATGCCCGGTGATGTCTGTCTAGTCTAATTCCACAGCAAAGTGAAGTGGAATTTATCTGGATAAAAATATAAAGTCAGACTGTGAAGGTTTTTTTATTTTTTGAAGGACTAATTTAACTTTATTTTTCAATATCAATGCTTAAACTCATAATAAAAGCTCCGTGAAAGGGTGCATAGGCTTGCAAAAATTCTATTGGGAAGACAAAATTTGGAGGATCACTGTCGTAAGCTATATGTACACGAATCCCAGCCACTTCAGCCTCTGAGGGGACATTGAGATTTTCACTCTGGTCTATAAAGGGGAGGAGCTACTGATGGGGAGGGTGAGATTGGGGAAGCCGGGCAGAATCAGAGCAGAGATGAGGCCTCTACTTGATTTGGTCCCATAATTATCCTCTCCTGGTGGTTGGGTCTGTTTTGCTGTTCTGCCCAAGTTTGGTTTAGACCAGTTTACAGCTCCTTACAAGGCAGACAGAGAATCAGGAAGCCAGTGAAGCTTAGGGACTTTCAACTTCCAACCTGAACTACCCCCAAGTGACCCGAGCTGTCCCGCTAGGCATCATGGCTCAGAACAGCCAGGGTCTGCTGGTGGGGCGATCTTTGCTCTCTCCTTTTCTCTTCCCCACTGTCTGTAAGCCTATTCGAGTACACATGGGCACTGCTGGGTCCTGCTGATTTCACTCAAATTTAAAATAATTATTAAATACAAAGTAGAGAAACTTTAGATTGGTCTGCCATAGGTGGGGAATCTTATTCTATTAAGGATATTTTTTCCACTTTTGGGAGGCTGCATTCTCTCCTCAGGTGGATGTGGGGGGACATGGGACTTGTTTTGCAGCAAAGATGCTGAATCTAGTTCTTCATTGTGAGGACAATCTCAAATGCTTATGAAACATGAACCATTTCCATGCATGGTGACTAATTTCATTTAATTTTATATTTTGAGGGGATTCTCATACCATTTTAATCATCATCACCATGTTCCAGGTTCCACATCAGTGTCTGAGTCAGTCTCTGAGCAGTTGGCCATTTCTCAGCAGCTGGAACTCTAGAGGTGCAGCAAATGGTTTGGAGGTCTTTGCAGCTCACTCTACAGTTGTTATTTGGAATGGAGCAGAGTCTGTTGGTCTTAGTCTACTATAATGGTTGACACTATTGGCTCTTCTCACCCTCTTCTGCCTTCTTGAAGCAGTTTTAGCTTAATGAGAGGACATTATTCTTGAATTCATGTGAAGCAGCCTTTTTACCCACTTGTCTATCGACAGCAACAAAATGACCTGCCACTCCTCCTCATCTTCCCATGTTCAATTCTGGTGCACACATGCAGAGAGGGGATGTTTCCTCCAAGTCATTCTCCATGGCTACCCCCATTTGGTGGATCGTTCTATTATTTCCCACTCTTCACCATTACCTGGTATTTTGGATGTGTTACCTCTCATGTGGGAGATCCCAGGTTTGGTTCCCAGTGCCTCCTGGAGAAGGTGAGCAAACAATGAGCAGACAGATGAGAGAACCATCTTCAAGCTTGGAAATAATCAGAAGGTTCTAGGCTTGCAGAACGATAGCCCCCTCAAAGTATTAGAGTTGATGATCAGTAACAGTAACATTATTTTGTCACCACAAGAAGTGTTTTTCATCCCCGACCTTCAATCAGCTATTGCCAAACAGAAGACTTAAATTTCTTGCTCGATTTTCTCCTCTTAGATGAGCATCTCCAAAATCAGGCTTTTTGAGCATTCAAAATAGGGAGGGACCAATGACGTCTCGGGTACACAGAAGAGAAAGTAGTAAAAGTATGACAAAGTCGTCGAGACAGAGAACTGAGATAGGGTGTTTGAAGGTCCAGGCTAGGGATTTTTCTAGGACACCCAGGGGCACCCCAGTTCAACCTGAAGATACTTGGAAGATCCTCGTCTAGTATCTACTGAGCCACTCGCCGCCTCGCACTGTTCTTAATCACACTTTCTTTGCTCCTGGTAAATTGCCCCCAATCCCAAGACTCGGGCAAGGGGGAGGATTGATAAATATTTTTTATTGGAGAGCTATATTCCCTAAACTTCAGTAACTTTGTAGAGCAAGATTCATCATAAGTGAAGCTATTGAGATATTAGTAAATATGAATGCTCACTCTTTCTCACCACTGCTTGGAATTTTACTGATTACACTTGGGAACCACATAATTGTGTAATTAATCTTGGGGATGTCAAAATGGGTATTTTAAAAAGTAATTTTCTTAGGGAAATAATACATAACTCATTATTTTTTACTGTAATTGGTATTCATGCTCTCTTAGTTTATAGGTATAAACACTGCCAGAGATGGCCAGTATCGGCGCCATGTATTATTAAAATGGTTTAATTTTTCAAACACATCTTCCATTCAATTTCTCATTAAACGAGGCATTGTAAATTCTGCTGTCAGGGGATACAAATAACATGATTATGCAATACTTGCCTTATACAAAGTCCTCGTGGCTATGCTGATTATCTGCCGAAAACGCTGAATTCATTCTTTATGGAAAAGAACTTTAAGGTACAGCTATCAAAACTACCAAGAGAAGCTGAAGTCCAAAAGCTTTGATATTTTCTTTGCTATTTCATCAAGGAATAGCATCCAGGGAAGAACATATACCTACAGTCAAATTTTCCTTACCTGTTGTCTTTGAAAAAAATGTATGACTTATTTGAGGACTACTATCCTTTGCCTAACACACATGCAGATGAATGAATGGATAAACGAGTGAACAAGGATGGGTAAGGGGAAAAGACTGACATGGGTGAACTGCAGGAACAAGAGGTGTGGGGGTATGGGCACCCTAGGCTTCCCATGCCCTCATGCACATGCACGGTGGCCTGCTGTTTACACAGAAGGAAGCACTCCGTGGAGATTTCAAGGGGTAAGGTCATGGAGATGTACCTCCATGCACTAGGCTATGCATAGGCGAGTAAGACAAGACCCACTGTTGAGGAGCTCCTGGTTTTCCATGCAACTGGACATTCAACCAAAATAATTTTGACACAGTGTTCTTGCAAGTGCCTGTAAAGTGCTATGTGCTCCTAAGAAGATATCACCTCATCCTCCTGTGGGAGTACAGGAAAGCTTCCCAGAGGAGGGGAGAGCTCAGCTGGGGCCTGAAGTGTAGAAGGAACGTGCCTGGAGGAGCACAGGCTGCCAGGACTGAGAAGCCATCAGGTGCAAAGTCATGCAGGTAGAAATGGACCTGGCTTTGCAGGAATCGGAATTAAGCTCTATGGAGCTAGGATTCAGGGTCCATGGCAGTGGTGGCCTGTCCTTGCCCCAATACGGTGGGCAGTTGAAAACGGCTGGAAGGTATGAAACCGGGAGAGGTGAAATCAGACCATTTCTTGTCAGGTCACTCTGGCAGCAAGGTGAAGGGCAGCTGGGAGGACACAGGGCTAGAGGGAAGACTCCGTTTAGCACAGAACCGAGAAAATGGAAAGAAGGTGGCTCATTGGAAAGTGATATACAAGATTGGATTCAGGGAAGCAGAGGTGGCTCAATGTGTCCGTCTACCATATGGGAGATCCAGGGTTCGATACCCAGGACCTCCTGGCCCGTGTGGTGAGCTGGCCCAGGCACAGTGCTGCCATGTGCAAGGAACCCATGCCACGCAGGGGTGTCCCCCAGGCAAGGAGTGCACCCCGCAAGAAGAGCTGCCCTGCGAGAACAACGCAGCCCGCCCAGGAGTGGCGCTGCACATGCGAAGAACTGATGCAGCAAGATGATGCAACAAAAAAGAGACACACATTCCTGGGGCTGCCTGAAAAGAATGCAAGTGGACACAGAAGAACACACAGTGAATGGACACAGAGCAGGCAGCAGGGGGCAGGGGGAAAGGGAAGAGAAATAAATAAAATCTTTAAAAAAAAAGATTGAATTCAATGGGGTTTGAGTAGATTGGAGATAGTTTTGAGACATAAAGGAAGGGAAGTGGAGACTAGGACCAAAGGTAGATTTACTAGGTCATTCGTGAAAGTCATTGCAAGGGGAGCAAGATTGGAGAATGGTGGAGGTGCATTCGAGGGGGTGTGCTGCATTTGAATTGCTGATGAAATCCAGGCAGAGCTATCTAGCAAACAGTTGCTCATAACTGGAAAATAAGAGATGCACAATTCTCCCTATGACTTTTAAAATGCTTGATGTTGAAATAATTTTAGATGTATGTTTTTTAATTTTGAAATAATTTTAGATTTATAGAAAAGTTGCCAGATAGCCTTTGCTCAGGTCCCCTAATATTAACATCTTACACAATCAAGGTACATTCCTCAAAACTAAGAAAATAGCCTTAGTACATGAATAACTTAACTACAGACTTTATCAGACATTGTCAGTTTTTCCATGTCTTTTTTCTCTTCAGCATCCCTTCAAGGATACCATATCGCATTTGTCATGGCTTCTCAATCTTCTACAGTTTGACAGCTGCTTGGTCTTGCAGTTCCTGACCTTGAAACTCTTGGAGAGGAATTATCAGGTATTTTGTAGAATGTCTGTCAGTTGGGTTTGTCCTGTGTTTGTTCATGGTTTTACTGGGGCTAAGGTTTGGGGGAAGAAAATCTCGGAGGAGAGGTGCCGTTCTCAGCAGGTCATTTGAGGGAGTATCTGGCATCAATATTCTCTATTTGGGGTGATGTTAACCTTGATCACTTGTCAGTTTCTTCTACAATAAAGTTACAATTTTTCTCTTTCCATATCCTATTCCTTTGACAAGGGTCCCTGAGTCCTGCTCCCTCCCCCAAGGGAGAGGGAATTAAGCTGCACTCTGGTTTTTTTAAAGCTATAAAGGGTAAACATAGGTACAATTATTCAAATAGTAATCATGATAACAATAATTCTATTTTTAAAAAATCATTATTACTGCTTTTTTTCAGTAAAGGTCTAACAGAGGTTATTGGTCACTAAGAAGGCACTACAAAGAAGTTTCCTGAAGAATTCAGGAACTCAGACCAAGTATCTTTTTCTGCCATTTGCTTAAGACTCCTCAGAAAGAAACTTTCTTCAGGCATTTGATGGTATTTTGTGGAATGTCCTTGAATTGGGAATATTCTACAGAACAATGATTCTGTGCTCAGTCATGAGAACTCATTCCAAAGCTAGTCATTTTGGACATGTAAAATTCTTTTCAAAATAGCCTACTAGAGGTCAAGACGTCTGCCAAAAGGCTGGCATGATTATACCCCTCAGGGAAAGTCTTAACTGGGAGAGGCCAAACACTAGGAATAAACGAGCGATTAACAAGTAAAACCAATCTCTGGGGAGGGCTGCTTCGGCTAGCTGGATTCTGATCTGAAAGTTTATTCACTTCCACAAGAGTACTATGTGTTCATAGAATAAATATTTTATGAGCTATGGCATATGTTCAGACCAAGAATTTGAGTAATAAAAACTTAATTTCAAGCTGAGTGTAAATACAAGTTTGCCCAAGTTTCTAAAGTAATAACAAACATTCGTATGGCTTCCGGGCACCATAGATGATTTATAATGTTTAAATATCTGAAATGTTCTCTCTTTGTTAATAAGTGCTGGCTCTTTCTTCCTTGTTCCTTCCTTAGCATATTGTGCTGTGCTGGAATTCCACTGCAGGGGCAGCCAAACCTTCCAAACGTGCTTTGCTCAGTGGTGAGGAGCAAACGTCACATATGACTCGGCTGCTCAGCTGGCTCGATGGGAGAAGCAGCAGGAAAAGCTCGAGCGGGAGCTGCTGAGGCTGCGGCAGCCTCTGGCTCCTCTGAGTGCTTCAGCCAGGCTCAGGACCCGCGACTTCAAGGACAAGGTCAGGGATTTTCTTGTAGGACTCGCATGCCCAGTGGAGAATCGGGCTGGGCCGTCAATCCTGTCCCGAGCATCCATGACTGGCAGCTCCTTGCCGGAAAGCAGATAATTCCATTTGGGTTGAAAAGCCATGATCTGATGGCAAACCCATCTCAGCTTAGCCAGTCCCTCTTACCTCGTTTTGCAATGCCACCTTTTAAGCTAATGAGAATTAGATTCTATGTGTGGAATCCACTGACCTGATCACCACTTTTTTTTTTTTAACAAATACATCTTTAGGAAAAAAAATTTCTTTATTGAAGTCCACTTTTTACTTTTTATCAAAGTCAAACTGCTCATAGGTAGAATACTACAAAGAATCTGCAATTAAATAAGCTGGCTTGAGTAGTGCCTTCTCAACCTTCCAACTTCAGGAAGGTTATAAATGACATGACATTGGAGATGCTATTTGTCCTGGGCCTGGAAGGATCAGCCGGGGGAAGAGCAGAGTGTGCAGACGGAAGAAGTTTGAAAATGCTGGCACCTGCCTGTAGAGGGAAGTGGTCAGAGATGAGTCAAAACTGAGGGTGTGGCAGGTGGCAGCGTGCCGAGGGTCAGGCTGAGAAGTCTGGAATTTATCCTATAGGACATGGATGGCATTTGAGGTCTCTGGGTATGGCAGGGCGCCAGTGTTTCTGTTTTAGGAGGGTGGTCCTAGAGGCAATAGGCGGTGCGGCCAGGGGAGGCAAGCCTGAAGGCTGGGAGACCAGTGTGAAGGCCACCGCGATAGTCCAGGGGGAGCGAGCGCGTAGAGGGAGTGGAGAGGAAGGATGGCTCAGCAGGCTTCCCATTACTTCCTGGATGTCGTAGAGTGACTGTGGGCCGCAGAGTCGTGGAGGAAACATCAGAGCAAAGGGGGAGGACGGTCAGGGCTGGACAATGAAGTGGATGGGATGGAGCATCCTAAGAAGACCTCCTGGCCTCCGACTCGCTGCAGTTGTTTGAGCAGAAGACAGGAAGAGTTGCAGGTTTCAGAAGAAAGACGTAGGATGAAAATCAGTGGCAAATGGAGTATGAGTCTCGCCCCTTCTAAGAGGGCTGGGAGGAGTACTTCCTCTTTCCTCCGTCCCCACGTGTGGGATGCTAGGGCAGATTTTCTCTGAGGGCCCTTTTGGCTCTAGCATTTGAACCCCATGTCTTCCAGAAGGTTCTAGATGCTCACATGGTTCTCTGAGTTTCTCAAGGTCTACAAGAAATCTCTGCTGCTCTTGCATGATTTCAGACTCAGAGATAAACTCCCACAAGGGCATTTTTATCAGAGATTTTCAAGCACTGAAAAAATTCCGCATGGAGGGAAAATAACCTCCTGCTTTGGGGAGCATAATGAAGAAACTTGAACATTTCCAGTTAATATTAATAGTTTTTTATAAGCTATGAGTAAGTAAATGCAGGGTGAGATAGTAGAGAAGAAACACGTGCTTCCCTGGGGAAGTAGTGCTTTAGTGAGCCTGTCAGAACCTGCCAATACCCCCTTCAGAAGGGCACAGGTGGGCATGTTCAGCTCTGAACTCTCGGCTGACACGGGGCTGTCTGGTCAGATTGTGTCACTGGCTCTTTCATCCATTTGTGCATTAATTTGTCAAGTATTTATTGAGCATCTGCCTTAAACCAGATTCCCTGCTGGGTCCTAGGACACAGATATCATTGCCCATAACTTTAAAGAATTTCCAATTCAGGGAGAGGCTCGTGTGCAGTTAATTACAATGTCATCCGGTAGGTCTGATGTTAGGGACACACGCGCCCTTCACTTCCTCAGCTCTTGCCTTGTTATGACACATGAGGGTGACTGAGCAGCTTCTGCTCCAGGGGCTCTGCCTGTGCTGGGGAACAAGAGGAAACACCTGAAGCATGTTGTGTCCTACAAGTTATCCTTTTAGGACTCAGTGACTAAGACAGGGTTTAGGTGACTTTCCT
Organism: Dasypus novemcinctus; assembly: GCF_030445035.2. Classification (NCBI taxonomy): domain Eukaryota; kingdom Metazoa; phylum Chordata; class Mammalia; order Cingulata; family Dasypodidae; genus Dasypus; species Dasypus novemcinctus. Next base: position 8,401,439 of record NC_080697.1, read on the forward strand.
CCGACCCTAATGGTAAGTGTAAAAACTGAGATGTGACCTTGATGTCTGACTCCGAAGCCCATTTATTTTTATTTATGTTTCTCTTTTCCTGCATGGCTTGGAGATGCGGTCTGAACACCAACACCCACCCTGGCTCCCAACCCCAAGGTGGCTGAAGAGCTGCTCAGACATCTCCTGCTGCCCTGGTTTTCTCCCCTGACCTTCCACGCCCGCCGCCATCACCTGTCACCTTAGGAGTCGCTCTCTGGGCAGGAAGGAAGGTCTTCAGTGGGTGGTGGTGCCTGCCAGGCCTTCACCGGGTGGCCTGAGCTCCTTTAAGCCATTCCCAGGATGAGGAGCCCCTGTAAATTTAACCTGCAGGGGTCAAAACAAGCCAAAGAAAGCAGCTCAGAGCTGCTTCCCTGCTTTAGCACACTGCTTCTGCCAGCCCGGGTGCCATGTCCTGAGCAGGACTCCCGGGACCCTTCTCTGACGTGCGTCACTGGCACGGGCTTTTGTAGAAATCCCTGAGACTGTAAGACTTGGATGTCAGCACGTCCACGATGAAACCATGAACTCAGTATAATCTGGATTCGAAGCCCTGGCCCCTGTGTCTGAGGCATCTTCCTCCTCTGATGGCACCATCCCAGCCTCCAGCACTGCCCATGGGCCAGTGGCCTTGTGTTCTCTTCTCCCTCCCCATCTCCACGTTTCTTTTCACTGAAGTCTCCAGTGTGTCTCGCAGCTCGGTTGTTGACAAGCTTAGACCAGCACTGTGACATAAACAAAGAGCTCAGTGTCCCCGATCCTCATTCCCTTACCTGTAAAATGGGGTCAGGGCACCCACCTTGAAAAATGAGATTAGGTTGGAGAGTTGACTGGCACGGTCCTGCGGTATTGTGGTGACCGATACATGGCAATTCTTCCAGCAGTCCTGGCTATTTACTATGAGTCCATAAGATATTGAATTACTGCTCATATTAAACATTCAGCTTTAACTTTCAGCTTTGGAAGAGGATGCTTCATTCTCGGTTAAGCTCTTTTCAATATCATGGAAATTGTTTTGGACAGGGTGATCCTTCCTCTTGCTCTGGAAATACCAAGTGCTCAAGAAGTGCCTGATTGTCCCAACTCCAAGCGCTTCTCCCCTGAAATGCTGAGAGCCTGAGCATGGAACTGGCCTCTCGCTCCACTCCTTTGCCTCTCCACTGCCATGCCTCAGCAGAAGGCCATTGCCAACTGCAGCTCCATCTAAGGGACACAGGGAGAGTGGAGAGGCCCCCAGAGGTTCCTGTTAAGGTCTTCCATCTCTATTGGGGCCAAAATATGGAGACCAAGCAATGCTCAAAGAGTGCCTGGCCCTGGAGTACTGAGTGATTTAGAGGCAAATATCATAAGAACATTCACTTAATTCAGGCAGCAAACATGGACTGGGAGACTCTTAGTACCAGGTGCTGAGCTAATAACTGGGACAGAGGAGCAAGCTGGATATAATGCCTGCCCCTGAGCAGCTCACAGTCTTTTGCAGGAGGTAGATAAGTGAAAAGGGATTCACAGTGCTTTGTAGTGAGTGGTTGGAGAGAGTCAAGCCTAGCACACCAATGCATGGGCAGAAGAAGGCCTTCTAACCCAGAGGAGACCTACAAGAGAAGGGGCATTGGCTAGGTGCCTTGTCACCTTGTCACAAGAACATTTCAGGAAGAGGTAAAGCCACAGAGGCTAGATGTGCAGAATTGCTGGAGCTCAAGGTTCACATTGGTGAACGTCAAAAGCCGTAGAGAGTAAGCAAGGCTACGTTTCCCAGAACCATACACGCCATGATAAGGAGGTTGGATCTTTTCTGAGCATGGTGAGGTGTTACTGAAAGACTCTAACTCATTCATTTATTCTCTTCTTCATTCCTTCATTAGCAATGTGTGTTGAACAACTACTACACAGATTCAGTGCAGAATGGAAGTTAGGAGCAAGGACTCTGATCCAAACTGCTTGGGTTCAAATCCTGTTTCTGCTACTGACAAGTTCTGTGGCCACAGACTGTTATTTCATCTCTTCTTGCCTCAGTTTCTTCATTTATAAAATGGGGATAATGATAGCACCCAGCCCCAGAAATATTGTAAAAATTAATATATATGTATATATACAGCATTTAGAACTGGCCAGCCTTGTGGTAAACGTTCATTAAGTGTTAGCTACTGTCATGTGTCTGACAAGTCCCTGTGCCAAGCACTGAGTGACACCATCCCTGCCCAACACAAGCAGGTCCCATGGAGAAGGCAGACACTGCTGTGAGAAGAGGCACGTCCAGTACCGTGGGATGTGTGCCGTGGTTGGGTTGCTGTGGAAGCACATGGGAGAGGCTGCCAGCTTAGATTTGGGAGACTAGAAGAGGCTTGGGAAGGAGATGCCTCAGCTGGGACCTATGAGAAAAGCAGACATTAGCTCCCCTCAGAAGAGGGTGGGGCAGAAAAGTCCCAGGGCCAGGCATGGAGACATGGCACTTTGGAGAGTTCCCTCTAGTTCTGGCAGCATGTGCATGGCTGGACAGAAGGGGCGGCATCCACAGTGAGAGAAGAGCAGGTTTTCCATGGGGACCACTGACAGCTCTGGGGCAGGTGGGCTGGAGGTTGTCATCCGTTTTCACAGATCTAAGAAATAAACCTCCTGGACTTCTGCAGGTGCTCAGCAAGGGCCTGAGCCAGCTTCACCCTGCTTCTCCTCATTCCTGTCCACTGGTTCTCAAATCCCCCAGAGATGTCCTGCCCATGTGTTTTTAGTTGACTTGCAGACATGATGATGCTGTGGAATTTGATAACTAAGGACAGGCGAGGACCTGCTCTTTGACTAATTCTCCTTCACACTATACGCATGTGGTCATGTTCTCCTGTTCACAGAACATCAGAAGAACATGTGCTATGGGTGGACCAGTTCCCAAACCTCAAAGGCCAAAGATTAAGAAGGAGACCCACCGATGACCAAAGGGCGATGGTAGTTTTAGAAATGGAAGTGTAGTGTTGCCCTAATGATTCTTTTGAGAGTTTCTCTTCTCAGTAGCCCAGAAGTTTTCTACTAGCTTCTCCTCGTTGTCATGCTCCTGGTTGTTGCGTGGGGTCTGAAAATGGTGTGGCGGACATGTTCATGAAGTTAGTCTTTCAGGGAGCATGTTGCAATCAAGTCCCCAGAAAGAGCAAATTCAATCCAGTTAAACCCATACAAGGGTCTCTAAAAATTGGTCTGCACCCCTGGTCTTAATACTCGTCATCTGATGTCTTTTCCACCAGAACGTGTTGCTGCTTTCATCTAGAAACTGTCACACGGAGCATCTGTACTGTCAGCCCCAAGGATATGGTGGCATATCTGTCTATCCAGTTGTCAAGTACAATTGATATGTAGAGCCTTCTTAGTTAATTTGTTTAAAACATAGAGAGTGCCTTTTGGCAGCAAAGTTGGAGAGAACATATTTGTTTTGACTCATCAGAAAATGTTAATTTCCTCACATTCGTAAGGTTTCCCTTAGAGATATGTGTGACTCAGGGAAAAAGTGATTAAATCTGAGTTTACATTCCAACATCATATGGTATTTCACGGAGTCTCCTGGGAATATTTAAATAATTTATTTTTCTCCCTGAGTTCTGGCTGGTTTGGCTAGGATCTATAAATGGGTTGTGCTCCTTAGAAACCAATAATTTTTCAAAGGAAATGAAAGCCAGGCTTTACAATGTTACCATTAAGAAAAGAATCACTGGCCCACAGACCTTTGGATGACAGCCCAGCGAAGGCGATGAGCTTCCAGGCCTGTCCATTTCCTGGAGTGAACACAGGCTGTGGAGCAAGAGGATGGTCGAAATCACCCCGAGATGACTCACACTGTCATGTTTGCACGGCCAGGGCTCTCTTAACGCCACTTTGCCACTGGGCAGGTCTGTCAACAGAGCAGCCAAACAGTAACTCCCGCAGCCCAGATGGCGCTGGCGTTCACAGTGGGAGGTAGGGGAGGAGGGTGGCAGCGAGTCCCGGCTCTCCAGTTAGACTGCCCGGCCCCTTGGACAAGTAATGTGCTTTCTCTCTGCCTCAGTTAATTCATCTGTGAAATGATAGTTACGGCTGTCATGCGGGTTAATTGAAATAAAGCATTTAAACACTTTGAACAGTTTCCGACAATAAATGGTATTGCTGTTACAACAGAGTTCGCTTCAACTCTATAGACAAAATCTTAAACTGTGAGGGTTCTTGTAGCTCTGACTCCCTGTTTCATAGATGAGGAAATTGAGGCACAGGAAAAGGAAGTGATTCCATTGGAGCAGTATCTGCAATTTGCTACCTTTTCCTTCTACTTATTCAGAATAAGGACACAGAGTAAAGAAAGAAAATAAAAAAACAAGTTAATACAGGTGTCTGAGTTTTAGATTCAGTTTTTGGAAATGAATTTAATTGCTTTTTTAACTTACCATCTGTTATTCCATTTAGGTGAGTTAAAAAATTGAACGAACTATCCTAAACTTATTGTTTTGGATCTCAGTGAAAGTCTATTTTAATTAATTTTGAGTATTGAAGGTCCTGGGGTAAGCTTTCAGTCGTACTTCTGCAGAACGACCAGCCAACTTGAAAAAACCCCTTTCAGCACGTGGACCTGCGTTTCCACGTGGGGTGAAATGTAAGGCTCCCCGGGCTGGGGCCGAGGGTGGCAGTGCTGCCTGGTGGTGGGCTCCAGCTCACGGTTCCCTTGTCAGCGATCGATCAGCGCCAACAGCTTGCGAACCCTTTGGGGCGTGAGTGGGGAGTGGGCCCTTTCCCTCTCAGTAATCAGCGTGTGGCGGCTCTGGCTTGGGGTCAGCAAATCCGGGCTTTTGAAAATTACCCTTTATATTTTCTATTACTCTCTGCAGACAAATTTCCTGGTGTTGACCTTGATAAAGCTTTCGGAAACTCCACTAGTTTCTGTCTTGTGTCTGTCAGCTGCTAGTCTGAAAGATCCCCGAAATCTTCCCAACCAGGTGATGGTGGAAGAACCAGGCACAGCTCAGGGAGAGGAAAGCTCCTGGGACTCTGGAGACCTGACTTCATCTCCAGCTGTGATCCGTTAACGGAGTCAATAAACAGTTATTGAACACCAACTATGTGTCAGAATGCTGGGTCACCTCTGCACACTGGAAAGCGACTATAAAACAGTCCTTGGCCTCAAGGTGTTCCCAGTTGAGTGGGAGGAAGAGGCACGTAAACAGTGATAAGGATAAAGTGCGGTGAGACAGCCCAGGGTTTTGTGGGACCCTGAGGAGGAGCCCATTACCCAGAGTGGATGGGAAGCAAGGAAAAGATTTCCTGGGGGAGGTGATATCTAAGGGGTTCTGAAGGGTGAGTAGAAGTTTTCCAGACAAAACACGAATGGGGAAGGGATTTTTCTTACAGCAACAGTGTGAGAAAAGGGAGAGAGGAAATAGAGAGTGAATGGGAAATTTGGAAAAGCAATTCAACACTTCTGAGGCCCAGGGCATATGGGGTGAAGAGGAAGACGGGGCTAGAGTGTGTGGACTTTATTTCCCAAGTTAACATGCGTGGGCTTTGTCTGGAAGGAAACGGAGAGCCTCCAAAACAACCTGTGAGCCGATGATGAGTGTCCTGATCAGATCTGCATTTGGAAAGACCCCTGGGGTGGGAGTGGAATTGGTTCCTGCTGTGTGTCAGGGCCTGAGCTGAAGAAGCCACAGGGGGATGAAGGTGAGTGCGATGGGTCCAAGCGAGGCAGGAGGTAGAATCCCTGGGATGGGGTCCCCTCCTGCATGGGGAGAGTGGGAGAGAGAAGAGACAGGGAGGTTCCCAAGGCCTGATCTGCCACAAGGTGGGTGGAAGCTCGGTTTTGGACTAGGAGACACAGAGGAGGCAGGGAAGGGGAAGCGGGTCTTGGGGAAAACAGCGAGCTCAGGTTTCGACGGGCTGAGCTAATGCGTCTGATATGACAGCTTGTGGGGGTTTGCGCTGCGAGAGACCTGGGCTGGGAGTCGTGAACACAGAAGTGACACCCCGGCCCCAGGAGTGCACGACTCACCCGGCACAGAGGCTAAAAGCCCAGCACGTCCCCAGCCAGGGGGCCAGCGCCACGCAGTGCCTGGAAACCATCTCACCAAAGGGAGTTTTGAAATAAATGGGACTCTAGTTTACGAAGAGAAAAACCAGGGCAATTATACCGGAAGATCCGAATGCTTTCGCGGACTGAGGAGAGGCTACTTTCATGGACCGGCAAAGAGATGACTGGGTAAAAGTTGCAAAATGTGGTCCCTTATAAGGAAACCATTTTTCTTATTTCCAGAGTGGTCCAAGAGGTAGTGGGTGCTGTTCATGGAATTGCTTTCACTGAGCTGATGCCAATCTCCCAGCCAAGGGGTAGCTGGGGCTGCTGAACCCTGCCGCCTCCAAGCCACCGCAGGGACACGACTAACTCCAAGCCACCGCAGGGACACGACTAACTCCAAGCCAGCGCAGGGACTCGACTAAAACTGCAGATTCCAGAGCCCCGTGGAGCTCCTGGACAGGAATCCCCATGGTGGAATTTGTGAGTAGTTTTCCCTGCTATTTGTCCTGCCAGACTGGCACGAGTTCACGGCCCCTGTTGCATGTTGGGTGTGTCGTTGGGTATTTTTACGTGTACAAACACACCCTTATGTGCCACTGTGGGTGGATCATGAAATAAAAACAATTCTGAGTTTTTTCTAACCTTCCCAAAGGACAAGACTGTTCTGCTCCTGAGGTTTACACTAAGCTTCCCTTTATTCTCCCGCAGTGTAGTATTTTTTAGGTTGAGCATGTGGCATACCCAGGCCACGCCAAAGTTGGCACATCCTACTGCTGAGAGCTATTTGCAGGGTAAGACAGATTCCTGTGGGCAAGCTGTGCCTGTCCTCTGTGATTGGTGGGTAATTACAGATCTGTGTCCTTGTACACTAGACCCAGGCAGGGGGTGAGGGGACACACATGCCTCTTCTGAAGTTCTCCCTTCTCATCTGGTTTTCGAGCCACCTTCAAAGAGCATCTTCTCTACCATCTCACGTGGGAGCCTCCTTCAGGTAGCACAGGACTCAGATCTCAATATATGTCTTTTCTACTCATCCACAGGGCAGTCTCCTGGAAGGTAAGGACCATCTCATTTCCATTTTTCTATTGCAGTACTGACAGCATCAGCACAGAACAAAATGCAGGGTGACAGCTCGACAGTATTAGCCGGCTGATTCTTAAAATTTATTATACCAGACAAATAATATATTGAAACAGGTTCCTTTCTCTTCTAAAATTGAAAGAACATACTCAGTGATCTTGCAAACTTAAGGATGTTTGCCTGAATTTTCTATAAGAGATTGGAGCCAACAAAGCAAATTGGAAACTGCATATAAAAATGAATAATCTATTTTTTATTGAAGACATATTTTCACGTTAAACATCTTTAATACTTAACATGCATTCCTGCTAGCTTTAGAAATAAAAACATGGTTTATGGATTCAATTTAAAACCTTTCATTGAAAGGAAATCTATTTTTAATTTTCATTTTAATCACTTAAATATTTAAAGACAGTGCCTTTGTTCTCCAAACTTTCTTTTAATCACATTTGGTATGTCTACACAGCATCTTTTGAGACAGCAGGCGTTTTTATTAACAGGCTTTTGTAAAACAAATGCATTTTCAACCTCCAGTTTCGCACTTGAACTCCGTCCAAGGATTCCTGTGTTAAAGTGCCCCGAGAAATCCCTGTTTAAAAATGGATAGATAGGGAGGGGTGCAGAAGTGCTCCCATCAGTAGGTTTAAGGACGGAAGGGGTGGGCTCCTGCTTTAGCTTCTCGCTGCCCTCCCCTCCCTTCCACTGTGTGGCACTCACCGTCTCACAGGCGATCAGATCCCCGGGGCTCTGTGGCCTCCAGAGTGGGAACCTGCCGAGCATCTCCCCCTGTAGCCTGGTGGGACCCCAGGCCGGCTTGGCACGGGCTTCACATACAGTTGATCTCCAAACTCGCGCCCCCACTTATTAGCTTTGCGACTTAGGAGCTCACTTCGCGTCTCTGATATTCAGTTTCCCCATCTAAGATAAAGTCTACTCCACAAGGCCAATGTGTGTGTGAGTTAGAGATAGTACGTGTTTGGCTCACAGAAGACCCGTGACTCTTGAAAAGGTCTTGAAAGGTGACTCTTGAAAATGCTGCCTATTTCCCATGAGAAGGAGAAACCTCGTAAGGAGATGTCGTGGGGACGCCAAGGGGGACGTGGGTTTCTCCTTCATGTCTCTCTTTCCTTTAGTTTGAATCCTAAATGCTGATAAGCCTGTGAACAGTGAGCAAAACACCTGTATTCTCTTCTCCTGGGGATGCAGCTTTGCTTCCAAGAGACAGGATCCTGCACAAAAAGCCACCCTGGGCAGTGGCTATTGCTGTGGCCTCTTTCCAGCCCCAGCTAGACTGGACGCTGCCTCTTCTGGGACCCCTTACGCGTGGGATGAGGTGGAGAAGAGACTTCTAGGCAGAGGGTGATTCCAGGATGCTGGGGAAGACCCTCTTTCACCCTTACTATTGCCCTCCGTCCTCTGCTGCTGCTTTGAAAAGAGAACTGGTCCTTTCCCAGTTAGGGAACAGGGCGAAGTGGCTCCGTCCAGCGAGGAGCTTCGACTCCAGTTTCCCTTCTTCTTCCCATTGTTCTTCTGCGCAGCAAGAGCAGATCGTTACTGAAGAGCCAATTCTTCCCCCAGCTTCGGCCTTGTCCCTTCTGGGAAAAATATCTTCCTCAGTCTCCTTATTTTGTGAATTGCCTCGTCCAGGGAATAAACATTTATTAAAAGTCCACTGCATGTGGCATTGTGCACTTTATCTGATCTCTTTCAATCCCCATCATACTCTCCTTGATAAGGGACACCAGCTTCATTTTTATAGATGAGAAAAATGAGCCTGTGAGTTTTTGAGAAGCATGGCCGAGACATTGAGAGAAGGGCAAGGTTGAGATTAAAACCACTCCTGTACAACTTCAAAGTCCATATTCTTTGCATTACGTAGTGTTGCTAATCCCTTGAAGGAAACAAATGGAGTTCTCTGCATTTTCATTCTTCCAGCCCAACTCCATAATGACTTGCATTTTTGAAAAGTGGCAAAGTGACCAGAATATATGACAATTCAATCTCTCTCTTTGTTGTTATTTTTCTTTGATATAATAAACTTTTAAAAAAAGATGTTTTAGATTACAGAAAAGTTTCATTGAAAGTATGAGGGATTCCCAGATACCACCCCCCTCTCCCACACCATTCCCTATTTTTTTAAAATGTATCAGTAAAATTTATTAAGATGTATCTGTTAAAGTCATTGGTTTGAAAAATGCGCATTTAAAAAATGACTCACTTGTGGTAAGGACTAACCTATTTACAGTGATAATCTAAAAAAATAAAACCATCATTTTGACATTATCAGTACTTCACACAACTAACAAATACTGAAGGAGGCAATTACCATTGTTATAACTTTTTTAAAGCCAAAAATTTAAGCACAAATCAGAATTAAGAGAAACTTCAGAATGTTCACATTTGCATTTAGCCTTTGTTAAACTTTCAAAGATTCCACATATAACCAAACCACAACTTTGAATCAAAATGAGTATTAAAAGCCTTTGAGCCTTGTGACAAACTCTATAGAAGCAAGGCAAACAGAGTGAAGAGTAACAGCCATATATTTCTAGGAGAGAAAGCAATCACTTATTTCCTTTATCATAAAACAAAAGTCAATGTGTCAACATTTTAATAACACTAATCTAGTTATTTACTATTCAAGAATTTGCTTTTCAATTTATGTCCTTAGAATGTATCCATCCATACATTTAGATTAAATAAAATTTATACATCGAAAACATTTTGCTCAGAATGTTAAGTGTAAACCATAACTTACCAAAGCATAGTCCAAACACTATACAATAATGCACCATTTAGATTTATTTGCTTCATCTGAAAAACTTTTCTTAGAAACAGGAGTTTTGTCCTATTTCTTCAGAATAAATGTCCCTATATCTAAAACTTTAAATGGTAATAAAAAAAGACAGATCCAAATAATTCATGCTATGCATTTTCTTTCATTGGCTTTGATAAAATCAGCCATCTGGTGTTGGAGCACTATCTTCCTTCTCAGTTATAGTCTCTATAGTCCCAGAAGCAGACACAATAACCATTATTTTATTTGTTGACGCTGTCTTCTGTTACTCAGCAATAGCTATGCAAACAGCAACAATCTTATCACTTTCCAAGTCATAGTCAGAAATTGACTGTGGTGAGAAATCTGTTACTTCTGCTGAAGATTCACTCTTTTTAATCCCTGTGCCATTTTCAGGCTGTTCCTTTCTTGTCCAAGAAAGGTCTTCTTTCCATGTTTTAGGGTTCATGTATAGACGTGAAGGGCTACTTAACTTCAAATTGTTTCATCCAGTTTTTCCTTTGGCTCTCTGTGTTGTCACATTGTTCTATTGACTGTCTTCTTATCCTTTAGTTTACCCTTTATAATAATCTTCATTTCTAAACTCTTCTCCAAATTCCTCACTCTTATTTTTTCCTTTCTGGCTGTAGCACCCCTTAGTAATTCTTGCAAATCTGGTCCTCTGGTAACATATTCTATCAGTTTTTATCTGTCTGTGAAGACTTTGAACTCACTGTCATTTCTGAAGGACAGCTAGGCCAGATAAAGAATTCTTGACTGCAGTTTTTCTCTTTCAGTAACTTAAATACATCATACCACTTTCTCTTCTCCGTGGATTCTGATGAGTGTTTGGCACTTAATCATACTGAATTTCCCTTGTTTGTGATGCTTTGCTTTTCTCTTACTGCTTTCAGAATCCTCTTTTAATCTCTGATATCTGTCATTCTGAATAGTAGGTGTCTCAGGGCAGGTCTATTTGGATTTATTCTGTTTGGGTTGGGTTGCCTTTCTTGGATATTGCTATGATGTCCTTCATATAGGTTGGAATGCTTTTGGTAATTATTTCCTCACATATTCTTTCTGCCCTTTTCCATTTTCTTCTCCTTCTGGGACAACAATGCAAATGTTTGTGACTTTTGCATTGACATTCAATTCCCTGAGACTCTGTTCCATTTTTTCCATTCTCTTCTCTTTCTGTCCTTTTGTCTTGGAAGTTCAGATGTTCTGTCTTCAAAATCACTAATTCTGTCTTCTAGCAATTCAAATCTGCTCTTATGTGCCTAAAATGTATTTTTAATCTCGTCCATCATGTCTTTCATTTCCATGAGGTCTGCTACTTTTCTTTGCAGGCTTTCAAACTGTATTTTATGACCTCCCAGTGTCTTCTTAATAGCCTTTATTTCTTTAATGATATTTTCTTTAAATTATTTGAATTGATTTAGGAGAGTTGTGTGATTATGACTGGTTAATTGTATTAAATCCTGGATCTCTTCAGGACATTTGCTTTATTCTTTTGACTGGGCCATCTTGTCCTGTTTCCTAGAATGGCTTGTAATATTTTGCTTATGTTTAGGCATCTGAATATGTTGGTGTATTTACTCTGATGGCTAATTTCTTAATTGTTGTTTTTTTCCCATAGCTCTTCTTTGACATTTGGCTCAACTTATTCTAGGTGTTTAAAATTGCTCAGCTTATGTTATCAAAAAGACCAGGGACTCAGTAGTGTGGTTCAGGTCTTCTCCCAGAGGTAGGATACAAAGACGACTGAGTTTTTGTCCATGCAGTTTCCAGACAAACCAGCAGATGGTGGTAGTCAGCGCACTTTTCAAGGGAGGTGTTTCAGTCTGGGCTTTCTGTGTTCCTGTGTTCAATGTCTAAATTGGAGATCCAAAGAGGGCTCTGCTGGCAAAATTCACTAAAGAAAAGTACTCTGACTTCCCCTCCCTTTTCCTTTGAAACAGCAGACAGGGAGGAAGGTATCTGTTCCCCTCTCAGCTGACTACAGTGAGCCCATCTTGGGGGTAGGGGCAGGAAGCCTTTCCTAGCTGCTGCTAGGGGCTTGGTATTCACGTCTGTCATTTTTGCTTCTTTGTCTCTCAGTCTCTCACCCTCCTGGGAGTTGTGTAGCACTGTCCTGGTTGGCTGACCCCCAAAGCACGTGCCTCAGACAGTTTTTAGCTCCTTCTCCATTGTTTTTGTGAGAGCATTCAGCTGTGCCTGTCAATCTGTTGCTGTCTTCCCACAATCCCCATTGTTACAGTTTTGAAATTGCTAAACATTGGAGTCATTGATTTTGACTGTATCTCCAGTTTATATTTTTTAATATATCAATACGCATGGAAAGGCTGGAAATATAGCATCAGGAAAGAGCTCAGAAGCACAGTGTAGGGGAGAGAGTTCAGATTCTGGAATTAGATATACCTCTATTGCAATCGTTAACTACTTGAGCATACATGGGTCATGTGATCCATCCAAGTGTCAGGTTCTTCATATATAAGAAGGGGGCATGAGGGAATTCCTCATAGGTCTATTTTAAGACCTGTGTTATTTGGCACATTGAGACATGCATGAAATGATAGGCCTTGTTAATAATGAGACCGATTACCATTTTATTATCAACACAAGAGCCTAAATATGTAGAAGGTATAGAGATAATGTTCAGATACCATCCACCGTGTCCCTGTGTCCAACTCGAGTGTAGGTACCTTGACACAGAGCTGAGGTTGTGTCTTGTTGTTACTTGTTACAAGTAAGACATTGTAAGTGTCTGACTTACAGGTGGTAAATACTTGGTGAATATCAACTGAACCGAATTGAGAATAAAGTAGTAATTTAGGACACTTAGGCTCATGACCTGGTTCTTTATTAGGCTTTCATCAATTTCAAAATGTGTGAAATAAAAGTTGGGGACTACAATATCCATGAGGTTCTTACCACTCCAAGACAGTCCCAGAAATGAAGCACATGAGGCCTTTTGTCAGTGGAGCATCAATTCAGTGGCCAAGCAAGAGGCATTTAGGGCACCAGGTAGAACCAGTTCTCTTCCTTTTGATTAATCTCTTTAATGGCAAGGGAAAACATGATGACTTTTCCAGTGAATCAGAGGTCACCAACTATACTAATATAACAAAACCAGCCATCTGAAGGCTGCATAATGGAAGCTGCTGGGAGAAATGATCTGAGATGCTGAAGGGAGGCATTTCAATTCATTAACCATTGGTAATGAGAGGCGAAGAGGCTGCACAAGCTGCTCAGCCCTCTCCGGAAGAGTGCCAGCATGGCTGAGCGGGGTTTTGCTGAGTCAGGAATCAACGAAGAGCTACAGAATATTCCTAGTTATTGTCCTCTCACTATTTTTTATGCCCCAAAATGTGATTCTTGATTTGTTGTTGTTGTTGTTTTAGGAGATTCCAGGGATCGAACCTGGGACCTCAGACATGCGAGGCAGGTGCTCAACCACAGAACTACACCTGCTCCCCTTGATTGATTTCTAACTGTCCAATAGGCACATATCTTCTTTGCCTTCTTATATGGTATGTATTCGAGGTCAGGGACAATGTAAGTCATTTTATGTATTTGCCATATGATTATATAGTCAGAAGGGTACTAAAAACTTCTTGCCTGTACAATGGGTGTAATCATTCATACTTTGTAGGAATTTTCTGAAGTTTTGGTGGGACTGAAAAGTAAAACAATTTGCTCAATGTCCAGTAGTTGAGTGAATAAACTTAGTGTTGTTATTATTATCATTATAAAAATAATAATAATGATATTCTTATACTAAGTAGATAAACAAAGATTTCCTCTCTTTCTTAGAGAATTTTATGAAATAGCAGAAATTATTGAGGCATAAATCAGGAAAATCAAGCAAACATCTTCTCTAAATTACAATTTTCCTATTTCCCCTATCCCTACTCCTTTAAGCCCTTAGAATCAAATACATTTGGAAATTGAAAGTGCTTAGTTTGCTTCTTCCCAAAAGAGTGTTTCCCCCACTCTGATGGAGTCCCTGAAATATCTGGGCTTTCCAATGTTACTTTTTTTTTCAAGAGGAGAAGTTTTTCTAATGGATGGAGCTTTCCTTAAAGCAGACGCATAACTGCAGTCCCCACCTCACCTCCAACTTCTCGTCTGTACAAAGGACACCTGCATGATCTCTTTCCCACCAGGGGCTATTCCCTGGAATCTAAGTTTTCTATATTGTTTTACCTCATTATATGTGAAACTTAGGCATGTACCAAAATACCTTTGCCAGATAAAATAACACATTTAGGACTGGCAAACTTGCAACTCACTGTTACTCAACTCTAAGGAGAATATGGTAATGCAATTTTGTGGTATTGTTTTATTTTCAAATTTCTACATATTTAAGAACTGAGATGGAACCGTTTAAAAGAATTTGAACATAAAAAAGAGAATAGTATAAAAGCATACCACATCATGAGGAGGCCATGAAAGGACATTTTGTTGAAAAAAAAAAAAACTATGGATATGGAAAAATAAAGAAAAAATATAGTGAAAGGGTGCTTTTTCTTCTATTACTTTTCCCATTTTATTGTAACTTGATAGCTAAGTTATACGAAGGATTTTGGGAAATCTGTTTGCCATAGAGGCTTTGTATCCATTGTGAAGCATGGATTGCTTTCTTTCTGTAGTATTTTTGATATCATGGCAACAGGGTTTAATTTCCTAGGCTAGACTCTTAGGTAAATGGGAGAATGCACTGCTCTTTTAATATTGTGAAATACTGTTTGGGGACTGGTCCAGTCTCAAGGAAACCAATCCATTTCTTGCCCAGACAATGTTCGTGTTAGAATGCTCAGTGGAGGTGTATTCCCCCACCTAATTCCCTAGCATATGCCCCTGGGGCAAGGGCATTTTCAGCTAACTCTTCCCTGGGGTGAGTGTCTGTAAAAGGAAAGGGGAAAGAAGTGAAAGACAAGTTGGACTCTAGTGGAAAGGTTCCCCCTCACTGAACTTGGGAGAAGGGACTCAAGCACAAAAATGATTCAGCTGAGGCTCATAGCCAGAGGCACTGGTGGCCTTTGGAATTGGAGCCCCTTTGGGATAAGGCTAGTCCTGCCCTTTCACAGTGTCACCCCCTTTGCAGTTTTTGCTTTTGGCACAGCCTCCAACCTAATCTGCGCACACTCAGGCTCCAGTGGAAAGCAGAGTTTGGGGGGCTTTGGACATTTAGGACAATGTCTTCCAAGCCTTGTTTATTGAAGTCTTTTTTAATGCTCATTTTCTGCTCTCTAGAGAGCCTGGTATACATTTCCCAGGTTAAAGATGGGGTAGCATCGTGTAATGAACACCAAATCTTATTACACAGGACCACAGAAGGCAGCTCACCTGCCTGGCTCTTCTTTCTGGCTGCTCTGAAACGAGAAGCTTGCACCCTATCTGCAGACAGCCGCAGCAGGCCCTGCAGCCAAGAGGTCCCTGCACGGGCCCTGCAAGGCAGCGCTAAGGCATCTTGTTTCTCAATGCTTTCCCGCTCTCAGAGCTCCGTCTCAGAACTCAGAGGCTGAATCACATGTTTGCTTATAAGGAACTGTAAACCCCTTCGAGTGCTCCAACATGTAAAAGTAAGACAGAACTGGCCGGAAGCAGCCAAACATCAGAAACCACTGCCACTCCGAGGACAGCTGCCTGCCTCATCTCTCCACCGGATGCCAGCTGTCTCTTTCTAACGGGCAGCTCTGCTTCTCTCTGTGAAACTCTTCTCTGCACTGACAAGCGTCCACTCTTTGCTACTATTTCTTGCTTCCTCTTAAGGACCGCCTGCAGATGGCTCGCCTTGGTCTCAACTTCTCTCTTCTTCTGACTCCACCATTGACGAAACATTTTCCAGCTGTTTCCTCATGTGAATTTCTGAGAAAGACCCCACTTTTGATGCTGGGCCACAGATTTCCTGGCAGTTTAGGAATCACCATTCTGAGGTTGTGTGGTATCACCCGTGGCCTTTTAGGTCATCCTTTGGTAGGGATGAGCTGCCAGTCTGCTTGCAAGCACAATGCCTCGTCAGCACCAGGAAGCTTTCGGAGTCGGGCATCACATCTTGAGGTATTTATTGATGTGAAACCGGCCCCTAAGCAGGAGAGTTAGTTTCCCTCATCTGTAAGTGGGGAAATGACTACATCTTAGGGCTTTTGTCAGGGTGGCGGGCGTAAGAGAGCAGCAGTGTTTTCCATTTTTAATCAAAGACACCATGACGGATGCTGTACTGGTGGTAGCAGAATAACAGCTGTGGACTTTCAGCAGTAATGGCAATGTAATAGAAGCATTCTAGCAGTAATAGTTGTGGTATTTAGGAGGCCGTAGGCATCACAGGGCTAGACAAATGTGTTTAGTTAGTGGTGGAGTCCCGCCCCGGAGGAACAGCTGCTTCTCCTGTGGTCCTGCTGGGCCCCTGCCTCAAACACCTGGCCAGAATTCCAGTTCTTTGAGACTGGGCCTGCAAGAGACAAAAATTAAACTCGAGAAGCACAATAAGAGGGAGAGATGATTTTTTGTTTTTAATGCCCTGAAGAGCCCAGGGAAGGTCTGGCTTCCCACTCTTTGCATCCAGAGTCCTCAACAATGCCAGGAGAGCTCCGTAGGGGCCTTTCATCTCTTGCTTTTACTACCTCGTAGGTCGATTTAATTCTTTCCTGACATGGTGAGAACGATGGCGACTGGCATCGCAAGCAAACCTGGAGGAACGGGGCGCGTCTTAGCCCCTCCAGGGCCAGGGCAGCTCTCACACAGGGCTTCCGCTGTCCTGACTCGGGTGCCGTCCTCATCCCAGAAAATCTCCGGGGCCAGGAAGGGTGGGGAGGGAAGCGCTGGCCTGACCGGGGCCCCTCTCCGGAGCTGTTCAACTTTTTGACTCATTTTTTTACTGGATTGTTTGTTTTCTTATTTTTTGTTTTGTAGTTATTTGTTCTGGACACTAGCCCTTTATCTGATATATGCTCTGAAAATATTTTCTCCAATCAGTGACTTGCCTTTTAATCCTCTTAACATTGTCTTTTGCAGAGCAGGCGTTTCGGATTTTATAAAGTCCCGTTTATCTGCAGTTCTCTGAGTTTCTCTGTGGAGCTCTGTACTCTCTGGTAATCTGTGCTGCAATTCTAGCTGCCTTGATTTCCCTCCCTGCACCGTGGTCTGGAAACGATCTCAACACAGGAGGCTGGGCAGGAGCAGGTCACCTCATGTGCTTCTTGTTTCTCACTGTCCTTTGTTCCCCCATGACCACTGCCCCTCAAACCTGTCACTTACATATTATTTTAGTTTTCTGATTGTTTCAGGCTGGAGGATGAACCCAACCCATACTCTTCCCTCTTGGTTGGAAGTAGAAGTTTCTGAGGGGAGGGAATAGGTCCTTTTTATTTTCTTTGTCTCCAAAATGTATAGAAAAATGCCTTGTACATGTAAATGTTTGTTGAGAAGTGGGAAATGAACGATAAAATAAATCTCCAGCTTCAGCCTTTTTTTAAAAAATCTATAGCAGTTTTGTCTTAACAGTAAAGTGTAGTGAAATAAAAAGTCAGTGTAGCTCAAAGCCCAAAGTAATTGGAATTTAGTTAATTGAGGTTTCCGTGATTTATCCTCAAGAGAGAGTTTTATAGCTACAGGGCATTTCCTTTTTGCTTTGTAATTTATGAACAATTTTTTTTTTTTTTTTTACCACACGAAAAAATCAATGACAAACTTAACAGCTTTCATACAGGGTTGAATTGCCAGTGGTGAATAAATGGCTCATATAAACCTGGGTATTCTTTTAAATTTTATTTTGTCAGTAGTTTTCTTTTCCTCATTTATTAATGCTTCAGGATATGGAATACAAGAATATTAAATTAAAAATTTTTTTAAATTAGAAAAGTTGTGGGTTTAAAGAAAAATGATGCAGAAAATGCAAGATTTCCATATACCATCCTTATTCAACCATAAAATGGAATGAAGTTTTGGTACATGGATATTAAACGTTTTACTCATTAAAAGTATCAACCACATACAAATATCATGAAGCATCAACCACATACAATATATTTACTGAATTACATTCATTTGTTGTTATCTGACACAAATTTAAGATCCCGGAGAGCATATTCTAAACCAATCTTTTAATTTTGTTATTGTGATTGAGGGCAGAAGCTTTAATACTGATGATTTTTTGTTTGTTTGCTTTTTATTTTGGTAATACAATGATAACTCAGTACTCGTCATTAATTGGTTCCCTGAGGCACGATGAGAACCAAAAATGACGAATACCAAACAAGTTTTTCCCATAAGGGATAATGTAAATAAATCTAATGCATTCCCAAACATAAGGCAATATGTAAAAAGATAGGTATGTATATCATTACTTTACATGAGAAATATACCTAAACATTATAAGTACCTATTAATAGATTAAATAAAATAAAACATTATAAGTACCTATTAATAGATTAAATAAAATAAAAACTTCACTTTACCTGCATTGAGAGGGATGACGGGAGGAGCGGGCTGAGGAGGAGAGGTCACATGGGGTGTGGCCTGGAAGGAGAGTTCCCTCCATTAGAGCACTAGGCAGTTACACTTCAAGTGTTCTTTCTCTTTTCTTTTTTTCAACTTGTACCACAGGCTCTGACACACTCTTTGTCACCTTCAGTAAAACCTAATCCAATGAGGACTGCTTCTGTCTTCTTTTCAGAATTCCTCGAAAGTGTGAAATGGTTTGGTATTCAATAAATTCACATTTCTGCTGGTCAGCTTTAAGATGGTAGGAGATTTTGAACTTCTGCCCATTTTCACACATTTCTTTTGTCAAGGAACTGAGGACATCCTCCCTTACCTCCTCCTCACCTGAAGAAATCTCTTCAGCAACATCTAGTTGCTGCTTCTTCTGTAGTTCCTGCAGCTACTCAAAGCTGAGCTCTTTGCAATGTTTTTCCACTAACTCCTTGACATCAGCAGCACTGATCTCAACACCCATGGATTGGCCCAAAGATACAATATTCTGCACAGCTGTACCCTCTCTACTTGCAGGCTTGGGTCAGCCTCAAACCCTTCCAATCTCTCTGAGTCACAGCTCTGGCCACAGATTCTTCCATGCTGAATTCATTGTCCTATAAGGGACTTTTTTCCAGGCCTTATCAATAAGGTTAAGGCAGTACAGGATATTGAAATGCTCTTTCCCGAATTCTGTAAGGGTCAACTGGGTATCAGAGGTGATCTCAAAGCACCTCTGGAAAAGCGCTTTGGTGCACATCTCTTTGAAGTTGGAAATGACCTTCAGGTCCGTGGACTGGATGAGAGGAGCAATGTTGGGGGGCAGGAGCCTTACAGTGATGAAGCTGAACTCCTCCAGTAAGTCATCCTCCAAGCCTGGAGGGTGCGCAGGTGCACTGTCCAAAGGCAGGAGAGCTTTCAGAGGCAAATCTTTGTCCAGCAAATATATTTTTTCACTGAGGCACCAAGCTTCACTTATCCACTTGGTGAAAAATTGCCTCGTGACCCAAGCTTTGGTGTTCGCCCTCCATATCACAAGGAGTTTGCTTTTTATGACATCATGCTTCTTGAAAATTCACAGACTAGGAGAGGCTTGAGTTTTAAGTCCCCACTAGCATTCCCACACATTAGAGTGAGCCTGTCCTTCATTGGTTTGTGTCCTGGTAAAACGCTTTCTCCTCTTTTGGGATGTAGGTCCTATTCGGCATTTTTTCCCCAAAACTCAGGTCTCATCACAGTTAAAAACTTAGGGAATACAGCCTTCAGCCTCTCCGTAGTCTTGAAATTCACTGACAAATTCATTTAGCAGGTTTTTTATTAGCACCCGCTGTCTTGCCATCCTTCACGATACTGTGGATGCCGGTCCTCTTTTTAAAATTATCAGACCAGCCTTGGCTGGCCTTAAAAACTTCAACACTCTCATCACTCTCTTCCAGTTTGTTTTTCAAAAGATAGACATGCAACACTTTCAGTTTTTCACATATCATGGCTTCCGATACATTGTCACCTGCCAACTGCTTCTTGTTTATCCAAATTAATAACAGCTTCTCAACTTCCTGAGTGTTTGGGAACATTGCTTTCTTACTGCTTTAACTCCTTTTGCAACATCCTTCTTTTTTATCGCTTCTTTATTCTTAATGATGGTGGAGACCCTTGTTCTAGGCAGACTGTATTCCCTAGCAAGATTAGTAATGCCAATACCACTCTCATATTTATCTATTATTTTTTTTTTCCCTCAATGGTGGTGCAAAGTAATTTTCTTTTCTGCTCAGCACTATCACTGCTCATTTTCTGAGGGCCCATGATGGGGGAAAAAAAGCAAAAATACACAAAATGACCACAGAAGTTAAGATAAGACCACATGGGATGTGCACAGGGTGAGAGCTAATGTGTGACTAATGTGTGACACTTTGTTTCAGCTGGAAAGGGTAGCGAGTCACAAGGCAACCAACATTGACAAATTCTAGCTTGCTTGTCAAGTACCAAACAAATGATGAGTAAGGGGACAACATTTTCACATCAAAATAGCTCAGCCTACATGTAATATCAGGTGTTAAAAACTGCTATTTGACTTTGGATGAAAAGGGGGAAATGGAAAAGACAAGTGAGTTTATATGGCTAAGAGTCTCCAAAAAAGAGCTGGGATATCATCAGGGGGTGATGCTTATGCACGCCTCAGCAGGGTACCAGAGACAGCCAAGGTAGATGGAAACCCAGGTGCTGCTTCTCCTGAGGGCTGCAGCGACCCACAGGTTCTATGGTCAAAGCAGATGGCTCTGGAGTTCAGGGTCATGTCAGTTGGCCCTACTTTGGAGTTTGTGTTCCTGAGTGTAATGGAGTTGGACTCAGATATAACCTTTCTACACATGCCTCTTCTGTCACTTTTACTGAACCTGTGGTTGGTGTTTGGGTTGGTGTATGCTCAGGAGACCTGAATCTCTGGACTGTCCATGTGACAGCCAGGCCCTAAGCCTCAGCAGACTTGCAGCTCCTACCCTCTGGTTTCTCGGACTTACCCTGGCCAGCTGACAGGGAGGTGAAGAGGGTCAACCACCACACCAGGGAGCCAAGAGTGCCTACAGCTGCAAGCAGAATTGCATCCATCATCCATGTAGAATCTAAGCCCCCTCCTGATGTAGAGGGGGACTGGACATAGCCATCCCAGTCCACAAGATGGAGGAATAGAGTAGGGATTAGAGTGGATTTACTGGTGTTCTGCTGGGGAGCTATTGTGATTAGTAAGGTTAGAAATTATAAGAGTCATGTGGAGAGGGTGGCCACGGTGGCTGCTGATGTTCCGGAGAGGGAAGAAGAGATATGATGTGGGGGCATTTTCAGGATTTGGAGTTGTCCTGGGTGGTGCTGCAGGGACAGATGCTGGACGTTGTGTGTCCTGTTGTGACCCACTGGGTAGACTGGAGGAGAGTGTGTACTACAATGTGGACCACTGTCCATGTGCTGCAGCAGTGCTCCAGAATGTATTCGCCAAGTGCAGTGGATGTGCCACAATGATGGAAGAGTTCGTTGATGTGGGAGGAGTGGGGGGTATATGGGGACCTCATATTTTTTTAATGTAACATTTAAAAGAAAATAAAGAGGAAAAAAATGCTCTGAATACCAAATTCAATGAGATTCAAAGTAGCCAAGTACCAAGGTATGACTGTATTTTGAAGGAGTGGGGTGAGGCATAGGTTAATACATAAGCTACAGATTATTTTCAAGTAGGTTTGCCCAGTAAATGACATGTATTACCATAAGAATGGCTATTTCCAATAGACAGGCCCGCCCCATCGTGCATTACAAAGGACAAACATGCCTTTTAGTGAGAGGGTGATTTATGAGAGTGCACAAGCAAGGAACTGGGTGAACCGTCCCCAAACCAGCTCAGAGTGAGAATGGGAGGTAAGGATTTATGAGCAAAAGGAAGGGATTAGAGGAGAGGAAAAACAAGTGATGCCAGGGGTCTTGTGAGGAGGATGCATGCGCTTTCTCAGTCCTGTGTTGTCCTTGATACCAGTGGCTGATGAACCACAGTTTAGATGTTGCTGTGCAGGTGCAAGGCCTTCATGGCTCCTTTCTCAGCCAACCCTTCCAGGATATCTTTTGTCTCTGAGAAATGTTGTAGATTTATACCACTCTGTCTGGTTTTGCTTTGAAATGTAATCTTGTTCCTGAAAGCAAAACTGAGAAGTTCTGCTTAATATCCTTCAGGGAACTAAGTGCAAAGAGTAAACTTCTAAAATTAGATTAATAAAAAAGCAGCTGAATTAGTGTTAGAATTTTCAAAGCTGCTTAAGTGAGGAAATTTTTAGTAAGCACAGAATCCAACTATCAAATCCTGCCTTGTTTTTATACTCTTCTTATTCTTGAGAAGATATGTTTTATGAGCATTCCTCACATAGGGGAAATGGGCGAAAGTTTCATCTTCCGTAGTTACTTCCTGCTGAGTAGGGGCAAAGAAAATTCTCATATCATTTTGGAGGCAATATAGGCAGCAGCAAGACAAGCATATGGGAAGCAAAATAAAGGCAGTACTTAGAGAGTCATTCTTTTGTCCCATAGGCAAGTTCATTAACTACTTAGAAATGAATCAAGTTTGCCAAGAATGTTAACATGTTCAATATCCCTCTGCATATGATCCAGTATAGAGAAGATATTAACATATTCATCAGGTTCAGTACTTAATACAAATTAATGCACAAGTTCCTCTTGGAGCTGCAGTTAATAGATGTAAGCTCCAGGTTGCCATACCATGCACATTTTCTTTCCATGGAGCAGGCCTTAATGCCAACTGGGTTTCTTTAAGTTCTACTCACATTACTCTGGTGATTATTGCTCCAATTGGTATATCCTTCACACAGCCAGCATACTGTGGAGGCTCCAGTGCTCCACAAGCTCGGTGCATAGCACCCTCCAGCATTATGAAACAGGTCCAGTCTGGAGGCACTGTTGAGCCATTGCCACATGGCAGGGCTGCAGGAGTATGAGGCAGTAACATAGTTCCATATACTTCAGATGTGGCAGATACACTCTTATTGTTTTAGAGGTCACAGTGGCTGATCCAGTCACTCAAATGGAGAGGCACCACGCATGATGTTAGCTCCCGGTTCAAATGCACAAGAGAGTCCAGCAACACTGAAGTCCATCTCTTTTAATTTTCATACACTTCCCATTAAACGTGTAACTTATCAAATGAACTTAATTATTTTTAGTACTCACTTTTTACAAGGTGAAAGAAAGCAAAATATTAAAAGTTGTTAGGTTTGAATGTTTTGATTTTTTTTCAAGTGAGAAGACTTGCTTTTCTTAAACAACCAAGGACACAGTGAGGTTAAAGTACAAGAAGCTATTCTGATAAAACAGACTTTCTGTTTTGTATACCAATTATTCAGGAGAAAAACTTTTTATAACCTTTTACTAAAACAAATTAATGGTTTAAGAAACTTTGTCACTTTAACAGAGAAAGAACTAAACTTTAGTTTTGCATTTTAAGGTACTCAACAAATGGTCTAGCACAATATAGGTACACAAATGGTGTTATTATTATTTTTATTATTTTACTACTATTACCATTGTTATGTTGACCTGAGTTTCAGTAATTCTATCAAACTTTTCGAGCATGTTTCGCATTCACTTTGGGCTCTGAAAGGCTTGGCTATCTCTACATTAGGATCCTAGAGTTAACGGGACCCTCACGCTACTGTTTCCTGTGTCTAAATATTGTCTCCCCCTTCTCCTGGTTAACCTCTGTTCTTGTTCAACTCTAAGATTGTGTCACTTCTAGAGCAAAGTCTTCCCTAACCACATAGCCTAGGTCAAATTCCCTTTTTCAAGAACTGTTCTTTATTGCAACTGTTAACATTTTCTTTAACGTGATCCTCTGATGATGAGCTGCCTTGGCCACTAAACTGTGCACTCAGTGAGAGCACAGGACCAAGCCTGCTTCTGCTCACCACAGTGCTCTGTACCTAGTAGGAGGCCAGCACTAAATCTATGTTGTGAGGCGAAAGAAATCAAGGGTAATGATGAAAAGATTTATGATATGATTCCATACCCCTAAAACAACTTGTGCCTGAGCAGGCTTATGTTGGAGTTACTTTTTATAGCTTCTGTAAAAGGACTCACTGGGGAAGACTAATTGTCCAGACTAGTTTGAAGCACAGGACGGGAGCGTGTGCAGTTTCCCTTAGATCTGGCTCTTTTGCAGCTCTCCTGATGAGGCTCTTCCATACCTCTCATCTGACCCCTGATCATTTCACTGCCAGCATCTCTTTCCCTCTTCTCTTTCCTGCTTTCTGGTGGGGCACTTGTTTTTATCACTGGACTGGTGGATGTCAGACAAACCTGCTCTCTTCCCCTGGAGAGAGAATCAGGTTGTTCTGAAGCTGGTTTTTCCTCGCTGACCTTGATGTGTCTCAGCTTCCCAGGCTTTCTGAGCAGCTCTAAGCTGGGCAAGAAAACCAGCTCCTAGATTCCTTTGCATTTCAGCTCTTTTGGTCAAAGATATTGGGTTTGAAGTTAAAACTCTATGCAGGCATTCATATTTTAATTATATATCACAGACTAAAACCTTTAAACATAATCTTATAATAGCTTAATTAGCACGTGCATTTTGTAAATTGCTTTAACCACATAGTATCGTCATGAACCCGGGATGATTTGTATGTTGATGGTTTGTCAAAAGAGCATTTAGAGAGTATATTTTTTGCTCTTTTAAATTTCAAAAGTGTTCAACCACTTTAAAATATGTTTTGATTTTACTTTTACAGGTCTCTACCTTCTGTTAGCTAATCATGTGACTCGTGACCTTCTGAACCCAATTTTGTTTAATGAGATATTTTCTAATGAGGAAGGAGATCCTCTCTCTGATTGAGTACTATTTTTTTGTAATTTATTTTAGAGGGATTGGGATAGGGCATGGGATGGGATTTAAATAATCTAAAGTAAGTACAAGAAGTTGCATAAATACTCACAAAATTGATTGGTGTTGCTCAATGGAAGCTAGAGAATTACTTGGTACTTTCTTTTGCTTGTATACTAATGTTTGTTTAATAAATATTACTTTGACTTTTGTTCTGAGCCAAGCATGATACTTCAAGTTAGAATTATCAAGGTGATAAAAGTCTACCCTTGCCTTTATTTTTAATTTTTAATTTTTTAAAGATTTATTTATTTCTCTCCCCTCCCCCCCGTCCCACCCCACCCCACTCCACCCCACCCCAGTTGTCTGTTTTCTGTGTCTATTTGTTGCATGTTTTTCTTTGTCCGCTTCTGTTGTTGTCAGCAGCACGGGAATCTGTGTTTCTTTTTGTTGCATCATCTTGTGTCAGCTCTCCATGTGTGTGGTGCCACTCCTGGGCAGGCTGAAATTTCTTTCATGCTGGGTGGCTCTCCTTACGGGGTGCACTCCTTGCACGTGGGGCTCCCCTACGTGGGGACACCTCTGAATGGCAGGGTACTCCTTGTGTGCATCAGCACTGCACGTGGGCCAGCTCCACACAGGTCAAGGAGGCCCAGGGTTTGAACTGTGGACCTCCCATGTGGTAGACGGACGCCTTAACCACTGGGCCTCTTCCCTACCCTTGCCTTTAAAAAGCACACAATCTTGTTTGGACGTGTGTCCCTTGGGAGCAAGGCTATGACTGAGAGTCTCAGTTGACTGCTAAAGCTGTCTGCAGTACTTGAGAATGAATGTGTGTGTATTTGTGCATTTCAGGGGAGCCAGTTCAGGGAGCAAGAGAGTGCCAACATCTTTCATTACATTCTTAAAGAAGACTTAATTTTCAAAGGATTAGGAGCTGCTGGTCTAGGAGTAAAAAAGACTAGCAGGGGGAAGCAGACATGGCTCAAGTGATTGGGCTTCCACCTACCGTATGGGAGAACCCAGGTTCAATTCCTGGAGCCTTCTGGTAAAAAAACACACAAAAAAACAAACAAAAAGAAAACGTGACTGCATGGTGAGCCAGTGCCCATGCAAGTGAGTCATACAGTAAGATGATGATGCAACAAAAGAGAGGCAAAGGGGAGAGTCAAGGCGAGGCGCAACAGAAACCAGGAACTGAGGTGGCGCAAGTGACGGGAATCTCTTTCCACATCAGAGGTCCCCAGGATTGAATCCTGGTGAATTCTAGAGGAGAAAAATGAGAAGAGAAGACAAAAACAGAAATAGACACAGAAAGATCACACAGCGAATGGACACAAGACAGCAACAAAAAAAACAGCAGGGCAGTGAGGGAGAGGGGTAGAGGAGAGGGAGGGGGCGAGGGAGGAGGAGGGAGAAGGGGAGGAAAAAAAAGACATACAGGTAAATAACTGTGACATTGCATGATAAATCCTTAAAAGGCGGTATGTGTAGGAGCCTGTGGTGCAGGACGGAAGAGTCCTAAAACCTTCGTGGGTGCCTCAAGGAAGACTTCAGACTGGGCTGGGTGCAAAGCTGTCTGTGTAAATACTCTGTGGAGGGCCCAGTCCCCTCTTCTGCCCATGGAGAACAGAACTTCACAGAAAGGATGGGTCTGGGATGATATTCCACTCCTTGCCCCTTCTGCAGGGCCTTGGCCTGACGGGTGAGATGGTGAGCACTTGTCCCTCATGGAAGCAAGTTGGCTTGTAGGTGGAACTGCTTCTTTGCAAGTTTGGGGGGCCCGGGCTGGGTGTCTTGTGGATTCATGTATGATTCAGCAGGGCCATGGGCTTCTGCTTCCTTCCCTCAGGCGCTAAACACCTGTGGGGCAAGGTGAGGGCCTGAAGACCAGAAGGAAAAAGGAGCCTGCTTCTCTCCTGCAGCCTTGGCTCTGCGGGCAGCTGCGTTGGGAAAGCAGGCTGTTGATGCGCCAGGCAGATGGCTGGGGAAGTGCACCCAGGGTCTTGGTTGGAGACCCAGTGTCGCCTAAAAGACACATCCATGCTTTGAGTTAAAGGTAGAGGACCCAGAATTTAGCCATTCATGCAGTTCTCTGAGTGAAGTCCTCATTTCTTTTTATATTTCCAATGGATTGTTGCCCAAATGGGGAGGAGGTAGGGAAGGATTAGTGACGGAAATCCTAAGCATCCCACAGTTACCTCCTTCCTTACTTCCATTACTTGCTTGTCAATTATTTCCTGTTGTCCACAGTATAAAGTTACTGATTTCATTATGGTCTTACGGCTCTTTGAGGTGTGGGGGGCTACTTGGTAGTTCAGATTCCGCAGCATACGTGCTTTACACCCTTATAATTTACTGACTTACACCCCCCTGCATGGAACACTGCGTCGCTTATCCTTCCCCACAAGTTCTTTCTAAGGGGTGTGAGTGGAAAACCTCTGAACATAGCAATCTTGTGTATATAACAGGTATTCCTATCTAAAGGTCATCTCCCTTGTAAAGGTTTTATTCTGGAATTTTCCCCAACCTCCAAGCACAATGGCCCTTCTCATTTGGGTGAATCCATTGTACAAAGAACAGATTTCCACCTGAGTACTTTTGTGTACTCTATTGCACTCACTTTTTTACACATCTACCTCCTTCTTCTACCCTTTATACCATTAAAGAGAATAAATGACTGATAGGACCCAGGAAAGCTGAGTATGAATTTGCCACATAATTGAGATGGGAAGGACAGACAAGAAAAAAAGGTAAACACCTGAATATGAAAAAGAGTACTCTGAGTTCATGGAGCTGATGGCAAATGAGCATCTATAAGGTTTTATAAATAAATCATATAATAATAATGATGTTAATATTTGAGATTTAGTAAGCATTTACAATGTAATGTAAGCATGTACAAAGCTCTGCTAGATTTACTTACTAAATCTTGTAATACATCAACATCCTTAGAAAGTCAGTTTTTCTTTTATAATTTTCATTACTGGAAGTGGACTTGGCCCAATGGATAGGGCATCCACCTACCACATGGGAGGTCCACAATTCAAACCCCGGGCCTCCTTGACCCCTGTGGTGAGCTGGCCCATGAACAATGCTGATGCATGCAAGGAGTGCCATGCCATGCAGGGGTGTCCCGCACATAGGGGAGCTACACGTGCAAGGAGTGTGCCCCGTAAGAAGAGCAGAGCAGCTCAGCACAAAAAAAGTGCAGCCTGCCCAGGAGTGGTGCCGCACACACAGAAAGCTGATGCAGCAAGATGACGCAACAAAAAGAGACAGATTCCTGGTGCCACTGACAAGAATAGAAGCAGATACGGAAGAACACACAGTGAATGGACACAGAGAACAGACAACTGGGCGGGGGGAGGGGAGAGAAATAAATGAATAAATAAATAAATAAATAAATAACAAATCTTTTAAAAAATTTTGTATTACTATTGATTGAATTAACATATTCTTTTTTTTTCTCTTTTCACCATTTTATTTTAATTTTTAAAGGATACAAGAATCACACAAAATGTTACATTAAAAATTACAAGAGGTTCCCATATGCCACACTGAGCTTTCAGGATAGGATGTTAAGTAACTTCTTAGGTTGCACAGCTAGTTAATGGCAGAGCCAAGGTTTGAAGGCAATGTTTCATGCTCTGAAACTAATCATCTTAACCACTAACTAAAAAGCAATGTGACAAATGATAGGGAATGCAGTTCTGTTTGTATTCTGATAATCTAAATAACTTGGAATTTCCAGTTAGCAGTTTACCTTGTCTTGATTTTCTTTCTCTTGGAAGAGATTATAGATGGGAACTTCCATGAGAAATATAAAAGTACTTATAAAATTGATAAAGGCAAATATGTAATAAATGGTCACACAAAGTTAATTACAAGTTTTTGATCATTTTGGTGATGCTTAGGATGTCAGATTCATGAACAAATAAACAAGAATGGGCCTGAGACTTCGTGTGTTCTCTTGTCTGCTTGTTCAGCAAAGTCAACCATAATTTGTGCAAATTGAAAAAAGGGCGAGTGCTGTTTATAGTAATAATTTTAAAAACCTGGAAACACCCAGATGTTCAACAGGAGTTTGTTAAATAAGTTATGATACTGCTGTTCAATGAGATAATCCACAAAATCAAAAGCTACAATAAACTATAAATGGTGACTTTCAAAAAGTTAAAGATATATGATTAAGTGAGAAAAGCAAATCATAAAATGCATGACATTTTATTGTGACAGTTTGAAGTCCTTTTTTGAATCCAAAGAGTATGTTTTTAAACTAAGCTATCCCTGTGGGTGTGGTACCCTTTGATTGCATTAGGTTTACTTTAGATTGCTTGATTAGATTGCTATCAGTTGGATTATCTCAGTGAGGTGTTACTCAGGTTAAGTCTCTGCCCTCTTGTGGGGTCTTATATAAATGGAGACACAGAGGAAGACACAGAGAAAGGAAGTTGCCATTTTGACCCTGCCATGTGAGGGAGGACTGGAGGATTGCTGGCAGCCAAAGCTGAAGTGCAAAGCCCCAAGGGGCTGGGCCCATGGAGCAGCTCAAGCCTGAAGAGGTGAGTCATTGCTTGAGAGCCCACTCCTGAATGAAGGAAGCAGAGCAGCCAAGACTGAGAGAGGATGCCCAGAAAGAGACAAACCCTATGCCTGGTCACCCAGAGCTGAACTCTAGGAGATGGTAGATTCCGGAGGGGAAGGCAGAGACCTTGGCAAAGACCAGCCACCATCTTGCTTCACCATGTGGCAGGACCCCAAGATTACTAGTAGCTGACTTTGGTGAGAAATCTCTGGTGGTGCTTAGATTTGGACATTTCATGATCTTGGAACTATAAGCTTTTACACTAAATAAAATCCTCATTATAAAAGCCAACCCATTTCTGGTACTTTGCATCAGCAACCCTGTGGCAGACTAAGGCATTTATATTTTGATATTTTATACAGGATGTTGGGAAGGTGGCTGCCTCTAGTGGGATCAGGGGTGGGCACAGGGAGGACAAAGGTCTCTTCACACCTTTCTGTACTATTTGATTTTATTTAATAAGAGTGTATTATTTTTGTAATAATTTAAGAATATAATCTTCATGTAAAAGGAAAACTATGCCAGTTTCTTTGGCATTTTCTGAATTTCCAAGAACAAAGTATGGAAAGAGGCTGAGAAATCTCTTTAACAAGCTGTCCAAGTGTTTCTAAATTTTACTTAATACTGAAGCAATATAAACATTTACAAGCAAAAGTAAAAGAGTATTTTGTGGGGAGAAAAAGACATTTTTACTTTATGACTCCTACTGAATTATCTGCAGCATAAAATAAAAGAGCAGGTCTTCCATATAGCTTAACAAAGAAATGAAAAGGGCATGGAAATGTGTCTGTATCGCAATTTTGAAAAAATGGTATTATTCTGGGAAATCAGAGAATATGCTATAGTAGCAGTTTAATTTATTTTCTTCAAAGTGTGACAAATCTTCTAAGACATTTGGTAGATGCTTTTGAGTTTAAATTTCATATAGAATTTTGTTAATGTGTTGATGTATGCATAAGATTAATTCAAAATGAAAGGAAAGCATTTCCTGTGTTTTTATGGTAACTCATTCGACATAAAATTAGAGAAGCAGAGTTTGTGATATCCGCCTTCTTCAATTCAAAAGAATTATCCTAAAATTGAGTCTGGAAGTTAGCAGGAAAATTTGACTAATGCTCCTAATCGCTAACAGAGCAGCTTCCTTGATTTTCAAGATACTGCAAAGCTTAGGAGAGTCAGTCTCCTCAGATTTCATCTGCTGAATACAAATATTCTTTTTTGGGGCCAAATAAAGTGGTTGATGATCAATGATAACCCTAGAAAATGATAGACTTTGCTTTTTGAGTAACAAACTTATTAATTACTTTTTCTTTTCTTTTATTATTTGTGTTATTTTCACTTTTTAGTTCAAAATTTCTAAAATCATGTGTTCTGTAAACACCAATAAAAAAAGAATGGTTAAATGACCTGCTCACAGGGATCCAGGTAATTGAGGTAGACTTGAGATTGAATTTCCATATTCTGAAATTAGGGCCCTTTCTTTTTTTCCTTTTTTTAAATACTTTTTAAATTAAAGTTAATAGATCACAAAGAACATTACGTTAAAAAACATTAAAAAAAACATAAAAAACATAAGAGGTTCCCATATACCCTACTCCCCACCCCCACCCCATCAGTTTTGTAAATTGTATTTTTTTGAAGATATATATATCTCACAAAAAAAGTTACATTAAAAAATATAAGAGGTTCCCGTATATCCCCCACCCCACTCCTCCCACACCAGCAACCTCCTCCATTATTATGGCACACTCATTGTACTCGGTAAACACATTTTGGAGCACTGCTGCACCACATAGATCATAGTTTACCTTGTAGTTCACACTCTCCCCCAGTACATTCACTGGGTTATGACGGGATATATAAAGTCCAGCATCTGACCCTGCAATATCATTTAGAACAACTCCAAGTCCCAAAAATGCCCCGACATCACATCTCTACTTCCCTCTCCCTGCCTTCAGCAACTACTGTGGCCACTTTCTCCACCTCAATGCTACAATTTCTTCTATTACTAGTCACAATAGTTTTATAGGAGAATATCAGTAAGTCCACTCTAATCCATATATTATTCCTCCATTCTGTGGGATGGTGATGTCCACTCCACCTCTGGATCAAGATGGGGCTTAGATTCCAGATGAATGATGGATGCAATTCCTCTGCTTGCAGTTGTTGGCACTCTTGATTCCCTGGTGTGGTGGTTGACCATCTTCACCTCCCTGTTAGGTGACCTGGGTAAGTCCAATGAACAAGAGAGTAGGAGTCACCACTCTGCTGAGGCTCAGGGTCCAGCTGGCACATGGGCAGTCCGGAGATTCAAGTCCCCTGAATATGCACCATCCCTAGCGCCAACGATAGGTTACGTAAAAGTGACAGGCTCTTTCCAATATGCCAGTTTTCCTTCATTTATTTACATGATCAATTATTCACTTGTTCATCCACATTTATGGGGGCCTTCAATGGACCAAGCATTGTATTAGAAGCTGAAGATACATGAAGGTTCTGATAACCAAATATCTTCTCTGGGTATCAGTCACTCATGCTTGTGGATGAGCAGAAACACTTAGGGCTTCTAAATAGTCCATCCCCATCACCATGCACATTCTCAGCCTTCCTCATAGTTAGATTAGTGGCTCATGTCTAACTCTGGTCAACCCTCAAGAGCAGAAGTGATATGTGTCATTTCCAGGCTAAGCCAATTAAAAGCTTATACTTCTCAAGTTGAAGTTGTATGGGGTAGACATTCTAGCAAAACTTTTGTTATTGAATAAAAGTGACATATGTTGCTAGTACAACACACCCTTCTTCCTATTTTGAACATAGATGTAAAGCCTGGAATTACAGCCATCAACCTTTTTACAACCACGATAGAAAGCCCAAGAGAATCACAGAGATAATGGCCCTTATAATGCTGAACTAACTCTGTAATTACCAGAGATCTTGTTTCATGAGAAAAACCCTTATTAAAAAAAAATAAGTTAGTGTGTCTCTTCAAACACAACCTTCACATGTAACAATAGCCTTCAAGTCCACATACTAAGATAGCAGGTCACAGGATGGAAGAAACTGGTTCCTTGACTTATCAGATGGAGGGGAGTTCTCACTGATTAAAAAGGGACTTTACTTGAGCAAGTTCTAAAGCAATAAGGTTCTAGAATCCAGTTGTTACCACAGTAAAACCTTAACTCTCTTACTAATATGTATATTTGAAAGAATCTTACCACTTCCCTGAAAAGGTCTGCTTCTTATTAATGTACTTCAGCCAACACTAGTGAAAGAATAGCTCATAGGACATTTTAATCTGTTATTTATTTTTTTTCAAAATGATTATTTGTAGGTTACCTCCTAATTAAGAGGCTCTAAAATACTAAACAAATAAAATGTAAGACAAAAAGAGATGAGGGTAGAAAAAAATATTTTAAATCTATTTTCTTGGTTAAGAAGAGAGTAGAGCTATTAACAACAAAACAGACTTTAAGTCAACTGTGCATGGCATTTTTTTTTTTTTACCTTTTGTACATAGATTCTTTAAAGTTCAAGGGTTTTGTTTTGTTGTTTTTTTTGCATGTCTACAAAAATATTCCTTACTCATTGTACTTTGCTTACAGTCCAATCTAATAATCTTATGAATTTATCAAACAATTAGCATTCCTATTAAAATTTTATAGCAGACATTCCCCTAGATCAGTGGTTCTCAAAGTATGGTTCCCAAATCAGCAGTATTGGCATCACTGGGAACTTGTTAGAAATGTAACATCTCAGGACTCAGCAAATAGACAAGCCCTCTTAAAGATTCTGATGTGTATTGGAGTTTGAGAAGCATCACTCTAAATATTTACATACTACTTATACAACCAGTACATCGAATACATATTAAATGAGCAAAACAAGTCTCACCTATTTATGCATTGATTGCATACTTACTCAAATGCTTTTTAAACATTTCACTTAATCAAAAGCTCATGGTAAAATTTTAAGATTAAAACTGAAAGCATGAGAATGGAATGTGTAACCTCTCAACCCACAGAGAAAAAAATAGTAAAATAAGGAAATTTTTTAAACTTAGGGGAAAACAGAGCAAATAGTGTATGATAATGATGGACATTGGCTATTATACATTTTTTCCAAAATTTATAAATTTGTGTAATTCAAAGTGTAAACCATAATGTAAACTATAGACCCATGGTTAGAATTAATGCTTCAATATTTGTTCATCAATTGTAACAAATGAACCTCACTAATGGCAGATATTATTAACAAGGGAAAATGTGAGGGGGAGTTGGGGTATATGGGAATCCCTTACATTTTCAATGTAACTTTTATGTAATCTAAAATTCTTTCTTTAAAAATAAAGAAAAAATAGCATATGACAGTATAAAGTTCATCACAGTAGAGGTAAATGGACTAAACTTGTCAGTTAAAAGATAATGACTACAAATTAGGAATTAAGAAAAGCATTCACCTATATGTTGTTTAAAAGAGACACATAAAACATAAGGACACAGAATGATTACAAGTAACCAATGGAAAAAAATACTAGGAAAATCCTAAGCAAAATAAAATAGAGGTTGCTACTAAATAAATAAATAAATAGATATTACAGGAAATATTTTCATTAGGGACATGGATTGTTCCAGTGCAATATTAAAAACAACATTTTACAAGAAAGATAATTTAAGCAACATTTTACAAGAAAGATAATTTCAAAACCCCAAAAATGCCTCAATATATCCAGAGAAATTGGTTGAGTTCATTATTGACATGGAGCCATAATCTAGTCCTCTTAGAAAAATGAAGTAAATTTTAAAAATCAGGATATATCATCACATTCTTTGAATTCAATAACATTAGTTTTTAAATATCTAGGAAATAATTACTAAAATTAACAATACCATACATAAATAAAAGTCAAAACAGGCTTTAATATAATTTATAGTTAAAAAATAAATTGCTCTGAATATTAGAAAATACTTAGAATTTACCAATAATGAAAATACTATATCAAAAAACTTTCAGGGAACCAGCAAGATAGTGGCAGAGTAAGGGCTCCTAGAGTGCACTCCTGCTACAGGGCAGTTAGTAAATGCCCAGAGCTCTCTGGAGCTAGCTGAAGCACCTTTTGGGGGCTCCAGGAGACCAGAAGAGCATCCTGCCACATTCTTAAAGGAATGGAAGGAGGAGACTGCCCATCTGCAGAGAAGACTTGTAAGTAGAGACTCCAAGCCTCAAAGGCTGGTGCCCATCTTCCACTGGAGGCACAAGCTGTCAGAAAAAGTCCCATGGCTGGAATTGAAAACACCATTTCCCAAAAATGGGGGAGAAAGAATTGGTTGGGCACCAACTTCAGTTACTGAGGAGTAAATTCAGTGGGTTAAAGTATAATCCTGAGAACAGCTGAAGTTTGAGCCTTTCCAAGACAGAAGGAGGCCAGGACCGCCATCTTAACTCTGTGCCTGGCATGAGGAGCAGCAGGGTGGACTGAAAATCCCAGTGCTGGTGGGGACGAGCTTCTTTCCATCCAAGTCAGATTGCAGCTCTAGCCTAGGCCCCAGCCCCACCTCCAGCAGGGAGGAAGATGCGGGGACCTATGCCAGTATCTCCAGGAAATTACCAGCCAAGCCACAGAGTGATTATCCTACTCTGGTGATTATCCTACTCTGGCAGCATGAGCTGCCCCAGGAGCTGTTCTGTGGCTGGAATTGGAAGCTCCATTTCCCAAAAACAGGGGAGGAGGAGACGTTGGCTGCCAATTTTGGCTTCTGATGGAACCCTAGGAACAGCTGGGGTGTGACTCTGCCCAAGTTGGAAAGAGGCCAGTGGCCACCATTTTGACTCTGCCCCCAACCTGAGGGGAAGAGACCAAAAATCACAGTGATGGGAGAAAGTGGTTTCTTTCACCCAGATCAGCCCACAGCCCTAGAGTAGGCTTTGGCCCCAACATCTGGCAGGGAGGAGGCTTTTGGACCCTCTACCAACCTATCCAGGTAACTGCAGTTACCTTTGGCTGACTCAGACTGAAAATCGGAAGTCTACCAGGGCAACTGTGGTCATCTTGGACCCACACTTCATAAATTGTTGCCCACACTTGTAGCTCCATCTCTGTACCAGGCAGGGGAGAAAGGGGCATGAAGCTTCATCAGGCTCTCTGGGCAACTACACTCTAGGCCTGCACAACTTGGACTTTTCCACACAACTGTGACTCTGTCCCTGCCCTTGTCAAAGGAGAAAGTTGGGAGAAGCTTCATTGGTCCCTGGTACAATGAGGGCAGCTTGACACTCCACAGCTTATAGCACCAATTACAACCTTGGCTCCTACTGCATAACCAGCAATGGAGAAAGGGCAGGAAGCCCTAAGTGAAAGAGAAAAAGTGCACCCAGAATAAATACTCTAGTAATCCAGATGCCAAAGACACCAACAAAAAGTTACAATCCACACCAAGAAACAGGAAGCTATGGCCCAGTTAAAGGAACAAGATAAACCTCCAGTGGATAGGGCACCCATCTACCACATGGGAGGTCCACGGTTCAAACCCCGGGCCTCCTTGACCCATGTGGAGCTGGCCCACATGCAGTGCTGGTGCGCACAAGGAGTGCTGTGTCATGCAGGGGTGTCCCCATGTAAGGGAGCCCCATGCACAAAAAGTGCACCCCATAAGGAGAGCTGCCCAGCACGAAAGAAATTTCAGCCTGCCCAAGAATGGTGCCGCACACGTGGAAGCTGATGCAGCAAGATGATGCAACAAAAAGAGACACAGATTCCTGTGCCACTGACAACAGCAGAAGCAGACAAAAAGAACATACAGCAAATGGACACAGAGAATAGACAACTGAGGTGGAGGGGGCAGTGGAAGGGGAGAGAAATAAATAAAAATAAATCTTTAAAAAAAAAGATAAACCTCCAGATGACATAAAAGAGTTGAGACAACTAAAGACATGTTCAAACAAGTCTCCTTAATAAAATCAATGAGAAAGCTAAAGAGATTAAGGATATTAAGAAGACACTGGACACGCACAAAAAAGAATTTGAAAGTATACATAGAAAAATAGCAAATCTTATGGGAATGAAAGGTGCAATAAATGAAATTAAAAATACATTGGAATCACATAATAGCAGATTTGATGAGGGAGAAGAAAGGATTGGTGAGCTTGAAAAATGCCTCTGAAAGTGAACATACAAAAGAACAGATGAAGAAAAGAATGAAAAAAATTGAACAAGATCTCAAGGAACTAAATGACAGCAAAAGGCATGCAAATATATGTGTCATGGGTGTCCCAGACGGAGATGAGAAGGGAAAAGGGACAGAAGGGATATCTGAATAAATAATGACAGAAAATTTCCCAATCCTATTGAAGGACATAAATACCCATGTCCAAGAAGCACAATGTATTGTCATCTGAAAAAATCCAAATAGACCAACTCCAAGACACATACTCATCACAATGTCAAATGCTAAAGACAAAGAGAGAATCTGAGAACAGCAAGAGAAAAGCAGTGCATAACATTTAAGGGATACCCAATAAGATTAAGTGCTGATTTCTCACCAGAAACCACAGAGGCAAGAAGACAGTAGTCTGATATTTAATATACGTAGAAGTTTTAATTAGCTTTGTTGTAAAAGTGTGGAAATGTATATAATGGATGGTAATACATAGTGAGTAATAGCTCGTTTATAAATGGGGTTGTGGCTGAAAATGGTATTCTAGGTATGTAAATGCCAATTTACTGAATGCAAGAGAATAATCTAGGAACTGAATAGCACAGTAAACCAAGAGGTGAATGAGAATTGTGCTTGATGGTACAGATACAAGAGTGTCCTTTGTGAGCTAGAGCAAATGTACATCATTACTGCAGGGTGTTGGGAATGTGGAGAAGCATGGGAAAAATACAACTGGGGTGGCCTCTGGACTGTGGTTAGGAGTAACAATATAATATTCTTGCATCTATGCTAAAGATGTACTGTGTTGATAATGAGGCAGCATGGAAAATGTGACCCAAATGTACACTATGGACATA
The DNA here is from genome assembly GCF_030445035.2 of Dasypus novemcinctus. Lineage (NCBI taxonomy): Eukaryota > Metazoa > Chordata > Mammalia > Cingulata > Dasypodidae > Dasypus > Dasypus novemcinctus. The sequence continues at coordinate 8,438,773 of NC_080697.1, forward strand.
GTAACAATCAGATGATACTATCTTATCTGTAGCAAATTTTCCACTACAGTGTGGTGTGTTGATGGAGGGTATTGTTTGGGAATTCTGCAAATGTGTGTGATTATTTTATGAGTTTACAACTTCTGTCATAAAAAATACATTTAGAAAATAATAATAGGGTGGTTTGGGGAAAAATGTAAGATAAGGACTATGATCAGTAGTAAGATTTACACAATATTCTTTCATAATTTGTAACAAACATCTCATGGCATTACAAGGTGTTGGTGGAGGTTGGTGTATGGGACCCCTATATGATGTTATGCATGTTTGCTTCATAAGCTCACAACTCTTACTATACACTTAATTGTTTATGTATGTTCATATATAAATGATATAAAGATAATAATAATAGTGTTGGTTGGGGGAAAATACTTTGGTTAGTAGTAATTTTTTGACAATGCTCTTTAATCATTAGTTAAAAAGGTTTAACAACAATGCAAGTTATTGGTGGTAGAATGAGTTATGAAAATCCTCTATGATGTTATATGTTTGTTTTGTAAGTTCACAGCTATTATTATATGCTTACTGTTTATGTATGTTCATGTATGAGTGATATAATTCAATAAATTAATTTTAAAAACTTTTAGGATGCAGCTAAAGCAGTATTGAGATGAAAAGTACAACTTTGCTGACTTCGGAAAAGAAAAATGACTGAAAAGAATGAAATAAATAGCCATCTTAAAAATTAGAAAACAAAAATAGGGTAAATCTAAAATGAGAAGATAAGTAATAATAAGTACAGAAATCAATAGAAAACAAAATATAATAGGAACAACACGACAAAAAAAGAAAACCGTGCTTCAAAAAGAGAAATAAAATAGACAAAATTATGATAATGTTAGTCAAGGAAAAGAAAATGAAAACACATGAAAAACTTAGGAATGAAAAGGAACTATAACCTTAGCTACAGCAGAGATGTTTTTAAGTGGTTAGAGACTACTTTACAACTTAGTGCCAATAAATTTAAAATCACAGGTGAAGTGGAAATTTTCCATAAAACTAAAACTTGAAACCAAGCCAAGGAAACTTGAATATATTTGTATGTATTAAATAATTGAACCTGCTATTAAAAATCTACCAAACACCCACAATCTTTCGATCTAGATAAAAGAATTATACCAAATATTCAGAAGCACAAAATACTTAGCTTGTAAAATTGTTGCAGAGAATAGGAGAGGAAGGAATGTTCTTATCTTATTTTATGAGTTGATATCATTTTAATTCTAAAACCAGACAAAGACAATGTAAGAAAGGAAAATAATGGACAATGTTGTTTAGGAGTTGTAATACAAAAATTTGAAAAAATATTAGAAACCATAATTCAACAAAACACTGAAAAACATTGAAATACATATTATGGCTATCTGGGGTTGTCATAAGAGAACAAGAATGTTTAGCCTGAGAAATACCTTAATGAAATATAATTCACTAGTTTAACAGATTGAGAGAAAAATAACATAAAATTGTTTAGTAGGCAAAGGAGCATCTACTGCAATACAGGGCCACAGTGCTTCCAAGGTACTTTGGCAGCACACAGAAAGCAAAATGTGCTTAGTCTCCCAAAACCTGTGAGTTTTCCAGAAGTAAATAAATACTGAGACTTGAAGGATGAATTGGATTTAGCCAGGCAAAGTGTTAAGGTTCTCAGGAAAAAAGGATAAGGGCTAGAGCTGGAGGAGGGTGTTGCAAGCAAAGAGGACCAATGTCAAGCACAAACTTTGAAAGACAGGTGAAATGGTGACACTTTCTTTTTTCAGGAGGTACCAGGGATTGAACCCAGGACCTTGTATAGGGGAAGCAGGCACTCAACCACTGAGCTACATCTGCTCCCCAATGGTGACACTTATGGTAGCCATGTAGTTAAGGAGAGGATGAGGGGCAGAGTGCCTGGAGATAAGAAAGGGATGAAGGAATGAGAGATTAGGTCAGTAAATAAATAGGGTCAGACTAGGAGGGATCGTCTAAACCATGTTTAGAAATTTGGATTTCATCCTTCTGAAAAAAATTGGAGGAATTGAGTCTTGGAGAGCAGGATCTGAAAGATCAGACCACTTCAGATTCTGTGGGCACTGGATTGTGAGCAAGGGGAACTAGCAATAAGAAGGCAACCACAGCAGCAGTCATCCAGGTGAGAGATTAGAAGTGGGGATGGAGAAATGAATGAACTCCAGTCAAGCTTGGGACTTGGAGTGGTGTGACTGGTGGGGTAAACTGTGAGGAAGATTGTTCAAAGTGCTCTTGGAATCAATATCTGTGTGTGAAGGGAAGGAAGCAAAACTGGGAAGAGGGAGAAAAGTTGGGTTACAATTAAGATATGATGTGGAATTGGTGAGCTCTGAAACTGGAATGGCCTTTTAGATTATCCCAAGTTGGGGTGAGGGAATCAGACCTTTAAATACCCCCATCAAATGAGTCATTGGATACAGGCTGTCCCTTGAGGCAAGGTGGCACTTTTGAGCTGGGGAATTCTCAGAGAGAGATGATGGCTTAAAGTTTTCAATTAGCAGTATCCTCATCAAGCTAGAAAAAAAAGTCCTGCAGGGGAATCTGGGCAGTGCAGGGACATCCACAACAATTGGATACAGAATTGAGTGGGAGAGAGTGTAAACTACAATGTCAACTATAATCCATGCTTAGTGGTAATGCTCCAAAATGGGCTCATCAATTGCAATGAATGTACCACACTAATGAAAGAAGTTATTAATGTGGGGAAAAATGGGAGGCATGAGGAATGGGGCATATGGGAATCCCTTATATTTTTTTATGTAACATCTTCCCTCTGGCCTATTAGTCTATACTATATACTTTTCCATATTTGGTTTCCCATTGCACTGTCGGTACTCCACTTTTTTATCCTATAACTCTACATGGCACACAAGAGTTAATTATTCATTTTCCTAAGACTTATGTGGTTCTTCTGCTAACTTTTACTATCAATATTACTATTATTCTTTTTCTTTTCTTACCTCTTTTGCTTTCCCTGGCCCTAAGCTTTCTCCTTCAAGGGACTTTAGATGACAAGAAAATAGAATAAGAAGAGCAAAATATCAAAGAGAAAACTTAACACATACACAAGAACAGCAACTAAATAAAACCCTAGACTAGAGGAGAAGCTAATCAACTGAAAAAACCCATCAAGACAAAAAGATGATCAGACAGCAACAAAAATTACAAACCATACCAAGAAACAGATAGACATGGCCCAGTCCAATGAACAAACTAAAAAGCAGGAAGAGAAGCAGACCATCCAACAACTAATCAAAGCAGTCCAAACAAATATCATGGGCCAACTTAATGAAGTGGAGGAAGATGTTAAGGATATAAAGAAAACACTGGGAGAGCATACTAAAGAAATTGTAAACATACATAATAAAAAGATAACAAATGTGACAGTGATGAATGGCACAATCCAAGAAATAAAAAATGCATTCTCAGCAAATAACAGCAGATTTGAACAGACAGAGGAAAGAATTAGCGATATGGAAGACAGTATATATGAAATCAAATAGATAGTAGAACTGATAGATAAAAAGATAGAAAAAACTCAGCAGGGAATTAGGGATTTGAATGACAACACAAAATGCACAAACATAATCTAAGCATCTTTTAAAAATAAATAAAAATATATTTTAAAAATAATGACATTTATGAATGAAGTAGTTTAAAAAAAGAAAGTAAAGGAGAGGGAGGTATGAAATATGGCAGCAGAGTTTCTGGCTGGGGCAATTTAGTGGATGTTGATTCTATCCAAAAAGATATGGTACATGGATGAAATCATTTCCTTGGGTGACAGAGAGGGCATTAACTCAGTTTAGTCCATGTGCTCTTGGATTCATTCAGATGGAGATTTCCATTGGCAATTGTATGTGTTGTCTGATATTTGCATAAAGGTTTGAACTGTATACATGTGTGTATTTGTGATTATCTTCATTTAGATCAGAGCAACTGCTGATAAAATGATTTCATGTGTATTTGAAAGATACACACTGGACCTAGGGTATTCAGTTAGGCAAGCAAAGCACAGACTGGATTTCGACCTCATCTCTCTTTCTCCACTTAGCACATTAGAGCAGTGCACACATACTCAGTGATCCTGAGATAAGTGTGAGTGAAGACTTGGGCATGAAGGAGATTGACTGAAAAGGGTGAGTAGAATAAGAAGGGGTGTCTTCCAAAAGATGTCTAAGGAAAACCACATTTAAAGGATGGGAAAGGAAGAGTAGCACACACAGAGATTTAAAAGGGCCAGTAGGAGGTAGAGAAAAAAGTGTTTTAAGGAAACTGAAGCAAGCTAATATTCAAGAAAGAATTTTTTTAACTTTTTATTATATTAAAAATATATTTAGATAAATGTTACATAAAAAATATAAGGGAATCCCATATGCCCACTCCCCACACCACCCACATTTACTCACATTAACAACATCCTTCATTAGTTGTGATGCATTCCTGGCAATTGAACATATTTTGGAGCATTGCCACTAAGCATGGATTATAGTTTACATTGTAGTTTACACTCTCCCACACAATTCAGTAGGTTATGGCAAGATATACAATGACCTGTATCTGTCATTGCAGTCATTCAGGACAATTCCCAAGTCCCAAAAATGCCCCCATATTACACTTGTTTTTCCCTTTCCCTGCCCTCAGAACCTCCAGTGACCATTGCCTCCCTATCAATGATATAATTTCTTCTCTTGCTAGAATCATAATAAGTCTATAGAAGAATACCAGTAAGTCTACTTTAGCCAATAGTTCATCCCCTAACACTGAGGATTCTGGGATGGTGATGCTGCTCAATGTATAATTGAGAGGGGGCTTCAGTCCTATACTGATGATGGGTGGGCCTCTCTTGCTGGCAGTTGTAGGCTCTCTTAGTTCCTTGGTATGTCGTTGTGCATCATCACTTCCTTATTAGTTGTCCTGGGTGAGTCCAAGGAACCGGAGAGTAGGTTTTGCAACTCCATTGAGGCTCAAGGCCCAGCTGGCACATGGATAGCCCAAAGATTCAAGCCTGTTGGATGTACAACTACCAACTCCAGCACTAACTATAGGTTCAAATAGAAGGGACAGAAGAGCCATGTGTAGGGAAACCACAACTGAGTCCAATTCTGTCACACTGGGGAGCAGAACCCCCAAAGTAGGGCTCACTGGCAAGGCACCAAACTCATGAACTATCTGCCTTGACCATAGTGCCTAGGTATCTCCAGAACCCTCAGGAGCCCCACTATTTGGGGTGGTGCCTAATTTGGAGATCCTGCTGAGATGTGAATAAGCGTAACCTCTGGAATGACCTCCCAACTCACTTTGAAGTCTCTTAACCATATATAAACTCATTTGGCTTTACCTTTTTCCCCTATTGGTCAAAGTCTTTTCTTTTTCCAGTTGCATTGCTAGTTGGTGCTTAGTAGTAATCCCTCAGCACCAGGGAGGTTCATCCCTTGGAGTCATGTCCCACACTGCGGGGATGTTATTGCATTTATATGCCTCATTTGGCATAGAGAGAGGCCACATTTGAGCAACAAGGAGGCTCTCAGGAGGTAATGATTAGGCACCCTATAATATTAGGCTAAGTTTGAATTTCAAGAGTAAAGGTTCATAAGCAAGGTCATCAATATCAAGCGCCCATCAATGAACAATCCTCCTTCACTAGCCATTGACTCTGTACTTTGGGGGATTCTTGTTGTTCTATTAAAGAATGTGGCGGAGCTCCCCAAGATGAGAATTCAAAATTCTTTCAGTTACTGTGTGATTCTCCACCCACCATGACAATGCCCCATGAACATTTGAACACATTTATATGCCTTATATGTATGCCCAGGTGAACCTCCTCCCATGTATCCTCCATCACTAACACCCCACACAAATGACCCTCCCCGCCACAGTTGTAACCCTTCTGTGATCCAAAACCTCTTCAAAAATGAAGCCAATAAAATTTTACTTGTCTTCTCTACAGCTTTTGTCACAAAAAGATAAGTAAAATAAGACTGAAAAGATTACCTTGAATTTATTAACATGGCACTAATAAAACAAGTTAAATGCTTTAGCACTAAAACCCTTTCGATCATCTTTTATTACTTGTGGATTACAAACCCCTTTAGGATCTCAAAAGTAGTCTCAGGGGTCATCAATATGAATACCACCCATCAGAGACGCTAGCCAGGTTGAAGTGCACACAGTCTAATGAAGATATATTAATATCAACTCCGCGAATATTGGATGAGTGAGTCTCAATAGTAGTTACCTTTCATTTGGCTTCCTCTCTGTGCTAGATGCCTTACACATTCCCTTATTTAAGCAATCTTAGGAGGTTCATGTCATTATACCAATTTTGCAGATGAGGAAATTGGGATTCTGAGTTGTTGAGTTACTTGTTCAAGGACACATAGTGATAAATGACTGAATTAAAAGTCTGTCCCACATCTTGCCCACTGTCAGTGTGCCTGCAAAATCCTAAAAGAGTCTAGGTAAATCACCACTTGTCCTCTGGTAGTCAACTCCTGAGTACTGCGCTGTGCCAGCTAATATCTGGAGGGTTTGTTTGTTTGTTTCGAGTAATTATATGGTCTTCGGCCGTGGTGGTCTGAAATGACCCTTGGTAAATGTATGCCACACTCTCCATCAATCCAAACTCAATATGGACAAAACTGGAGGTTGTTTTGTAATGCAGACCCTGCCAAGCATTCTGTGAAGTGGTGTTTATTTTCACAACCACAATGATTACTGTCCTTAAATCAAGAGTGTGTTATTGGTCTATAAATTGAAGGGTGAGTTTTAAATTTACTGATCTACCACTTTAGAGGCCAAAAAGAATAAACAGCACTTTAGAAGTTTTCACTACTACTAAATTCTCTGTGAACTATGGACCTTAACTTTCCTCTCTAACATTTCATTTATTCTAGAGACAAGTCCTAAATTTTCTGTGTGGGAGAACTTTAAGTTCCCAGATCCTGTTTTCCTGGAAGAGGGTTATAGCACTGACCTTTGTGAGACTTGATTATATGAACAGATAAATTCCTTTTATTGCTTAAGCTAGTTCAATATAGAACATTTCTTCTTCCATTTTAAATTCATTATTTTTAAAATCAACCATTCTTCACTATACTGTATATTTCAATAGTATTCTGTAGTTTAGAATTATGTTCCTATATGCATTATTTCTTTCAATATTTAAAACATCTCAACTACGCACTTTTCTTATATTAAAATTAAAAATGATTAATCCCTAGAAACATGGAGTTGAAGGCAGAAATTTATCCATGGCCACATATTTCTGAGAAGGTATTTTTTAAATGGCTTTTGCCCTAGAAAGACTGAATTAAACAAAAAAAAATTCTGTTATATATAAAAAGGTATATAATATGCTACAGTTTGTTTAAGAAATGAGAGAAAATAATTGCAGATAGATTGATCCCTTGATTATTTTGCAATGAAGAATAAACCAGAAACTAATATAAATCTTTACTTTTAGGAACAAAGTAGCAATGGCCGTGGTGGTGATGAGAAAGATGGAGAGACAAGGAATGGAAAGGAGACTTCTATAAATAACTCTGTATTTTGACTTTTGAGCCATGTAAATGTTTAAAAATACACATTTGATGCTTAAATTTCTCTCTAAGCACTGATTTAACTGCACTTTGATATCTTCTATTTTTTTTTCTTAAATCTAAAATATTTAAAAAATTTTTCTTGAGAATTCCTGAGCTATCTTTATGCTATTGATTTCTAGTTTAATTCCATTGTGATTCAAGAAAATACTTTTTATGATTCTCATTCTTCCACATCAAAGTTTGTTTTATAATCCAGAATGTAATTTCTATGGAGATTGTTCCATATGCACTTGAAAAAAACATGTATTCTGCTATTGTTGGATGAATATTCTATTATATGAATAACAATTCTTGATATCAAATATCAAATGATTGATAGTTTGTCTATATCCTTATTGGCTTTTTGCCTACTTGCTTTATCAATTATTTAGAAGGGAGTGTTTGACCATAATTATGGATTTGTCTATTTCTTCTTTCAAATCTATTAGTTTTTGCTTTATTTTAAAACTCTGCTGTTGAGTACATAAACATTTAAGAGTGTTATGTCTCCTTGGAGAATTGACTCATTTATGGATTAATGTACTTTAATGTTCCTCTTTGTATTTAATATTCTTGTTCTGAATTCTACATTTTGGTAAATGAATAGAGATATGCTAGCTTTCTTTTTATTAGTATTTGCATGGCATATTTTCTCCATATTTTACCTTCAAACTTATCTAACGTGTGTCCTTCAACAGTTCACATTTAATGTGATTAGCGATATATTTTGCTTAAAATCTACAGTCTTGCTTGCTGTTTTCTATTTGTCCCATTTTTTCCCTCTCTTTTTATGTCTTCTCTGGATATAATTGAGAACATTCATGACTCTGTTTTATCTCTCTGTTTACTTATTATTTATGTCTTCTTTTATTCTCTTTGCGTGGCTTCCCCAGGGAACTCACCCTAATTTTTGAATGACAGCTTTGCTGGATATAGAATTCTTGGCTGGCAGTTTTTCTTTTTAAGACATTAAGTATATCATAGCATTTTCTTCTCTCCTCTGTGATTTCTTCTGAGAGGTCAGCATTTAATCTAATTGAGGTTCCCTTGTGTGTGATGCTTTGCTTTTCTCTTGCTGCTTTCAGAATCCTCTCTAATATTTGTCATTCTGAATAATAGGTATCTTGGGGTAGGTCTGTTCAGATTTATTCTGTTTTGGGTGTGTTGTTCCTTTTTGTTATTGATATGTATGTCTTTCATAGAGTTGGGAAGTTTTCAGTCATTATTTCCTCAAATATTCTTTCTGCCCCATTTCCATTCTCCTTTCCTTCTGGGACACCAATAATGCATATATTTGTGCATTTCACATTGTCATTCAATTCCCTGAGACTATGTTCCATTTATTCCGTTCTCTTCTCTTTCTGTCCTCCTATTTTTTCCAATTCAGAAGTTCTGTCTCCAAAATCCCTAATTTTGTCTGTGAGCAATTCAAATCTGCTCTTATTTGCCTCTATTGTATTTTTAATCTCATCTAGTGTGTCTTTCATTCCATATGATCTGCTACTTTTCTTTGCAGACTTTCAAAAACTTTTTTTATGCTCAACCAGTGTCTTCTAAATATACTTTATCTCTTCAGTCATATTTTCTTTCAGTTCTTTAAAATTGATTTAAGAGAGTTGTGTGATTATCATTGATTGTCTTAAGTCCTGTATCTCTCCTGGATATTTGGTTTGATCTTTTGACTTGGGCCATCTCTTCTTATAATATGGCTTGTAATTTTTTGCTGATGTCTAGGCATCTGAATAAGTTGGTGCATTTACTCTGATGGTGATTTCTCTCTCTTGCCTATCGTTATTTTTCTTCACAGCTCTTTTTTTATATTTTTCAACTTTTCCTAAGTCTTTCAAATTCCTCAGTTTAAGTTATCAAAATACATGTGTGGGGAGGATTCTTCTTCTGGAATTGTTCCAGATCATAAATTAGTTTGCATTTTTTTTCTCCTTGTCGTCCCGCCACTAAGAAGTGCTACATGTAAAAGGGCACCCAAGGGGAGAGGAGAGGAAATTGGCATCTTGGTGGAAATGGTGGCTAGCAAGTGGTGTACTCACCCAAGCCAGTTTCTGCTGACTGGATCACCTAAACATAAAACAGACTTTTCTGGAGTGGTCTACCTTTCTAGATGGACCCCACCTGGCTCCCCAAGGTGGGATACTATAATAGGGTAGAAATCAGAGGGAGCAAAGCCTCAGAGAGAGAAAAAAAGGGGAAGGAGTCCAACTGAACTGCTGTAAGACAAGACAGTTCCAGAACTGAAAAGTGTGAGGAAAACAGGGCATTGAGTGAAGGAGAGAAATTAAAGAAATCGTAGGGACTATGGAGAAAATTCTGTACAAAAACAAATAGAACAGATCAAGATTCCCAGAGAAGGAACTTAGGAAAGGGAGATTTCTCCTGCAAGTGAAACAATTGCACAAAAAGCACAGTCTTAAAAATTGTACCAGGGTAAGAATCCAATGAAGACGAGCTGAACAAATCTGATCAGTTCCATGTGGGCTATTCTAAAGGCCTAGAATAAGTTGGAACAAGAGTTAAAGAGGAGCCTAAACACAAAACCAATCAACAATAAAATCCTAGACAAGGGGGAGAAATGTGCGACAACGTGGAAGAAGCTTGAGGACATTATGCTGAGTGAAATACACCAGGCACAAAAAGACAAATAATGTATGTTATCACTGATATGGACTAAGTATAATAAGCAAACTCACAGGGTTAGAATCTAGAATATAGGCTACCACGGAATGGATTGGGTTAGAGAATGGGGAGTTGATGCTTAATTTGTACAGAATTTCTTTTAGTTTGATTGTCCTGGGTGGTGCTGCAGGAACAGTTACCGGACATTGTATGTCCTCCCATGGCCCACTGGGTGGAATGTGGGAGAGTGTGGGCTATGGTGTGGACCATTGACCATGAGGTGCACAGGTGCTCAGAGATGTATTCACCAAATGCAATGAATGTCCCATGATGATGGAGGAGATTGTTGTTATGGGGGGAGGAGGAGGGTGAGGGGGGTGGGGGGTATATGGGGACCTCATATTTTTTTAATGTAATATTAAAAAATAAATCAAGACAAAAAATAAATAATCTTTCATCAATTTTAATAAAGGTTACTACTGTTAAAAAATAGTACAATTATTAAAAAGTGCTATAATCAATAGCAACAAATGCTCCACACTAAAGCAAGGTGTTGGTAGTGGGGGTGGTATAAGGGAATCCTGTATTTTATTTTATGCATGAGTGTTCTGTAAACCCCCAAATTTTCTAATAAATCATTAAAAACAAGTAAAGAAACAAGAAAAAACATTCATAATTAAAGTTGGGACTGTGGAAGCTGCCTGGTTATATAAGAGCAGATGGGAGAGGGGAGAGTGACTAATTGTCTTACTGATAATACATTAACCATGTGAAAAACTTTATACATTTGATGTAATGTTGTATATAATATCTTATTTAATTGATTATAACATCTGAGTATGGTGAAAAGAATAAATATTATTATCATTTAAGCATTGATGCAAATAGGTTTGGAAAGTTAACTTGTTTAAAAAGTAACGTGTTAATGAAAACAAAAGACTAGAAGAATGATCTGGCAATAATCCCATGTATTTCTCCTACCCTGAAATACTGCCTGTAGCAGTTTGATATAGTTATAAATGCCAAAAATAGATAGTGGATTATGTTTGTAAACTGGTCTGTACCCAGACATGATTAAATTATGATTAGGGCTTTGATTGGGCCACATTAGTAGGATGTTGAGTCCCTGCCTCTTGGTGGGTAGGGACTCACAGATAAAAAGCATGGCAAAAGACAGAGTTGGAGCTTTTTGATGCTGGAGGATTTTGATGTTGGAGGTTTGATGTTGGAGTTTGATGCTGGAGTCTTGAGACTAGAGCCCCAGGAAGTAAGTACACAGAGGAAAGATAAGCAAGCCATGGGAAGAGAGGAACCCTGAGCCCAGAGAGAAGCAAGCCCCAGGAAGAGAGGACCTGAGCCAGGAGAAGATACAGAGTAATAGAGATGGCTCCTTAGACATGGCAGAAACCCCAGGGAGAGAGACAAGCCATTCGCCTGATAGTCTACAGCTGACCTTGTGGAGAGAGGCAAAGCCTAGAGAGCCTCATAGTCTATAGGTGACTTTGTGGAGAAAACAGAGGAGCTGAGCCTGGAAAGAAGCAAGACCTGGGAAGAGAGGAACCCAGAAAGCCTGAATCCTGGCAATCATCTTGCTCCAACCCATGGAAATAGTCTTTGGTGAGGGAAGAAACCTATGCTTTATGGCCTGGTATCTGTAAGCTTCTACCCCAAATAAATACCCCTTATGAAAACCAACAGACTTTTGGTATTTTGTATCAGTGCCCCATTGGCTGACTAATATACCTCCCTTTATTCTGTCCCTATTAATTTTGTGAAACACTTTGAGTTTGTTGAAGTCAAAGGTACAGCTGCCTCATGGGAAGGTAACTATCTTATAAATCACTAGGATGTCATAGATGACTCCAACTGTCACACACTGCACTGTGAGGAGATCCTGAAACAGCCTCAAATGTTTTTGTGGCAGTCATACTGCTAAGGTTTTGGGAAAGGCAGCAGTTCAACCTATGGTCACCATCTACAACCAGAGGTTGTCGAGGAAATAGCAGCTGAAGTAGGTTTGAAAGAAGCAGTAGGATACAAATGCAGATGATGGACATTATATATTCTGCCATAACCCACTGAATGGACTGGGGGAGAGTGTAAACTACAATGTAACTATAATCCATGCAGTGCAGCAGTGCTCCAAAATGTACTCACCAAATGCAATAAATGTGCCACAATGATGAAAGAGGTTGTTGATATGGGAAGAGTTGGGGGGTGGGGGATGGGTTATGTGGGAACCTTTTATATTTTTTAATGTAACATTTTTTGTGATCTATGTATCTTAAAAAAAAAAGGCAATTAATAAAAAAATAGCAGTAACAACAACAACAAGACATGCCTGCATTCCAATAAAACTTTATTTACGAAAAAAAAAAAAACCAAAAAACAAGTACAGTAGAGAGACCTGGGAGCTCATTTCAATACTTTCCATCCAAATGAAGATAGTCCCATCCTTTTCCTAAGTCTGTCTCAATGGTAGCATGAGATTACTGCTTCAAGACCTAAATGGAAAGGAGAAATGAGTTTATATGGCTACGAGTTTCTAAAAAAGAGTCTGGAGGCTGGCAGAAGGTTTGCCCTCATGCACAACTGAGCAGAGTCAGAGAGACAGATAAAGCAGATACAACCCCCAGATATTGGTTCCTTTGAGGGCTAAAGAGACCCATGGGAGTTATGGTCATGGCCGATGGGGTTAACTACCAGGGCAGATGGCCCCTCTTTGGAAATGGAGTTTATGTGTGATGAATCTGGACTCAGATGGGATCTCCCTTCATAAGACTTTCATGCTAATGTGCTGGAGGTGCAGTTAATGTTGGGGTTTAAGATATATTTAGGGGATTTGAATCTCTGGACTGACAATGTGATAGCCAGATCCTGAGCCTCAACAGACTCCAGCACCTACAATCTGATTTATTGGACTTACCACACTCAGCTAAGATGGAGGTGAAGGACAACCACCACACCATGGAGCCTAGAGTGATTACAACTGATAATGGGAGGATTGCATCCAGCATCCAGGTGGAATCTGAGCCTCCTCTTGACATAAAGGTGCAATGGACACAACCAATCCAGTGTCCACATAGAAGAGGTGGCATTGGATTGGGAAAAGTGGACATAATGGACAAAGGGTATGGGGAAAGGCAGGAAGAGATGAGAGGTGGAGGCGTCTTCGGGACATGGAGCTGCCCTGGATGGTGCTTCAGAGGTAATCACCGGACATTGTAAATCCTCACAGGGCCTACATGATGGAATAGAGGAGAGTATGGGCCATGATGTGAACCAATGTATATGAGGTGCAGAGGTGCCCAAAGATGTACTTACCAAATCCAATGGATGTGTCATGATGATGGGAACGAGTGTTGTTGGGGGAGGGGGGAGAGGGGGGGTGGGGGGGTGGGGTTGAATGGGACCTCACATATATATTTTTAATGTAATATTATTACAAAGTCAATAAAAAATAAAAAAATTAAAAAAAAAAAAAAAAAAAAAAAAAAAAAAAAAAAAAGAAATGGATAGAGAAGAAAAAAAAAAAAAAAAAAAAAAAAAAAAAAAAAAAAAAAAAAAAAAAAAAAAAAGACCTATCAACTGCATGTTACAAAAACTGTAGAGGAAGACATGCTTAAAAGTTAGCAAGCTCTGCAACTGAAGGACAGATCACACTTGTACATCTGGAAGCATTTGAAATATTCAGAATTAAACTGATTAGAAATTCTTTTAAGCATCTGAGCCTTTAAGAAGACTGCCAGCTTCCTGCGTTTACGTTATGGAAACAAGTATGTGAAGCTGAGTAAATTGTCAGATGTGTTAAAGCAGAGAAAGAGTGTCACAAAGGATGTGCAGATAACTTGTAAGCATTTACCCATGTGATCACTACTGCAATAAATGGTATCTGACATCTGTTATTTACCAGAAACTGTTATGGATGATGATGATACAGCAGTGAATGAAACAAACAAAAATCCCTTTCCTCATAAAACTTATGTCCTAGCAGCCCACCAGACAGGAAGTCTAGCCAGGTCTTTGTGCTGGAAGAGGACAGGATTGCCTACATGTTCCGCCTTCTCTGGTTACCAGAGTCTTGAGAGTCAAAGTCACAATGGGTTCTTTGACTTGAGGTGTTTGAATTCAGCTAAGGAATTGATTTTTAAAGTCCTGCTTTGGGAAATTAGTTACAATTCCCTTAGATCCAACCATATATCATACAAACTGTTAATGATCTATAGTAGGTCACTGGTGCTAGTTTTCAAATCTTTTTTATTAAAGAACTTATAAGAACCCTTGAAATGAGTGCATGCCATAATCCAGTTAAGATTTATTTGCCAGTCATCTGGTATCTGCTGATCAGCCTCATGCTGTTTTTGTTCTGTATTTGTCTGTATTGAGCTGCTACCTAATGGCATATGCACCATTATTGCTAATTATACAATAATTTAATTCTCCATCTGTTATAACTCAAAGTTAATATTTTAAATAAATATTCTTTGTCAAATATTTTTAAAAGAAATCTTTATTTACTCTAATGTGGTCTGCAAGAATAACTTCTGCTACTTACTTCCCTGTGATAAGCATTAGCATTGTCTTCTCCTCATGCTTTCCTGCCCACTGCATGTGTTCGGTCATGTTTTGTGTTCATTCACTCATTTTTTCTCAGTTACTCTGCACTACTAAAAAAGGACCTAAAGACAAAAATGGCACAGTCCTTACCGCCTACCCAATCATGATATATTTGGTGAATCTACATACTTTTAAATGAGGACGTTACAAGGGTTATGAAAGAAATCCATTCAATGTTCAATTAGTAAGAGAAGTGGTTAATTCTAAAAGAAGAGGAAAAGGGAGAGCATTCTCTGAGGAATCCATGGGCAGAGCTAACATTCCTGTTTTGTAATCTGCAGGAGATATAATTTTAAGGGGACTTTTACTCATTGCCTGTGGTTGGAAGAACACTATTCCTATTCATCTAAGCTGAAAACAAATCTCTGCACATGAAATAGATCCATGGATGCCAATACCATGCAGATTACACCGCAATTACCCTTATTTAGAAAACCTGCTCTGAGGGAGTGCAATAGACCTTTGTGTGCAGAGAAGAACTGGATTAGAGGAATGGACTCCACTAAGTTTATACCTGTCAGCCTTCAAATCTAAAATGCCTCTTTATTTCTTTAGAAAAAGACACTACATAAGCATTAGCAATTTAGGAACCTTCACTCCTAGCCCAGGGAACTGACATACATCATTTATTACTCAATGTGCTAAGTCTCCAGGAGACTCAATAACCAAATGGCCAAGCCAAAGGAATTCGTGAGTCAAAAGCATTATTACCCTTCAGCCAAAATGAAAGGAGCCATTCCCTTGAAGGCAGAGGACTTTCCAAATTGGTTGTTTTCCAATTTACCCTAGAAATTTAAGTCCTGCCCTGCCTGGAGCCACAGGGCACAGTGAGAACTAGCTACTGTCTCAACCTGCCCTCATTTTTAACTCTATGTTGGAAAATTGAACTTCTGTTGTCTTCCCTCCCTCAGAGTCTCTTGATTGCATGAGTATTTTGGCCCCCCTCCTGTAAGAGTACTGACATTGCATAAGTATTGCATCTCATTAAAAGGTAAATTGGTTATGGGAGAGATTAATGTACAAATATAAATATATATACATTGGTGTTCCTCCTCACGTATTTTTAAACTTTTGGTCAAATATTTTAATATTGATAGGAAACAAACAAAAGAGAGTAACAAAATGTAATCACAATCCCAAAGCCATCAATTTAAACTTTTCATGATTCCATTTTCTCTTTCAGTCTCTGTGCTTTCTGAATTCTTGCATTCTTTTATCTTTCGGATGTTTATTGAGCATCAAATATGTTCCAGGCACTAGGGCTTTATGGGTGAGCATGCTGCAGTCCAGCCTTGGAGGAGCTCAAAATCTTTTTATGCGAGACAAACAGGTATGAAATTTAAATACAGTGGTTTTAGGTCATCTACCAAGGATAGCTTTCAGGATGATGCAATGTCTCTTTTTTGAGATGTGAAGGAGGGATTGACATTATCCAGTCAAAGAAGTGAAAGAAAAGAGGCCATAACAGGGCCTGAATTACTCAGTAAATTCAGTTTGTAAAATGTGTTTGTAGAGCAGGAATAGGGAGTGGCATGGTAGGAAGTGACAGATAAAGCTTAGTAGGTAGGCCCGGGCTCTCAGAAGCATCTAAAATCTTTTTCATAAACATATTATGCATTTCTGTTAAATCTGTTCCTAAGTATTCCCCCCCCCACCCCCCCGCCTTTCTTTTTTTGGTTACAGCAGTAATCAGGATCTTTCCTTCCATTGTATTTCCTGGGTTTTGCTATTTATATGAAGCCTATTTGTTTCTATGTATTAATTTTTATATCTAGTCACATTATGAAATTCATTTTTTTGTAGTAGCTTTCTTTTAGTTGCTTCTCTTTGACTTTACAGATAGCTAATCATACTGTCTGCAAATAAGGATATTTTACCATTTCATCTCCAACTTTTATATTTTAAATTATCTTGTCTAATTGTGTAGGCTAGTACCTCCCAGAACAATATTAAATAATATAATAGTAGTGAACATCCTTCTTTGTTTCCATCTTCCTGCTTTCTCTTTAATACCATACATTTTGAGTTAAGTAGGTTATCTCAGTGTTCACTTTTAGACTATTAAATATACTTAGGCTCATATTATTTGATGTTTGATTTACATATTTAAAAGATTCATACATTAGAATAATTATACATCATCTCTATAGATTTTGAAACATTTACAAACAACTTTTTATAAGTCCTGCACAAATTAAACCTCAGATTTTTATTCTTTATCCTCATTCTATCTTCTGGTGACCTATATTCCAGGTATCAACTTCATGAGTTTACTCATTATATTTAGTTCTTATTAGAGAAATCATAATATTTGTCCTTTTGTGTCTGGCTTGCTTCACTCAACATAATGTCCTCAAGGTTCATCCATGATGTCATATGCCTCATGACTTCATTTGTTCTTACAGCTAACTAATATTCCGTAGTATGTATATGTCTCAATTTGTTTATCCATTCATTGGTTGATGGACACCTGGGTTGTTTCCATCTTTTGGCAATTGTGAATAATTCCCCTATGATCAGTGGCATGCAGATGTCTGTTCATGTCCCTGCTCTCAGTTCTTTCAGGTATATACCTAGAAGTGGGATTGCCAGATCACATAACATCTATATTTAACTTCCTTAGAAACTGTCAAACAGTCTTTCACAGCAGCTGAATCATATTACATTCCCACTAATAGTGAATGAACATTTCTGTTTCTCTACATCCTCTCCCATACTTGTAGTTTTCTGTTTTTGTTTTTTTTTTAATGTGGACATTCTAATAGGTGTAAAATTATATCTAAAGTTTCTAAATATAAGATAATGTCATCTGAGAATAGTGAGAGTTTTAGTTCTTCTTTTCCATTTTGGATACTTTTAAACTTCCATTTTCTTGCCTAATTGCTCTAGCTAGAAATTCTAGCACAATGTTGAGTAACTTTGGTGACAATGGGCATCCTTTTCCTGTTCCTGATCTTAGAGGGAAAGCTCTCAACCTTTTCCTGTTGAGTATGATATTGGCTGTGGGTTTTTCATATATGCCCTGTATTATGCTGAGGAATTTTCTTTTTGTTCCTATCTTCTGAAGTGTTTTTATCAAGACAGGATGCTGGATTTAATCAAATGTGTTTTCTGTGTCAATCAAGATGATCATGTGGTTTTTCTCTTTGATTTGTTAATGTGGTGTATTATGTTAATTGATTTTCTTGTGTTGAACTTCGTTTGCAAGGCAGAAATAAAACCCACTTGATCATGGTGTATAATTCTTTTAATAGGTTGTTGGATTTGGTTTGCAATTATTTTGTTGATAACTTTTGCATCTATATTCATTAGAGAGATTGGTCTGTAAATTTATTTTCTTGTAGTATCTTTATTTGGCTTTGGTATTAGGGTGATGTTGGCTTCATAAAATGAGCTCAGCAATTTTCCCTTCTCTTCAATGTTTTGGAAGAGCTTCAGCAGGATTGGTAATAATTCTTCTTGAACTGCTTGGTAGAGGAAGATGCCAAGCTGCAGACTTCTGCTGGGTTGGGTTTGCTGAGGTAGTGGTTGCACCAAGAGTAGACCTTTGTCAATAGTCTGGATCAGGGATGTTGATGAACACAGTATTATCAGCTCACTTCCAGAAGGTGGACATGGATGAGCATAGTGAGAATAAGTTCATGGACAAGGAAGGTGGAGGCAACAGCCAGGCTGGGCCCGATGAGTGCAAGGTGGACTACTGACTATGGCAAGGAAATATGGCAGCTGCTCTATGAGCAGATCTGAAAAACCCCTCCTATCAACACCGACGGTCAGGCAGTGAAGGAGCAGGCAGGCAACATCGTCTTGAAGGTCCTCATCTCTTTTCAAGCATGATATAGAAAAGGCAGTTCAATTTCTGGACAAGAATGGTGTGGATCTCCTAAGGAAATATATTTATAAAGACCTTGAGAGCCCCTCTGACGATAGTAGTGCTCTATTATTGCAATGGCATGAAAAGCCACTTGCAGCTGGAGGAAGGAGAAGAGTCCATCGTTTGAGTCTTGACTGCAGGGAGAACCATGTAGCCTGCAGGAACTGGACATCAGCATTGGTGTGGGAGTCGCTGGCACAAAGACCAAAACAACCAAATGCCACCTCTGCCTTTAGGGCAACATCTGTTTCTCTCAGCTTTGCCTTCTTGCTTCCTTTTTCATATCTGCTAAGAAGAAAACTACATATCAGTTTTCCTTTAATGAAAAATGGGGATAATATTGGGAAAATTTTGTTTCAATAGGCGTGTCTCATGCTCTCAAAAACTGTTTCAGTGATGTATATACCTGGCTGTGAATAGTCTAATTTACATTAAAGTTTGTGCAATTTTAACCCCTGTTGGCTGGTTTTTGTTTTGTTTTGTTTTGTTTTTGACTAATACTGAGAGATGAGAATTTGAGGTCAGTTTCCTAATTCATTGATAGCCAAGCAGAGGTGTTTATAAAAAAAAATACGCTTGAGAGACTGGCAGCTATTAGCATCGCAATGTATACTGCACTTCTCCTATTTCAGCAAATGTGTTTCTGGAACATGTGGTGGGTGAGCACCACTCCACTACCAAGTTCAGCTTAGTTTCTGCTCACTTCCAGATTCTCTATGCTGTGAGTTTTTACATAGGCTTTCTTCCTCTCAGCAGCCAGTATTCACGACTTCTTGATGTCTTTGTAGCTACCTGGGGTCCTGAACACGGTGTCTGGCTCTATACAAATCATTACAATATCAGAGCCTGTTGGCCTTTCCCCGCGGCTCGTTTCTTTCCAGGTTCAGCCGCTCTGGTCTCTCACAAGGTCAGCTGTAGGCGATCAGGCTCATCTCTCTTCCTGCACCATGTCCATGGAGCATTCTCTCTTCCTGCATATCTGCTTCTGTGTCCATGTGTTTAATTCACTAAGAGTCTGTTTTATCCCCACCAAGAGGGTGGTGACTGCCCGACATACCTTAATGATGTGGTCACATAAAAGCCCTAATCTTGATTCAATAAAGTACAAGTGAAACCCCTGCATGTAATACAATTTAATACTCCCAGAGGAACAGACCACAAACACAATCAATTATCTATTTTTGGAATTCATAAACAATATCAAATTGCCACAAATATAAATACTAAACACAAGCTGACTTCCCTCCCGGTCATATGCATTCAGGTGATTTGTTTTGGAGCTACAGAATGTCATTTTACAAACACTGACATTTTCTTGAGAACGGATTTAGTTTGTCCAAGAAAGTGAACACTTTTTTCTGTGTAGTGTTTTCTTTTTTATGAAAACACTGAGATAAAACATGGAATGTATATTTGTTTAAGTCAGAATCAAATCTTCTGAAATGCCAGTCACCCTGAAGAACACTGAAGACATTTATAGGGCATATGAAATATTAATTGTACACCTCATAATGTTTAAAGCAGTTTCTATATTTCTAAAGAAAATAACATTTCATTCAGAGGCTTCCCGGAGCTTAAACTCAATCAGAGTTTGTACCTCATTTCCGATTTGGGTTACAGTTTCCCCAAATCGGGACATATTATTGGGACAAAAGTTTGGCAATAACATGCAAAAAAGGCTCTGATATTTTATAGATTTGTGTAGAGAGATGTGGTGTGCTAGTGTACTAGTCAGCCTAAGGGGTGCTGATGCGAAGTACCAGAAGTCTGTTGGTTTTTATAAAGGGTATTTATTTGGGGTAGAAGCTTACAGTCACAAGGTCCTAAAGAGTCCAACTTAAGGTACTTTCTCACCCCAAATCTGTTGCTACGTGTTGACGCAAGATGGCAGGCGATGTCTGCAAGGGTTCAGCCTTCCTCCTTCCTCTTAAGGCTCCATGGTCCCAGTTTATTCCAGTCTCAGTTGTAGGCTGCTTAAGGCAATTCCTTCTTGCTTGATGTGCTTTCTGGAGAGGACTTAAGATCTCGGTGGGTTGGGTTGGATGGTGGCACACCCCCCTATTTAACTGTCCCAGAGAGTGTTCCCTTGGCTGGAGCAGACACAACCCCCCATTGGTCTCTATAACCTTTTCAGAATCCAGACCGATGAGTGTCACAGGCTGTGGGAGGTGATTGGCAGGGGGACCCCTGGCAGGGAGTTGTCATGGGGTGGACAAACCACAGCAGGGGCCTGCACTCTGACTCCCAGCAAAACAGGGAGTCAGAAACAAAAGCTGTGTGAAGAATATCAGGATGGCCATGAGTCTCAGCAGGGAGTCAGGATTCGGAGTCTATGCCTTGCCATGGTGGATGAATTCAGGCAGGAGGGCTCAGGGGCATGTGTTTTAGGCCCCACCCCAAGGGGCACGCAATGAGAAGGCATGGCCCACCTTTCCTGAAGAGCGCTTGTTGTGCCAGCCAAGCAACTAGAACACCTGTACTATACCAGCATGGCACTTCCCTTGGCGTGTCGGTCAGATGATTCCTCTTAGGGTAAAGAAGTCTTTTATTTGGAAATGGCTCAAGGGAAGCGGCTGTGGCTCCATCAGCTGGGCTCCCGTCTACCCTATGGGAGGCCCTGGGTTCACATCCCAGGGCCTCCTTGTGAAGGCAGACTTGCCCATAAGCACCGCGGAGTGCCGCGCGACCCACAAGTGCTGCGGAGAGCTGACCCAGCAAGGTGATGCAACAAAGAAGGGAGACAAGCAAAAACACAGAAGAGCATGCAGCAAATGGACACAGAGAGCAGACAGCAAGCAAGCTGCAAGGGAGGAGGGGAAATAAAATAAATACAGACTCAGAAGAACACTCAGTGAATGGACACAGGGAGCAGACAGCATGCAAAAAAAAAAAAAGCGCCACAAGGTGGTGGGGGTAAATAAAAAAAAACAAAAAAAAGGCTCAAGCAGTTGAACATCCACCTCCTACATGGGAGGTCCCAGGTTCGGTTCCCAGGGCCTCATAAAGAAAAAACAGACAACAAGCAAAAAAACAGAAACATAAACGACAAACCATCTCGGGGGTGGGGGAATCAGGGGGTATAAAAAATGACTTTGAACTCTCTCTAAGGAGTGGATGATATGATCTGCAGCGTTATAATTTGCTTCAAAATATTAGTGCCGGGCTTTGTGGTAGGTGTCAGGGGGCAGCAAAGAGTAAGACAGACATATAGATATGGTCTCCGCCCGTGTAGATCTTATATGGGTAACTGTGTATGTGCATCTGTATGCACATGGAAGCGCATATGTGTTTACACGTGTAAATGTGAGCCTAGCTGTGGTTGGACACAATTCTAAAGCTGCCCCTCATGCATCATAATACAGCATAATGTAATAGAATGAGCGAAGGTTTCAAAGCTGAAACACTGGCTCCGCCGCTAGTCTTTCACATCACTGGGGAAATTATTTAACTTTTCAGATTTTCTGCCCCATTCAACTTGCCTGCTTATCATAGTTGCATGGATGACACTGTGAAGGCAAGTGGTCCTCAAAGTGTCCATGAAATTCAGGCAAAGTCGAGAGCAGATGCAGGAGACACCTGCACGTGTGTGCCCTGATAACTAGGAATAAGGAAAACGCGGTCACCTTCTGAAGTTTACACCGTGAAACCAACACAAAATGGGTTGTAGCAGTCACGCTGAGCCACGAAAGGAAACAAAGGGCCTCCCAGGTATAAGAACTTGGCTAACAGAGGTTAGGATCTCCCCAAAAGAAAGAATACAGAGGCATAACAAAGTCCAGTGCCCAGGAGCTGCCTTAAAAGAGGGAACCCTGGGGTACCTCTGCTCCATCAGGCAGGCAAACTCTCTGCACAGAGATGGCCTCTTCAGAGAATTCTCAGTTCCTGATAATTTGCCTAAGTCTGGATGTTTTAGTTCACTTCTTTTCTAGCAATTCTCTCAAATATGTCAATGTCTACCATCCCCTTGGCCATTCTCATGGTTCAAACCACCAGGTTTCCTGCTGGAGCTTCCTAACGTAACTCCTTGCTAAGCCTCGCTTCTGTCTGGCCCCGGCACAGTCTTGGGACTTGAAGATGTCCGGCCTCACTGAGTGTGATGGCATGCCAGTTCTTGTAGGAGTTCCTCTGTGGACAATTTTGAATCTAGGAAAATAAATGGTCCAGAGCGAAACCCTGAACCAGTGGCCCTGTAACCGGGGTTGGCCCTGTTTCAGAGAGGGAGGGAGAAGTGGCACTTTGGGAAAGATACTGTCCCTCTGCTG
The DNA here is from genome assembly GCF_030445035.2 of Dasypus novemcinctus. NCBI lineage: Eukaryota > Metazoa > Chordata > Mammalia > Cingulata > Dasypodidae > Dasypus > Dasypus novemcinctus. Next base: position 8,461,785 of record NC_080697.1, read on the forward strand.
TGCTCCTCACTGCCCCCATTCGCAGGTGCCATCTACCCTGGGATGACTGATTTGACACTCTACCCCTGACAGGGACAGCAGAGGCTTCCAGAGCAAAGAATAATTCCAGAGAAGAGAAGAGGTCCTATTAATTTTTGTGAGACTTTTATGATGGTTTGTGCTTAAGACTTAAGATTCCTTTCATTGTGACTTTCAGCAGCATACTTCTATCATTTGGGGAATAATCGTTGCAGTTACTGGCTCATTGGAAAAGATCTTTTGCCTTATGGATATATGATAAAGTTGTGCGCAATGCAAATGATTTCTTCCTTTTGGTTATTTTGAAGAAAACTAAAAAAAAAAATCCTCCAAAAAACAGAGCCAAGATTTGTCATGGAAACTCCTCAGGTTTGCACAAAACCTTACCGTACACTTTCATACCTTTCCTTCACAAGTCCCTCGAGATGTTGACAAATGGGAGGCTAAGGAGATGCCAGCTACTGGACTGCCGACTCCGGCATGGTTCTTTTCCTTGTGGGTTCTGTAAATGTTAGAAAAGCAGCATTGCTTCCATTTCCACCCCTTTCTCCAAATCTCTTAAATTTCACCTTGGTCTACTGACCCAGAAAGGAAAGAAGAACTTGAGGCGCAGGGTCAGGGGGGAGGTTGAAAGCTGAAACCAGGTAAATCTAATCTGATCTGATGACTCCCAGTGAGTCCATTGTTTACTGGGCTTGTTAAATTGACAAGCAAGAGACCCTCTCCACAGAGGCAGGAAGAATTTATGACATCCATTTGACTATCTGGAAGGCTCCGCATGGCTTGGTGTAATGGCTCATGCTGTCTTTATAGATTTTTTTTTTTCCCTAAGGAACATTTTAATCCAACAAAAGAGTAAATAATATCAATCACATAGCTCATACAGTCATTACTGGCTTGGGTCTTTGATTGATTTTTCAGTGCAGTTTTCTATGCTGGCAGAGTAGAAATGACCCTGGCTGAAAGCAGAAGGTTCTGGTTCAAAGTCTGCTTTTGTCCACGATAACCTCACTTTCCCCAAAGTTACCATTAGATATCACATCTTTGGACCATTGCTCTGCATAGAATGCTTTTGGTTTATTCATAAAACATAAAATTGTTATTAATTGTAACTAGTCATTGGAATTTTATCTCCTTAACTGTACTAACAGCAACTTCATCAGTAACCGTAATGGATTGACCTCCAGGCCATATCTTCTTTTCTTTTCTTTTTTAATTTATTTTTTCTCTCTTTAAATCTTTTTAAAATGTTACATTCAAAAAACATAAGAGGTTCCCATATACTCCCACCCCTGTCACCCCACTCCTCCCACATCAACAACCTCTTTCATCATCGTGGCACAGTCATTGCATTTGGTGAATACATTTTGGAGCACTGCTGTACCACATGGATAGTGGTTTACATTGTACTTTACACTTTCCCCCAGTCCACCCAGTGGGCCATGGTAGGACATACAAAGTCCAGTATCTGTCCCTGCAGTACCATCCAGGACAACTCCAAGTCCTGAAAATACCCCCACATCATATCTCTTCTTCCCTCTCCTTACCTTCAGCAGCTATCATGGCCACTTTCTCTACATCAATGCTACAGTCTCTTCCATTACTAGTCACAATAATTCCATAGTAGAATATTCAGTAAGTTCACTCTAATCTATGCTCTATTCCTCCATCCTGTGGACTCTGGGATGGTTACGTCCACTCCACCTCTATTTTGAGAGGGGGCTTAGATTCCACATAGATGATGGCTGCAATTCTCCTGCTTGCAGTTGTAGGCACTCTCAGTTCCCTGGTGTGGTGGCTGACCTTCTTCACTTCCCTGTTAGCTAGCCGGGGTAAGTCCAATAAACCAGAGGGTAGGAGTTACAATTCTGCTGAGGCTCAGGGCCTGGCTATCACATGGACAGTCCAGAGATTCAGGTCTCCTGAGTGTACATCAACCCCAGCACCAACCACAGGCCTAGTAAAAGTGACAGAAAAGGCATGTATAACCTTTAAACCCATCACTATATTCCATTTTACTATTAATGGAACTTGGCAATATATTAGGCTTCATTTCTGAAGAAGTTTTGGATCACAGAGAGGTTCAACTATGGCAGGGGAGGAACATTGGTGTGGGGTGTTACTGATGGGGGGCCCATTGTTGGGAGGGAGTTCTCTAGGGCATGTATAAAGGGGACATAAAAATATTTGGATATTTTCATAGTAGCTACAGTCAAAAATGATGACTGAGGGAGTGCTCAGTTCCTACCCAGGGGAGCTCTATCACATTCCCCAATGGAACAGCAACAATCCCCCAAGTGCAATGGCAAAGACCAATAAAGAAGGATGGTCCAACAATGAGCCCTTGATACCGATGACTGTGCTTATGAGCCTGTGCGCCTGAAATATGAATTGGCCTAGAGCTGCAAGGTGCCTAAGAGTTACCTCCTGAGAGTCTCCATGTGGCTCAAATGTGGCCACTATCCAAGCAAAACTCAGCAGGTAAATGCATTACTTTTCCCCCAGCGTGGGACATGACTTCTGAGGATTAGCCTCCCTGGCACCGAGGGATTACTACCAAGCACCAGCTAGTGATGTAACTAGAAAAAAACCTTGAATAAAAGGGTTAACTCAGACCAGCAGAATATCTCAGCCTATGTGTAATACCAGGTTTTTAAAAAACTGCTTTTTAACCTTGAATAAAAGGAGGAAATGGAAAGGACATATGAGTTTACATGGCTGTGAGTCTCCAAAATGAGTTGGGAGGTCATCAGAGGGGTTGTGCTTATGCATGCCTCAGCAGGGTCCCAGAGACAGCCAAAGTAGATACAACCCTAGGTACTGGTTCTCCTGAGGGCTACAGCAACCCACAGGTTCTATGGTCATGGCAGATGGCTCTGGAGTTCAGCGCCATGTCAGTGGGTCCTATTTGGAGTTTGTGTTCCTGAGTGTGATGGAGTTGGAATCATATGTTCTTTTGATTTCTTTTCCATGTACCACTGTTTTCATTTCCTAGGCAGCTTAAACAAATACCATGACATGAGTCAACCAATGATCGGAATTTATTAGTTTATAGCTTTGAGGCTAAAAGAAAGTCCAAATCAAGGCATTATGGAGGTGATGCTTTCTCCCCAAAACTGTGGCCCCCTGGGGCTGCCTGCTGGCTATGCTTCTTCCTTGGCTTGTCAACTCATGGTCCCTCGCTTCTCCTCTGAGTTCCATTGATGTTTGGCCTTTGGCTGCCCATCTATGCTCTGGTTCTGTCGCTTTCTTTTTGTCTGAATTTCATTCTCTTACAAAGGACTCCAGTAATAGGATTAAGACCCATCCTGACTGAGGTGGGCTACACTATAGCTGAAGTTGCTACACAGTGGTCATTGTCCTGTGCTGCCCCTCCTATGTGGCAGACTGGTTGAGGTCTCCAGCCTCCTGGGGCAGCTGTGAGCTACAGAGTACTTTCCATTGACTCCTTTTGCTCTAACCATCCAGCATGGATAATCACATCAATAGATAGTTACCTCTATACAAAATGTAAATACAAATGAATTTATAGAGGCAGAAATAGATTGGCAGTTACGTATTGCAAGGGAGGATAGAGAGATTAAGAGGTGACTACTAAGGGACAGGAGCTTTTCTTTTTGGAGAAATGAAAATGCTCTAATATTGATTGCAGTGATGAATGCACAACTCTGCGATTGTACAGAAAGCGATTGATTGTACACTCTGGATGGATTGTACGGTTTGTGAATACATTTCAATAAAATGGATTAAAAAGAAATGGGAACGACATATTTAAAGGATACAAGACAGATTGGGAAAAAGTCAGAACAACCATCACCAGAGTCTAGAGAAAAACTGGCATGTAAAGGAAAAACAAAGAAGAATCTTTTTTAATATCCAGGCTTAAATATCAAATTACTCTTACAAGAAACACAATCAGGACATCAGCAGCTTTTTTTGTTGGAAGTACTTTATGCTAAAAGAATAAGTGGAATAATATAGTTAAGAAACTCCGGGGAAAAAATGAGAGCCAAGGATTTTATATACAACTTGTCTTTCAGGTGTGAAAGCCCCAGACAAGCTGTCACCAACAAGCAATGTGTAAGAATATGGGCAAAGTGTACAACCAATAAAATCCTCCAGAAGCCCTTTCTGAGGACTGTATTAGAAATGCACTTCAAACAACCAAAATGGCTGGAGAAACATTGACATCTGGAGTAAAGATGAATGGCAGAAAATATTTAATATTTACTCATAGAGCTAAGAAAAATGAGGATTAGATTGGAGAGATGATGGTGTGTATTGGCTTTGTGCTCTGACAGTATAGCTACCCTACAACACTTTTTAACAAGGAGAAAAGAATGGGAGAACATATCTAAAAATGTTTAAAAACTATATATATATATTTTTGTAACATACTGGTGCTGATAGTCCTAATGTGGCTATTTTGAGTTATTGAGTTTGTAAAATTTCAGTTAAGAAAATGAATAATTTGTGACATTCTGATTCCATAGCCCCTAGTGTAATGCAGAACCAGGGTTAGTGCATAGAAAAAAGTAGGTACAGGTGTAAGAGAGAGGAGGATAAATACAAAAGCAAACAAGTAAGCTATAGATAATAAATAAACAAAGCTGTAGTCCCAAATATGAAGGGAAGAATTGCATGACTTCATGAGGTATTTTTAATGTACCACTGAAAGGTCTAGAAACAATGACGCAGCTTAGCAGCAGAGAGCAACCCTTTCAACTACGTTGTGTTGCTGAAACGCCAAATGCCATCTAAAAGAAGCCAGGATGCTTTGCAGAAGGCTGGCATCAGCCTGGGTAGGAAACCAGGTGAGCACCTAGAACTAGCAAAGACTTCTGGGATCACAGTTGTGACTGGGAAAGCTTCTAGTGGCCTGGTGTGTTTTATTTTATCAATGCTACTGTTTTATTTATTTACATTTACATACAATATATTGCCTGCACACGGTAATTTACATACAATAACATTCATCAATTTTATATATTAAATTCCTTGAATTTGCAAATATAACTACCACAATTTTATATAGAATACTTCTATCCCCTCAAAATTTCCCTGTGCCACTTTGCAGGCAATACCTTCTCTCTATTCCAAGTCCCTGGAAAGCAATGATCACCTTTTTGTATTATAGTCTTTGGGTCTAGCTTTCTTCACTTAGCAAAATATTTTGGGATTCACCCACGTTGGTGTATGTATTCTTTCATTGGTGAGAGGTATTCCATTGTTTCATGTACCACAGTTTGTTGATTCATTGTGAATAAAGCTGTGAACATTTAAGCATATGTTTTGGTACCTCATTGTGGTTTAAATCTGCTTTTCTCAAATAACTAATGACGTGTGTCCAGAAACCATGCGAAAATTTTTAATTTTAGCAGCTTTAAATAAAAATTAGTTTCCTTAGGATACCCTATGTATGTGAGCATGTTGTTTATAACAACAGCTGTATTTGTTTCTCTCCAGTCTGAAGGTCTTTTATTTCTCTGTCTTTTTAACAGTGGCTGGAACCTCTAGTACAAGGTTGACTAAACATTGCCTGGTCCTGATCTTAGGGAGCAAGCATGCAGTTTTCACTATCAAGTATTCTGTTCACTTTAAATTTTTCATAGATGATGATATTTTTCAGGTAGATGAATTTTCCTTCTATTCCTGATTAGCTGAGGATTTTATTGTGAATTAGTATTGAATTTTGTCAAATGTTTTCTAAGTGTCTATTGAAAATATATGGTTTTATAATTTTGCTAGTGAAGATAGTGAATTACAGTGATTGATTTTTCTAGTGTTAAACCAACTCAGCATTTCTGGGGTAAATTGTACTTAGTCATAATTCATGATCTCTTTTATACTCTATTGGATTTGCTTTGCTTTATATGTAGATTCCTTTAGGAAATTGGTTTGTAATTTTCTTTTTTAAAATAAGGTCTTCAATAGGTTTTAGGAACTGAGAATATCTATCACTGTAAGCAGGAGAATCGCATCTATCAACCACGTGGGATCTAAGCCCCCTTTGATTTAGAGGTGGAGTGAACATCACCATTACAGGGTCTACAGGATGGAGAAACAAAATATGGATTAGAGTAGACTTACTGGTATTTCACTATAGAACTATTGTGACTCTAGCAATGGAAGAAATTGTATCATTGATGGGGAGACAGTGGCCATGATAGTTGTTGAGGGCAGGGAGAGGAAAGAAGAGATGTGATGTGGGGCATTTTTGGGACTTGGAGTTGTCCTAAATGATATTGCAGGGACAGATGCTGGACATTCTATATCCTGCCATAACCCACTAATGTACTGGGGGAGAGTGTAAACTACAATGTAAACTATAATCCATGTGATGCAGCAGTGCTCCAAAATGTATTCACCAAATGCACTGAATGTGCCACAAAAATGAAAGAGTTTATTGATGTGGGAGGAGTGGGGTGGGGGTGTGTGGGGGGTATATGGGAACCTCATATTTTTTAACGTAACATTTTTTTGTAATCTATGTATCTTTAAAAAAAAAGACAATTAAAAAAAAGGCACACACACAAAGTAAAGCCTTCTGTAAAGTAGTACTGTGTGTGTGTGTGTGTGTGTGTGTGTGTGTATATATATATATTACAAGGTTTCCACTACACATGTAAGAAAAAGAAGGTCCTCGAGCATTCTGTCTGTCTAGTTGTGGCAGTCGAGATTGAATGGGGGAATACATGAAATTCTAAAAACATGGGGAAGGGAAACTAATCTTTGCAACTCAGAAATAAACTTGTGAACAGCAAAAAAAAAAAAAAAGATTTTCAATAGGTTTTAGTATCAGAGTAATGGTGACCTCATAAAAATGAATATCTTTTAATTTCTAGAAAAGTTTGCATGGAATTGACATTATTTCTTCCTTAAATATTTGGTAGTCTTCATCATTTCACCATTTAGGATGGAGTATTCTTTGTCATAAAGTCATAATACATATTAAATTTCTTGAATAGGTACCGGATGATGTGGGTTGATTATTTTTTCTTGGATGAGTTTTAGTAATTTGTGTTTCTTTAAGATCTCTGTCCATTTCATCTAAGTAACCAAATTTATTGGCATAAAGTTATTCAAAATATTCCTGTTACCCTCCTTATGTTTGCAGTATCTGTAGTGATGTCACTCCACTCTTGAATTATGGGTATTATTAATTTGTGTCTTCTCTCTGTCGCTTTTGTTCTGAACATTTCAGTCTTATCAATTTTTTATCTTTTCAGGGACACAGTTTTTGGTTTCATTGATTTCCTCTTTTATTTTGGATCTATATTTATTGACTTTTACTCTAATTTATTATTTATTCCCTTCTTCCTACTTGTGGATTGCATTATCTTTTCTTGTATAGAATAGAAACTGAGATAACTAATAAAAATTTAAAAGTATATATGTAAATATTTTTGAAGCATAGTTTTAGTTTGTATTCCACAAATTTTGATTTCTTGTGTTCTTATTCTTAGTAAGTTCAAACATTTTCTAGTAATCCTTGTGATTTCTTCTTTGGCCCATGGGTAACATAGAAGTATTGTTTAATTTCTAGATAATTGTGGATTTTCTTGATATCTTTTGGTTTTTAGTTTCTAGTTTAATTCTGTTGTGGTCAGAGAATATATTTTGTATGACTTCAGTCCTTTTAAATTTCTGAGAGTTTTTTATGATGCAGAATATGCTCTATCTTTATATATGTTTCACATACACTGTTGATATTCCATAAAAACCAGTCAGGTCAAACTTGTTGATAGCATTGTTCAATTCTTATATCCTTACTGATTTTCTGTTTAAGTGTTCTACCAAATATTGTGAGAGGACTGTTGAAATCTCCAAATATAACCAGGGACTTTTGTTATTTATTTCTACCAGATACTGCTTAAAATATGTTGAACTTCTCTTATCAGGTGCATCCACATTTATAATAGGTATGCCCTTTTGATTAATTCACTCCTTTATAAAATACGCCTCTATCTCAGCAATTTTCCTTCTTCTGAATTCTATTTTGTTTGTTACTAATATGGTCATTTGGCTTTCTTTCGATTAGAGTTTTATGGTATATATTTTTCCATTCTTTTATTTTTAAGCTATCTGTGACTATTTAATATGGGGTTCTTATAGACAGCTCAGAGCTGGTTTTTGCTTTTATATCTAATCTGACAATCTCTGCCTTTTAAGTAAAGTATGTAGATCATTCATTTAATGTAAATACTGAAATGATTGCATTTGATACTATAATACTACTCTTAATGTTTTTTAGAAAGATGATAGATTTAAACTCATCCATATATTCTTTGTTCCTTTCCCTCTCTTCCTGTATTTTGATTTTCTTCAATGATTCCACATTATCTCTATTATAGGCTTATTTAATATACAACTTCACTTTCTATTATAATGATTGATCTAGGATTTACACAGTGTATCTTTAACTATCCCAGTCTACCTTCAAACTGTGTTATATTACAGGATGCATAGTATAAAAACCTTACTAAAATGATGTTAAATTTAAGGCCCATGGTAACCTAAAGGAAAATATCTGAAAATATATAGGGAAGGAAATGAAAAGGGTTTCAAAATAGTACACTATAAAATCTACTAAATATGAAAGTAGGCACTAACAGAAGAATTAAAATTAGTATGTATTACCAAGACCAAATAGCAAGATGACAGAAGAAAGTACCGAATTATCACTAGTTACTTTAAATGTAAATGTAAATTAAACTCTCCAATCAGAAAGCAGAAATTGGCAGAATACATAAAATAAAAGCATAAGAAAACCATATGCTGTTTTCAAGAAATTCACCTTAAATTCAAAGACACATTTACATTGAAAGTTAAAGATGGGAAAAAATATACCATACAAATAGTAACCAAAACACAGCTAGAATACCTATTTTAATAGCAGATAAAATAAACTTTAAGTCAAAATCTATTATGAGGGACAAAGGTCACTATATACTGATAAAGGGGTGAATTCAAAAGAAGGCAGAACTCTTATAAATAGCATGAACTTAATGGCAGAGCACCAAAATAAAACAAATCTCAGTAACTTTAAAAATGTTGAAATCATACAATACATCTTCTCCTCCTACAGTGGAATGAAGCTAGATATCAATAACAGAGGGAAAACTGGAAAATTCATAACACTCTTAAATAACCAATGAATCAAAGAAGAAATCAGAGAAGAAATTAGAAAAGATTTTCAGATAAATGAAAATGAAAGCACAACATAACAAAGCTCATGGAAAGCAGCAAAGGCAGTACTCATGGGGAAATTTATAGCTGTGAATGCTTACATTATAAAAAAGAAGAAGAAGGATTTCAAATCAAATACTTAACCTCACACTTAGAGAAACTGGAAAAGAAGGGTAAACCAAACCCAAAGTGAGCAGAATGTTGGAAATAAGAAAGATTAGAGTAGAGGTAAATTGTTGGAGATTTGGACCTGAAGGATATTGGGAATGAAAGAAAGAGAAAAAGGAGAAGAAAGAAAGAAAAGAAAAAGAAAGAAAGAAAGAGAGAGAGAAAGCAAGCAAGCAAGAAAGCAAGCAAGAAAGCAAGTTGGGATCAGGGGGTCTGTGAGTAGAGACTCAACAGACAACTTTATTGTTTGCAAGGGGCTCTCTATATACCCCAGTCTATGTGACAACAAGGAGCAACATGCAGTTAACTATAGCATTACTAAGGAACTCAAAAAATCTTATCTCAGGGTACAAAGTCTAAGTGTTCTATTTACTACAAAAAGTATGTGCTCATCTTTTCTTTCAGCCTTTAACAGCTTCATCCTATTTGCCAAGAACTCTTAATTACCACATTCCTTAGGGTGCAAGCACAGCCATGGAAACAGCACGTTTCTCCTTGTGAGACCACTGTGCCTCGGTTTCCAATAATAAATGAAAAAGAGAATTAAAAAAACAATAGAGTGAATCAATGAAAACAAAAGATGGTTCTTTGAAAATATCAAAAAAATCAACAAATGTTTAGGTAGATTGACAAAGAAAAAAAAAGAGAGCACACAAATAACTAAAATTAGGGTGAAAGGGTGTATAATAGTAACATCCCCACAGAAATAAAAGGAATTATAAGGGAGGGGATATAGCTCAAGTGGTTGAGCACCTGCTTCCCATGTACAAGGTCCTGTGTTCTATCCCCAGTACCTCTAAACACAAAACAAACAAACAAATGAGAATAAAAAACAAAACTCTCATTGAGGAGCATATGTAGCTCAGTGGTTGAGTGCTTGCTTCTCATGTTTGAGGTGCTGGGTTCAACCCTGGTACCTTCTTAAAAAAAAAGATTATAAGAGGATACTATAAACAACTCTGTGCCAACAATTTAGATAACCTTGAAGAAATGGAAAAGTTCCTAGAACTATACAAATTACCTACACTGACTCAGGAAGAAATAGAAGATCTCAACAGACCTATAACATTTAAAGAGACTGAATCAGTTAACTAAAACTTCCCAACCAAAAAAGCCTGGGAACAGATGTCATCACTGGTGAATTTTACGAACATTCCATGAAGAATTAACACCAATCCTGCTTGAACTCATACAAAAAATTGAAGAGAAGGAAACACTTCCTAACTCATTCTTTGAGGCCATTATCACCCTAATATCAAAGCTAGAAAAAGATACCACAAGAAAAGATAATTGCAAGAGCTCTTATGAACATAAATTCAAAAATCCTCAGAAACATACTAGCAAATGAAATACAACAACACATTAAAAGAATTATAAACCATGATCAAGTGAGATTTATCCCAGGAATGCAAGGGTGTTTCAACATAAGAAATCAATAAATGTAATATACTGTATTAGTAGAACAAAGTGGAAAAACACACATGATAATTTCAACTGATGCAAGAAAGTCCTTTGACAAAATCCAGTGCTCCTTCTTGATAAAATCTCAGAAAACTAGGAGTAGGAGGAAACTTCCTCAGCATGATATAAAGAGCATATATAAAAATCCCATACCTAACATTGTACTCCATGGTGAAAGACTGAAAGCTTTCCTGCTAAGATCAGGAACAAGACTAGGGTGACCACTGTCACTACTGGAAATTCTAGCTAGAGCAATTAGGCAAGAAAAAGAAATAGAAGTTATCCAAATTGGAAAGGAAGGAGCAAAACATTCCCTGTTTGCAGATGAAGTAATTCTATATATAAAAAATACTGAAAAATCCACAAAAAAAGCTACAAGAGCTAATAAATCAATTAAGCAAAGTGGCAGGGTAAAAGATCAATACTTAGAAATTGATAGTGTTTCTGTACGATACTAACGAACCATCTAAAGAGAAAAATTTTATTTACAATAGCCACAAAAGGAATCAAATATCATGGAATAAATTTACCTAAAGATTTAAGGACTTGTGCATGGAAAATTATAAAACATTGTTGAAAGAAATAAAAGATAACCTAAATAAATTGAATTCGTGTTCATGAATTATAAGACTAAATATTGTTAAATGCTAATTCTACCCAAATGGTATTCAGAATCAGAAGAGTCCCATTCAAAATTCCAACAGCCTTCTGTGTGAAAAATGTAAAAGACAGTTATCAAATTATATGAAAGATAAGGGGTACCGAATAACCCAAACTGTCTTTAAAAAAAAAATTAAGTTGGAGAAGCCATGTGTGCTGATTTTAAAACATATTACAAAGCTATAGTAATCAAAACAGCATGGTATTGGCAGAGGCATATAGGCCAATGGAATAGAATTGAGAGTTCAGAAATAACCCCTTACATGTATGCCTCATTGATTTTGAAAAGGGTGCCAAGTCCACTCAAAAGAGACAGAAGTCTCTCCAGAAACTGTTTCCAGTAAAACTGGATATCCATATGTCATATTCAAAATCATATATACCATATTAAAAAATCAATTCAAAATGGATTAAAGACCTAAATATAAGAACCAGGACTAAAACTCCTAGAAGAAAACATAGGGAACCACCTTCAGGATCTTATGTAATGGTTTCTTAGTCCTTATACAAAAATCATGAAAACAAAATTTTAAAAAAGATAACTGAAAACTCATGAAAATTGAAAACTTTTGTGCATCAAAAAATTTGTCAGAAATGAAAAAAATACGACCTATAGAATGCAAGAAAACATTTGATAACCTCCTATCTGCTAGGAGTTTAATATTCAGAATATATAAAAAATTCCTTTAGCTCAACAACAAAAAGACAAACAACCAAATGAAAAAAATTAGCAGAAGACTTGCAATGGACATTTCTCCAAATGTGTACAAATGGCCAAAATCCCATGAAAATCTGCTCAATGTCATTGGCCATTTTGGAAATGCATAACAAAACCAAAATGATAAATCATTTCAGATTCACCAGAAAGGCTGTTATTACCAAAAGAGAAAAGAAGAGAAGAGGAAAAAAAGAAAAGAACGAGTGTTTGAGAAGATGTGGAAAAATAGAAACACTGATTCTTTGCTGGTGGAAATGCAAAATGGTGCAGCTGCTGTATAAAACAATTGGCAGTTCCTCAGAAAGCTAAGTATAGAACTGCCATATGACCTAGCAACCTCTCTTCTAGGTATACGTCCAAAAGAATTGAAAGCAGGGACATACTGACATTCATAACAGCATTACCCACAATTGCTGAAAGATGAAAGCAGCCCAAGTGCCCATCAACAGAGGAAGGGATAAACAAAATGTGGTAAATACATACAATGGAATTTTATTCAGCCATGAAAAGGAATGAAGTCTTGATGCATGCAACAACATAGATGAACCTTGAGGACATCACGTTGAATGAAATAAGCCATAAATAAAAGGACAAACATTGTATGATCTCACTGATAGGAAATGATTAGAATAAGCAAAATCATAGTTAGAAACAAGAGTACAGTTTACTAGAAGCTGAGGTGGGGTAGGGAATGGGAAATTAGTGCTTAATGGCTACAATGTTTTTGTTTGGGTTGGTGGAAAAATTTTTGTCTTGGATGGTGGTGATGATAGTACACAACATTGTAAATAATTGGTACCACTATATTATATATTTGAATGTGGTTAAAAGGGGAACTGAATAAAAGGGGGAAATGGCAACGTCAAATGAGTTTATATGGTTAAGAGTCTTCAAAAAAGAGTCAGGAGGTCATCAGGGGGGTCACGCTTATGCACTCCTCAGGAGGACCCCAGAAACAGCTAAAGTGGATACAATCCCAGGTACTGGTTCTCCTGAGGGCTACGGAGACCCACAGAAATATGGTCATGGCAGATGGCTCTGGAGCTCAGTACCATGTCAGTGGGTCCTACTTAGGAATTCGTGTCCCTGAGCGTGATGAAGTTGGACTCAGATGTGAACTTTCTACAAATGTCTCTTCTGTCACTTTTAATGAACCTTTGGTTGGTGCTAGCATTGGTGTATACTCAGGAGACTTGAATCTCTGGACTGTCCATGTGCCAGCTGGGCCCTAAGCCTCAGCAGACTTGGAACTCCTACCCTCTTCATTTGACTTACCCAGGGAACTGAGAGTGCCTACAACTGTAAGCAGGAGAATGCATCCATCATCCATGTGGAGTCTAAGCCTCCTCTCGATATAGAGGTGGAGAGGACATCACCATCCCAGGGCACACAGAATGGAGGAATAAAATATGGATTAGAGTGGACTTAGTGATATTCTACTATAAAACTTTTGTGACTACTAATAGAAGAAATTGTATCATTGATGGGGAGAAAATGGCCACCATAGTTGCTGAGGACAGGGAGAGGGAAGAAAAGGTGTGATATGGGAGCATTTTGGGGACTTTGGAGTTTTCCCAAATGATATTGCAGGGTCAGATGCTGGACATTATATATCCTGCCATAACCCACTGAATGTACCAGGGGAGACTGAACTACAGAGTAAATTATTGTCCACGTGGGGCAGCAGTGCTCCAAAATGTGTTCACCGAGTATGATGAGTATGCCACAATGATGGGGGAGTTTGTTGGTGTGGGAGGAGTGGGGTGGGGAATCGGGGGTATACAGGAACCTCTTATGTTTTTTTACTGTAACCTTTTTTGTGATGTATGTATCTTAAAAAAAATACAATTTACCAAAATGATTGGGGTGGGGGAGTGGGGTGTGGGTTATATGGAAACCTCTACACCAATTACACTTACTTTAGACTGCTTAATATCATCCCACAGATAATTGATGTTCTATTAATTTTTATTTTCAGAAAATTTCCTTTCCCTGTGCTTTGGTTTGGATAGGTTTTTAAAAAATCATTTCTTGGTATTTGCAAATCTTTGTCTGCAGTTTTAATTTGTTGTTTATGTCATACAGCATATTAACTGTTTCAGATGTTGTTGCATTTGGACTATTTTGATGTCTTCAATTTGTCTTCTCAAAACATTCATTATTTCCTCTATGTTCTTGAACATTTGGAAAATATAACAGTGTTTTAATGTCCTTTTCTGCAGATGGCATCATCTCTCTCATTTCTGGCCGTGTTTATGCTGCTTGACTTTCCTCCTCATTCACAGGTTCTGTTTCCCTGCTTCTGTACATGCCTGCTATATTTTTTATTGTTTTGCAGACATTGTGAATTTAATTCTAGCTGTTGCTTTTTTATTTTATTGTTTTAGAAGGTGGTGTATTTTGTTCTGGTGAGGGGTTAATTTACTTGGAATCAGTTTGATCTGTTCAGGATTTGCTTTTAGGCTTTGGTAGGTGCAGTCTAGATTTTCAGTTCCTGGTTAATTGAGCTCTATTTTAAAGAGCATATCTTTCTGAGGACCCCACCCAGCTGTGTGTCATATGACGTTTTAAAATCCATTTTGGCTGATGGAAACATGAAATATTCCTCTCCTGTTGTGAATGACGTTGTATAATTTCTAGTCACAAATACTTAGATTGGCATTCTGCCAAAATTTTGAGGTTCTTCCTTGCCCCCCCATGTAGGTTTCCAGAGTTCTCTGACTGTCTATCTCTAGCTCCTCTTTCTCTCTCCCTTCTTCCCTTCTTCCTTTCTACTACTCTGTCTTGCAAATTCTAGCCACCTGTGGTTCCACAAACACCTCTCTCCCTCTTTTCAACTAAGTGTGACTGCTGGGTTCTGTCTGGGTTCTGCTTCTCCATGCTCTGCTCTGGAAACTTCCTTCAGGAAGCAAGCTGGAGCCGTCAGAGCCCTACCTCATTGTTTCCCTAGCACAGTTCTGCACCTCCTGTTGGCGAAAGTCTGGAAGCAATTTTGATGCATATGTTTGGTTTGGTTTTCTAGTTGCTTCATGTGGGACGGCAAGTCTACTGCCTGTTACTCCATCGTGACCCAAAGCAGAAATAGAGCTTAAAATGTCTGATTTTTGACCCGGGAGTTTCCTACAAGGGTATGTACCTTAAAAGAATTTATTAGCTCTTCAGCTGACACGTGCATTTTTATGTATCTCTTATCTTGATCAATTTGAAAAGTTCAACTGTAAATGACTGAGATTTTCCATATAGATTAAAGAGAAAATAGGAAGGAAAAGAATGGAAAGAGATGTGCTGTGCCAACACTATCCAAATGGAGCTGGGATAGATACACTAATGTACAACAAGCTGCTTTTGAGACAAGAGGTACTGCTAGATATAGGGGCCATTTCATAATGACAGAGGCCAAACCAACCAGAAGATATTAAGTCCTTAATGTTTATGCTCCTAAGTCTAGGATGAGGCATAAAAGAAAAACTAACAGAAATAAAAGGGAAAAAAAGACCATCCATAAATGATATTGTAGGAACAGATGCTGGAGATTATATATCCTGCCATAACTCACTGAGTGTACTGGGGAGAGTGTAAACTATAATGTAAACTATCATGCATCCAGTGCAGCAGTGCTCCAAAATGTATTCACCAAATGCAATGAATGTATCACAATGATGAGAGCAGTTGTTGATGTGGGAGGAGTGGGGGGTGGGGGGTGGGGTATGGGGGAACCTCTTCTATTTTTCAATGTAACATTTTTTGTGATCTATGTAGCTTTAAAAAAACAATTTAATTTTAAATATCTCCTGCAAAGGAGAGATTACGCGGGTGTACTCACTCCGACACCATCTTGCCCTGCCTCCTTTGCTCTCTGATAATACATCTCCCATGACCTATATAAATATATGCATATATGTATTATTTTTCTTCTATCATTTACTTAGAGTTGCATCAAAATCTGCAACTATGTTTATGGATTTTTTTTTTTTGAGCTGACTTTTTTTAATTAATTTTTTTTTTTTTTTTTTTTTTTGAGCTTGGAGGAGCATACCAGCTGGCTTGGGGAGAGCCTAGAAAGAAAGGAGAGATGAATCTGCTGAGAAAGCCTGATTTACCTGAACACTCTGGGATAGGAAACTTGGTCTGGGAGAAGGTGGAGTCAGAAAATTAACTAGCCCTCCTGTAGTACACTTAAGGGAGAGGGACAGCGGGACATGCTTTGCAGTCTTCCAATAGCATATTTATGTTCCAAAAAAAAGGGGGGGGGACCAGAAAATTGAACCTGCACTCATCAGGCCCCTCTGCACATCCCACCAAAACCCTTCCACTCCCAGAATTAGTCCGAGACCAGAGGACTAAGGGAATCCTGGATTTTGGGAGTGCTGGATTCAGGAAATGGAAGCCCGGGATATTGCGGACTCGGGGTACATGGCTCTGTGGAATGTGAGTTACGGGGGTTCAGGGAACATGGTCTTGGGGATCACACATTTGGGGAACATGGGGCTTGGGAACGCTGCTGTGTGACCAACAGTTTTCAGGGGACGCTGCAGCCCTCAGCCCTAGGGGAAAGGGTTTTGCCTTCCCACAACTTCTGACTTCAGTGTTAGAAACCTGCAATTTTACCTTTACCAAGCTCTACTTCTGTTGCAGTCTCTCCAAATCGATGTCCAGACACCTCCTGCTCTGTAGGTTTCCAAAACAGCCTGCTCCAGCAAGCTTCCAACCCCACCCAGCCAACACTTTTGAATGCTAGCTTTGCTGAATAGAGTATTCTTGGTTGGAAATTTTTTTCATTTAGTACCTTCAATATGTCATACTACTGGTGTGTGTTGGAGAGTTCAAAATATTCACAGAAACAGAAACTAAGAGAGTATGCCAACAAGAACCCTGCCCTTCAAGAAATACTCAAGGAAGTTCTGAAGGAGGAAAGTAAAAAACAGGAGGGACAGAATTGGAGGAGAGTGTAAGAACAACTAAAAAGACAAAAAGAGAAAAAAAAATCAAACGAAACATGACAAACACAAATCCAAAGAAAATATGGCTAATATAAGTTCCTTGAAAGTAATAACACTGAATGTCAATGGATTAAACTCAACTGTTAAGAGACACAGATTGGAAGATTGGATAAGGAAATATAACCCATCTATATGATGTCTAAGATGTAACACATCTTAGATGCAGGGATTCAAAGAGATTGAAAGTAAATGGCTGGAAAACACTCTTACAGGCAAACAATAACCAAAAAAGGCAGGAGTAGCTATATTAATATCAGACAAAAAAGACTTTAAGTGCAAAACAATTGGAAGCGACAAAGATGGACACTACATATTAGTAACAGGGATAATCTTTGAAGAAGAAAGAATAATCATAAACATTTATACTCCTTATAAGGGTGCCTCCGAATATGCAAGGCAAACACTGGAAAAACTAAGTGAAGGAATAGATGCCTCTACAATTATAGTGGGGGACTTTAATATACTACTGTCACCATTGGACAGAACATCTCAAAACAGACTCAGTAAAGAAACAAAGACTTTGAACAATATATTAGAGGATCTGGACGTAATATACATATAGAGAACATTTCACTCAAATACAGCAGGACATATATTCTTCTCAAGCGCACATAGATCATTCTCTGAGATAGACCACATGCTAGGTCACAAAGAAAGTCTCGATGAATTCAGAATGATTGAAACGATACAATGTAAGTTCTCTGACCACAGTGGAATGAAGCAGGAAATCTACAAAGGCCAGAGACCCAGATTTGGCACAAGATTTGGAAGTTAAACAACACATTCTTAGAAGAACAGTGGATCAAAGAGGAAATCTCAAAAGAATCAATAAGTACCTTGGAACTAACGAAAATGATAACACAACATATCAAAACTTATGGGATGCAGCAAAAGCTGTACTGAGAGAGAACTTTACAGCCATAAATTCATACATCAAAAAAGAAGAAAGAGCTAAAATTGAAGAACTAACTGCACACTTGGAGGAATTAGTAAAAAAAAAACCCAAAGGAAAAAGAAAGAAATAACAAAGATCAGAGCAGAACTAATTGAAATAGAAAATAAAAAAGCACTCGAAAAAATAAGCAAAACCAAGAGCTGATTCTTTGAGAAGATCAATAAAATTGGCAAACCCTTAGCTAGACTAACAAAGGAAAAAAGAGAGAAGGTGCAAAACACAAAATAAGAAATGAGAAAAGCATTATTACCACTTACCCCACAGAAATAAGGAGTATTCTAAGAGGATTTTTGAAAAACTGTATTCCAACAAGAAGGATAATTTAGAGGAAATGGACAAATTCCTAGAAACACATAAGCAGCCTACAATGATGAAAGAAGAAATTGACAATCTCAGCAAACCAATCACAAGTAAAGAGATAGAATCTAAACCCCCACCCCCACCCCCAATTAAGAACCCTGGGCCAGACGGCTTCACAGGTGAATTCTACCAAACATTCCAGAAAGAACTAACACCAATCTTGCTTAAACTCTTTCAAAAAATTGAAACAGAAGGAACATTGCCTAACTCATTCTATGATGCCAACATTACGCTAATACCAAAGCCAAACAAAGACACCACAAGAAAGGAAAATTACAGACCAATCTCTCTAATGAACCTAGATGTGAAAATCCTCAACAAAATACTTGCTCATTGTATTCAACAGCACATTAAATGAATTATACACCATGACCAAGTGGGATTCATTCCTGGTATGCAGGAATGGTTCAACTAAGAAAATCAATTAATGTAATACACCACATAAACAGATTATAGAAAAAAAATCACATGATCATATCTATAGATGCAGAAAAAGCATTTGACAATCTACAGCACACTTTCTTGATAAAAACACTGCAAAAGATAGGAATAGAAAGAAACTTTCTGAACATGATAAAGGGTATATATGAAAAACCCACAGCTAACATCATTTACAATGTTGAAATCCTAAAATCTATCCCTCTAAGATCAGGAAAAAGACAAGGACACCCACTATCACCCTTTCTATTTAACATTGTGTCAGAAGTACTTTCTTGAGCACTGAGGCAAGAACCAGACATAAAAGGCATCCACATTGGAAAGGAAGAAGTCAAAATTTCACTATTTGCAGGTGATACAATCTTATATATAGAAAGCCCTGAGAAGTCTACAACAAAGCTTCTAGACCTTATAAATGAGTTCAGTAAAGTCATAAGTTATAAGATCAATGTGCAAATATCAGTAGCATTTCTACACACCAATAATGAGCAATCTGAGAAGGAAATCAAGAAACAAATACTATTTACAATAGTAAATAAAAAAAGCAAATACCTAGAAATAAAATTTAACTAAAGATGTAAAAGACTTATACACAGAAAACTACACAACACTGTTCAAAGAAATCAAAGAAAACCTAAATAAATGGAAAAATATTCCCTGTTTATGGATAGAAAGACTAAATATTATTGAGATGTCTATCCTACCAAAACTGATCTATAGATTCAATGCAATCCCAATAAAAATCAACACAACATTTTTTAATGAACTAGAGAAACTAACTATGAAATTTATTTGGAAGGCCAAAAACATATTGAAATAGCCAAAAACATATTGAAATAGCCAAAAATATATTGAAAAGGAAAAATAAAATTAAAGGAATAACATTACCTGACTTCAAAGCATACTACAAAGCTACAGTACTGAAAATGGCATGGTATTGGCACAAGGATAGACACACTGACCAATGGAACTGAATTGAGAGTTCTGATATAGATCCTCATATATACAGTCATATGATATTTGACAAGGCCACCAAACACAGTCAACTGGGAGAGAATGGCCTCTTCAATAAATGGTGCCTGGAGAACTGGATATCCATATGTGAAAGAATGAAAGAGGACTGCCATTGCACACCTTATACAAAAATCAACTCAAGAGGGATCAAACACCTAAATATAAGAAAAAGACCATAAAGACTTTGGAAAGCAGTGTAGGGAAGCATCTACAAGATCTTGTAATAGGAAATGGCTTCATGAACTTCACACCCAAAGCATGAGCAGCAAAAGAACAAATAGATAAATGGGACTTCCTCAAAAATTAAAACTTTTGTACCTCAAAGGAGTTTGTCAAGAAAGTGAAAAGACAGCCTACCCAATGGGAGAAAATATTTGGTAACCATATATCTGATAGGAGACCTATATCCTGCATATATAAAGAACTCCTATATCTTGAAAATAAAAAGACAAACAACCCACTTAAAAAATGAGCAAGAGATTTGAACAGACACTTCTCCAAAGAAGAAATACAAATGGCTAAAAAGCACATGAAAAAATGCTCAAAATCACTAGCTATTAGGGAAATGCAAATCAAGACTATATAATGAGACACCTTCGTACTCCCATAAGACTGGCAGCTATCAAAAAAACAGAAGACTACAAGTGTTGGAGAGGATGTGGAGGAATGGGAACACTCATCCACAGCTGCTGGGAATGCAGAAGGATCCAGCCATACTGAAGGATAGTTTGGTGATTTCTCAAAAAACTAGCTATAAATTTGCCATATGACCCAGCAATTCCACTGCTGGGTATATACCCAGAAGAACTGAAAACAAGGACACAAACCAATATATGCACACCAATGTTCATAGCTGCATTATTCACTATTGCCAAAAGTTGGAATCAACCCAAATGCCCATCAACAGATGAATGGATAAATAAAATGTGGTATATGCATACAATGGTATACTACTCAGTTATAAGAAGGAATATAGTACAAACACATGGGATAACATGGATGAATCTTGAGGACCTTATGTTGAGTGAAGCAGGGCAGGCATTGAAGGACAAATACTACATGACCTCTTTGATATGAAATAAGTAAACCCAGCTGTCTCAGAGAGCTCCTCTCTGATATGAAATAAGTAAACCAAGCTGTCTTAGAGAGCTAGAGACTGGATGATAGCTTAATGGAAGTTGGGGAGGCGGGGGAGAGGAAGATTGTGAGCTGACCCCTACCTGGGTGAAATCTATGATAAAATGGAGGTAAGTATTTGCACAGGGAAGGGACAAGATGGGGGCATAGGGATACCTTTGGGTGGAAATTTGCAAGCTTGAAAGGGGCTAGGGTTGGGAGGATGGGTCAGATGACCCAAGGAATTGGGGGGAGAGCTGGGGGGAACATTTGAACATGGGAGATTGTCAGGTATGTGGTTGAAACTATAATGTTGAGAAAACTCTTTAGAAAATATAATAAGGAAGTATTACCTGTTTAAGATGCTTAAGGTGGGGCATCTGGCACAGGGGCAGGCTTCCAGGGAGTATGCGAGTGCTCATTTTGTCATAGGGTGTTATATCATTGGGTGGAGACCCATACAATGAGTGTGAAGGTATACCCACATCCTGGGGAGGCCTGATGTTCTCAAACAGAAGAAATTGTGTCTCTCAAGAGAATTGGTAGCTCCCAGTGGTTTAGGGCAGTCTACTATGTCAAGCCCTCAGCATTATCGCAAGTATCTGTAAATCTGATCCCTCAAGTAATGAAGATTCACTGTCACTGTGGGCCCTGATAGGAGGGGGAGAGAGGTATAGAAGAGATGGAATCAGGGTAACTGGGGGGCAATGGAAGTGTTCCAGAAGATCATGCAATGATGGATATAGGACATGTTAAATTACACCAAAAATGTACAAAAGTCTATAGGCTAAAATTAAACCATAATGTAAAACATAAGGTAACTAAAAATTTAGAAAATTGTACAGTCTAAAATATAAACCATAATGTAAACCAAAATGGAACCATGTTTGACAAATATGTTTCAATATTTGTAAAGCAGCTCCAGCAACTATAGCACGAACATGTAAAAAGATCATGGCTGGGGAAGGGGGAATATGGTTCGATGTTGCATATATGGGAGTCCCCTATATTGTATTTGTGAATTACTGTGATCTTAAACTTTTGTGGAGACAAAATTAAGAATTAGAAAAAAAGAAAAAAAGGAAGAAAGGTTGTAGACACTGAGGATGAAATGAAAGAAATTGCTTTGCCCCTGTACATACAGGGCAACACTTACTGCAGTGATGAAAGGCAAAATGTCAAAAACAAAGCTTTATAATAATTTTCATTTTTTAATACTACTTTATTTTAGTTTTTCTAAATTAGTATGTAATCTATTTCCAATCTTTAAACCCATTGCTATATTTCATTTTCCTATTAATTGAATTTGGCAATATATTAGGCTTCATTTGTGAAGAAGTTTTGGGCCACGGATAGGGTCAAGTATGGCAGGGGCAAAACACTGGTGTGGGTTGTTACTGATGGGGGGCACATGGTTGGGAGGGAGTTCCACAGGGCATGTATATAGGGTACATAAAAATGTTTGGATATGTGTTGGATATTTTCATAGTAGTTACAGTTACAAATGACAACTGAGGGAGTGCTGAGTTCCTAGCCAGGGGAGCCCTATCACATTCCCCAATGGAACAGCAGCAATCCTCCAAGTGCAACAGCAAAGTCCAACTAAGAAGGATGATCCAACAATGAGCCCTTGATGCTGATGACTATGCTTATGAGTCTGTGTGCCTGAAATATGAACTAGGCCTAGAGCTGCAGGGTGCCCAAGAGTTACCTCCTGAGAACCTCCATATTATTCAAATATGGCCACTCTCTAAGCCAAATTCAGCATGTAAATGCATTACCTTCTCCCCAGCATGGGACATGACTCCTGGGGATAATCCTCCTTGGTGCCAAGGGATTACTACCAAGCACACAGCTGGTGATGTAACTAAAGAAAGTCCTTGAGTAAAAGGGTCAACTCAGACCAGCAGAATATCTCAGCCTACCTGTAGGATCATGTGTTCAAAGATGCTTTTTAACCTTGAATAAAAGGGGGAAATGGCAAAGACAAATGGGTTTATATGGCTAAGAGTCTTCAAAAAAGAGTTGGGAGGTCATCAAAAAAGAGTTGGGAGGTCATCAGAGGGTTCATGCTTATGCACGCCTCAACAGGACCCCAGAAACAGCTAAAGTAGATACAACCTCATTTACTGGTTCTCCTGAGGGCTATGAAGACCCACGGGTTCTATAGTCATGGCAAATGGCTCTGGAATTCAGTGCTGTGTCAGTGGGCCCAACTTTGGAATTTGTGTTCCTGAGTGTGATGGAGTTGGACTCAGATGTGATATTTCTACACATGCCTCTTCTGATACTATTACTGAACCTCTGGTTGGTGCTAGGGTTGATGTATACTCAGGAGACTTGAATCTCTGAACTGACCATGTGCCAGCTGGGCCCTGAGCCTCAGCAGACTTGAAACTCCTACCCTCTTTATTGGACTTACCCAGGGAACTGAGAGGGCCTATAACTGCAAGCAGGAGAATTGCATCCATCATCCATGTGGAGTCTAAGCCCCCTCTTGATATAGAGGTGGAGTGGACATCACCATCCCAGGGTCCACAGGATGGAGGAATAAAATATGGATTAGAATGGACTTACTGGTATTCTACTATGGAACTATTTTGACTAGTAATGGAAGAAATTGTAGCATTGATATGGAGAAAGTGGCCAGGGTAGTTGCTGAGGGCAGGGAGAGGGAAGAAGAGATGTGATGTGGGGGTATTTTCGAGACTTGGAGTTGTCCTAAATGATATTACAGGGACAGATGCTAGACATTATATATCCTGCCATAACCCACTGAATGGACTGGGGAGAGTGTAAACTACAATGTAAACTATCATCCATGTGGTACAGCAGTGCTCCAAAATGTGTTTGCCAAATGCAATGAATGTCCCACGATGATGAAAGAGGTTGTTGATGTGGGAGGAGTGGGGTGTAAGGGGGAGTATATAGGACCTCTTATATTTTTTGAATGTAATATTTTAAAAAAATAGAGGGACTGTAAGAAAACAAGCAAACAAAAACAAAAACAAAAACAAAAACAAAACAACAGAGAAGCAAAGACAAAGACATAGTCTTTCCATCCCCTCTGAGGGCCCCTCTCTTTCAACAGTCTAATCTTTTGGCAGAACTCTTCCAGGTGTGGCATCAACCCCATCCAGATAGATGAAGTCAGAGGGTAGAATGTGTACTTGTTCCTCCTTGCCCCAACCCCTCTCCCTGACCTAATGGGAGATTCTATTAACCAGGTGTCCACGTTTCCCAACTCCTCACCACATCCCCAAGCATGGAGCCATTCCGAGCATCTGTGTTGACTAATGGCTAGGTGATGTTTATTCATGATTAGATGATGTTTATTCATGACTAGGTGATGCTTATTTGCCTCCGTATTAGTGAGCCAAAGGGGTGCTGATGAAAAATACCAGAAACTGGCAGGTTTTTATAAAGGGTATTTATTTGGGGTAGGAGGTTACAGAACCAGGCCATAAAGCATAAGTTACTTCCCTCACCAAAGTCTATTTGGAGCAAGATGGCTGCCGACGACGGGGAGCGTTCAGGTTTCTTGGGTTCCTACGGCCCTGGGGCTTGCTTTACTCTGGCTTCAAGTTTCCTTCTTTCCTGGAACTGGCTTCTCTTTCCTCTGCATACTGACTTCCCAAGGGCTCCAACTTAAGTCTTCAGCATCAAACTCCAAAATCAAAACTCCAACATTAAAAGCCCTCAACTCTGTTCTTTGCCATGCCTTTTATCTGTAAGTCCCCACCCACCAAGGCATGGGAACTGGGTGGGGACTCAACACCCTAATCATAATTAATCATGTCTAGGTACAGATCAGATTCCAAGCATAATCCAATATTTCTTTTTGGAATTCATCAATTATATCAAACTGCTACAGTCTCCCTGCTCTGTGTTCCTTGGCACTTGACATGGTCTCCTGTTTGGAGAAGCCAATAACCGCTAGGTATTCATCCTCTTTGTTGTCCTTCTCTAGAGTGAGGCTAGATCCCTAGTTCTCCCAACAAATGTCTATGAAATACATGCTTGTTAATAAAAGTGGAACTGTCAGGTGTGTTGAAGGTAGGTAAGGTGAACAGGGCAATAGGTTTTCAAAGGGAAAAGTACCCAGTGAATAGGAACAAGTAGATCACAAACCATTTTGCACTCTGAGGGGAAAATAACAAAATTATTTTCTAAGGGAAGTTGAGAATAATCAGTCCACTTGGTTTACATTTAACAAACATTTATTGAGAACCAAAGGTGCCAGATGCTATATTGTGTGCAAAGTGTGTAGACATCTGGGGGGAAGAAAACAAACCACATGTAAATAAATGGAAACATTGAGGTGAGGGGTCTAAAACCAGGTTATTTTATTTTTCTTAATTTTATTCTTTTATAAGGAATACTATACAGTTTATTATGCACACATACAACAAAATTAAAGAAGGTGTATAGTAGATTTTGATCTCATTTTCCAGTTTATATTAGTTATCTTTTATTGTACAACCAATTATTAGAAATTTAGCAGATTAAAACAATACCCATTTACTGTCTCACAGCTTCCATGGGTCAGGATTTGGCGAGAACTTAACTGAATCCCCTCAAGTCTACAAGGAAGGTTTGGGTCAGGGTTGGGTTTCATCTGGGATCTGCTTGCAAACTCCCTCAGGTTGTCAGCCAAGTTCATTTCCTTGTGGCGGTAAGATCCATCTCAGCTTGTCAGCAAGAGAGAGAGAAATGGTGGAATGGGTCTGCCGGCAAGATGGAGGCCCTTATAAGATAACACAGCAGTGAGCGTGGCAGCTCACCGCCTTTGCCCTGGTCTATTGGTCAGAAATCACAACCTCACCCACACTCGAGGGATCATTGGGTCAGTTTGTCGGCTGCCCACCACATCCGCTAATGCAAGGAACCAGAGAACCGGCTTTGTTCCCGTTTGCTCTGTAGAGTGCTTGCTCCTTGTTCTCAGTGTTAAAGGACATGGCTGTGAACTGCTGCATCCCTCTCCTGTACCTGTGCATTTTGTGCCAGCTGGGATCTTTCTGCATAATCTTCCTGCCACTTAAGTAAGACATAGAGTCTCCAGGATGAGATGAGGGGAAGCTATTTTAATACTTTATAGACATCAAGCCCCTCTTCCTTCTTGGGGCTAAACAGCAAAATGGTTCTTCCTTGGGCACTTTTAATGTATGTTAAAGAATGTTGTACTGAAACAAGAAACGACGTAGTGATGGAAGTGTTTCCTACTCATCTGGGGGCCAAAGGGGATTTCAGAAACTCCAGTCTGCATAGGTCTGTGTGCACTCAGCTGCTGGGGGGGGAGGGGGCTCTCTCTTTTCTCTTTTTTCCCTCTGACTTAGTAACCTAGCACATTTTAGCCTTGGAGTGATGAAAGAAGCCCATTTGCTTCGATGATATCCACAGTTCGTTATAGTCATATTCGACTTTACTCTGAAGAGATTTGTGTTCTGAAAGTTTGTCATCTCTATAGAGAAGACCTAAATTGTGATTCTCTCCATTTTCTTCCACACTGAGCTGAAATATTAGAATGCCTTGAAAGGAAATTCTAGTCCTTTTAGTCCATAATAGTTGCGCTCATTCTCACTGATTATTATTAATTTTTTAAAAAGGACAAAATGTGATGAAATGGATCCAAGCTAGGGAGATATCCATGTGAAGGGAAAGGAGAGGTCAGATTTGAGAACTACCACAGGGGTGTAATCAGCAGAATATGCCAAGAGAAAGGGGGAAATTGAGGAAAATTTCAAAGTTTCTGTTTGGAATAATTGGATCAATTAATATAGTGTGTGTACATGATAAGCAGGAGCATTAATTATAGATATTGTCCATCTGTATTAGTCAGGGTTCTCTAGGGAAACAGAATCAGCAAGAGATATCTGTCAATAGTAAGAGATTTTATCAGAGTCTCATGCAGCCATGGGGATGCACAGGTCCAGGTTCCACAGGCAGGCTGCAACCAGGGGTTCCAATGAAAGTCCAATGTAGGTTCTTGATGAGTTCTGGTAGACATTGGCTGTCTAAAGTCAAGTTGGGAAATTCTCACTCAGTGCTGGAATCACTTCTCCTTTTAAGGCATTCAACTGATTAGATAAAACGTTGCTCATTGCTGATGGCAATCTCCTTGATTGATGTAATTGTAAGCAGCTATCTATGAGTTACCACTGCAGTAAAGTCAATGGTGACTGAAGTCCATAAATGCCCTTGTATTACAATTAGTCCAGTGCCTGCATAACCAAACAACTGGGCACAATTACCTGCCTGAGTTGACACATTAGCTTAACCATCATACCATCTTTATTTACTTTCATTAGTGATTTCTAATTTAGTTCCACTGTGGTCAGAGAATACACCTTGTATGACTTGAATACTTTTGAATTCATTGATCCTTGTTTTATAGCCCAGAATATAGTTCTCTTGGTAAATGATCCATATACACTTGAAATATTTTGAAAATTGTGTGTTCTTGGATGGAGTGATTTATAAATGCCAATTGGCTAAGTTGGTGGACAGAATAGTTGAAGTCTTCTATAGTCTTACTGATTTTTATTTTTTCTATCCTTTTTTTTTAGATAGAGTTGTTTAATTTACTGACTATAATTATAGGTTTGTCTATTTCTCTTTGAGTTCTATCAGTTTTTGCTTCATATGGTTGAAGCTCTGCTATTAGACACATGATGACTGATTCCCTTAACATTATTAATGTACCTTACTTCAGTAACATTCTTTGCTCTGAAATATACTTTGTCTGGTATTAATAGATCCATTCAAAGTTCCTTTTAATGTGTGATTAGATCTAAAAATTTTACATTCTCTTAATTTTAAATAGTGTGTCTTTGTAATTAAAGTACATCAATTGTATGTAGCATATAATGGGATTGTGCTTTTTCATCCATTCTGATAATTACTGGCTTTTTATTTTGGAATTTAGAACATTTACATTTAATATGAATGTTCCTATTGCTAGGTATAAGGCTTCACATATTTGCTTCCTATTCCATTTGTTTTTTATTCTATTTTCCCTCTTTTCATGCTTCTTAAATTAATTGAGTATTTTTGTGGCCTTATCTTCTTTGTTGGATCGTTAGCTGTAACTCTTTGTTGTGTTATATTAGAAGTAGTTTTAAGAGTGTACATCTTCTTTCTTACACATTGCAGACTATAAATTCAAATCATATTATACCACTTCACTTATAAGAACCTTACTATAATATACTTCCATTTCTCCCCTCTCAACCTTTATGATATTGTTGCTATACATCTCACTTATATGTAGATTACAAATCCTCAAATACAATGTCATTATTTTTGCTTTAAATGGTTATCTTTTAAAGATACTTGATAAGAAAAAATAGTATTTATATTTACCCACATAGTTACCATTTCTTGTGGTTTTCACTACTTTTTGCAGAACCACATTTCCATTTGATAGCATTTTTTGCTGAAAAACTTACTTTAACTTTTTTTGTAGTATAGGTATCCTCGTGAAGAATGTGTTCAACTTTCATATGTATGAGAAATCTTTATTTTGCTCCATTTTCGAAAGATATATTTACTGGATAAAGAATTCTAGGGTTTTCTTTTCAGCATTTTAATGATGTTCTTCCATTGTAGTCTAGCTTACATTGTTTCCAACAAGAAATATGCTGTCATATTTATCTTTTGTTACTCTGAGATAGTTTTCTTCAAGCATCCTTGATGTCAGTCTGTTTCTGGGCGAGGCCTCTCTCCAGGGTAAAAGTTATGAGCAGATCTTAAGCATAGCATGTTAATTATCAGGTTTAACTATAGGGTTAGAGGGATGGAGGTGGTTGCCAGATTACCTTCTACCCTAATGCCAGAAAGAAGAAAGTTGTAGCCTGAAGTCCCCACAGTTATGGTAGAAGACTTAAATTCCTCCAAGCATTTAATTACATTTCTTTTAATATCAGACATATTTGCCTGGTATATGCACTTCTGGTAATTACTGGGTGCATTCTCTCTGCATCTAAGGGAGAGAAGGGAAAGTCACATAACATTTTGTGCAGTTGTCCTATATACTGACCTTTAATGGTTCTTTTTCTCTTCTTCTAAATTTGTCACTCCTGCCCTCCCCCATACCCCTAAGATATATGCTGACTCTGAGCCCAGAACCTCTCTGAGCTTCCTTTAGGAGGACTGGCTGTTACTTCCTCAGCAGCTCCCTCATGACATAGTCTACACTTCTGCATTCCACACTTTTTGTGCCAACACATTCCTACCCAGTGTTTTCTTTCAGAATGTTTAGAACTATTCATCACTGGTATCTAGATCCCCAACTTACTTCTCTTTGTCACCATTCATTTATTTTTTGAGAACCAGTGAGTTCTCAAGAAGAAGGTAAACGCGTATGCCGAGTGTTTCATCTTATGTTCAAGAGAACTCTATAAACACTCTTATTTTTCTTCTTCAAATGAGTAAATAAGTTTCAAGGGATTGTGAGATGAATCCATGGATTCATAGCTAGTTGTTGATGGTTGAGGGAGAGGGAAGAATGGGTATAACATAGGTGCATTTTTGGGACATTGGAATTGTTCTGCATGACATTGCAATGGTGGATACAGGCCATTATACATTTATCAAAACCTATAAAGTCATGGGGAGAAAATTGGAAACTATAATGTAAAGTATATTCTATGGTTTGTAGCAATGCTTCAATATGTGTTCATCAATTGTAACAAATGTACCACACTAATGAAAGATGTTGTTAATGTGGGAAAGTGTAGGAAGCAGAGGGGGTGGGACATATGGGAATCTTCTATATTTTTGATGTAACATTTATGTATTCTAAAACTTCTTTAAAAATAAAGATCATATGGTATGTAAAAAAAAAAAAAAGAGAAAGAAACTAGTACAACATATTTCCTTACTCCAGAGTAGTCCTTGGTTGAGAGATGTAAAATGATCCCTGAAATATAGTATCCTAAAAAATCACACTTGATTTTGAACCACAAAATTCAGAACACACAAAAAATATAAACACTTCTCTTAGGGGACCAGTTCTTCTGGAGTCATGAAAGCCAACAAGATTCTTTATATCTGTGCCTTCAGAAATGAGAACTGTTTAGCATGCAATCTTTCCCAGCCTCTTTCTCAGAATGGACTTCCAGAGTGGAAGAAACTGAAGGAAGAAACTGAAAAGCTCGAGAGTAGTTGATTAGCGACACCAGGGGTGGCTGCCCTATGGTCACAAGCTGCTTCATTTTGAACTCTGGACACCTAATGCTAAATTATCCTTTTTTATATATTCGATTTAAAATGTTTGTAGAAGAACTCTTAGCATATGCTGGATTTTATGGATGAATCTCTGGACTCTATGCACTTGCAGTTAGAAGGAAAACACTTGTACATCCTATTCAAGCAGGAAGATAATCCATTTTCAGATAACTCAGGGAAATTCTGAGTTGAATGTGCCATAATGAATCAATTATGAGAATGTATTTGTAATTGGCCACACTCAACCATGGTGTTTCCATTTCAGCCCTCCCACTCCCCAATCAGAAATATTTTCTACCCTGGTGGAATGTGCTGTCATTGCACTGTGCTGCGGGCATTGCCTTGGATGCGGTTAGATATTGAATCACACAGTTGCAGGTTTATTACAATGAACATCACAAACATTTGCATTTTAATGTGCACAGTGAATCTCAATTAAATCTCTCTTGAGTCTGCATAAAGACAATTTTTACCCACATTACAGCCTCTTTGGAAATACCAGTCGTACAGTGGTGATAACCTTGAAAAGACTGCCAGTAGATGCTCATGTTGACTTAATTACAGAAAAAGACAAGTTAGCTCGGAGGAACCCAGAACCATAGACTGAGAAGAGAGTGGAATGTCTTGTGTCCCAACTTGCTACCTAATGGAAAGGGAAATAGAAGAATTTGCTCTAAATTTTTCTGAGAATTTTGAAGGCTTTAGCGTTTTGTCTAGCAAATTGAGGCAGAGTACCTGCACGTTTTCCAAAATCTCCTCTGTCAACCACATTGAAATGAAAAGAAATAAAACTTCAACTCTGCTAAAATGAGGAGAGATCTCTATTCTCATATTACAATTTCTGAAAAATATCTGGCAGATACAATTTTATTTTTGTCAGTTGAAACACATTTGAAATTGACAGAGAAACTTTTCTTAAGGTGGGTTGAAAAAGGTATGGAAATAAAGGTAACTTCTGAAGCCCCCACCCCAATCTCTTTGTACTTGGATTTGATAAGACCATGGCCACATGACAGGCAGGAAAAAGAGGAAACACGTGAAGTCCATTCCATCTTTGAATATTGACAGGGGGTAAGCCGGAGCAGGACCTAAGTGGACCCTCTTCATCGTTGACTTCTCTGGTCCAGCTTCCAGACAGGTGGGAGGATGCAGGGACATGAGCCAACTTTTCAGCAGTAAATCCTGGTCAGGGGAAAGTACAAGTCTAGCCACAAAACATATCAAGGAAGTGTTTCGTTACCACCAGACTTCTCAATACAGCAGGCCGTCTACTCATGGAAGGAGGTGACACCCCACGCCTTAGGGCTTTCCGTCCTTGAGAGGATGAGGTTTGTGTTAAAAACAGTGAAGACTGTCCTGCATTTAGAAAGAATCTGAGAAATCAGATTCCATGGTTGAATTTTCTGGAAATTGTCCCTCTGATAAAAATCAATGGCTATAAAAAGATACACGAACTGTGAGCACCCAACATTTTACCCTAATATCTAAGGAAGGAGGCTCCAATGACTTGGGAAAATAAGGAGGTGAGTCAAGAAGATTCATTCTATACCATGTGAGAAATATGTATATATACACACATATATAAATCCACACACACATACATACACTTATATATAATGAAAACTGCCCTCATTCAAAGCAGAGTAAGGGTTTTCACTCTGACTTCTGTAATCAGAATTAAGATCCACTGTACTTCAAATAGCCACCCTTAACTCATAATGAATTTATTTATTGAATAGTGTATAAATGTGTTCATAAGCATGGGAACACGGATTAAAGAAATGTCTTTGGTTGTGGTTCAGGATTTACCACAGAGGGGATCCCAGGTGGAATATGTGTCTCATAGGTTGTTGTTCCTTGATTGTGTCCACTTTTCTAGCACAGATTCTGAGGCACACTTTTCATTTTATGTGATTATTCTGGTAGATGCCTTAGAAAATGGATGTAGATATACACGATCACTAGAGGATAGCAAGGCAAGATGTAAGATTCTAACTTTTTCCTTACGACTGTCACACGTTCAGTGGCACCTAAATTAGTGAGGCGTGGACTGTGGCACAGATGGCTGACAGAGGGAACAGCCTATGGGGTCTGTCCTGCCAGGTTCGGAGGCCAATTGGAACCTTGGATGTCCCATCACATTTGGTTCCTAATGACCTTTGGCCGTTGAATGGAAGAGGAGCAAAAAAGACTGAACAGGACGATGACAACAAGCTCCTGGAGGCGCAAGTGTAAGCGTTTATCCTGTTGGCTCAGAGTTTTCAGAAAGTGAGGCATGAGGGGTGACAACTAAAACGCATTGTGGATCTGATCTAGTCGTGTGCTTTGGGGTTTAGGCCAAGAATCATTATTCTTAATTTTTATGAAGTTTGTTTTTACTAATTATTTCTAATATTCACTCCAGAGTGATAATTTAGTTATTTTTAGTCTTCAGCAATAAAGTTCCCTGAAATCACATACCGACACTGTGGGAAATCCCTGACAGTGGGAGCCTCTGTGGTCAGAACGTAGGATTTGCTGCCCCCTGCTGTTCGACGGGCAGAGAGCCACCGGCCCTCAGGAGAGGCCCAGCCCGAGTGGGGGGTGAGGAGAACGGCGTGTCTTTCTCGTACTGAGGGGGTGGTGGAGCCAAACACTTTCCACTAGAGCAGGAGGAGGAATTTCTGCAAACCCCCAGGAACTTCATGGCGTTTGGATAAGAAGTTTTGCTTTGCAGTGAAGTATATGTGACACTAGAAAGTGGCACACAACTTTTTAAATGTTGTATCAGTAAGTTCATCAACAGCCTTGTAGCAAAAGCTGTCAGTGCCTCAGCCTTTTCTCCTTAACCCACTTCTTAGATCCACTCCCGAGACCAGCTCTCTCCTTGGGTTCTCTGGAAGCAGACACTGAGACCAGAAGCTGCTCTCAGAAGGTTTATGGGTGAGAGCTCTCGGTGGGAGCTGACCAACCATATGGCTACGCTGAGGCCTCAGCCAGCCCTAGGGGAGCACTGGAGCCGGCGTGGCCCTTTAGAATCGCTCCAGGTTGAGGCACGGGCTGGGCGCCCGTGTCCCTGCGCAGCCCGAGTGGCTGTTGGCCACTCCCCGTGGGAGCATAATTACGGGTAAAGCAGCTCCCGAGGCCACAGGCCATTCTCTGTCAGGGTCACAGCTGCGAGGCTCAGTGGCCGAGAGAACCTTGACCCTGAGGATGAGGATGGTGGAGGAACACTGCGTCCGCTCGGGGAGGATTGTCTGATCAGGGGTTATGGGCATGACAGCCATGCAATGCCCTGTAGGAGGGGTACACCTTCTAATGGGAGCTTTCAATCATGTCTGCATGGACCTGGGGTTCTCTGAAACCAACTTGCAGAAATGGGCGTCTTTCTACAAAGGGCACTGGAGGGGAAGACGACCCAGGTAGGAGGTGCAGCTGACAGGAAGGGGCAGGGGCGGGACGCCGCAGGACAGGGACCTGCAGCAGCCAGCTCTGGGAAGAGACACAAGTACTGCGAAGGGGAACAGTCAGGTGTAAGGTGGGTAAGATGAAGCCAAATCAAAGAAATACAAAAACCGCTGTCGTCCGGGTGAGCCCTGGTTCCGCGACTGACCACCCGTGTGGAGACAGGTACGTTCGCCCCGGGAGCCTCGACTTCCTCATCTATGTGAATGAGGGACAATAATAGTTGATTCCTCATGCAGTTTCCATGAAAATTAAGTAAGAAAGAGACCCACAAAAGGCTACCACCTTAGTGTTAGGGAGAAAGAAAAAATAAAACTCACCACAGATGTATATGTGTATATGTACATACAGGTATACATACATCTCTCTCTTTGTCAGTCTCTATCTTTCTTCCTTTTTTTAAATTTCTCTCCCTCCCCGCCCCCCCCCCCCAGTTGTCTGCTCTCTTGTGTCCATTCACTGTGTGTTCTTCTGTGTCCACTTGCATTCTTATCAGTGGCACCGGGAATCTGTCTCTTTTTGTTGCATCATCTTGCTGCACCAGCTCTCTGTGTGTGCAGCGCCACTCCTGGGTGGGCTGCATTTTTTTCACATGGGGCAGCTCTCCATGCAGGGTGCACTCCTTGTGCGTGGGGCTCCCCTACGTGGGGGACACCCCTGCGTGGCAGGGCACTCCTTGCGCACATCAGCACTGCGCAAGGGCCAGCTCCACACGGGTCAGGAGGCCCTGGGTTTGAACCCTGGACCTCCCACGTGGTAGGCGGACACTCTATTGGTTGAGCCACATACACTTCCCTCTGTTTTCCTTATCTACCTACCTACCTACACATTTATATCTGCATCTCTATCTATACCAGTGATTCTCAATGGGGGTGGTTTTTACACCAAGGCGGTGTTTGGGAATGCCTGGAGATATTTTTGGTTGTCATTCCTCATGAGGAGGAATGCTACTGGCATCTAGCAGATAGAGACCAGAGAGGCCGCTGAACATCCCACAGCACACAGGACAGAGCCATGTTACAAAGTAAAGAAATTGTCTGGCCCAAAATGCCAGTGCTGAGGTTGAGAAAATCTCATCTCTGTCTATATCATCCTTCCATATCTTTTATAGCATATATAATTTGTCACTGTGAATGGTCCAGATTAAGAAAAAGTATCAATAATTGTTATTGTTCTGATAAGTCCAGGGTGTAGAAGACACTTCCAGATGCCTAGCACATATGCATTCTCCCATTCCTCGTTAGTAACAGGACGCATTAGCCACAGTGCAGCGTGGCCAGCTCACTTCTCACTTTCTTGCAGCAGGATGGTCATGTTACACACTTCTGGCTAATGGACTAGCTGCATATATCTTCTAGTAGAGTTAATAGTTTTCTGACATAGAGGAAACGATTAAAATAGTACCCACCATTTTGTCCATTGTCCTTTCCAAGTCTTCCTTCCTGTAATGCAGACAAGATTCTTAGAGATACAGCAGACTTTTTACAACCTTGGGGGTTAAAGCCAAATGATAGGACTGACAGTGTAAAAGTATAAAAAATTAAATGAAAAGAAGAGCCATGGAGGAGGGAGAGAGGCTCTGCTTCCTATAATAGTATGTACCAGAAACCCAAAAAGACCCTCTCAAGGAAAACGGCTAAACAACTCCATTAAATGTGTTGAACATAAAGAGTCTCTTCCTGTAAGAACAGGCTTTAGAAGACAATAAGCATTCCAAAATGAAGGGGCAACCTTGATCTCAGCATTAGCTTTCAGGGAATCTGCAAACACTGGTGATCAGCAGTTTCCACTTTGATTTCTGCATGTGGTTCAGAAGAGACAATTAATACAAAGTCAATTCATGGTGGTGAGTCAATTAGGAATCATATACACAGTGTTGAGACCTAACAACCTTGTGTTAGGATGAACAAAAAAAACCCCACAGCACAAAAGGCGACTACAAGGAAACCTTACCTATTTCTGTATTAGCATTGAGGGAGACATGTTTAACTGGAGAATTTATAATCATAAGCTAGCTCTCACAAACAGGGAGTTCAATTTAAAGTGGTTTTTCATTGATAGGATCCCAGACAACTGGAACAAACCAATATGAATCCCCTCTAGAGGAAAACAAGTGAACACAAGTCTTGAAGAGTTTCCAAAGATGGTATGGCAGAAAGTGTAAATTCATAGTCAAAAGACAACAAAATAAGGTATCGTGTTTAAAATCCATCAGCAACAATAGATAGCAGAATTAGATCTACAAAATCGAAGAAGCTGGTCTACAATATTTAAACAAAACATTAGAACTAAATGTGGTCCAGAACTCAGAACTATTGGGAGTTCTACAAGTATAATGGAGTTCATTTACTGTATATTCCATAACAGGCTCAGTGGGATCTGTAGCAGCCTTATATGTACAACAAAAATTTTCTGAGTAAAATGTGTGAAATAGTAAAAATAGAAACTTGAATAGCCTGTTATCAGTGCAGTTTAGATTTTGCTGGTAAATGAATGTTATCCTCCCTCTGGATAGGAAAAAAATATGTTTTGAGAACTTTTTGATGTCAAAATTACAGATAAGAGACTGTGAAACTATATTGAAATAGCAGATGTAAATGTAAACTAAGTATATTTAATATATTTTAGGAAATAAAAGAGAGTTTGAAAATATGAGCAAGAAGCAAGATGTATTAAAGAAGAATTGAACCATAACTAAATGGTACTTCTGGAAAAAAAAATGGAAATTTAAAGCACAGTGGATGGGTTAAACCAGAAGACTGGTTCCAAGTAGAGAAAGGATTAGTAAACTTGTTTGCTCAGCAAGAGATTAAGCCAATTAATTAACTTGACTTTATTAATTATGCCTATTAAGTTATCTGAAAATAGCTACAAAAATTACAAAATTAGTTTATGGGGAGTTGGAAATATAGTGAGGAAAAGTGAAATTCAAGGAATACAGAAGAAGGCAAAAGCAGGGGAAAGAAATCTCCTTCCAAACAAAACTGAAAACTCAAACAGCACAACCCAAATGGGAAATACATCTAATTACAATATTAACTCAAATATAAAAGAACTTGAATCACTTCAATTAAAAGAAAAAGACTCTCTTGGATAGCATATCTTAAGTGCTAAAATAATTTTTAAAACTGTCAATTTAGAATACATATCTGGCAAAACTGCCCTTGCAAAGTGAGGAATAAATTAAGACATTTCTGGATAAGCAAACGCTGAGGGAGTTCATTAGCATTAGACCTGCCTTACAAGAAACTCTACTGGGAGTCCTTCATTTTGCAAGGAAAGGATATTAGACAGTAACTTGGAGCTGGATGAAGAAGTAAAGACCTCTGGTATAGGCAACTATATGGGAAAATGTACATACAAGAATTACTGCATTTTTCATTAGTAATGCTATGTTTTTTTAAGCCTCTTAAAATAGTTTAAAATACAAATACATAAAAATTAATGATGGGCCTATGTCATTGGGGACACATATAAAGATGTAATTTGTGACTGAAAAATGTAAAGGGGAGGTACAGAGGGATATAGGAACAAACCCTGTGTAGATATAAGATACTAAATGTAATCTCCATGATTAAAAAAAATCTGAAAAATCTACACAAAAGAAAAGGCTTCAAAACATTTTACTATAAAAGATCCATCTAAACAATAAAGAAGGTAGTAACAAAGGAAAGGAGGGAAGGAAAAGGTATAAGACATACAAATACAATTAACAAAATGGCAGAAGTAGATGTTGTCTTATCAATAATTACCAAAAATGTATGTGAATTAAACTCCTTAATCAAAAGGCAGAGAGGGGTAGAATGGATAAAGACACACGATCCAACTAAAGGCTGCTTACGAGACCCTCATCTTAGAGCCAATGTCACAAAAAGGTTGAAACCAAAAGGATGGAAAAAATATCCCAGGCAAATAGTAACCAAAAGAGAACTGGGATGGCTATACCAGTACCGGTAGCCGGAGGCACAGTAGTGAAGTGATACTTGTTCTAAAGAAAGTCAGAGAATAAAACAGGAGAGATGAGATGAGAGAAGTAGCTTGAGATGGAGGCCAGCTCAGGGATCAGGAAGCCTTTTGACTGAACTTTGAAGGATGAACGGGAGTTTGAAAGATGGAGGTGGCTCAGTGGGGAGAGGAGGAGGGATGGGCCATGGCCAAGGTTGAGTTACTGGATAAACAGCAAGTGGCTTGTTTTGGCTGGAGCTAACCGAGAAGTGTTGATAGTTTTTAGAACATCTGCTGGAAATAAAGGCCAGGGCCATAGGGTAGAGGACTTTGCGTCTCAGAGCAAGACATCTTCCCTTTCCCCCCACCACGGTTCCAGGAAGCTAGCGTCCAGCTGTCTAAGGAGCTGCCTCCTGACAATGCATTAATTTCTTCTCATCATCTTCTTAAGAGCTCAAAGTTTTATGAAGGAAATTGATTAAATACATACCTACTTGATCTAATTTATATGCCTAGTCATGTGCCAGGTGCTGTGAGGGAGCGGAAAGTTCTGGAGAAGATCTTCCTACCTGTGTGGGCAGCGTGAGCAGCACACTGGGACATGTTGTAGGAGAGAATGTCCTGTGACAACGCTAGAATATCCATGAGCCTCCAGGACTGCAGGGGCTCGGACAGAACTGTAGCTGGGGCCAGTCGGAAGGGCCAGTGAGGGTGACCTTAGAGCCGGACACTGAGAGATGGGAAGCTGGGAGGGCAGCTTGCGTGCCTTGGGCAGGGCCAGGTGGGAGGCACAGAGGCACCCAGTCAGCCCAGACGTGCGGTTGGGAAATAGCCGGGCTGGGGCCCCCTAAAACGGGCCAATTGTTGAGTCTTCTGGGGTGCACAGGGTTTTCCAGTGAGTCCTGAGAGGAGGTGCAGGCACCTACGTGCAGGTGCCACTAGGGGGCAGTATTTGCTCATAAACCAACAACCTGCACACTCCATGGATTATACCGTTTCCTGTCGCTAGATCCCTCCGTTATCCCAAGAATATCAACCGAGCGACCTTGTCGCTGCATCTCTTCATGAGATCTGGTTCTAGACGTAGTGCCGCCGCAGGCTGACCACACAGCCCGATGGCCCCTGCTGTTCTCCTGTGCCAGGCCCCCTCCTGGTGCCCCAGTCGTGTCACCCGAGCGCGCTCCCTGCGCCGTCGCCTCCGAAGGCTTCTTCCCGTGTCCCACCCCCTGGGACGCCCGAGCCAGGAGCTGTTTGGTGGTAAACCTCGGAGGAGACGAGGCAGGCCCAGCGACCACCTTTGGGGTAGTTTAGGAATCTCGATGATGAGCTTCAGGCACTTCGATTAGCCCTTTCTCTGGAATTAGGCAGACATGGGTGCAAATTTCAGCTCTGCTGTTTACTGGCTGCGTGAATTTAGGCAAATCTGTTCATTCTCAGATCTTTGGTGTATGCGTTTACAAAACGCGACAGCTCTGAAGATTAAATAAAACACCTAGCACGTAATAAATGCTCAAAAACAGACTTCCGTTAATCACGTATCTGTTTCCTAAACCAGCCGGCCTTCCTTTAGTGAGCTCAGCCTGGTACTGAGGCTGGGGGTGACAGACAGGAAAGAAGCGGCCGGTCCCCTCCTCAGGCTGCCCACGTGGGTAAGTCCACTGCGATTTGCATTAGAACACCACCTCTCAGACGCCACACATTCTTATACCGCCTTTGTAATTTCTGCATTATTTAATATTTTAACAATCAACTCATTAAAAAAATATTTTAAAAGGAAATTTTATATCTCTTCTGTAATTGGAAAATGAACATGATTTGCAATAAATATAAGGTCAGCCTGAAAATGTACTTCAAAAAAAAACACCGGTCATTAAATAATGTAATAACCAATAATATCTACACAAAAATATTAAATTGAATATTCCTGGGTGTTCCCAGCAAGACTTACCAGTCCTAGGTCACATGAACAAGTCATTTTAATAAATAGATATAAGATCAAATAATCAAAACATGTCATAAATACAGTAATCAAATATGCGAAGTAAGTCTAGCTTCGTTATTCCTCGAGCACTGATTTGCTCTCTTCCATGTGACTCTGGTTGATTCGGTCCATCCTCATCATTTTAACTCTCTTCAGGTAGGTCCACCTCTGGTCAGTGATCTAAATCCATCCCAGCTTTCAGCTACCCCCTCTCTTCCTGTTTCTCTCTTAGCTGCCAGTTAAGGATGAGGCTGTGGCCCCAGTGGTCTTGGGGCCGAGTGGGTGGGTTCCTCAGCCCCCCAGCTGCTCCCCCTCCTGCCTCTGCTCTCAGTGGTCAACCCTGCAGGTGGGTGGCCCCCTCCAAATGCCTGCATTCCCTCTCCACCACAGCCAGGGCTTGGCCACGTCACTCTCCCTCCTCCGTTTTTCACACACTAAACACTGGCTGCAGGCACCGGTTTTCACCCATCTTCGCCCAGTCTGATCGGGCAGCTTTCTGTAAGCCTCTGTATTTAAGTCTCAGAGACTTCACTCCTGATGCATTAAAGCAGGAGATAGCGGGCTCTATTGCCATTAAATTCTAGTTTGCACGTAGAATCAGAAGGTAACTCTTGGGAAGTAGATTTGGCTCAACGGATAGAGCATCAGCCTACCACATGGGAGGTCCAGGGTTCAAGCCCAGGGCCTCCTGGCCTGTGTGGTGAGCTGGCCCACGCGCAGTGCTGCCATGTGCAAGGAGTGCCCTGCCATGTAGGGGTGTCCCCCGCGTAGGGGAGCCCCACGTGCAAGGAGTGTGCCCTGTAAGGAGAGTTGCCCTGTGCGAAGAAAGCGCAGCCTGCCCAGGAGTGGCACCCTCACACATAGAGAACTGACACAGCAAGATGACATGACAAAAAAAGCCACACAGGTTCCCCATGCCGCTGACAAGAATGCAAGTAGACACAGAAGAAAACACAGTGAATGGACACAGAGAGCAGACAATGGGCAGGGGTGCAGTGGGGGGGATAAATAAATAACAAATAATAATAAATCTTTTTTAAAAAGTTAACTCTTCCTTTCACTTTGCATTTTTGCTGTACTATTATAATTATAAATATTTCTGAGACAAAGAATATCCTTGGAAGATATCTGGAGATCAGTTGAAGAAAGGACAAAAAGAAAAGTAAATTAATATACATTTAAAATGCCTATGACATATTTCTTCTCTTTAAATAGATTAGATTAATCTAATCAGTTACATTTGATGTTAATATTCATTTGATGTTAATATTCATTCCAGGGAATACTGACATAACTTTTTTAGAAGGAAAGCAGCTGAAATAATAATAACCCCAACACTCTGTATACCAATTATTCTTATTGAATGACACCAAAGAGAAATACATTTTTATTTTTTTAATTTTTTTAAAGATTTATTTATTTCTCTTCCCTTCCCCTCCCACCCCGGTTGTCTGTTCTCTGTGTCTATTTGCTGCGTCTTCTTTGTCCGCTTCTGTTGTTGTCAGCGGCTTGGGAATCTGTGTTTCTTTTTGTTGCATCATCTTGTTGTGTCAGCTCTCCCTGTGGGCGGCGCCATTCCTGGGCAGGCTGCACTTTCTTTCACACTGGGCGGCTCTCCTAATGGGGCGCACTCCTTGCGCGTGGGGCTCCCCTATGCGGGGGACACCCCTGCGTGGCACGGCACTCCTTGCGTGCATCAGCACTTCTTGCGTGCCTCAGCCAGCTCCACACAGGTCAAGGAGGCCTGGGGTTTGAACCGTGGACCTCCCATGTGGTAGATGGACGCCCTAACCACTGGGCCAAGTCCGCTGCCAGAGGAATACATTTTTAAAAACAATATTTTGCAGTGGCAAAGATGATGTTTCCAGCCACTATAAATCTGTGAATATATTATTCCACCATATTTTTAGAGTATATTTCATGGGATCTAGGAATCCAGACTTTGAAGGAGACATCTCCCAGCTCTTCACTTCCCCGCCACAGTTCCCCCCACCACCCTGTCTTCCCCTGGCCCAGCCACTCAGTCTCTCAAACCTGCCAGAGGGAAGGCTCCTCCTCCTCGCCAAGCTCTTGCTAAGCTTCTCCCTGCACCTGTACTGGAAGCCACCCTTTCCAGGGAGCCTGAGTTACATGGTCCACTTTGGCCTGAAGTGTTTCTTCTACCACAAGGTTCTCAACTAGGGGGAATTTGCTCCCTCCCCCCGCCCCCCTCCGCCAAAGATATTTGACAATGTCTGGAGACTTTTGTGGACCTTATGACTCGTGGAGGCCCGGGGTAGCTGCCCATCTGTGTCAGTCGGTCAAAGGAATGCTGATGCAAAATTCCAGAAATTGGTTGGCTTTTACAAAGGGTATTTATTTGGGATAGAAGCTTACAGTTACCATAAAGCATAAGTTACTTCCCTCACTAAAGTCTGCTGCCACGTGTTGGGGCAAGATGGCGGCTGACATCACCAGGGTTCAGACTTCCTGGGTTCCTCTCTTCCTGGGGCTCGTTTCTCTCTGGTTCAGCTGCTCTGTTTTCTCCACAAGGTCAGCTGTAGACTATGAGGCTCTCTAGGCTTTGCCTCTCTCCACAAGGTCAGCTGTGGACCATCAAGCAAACAGCTCTGTCTCTCTCCCTGGGGCTTCTGCCATGTCTAAGGAGCCAACTCTACTCCTCTGTGTTCTTCTCTTGTGTGTTCACTTCCTGGGCTCCAGCTCAAAATTTCAGCGTCGAAACTCCATCATCAAAATCTCCAACTCTGTCCTTTGCCATGCCTTTTATCTGTAAGTCCCCACCCACCAAGGGGTGGGGGACACAACACCCTTCTGATATGGCCCAATCAAAGCCCTAACCATAATTTAATCACGCCCAGGTACAGACGGGTTTACAAACATAATCCAATATCTATTTTTGGAATTCATGAGCCATGTCAAACTGCTACACCATCTAAGAGGTAGAGGCCATGGATGCTGCGAACATCCTGCTGTGTGCGGGGCAGTCTCCCAACAAGGCAGGATGTCGGTCTTGCCAAGGCTGAACAACCGAGCTACCGAAGTGCAGAAGCAAGCATAGTGAGGAAATCTTCCAGCATTAAAGTGCAGAAGCACTCGAGTTACTTTCAGTATTGCACCTCAATGCTCTGTTGCCAGTGGCCCTTGGAGCCTGGTAAGTGGAGAACTTGCCTAAAACTTGCCACACTGTGCAATAAGAGGATGGGTGGATGAAGGAATGGGCAAATCCTAATTAACAAAAGGCATATTCTCTTCTAAGCACCCCTTCCTGAGGAAACTAGAGACAGTTAGCAGGGCCCAGGTTGGAGTAGTGGTGAGGGGTCAGGGGAACTTGGTTAGAAATAATATTTCCTTTTTTTTCCCTGGTTGCACAAATCTGATCCTTTGGGGATGTGGGCACATTGGAGGCGTCTTAGCACTGTTACTTCCTTGAGATCTTTCCTGGGAATGAGGCTTGTTTTGCCAAATGGCTTTCATGGTTTCCCAAACCCCAGACTTTCGAAAGTTGTCTCATGGACTTGCTGAATATCCCACTTGGAAGGTGGAGTCCCGAGGAGCAGCCCAGGACTTTTGTAAGGGGGAGGGAGGGAAGACCACGATGGCGCCACGCCCGTGACGGCAACTAGTGAGCCAACGTCCATCGCCACTCCAGTGTGGCGTTACATCCAGCTGCACCCACTGTTGCTGGGACTTCTTACAAGTTCAAAGGAAGAGGGCCATTTTTAAAATTTACACTCTTTATTTTGAAGTAATTACAGATTCACGTGCAGTTGTGAGAGAGAGGACAGAGAAGGCCCCCGTGCCCTTAGAGCGTGCGCTTGTTTCACATTCTGAAACGGTTGGAGAACAGCCTGCTTCATTCGTCAGCGACTGAGAGCTGCCCTACGTTTGGTTTGTGGATCCCAAATACCCAAAGGGAAGATGACACGAAAGTCTGTTTACTTCAAGACTAATTGTGATGCCTTATTTTTTACTTGTTTGTTTATTTTGGATGATTCGGATGCGGGGTGTGATCACTGAGACCTTGAAGGCATAGAAAGTTCTGGATGACCTTCTTACCCCGTGGCGTGACACACTGATGCGCTGTGAAACATTCTGCAAACATCTTTGGAAATATTTGGGAAAAACGGGTGAATGAGGAAATAAATCCACAGTCAGGTGGGAAGGGCCAGGGAACACGAGGATCCGCCTGCCACGGGCTGGACGTGGGAGAGGCCCGGCTGCTGCTCCCTGGAGGGCCACGCACCTCAGTCAGACGCGCAGAGAGGAGGCTTTATTTCATGTGGGTACGTAGGAAAGACTTGGTTTTCAATCCACCTAATTTCACCAAAAAGTACCTTTTCAGAATAGCCATCAGTCAATTTACGCGACGGCCAATAAAGAGTTGTTTCTGTGGGGAAAATGTAAGCTGTACAGAATGTGTGGCCCTAAATCAGAATTCATCCTTAGTCTGGAGCCTATGGATTATAAATCAGAAATTAAACCCTGGTCAGTAAATCTGACCAAATGCATACAAACCTGAAAGTTAGCACATCTGAAACAGAAGCTTGAAAGGCAAACCTGAATAAATCAAATCTCTAAATCAAAGAGGAAAACAATGATTTTTCTTGTCCGGCAGAGCGAGAGAAAGGAACTCTCTAAAGCCCTTCATGCAGATAAAAGTTCTGGTTTTTATATAGCTTGATATATTTATGTATGGAGGAAGCACACCCTAAATTAAGCAAAAAAAAAAAAATGAAATATT
The DNA here is from genome assembly GCF_030445035.2 of Dasypus novemcinctus. Lineage (NCBI taxonomy): Eukaryota > Metazoa > Chordata > Mammalia > Cingulata > Dasypodidae > Dasypus > Dasypus novemcinctus. Next base: position 8,506,221 of record NC_080697.1, read on the forward strand.
GTAATGACCCCTCCAGAGAAGCAGCCCGGCAAGTATTTTCACAGTTGGGTCGTTAACAAGCGTGTTTGAGAAAGCACGCCGTCAGCGTGCCGCCGCTCTCTGCCAAAGGAAGGCAGGGGTGGAAATGCTCCCAGGAAGGGTGGAAGGTGCTCGTGGAAGCAGCTGCCCGGTGATCCAGCAGGCAGAGGTCCCCTGCAGTTTCAGGATGAGGCTGCTATTCCTGATGAAGTTTGTCTGCCACGTGTCTCAGGCAATCGAAGAGTTCTGTTGGCTGTGCTCTGTGGGAACACCGCTTTGACTCTGGGATCTGCAGTCCTGAGGCTTCAGTGCGTTGGAATGTTAGGGTCACCTTTATAATGTAATTTTCCCTCATTTTAGAAATTTTCTTAAATCTAATTTACTGCCCTGTGTTTTCACAATCCCCTTATTAAGACAGCCAGACCCTCAGATCATTTTGCTTTATTGATGAAATGTTAAAAATCACATGCATGGAGAACTCTATTTTGTTTTGGGCAAAGGGCACTGGGATAGCCAACAATATTGCTTAGCTCATCTGCTTTAATTGGATTGACATTAAAGAAAAGGCTTGGTATTTTCATGTAATGCACAGTAGAAAGCAAGGTCTCTAACAATGGTTCCCATGTCACATTTAATTTCTGCTTCTGAACTGATCCATGCCCAGAAGTGTTTCTAATTTAAAATAAAAAATCCTGTGCGACATTTTCAGGATGGACTCATACACCACAAACAGGCCTTCAGTGTCATAGGGTCTTTGTGCAGCCAACCATGGAGACAGACATATATGTGCTTTGTACCTATAAGCTTACTTTTACAGGTAATGCCCTCTAGTCCCCAGACCAATTACAGCTTGTTAACCACTCTTCTTTGGCAAGTGACTTGTTCTGAAGCAAAGTATCCAACAAGTGCAGCAGGAATCTTCTTAGGTTGTCTACATTCACGCCAATCCTAAGACTCCTAAATTACCTGGACGATATGCAGGAAATATTTCTTTGTGTCTTTCATCCATTGATCCACCCACCCATCCACCCATCAACACATCCATCTACCTACCCCTCCATCCATTGACCCATCCATCCATCCATGCACCCATCCATCCATTGACCCATCCATCCATCCATCATCCATCCATCCATCCATCCATCCATCCATCCATCCATTGACACATCCATTTCCTACCCTGACATCCATCCACCCATCCATCTACCCATCCATCCATCCATGCACCCATCCATCTACCTAACCATCCATCTATCTACCCATCCATCCATCCATGCACCCATCCATCCATTGACCCATCCATCCATCATCCATCCATCCATCCGTTGACACATCAATTTCCTACCCTGCCATCCATCCACTCATCCATCTACCCATCCATCCATCCACTCATCCATCTACCCATCCATCCATCCATCCATCCACCCATCCATCTACCCATCCATCCATCCATCCATCCACCCTCTCATCCATCCATCTGACAAATATTTAATTAATGCCTTCTAGTCCCAGGCACTGTTCCAGGAGTTAGAGACATGGCAAGGAACAAAATAGACAAAAAGTTTAACCTCAAATCAGCTTAATTTCCTGATTGAGCCGTTTTGGGATAAAAGTGCTTTTAATACCTCTCTCCCCCAACTATTGCTCAGAGATCAAACAATTACTGTGTCTTTAAAGTGTCTTCATATCCCCAAACCCCAACAGGTCCTATAACGACATATCACAGGCCAAGTGATAGACTCTTTGTAATTCAGAAAAAAATAAAATGTGCACATTTTATATACACTAGGATAATAATATAAAAAGATGGCATTATGTAGACAAAAGCTTGGGCAGAACAAACAAGAACAGGAAGGTGTTAGTCTAGGGCAGCGGTTTCCAAAGCACGGTCTTGCAAGGGCACCACCTGGCAACTTGTTAGAAATAAAAACGTCCAGGGCCCACCCCAGACCTACTGAATCAGAAAGTTTGGGGTGACGCCCACCAACATGTGTTTTCTCAAGCCTTCCAGGGGATTCTGACTCACCCTCGTGTCTGAACCACTGGTGTGGAGAAACTGATGATTTTTATTTAAAATTCTTTCGATGTGTTTGAGTGCAACTATTTTTTTGCTAAGCTTGCAGGGCTATAGAGACAAGAAATGTCCATCTGTTCTTCAAGATAGTTCTACACAGGCAATACAGAATTGGTGGCTGTGCCAGTCATTTGCTTGTTTTCAGTTCAGAAAGTGGCTCTCTCTCTCTGAATCAGAATCGTCTGATTCATATAACTGTTAGTCAACGGTGACCCGGAGTCCAGCCGCAACTGCTCATCGTGCCTAAATTCTTGGGCTCGGAAAACCTAGCTTTATTCTGGGCTGATGAAGGCTTAAACTATGAAACCTGGTCCCCTGCCCACTTGCTCGATGGAAGTCAAGCACATTAGAGGGGGTCATTGACAAAACTTGTCCACAGACAAGTTTTTACCCAACCACTGCCAGGTGGTGGGCATCAGCTGGGACGACTGGGGAGAAACAGAGGGGTAGGAGGAGGGACCCCTCACCCCGGGGGCACGGGCATTACACACCTGCCTCTGTGAACAAAGCACCTGCCGGCCCAGGTAGGGTGCTGCATGACGATTTGGAAGACAAGAGATCTCCGTGGCCTGGGGCAGTCAGGGACAGTTTCTCAGAGAAGGCCCCACCTTTGGGCAGGTGGCCAGGAGGGATAGACTCTGTGAACACGTGAAGGTAAGAAAATCCACAGCATGTTGTCTGAGTCAGACCACAACGGGCCTTGGATAAAATCCCAAGGACAACAGAGACGCATTGTAGATTTTTCAGCGGGGTGTGCTAAGAAGACGACGCAGGCTTAAGATGTCAAGTTAGAAATGATTGTCCTTATTTTCCTCCTCTGCCACATTGGGTTAATCGAGACTTCCTAAAGCACTCATGAGTCACTCGGCTGTGAAATGGGTCCATTTGTCAGCAAGGGGGAAAAGGTGATAACAGCTGAGAAACCTTAGAACAGCAGGCGGCCCAGCCAGAACCTGGCCCCGGAGCGAGAATGCACACATGGACCGCTCCGGGATGAAAAATGCTTTTCTGGGGCCATCCATCATCATCCTGCAGGGAGACAGCTCTTCCACGGAGCGCACGTTTCCCCTGAAGGGAGGGGCTGGGCCCGGGCGAGGCCGTGGTGCCCAGGCCCCTTTGGAGAGCCTGCGGGTGATTGATGGCCTCGGGCCCTGTGCCCTGCTGGGATGACTGAGCGGGGTGGCCGGGAGGCCTCGAGGGCAAGGAGCCCTTGCTTCCCAGCCAGCAGCAGCGGAGCCTCCAAGTCACAAGGAAAAGTTTTGTCTGTCTCCCTCATTCCCCTGTGAGCTCCTTGAAGGTGGGAGCAGCTTCAGAACCTCGTTACCTTCAGTGTTCCCCGCAAGCCCCCCACACGTGCAGTGCGTGCTTAGTGCCTATTGAATTGTGTAGCTCCAGCAGTTGGCAGATAGAAGGAGTTTTTCCTCTCTCTGCGCTTCAATCAGAAACTTCTGGAACCAGAAACCCCTTCAGACACCACCTGGTCTGCACACTTAATGTGAAGATGGAGAAACTGAGGAAGGGAGAGGGACAATGTCCTTACAACGTTTCCAGAACATTGGCAGAGCCAGGGGTCTGGAGCTTTTCTCCTCTTCCCCGTGGATCTCCAGAGGCCTTTTGTGAATGGGAGCTCTAATAAGCAGCTCCTCTTCCAGAGCTCTGCGTCAAAGTGGCCTTAGCAGGGAGACCTTCTGTGCCATGCCTGCTTAGGAGAGCACGCCCCGTCCCCCTACTCCCCGTCTCCCACCTCACAGCCCCACGTTCTCCCTCTCCACCCTCCCTGCTCTGGTGCCACAGCCCTGAGCACTTTCTGATGTCCCAGGTAATTTGCTTGTTTGTATTTTTGTCATCTGCCCCAGCCCAGAAGGGCAGGTATTTTGACTACTTCCATCACTGTTCTAGTTCTGGCATTTATAACACGCCTGGGAGAGAGCAAGCATTCACTCGACATTCCCTGATTGGATTAGTTAAGGTAATTTCCTAGAACACAAACCATTCCCTGAGAATCCTGGTTAACGATGATGCATTTCTTTAGACACCCTGACCTTGACTGACCTCTGGGGAGGCAGGAGGCTCTGCCCAAGAGCTCGAAAGGTGCAGGCTGGGGGACCGGAGCCAGGCTCCGCACAGGCCAGCCCCCCGTAAGCCGAGCAGGACGAGCCCAAGTCGAACAAGACACTGTCATCTTGCTAGATGTCTGTCTGTCTCCCCCACATGCTGAAAGATCCTGGAGGACAGATCCTGGAGGACAGTGCTGTACTCCTCACTGAAACTCTATTACCTAGTACAAGTGCTGTCCAGGAGAATGTTCTGGAATGATGGAAATGCTCTCTATCTGTGCTGACTAAAATAGTAAGCTCTGGCCACAGGTGGCTCTTTGCACATGAGACGTGACAGGTGTGACTGATGAACTGACATCTTCACTTCATTTGATTGTAATTTCTATAGCTACATGTGTCTGAGGGCTAATGTGTTACCTAGGGCAGCTCTACATTTGCAGCATGTTGACTGAGTGACTAGCCACAATTGTCCTACCTGAAGAAGCCCGGTGTCTATACCAGGGCCTCTTAAGGCCCTGCACACAGTATGGATCATGCTGCTGTAACAAAGACGTTTAAAACTACAGTGGATTACATAAAGCACAGGCACATTTCTTTCTTATGTAAAAACCTTAATTATTCAAAAAAGCATAATTCTTGTGGGGACGTGTTGGTGCAGGCGTGATACATTTATTAAATAATACTCAGGATGGTGTGGACTTGATGAGGGGTCTGTGGTTTTCACCTGACGCGCCAAGGGGTCCGTGGAAAAAAAATGTTAAGAACCCCTGGTCTACTTGGTAAAACCTCAGTAATTTGGGATAACTGAATGAAAGGCCTATAAATTAGTCAAAAGTGGGAATTGATTATTTTAAATAATTACTTTTTGCCAATTCCAAGCACATGACTCCAAACCTCTTATACATAGTTTAATATTACATGGGGTGGTATTTCTCTGGATCTTGTATGTTGATTATGAGGCTCATGGCTGCTCAGCGTTCCACTTTTTTAGTGTACTGTCACTTATTTACTCACTCAAGTTTTATGTTGTTAGATACGTTGATTTCCATTTTTCTAATATAAACAAGAGTGTAATAAATTCCCTTGCACATGAATTGTGGTGTACTCATGTGAATTTTCATTTGGGCTAAATGAATACAAGTGGATATGAATGTTTTTAAGCCTTCCAAAGTTCAGGAATATAGCTTTGATAACATCCTCTATAGCCTCTTCTGATGAAGCTCCCAAATGGATTTGTCCTGGACAATTATTTGGTGCTTCTGTGAGTATTAGCCTTTTGAAACCTTGAAGGCTCCCTTCCTACCACTGCCCCTTCAGGATTTCCATGCAGACTCCTTCCCCATGTTTGAGGTTGGCTCAAAGAGGATTTTAGTTAGAGTATGGATCATGCTGCTGTAACAAAGAAGTTTAAAACTATAGTGGATTACATAAAACATAGGCACATTTCTTTCTTATGTAAAAACTTTAAGTTAAAAGGTGGGAGGGAGGGCTCTATCATCCTCTACATGTGAATCCTAAATTTGCCCTAATTGTTACCAAATCACAGAGAACAGAAAGGGTAGAGAGCCCAGGGGAAAAGCTCCTGAGGAGATGAGCTGAAAGTTGCCTGGGTAGCCTCTGCTTTTCTTCATTGCCTTACTTGAGGCCCCCATCATCTCTTCCGAGCTTGTGGTTGTTCTTATTGCCAGTCTTATCTTCTTATCTGTTCTCCATATATTTAGCTCGATTGATCCTTCTGAAATATAAATCTGATCACATCATTTCTCCACCAAAAATTATGTAGTGGTAGACTATTGACTTCAGGGAAAAGAATTGTTAAAAGTCAAATGACTTCGAATGATATTAAAGGCATTTTCTTTGGGGGGGGGGGTGACTCTACCCAGTTCGACACCCTCATATTGCTCAAACACGGGGTATGCTGCTATGTCTAAAGGTGAAAGAAATGGGAGCTAAAGTTCCGACTTTGACAACTCACCTCCCTGGGACATGACGGGAGAAAATACATGTATTTTCTTTCACTTTAACCTAATCCAGCATTAGTCTTTTCATCAAAGGATGTGGAAACTATCTACTTGAGGCCTGGGCTTCCAGAAATCCAGCTATTTACTCTGTAGGACATTTTGGGATTTGGGAGATTATCTCCTGGGAGACATATAGTTCCTCAGAATTCATTCCTAAGACCAGAATGCAGGACTAACTTGAGCCATGATCAGCTCTCACAGGAGATGGGGTAGAGCATATTGAGTTTTTAGGTGCAGGGCTCTAGCATTATTTCAAACAAGTTGGATTCTAATGGAGCCTATAGAGAGAACATTTCTTACTGCCAACTTAAGTTGATTCTTGAGAAATAACACTTCCTTTCTGGGCCTCAGATTCCCCTTCTGTAAAACGAGGGTGTTTGTCTTGGTTTGTCTTAGTTTGCCAGGGTGGCTATAATAAAATACCACAACCCGGTGGATTTAAACAACAGAAGATTATTGCCTCACAGTTTTGGAGGCTAGATATCCAAATCAAGCTGTCAGCAGGACCAGGCTTTCTCCAAGTCTGTAGTGTTCTGGTGGTGGCCTGCAAGTAGCCGCTGGTGCTCCTTTGCCTGGAGAGACACCTCTCCATCCGTTACAGGGCAATCTGCCCCTAGCTCCTCCTCTGGCTTCTTCTGACTCCGTCCGAATTCCTCTGTTTATAAGGACTCCCGTCACATTGGACTAAAGCCCACCCTGATTCAACTCAGCCTCATCTTAAGGGTACCTTTGAAGACCCTGTTTACACCTGAGTCCACACCCATGGGACTTGAGGTTGGGACTTGAACATGCCTTGTGGGGGCATGATTCCGTCTACCACAGTGCTATACTAGGATGACCTCAAAAGTCCATCCCAGCATTATTAGGGGATCGAGTCATTCATTCAATAGTGAATTTAAACCCCACTATGTGTGTGAAATTGTTCTATGTGCTGCGGGTAGTGTATTGGGCAAGATGAACCAAGAACCTGCTCTGAAGGTCAGGTTGTTGGAGATGGAGTGACCAGTTAGACACACACACAGATAAATAACAAAGAACCATTCACGCAGAGATGCCTGCAATGCAGAGAATATTGGAGGACGGTGTGATAAACATGAACAGCTAACTCCCAAGAGGCATTTAGGTGAAGAGGCAGCCAGGCCAAGATCAGGCAGAAACTGTGTTCCAAGCAGAGTAGCCACTACATGCACAGAGAACTTTCTTTCAGCAAATGTAAGAAATCTGTTGAGTGAGGTGAGGTTAAAAGTGGTCCTGGAGGAGGTGCAGAAGTTGCTCACGGGCCAGACTGAGCAGCTTATTTACATCAGGGTAAGAGATTCATCCTAAATATGATTGAAAGTCTCTTGATCATTTTAAGCTTGAGATGGAAAGAATACTAAGTTTTGAAACTACCACTCTTGGAATTGTATGGAGTAGGAGTTTTGAGAGAACAGCAGTAGAAGGGGAAGCTACTCAGATGGCTGCTATAGTCACCTGGGAGAGAAATGGTGGGAGGAGTTGTAGTCTAGAGAAAAGTGAACAAATATGGAACATGCTCATGGAGTGGCTGCAGAAGGTGGGGAAAAGAAAGGCCAAGGGTATCAACTAGATAATGTGACGTCATTTTTGGAGAGGAGAAAATCTTGGATTAAGAGAATGGAATAAAGAATTCTTTTTATGAACATGGAACTTTTGAGATGCCCCCATGCCTGTAAGTGGAGATGTCAGTAGGCAATTGAGAGAGGATGTAAATTTGAAAGCTATCAATTTATGGGTAGTTTTGAAAGATGCAGACTGGATGTAGAGAGCAAGCATGCATAGAGAAGAGAAGAGATCTCCTAGCACTGGGGACTCCTTCATTCAAAAATTTGGTAGAGGGGGGAAAATCCAACAAAGACACTGACAAGGAGCAAGAAATGAAGTGGGAGAAAATCAGGAAAAAGTGACTGAACTACAGCAAGAGAGGAAAAGTGTTTCAACAAAGAGGTTATTTGTTTTGAATGCTTCTGAGAGGTGAGATAAGAGAAAATCTGTAAAGAGGCTATGGGATTTGACTTCAGTGCGCCTGACAGAAGCAATCTCCATGGTATGGTGGGCCAGGATCCCAAAGAGCAGAGATTCAGAATAGAAAGTGAAGAAGGAAAAGAAGTGAAGGGAGCAGTTAAGTAAAACTTGTTAATTGGAGAAGAAATGGGTGGAGGTTGCTTGATGGGGACTGGAGAAGGAAAGTTAGCTTTGGTTTTCTGTATGATTATAAGATGATGTGACTGATGCTGTAGAGAAAGGGAAACTGATGGTGCACAAGAGAGTATTACAGAAGAGAAATCTCGAGGAGGTAAATGGAGATGAGATCATATAACTGCAGCTCCCCGCCTCTGCCCTCGACTTCACTTCTCTCCACACACCCGGGGCCCCAGCCAGGACTACTTGCAATTTTTGCATCGCGTGAAATTTCCTCTAGTTTTGGACCATTTCCTCATAGTGTTCCTCCACCTGCAAGAGCCTTCATCCCAGCTCCTATATGGCTGTCTTCTCCTTCTGTTTTTCAGGACTCAGTCAAGGTGCTCCGTGTTCATGGGAAATCTTTCCTGGCTAACTCCCCGTCGTCCCTCATCTCACACCCTCTCATCTCTACACTACTGAATTTCCTCCCATAGGACACATTCCTACTTCCTCTTAAACCTTAACAACTCTTTAAATTGTTTGTATGTTCATCTCCCTCACTGAACTGTCAATTGCTTGATATCAGAAAGGTACCTTATTAATCACCTAGCATGGTAACTAGCAAATAGTAGGAACTTAATATATGCTTGTGGAATAAAGGATGAGTGAATAAATATATACAGGAACAAATCAATGTGTATAATTCTTCCAACCTTCTTTTGTGTTCGTAGCCTCTGTGTCTGAAAATGCTATTCCATTTATTGAATGACTCTTTTCCCTCCTCCATCCTTGGCCAAGTCCAGCTGGTAAACTCATGCCTTCTTGAGGCCCAGAAAATTTGTGATGTACGAACAGAAAAATTGCTCAGGAAAATGGAGCCCTTGAATCAAGTCTTGTCGTATTATAAACTAATTATCCCTGGGTTATTTGGGTTGGGCTCCTAGGAGAAAGTGGGCTGTATGGATTTTGAACACTGGGTTTCAGTTCCTCTGGCTACTGTTGCAGAAGTTTAGATGTGCATTCCAGAAGGTCAAGGTTCTTTTAAGTGTCAGTATATACTTCCCTTCCCCCACCAATCACCCCCTTGAGAATATTCGATTTTACAAAGCATTTTTTAAAACAAGCCTACACTTCTGGACCAATTCATCTGCAATTTGCTATACTTCGTAGGGCTCAAAGCCCCCGCGTGCCTAAACTACTAGGAAAGATTTTTGGACACGTCAATAAAAGTATCCTAATGAACAACAGCTGCAAAGAACATGTCTTTAAATAAATTGATTCCAAATTTTCCTGCATGTTTCTGTGAATTTGCTTTTTAAATGGGCATCACTGACTTTAAACTTGGCTATCTGAAAAGGCCAAAGGAAAAACATCATACATTTGTTCCAAAAAACCTCGTTGTCATGAATTTCTTCACCACTCTTTGTTTGAAGAGGTTAATGTGCATTCACACCGATTACCTCACTTCTGCTTGTAATAGCTCTTTGGAACAAAAGGAGGCAGGTTATACATGTTCCCATTTTGCATTGGGGAAAATTTGCAGGAGGTGCAGAAAGTTACAGACTTGCCCAGGTTGGGGATCTGGATTAGAACTCTGATCTCCCGATTCGAAGGAATATGGGGAGGGCCTGGGCTCCATTGACTCTTAAAACAAAAACAAAAGGATCTTTCTCACCAGCAGGGAACACTTGTGACGAGCATATTTGGGCTATACCATGTTTCGATGCCATGAACTTAATATATAACATACATGAGTAATATTAATATTTGGTTCAAAGTTTATGTTCAAATATTAAATGAAATGAGATCTGAATCTTTCCTTCCCCAAGGAATAAAACTTGCTAATATATTTAATACTCCCTCAATTTTTAAAATCAATTACCATCTGAAATCATATTTACATTTTAAATTATATTTAAACTTTATAAAGAAGGTATTTGTTTTACTAATCATCAGTAAATAAAGAAGTAGCACTTGGAAGAGGATTGTGCTAGACATTCCCATATTGGGTTTTAATAGCATCGCAGATGGTCTTTTTTTTTTCCTTCCACAGGAGGCTAGAAATCAAAATTTGGCTCTGCAACCACATGACTTCCCTCTCCGATCTGCTACTCTGGCCATCTGGGTTTCCTGTGGATTGTGTTCAATCAGCAATGTTGAGGTAGTAAATATTTCACCTTCTAGTTCCCTCCTTTTATACTTACTGCATAAAAGGCAGCATGTTGGGTTTCTACCTTAAGAGTCCTGCTTCTCTCACCTCACACAGGTTGCCCATGCCGTGAGAACATGCCGTTTGTGAGATGGTTTCCTTAGGGCCAGGGCCAGGGCAGGGAGGGGGAGGGCTAGTGAGGGAGAGGAGGGCTGCATGAGGACCCAGAAAATGTTGAACAGAACAAAATGAAAAGCTGGTCCCAATTTGAAAAGTGAGTTGACGTCTGTTACTCTGGTATGCAGTAAAACATGTTTTCCATCTAAGCCATAATAAAAGCTACAAGCGTTTTACACTGTGCGTTAAGAGCCGCATCTTTAAAGAACATCTTTTCATATAGAGCACGTACAGAGTCCTCTATTTGATGATACGTTGGAGCATTTTATCATTACAGTAGATGAAATACCGCTTTGTCACAGCAAATCCCAAACGTCTTTGTGGAAAAGACTGTTAGCGGTCTATTGACGTTTCATTTTCTCATCTGGTTCTAGAATTGTCAACGTTCTGTGTGAACTGAGTGAGACCCTGAGCTACAGCACGGGGATGGCACAGATGGAGGAGCCAGCTTCCATGGTCCTGCCAAGGACCAGAGGGGCCCAGAGGTCTGGGATGTGGGCGGATTTCCAGGTGACTGGGAGCGCAGGCAATAGGAGCAGGGAGTCCTTGGTCATTTCTGTGGATTAGGACAAATGGCCACAGGTTGAGCACGAGGTCAAGTACAAGAGGGGCTTGGGAGTCCATGGCCATTACAGAGCTCAGCATTGCTAGGTTAAGCTATACAAATTCACTCTCTAGGGAGGTGCAAGCTCAGGAGCTAAGAAAAAAATTAAAAAGTTTTGAACCTCTGTTGTCTGTAGTAGGGAAAGATAACTTTCAGAGGAACACGTCTTTCTCCTGCCTCTGCTACTATTTCTTTTCAAAATTCCTTCTTGGTCTTTTTCTGACAGCTCTTTAAATATCGCTGTGCTCTTTTGTCCTGTGTACTCTTTCTGCATAAGCTCACCCACATACACAGTTTTAACTACTAACTATGCATCGATGACATCAAATCTTTCTTTCCAGGCTTGCCTGTCCAACAGCTTCAGATCTGATCTGTGCATCCATTTGCCTCATGGGTTTCCACCTCTAGCTGGATAGATCAGGGATTCAGAACTCAGCATTTCCTAAATTGAGCTCATTGTCAGCCCAGGTGATCCTGCTCCTTCACCGGAGCTCCCCGGCAAACAGCCCCACGACCAGAGTTTCGTCCAGTGCCCAGACGAAAAAGCAGGGCTTGCCCTCAGCTGCTTCTAGCCCGGTGCCCTTCGGGTTGGACTGGTCATCCGGGTTCCTGCCCTTGGCCATCGCCTTGGGTCAGGCCTCCATCGGGGCCTGCCTGGTCTGTTACAACCCCCTGGGGTTCTCCAGTCGACGTGTGATTTATACGAAACAGCCTCTCTGCTGGACGGCAGGCACCCAGCTGGCATCAGTCGCTGTTGTCTGAGTCGATGACCAAATCAATCGTGTCTGGATTGAACGCTGTGATTTCAAAACCAACCATGTTTAGTGATAAGAAAATAAAGTATCTATTTTCCATTAAATACATAACTCCTATTAAGACCATAACATAAAAAATTAGATAATGACTACTACAAGCAGTTAATTTGACTCAAAACTAAATTTGGGGCACTGTCGGGGCCAAGGCAGTCCAGGAATGAGGGATTTTGTGGACAGTCTCTGTGGAGGAGGCAGAACTTAAAGAAGAGATGGGAAATTTGTAAAAGTGGTGGCAGGACGAGTTGCCTTGCCAGAGAATAGCTTGAGGAGGAGTGTAAAGATGAAGAGGATTGTGCAGTCACAGGAGAATGGGGAAGGGGCAGCAAGGATGGAGAGACGGTGGTGAGAATAATCACAACTGTTGACGCAGTGAGAGGCCCTGTGGGCAGTGTAAAGGCTCTGGTATGGGACACACTTGGCTTTGAAGCTAAGCCCCAGGGCAGGCTACCTGTGTGACTGAGAAATCTCCCTAAGCTCTCTGAGCTTATGCTTCCTTACCTGTAAAATGAGGCTAATAATATCCCGTAGTATTTTGTAAGGCTTAAGTGTGAGGTTACATATGTATCATCTGACAAGATAGTCAATCGCATTAAGCCCTTAACCAGAGTTAGTTCCTTCCCTCAGCCCACGTGGGTGCTCTGAGCTCTATCGAAGTTCTGGCCCCGGAGGGACACTGGAGAGTGTGAGCATGGGCTCTCAAGGTCATGGATTCTCAAGGTCACCAGGCCTTACACAAACGCTATTTGGGCACAGTGACAACTCTCACTGCAGGTATGACACTGAAGACTGAGTAGAGATGACACGTTGCAGCTCCATCTTGCTCAAGCATGGAATGCTAGACTGTTAGAGATCATCGAGTCCAGCTCTTGGGGTCTCAGAAAGTCTGATCCAAGCATTCTTCTCCCTTCAACAAGGGAGCTTTGTTTGCTGCTCCTCCACGCAGCACGTGGAACAAGGCTTGAGCAGTTCACACACATCTGAAAACCACAGATCTGGTCCAACTTTGCTGCTGCACTGATAGGTAAATCAATTCCACGTTCAATTTAGTATGCTTTACCAATGATTCTAAGTGACGTTTATAAGTTACCCATTAGTCTGTCCTTTCCAAAGTTCATAAAGTGATGTAATACACGTGGATATATACATACAATGGGAATCTTAAATAAAATTTTTATTTAGTAAAACTGCAGTAATCCATGAGTGTCATAATGGTATTTTCAAAGTGCTACAAGATTTCATTATTTAAGGAAAGCTGATCGTGAATATTCTACAAAGTAAAATATATACATATATTTTTAATTAAATAATTATCTGCTCAAAATTTAATATGTTTCAGCAACACATCAAATAAACCTACACGGCCTGACACAGTGTCCAGTGCTTGGCAGGTTCTCTGGAAGTTTGTTGCTTTCTCTTCTGAACATACTCTAGAGCATCTCTAGTCCAGCCCAGCCTGAAGCAGGTTGGATGCCGGCTTACTATTCCTGCAGCTTCTCTGAGAACGCACTGACAGCCTGCAGACATGATCTGATACTAGTGGAGGAAGGACCCTCTTCTAATATGCTACCTTTTAAAGTTTATATTTCTTAATACAAGGGAATTCACAAACCTGCTAGAGGCTAAGTGACTTTCACTGAATGGTTGCAAGACAAAAATTAAGCCACTTTTTTCTGGGGTTATCCTTGGCTGAGGAAAAAAATGTCTACACAGACAAATCATTTCCAACATAAAAAGTGGAAAATAGATGAGAATGTTATATTGAATTTAACAAAATTGGCCTTTGAGCTGTATGAAAACCATATTTTAAAAGGGAAATAAGAAATTGATTCAAGCAGATGAGTTCTTATGTTAAGTCCATGAAAAAGTAAATTTTAAAGGAGAAACAACCTTTGTTGCTGTGAAAAAACTACCAGAAAACAATAGCAATGAACCAAAACAGGAATTCAAGCTCTGAAAAGAAAAGTCTTCCCTTTTTTTCTCAATAAGTACAATAAAACTATATCAGGTACGACTGCTGTAGGATTTATTTTAATCTATATAATAACTTAAACAACAAAAATTACTAATATTTATTGAGTGCTATGTTACATAGGGAATGATTACTGTCTGCAGATGTGCTGGTCTGGGCTCTCATCAGCTCATGGGAACCAATCATGCATATATTTTCTCTTGTCTGCACTCAGTAATATCATGTTGGTAGCTTGAAATTGGTCATGGTAGAAGAATTTACACCATAGAAATTGGAAAACACTTCACATCAAGGTTTGTTAATCAGAGTGTTGGTTGTTAAACCTTGTGATGGTTATGTTCATGTGTCAACTTGTCCAGGTCATGGTGCCCAGTTGTTTGGTCAAGCAAGCACTGACCTGTTTGTTACTGTGAAGAAATTTTATTGACTTAAATCATCAGTTAGTTGATTGCATCTATGGCTGATCACATCTGGAATCAACTGAGGAGACTGCCTTCAGCAAGGAGAGACATCTCATCCAATCAGCTGAAGGCCTTAAAAGGAGAAATGATGATTTCAGCAGTTAGAAGACAGAATTTCCATCTCTACTTCAGATGACCAGCTTCTCCTGGGGAATTCATCAAGGACCTTCATCAGAGTTTCTGGCTTGCAGCCTGCCCTATGGAATTTGGACTTGCCCAGTATCATGAGACAACTTTATAAAATCTCGTATTTATGGATAGCTCCTGTCAGTACTGTTTCCCTAGAGAACCCTGACTAATACAATCCTTTACCAGCATGCCATTGGTTACTACTTCAACAAACAACTCCCAAATCTCAGTGGCTTAATCTAATAGAGGCTTATTTCTCACTCAAATAACTTCCACGGTTGGATTTGGCAGACAGCCTTTTAGCCAGTGATTCAGGACCGAAGCTCCTGCCACATTGTGGTGTGACCATCGCCAGGGCCTTGGTCTCCTCGGCTGGACTCTGCATGTCCAGTTAGCAGAAGGAGGAAGACAATGCAAGATTAAGCAGTGCTTTTCATGGGCCAGGCCCAGATGTCCTGCACTTTAATTCTGTTTTTCATTGGTTAGATTTTCATTGGTTTTTCATTGGTTAGATTTCATCCTGGGGTACACCAACTGCAAGAAAGGCTGGGAAAGATAGTTTAAATAAATGCACCAGAGGAGAAGGGAAATAGCTTGGTGCATAGCGAACCAGCCTCTATCACGAGTACATACTATGGCTCAAGCATGGTTCTAAAACTTCATAAACCTAAACCTAACTTAGACACGAGCAGTTCATAAACCTTTATCCACGTCAACCTCCTTTACAGATGAGTAAGTGAGGCTCAGAAGATTAAGTAAACCACAATATTAGACATCTGGTGAGCAGTAGACATGGGACTCATCTTTAACGAGTTGATCTACTGAACCTGGAGCTTTGCAGACAACAAGGCTGAATGGGACAACTCCTCCTAGGAACTAGGCATATTGAAATTACCAAAGGAGCACAAGGGTGGATCCAAAGCACACTTAGCCAGTGAGGAACTTCCAAACCAGAGCGTCTTGCCTTATTCATTACATAGTGCTGAAAGGAAGACGGGGCGGGGCGGGTGACAATGCAAACATGGCCAAAGGTTAGAACTGCTCCGTTGGTAGTGGGAAGGCATTGAGCTTGGCAAAGGCACTGATATTTAGTATAGTTCCTGATCGCTGTGTGCCAAGCTAATATCATAATCTTGACTGGTCCAAGTCACTAACCACAGAGTGACCTGGAAGCTTGAGAGGCGAGGACACATGTTGGAGATGAGAGCAGGGAATAGGGACAAATCAGAGGACAAACCTCTCTGCCATCACAATTTCTTGTAATTGTGAAAGGGCTATCCTAGCAGAGTTAAAGCATTTTTCTCAGTAACATCTTTCCACTGTAAGAGTTATCCTAGCTGGGTTAAGGTATTTTTCTCAGTAGCATCTTCCCACCAAGTCCTTTCTGCATGCTTAAGACTCTGGAATTCAGCCAACATATGGTAGAAACCAATTATTGTAAAATGGGCAAAGGTTAGTAGTGTTGCATGAGCAAAAGGGCATGGTCATCAGAACTGTACAGATCTATGTTTGCTTTTCATTCCATCCTGTACAACCACCACCACCACCACCACCACCATCTCTACCACTTCCACCACCACCACCACCAACACCACCATCTCTACCACTTCCACCACCTCCACCTCCAGCTCCACCACTTCAACTACCACTTCCATCACCACCACTAACTTATGTCAATACTTTGCTGATATTTATCAAGCTCATATATTGTACCAGACTTGGTTCTAAGCATTTTTATACCCATCATCTAATTTAATCCTCAGGACAAATGTGTGAGGTCAATACTACTCTCATATCCACAGAAAAAAAGACAAAACTGAGTCATCGAAAGCTTAAGAAACTTTCCAAAGATATCACTTTATAAATGGAAGATAAAATGTTAAGCATATAGTTACCAGCTGAGTAAACTTGACCATGCTACTTGACTTCTATAAAATGGGGATGAAATGCCTCCATTCTCGTAAGGATTCAATAAAATGAGCTTTGAAAAGCACCCATAGTGGCATCTGCCCAAACTAGGGATGTAAAACATATATTGTGTCTTCATCCTCATTTTGAATAAACTCAAACAGGATAAAATTTTTGCAGTGGACAATCATTGAACACTCTTTCTGATAGATGTGCTGGTATTTATATAAAACGAGGAGAGCAGAAACCAAGGAACATGATAAAAAACAACTCAGTGGCACAAGGAGGAGGAGAGTCTGAGAACCTGAGCTATTGAAGCTGCCCCCAAGCTGTCTGCACTCAGCCTCACACTGTAGAGTCTAACCTAACCGTGGCCAAGGTCATCATGGTCCCAGAGCAACACCAGAGCATGCTCCCTCCCTGGCCTCTGAGCCAGTTATCAGTTTATTGCCTCTAAGTTCCAGGTGCCCCCTTCATTGTCTGCTCTGTGAAAATAGAGATGGGCCTGTTAAACCAGGGGTTCTTCACCTTTTTTGTTCCATGGACCCCTTTGCTAGTGGGGTAAAAACCACGGACCCCTTACAAGGCCACAGAATACTGTATATTATTTAATAAATATATCACACCTGCACCAGCGCGTCCCCACAAGAATAATGATTTTTTGAATTTCAATTTGAGCTCATGGACCCCTTGTTAAAAACCCCTGCTAACCCTTGGCAGCTGGCACAATTGTTGAGCTCTGTCAGTAGAGAACGCTGGAGAACACTGCAGGAGAAAGGGCTTTCACGTGCTGGTTCCAGTGTGCTGTCCCAGCAGCTCCTTGCAGGGTGCCAGCTCCTGCAGCACGTGTGGTTCCTCAGTCCCTGGCTTCTGCAGTTCATAGCAGCCAGCAGCTGTCCTGGAGGCCACCTTCCCATGAACAGATTTCCCCGACACCTGAGAGCATGGGTTGAAGCACACTGCAACCACTTGTCTGCCCTTCGGTGAGCATGACTGTGCCCTCCAGCAAGACCTAGGTCTCAGCTCCGGGGATGGGGTGGGAGGCTCTTCCATCCATTCTAGCCTTCCAACATAGGATGGAGGTTGCTCTTAATATCTGCTCTTCCTGCAGTCTCTAGTGTTCTTTTACTTCCTACTAGTCAATCTGCATGACTCCAATCCCCTGTTAGAGTTCCTAATTCCTTCTATTAAATTACCATGTGGTTCTTGTCTCCTGACTGGCCCCTGGCTGATTCAGCGTCTCACCATGGCTCACATCGGTAGTGTCTAAAGATGCTGGGCCAGGAGCAAAGATTCCAGGCTCCGAGCTAAAGCCACAGAACAAGCTCATCCAAGCCATTACAAGGAGTTCCAATGGCTCCTTCGGTCCAAACACTGACATTCCAACTTCGTGAGAAGGAGTTCTATTTCTCAGGGCAATTGGAATTTATTTTCCCCAATTTACCTTTCAACAATAACTTACTTGATATGCTTCCTTGTTAGGAGGGGAGTCCTGAAGGAAAGATGCGTTATAGACCAGAAGGCTTTCTAAGCAAAAACTTGATGGCCTACAGGTATTAAGGCAAACTCTACAGGGTCTTTGATTCCAGCTGCCCATATCTTTTGGTAACTGGGAAAATTATGGCTTTGCATTTCAGTAATATGTAAAAATTACTTACTATGACGAGTTTGAAAGTTAGGCAACTTTTCATACAGAATGAGTATATCACTGAAATAATCTATTTTGGTTTTCCTGGCTCTTGAAGGAGTGAACATATCAATATTCTCTTGTTGAATCATTGGAAAATGTAGAGGAACATTCCTCCTTTGGGAATAATTTTACTGGATCTGATTTCACACCATAAGAAATCTCTAGAGTTCTTATATTTATAGAAACAAAACAAATAAGCAAATATTGAAAATTTGTCTTGCTATCTCTTTAAATTTTAAGTACTTCATCTTATGCGATTTTAAAGGATTCTTCATGGAAAATATGATTCCATGAAAATTAG
Organism: Dasypus novemcinctus; assembly: GCF_030445035.2. Taxonomy (NCBI): domain Eukaryota; kingdom Metazoa; phylum Chordata; class Mammalia; order Cingulata; family Dasypodidae; genus Dasypus; species Dasypus novemcinctus. Next base: position 8,524,736 of record NC_080697.1, read on the forward strand.
ATAGGACGGGGTGGATCAAGGGCCTAGCCAATTGTTTCTAAACATGCCTATCAATGTAAAGTATTGAGTCAGTACTAGAGGATTATCTATGACGTTCAATTAACATTTGCTTGCTTGTAATCTTTTTTTCCCTTCAAATTGAAGTATTGGAGAGTAATTTAAACTTTTGAAAGTTTAAATTCCATTGCATCTGCCATAACATGACTTGATTCCATGAAAATTATTTTTCAGTTAGTGATGAATTCCAAAAGTTTTTAGTTAGTGATGAATTCCAAAATTCATCATAAAATAATGTCCTTAATAGACTTTGCCATGTGCCTACCCCCATTCTCTCATTTTGGGAAAAAAATAACCTCTTCAGAACATGTGACAACAAATAAAAATTTAAAAGCATAGAAAGCAGGCACAGTATAAAATATCATGGTAAGGGTAATTTAGTATAAGCCTAAAAAGGGCCTAGAAGTTAGCAGTATTGTGACAATTCTAAGTTATCAAGAAAAGGTTAAAATATGTTCAGTATCTTCTGCTTATAAAAGGAATGGGCATGTGTAAAACCTTTTTGGAAGGACTTAAATTTGAAATAAAGTTTTCTTTTTGTACATTTTAGTGTTTAAAAGATAAACCTACAGCTATCCAAAAAATTCATTGCCTAATGGATTTCTAAGACCTGAGATTTTCACAATTCATTTAAAATGTGGAACTCTACTCCACTTGTCAGAATTAATATGTCGCAATTGCTGCTATTTTTTAATATTTATTGTACAATAAGCCCACTTTAAATATTATCTAGTTAAATATTATTCCTATTTTACTGGTTTGGAAGGCAAGACTCAGAGAAATTAAGACATTTCCCAAAGCACAAAGCTCATCAGTGGCTGGAATGGTATTTGACACAAGAATATTAGAAAGTATACTAATTGCCAGTGTTCCCCATTATATCATCTTGATTCCTTGACTAATGTAAAGGAACGTGGTGATCAACTCAGTATTATGCAGCAATTAGCTAATTCTTAAAAAAAAGCAGCATTCACAGTTCAAAGTGATGACATTAAAATACTCTTTAGAGTTTAGACCCATCCTTTTTTTTTTTTCCAGTTTCTCATTCAGTTAGGTTGCCTAACTTCATGATTACACAAACATCTAGTTTGTACTAGAAAACTTTAACAAATTTTTAAAAGAACATTTCCAGTTCATCCTTGAACAAACTTAATGCATGTTTTCATTTCAAGTGAAAAATATTTCTACTTCAAGATGTATCGACTTTTCAAATGTATCTTTGAGCCCTTTGATATAGTCACTGCCTGGAAGCCAGAAGTCTTCATACAACTTCCAAACGGGTCTAACCGTGGGAGGGACTAGCTTTGGCATTGGGAGAATTTGGCTCAACTGCGTGCAGCGAAGTCCCAGCCCAGGAAGTCAATTAGCCTGGAAAGACAAAACATCTGAAAATATAAATTATTACTTCAGTTGCAACCCTATGTGTTACACGTGTAGAAATGCAAGAAGCACATCTGTCCGTGGGGTTTATCATTGGCTGCCACATTAGACAGCATGAAAACTTAGATAGGCTTGCATAAACACATGATTCACCTTCTATACAACACAATTTTTTTTTTCCCATGGACACAAGCTATTGATGAATGTGGAGTCAAAGACATTTTCTCTTTGCCGTTGCAAAATTTTCTCCAAATGATAAGAAAGAACATCTTCAAATGTGATAAGTTCAAAAGGATGACTGCTTTCCCCTGTCACCAAGGGGAGGGAAGCCAAAGGGCCAACACCTCCCAGCCCCAATGTCCTGACGCAAGCCTGCGTCCAGAAGGTTTTCACTATCCAAGGATGGCCTCCAGCTCAGAAAAGTAGAGAAGCTCCCCTCCTCGTGATGCCGTCTGCCGCTGGCATTGCTGAAATACTTTTTGTTTTGGAATTTGGAGATTTTTTTCCTTCTACATCAAGATAGATAGCGAGAGGCAAAGTGGCTGGTGCCTGGGGAGTCGCCACTCTGTGGATTTGTTTCCAGATGACTCTTGTTTCTGTCACTCTTCCAAAAGCTTAGCTCTAAGTATTAGTGGAACTGAGAAAGATGGGAAAATTCTGTTGTTTTTCAAAATCTTTATTGATATGTTCCAGTTCTGGAACTAATGACTGTCCAACAAATACCACCCAAACACTGATACCAATTGCAGATTTGACAAAAAGCACCCCCAGTCCCACCCTCCCCTCTGACCGTGGAAGCAGTTCTTTAACAATGCTTTCCCCTTTACTGCCCACTCTCTTTTGTCTCCTCTCTCTCTAGGCTACGTTTGCCTTTGACCATGTTAGGTTGTGATTATTTGTTGATATATGTGTCCTCTCCCCTCACAGGACTATGAGCATGCCAAAGGCATGGACAGTGCCTTCTACGTTTAAAAAAAAAATCCAATGGCTTACAAAGACGATGATTAAAAAATATTGTGGGATGCCAAAATGATCAAGCAATTCATGAATTAAGCATTTATTGATAAAGATAAAATGAAATATGATACAACTTTGACTATTCCAGTCTTCCTTCAGAGTCAAGAATTCTAGATTTTGTTTGGGTAGAATATTTCTAACAAAGGTTATTTCCAGGATAAATGCTCCTTATCTTTTCAGATATTTCCATTTTCTATTCTAATAAAATTTGACTGATTATCAGTGCTATGACAACTGACAATAAAAATTTTAAAATAAAGGAAAAAAACCCCACATAATCCAAGACCCTAACAGCATTTCTACCAATATCCTGTGGAGTCTACTCCTGCATTTTTTTTCATGAGGATATTTCTTTTGCATTATTGCAGACATAAACAATTTTAACCACAATTGAACTAATGCTGAGAAAAATGCTGAGCAGTAATTAACAACATTGCCCAAATTACCCTTGACCATATGGAAAATAGTAGTGAAATGTTGATCTTAATTGGCGGGTGTGTATTTGATGTCCATTGTTAGGAACTTCTTAGTTTTTTAAAAATGTTTTGCATTTTCCTCATTACAAAATAAATTTATCACTAAAATGTGAAAATAAAACAAAAAAAGCCACATAGAAATGCATGAAATAGACACATTGAAGCAATTTCTGTAGCCATTGGATATATTTTCTTTCAGACTTTGTTCTATACATTTAAAATTTAAAAATAGTATTAAATTATCTATAAACTCCATCCTTTATTCTTTTTGGTCAGTTTACATGAATATTGAACTTTTTTATCATATCATTAAAGAGTCTAGAAAACTAGTTTCATGGTGTTCCATTATTGACAAATATCACTGGAAGTTTATCCAACTCACTACCTTAGTATTTTTGGTCAGATTTATAATTAATGTTGCAATTGTATATCACTTTACATACATCTCTGTATGGATTTATAACTATTTCCATTCATTGGAAAGAGGAAAATTACTGACTCAAAATATACAAACACTTTTAATGCTCTCGCATCATAGCTCCAAACTGAATTTCAGGAAGATGGAGACAAGCCTGCATTTTCCCCAACAGAGAGGGCATTTCGTTTTCTTGCAGCTGTACTGATATTGAATGTTATATGTGGCTTTCTTTAGATTTTCAATTTTAATAATAAAAATGTATATAATATTTTCTTGCAATTAAAAAAAATCTTTCATAGCTATAGTTATAAGTGGACTCTTGGTTCCCTTGTTACTTATTTGTATCTTTCCTATTTTTTCCTTAAATTTAGTTTACTAAAAAAATGCATGAACATGCACAAAATTTATGCACAGTGGAATATGTATAGATACAAAGGAAACTTCCCCCTTTGCATCCCCCATCATTATTTCCTTTTCCCAAAAGAAATGATTGTTAAATGTTTCTTAAATATCCTTCCAGAAAACAAAAGAAAGAATAAACACATATGTTTGGAGAACCCTTTTTAAAACTTGCAGTGCAGACTATGGTGCACTGTGCTTTGTTCATGTAAATTTTAAAATATCTTTTTATATGAGAGTATATATAAATCGGTGTCAGTGTTTTTAATGGCTACTCAGGATAGCATACATTTTGACAATTTATTAAATTCATCAGCAAAAGTGGAATATTTTGTTAAAAAACCCATCTTCTTTTGGTTTTCAGTATGATTGGACATTGTTTTTCTGATGCTCATTTTCTATTTTTCTTTCCTAACTTCATGATCTGTATCCATTATTTATCTGGTGTAAGGGACTTAAAAAGTCATTTTGGACAAGTTAAGATTTGCAGAGATTCTGGGAGCATGTCTTGTTCTCCTCTAATCTCAATTCCAGTCCACCCTTTTCTTCTCCCCTAAATGGCTCTTGGGCTGGTGGGTAGGCAGAGCCTGGAGTTGGTGAGTCAGAAGCAGTGGCTCTCCTTCCCGCTGTGCCTAGAGAAGAGCTTGGGACAGCCCAGCTGTGGCTGTGAGAGCAGTGGTTCCTGGAGACAACTTGGCCCTTGGAGACACAACGTGCCGTCTCTCCTTGACTCCCAGCATGCTAAGGAAATTCTGAACAACTGCACTGGCCCTTCTCTTCTGAGGCTTGAAGAGGTAGTGGGCAGCAAGGGACACAGGTACACAAAAGCTTCCCCTTGTATCTCCTCAAAGAAAAGATGACCTCCCTGCTCTGCACTGTTACCGCAGAGGTTCAGGACAGGTGTCACTAGTGTTCACTGATACCTGGCTGTGCCCTTCTGGGCACTCGGAAGTCTGGGCTGCTCTGCTCTCTTCACCTAGGCATTGGCCATGACTAAGTCCAGACAAGTAAACATAAGCTCACGGTGTGAATTCACCTTGTGTGATTCTCCATTTCTCTTTCACCCAGCTGTGGCAAATCTTGAAGTCTTGTCTTCCAGGAGTGATGCCTTAAGATGGTGGAGATGTCAGTCTTGTTCCTGAATTACTGTGAACTGCAGGGTCTACCACTAATTCTCAGTGGATGTACAATATGAAAGGGGAATATTCTGGCATTGTTGACACAGCACAGCTTAGTTTTGACTGATGAAGAGAATACCCTAATGGGACGACCAAAGGAGGTCTAGCTCCCAAAGAGAGTAACAGACTCCTGAAAACAAAGCCGTTGGAGGAAATAAGATATTAAAGATCCTAAGGTGTTTGAAATTTTAAAAAAAATGTAAAGTGTCCTGAAAGAAAGCAAGGTTAATTTTTAGGGCTAATTTGATCAAGTGAAAAAATAGCTCGAACAGACCAATAATACAAAGAAAATGGAAGTCAGAAAAGATCAGAGGTTTGAAGAATAGATCCAGGAGACCTAAAGTGTGAGTTTTGGGAACCCCAGAAAGTGATAAAGGGGTGGATAGGGGGAAACAAGATTTAAACAAATAATAAGGGGAAAAAATTCTCTAAAGAAAAAAAGGCTAAGGCACAGATTAAAAAGATTAGTGGGGAAGGTGTATATAACTGGGCATATCTTGGTAAACCTGCCGAACTCCAAAATAAAGAGAAAAAATGATAGATTTCAGTTTCCAAAATTATGGTGAATTATATACGCTGAAGGAATTTTTCACCACAAAACAACTAGATCTTGGAAAAAACACTTTGAAGGCATTTTGGGGCTCACAGGAAGTAAGGAGGATCCCTTTCTGCTGATGAAATTATTTTAGTGCCTACAAAACTCAGAAGACCAAGGAAAATACTAGAATTAATAAAACAGTTTTATAAAGGAAGTAGTTAAAAGGTAGATGTATTCTAGTAGATAAATATAATGAAATCAATACCTTTTCACTTCAATATAATTGAATATATAATTTCACTTCAATATAATTCACTTGGAAATTTAAAGGAAAAAATTATTTCATTCCCAATAATAACCAAACCTATAAAATACTTCAATGCTTTTTAACAAGAAAGGCCAAGCTCCCACATGAAGAAACATATATAGATTTCATAAAAATTCATTTTAAAAAGATCTCTGATCAAATGGGAAGTCATGGCATTCATTTTAAAAAGGTCTCCGATCAAAAGAGAAGACAATACTATAAAAATGTCACATTCTACATGACAAATGAAATTCATTTCAATTGATTTAATTCAATTCCAGTTAGAATCATAACCAAATTCTTTAATTAGATAAAATAATCTTAACATCCATATGAATAAAAAAATGCCTAAGAATAGCCAAGAGAAGGTATGTGCCTCACTGGAATTCAGAAAATATGATAAGGTTACTGTAATAAAACAAATATACATAACATGATAGGATTTTTAAATTCAGCAGAAAGAGACAGTTTTATAATTTTATGTAATAAATGGTGATGGTATAAATGATCATTCAAAAATGAATTTAGATTCTATTTCACACAATATAAAAAATCCAGGTGAATCGAAGACCTAAACATAAATAATAAAACTACATTAAGAAATGTAGAAAAACTGATAGGAAACCTATAGAACCTTGGGATGATGGAGATTTTCTTAACCAAGAAAAAAATAAACACTAACTCAAAATGAAAAAAAACACAACCGCTTATGAAATATATTTTTAATTTGATACATCAACATGTTATGAGCAAAGTCAATAAAAATGGTGGTAGAATTAGAAAAAATATATTAAATCTGATAACACGTAAGTGAATAATTAGTGCAATCTAAAAAAATCTCTAATAATCTGAAAAGTAAACAATATTTACCTCAAAAGAAAAAAAAGTGAGCACTTGTTTCTTAAGCCACAAAATAATAAATTCAAAATTCAGTAACTATAAGAAAGGATGCTCAAACTCACTACTGTGAAAGTAAGTACATTATTAACTTTTAATTTGCATCCCAGTTTATACATATATACATATGTGCATCTGTACACACACAAATATACATATACACACACATATATAGTAAATTTTGCATATATAGTATAAATGCTTATTGAAACATTTAATATAGTGACAAAAAATAGAAACATGCGGCGACCTCTCTATCTGTGATTGCTGAATGTTGAAGAAAATCCAGAAAGCTACACATCAGTTTGTTGATACAGATTATGTGGACAGTGGAAGGGCAATAAAGGAAACAAAAACAAAAGTAAATGAAATGCAAAGCAAAACTTAGCATGTATGAGGTACCGTTTTTAAAAATGCTGTATATTCATAAAATTTAGAAAAAATAGCAGTTTCATATTACTGACTTGTAGGCATATCTATGACGCATTGTTAAGTGGAAAAAGCAAATTTCCAACTAATTATATATGTAGTATAATTGTATTTTGATTAAAAGCAACCGGCTAGGTTTTAATATATCTGTAAATATGAGGGTTGTGGAAGAGGTAATTTATGTTATTTTTGTATGTGTGTATTGTATCAGTTCATTCAAAAACCATAAACTGCTGTCATATTAATAGTTTTTAAAACCAATTAAGAAAATATCAAAAAATTATTTGGATAAGGCCACATTATGTAGTATGAGTTAGAATCCATTGTCTTTCATATTTTGGTAAACTTATTTTCCCAGTGTGTAGTATGCCTTTTTGATTATGTAATAGGACAGAAGGTGATTTGAAATATAGCAGATATCTATTTCTCTGGTAATCCCGGCCATCTATTGATTCAACCTCATTTGTCTTAGTAGGGGATAAATATAGATTTGCTTTGACACAATCCAGACCAGTAGCTATTTATTTAATAATAAAAAGAAAAGATTGGGGTGGGGAAAATGCATGCACACGTACATATATAATAGGTGTGGATTGATGTGTGTGTCCCTCATTTCATTTTAATTCAAGCATATTAATGTCCCTTCTCTGTTTTCTCATGCAGGGCTAAGACCTTTCCTTGCGTTGTGGTCCCACTCCTTGCTGATCCATGCTCACTCTGTGCAGAGACTATTTCTGTAGGACCTCTGATACTCAATTTTGGTTTCTTTAAAATGTAGCAAGAAACCAAAGACACCAATATAGTGGCTTAGTGAGGAATCCCAGTGGCTGTCCCTCTGGTGGTAGATTGATTGCAGTTATGACCCACATCTGTTCTCATCTCCAACGACCCATGCCTTTCAGTGGTGCCCCCCCATGCTGACCACCGCCTTGGCCTTGTGGTTCGTTCTGTCATCCGTGTAGTGTGAACAGTGACTTGAGAGACACTGGCACAACAGGCTTGTCCTCTTGCTGCTCCGGGAACCCCGCAAGCCTGCGGACAAGCCTGGGCAGGCTGCTCCAGGGCGAGGCACCAGGGGGAGAGGCCACTTCATCTGGGTGTCCTCAGTCAACCCACCAGCTCATCGCAGACTCATGAGCACGCCGGAGTTCCAGCCGCCAAGCCTGGCCGGGCAGGAGAGCCGCTGCTTCGCCCAGCCTGTGTGGCTGACTGCAGAAGAATAAGCTAAATAAATGGGTGTTATTTTAAGCCAGAACCTTTTGGCGTGTTTTTTGTTTTGTTTCATACAGCAAGAGCTAAACGATACACTCCCACAGTCTTTCATGTTCAACTTGCCTACACCCAATTCCAGTGCAATCTATGTGGTAGGCTCTCACCTTTATATCTAGTTTTCACAGAAACACTGGCTTTCTTCTGGCATCCATAGTTTGTCATTTTACATAACCTTTAATTATATTCTATAAATATACAAATACCACTACCATAAGCATGTTGGAGACCAAAAACAGTGGGTTCCTGCTAAGTTTAGAACGTGTTACTGGGAAGCAGAGGTGAGTGGATGAAATAAAGTGCCCTCCGGTCGTGAGTGTTATCACGTTACCGGCTTCAGTGACATTTTGGAAGGTCTAATAGGCTGGGACTGAACTGCCTGACTGGCTTCAGCTCACTGTTAACATTTCAAAGATCTGAGTTTGCACTGCTGCCTCTCCAGCTCCATCCAGGAAATGAGTTTTCTAAAGGACTTTAAGATAATCAGGATCAGATTCATTCTTGATGGAAAATTATGTATGCATTTATAAATGTAAAAGAAATGTTGACAATATTAATTTAAAATTTCAAAAGAGACATAATTTCATTGCATTCCACAATATTTATTTCTACATCAACATTCATTAATATTATTAACGTAATTATCAATACCATTAGGTAACTACTACTCATAAAGGGAAGACAATCGCATTGGAATTTCCCATTTGATTTGTACTATGAGTGGAACTTCAGACATTTGTAATCCTAAGTGGTAAACAGAACGAACCCAAATAATTTTCTGAAAGGTCACTGGATTTTAAGAACAGGTATCATAAAGCTCCCATAACAATTCTAAAATCTCAGTAACTTCAAATAATAGAGGTGTTTTCCTTTCTGATGTGCCACAACCCAATGCTTGTTTTTTTTTTTTTTTGCATATATCTCACTTTTATATCTATCTTCTTTTTTTAAAGAAATTTTATTTATTAATTTTTTTATAAATATTACATTCAAAAAATATGAGGTCCCCATTTACCCCCATGGCCCCCACCCCACCCAATGCTTGTTGATCGCAGTCTCGGCTCTACACAGTGGTTTGGGAACCCAGTGCCTTCCAAGATGACCAAGGAATGAGGGCGAGAGAACGCGTTGTGTTGCTCTCCACTGTCTCAGCCCCGAAATGACGCGGATACTTCCACTCACAAACTAGTCACGTGGCCCCATTTTTTCTCGCTTAGGGCTGGGCAACGTAGTTGAGCTGTATGCTCAGGAAGAGAAAACAGCCCTGAAACCTGCTTTTTCAGACCTGAGTATATCAAAATAGTATTGCAATATAATAGAGGGTTTCAACTAATAAGGATTAAAATCAATAGCAAAGAAGTAGTTCTGACGGAAGTGCTTTTTGTGCTAACGTGGAGATGGGTGCCTGGGAGACGATGAAGACAGGCTCCCCAGCTGGCCTCTGTTCTCTCCAAGTCACTTCCTCATGCCACCTCCGCTGACACCCTGGGTGAAATTCAATATGTTGACTTATTAGGAACAGATTTTTTTTCTCCTTTCTGTACTCATGTCTTCTAGACTTCAAAGCCTGAAGGAAGAGGCACATAAGTATGCTAGCTATATATATCAGATGCTCGTTTCACCCATGCAGCCTTCAAACCGTGTTTTGTGTGGTTCTGTTTAGTTTATGGCATTTACTGAGAACCTGCTCTGGGACAGACCCAGCACTGGGAACAGGCCCCCAGAGGCCGATATGCCTCTTGGGAACTTGGAGTCTCACCCAGGAAAACCCATCTGGAGTGGGTTGAATGGTATCTCCCCCATACCCACGTCTACACGGGACCCAGAATGTGCTTGAAAACAGAGTGTGTGCAGATGTAATTAGTGAGGGCTCTAGAGATGACATCATACTGGATTTCGGGTGGCTTCTAAGCCCAGTGATGGTGTCCTTATAACATGACACATAGGGCAGAAGGCCGCATAGGGCACAGGCAGAGGCTGGAGTCCCCCGTCCAAGCCAAGGAGAGCCTGGGGCCAGCGGAGCTGGGAGGGGCCAGGAAGGAGTGGTCGTTCCAGGATTCAGAGGGAGCTCCCCCACCGACAGCTGGAGTTTGTACTTCTGTCTTCCAGCACTGAAAGTGAGTGAATGTCTATTGTTTTGACCACCTTTGTTACAGCAGAGCTAGGAAACAAATACACCCTCTATTCATTGCTTTAATAGTAATGAAATGACTTTAATAGGAGACTTAATGAACTCCTATTTATAAATCCCACTTTCACGAAACTGGTCAGGAGACAGTTGAAAAAGTCAACATGTCAATCACTTTAAAGAGTATAAAATGCTATGAAGAAAAATAAATGAGCAACTATGGTGGGCGGGAAGGTGATTAAAGCTGGGGGGAGGCCCCCTGGTTTCTGGATTAGAGGTGGACGGCATCCACGCCACGTTCTCAGAGTCAGAGGGACCTTCGGTGAAAGCACAGGGATGAGCTGGGCCAATTCCAGAAGAGAAAGGAAACCAGGGAGGCTGGACATTTGTGGGTGGTACCGGCTAGGAAGCGAGGCAAGGGCGAGGCCGGGGGAGACTTGGAAGTTGTAAGAGTTATGGATCTTAAGAGTGATGGGAAACCATTGGACGAATGGTTAAAAATTTCATTCTGTTGGCTGTGACTGAATTCTCCAATCTAGAAGGGTAAGAGAGAAAGCCGGAAAGAGATGAAGGTGGCTTGGACTAGGATGGTTACAGAGCAGACAGTAAAAGAAATTCTCAGAGCCAGGATAGCACTTGACAAAGGACCAGCAGAACCAGCTGATGGATTGTACGTGGCGGTTAATAGAAAGGACTCGAGGAGGACACAGGGGCCACGTGGGCTCCTTCCAGCTGTGTGACCCCAGACTGGTAACTTAATCTCTAAGAGTCCCCACTTCCTCACATGGAAAACAGAGCTCGTGATATTTCCTTCCTCAGTTCCTTGTAAGGATCAAGTGAAACGAAGCCTGTGAAATGCCACGTGAAGTGCTCGTAATTGGTAAGGATCAGGTCTGAGTCTGGCCCTACCCAGGTGAGGACCTTCCTGAAGCAGCGAGGCACGGCTGAGTTAGGACCCGAGTGAGAGAAACTGATGCTCGCGTTAAAAAAAGGAGAAGTCCTGCGCGGGATGACGAAACCTCTTCTGCTGGGGTCGACATGGAAAATTTGCACAGGACATTTCGCTGAGGAACCAGCAGTCCCGAAGTGTTGTCTGGTTTGCCCCGAATCCGAGAGCAGTGTGGCCTAATTAATTCAGCTCCTCCTAGAGACCCAGGCTTGTGAAATAGCCTCTCTGAGCTACAGTTGTCTTACAAGTAAAATGGAGCTTGCACTAGTTGGTCTGGAGCTGGACACTTAATCTATTTTTTTTTAAATCTTAGATCCTTAAGTTTAAAAAACTCAATCTTACTTGATAAGGTAAATTAAGAAGCTGCAAATTCATATTTCTAAATTAAGTCATACTTTTAAAAAGTTCATTCATTAGAGCAACCTTAATGATTCATGTAACGTTTCTGAAGGAAAGTTACAAAGGTCCAGAGGAAGGTCAACATACTAATCCCTAATACAATATCATTTTAGCAGGTAGACCCTATCTGTAATTTTAACTGTTGTGTAATTATCCGGTCACCTGGAAACCATTGTTGAAAAATGATGTAATATTAATCTCAAATATCTAAGAAAACAAATTAGCGAAGTAACTGAGCAAAGACCTAGAATTGCAAAACATTTGAACCCTACCTACTACACACTTCGACCGTTCAACATCGTGTTGCTCTGTCCCCTCAGAGACTTGGTTCCTGCTTCTCTACCAGCTCTCAAATGTGGGGTTCAATCCCTAGTTCCCAGTACACCTCAAAAAAAAGTGTGGGAATCTGTGAGTATTTGTCATCCAAATGTCAAGCTGGGCCATAATCCCTTTTCCTCATCTGCCCTTGACTTGGTGATAGTATCAGCCTCTAAAGGCAGCACGTGGCTTCTAAACTCCAAGCCCAGAGCTGGGCTCCCCCTCTGCTCACTGCTGGCTGGTCCCAGGGCAAGTGGGAGCTGGAGCTTCTGGGCACCAAGGTGAGGCAGAAACAAGTCATTTGCACCAGGCTGGAGATGGAGGCTTGATTTCCCCCACCACATGCTTGCTGCTCCCCTGCAAACTGCTGCAGGGAGGGCTCTCTCCCGCACCTAATCACTGCCCCCACCTCTCCTAGCCCCAGCCCCCATGGAGACCCAAATGCTCCTGGCTGAAGCTGGGAAAGCGTTTTTCACACCTTAAGTAAAATGTGCAGTTCGAGGGTGGGAGGATTAGTTTCCATTACAATATGAAACTTCTGGCCCTTTGCCCAGAGCCTATAATAGCCTTTGGAAAAGACCTTCCCTGGTGAAGTATGGTCCCAGAAACCAGCTGGAAATGAACTGGGAAGTCTGGGCCACGGTTTTACTAGGCAGGGAGAGCCTGTGCGGAGGGGAAGCTGGTGCACTGAGCTTGTCACTGGCCTAGGTCAAGATTACAAATGTGGCTTCAGTCCTGCAGAGACTGTCCATGCCTTTGTCCCCCCACAAAACCCCAGAGAAGTTGATGCATTAACTGAGGTTTAAGTTTAGGATCTTGGGAGATCTCAAAGTAAATGAAACCCAACTGAAAGGGTCTTCATCCATCCATCCTACCTTTCCATTATCCTTGATACTAGTTGAAATTCACTTACCCTAGAGGCTCACTGCCTATAGGGGAGGAACCCTATCCACATTTATTTCTTGCTCCACCACAGTCAGCTGGTTGTTGGGTGGACATAGTGGTTTAGGGACCCAGGACCTTACCATCTTAGGGAGCCTTGTCGTTTTCCACTAGCTCCTCTTTATTCTGTCTGAAGACCATCCTGACCGCAGGATCTTGGAGGCAAGTTTGGAGGCAAGTTTGAAAGGCTGCACATCACTAAACCAGCATGCTGTGGACAGAACTCAGCCCCTGTTCCAATCTCAGGACACTAGGGGAAATTTCCAAGGGTGGAATGCCAACAAAGGGGAGGAACCTTAGGGGTTCTGCTGAGCACATTGTCTGCTACATTACACAAGAATAGAGGTGTCCCTGTGGGCTGTCATCAATCCTCACACATCAGTGGGAAGGAAGGATCTTTCTTGTATTCTTTCTGTTTACTGTCAGAAACTTTTTTACAAAAGTTTCAGAGTTTATTACCCTGCATTATAGGATTTTTACATTTCTACCTCCACCAGCTTGACGGTAGAGACAATTTCCTATCAATTTCTGAATTCATAGCACTTAACACAGGACTTGGGCTACAATAGAGACTTTACTATTTTTCTGTGTGGAGTAAAACATCACCACGAACTTAGTAGCTTAGAACAATGCCATTTATTTTTTCACAATTTCTGTGGGTCAAGTTCAGAGGTGGCTGAGCTGCTTCTCTGCTTCAGGGGCTCACCAGGCTCCATTAAGTTGTTTGTGGGCTGTGTTCTCATATGAAGGCTCAGCTGGAGAGCTATCGGCCTCCAAGCTCGCTCAGAGGGTTAGCAAAATTTAACTCCCCCGGTTGCAGGACTGAGGGCCTGGTTTCTTGTGGCAGTGAGCCAGGGATCAGCCTCCGCTCCTGGAGCCCATGTGCAGTCCCTGGCACAGGCCCTCTCACTATGGCAGCTGGCTTCACCAAAGCCAGTAAGGGAGAACATTTCTGGAGTGAGTTTTCTAGCAAGACAGAATCTTATATAATGTCGTGTAATTCCAGGGGGACATCCTATCACCTTTGCCATATTCTGTTGGTTAGAAGCATGTCACAGTCCCATCCATGCTCAAGGGAAGGAGACTCCACAAGGGAGTGAATTCCAAGAGGCAGGACCTCTGGGGACCACCTTATAGTCTGTCCTCCAAAGGAGCTGAGTTCTGATTTGATGACTAGATACCTGAATGGGAAGGAAAGGACCACAGATGGAGAGACTGGCAGGAAAGCTGCATATACTTTGCAGACTTGGAATCTTATTTCATCATTAATAAAATGACAATAATAATACTTCAGAGGGCTGACAGGCTACTTAATGGAGAAAATGCTGATAAAATATCTTATAAAATTCCTAGCAAAAGGAGATGTTCAGCAAGTCTACCTTGTCTTTAATTGGCCACTGGCTTTGGCAGGTATTTTCCTCACACTGGGACCCAGTTGTGTCCTCTGCAAATGAATGAATTAGTTCAGGAAGATGTTTGGCGTCATTGCCAACTTGAAAACTCACAGAACTGGGAAAGAGTGACTTGACCCAATGGTGACTTGTGCATAATTCATTCCTGAAAACAAGAACTTGAGAAAATAAACTGAAGGCCCATTTCCTTTCTCTATCATAATCATGAATTTAAGTCACGAAGGTATGTCTCCTTGGTCAGCTAGATGACGATACTTTGGAAGCTGGATACAAAGAGATTAACCATCGTATAAGTCAGTCAAAGGGGTGCTGATGCAAAATACCAGAAATTGGTTGGTTTTTATAAAGGTATTTATTTGGGGTAGGCGCCTACAGATACCAGGCCATAAGGCATAAGTTACTTCCCTTACCAAAGTCTATTTTCATGTGTTGGAGCAAGATGGCGGCCAACATCTGTGAGGTTCGGGCTTCCTGGGTTTTCTCTTCCCAGGGCTTTAGCTTAAGGCTTCAGCATCAAACTCCAACATCAAAACTCTAGCATCAAAAACCCTTCAACTCTGTCCTTTGCCATGCCTTTTATCTTTGAGTCCCCACCTACCGAAGTGTGGGGACTCAAAGCCCTACTGGCACAAGAGGTTTACATAATTACTTAATCAAGTAAACCTATGAATCCAATATAATCTAATATGTCCAGAGGAGAAGATCAGTTTACAAATGTAATCCAATATTTCTTTTTGGAACTCATCAATAATATCAGACTGCTACAACCATTGAAAAATTTATATGAAACAATGAAAGATTAGATCATATGCTCTGTTTTATATTTTTCTGCTATTCTGTTTGCAGTCCTCAGGGAGAGAACTGTGACTTTCATTATTGTTTTAGAAGCTGTTGATAAAAAACATTAATTTGCCTTTAAAAATACAAAACAAGCAAATTAGAATCTAATTAGAAAATTAGAATTATTTCATACTTTCAAAAGAAAATTCTGCAAATAGAAGGTAACTTTTCTGGTTAATTTGCATAACTGGGAGTCAGTCACTCCATTCACTGAGCAGGGGCAGGAAAGAACATATCAAGAGAAAGTCACCATTTGGTGTGGTAACCATGCCGCTGAGGATGCTTCGCTTTTTGCTGGGCTCTGGTCTAAGCATTTCTTTCTATCCACTTTTTCTCTGGACTTCTCTTTCTCACACTCAGAAATTCCTACTCTTTGCCCAGCCCTCCTCTTTGCTATCTCTGTCTGGCACACACAAGGGACTAAAGGGAAATGGTAACAAAATTATCATCAGCCTGAAATTGCTTCCCTTTTTTTTCCATCCTCAGAATGAAGTTTTTGAATGTTTGGAAAATTTAGCCAACTGTCTGGACAGATTCTCCTGTGGGCTTGCTGCCTCTAACGAGGCCACTGTGAGCTTTTCTGGGAGGCATTCTGAGGTGTTTTGACTCCGATCAAAATACCTTCCAACTCTCAAGCTGAACATATACCTGTAGACATAACTTTGACTTGAATTCTAAAGTCAACTATTTTGGAAGCCAGCAAGGATAATCCTTGATGCCTCTAGAAGTGGGAGCCAGCACCTTTAAGTCCCTCCAAGGACTTAAACAATGTCAGAGACCAGGTGGCAGGTGGGGGTTAAGGTCATGCAAATGAGTGTGAGCACCTCCTTAAATTTTGCACCCTCAATACCTCACTCACCTCCAGATGGGGCAAGAAGATCCTCACTGAGAGCTTCCTTGAGCTGGGCATAAAGATTGGAATCCAGAGGTTGAAATCCAGAGACGCAGACCATGAGCTGATCTGCATAGAGCAATTTATTCAACTCACTCTGTCCCGAGACACAGCTGGTTCCAAGTTAGACAAAGGTGAAGATGACAGAGATGAAATGGACTTGGTCTGTGCCATCTCTCCCCAGAGCCACCAGGAAACCAAACAGCAAGATGTTTCAGTCCCCGCTCAGGGAACTTAAATCTACGGGGAGAGACTGACGATGAAGCAGAATGTTTGATCCAGCGTGGGCAGTGCTAATCAAGGCGCACAGCAGTAGTTTCAAGGACAGGGTGATGGAGTTTCAGGGACTCAGCCCAGTACTCAAAGAGCTACAGCCCAACAATCCCTTTGTATAATGGGTTTTTTTTTTTTCTTTCTTTTTATTTAAGAAAAAAGAGCAAGTTTCTATTTAAAGAAAATATTGGTGTGGCAGAAATCACGAATGACTGAAGCTAGTGAAACAATGAAGCAAGAACAAAATTTTTTCAAGCCCCACTCTACAGTCAATCTCAGCATTCCGGACTAAATACGTATCCAAATTCTGCCCACTCTTAGAGGTTGCGCTCAGGTTGTCTTCTCCTAGGAAGCTCTACCAAACCTGCTGAACCCACAGGGCCACAATTCTGAGTTCGCACATCCTCCCCCAAATATGCTGGCATTTCTGAGCTGGTTTCTGTGCTCATGTCTGGGTCACCAGCCAATCTCCCAGCATCCTCTGCAGGTTCTACCACCCAAGCAGATCCAGACTCTGTCCACCTCATTATTAACACGATTGCTCGCCTGAAGTATTATGATACCTTCCTAGCTAGTTTCCCTCCTCCTGCCATTTCCCCTCCACCATCCATTCTCTGCAGAGTAGCAGTTGTAATCTCTTAAAACCATAAATTTGGTTGCTCCCCTGCTTAAAACTTGCAGTGACTTCCTACTGCACTTAAAATAAAATCAAAACTTTTCTCCATGCCCTAAAAGGCCTCAATAAGATCTTTCCCCTCTAGAGCCTCTCTGAAATCATCTTCTAGCCCCCCTCTACCCGCTTCTAACACCAGACACAGTGGCTTTCCTTCTGTTTCCTGAGCAAACCAAGCTGAGTCCTGCCTTAGGACTTCTCCCTGTGGTTTCCTCTGCCTGGAAACTCTTTCTCTTATCTTTTGAGGTCTGGCTTTATAGTCTCGCCAAGCCTTCCTCAGGGAGGTTCTGCCTGATCACTCGGCCTAGATTCCACCATCCTCACTCACCCTCTGTCGTTTGCCCTTGATCCCACCTGTAGCAGTTTGATATTATTGATAAATTCCAAAAAGAAATATTGGATTATGTTTGTAAACTGATCTTCTCCTCTGGGCATATTAGATGATATTGGATTCTTGTGCCAGTAGGGCCCCTTGGTGGGTGGGGACTCACAGAAAAAAGGCAAAGAACAGAGTGGGGAGCCTTTCAATGTTGGAGTTTTGATGTTGGAGTTTGATGCTGACGCTGGAGCCCCAGGGAGAGGGACAAAGCTGTTCACGTGATTGTCTATAGCTGACCTTGGGGAGAAAACAGAGGACATGAGCCCTGGGAGAAGCAGGACCCGGGAAGAGAGGAACCCTAGAAGCCTGAAACCTGGCAGATGTCAACAGCCATCTTGCTCCAACACATGGAAATAGACTTTGGTGAGGGAAGTAACTTATACTTCATGGCCTGATATCTGCAAGCTCCTACCCCAAGTAAATACCTTTATAAAAACCAACCAATTTCTGGTATTTTGCATCAGCACCCCTTTGGCTAACTAATACACAACCCCTCTGCTCTCTTGTCTTCACTGCTCTTCACTTCTGAACAGTCCTCATTTACTGTTACTTGTCATGTTCTGTCTCCTCCCACTAGGATGTAAACTCACGGGAAAGGCCCCCATCGCTGCGGTTCACCACTGCATCCTGTTGTTTGGATCACTCCCAAGCACATGGATGGAGCTCAACAAATACTTGTTCAATGACTGAGTAATGAATGCAGTGTTGCCGCTTCTTCTCAACTGCTTAAGTGTATTCGTTGTGTCTTTCAGTAACAGCAGCTCTTTGAAGAGCTCTTTGGTGTGTCTCTACACACATCAAAACACAATTGCAACCCCAAGGTGCCCTCAGGAAACACACATTAGCTTGTTTGGAAATGGGGATAGTAAATGGCATTCTAGGATTCCTGCCGAGCCCTCGGGGTCTCTTGTGTTTTAGAGGCTCTATCCCTGCTCTGCTGTCCTTGGTTGTTTATTTGAGGAGATTATGGCAGTTTCTCCATCGGTAACCCCAGATTGGACCAAAAACCACAAAATCTAGCATGAGCAGGTCTCCCCCTTCTTTCTGTCACCCTGATTCCCTGGCTGTATTTCTATTTCGAGGCCTCTTACATACCACAGGGAACTCCACCACACAAACCACTTCCAAGCTCTTATCTATAGAAATAAGAAACAAACAAAATAAACCAAAAATACAATAGCAATGACTATGTCCTGGAAGAGGATACTGGCTGGAAGAGTATACTCAGCTTTACCAAAAGACACCAGACCAGAATGGTTCAACCTTGACCTTGTAGAATCACTTGCCAGCTTTCAATAAGAACCATCATCATTGCATTTTATGGACTTCCAGGTTCTGTCTGCTAGTGGCCAAAGGAGGTCCTCTCCAAATCTCCCTTCCACGGTCAGGGCATCCCTGGAATCAGTCCAACTTTTGACCCATGTGCCTCTGGAGATTGTGTAGGGGTAGCCTGGGTCAGACAGGCGCGGGTCTCTGTGCCAAGTAATCCTATCTGTGTGTGCCCCATTTCGAAGCTGGACCTCATTAATCATGGCTTTGGTTCCCCTAGACATTCCAGAGCTGATCTATTCCCCTTCTCCCCTGAGCAACAATTCATATAGACCCCCAAATAAGTTATGTGTTCCTGAAACGACTTGATCTGGCATCACCTAACCTTCTATAGCGTCCTGCGTATGAAAGAGAGAAATGAATGACTTGGACAACATCAAAGTGTTGTTTTACTTTCCATATAGTCATTAACTTTAAATGTTCCCAAACTAATAGTCCAAGACATTGTAAAGAGGTAATAAGTTCAAAGGAATATGAAACATAAAGCAGAACTCCAGAGTCATTTGAGAGTATTTTCTCTAAATGTGTGTGCAAGCTTTCAAGGCTGCTAGGCAAAGAAGCCTGGATCGGCATCTTGGCGAGAGCTGAAAAGACTTTTCCCCAAGTGGAGTGTGTAAGCCAGTTGCCAGGCCAACCTCTTGGAGAGCAGAGGCGTGTCTTTAGAGGATCTGCTCTTCCAGAGAATGCTGCACTGAGCTGGCTCATTTCGCCTTCAATTAAAGGCCAATTTGTCTCCTTCTTTAAATCTCTTTCCTCATTTGGATCCTGGGGCTCCAGGTCATTTAGGGAGGGTGGGTCCATTGCTCTACAAAATAGGGGATCTCTATATAAGAGAAAATTGCAAATGGAGTAAGTTACAAGAACTGAATATCCAAGTTCCTGTTGTAGAATGGCTAGTCATTCAGTTAAAGGGGGTGTCGGGTAAAGGGTCAGAACCCTGCAGAGTGCTCTGGGACAGCAGAACTGAAAGGCTGCAACAAGGCTTTTATTTTTTTATTTTCTTAGTTTGGAGCACACCAGACACATCCTTTGAGAAAGCCACCAGAGAATGGCGTTTTCCACGAGCAGGCATCACTTTGGAGACTGCATGTGGAGATGAGGTGCTTCAGCTATTGCTCACATCCTCAGATTTTAACGATTTCCCATCACACTGGACAAATGTGGATTTGGCTTCCTAGCCTCACATTCTGGTCAGACATTTAAAACCTACAAATAACACAGGTGATTTGATTTGGCATAAAAAAACAGAACAACCCAGTAACAAAAAAACAATTACATTCAAGACCCATTTAGATTGTTCTAGCTTCTCTTTCTTTGCATATTTCTTTCTCTGCCTTTACATATAGACTTCTGTTTATGTGGTCATAATCACAGGAAACCAACTACTTTTAATTCTGGTTAGGTTTCACTTCACATTATGCCATGTCCATTTACCATCCTGCTATGTAGTTTTCATAAATTATTTTAGTGGCTACGTAAGTTTCTGATAAATGTATATCCTAGAATTTACTTAACCATTTTTCTATTACTGGATATTTAAATTATGTCTCAACTTTTCCCAGGGAATAATAAGTCAGCTGTAAACATGTCTGAGCATGAGGACATTTCTTTTTCTAGGGAAATAATCCCATTATGGGATTATCCGATGAAGCGTACAACTATTTTCATGACTCTGGACACAGTGCACCTGTGGCTTCACAGAAGCCGTTGCTCAGGTCCAGAGCTTCCCTGACCTTGGTGAGGTACCGTTTCACTACATCACACACCTTCTCAGGACTTCTCACCCAAAGGGAGAAAGGCAATAGGGAAGAAGAATTCCCTTATGAAAATATTGATTCCCACCTTTAAAAGTAACTAGCAAAAATGAGGCTGGCAAAAATGATGACTAGAAAATAAATGTGGCCCGTTGGTGATTCTAGACATCATAATGTCCATCCACCTTCCGTGTTAGTCAAGGACAAGCCATGTGTGACCAACCGAGAACGAATGCCAGGGACACCGAGGAAGCCATGGCAACCACAGTTGGCTGTGGCCTTTCTTGGGTCTTGTTTGCTTTGGGCTTGGTGCCACGTGACACACTGGCCATCACCAGAGATGAGTGGGCAGTGGCTGAAATCAAAACTTATGACTAGCTGAAGTCTCTGGATTTCAACACATGTATAGACAAAATCCAATGTGGATCTTCACTTTGACTGGGTTGTCAAATTTCTTAAAAACACAATTATGAATAGATAAGTAAGAATATGTGACTTTTTTACTAAGTATTCAGAAATTTGAGAAAGAAGAAAATAAAAATCCCTCATACTTCTGCCCCTGGATAAGACGCCATTGACATTTGGAGTAATACTTTCCGATATTTTAAGAACAAAAATGGAATCAGACTATACTGGTTTTAGATCTGCTACTTGTCACGAAATACTGTGATATGAACAGTACACAGGGAATCAACAGTTTGGACACAGTACTCATATTTTCTTGACTATTTAAACTTTTCATATATGAACATACCAAATCTCCTATTGTTAGCTGTGGATTTTGTTTCATGTTTTTCTCTATTGCAATGAATGCTGCAGTGATAAATACCGTTCTAGTAGCTGTAACTTAGTACAAAACTGCGATGCTATCCTAAAGGTAATTTTTAAAACAGAAATTCTGGGTTAAAATGTCAGTGCATTCAACTTGATGAATATTGCCAAATTGCCAGCCTAACATGCTACCCTGGGCCCTCACATCAAGGTCTATTCTACTTTAGAAACAACCTTTTCAAATTGGATGGACCAATCTCATATCACTTGACTTAATTTGCGTGTTTGATCATTTGTGAATTTAACCATCTTTTTTTCTCGCGTTTATTTTGTTTGTTTTTGTTTCCGTAGGGGTGCCGGGGATTGAACCTGGGACCTTGTACATGGGAAGCAGGCGCTCAACCAGTTGTGCTACAGCCCCTCCCCTCGTGTTTACTTTTATTATGAGTATTTTGTGTGTTATTTAGACCCTTAGCCTGTTTTCCTATCACTGACTTTTTTTAAAAAAAAAAAGTTAGAACTTCTCAATGACCGCAGGTAAGACCAGCCTTCAGGGAACCCCATACCTTCCGCATTTTTCCCCCTGGGCGTCCAGCCCTGAACTCTCCAGACTGCTTCCCCCCTGGCTGAATGCGTTGAACTATTGCTGGGCTTGAGCCTGATGGCACAGAACAGCCCAAACTTATGATGGGGAGTCGGGGAGGATCTCAGGCTGACTGTCACAGGGTGCCCAAGAGAGGAGACCTGAACATGCTTGTGCTAGATTATAAAAGGCCTGGAATGCCAAGGCTTGTAGAGTCCCCTCAGCACTGGGGAGCCTTGAGCGGTTATCAGTGGGACAGACAAGAATTAAAGATGTGTTTTAGAGTGGAACCGGAAGGTGGAGCCATTGCAACATGACTCCAGCCCAAGGGTTTCTCTAGCACGTCAGGAGAGTTGCAGGTAAAGTCCTGTGGAAAACTTACTTATTCAGAAGGATTCAGCATCAGTTGTCTCCAATGCCTCTCATAGCTGAAGGAACTTCTGGAGCATTTCTGTCCTTTTATATATAAAAAATACAAAATTCACTTTTTTTCCTCCAGAGTCTGTTTTTCATGTATCTATATCTCCAGTGCCTCCCAGAAGTCCTGCCACTTGGAAGGAAAGGAGTCACTCAAGAGCTCACGGCCAGTGTTGGATTCTGCAGAGGTCAGAATAGGACAAGTTTCTTGATTTCTGGTTTAGCACCTTTATATATACTGGATTATTATTTTTTTAATATCAAAGGGTGTTTCCAGCAAATTATCAGTGACCCATTTAATGTGGACTTTGAATCTGCAAAGCTGTGGAAATATCAGTGCAGGAGGACACATGTATACTGAATATTTAATAACTTGCTAAATTATGCTCAATTTCTTCATTATGACCAGTGATGTTGAGATACATCCAAATGACAAGGATTCATTTTCTTCCATGAAACTCTTCATAGCAATTAAAGAGTAAATTAAATAATGTTGGGTTATCTTGAGAGGTAGAAAATTCAAGAATTCTTCCATTATTCTATATATTTAGTTGTTATCGTTCATCGTTTGATTCACTGTGTTTGAAAGATCTGCAGTTACATAAAAAAAGATTCGGTATAAACTACGAGAGTCCGAATGTGTTTCACTGGAACCCTCAGTGGATCCCCTCTGAGAGACAGAAAAGCACATGTTTGTAGTTGGGAATCTGGCAGCAAGGAGCTAGAGTGCTGATGGTCAAGATGTTCTGGTTCAGAAGTTAGCAAATAAATAATTCCTGAGAGGAAGGCTTCTTCAGCTCTGGGCAGCGGATACGGCAATAAAATAAAGAGGCAGTAAAACACACTTCCTGTTTTGAGAGTTCACATTTCATATTGGCAAAGCGCATCTCTTAAATTCAATCTTGTGCTTCCATAAATAAACCTTGCACCTTTTTAAACACTTTTCCATCTGCTTCGGAATGAGGAGTGCATTACTGAGTGCACCTCGGGGAGTCCCAGCAGTGGGAAGACTACTTGCAAGGAGCACACCAGTGCAGTTGGCTTTGGCCCAGAGAAGGCATCGTGAGATTGTTGGAGTTCAAACCATGGTAACAAGGCTCTGAGGGTGTTTCTCTACCCCCTTTCCTTACACTTGAGGTTGTCACGGTCGTGGCTTTGCACCAGGAGGGGCCAGGTATGATTTTAGGTTGACTCAAGCTCAGGGAGAGTTGCAGGATTCGTTGTCATAACACGGGGAGTAGCCCTTGCTCAGCTCCCATGACCTCATTCCAAAATATCAATCCAGTTTCTCATGATAAACAGAAAACACCGGTACCAAAGGAAAAAAAATATAAAACAAGACAAAACTCTGCCAGATATAATTGTAAGACACCAACAGTTACAATTTCAGAGATCTAAAAACAGAAAAAATAGGGTCTTTAAAATCAATGACATAGGGTTAGTAGCTTGCCCAACCTCACACAGAGTTAGTGGCAGATCCAGAATTTTAGCTCAGGGGGCTCTGACTCCCAGACCTTTCTGTAAGCCAGGGCAGCCACCAACTTCTGCAGCTGCTTTTGCACGCCCGGAGCCAGACCCCAGGGCGGCCCTGTTGCCAGGTCAGAGGCGGCCTTTATATCCCCCAGTGCCCTCCACTCCATGTCCAGCTCCGAGCTCCTCGACGTGGAGAGCCAGGCAGATTCCAGTCTGTCTGTCAGCACCAGTGCCAGCACAAGCCCACACCTGCCTGCCTCGGCCGGTCATTTCAGAGACGGCTAGAGGCCGGAAGCCGCTGGGCCCTTGGTGCAGCCTGACCGTGGTCCTTTGTGAATGGTGAGAGTTCCTCAAGGGCCTCCTTACTGCATTTCTGGTGTCAGTTCATGTGCCTGCAACCAGGCAGGACCTGGCCCGGAGCTGGTTTTCAGCCCTGCAGGGTTCTCTTCTCTGGCAGGCATCGTCTTCCTGTCTTCTCCTTGGATGTCTGGAGCTGTGAGTGCACTCCAACTCCATTTCCCTCCTAGTAGTCCATCTCGGCTTGGGTTTCTTCATTGACTGTTTTTCCCCAACGAAATAAGTTGCTTCAATTTTCTCTTTGCTTTTGATGAAATGGTGCAAAAAGAGTTTAGAACTTGGGTGGCAGTTTGCATAATAAGATGTCTTAAGACAAAGAAAATGAAGTATTTTATTACTATAGAAGGACATTGTTACAGAAACAGAACAAGTTGTACATTTGCATTTCATTTAACTCATACAAATTTTCCTGAAAATGAAAAGTGAATATGAAATTATGCTGCCTCTCCGAGGAAATAAAACTAGAATCTCCTTCTGCCGGGTCCAGCACCGTGAACTTGTTAAGTCAATTCTCCTCCCTGAGCCTCAGTTTCCCCATCTATAATTGAGGGAGTTGAGTTGGATATTCCCTCTAATGCTTCTTGGCCTTGGCGTTCAGCTTCTTAGACATCTCTCCCCTGACTACTTTGAGCCCATTTATTCTTTAACATGCTTTGTCTCTGTGCTCATAAACCCAAATACCCTGGGAATCCCCACAGGTTTACATCTTTCACAGCCTCAGGGGGATCTTGAAACAGCCCCATGTCTTTTCTCAGGCACTGTGCCCTGACATTTGCTTCAGAAAACCTGGCCACTGTGCTTTCCCAGGATGACCACAGAGCCAATTCTCAGCCACTCCTACCATGGCCTCTGGAAGCATCCAGGTCACCTGGCGGCATGAGCCCACGCTGAGCTCTGCCGACCCGGCTGGACCCCTTGGGAGCAGCAAAACGTCCTTGTAGTGTCCTCAGGGCTAAGCTGGACCTCGTGCCTGGTCTTCGTGGCTCATCTGGGAGGCCACCACGCCCTGCACACGGTGTTGCCCGCGTGTATGATTGTTTCTTTACACACTGGTTTCCCCAGATAGGCTGGCAGCCGCTCATGAGACCTGAAAGTGCCTGATATGACTCTGTGTCTGCCAGATTGAGTGCCTGGAATCATGGTACAGGAATTCACGGGGTGCCCATTTCGCCCTGGATTTCCTTTGTGGGCAGAGATGGGCATGGAGGGGCTTGATGAGGGCAGGTATCATGGAACTGCTGGGGAGAGCTGAGGGGCTCTCAGAAATCATTCCTAGCCTGTGGCTGACCTTTTTCCTGCCAGCTCTTAGGTCCTGGTTTTTGTTGTTTGTGGTGTTTTTAAACTTGGGCCATGAGGCTTATCTAGCACCCTTGCTTCCAAGAGTCAAGGAGTCCGTGTGGTGTACTTCTCACGAACTCAGTGTCTTACTAGGTGTTGATGTTGCCATTAAGTAGTTGCCTTTTGTTTTCTAAGTATTGCCATCTTGCTGCCTGGGAAGGGATACTCTTTGAGAAGCTGTAGCCACAGTTGCTCTTTTAAAATCCTTGTATCCTTCATCAGCTCCCTTCAATTTGCTTCTGGAAAAAAGTGCCAATAATCCCAATATCTTCCCTCTTGGACCTCTGAGCTTGCCTTTGTTTAGTTTTTCCCTTTGATTTTCTCCAAGGGTTAGGAATCACCTCCTGTTATCATTGTTTAGTTTTTCCCTTCGATTTTCCCCAAGGGTAAGGAATCATCTCGTTTTATCATTGTCTTCTTTGGAAGGTCTCTCTTGACCTTGGGACTTTTAATATTTGAGTCATCTTGGCAGTTTCACCATCTATCCACGTTGCCAGTTCTTTTGATTTATTATAAGCTGCATCAGGCCCATTTTCCCCTGCTCCCCACCTGGTAGATGAGGCCCAGCTCGTCTGCAAGGCTTGTTCTGAGAGGGCCAAAATCATTGCCGGCTGTTTGCTCCTCTCCGCGGCTGTAGAGATACGGCTCTGGGACCGTGCCAGCCATACCCAGCGTGGTTGGCCAACCTGTTTTAGCCTTCCTCGGATGTTCACGCTGCCAGACGTGAAATATGGGAAGGGTGGAAAAGCGAGCCTCTTGGAGAGCATTCCAACTCCCCAAGTTCCAACATTAGGGCAAGTCTGGGGGTTCGGAGGCACACCTTGGGCCATCGGCCCCAGAGCACACGTGAGGCCAGCATCCCTCCCCTTCTCTAGCCAACCCCGTCCATAGCACATAGACAGCATCAGCCCACGAACTGTACCAAACCCTTTTGACCCTTCAAGGAAGACACATAACCTGGCCAAGTGGAGCCAGATGACTTTTTTTATTACTACAGCCTAAAGCAAATATTAAAAGATTTCATGAACTGTAGCCAGGACATCTGCTATTAAACATTAGAAATCTCATTTATTCAATTCTAGCAAACTGGCACTCAGCTCTCTCAAGGGTAATGCTCACGTCACCTCGGGGGCAAGGTGTCCTTTGTGTTTTCTTTTTGTAACATACCAACCTACCCACATGTGGCAAGACTGCTCTTCTCTCAAAGAGAAGGTTTTCCCTGGGCACAAGGGGGCTGAAATGTATGCCAAACTCTGCTCTTTCCAGGCACAGACCATCCGACTCATAGAGCCCCAGAGAGGTAGTTGGGCTGTCACAAGTGGGGAGAGGGACGTAGGGGAATGAAGGCTCCGACACAGACATCCACAGGCCATAAAGCCGACTCACAGAGATGACCACCAGGTGCTCTTTGTGTCAGTGACCAACTCTTCCAAACTGGCCCATTTCTCCCTTCAGGTACTACTTTGCAATCTTATGGGGCACGCCATTCTACCCAATATGCAACCCATCTCCAGATTTTCCAAAACATGCCCTTACTCCAATCTTTGGTTTATCATAGGTGATAGACTATTTCACTGAGAAAGGTAGATTTCCCTTCCTAGGACACCAACATTTTACAGCGATTAAAGCACTAAATGGGCATGATGTCATTCTCCTTGTGGAATTTCAGGCTGTAATCATTTGGTAAGTGGGTGTTAGCTGTGGGGCACTGGCAGGTAAATGTGTGCAGGGAAAAGGGGTAAAAGGAGAAAAACATTTTGGAAAATGGGGACTTCTCAAGGTAATCAGAAGGCACCCACTCACTTTATTCCTTTATTTTACCATTCCATCGTCTACACATTCATTCACAAACAACTTTATTTTGCAAGTACTTACCTGTGTTTGTCACTGTTCAAAGCCTTGAGGGATAAGTGATAAAAATACAAAGAGGAGATCTATTAACTAAAGCAGTTCACAGTCTGATAAGAACAGCAGGACATAGACTGAAACTGTAATGTAGAAAGTTATGAGTCATGAGGCAGTCACAGATAAAGGACAGCAAACAGTTAAAGGAGAAAGAGAGAGAAAAGAAAAATGTCCAAGGAAGCTTCCAGGAAAGCTTTCACGAAGGCTATGGAATTCAGGCTGGGCATTAAGGATGGCCAGGTTGTTGAAAAAGAAAGGAGAGGCAGCGGTTACTGTAAACAGAAGTGGTGGGAAACAAGGCCTGAGTGTAGAACAGCGCTAGGCATGTTTGAGTAAAGGCCAGAAGCTTTGGTGTACCTGAAATCCACGGAACATACAGCAGAAGCCTGGGAGACAAAGATGAAAAGCATGCTGAGACCATATCATGAAGTTCTCTAAGTGCCGGCTGAAGGATTCTGAGCATGTATACAAAACTGTAATTTAGGAAGATTAATCTCAGACGACCATGTGTAGGATAAACTGAGAGTGGGAACACCTGAAAAAAATGGGGGTGAGAGATAATAAAAACTTTAACTGGGTAGTTGGAATGGAGAGGCGCAGACACATAGAAAACATATTACAACAGAAGAATTGATAAGACTTCAGAACTTAGCTGCTGTCATAAAAGGAGTATCGGTTTGAAATCACACACTCGAGGACAAACTTCGTTTTTCTCTTACACTCTGAACTACCTGGAATAAGCCACAGCTTCTCTTGATTTTTCTTTCTTCCTCCTTGGCAACGTATGCAGGCATGTGTTACTAAAAGTATGGTGGGATAGAAGGGTTAATCTAATCCCTCCCAGATTGTGGTGAGGGTCAGATGTGGTAATATTTGTGAAAGTACTTCACAATGTCTGAAAAATCTTCAGAAGTTCATTGAAGTTATTTAAATCACTGCCAGGATGTGTGGGACAAACAAAAGGGACAAATCCTGGATGAGACTCAGATTTTTGATACGGAGCAAGCCTGAAGGTGGAGAATCACCGTGCTGGGAAATGACAGGAAGGGAGAAGGGACGAGAAGATCACGGCTCACTCAATATCTCAAAATCAGCTCCAGATGGATCAAAGGTTTAACTGTGAACTTGAAACCGTAAAGCACTGAAAATATTTTATCGTGTAGCTGTTGAACAATTCTGTCTAAGAATGCCAGGGAAACTAGAAACCAAACATATATACACACATACACATATAGATAGATATAAATTCAGCTGCATTAGAAGTTACAACTTCTATATAAAAAAATAATAAGTAATATTGGAAGAAAATGGCAAACAGGGAAAAAATGTCTGTCAATTATATGACTGACCAAGAGTTTACTTAATATATAAAGAATTTTACAGAAAATTGAAAATACAAATGAGTAGTCAGATAGAAAAATATGCAAAAATATTAATAAATAATTTATAAAAGGAGAAATAAAAATGGCCAATATACAAAAGAAGACCTATTCAATCTTACTAAAAAATGCAAACAAAGTAAGGTATTTTTTTCACTCACTAGCTTGGTAAAATTTAAGAAGGCTGAAAATACTCTGTTTTCATGAAAGGTTGAGAAATAATTCTTCTCATCAACTGCTGGGGTGGAAAAGAGAGAGAAAATACTGCAGTCCCTCTGGTGTTCATTTAGTTGTTACACGTCAATATGTAAAAGTGATATGCCTTTTGACCTATCAAACCCACTTTGAGAATCTACCATAAAATGATAAATTCACAAAAGTGAAAATATAAATGAATAAAGGTATTTATTTCATTATTCTTCAAATTGGCAAAAAGTGGAAGCAATTAAATATGTAACAAAGAGAATGCATTTTCTTTGACCCCTAAATTTGGTGACGTTGTGATATACCTATAATTTTCTTTATCCACTTAATAGTCCTTTATTTATTGAAATGTAACCTGGTTAACAGTAAATTAATGAGTGAAGAGGTGTAGTATTATCCTATTTATTTAAAATATTATATATACATATGTATATATATGTGTGTGTGTATATATATGTGTGTGTGTGTGTGTGTGTGTGTGTGTGTACTTCTACCCAAGAGGGATACCCAGAATGGTGTTTACCAAAATGTTACTAGTGTTTTTTCTCTGTGTCATAAGATTCCTTGGACATTTTCTTAATGTTTCAATTTTTTTAAAATCCCCTTTTTTGTTTTTACTGAAACAATCATATTTTTGAGTGAAATATGTGAAAAGAAAATAA
This sequence comes from Dasypus novemcinctus, assembly GCF_030445035.2. NCBI lineage: Eukaryota > Metazoa > Chordata > Mammalia > Cingulata > Dasypodidae > Dasypus > Dasypus novemcinctus. The sequence continues at coordinate 8,554,478 of NC_080697.1, forward strand.
GGAATGAGAAAGAGAGAGTACAAAAGGAAAGAGGGAGGGAGAGAGTAGCTATTGGAAAAGCTGGAAGTAACGGAATGCTGAGGAGAAGTGGAGGATATCAACAAGGAAGGATGGTATTTTCTGTAAGAATGAAGAAGAGAAAGTGAGAAACTATGAAAGACTGATGTATAAAAAGAGAAGTTGAAGGACCTCATCTCACGTGAAAAAGTATTCTGTTACTCCTGGAAAATGATCTGAACAGGGTTTTGTTAAAAGATTTTACAAGAACGGACATGGCTTGAAACAGCTGATGTAGAAAATTCAGCACGTGATGTTCTAGGTGTCAGCAGAAGTCATGAGGCATCAGCTGGGATTCTGCTCAGGCAGAGAGAAGGGATAAGGTAGACTCAGCGAGGAGTCTGGATATTTGCTAAGGCTTGACATAGTCCCTGGGGCTTTTTCAGCCTCATTCTTACATTTCAAATCCTTGAACAAACCATCCTCTCTACCAGGAATTAGTCATCTTGGCAAGCCTGCCAAGATTTACAAGACCACCAACTGCCCACTGTCATGGCTGGGTCCTGATTGCTTGGGAGGCCTGTCCTGGGATGCTTCCTCCTCTCCCATCCATCGTCCCCTGACAGGCCCACCCCTCTACCCACCATTCCTGCAGTTGTGCTTTATTATGCTTTGCAAATACTCTGTTTTTACAAATTGAAGGTTTGTAGTGTCAAGCAAGTCTATTGGCACCCTTTTTTCTAACAGCATGTGCTCACTTCATGTCTCAGTGTCACATTTTGGTCATTCTTACAATATTTCAAACTTTTTCATTATTATTTCTGTCATGGTGATCTGTAATCGGTGATCTTTGATGTTACTGTAAGATGGTAAACTTATTCTACACATGTTGTGGGTATTTTCACTGTTCTTCAATCGACTGTTCCCCCGTTTCTCTCCCTCTCCTCGGGCCTCCCTATTTCCTGAGAGAAAGCAATATTGCGATTAGGGCAATTAATAATCCTATAAGAGGCTTTAATTGTTCAAGTAAAATTAAGTGTCTTCATAAGGCTACAGCAGCCATATAAAATGATTCCTCTGATGGATCTGGGAAAAGTGAGTTAAAAACCTTCTGGAAAGGATTAACCATTCTAGATGTCCTTAAGAACATTCGTGATTCATGGGAGGAGGTCAAAATATCAGCATTAACAGGAGTTTGGAAGCGGTTGATTCCAACTCTCTTGAATAACTTTGAAGGGTTCAAGACTGCAGTGCGGGAAGTAACTGCAGATGTGGCAGAACTAGCAAGAGAACTATAATTAGAAGTGAAGCCTGAAGATGTGACTGAACTGCTCGATCTCTTGATAAAACGTCAGTATATGAGGAGTTGCTTCTTATGAATGGGCAGAGAAGTGGTTTCTTGAGAAGGAGCCTGCCCCAGTGAAGATGCTGTGAACATTGTTGAAATGACAACAAAGGATCTAGAATATTAAATCAGCTTAGTTGATAAAGCTGTGGAAGGGTATGAGAGGACTGACTTCCATTTTGAAAGAAGTTCTTCTTTGGGTAATTTGGTATCAAACAGCATAGCATGCTACAGAAAACTCTTTCATGAAAGGAAGAGTCTATCAATGTGGTGGATTTCCCTGTCATATTTTAAGAAACTGCCACACTCACCCCAGCCTTCAGCAACCACCACCCTGATCAGTCAGAGACACCAAGAGGGAAGCAAGAGCCTCCACCAGCAAAAAGATGATGACATGCTGAATGTTCAAGGTGATGGGTAGCATTATTTTTAGCAATAAAGTATTTTAAAATTGAGGTATGTATATTATTTTTTAGACATAGTGCTATTGCACCCTTAATAGATTACAGAATAGTGTAAACATACACTATCGGGAAACCAAAATATTAGTTGTGACTCACTTTATTGTGACCCTTGCTTTATTGCAGTGGCCTGGAACTGAACCTGCATTATCTCCTAGGTAGGCCTGTCTACATTAGGGAGTGGTTAATAATGATCCTCCAATCCTTGTCCTGGAATGAGAAAGGGGTAAAAAGCATCAGCTTATCCATTTTCTCAAGATTTGACTCTCTGTTCAAATCCTTCTCTTTAATGAAATTAGGGACAATCCCTGGGGCCAGCCCCACAGAAGACTCCTGCAGGCAGTGAATGAATTTGTTAATTAGTTAATTCTTTCATTCTTTATTTCAATGAAGACTTGCTCATGCAAGGCAGGACAGAAAATGACCTAATTGCCACCTCTTTCTCTCTTAGGGCTTGATTTTCTTAGAGCTTGAGGACTCCAAATGCTGGGGAGGGCAGATGAAGGAAGACATGGAACAGGCCACAGATGTCAATGGACTCCACATGACAGAGGATGGCTGGGTGAGCCGAGAAATGTGTTCTGCCGACACCGGGCTGAGCAGTGCCAATCTGAACATGTTCAGGAAAATAGCACGCCAACGTGCTCATTTCTCTGGGCTTTGTCTTCACTCCTTCCAAGCAAGCTACATTCTTTATTCCTGATTTGGAGGCTATTTACAGTATATCTCAGGGAGCCAGCCCATGGCATTGGCTCTGCTTTCCTTTGGAAATGTTAGAACTTGTCTCCTGAGGGAAGAAGACAGATTGTTTGTTAGTTTAAAAATAAGCCAAACATTTGATTATGATTGTGCAAGACTCTCTCTTCCTTCCTGAAGAGTCCATCTCAGGGCTGGTGGAAAGAGGTTCTGAGGGAGATGGAAGTCTGGACCATTCTATGGGTGCCCTGTCTCTTGTTTGGAGATTAGAGAGCCAAGAAGAGAAGCAATGACCCTGAAGGAACTTCCTGTGGAGGAACTGAGGCCATTTACCAAGAAGTGAAGGCAAAGGGAAATAATTATCCATCAGTGGAATGGGATCAATACCCAAGCCAAGTCTTCCCATGGCATATCTAGTGGATTCTGTGAAATCGTAAGGGCAGAGAAAAGCAAGCAGGAGGAATGCAATACCTACAGACATCCAAAATAAATAAAGATTTCAAAAGTTCAAGCTCAGTTCAATAATTGCCTCATTCAGTGTCACATCGTGTAGGCACCAAACTGGACCTTCTGTCTGACCATATGAAGGTTATTTCTTGTTGGAATCACACAGATAATTCCTTCTTTCTTCTTCAACCACACATGGTCTCTGGACAATCTCATTCATTCTCCTAGCACAGCACCACATGGAAGATGACGAAACCTAAATTGTAACCAGTAGACTCAACCTCCTTTCTGAGCCTGGGTTATTTCTGTGAAATCATAACTGATTGACTCAGAGATACCTCAGTCACAATGTGTCCAAAACCAAACCCAACATTTCACCCAAAACCAGCATCTCCTCCTTCCCAGTATCTTAGTCAATGGCCACTATGCCCACAGTCTTTCAAGCTCAAAAATAGTCCCCATGTTTTCTAGAGCTATTGTCCTAAAAGTTTGATCATGTTGACTTCTTTGAAAAAGAATAAAATACAGAAATCTCAGCCAGGAATGATAAGCCTGCTGAAGTCATGGATTTAACACACATTGTCTCCATTAGCTTATTTGCATTTGCTGAAATACTTGATACCTTTGACCACTACCTCCATTCTTGGAATGTCTTCCTGAATTCCTGTAACTCCACTGTCCTCCACCTCCTCCAATGCCTTTCTCCATTCCCTCTTTTAAGTTTCTTTCCTTGGTTCTTCAACCCCTTAGTGATATTATTCCCTAATAAAGTATTACCTATGACCCATTCTCACTCTCAATTGGTGTCCCTAAGAAACATTCCGAGAGTATCTTTTTCAATAGATGTGGAGTTTGTATTTTCTTCCTGTTCCAAACCTTTTTATTAATAACTTAAGTAGGAGAAACCTGGGCAGATAAATATAATACATACTAAGGTGCTAGATCATTAGGCTACTAAACCTAGTGAGTGAAAAAAATTTTTAATGTAATTTTTTTTATTTTTAAAGAAGCTTCCACATTCTCCTACATTAACAACATCTTTCATTAGTGTGATACATTTGTTCCAATTGATGAACATATATTGGAGCATTGCTACTAACAATGGACCATAATTTATATTATAGTTTATACTTTGTACAGCACAACTTTATAGATTTTGACAAAATGTATAATGGCCTGTATCTATCATTGCAATGTCATGCAGGACAATTCCAATATCCCTAAAATGTTTCCATTGTATACCTATTCTTCCCTCACCCTTCCCTCAGAACCTCTGGTGGCCACTAACTTTATATCAATGATACAAGTTCTCCCATTGCTAGAATAATGATAAGACTATAATAGAATGATAATAAGTCTACTTTGGTCCATTGTTCATTTCCCAATCTTGAGGATTTGGGGAAGGTTTATGTTTTCAAACAGCTCTCCAAGTGATTCTATTTGAAATCTTATCTGTAAAATCATTTTATGTAATATTTGTGAGATAAACAAATGCAAATTGGTCCTCTCTTCACACATAGTATATACAATATGTCTGCAACCTATATTTCTCCTAACAGGACCTTATGACTGAGATTGAAAAGACATTTACCAAACCTATTTTCTTTTCTTCCAGTACATTCAGCTGGTTTCATTTCCCAGCTCCCTTGCAACACCATGTAGCCATGTGTTTAATCTGGCCTGTGAGGGGAAACAATACGATCATAAAACTTCCCCTTTGTGCTTCCAACTGACTGGAAGGGAGCCCATACCTATGGCAACATTGGAAGTTACGAGTTGAAAATGGCAGAGGCGCTTTCATCCTGAGTCACTAAAATAATGAGTGAAAGAAGGGCTTCCCTGCTGACCTGTTCTCACCTCTCAGTACAGTTACTTGAGCAAGAAGTAAACCTATGTTTTTCTGAGCCATTGAAATTTTGGGAATATTTGTTACAGCAGCATGCATTTCACTAATGAATGCAGCTGGATGAAAGCTAACTTTCCCAAGGGGCATCTTAAGAACATCTGATGGCTCTCCGAACCATGCATGCCCCATGGTTTCCTAGTCACTGTAGAATTTCTTAACCTGAGGGATCTTAACTTTTCTTGTGCCATGGTAAGGCTTAAGGAACCCTTGTCAGAAGAAAGTTTTTAAATGCTTAAAAGAAGCCACGAATAGTTACAAACTAAACAGATTGAAATTGTGACCATAATTTTAAAAATAAAGGTTATGACATATGTAACATGTTAAAGAGCAAAATGACACATGTAAAATGTAAGCAAGTTAGAAATGGATTTTATTTTTTAGACATACCAATATCTGACTGATCATGTTACCTTGAGTGGAAATATTCAATGTTGGGTGGTCTTTGTCAAGGCAACAAACATGTTGTTTGGGCATTTAGTCATTGTTGACTTTTTGTTTTGATGGTTCCAAGTATAGAAATCCAAATTCAGAAAAAACATATTGAGGCATTTGTAATGAAAGATTCCATAGGTGATATTACAAGGCAAGGGTAGTCTTCTCTGGAGGAATACCAGAATTCTCCAAGACGTTGTGGACTAGAGTCCAATGTAGTAAGATTTTAGTTTTAAGATCAACGAGCTCTTTTCTGGTTAGCTCAACATCTTTGATACAGTTTCTATCAGAAATTATTCAGTAACACGTAACGAAAATGATCCACCCCATTCCACATATGGATCAATTGCAGAGAGAGAATGTATCAGATGTCTGGATGACCAAACTGCTGGCTGAATGATCCCAGGCTTTGAGTTGCCTGAGGGTTGATTGCCAACCTTGCACGCTCAGCCTGTGATTAGGTGCGACCTACTGTTAGTTCTAATAAAGACCATCATGTAAAAGAATACTTTGAAATATTTGCAACTACTGTAATGTGATAGGGCAATATCTGTGATTTCTGACGGTGAGAAGCTACAAGTGCTATCTTTACTCCTAAGACTTATCACCTAAATTTATAATGAAAGGAAATGCTAAATTCCAGCTAAAGATATTGAAAACCAAGATGTATTTTATTCCTCAATAAAGATTCAGACACTCCTGAATTCTAACCATGAACCCTTTTTGGGAGAAGTGTGGATCTCAGATAGGAACTCCAGCTCGAAATCTGCTTGCAGTGGGAGCTGCAATGGAGCTTCAATAGAGCTGGCTGTTCTTGGGGTGTGGCCCGTGTGACCAAGGCCATGTCCACCTCAGATGACCTCTTCTACTTTCCCCCTGCCCTTTACCCCAAGGCAGAAATTCCCACAAGAGGATTCAACTGCTAGCATCCAAGTTCTAGACCAGGCCACATACTTCTCCAGTCTTGCCAGACCAGAGGAAAAGAGTTAGCCTTTCTTTTTCTCACTGTCTGTTCAATGGTGGGAATGGAGGACCTCATTCAAATTTCCTCCTATGGCAGTTCTTCCTTGAAAGCAATATTGTTTTCTCATAGTTATGGCCAGTACTCTTTCTCAGTTAGAATACTTAACCCAAGCCTTAGGTTTAGCAAACACACATCTGTGAACTCACATACAGACACATGCACACACACACACAGAGTAATTTGGCATTATCAGCAGATCACATTGTTCGTGAAAGAGATTCATGGGACTGTGAGCTTCAAGAGGAATGGGATTGAGCCTTAACCACCCCTAGATCAATGGCACCTGGCTCCATGAATGACATAGCGTGTGCTCTGTAAATGTTTGTTAAAGTGAACCAAAAACCTTCTAGTTTAAGGATGATATCTTGAATGGATGTGTCTTTAACTGGCTTGATTTGTTTTTATCTGAGTAGGTTAAGTTGAATGCAGCATCATCTTTCAGTTATCCTATAAACTTGGAAAAGGTACTTAAACTCTCTGTGCTTCACTTAAAATAGGAATGATAATACCTGCCTCTCAGAGCTATGAGATTAAATGAGTTGCACATGAAAAGTGTCTAGAAAATAATTCGTGGTACATAGTAGGCACTTGGCAAAGGATGGCTACTATAACAACTATTAGAAATAGTAGTATTCAGAGTAGGAATTTCATCACTATAAGACATTGCAAGGAGCACTGAAATGCTCAGATCTCTCTGTCCCTCAAGAAATGTGTGCTGTGGTTACTTATTAAGGTCTTGTGTCTGTTTTTGAGTTCCCTTTGTCCTCTGTCTTCAATGCGAGGCAGCCAGCTATCACTCTGAGTTACTCTAAGCCTTTTTATTCATACAGGTCTTCTCTGACTTGCCCTTCCTAATCTATTATGAACCCAAGACTAATAGGATTGTGTACAGAACAACAAATAGGCAGGTCTGCCTGTGCTTTTAGGAAACGCATTGATTTTAGTGGTTGGCTATAATGATAACCATTTCTACAAATGTTCATTCTCTGTATAATAAACATCCTCCTAATAAACGAGCCCTTGCTCATTTTTGCATGTGAAGCAACGCCACCTTTCTCTTACTCACTTTATCATAATTACCTTCCCCATCCTCACCCCAAAGCCCCAACAAGGTCAGGACTGGAAACCAGTGGCCTGGGAGGACTTCCAGGCCTCCATGATTCATATACATGAACAATTCCAGGCCTCGGTTGTATTGAGAGATGAACTGACCGGCCAGACACCACAACCGCATTTTCTCAGACTTCAGATTCCAACTAATAAAACAAAGGATGATATTTCTTCTTGTCAACACATTGACATGCCTGATCGGACTCCTGGCTCCTGGTGGGCAGGGGCAGGGCTGTGCCTCAGCCGCATCGGTGGATGTGAGTTCAGCTCTACATCCTTCCTGGTTAGGTGGAGGAGAAAATGCCTAACACTTCGCTCTGCAGGTGGTTGTGTCATTCTTGATGTATTTCTTGTTGTCTAACCAGTCGGTAATATAAAGTTGATAAATCTACCTCTACGGTGGAGACAAGTTGGATGGGAGATTTTTGTATTTAAGAGGAATATGCCTGTGGGGCTCTTAAACTGCACAGTATTGAGTTGTTTGTGTCACTCTTTTATGGTTCTGAGTAGTCCATTCTAGCTAGACAATAGTTCAAGATTTATAGTGACATCAGGCTAAACAATGGTGGGTTCTTTAACAGACTCGCTTGTCACCTTCCAGCAGAGAGAGACTTCTCATGACTCCTACCGCTTTGGCTGGGCCAGTTTCCCTTCTGGCTTCCTGAGCAGGCCTGTGTCTTGGGAATGAGAGCTTTCTCAGTAGAAGGGTCTGCCTTCTTGATGCACATCAACGGGTTGGCACACAAGGAGCAGCTCCTATGGAAACAGGAGCATCTGCTTTGAGAAGATGATGCAATGGAAAGTTCAAGGGACTAGGAGCTGAAAACATGGATTACAGGTCTCAGCTCCATTAGTGAGCTCTGTGACTGTCCCTGCGCAGATTCTGGGACCTCTCTGGACAGCAGTGTGACCACATGGAGCCTACTACACAAGTCTTTGTTAAGGAGAGGCCTTCCTGCATGATCTGTGATTAGCTAATACCTCTAGCTGCAACAACCTCACAATCTATCACAGCAGCATGCCGAGGCCACACCTTTCCTGGGATGCTCCTAGATTATGACTGAGCATGGTAGGGGCACTAGAGCTGGGCCACTCCTCCCCAACATAGGACCTTTCTAATGTGCAGCATTTGCTTTGGAGCATCCTATTGCCTGGCCAACACTCCCACAGCTACACTGCAGCCTGAGGTTCTTCTGCACATCCCTCTCTGCTCTCTCAAGTGTCAGACCTGCATTGCAGTCTGAAGCCTCCCCTGTCTGTTCCTGCTCCTTCTCCCCCTACCCCCCTTTATTTTGTTTTCCATAAGTGTTTCCTTCCTGTAAATCTCATGCACATTGAATTTCACTTTGGCAACTGCTTCTCAGATGGGCAGTCAGTGAGGGGACATTTGCCATGTTTTGCCTGCTCAGTACAATCTCCCCCTTCTTATAATAACAGCAATCCCACCTAAACCCATCCACCTTATTGAGAAACTGCTCTTCTTCAATACCAAACAGGGGGTTATGCTGGGGCTGCCGGATGCATCGCTGACCTCCTCATTCTGTTGACATAGAGGTAGGTACTTGAGCCAACTCAGACTAATTACTGTGACTCATCTTCCTGGTCAAACAGTCTAATCAGTGTCCTCTCCTGGGATATGTCATATTGACTCTCAGAGAGAGTTCTCTCTCCTTCCAATTAGGACATGAGCAAAAGGTGTGAACAGAAACTTCTGGAAATCATGCCCCTTCCCACAGAGAGAAGCTGAAACAAAGATGCCGACAGTCAATGAAGAGCAGAAGCAAGAGGCTGAGGTTCCAGCACCACACTCCACATGTTCTCTGAGCTTCCTTGCTGCCCATGGATTTTCCTTTGGGACTGGAACCTACTCCAATATTCTTCCACAATATCCCCTGCCTTTCTGATAAAATTTAAGTTGTTTGAATTGGGTTTCAGTCATTTGTACCTAAAATAATTTTCCATCATGGAATTTGTTTCATAATTCAATAATGGATTCTGTAAAGCACTTCTCTAAACTGAGGTTGAGTCTACCTTGGAAGTGGAGTGAAATGGGGAATGACATCTACCTGACACAGAGCAGGCAGTCAATCAATATTGCTGGAATGAAACTGTAGAAACACAAGAAAGTGAAAGCATCCAGACATAGTTTTCAAATAGGCACGCTAGTACATCACACGTTGTAAGAGCTCTGGAAATGTTAGCCTATGAAAAAGCCTGGTTTTGCTATAACTGTGCTTCACCAGCTTCTCTGTGGCTCTCAGTGATAAGCCAGCGTACCTGAAAATGGCATCTTTTCAGAAACTGTGATCATATTTCCACTTCCGAGAGAGGAATGGAGGCGAGAAGGGTAGTGATAAAGGTGCCTAGAATCTCCAGAAGGACTGAGAGGTGGCAAAGAGGAGTCTCCAAAGGGGAGGGAAAGAGCAGGGCCACCAGCAGCTTTGTGGCCAGTGCCCTTTTTAAGAGTTTCAGTGAAAGAGGTCTCAATCCAAGCAGACCAATAATTTGGTTTCCCACCAAACCAGCATTAATTAAATATTTGTTCAATGCTTATTTATTGGGGGCGAGTTGGTGTCAGCAAGGAATTTTGTTGTGATTGGTCACTCCCATGCCAGGCCATTCCCTTTGACAACTGGAACCAATTCAGCTTTGGTCATCATTTCAAGAGGCCCACAGGGAGGCCAGAGCGTGTTGGCACATATTGGTGACACTCTTGGTGTCAGCATTTCTTTTAGGTAGAAAACAAGACAATAATCTGTGGTTAAATCAGGTCCTCTTTCTACCGAGGAGTGACAGTTGGAGAGGACCCTGCAAGAAACATGATGACATTGTCTGCTGGAAGACAGTCAAGAGGAGAGGAAGGACTGGTCTGGGAGTGCATGGTCCGTGGGGTTAGTTTATTTATACCCATGATCTCTACGTTTGCATTTCTGTCACGTATCATTCAGCCTCTCATCTCCACATTGAAATATTCACAGTGATCTGCCATTATTTCTAATTGAGGGATCAGTAGATACTGGACAAAACTTAGCTGTGAACCCACAAGGACTCTAAGTGTATTTTTTTTAATTTATGGGAGCCTGGAATTAAAATATTTGGAGGATCAACTTACTGTAGTAAATAATCACCGCAGAAGAATGAAGCAGGGCAAGATGGAAAGGAACGTGCACGGTGATAACGCCGCCTGTGCGTGACCTGGCAGAAGGCAGGCGTGGAAGGGAGCGCAGACATTTCATCATGAGGGCCAGGTGGCGTGGGAGAGGCTCGGCGGAGACAGCGGGGAGTGTTTTCTGGGTGAGAAGTGGAGACACGGATCGGCCTGTCTGAGCCGAGCACACGCATTCCGGGATCCTGTCTCGGAGCCCACAGGCTCATTACCCGAAGAGCATGTTTCTGCAGCAGATGTCAGTGAATATGACCCTGGGAAATTCGCTCAGGGAAATGATATTGTTCCCTCACAGAGACATAAGAGGGTATTCCGAGGACATTTAGTGCCTCCACTCCTCCCTGTGCTCCCGAGTCCGGCGCCCAGTGGCCACCTTTGCCTACGTTGCTTTTGACTTATCTGTAGTCCCCTTCTCTGTCCCTCCTCAGAGTTTCTAGGTCCACTTCCATCTCAGTGGACACCACTCCCTGCTCCACCCTTGAGCCTGTGATGATGCCCTCATAACCCCTCTCCGCTTACCTCTTAGGACTTGTCAATCTAACTCCTATAAGAGCCCTAACTGACCCTCTTACCTCTCTCCTTCTTCCTAAAGAAAAAATCCACAACTTTGTTCCATAAGACATGCAGTTGACTGCCACGGATTGTGCTCTGATTAATAATATTTGGGACACAGACATAATAAAAACATAGACCCTATAGGCTCTTCTCCCAAAGAGCTCACATTCTAATGGGGTTAGACAGAGGTACACAAAGCAGGGAGAAGAAGGAAGCCTTCATAGAAGAGGCCACGATGAGTGGGACAGTGACTGAGAAATGGAGGCTCAATGCATAAGAGAATGGGGTGCACCAGCCAGGTCGATGGTCCAGCACGTGCAAGAACAGTGGAGGCCTGGAATCAGAGCAAGGGAACTGGACTAATTGGCTGCAGCGTGGAAATATGAAGTATTCTAGTAGACCACTCACTCACTGCTACATCAAGAAGGTCCCTGGAGAATGGGTCTATTTATAGCTTTTCTCTTCATTTTCCCCTTAGAGCAGGAAGCTGATCTTTCTTCATTAACTGGAGTGGAGAGGGGACCCCAGCAGGTGCTTGATGAGGCCCGAGCTGTAAGTGAGTGTTCAGGCTCTGCAGAAGAATAGCAGGGATGATTTCATTTGACAAACCTGTGACAACCCTAAGCTATCTGGTTTCCTAGGATGAGGTCCCAGTCTCAGAAGGGATGGGCCACTGAGTGGTACAGAACTTTAGTAACAGGCTCACAGCTACCCTGGGTCATTTGCCCCCTGGCTAGGAGGGACTGAGCCTCCATTTCTCAGTTGACATGAGGGCTTTGGCCGTGGAACCAGAGCTAGGCTGGTGGAGACACCACCTTTTCACCAGGATGTTTAAAGCCCGTGAAAGCCCAGACCTTTGCTAAAGCATTTAAAGTCAATGAAGCCTGAGCCCTTCGGAACAAACAGACTGTGTGAACTTTGAACTTGGAAGGAAACGGCCTCATTTCTTTTCTCTGGAGAAATTTGCAGTTCTTTGAGTAAATAACCACGGGTGTCTTTGCAGACAAATTCTGTCCTTTGGTTGAAAACGGCCTCTGATTCATCAGAAAAATTCCTTACAACCTTACATCATGTTTTCCCCTCCGCTGGTGCTGTTACAGGCTGCGGCAGTGTGGGTAATAGACGCACATTGATCAAGAGATCGCTTGGCGGACGGGCCAACGAAATAGTCCTGTGTCTTCAAGGACACTCCTTCATTCCCGCAGCCTGACACCCACCCTGGTGACGGGGCCACTTCAGCACACTCTGAGGCCCACTGCCTGTCATCCATGGCCCCTATGTCCTCGGGAGTGGAGATCCCATGTTCTTTGTTGTTCACGCTGATCACAGTGGTATTTGCTTTGTCCCTGCCAAAGAGTTATGTTTCAGGCAGCCCAGTTCTCTTGGTTTTGGCAAATCCTGTTTGATATTTCTCAATTACAAACTAATGACTCATGCTGCAGCGTCTCCTGATGTAAAATTAGCACAGCAGATTGGATTTGTTAAATCAGAGAGAGCTGGGAAAGCAGAGCCAATCCTTCATAGGCAGTGACAAACTCTGTAGTCTGTGGTGCCACTGGTAAACAAGACAAGGGTACCCAGAGAAAAGACCTATTGACCCATTAGGAATTTTGACAGGTCAGCCTGAGTTGGGTAGGTAATTATACCTGATGAGATTCTGTGGAACAGTTGTATGTTTGTCAGGGAAATTTAAATTATGCAACAGTAACAAATTAATTCCCCAAATCTCAGGTCTTACACACAGCAAGGGTGCATTTCTCTGGATGCCACTGTGTGTTGAGTAGAAATTAGAGGGGGATTCTAACATGCTCAGGGACCCAAGTTGACAGAGGCTTCCTCTTCTGGTCTTTGAGGCAGTGGAGTAGAGAGACCAGAGAATTTCAGGTGGCTGTTCACTGCTTCAGCTAAGAAACGACACTTGCTACTTCTGTTCACAATTCTTTGGCCAGAACTAGTCATATGGCCATCACCAATTGCAAGGAGGTGAGATGTACCATGTCCTGTGCACTTGCAGAAACAAAAGAATCAAACACTGGTGAATACTAGTGTTATTGACAACATTTGCCCTTCTAGTCATCAAGCATTTGTCTCACTCTTCCCCCCCCCCTCCCCCCCCCAGAAAACATGCCCCTGTGCTCAGTAGAAAGCCCTAAGTCTCCTCATTCAGTCCATGGAGGTCAACATCCTAAACAGCTGAGACATGTACAGTTGTGCATACGAGTCTGGGCATGTTTTTCTCTTTCTCTTGATCTCTTGATCCAAAAGGGTAAGGTGCAATGGCAGAATAGGGGCAGGTGTGGAAGGAGGAAGACAGAGACCTCTCAGTGGTCACTGAACAGATGATTCTTAAATCCAGAAGGGCTACATCAGAGGTCTCCCACTCTGAGGAAAGGTTGTGTCCATGGTTAGGCCCTGTTCTCTGTGGGGAGTCCCCTTGTCCTTTCTTCTATTTGGCCTCAGAAGCTGCCCTCTGGGAGCATCTTCCTTTTCCATTCTTAGCCTCCTTGGGCACTTCTGACATGGGCAGTGGCAGATATACCTCTTCAGGAACTGAGTGGCGTTCTTAACCTTCTTTCATTTTTTCTTACATTCAGACCAGCCAATTTTCCCCTGCACTCATCTTTTTTCTTACGGTACTTTGTCAAATGCTGCTGATAGCAGCTAACACACACTCTTAACACCCCCATTTTGTACTCCTTCTCCTAGAATCTCCTCCTAATTTCATTAAATTCATGATTTGCCTCCCAAATCACTACTGGCAATAATTTTACCAAATGTTTTTGCACTGCCTACTATAAATCACCCTGGTAACCACCAGACCTTTAAGCAAGTCTCTGTGAGCAGGTATACATTTGCTGATCCTTCTTCTTGGTAGCAACTTCATATTAACCACGTTGAATTAGGTTATGTAAGAGTAACAAATTAGCCCTGTGTTCTTAGTAGCTTGATTATGTCTAAAGTTAGTTTTTCTGCTCATGGTAAGTGTCCACTCTTGATTGGTGTGTCACTCTGCTCCATGTAATCATTCACGGACCCAGGCTGAAAGCCTCATTAGCTGAAATGTTACAGGTCTCTTTGGTAGGGGAGAAGAGAGTGTGTAGAATCATATAAGCACTTTTCACCACATTGGCCCAAAGTAAACGCATGTCACTTTTTCTCATTTGTCTAGAACTGATAACAGTACCATGCCCCTCTGTAAAGGGATTGCAAAATGTAGAGTGCCTATGTCCCTGAAGGAAATTAGGACCTGGTAATAGTGAAAATAAACTAGTTAGCAGCTATTTTTAACCTCTTACTAGCCCTCTTTTGTTGGCATGTGAACTATTGCAGTTAACTAGCAATTGATCCCCATCTACTCCGTCTCTCTTGCACATACTGTATAATCTGGGGCACACTGGGTGCAGTTCCTGGATTTAGATGGGGATGAGGAAGCACAGAGCTAACATCTGTGGGGCACCTGGTAAGCTCCAGAAACTGAGTAATGTTTACCTACATTAAAGTTGTTAAGTAACTCACTCAAAGTCACAGAACCAGAATATGAAATCTGTTCTGCCTGATCCCAGAGCTCTTGCTCTCTGTATTTCCTTTCATCCCTTTCAATTTCTACATTGAACTCTGTAGGGTTTGGCACAGGAAAGAGGGTGCTTTAAAGAGTGCTTCTGGAACTTCAATGTGCATATAAATCACTTGGGTGTGTTGTTAAAATGCAGGATCTCATTTCTGGGAATAGACTGAGGTTCTCTATTTGGATACTGCTGCTATGTGGACTGTTCTTTGTGTAGCAAAGTTCTAGAGAAGTTTTGTAAAAATCAAGGGCAATCTTGTGGAAGACCTTCATAGACATGAACAGTTAGAAAAGCTATGTCTTTTCTAACCATCTGGAAGCACATTGTTCTAAATCACACATCAAACAAGTAATAAAATGTTTCTAAATATATTCCCAAGAACCACTGGCAAGAGATTAAATACATATTTATCCTCGATGTTAAGTAGACCTGCATTGAAAATGACCGTATTGAGGCACATTCATGAGTCTGCCTCCTGGGATTTATTTGACAAGAACTTGCTCATCTACCTTGAAGCAAACAAAATAAGGGCATTTAACAGAAATGTGCTGAGCTTTTGATAGTTGGTCAGGCCAAAATATTAATATGTCTCATTGCAAGATACTTCTTCATATCACCTTCATCTAAGACTAGAGCATATGAGAAAGAGATGCAGTTAACTGAAAATACCCTTGTTAGAGGGTATTGATCATAGATTTAAGAATAAGAAAGCAATGCTTACCCAGGTGAAGAGGACATTTTAGCCTAGGAAGCAGAGCTATGAAACCCATCCAATCATTCAGCCTTCAAGAATTCTCAGGTATAGTGCCACCTCATCAAGAAGGTAACACTACTGCATGTCACACAAAGAAAGGAACAACTCTTATATAAGTGCCACCTTTAATGTGTGAGCACAAGGACATATATCAGAAGAAAAATGAAAATATTTGCTCCAGAAAAACCTGAAAATCAATCAATCCATTGAGGTAGTTTATTCAATATTCTCCTTGAAGATACAAGAATATATAGAGAAAATTACTTGAATTAAAAAAGATTCCTTGTGGAGAAAATGTCATTCACAATCAATCAAAGTGAACTCAAAATGTTGTCAAAACAATCCGGTTTCAATCTCATGACACTGAAGTCCGGATGTTTCCCAGACGTTCTAGGAAAGATTACTTAGGGGTCCACATTGTGTGCTAGAGTCCTTAACCAGTCTGAGACTATAACATCGACATTAATTTTGGCTCTGCTAAATCAGCAATCACCTTCCAAGTATGTGCTTAAAATATCTCTGACCAAGACCAGTATATCTCCTTTAATATTTCAGTGAAAACACAGACACACTGCTGAAAACTGCATTGGGAATTGGATCACATCATACAGAACCTTCTTGTTATTGCAAGGGGATGGTCTCTTGGGAAAGGCTGGCTCACACTGCTAGGAATAAGTGCCCAAGGCATTCTTCCCATGAGAACAATTCCTGTAGGCAATATTCAAAGCATGTCTTAAAATATTCCCTAAAGAACTGACTGCTTTCAAGAAAGAACTATGGCTGTATTACTTGGAACCTGCCATTGTCCTAAATGGCTTGAAAGTTAGAGATGAATTTTTTTACTGAAAAGAAAAATCTGAAGAAGGACATAGCATCATCAGTCATGGAGCTGTGAACCGAGTACCTACCTCTGAAAGCTGGAACTGATAGGGCCACTTGAAAGATCAAGGGCAGTGAGCGCCCTTATTTACCCAATTTTGCTTTTGTTTTGCTTTATGTGTATTTGTTTTGTTGTAAGGCAGGTGCTTACTTAAAATGATGTATTTCAAACTCATCAAATTGGCTAAATAATCATCATTCGAGCTTTATATTTAATTAAAGGCAATTGGAGTATTTGAGGGGGCAGATTTTACAAAACAAGAAATCTACTTCATTCGAATCTTGTTGGTTGACTTTACTACTTTTTTACTCTGGAACTGTACAATGTAGAAACCCAATATTTCGTGTGTATTCTAGATATTGTATTATATTTCATTCCTTGTCAGTCATTCGTTTATCTGAAAGCAGTCTATTCACAAGTGCTTCGGCACATGAAGTAAAGGAAAGCTGAAACACATTTCTGACCTTTGAGGACCTTCTAGTCTAATGATATCACAACCCAAGGTGTTCTATCCTGAAATCAAACTCATGGAATTCCAACATCTTGACCCATCAAGTATCCTAATCATAAAGGGGACAAAAACCAGATGACCCAGGGTCACCAGATTTGGTTATGCCATCAGTGCTCTAGGATCTCCGCACCCTGAGAAAGGAAAGTAATATTGATGTTGCTATGGAAAAAGGAAAGAGAGCTACAAGCCCTTCCTTGAGTGACTCAGTTTCTGTCCAGAATGGATGAGATATTTCTTGGCCCACAAGAAAAAGCGTTCCATAGAGTTAAATACAAAAGAACTGGAACTTCTCCCAGAAAGCCTCGCCATGATTCATGCCAGAAATTCTGTTTGTATGTTTCTGTGAAGACAGCACCCTCTCTAACCATCGGCCTCACCGCACATGGGCAATGGACATTGCACAGAACGATATCCTTTGTACAAAAGAATTAAGTGCAAGTTAATGAAGAGACTGCAGTTGTTATTTCAAAAGTCAACCATCATTTACTCCAAATGCACATGTTTATTGAGAACTTTCTAGAAACCAGACACTGATCCAGGCACTTTGCCTTCAGGTGCATCCTGTCTAGTTGGCTCCAAAACACCATCTCTATTGTATTTTATAATTCATGCGTGCTTCAGAAAAAGCAACTCAGATATTTCACACAGCTCAAGAAATGGAGAAAGAAAAAGGCAAAGTAAAAATAATGTAAGTTACTATGTTTTAACTGTGTATTCTCTAGAAAGCTACGTCCTTGCCCATAGACCCCTACGACAATACATTCTCTCCTCATGAATGTAAATTTCATAATTACTCAGGAGAGATTTCATTCAGGGTAGACACTCTGCTACAGTTTTCAAACAATAAACAAAGAAGACTCATTTGTATTAAAACTGAAATTACTCAAGTTTTTCTCTTTTTCCTTCAGATTCATAGGTCTTTGATAAGAAAAATCAAACAATTTAGTATACATGATCTATCAGTAGTTTATTGTTGAAAGGATCAAAATTTCAAATCAGAAGACTTTTACTGAAGATCTGGCACAGTTATTTCTTTAATTTAGGAAAAGTAGTTAACACTTCAAGTCTTATTGAAAAATTATCTAAAATAGGATTAATTAGTTTTACCTCACAGACAAAGAGCTTTGAAGAATAGTGAAAAGAAGAAGCTTTGGGACATGGGGTCAAAGAGACTTGGGTTTGAATCAGTTTTTCACATCCTGGTCCTGTGAGTTTAGACATGATTTTTTTCTTTTTCTTTTAAACTACTTTATTGTGAAATATGACAAAATCAGAAACGTGCTTAAAATACATTTAATGAATACTGAACAATTGTAAAGAGAACATCAATATTAACATCTGGTTAGGAAATGAAACATTGCCAGTGGCCTAAGAATTCTCTATGTGGTTCTCAGATTCCAATTCTCTCCACTGCGGTGACTTTACGGGAATCTCTTCCCTGCCTTTCTTTGTAGTTCTCACACCTCAGTACACAACCCTCAGCAATGGTTTGTTGTTGTTGTTTTGTGTTTTACCTGTTTTGAGTTTTATATAAATGAAATTTTCCCACATGCGTTCCTTGTATCTGGATTCCTGTGTTCACCATCAAATTTCTAAGATGCTTCCATGTTGGTTAAGTTCTAATTCTTTCCTTTTTGTCACTGTTTGCTATTCCGGCACATGCGCAGAGCACAAGGTACTTCTCTCCTCCGCTCTTGATGTGATTTTGGGTTGACTCCGTTCAGGACCTTCCTGTACATGCTTCCTGGCTCACGTGTGCATATTTCTATAGTGCAACCGCCGGGTCATGATGTCTGCTACCTTCAAATTTATAAGACGAGAGTAAACTGTTTTCCAAGGTGACTGTCCAAGTTCCACTCCCCAAAGCGGCTCTAAGTGTTTGCCTTGCTCCGGAGCCTCACCAGTGCTTGGAATTGTCAGATATGCTAATCTAGTGAGTACACAGGGGGAGATCATTATGGTTTTAATGTACACTTACCTGTGTACATTACTATAAGGATGAACATCTTTACGTATATTTTTTGGCAATCTGCATTTCCTTTTTGGTATGAAGTCCCTATTCTCCAGTCAGAATATGTGTGTTTTTCTTAATGATTTGGAATAGTTTATTGTTGTTCTAATGTATTGTGTTTATAAACCTTTGATGGTTAGAGGTGTTGAAATTAGTCTTTCTCCTCTGTGCTGTATCTTTTTACTTTTTTATGGTGTCTTCTGATGAACAGAATGTTTAATAGTAAAGTACTCTAATTTATTAATCTTGATCATGGTTAATGCTCCTTGTGTCTTTTCAAAATAATGTCTGGCTACACCAACTTTAGGAAGATAGTCTTTCATCTCTCTCCAAGTTTCAAAATTAGATTCACATTTCTTCCACCTATAGTTGATATTTTGTGTATGGTGTGACTGATGGGTCTAATTTCAAATTTTCTTTATATGTATGCCTAATTGTCCTCACATAATCTATTGAAAAGTCCTCACAGCTTTGCAGTGCCAGATTTGTCACGAGTCAATTTGTATCTGTACATGAATCTTTTTCTGGGCTCTCTATTCCAGTCCATTAGCCAATGTTTCTACTTTTTGCCAATACCATAATGTCTTCTGTCACTGTAATTATAAAAATTCCTACTCTGTAGTGGAGCAAGGTATCCCATCTTCCACTTGAATAGTTTCTTGAGTGTTCTTGACCATTTGCATGTCCAAGTAAATTTTACAATTAACTTTCTAAGTACCCCCACAGAAAAAGAGTAGAGAAATTGATTGTGATGGCACTAAATCTATAATAAGAGTAGAGAAATTGATTGTGATGGCACTAAATCTATAATTTAACAATTTTATAGTATTTAAAGTCCATGATTGTAGCTACCCACCCATTTATTTACATTTTTCAGTAATTTATCTCAGCAGTTTTCTAATTTTCTCCTTGAAGTCCTTGAACTTATTTTCGTAATTTTATTATAGATGCTTGAATGTGTCAAATCACTACAAATGTACAAATGGTGTTTCTTTTTAAGATTTATTTTCTGTTTGTTGCTAGTCTACCATTATAATTGGGTTTTGCATGAATATTCAACAGTATCACTAAGGTATTTTATTAATTCTAATAGATTTTCTGAAGAAGCTTTTGGACTTCTATACACAATCAAACCTGTCTGAAAATAATGACAACTCTTTCTTCCTTTCTAATTCCATCTTCTTTATTTCTTAGTCTTATACTACTGACTCAAGAAAGAATAAAAAACAAATTTGTCCAAGAAACATTAAAGCAACTGAGTCAGTAATCAAAAATCTTACCACAAAGGAAACTCTGCATATCTGTTCCAGTGATAGATGTATTCCAGTGTGTCTGTCGTTGGAATAAAGAGCAGGGCTTTCCCCAAAGTTTCCCACTGGCTCTTTCCCTCTTCACCACTCCTTGAGTATGGACAATTCTATCTGGGACATTCACTACAAAAATTGCACTATTACATACTCCTTGGGCTCTCTGAATTTTATATTCCCTCTTGGGCCCTGTATAATCCTCCTTTTACCTCTTAAACTGAGACTAGGGGATTATTTAGTTTTGCATTAGCAGTCCATTTTATCAGTAATCGTCATACAATGGAAGGAAGCTAAGTTCAAGAACAGATTGGCTAACAGGGAGATGAAGATGGTCAATCACCACACCAGGGAACCGAGAGTGCCTTCAACTCCAAGCAGGAGAATCACATCCATCAACCATGTGGGATCTAAGCCCCGTCTCGATTTAGAGGGGGAGTGGACATCACCATCCCAGGGTCCACAGGATGGAGGAATAAAATATGGATTAGAGTGAACTTACTGGTATTCTATAATAGAACTATTGTGGCTAGTAATGGAAGAAACTGTAGCATTGATCTGGAGAAAGTGGCCACGGTAGTTGCTGAGGGCAGGGAGAGGGAAGAAGAGATGTGATGTGGGGGCATTTTTGGGACTTGGAGTTGTCCTAAATGATATTGCAGGGACAGATGCTGGACATTATATATCCTGCCATAACCCACTGAATGTACTGGGGGAGAGGGTAAACTACAATGTAAACTATAGTCCATGTGGTGCAGCAGTGCTACAAAATGTATTCACCAAATGCAATGAATGTGCCTGCCACACTGATGAAAGAGGTTGTGGATGTGGGAGGAGTATGGGGGACGGGGGGAGTATGTGGGACCTGCTTATATTTTTTAATGTAATATTTTTTGTAATCTATGTCTCTTTTTAAAAAAGACAATTTAAAAAATTAAAATTAAAAAATAATATTTAATGCACATGTAAAGAAGTTCTCTTGATTTTGCTCTCCTGGATTACATGGGAAGTATGAAAAATGCTTTTTTTAATCAACTAACCATCTGACACTGTGAAATTAATTCTCAGGATTTAATTCCCTATCCTGCCTGTGCCCAGGCAAAATATATTAACAACAACAACAACAACAAAAAGAACAGATCCAGTAGGAAAAGTGTCTTTATAAACTTTTACTGTTTAGTGTTTCTTATTTAGTTTAATTCTGCACTTGATCTCTACCAAGCAGCCTGTGGAATGTGACTGGTCCCCTTCTGGTGTCTCCATTCCCTGCGTTAGGTGATATCTCACCTCACTGTGGAAGATGTCCCTTTAATGCCAGAGAGTGTCTCCACAATTTCAGAATAAACTTAATTGGCCATGCTGGTGAGATACTTGATTGGAAGAAATCTCTACTGTCTACGAATGTTTTAAATAAGCATTTTTCTTGTTGCATCTGCCTGTGCAGATTAATGAACTATGTCGTCAAACAGGAGCAGGAAAACAGAGCAGCCATTTTAAGTTCGTCACTGTGGGCTCAAGGACTGCTTGGTCAGTTCTGCAATAAAGGATCGATAACAAAGGCAGTGCTTGTCTCACAAGCTGCTAGAATCTCTTGCCCTCTAAATTAGAAGATAATAGGGAACAGCTATGGCTCAAGCAGTTGAGCGCCTGCTTCCTATATAGGAGGTCCCACAGAGGAGGTTCCCCGAGCTTCCTGAAAAACAAAACAAACAACAAGCAAAACAAACAAATAAACCAACTCAAGGAAGCCAAGCGCTGGCTCCCACTTGCAAGGTCTACATTCAATATCTGGTCCTCGGTACCTAAAAAAAAAAAAAGATACTAGGGGAATTTGCTGGAATGTCCTTCCGTTGCTTCTAACAACTGGGCATGGAGCAGCTGTGTTATTCTCTGGGCATCCCTGGAAAGGATTACTCTTCATGAATGGTACCCTCGGGAGCTGTGCATTGCAAAATGTGCATGGCTCTATATGGTCCCTTTTCCTTCCTTCCTTTGCAATCTGCACTGTATTTGGCCCACATTTTTCCAAGCCCTCATGTGTTCTCTAGCGTAAACGTCTATAATTTTCTTTGGATGTTTGGTTAAATGTTGGCAAAGAGGGTCTGAATGGTTCCATGAAACTCCCAGCCCTCTCTCATCTTGGAACGTTTAACTTCCCACTGCTGTGATGCCACCATCCTCCCAGTCTCTCTGGCGTGCTGCTCCTCCCTTGTACTTTGAGGTGGACATCTCTTACTGCTGGTCCAGAAAGTTCCTCCCTTGTTAGATAAGAGCACTCTGCTTTTCCGTGGGGGAACCATGGCTGCCCTGCTCTGTGGTTCTGGTGGGACCTCCATGATGCCCGACCTGTGCCACCCTTCACCAAGGGTGTGCAAGGCACCTGGGGTGCCAGTCAGAGCACCGCCCCCCCCACCACTGGTCATGGTGATTGGTTCAAGGGTATACTCTTGACTCCAATTGACAAATCAGGATTTGCCCTGAGAGTTGATTCATTGTCACTGGAAGAGAAATGGACTCTTTTATTCAGGAATAATGAACAATAAATATTATGAAAGCCTGACACTGGTGGGGCTGTCTTCCTCAGCCACATGAAGGAAACACTTTGCTGGACAAATTAAGTATAAATGAATATAAAGCAATCGATCAAGCAGTCAATCACAGCCCAAGGTAGAGGAATAGGAACAGATATCAACAGATTTATTTAGAATTCTTGATTCAGCTCGGCCATCAGTGCAATACCTAGATTTCCCAGCTGTGTGGCACGTTGGATTTCTGTCATTTTCTATCAAGAGAGTCATGACAATAAGTCTTCCTGTACTTCCCAGTAGCATAGCTGATGTTCAGTTGCAAGATTTAAATTAGGCTCTGCTTAAGTATTCAGGGATCACAGGAAAATAAACAGAAAAGCATACAACTAGATTGCCTGGCTTGTGTATTCAATCCCCCCCTTCTCCTTGGTGAAGATCCCTATGTCAGAGAGTCTCCCAAAAGTGAAGTTTGAGCTGCCTCTCTGGCTTCACCTCCTGCCTCAACCCTCCTGCACTCCATGCACCTGTGGCCTCCTTGCACCGACTCAACCTTCAGTGTGAACTTGCAAGCTTCTGGCTCATGCTGGCCCCCAGCCTGGAAATCTCTTCCTTCACTCCACCCCTTTCCTACCTCTAAAATTCTGCTCAACCTACAAATATCACTTAAAAATGTCCAATGACTGTCCCTAAGCCTGAAGCTTGCCTCTTCCTCTGCATTCCTGCAGGCTCTGGTTTGCACTTCACCTTGCCCCTTCTCTGCTTCACTACTGTCCATTTTGTCTGCTCCACTGGTCAGTAAGCCCTCTGGGAGCACAGACCGTTTGTGATGATCTTTGTGTGCAAATATGTAGCTTAGATCTGTACTTTTCAGGCGCATGTCTGAATTGCTGCCTTTTGCAAAGTAATCAAGCCAAATCCCGAGGCTTCTGTCTGCGGGCCTCTGATTTTAGTAGAAATGCAAAATTATTTATAGTTTAGTGTGCTGAGAAGCTGTGATGCACAGCGAATGGACACAGAGAGCAGACAACGGGGTGGGAAGGGGAGAGAAATAAATAAAAATAAATCTTAAAAAAAAAAGAGAAAAAGAAGTTGTGATGCCCTCCTTTCCAAAGCTAGTTGTTTCCCAAATGGCTTTGAATGCAGGGAAGGCTGTCTCCTGAGAAGGCCCACGTGGGGCGCTTTGGGCCCCCTCTCACTACCATAACTTCCACTAGATGGGGATGTGGCATGGAAGATTTTGCCTCATTTCTGCACAGTTCTGCTGAGATCTCACCCCAAAGAGCATGGATAGCCACACGCAGCACTCCACACACCACATTATCGCATCATACCATGCCCTCGTGGACGCATCGCATGCCAAACGCATGCCATCTGCACCCAGATACCCGCACACTGCACACACTGTCCAAACACACACTGGAAGTGAAAAACGGCATGATATGTTCAAGACTTCCTCAGAACATTGTCAAGAAGGATGTGGGCTGCTACAGTCAATGAGTTAGTTAACCAGAATATTGACGTAGAATCAAACCAGCCAAGATCAGCACTTTCAGCCTTAATTCTGCTGGTTCATTCCAAATGCCTGCCCTCCAAGCTATCTCATTCCTTTCTGTGCTTGGAAATACCTTTGATTTCCTCCTCTTTTGCCCATTTATCCATATTGTTTACTGAAATGCCTTTCTCATTTCTCAACTCCTACCAAACATCCAATGTTCAGAGCCCTGCCCAAAGCATTCTGCCTAAATTTAGAACTTTCTGAGGATCCCAGACTACAGAACTGAATTTGCATAGCATGCTTGAAAGGATAGGTGATATTTTCATGTTACAGCAATTTGATCATAAGGTCTTGAGGTTAGGATCTGTGCCTTTTATGCATACACTCGGTGCTTACTACAGCTCTGCCCACGTACCAGTTGCTCAGGACAACTGGAAGGACAGGCTATCCTTGGGAGAAAGCGGGACTGCCGCCCCTTCTGTCATGGTGTGATACGCTGGCCCTTAGCCACTGACCTCCCTTCTGCAGACACCCTCTCGGAGAAGAGGTTATTAAAACCATAAACCCAAGATCATAAATAACTTATTGGAGTCCCAATAAATCTGTATTTCATATGAAGCATGTTATTTTTGAGACCTGGCCCAATTCCTCTGGAAATCACGTAGTAAGAGCAAGGGAGGTATCTTCCACCAAATCATATTATGATTTCACATAAGGCCCTTTTCAGTTCTCACTCAAAATATAGTACATCAGCCAATCAGATACCACAGACTAGGTGGCTTCAGGCCCCACAACAGAAAGCTCATTTTCTTGCCCTCTCTTGGGGCCTGAATTTCCACTGCCCAGAAGCCATTTGTCTTGAAGATTTCAATTTTAACATCAGTGTAAGAGGGAAAAAAAAAGCTATTTTAGCCCTGAATAAGATTGAGATAAATCAGGCTCTTGCCTCCTTGGGCCTTTCCTGGCCTTCGCTGGTGACTCTGTGATGGGGGAGTGCAGCTGTCAAAAGGTACCAGTTTTCCCAAGAGTGAGGAGCATAGGCACATGTCACATTGTCTAGGATGCCAGCATGCTTGTGTCCAAAGTTCACACAATTAAATCTGGGAGAGGGCACGGGCTTTCAGAATGGACCAATGGGCATCCAGGTTGTCATTAGTCAACTTGACTCTGGAAGGCATTCTGAGACCCCGATTCTAAACGCTGGAGTGCGTTTTATACAGTTGGTCTTTGGAAAGTGCCTGTTCAAAGATGTCAACTCCACCGACAGGAAAAAAAATCTAAATATTTCTCATTTAATTTATTTTGAAGTATCACAGACCATGTATTCCTTCACTGATTGAGTGAACAAGCTGAGCAGGTAGATGTGCAAGGGGCTGGAGATGTATTGCTACCAGGGCTTCACTTGGGTGTGCAGGGCGCTGGGCAGATCATTTTTGTGGGAGCCCTTTCCAGGCAAACAGTCTGAGCTGTTCAAAATTGACACATCAGCAGCATCCGGTAATGCAATCTTGTACCATCCCCTGAAGGCTATTCTCTCCCTAGACTGCCTCCCCGAACCCTCAAACCAGGTCCACTCCGTGTGCCCAGGACAAGTCCATTCCCCCATTGGGATGGAATTCTTACCCCAGCTGGTTTTGGGGGGATTTAGAAAATTTCCAGGAAGCCATTCCCAATTATGAGGCTGCCTGAGAGACAGGGCCTGGGGTCGGGTCTCCTTGCCTGGGTCTGAGGTTCGTACTTGGCACTGATGAAGAGGTCACAGCCCCTGCCCTCCAGGAGCTCTCCTCGTGTATGTCAAGGCCATGACACACACATAGGGTGAGGCAGAAAAGCAAAAGCAAAAGTGGTCAGTATTTCATCATCAAGCTAAAAAAATATGTGGGAACATGTTTAGGTAATTATGAAGTTAGGCCTTATGGTGCCTGGGGCTATCATTTAAGAATGATTTGGGGATTCTTTTGTTTGATTCATCATCCTAATCTAGTATCTGTAGGAACTTCAGCACTGAATAAACAACTAGGAATGAATCACACTGGAAATAAAACAGCATTTGGATGTAGAGAAGCCTGCACCGGCCTCCTAGTTCTAGCTACCTCTTACTAGCTCTGTGTTGCTGGAGAAAGTAGCTCCTCTAAGCCTTGGTGTCCCCATCTATAAATTAGGGGTCATGATATCTACTTCACTGAGTTGATCTGAGGTCTAAATGCAATTATATACACAAATCCCATTGAGATTGCCTGACATATAATTGCTACTAATTAAACCGCAGTTATAATCTATAAATTTATGCTCTTGGCATATCAGACTTTTTTTTTTCATAGAATAAGAGAAATTGCAGAAAAGGTATATGCAAAAGAAAATCCTTTAAAAAGATTACCAGCTCAGTGTGGGATAGAAAGAGCCTTTTTTAAGATCTTACTACTTGAGTACATGACCCTAAAAATGTGAGGTTCCTGGCCCAGAGGTGAAGGTCAGACTACACCAAACAGAAGGAGTGGGTTCTAGGTTGAGGTACGCATTCCCTAAAAGGAATTTCTGCTGGCAATCCCACCCACCTGCCTTGGCCTCCAGCGTCCTCGGTTTCTAAGTACAGGTTCAGACCGGGTGTCTGAATGGTCAGAGGGACGAAGGGCCATCACATTCCTCTTTGCAGACGTCAGCAAAGCTTCCTCAGTACTGCCTCTGTGGAGAAGGTCATGCTCCCCCTGGAGCAGCGCTCGAGGTCTCAGTTCCCTCAGACTATCACAGTGACCAACTTGGGGCTCTCCCTCAGCTTCCACGTGTAGCTCAGGCTGAGCTTGCGTGTGGGCTGGGGAATGAGCGGTGAGAGCTATGGAGGGGCGGCAGCGCCCTGGGGGGGCTAAAGTAGAGACACCTGCGCGTAGGTGGGGGTCACTCAACAGACCAAGACCATTTAAAAATAATTAGTTTAAATTTAACAAACACTCACCCCTTCTTTCCTCCCCCACACCTCTTCCCCAGGTGACCTCTAATTGCATTCTATCTCTGTGCATTTGTTGTTTCTAGTTATCTCTTACAAGTGACATCATACACTATTTGTCCTTACGTGCCTTGTTTCTTTTGCTGAGTAGAATGTTTTCAGGGTTCCTCATGTGGCAGCCTGTCTCAGAACTTCCTTTTTTTCCTTATTCCATCATGAGTTGTACCCTACTTTGTTTGTCCATTTGTGTGTTGATGGACACTTGGGCTCTTCCCAGCTGGTGGCTATGTGCATAGTGCTGCTATCAACCTGGTGTTGAGTATCTGTTCCCCACCCTGTTTTTGCTCTCTTTGGGTATATACATGGAAGGGGGATTGCAGGGTCATACGGCTAGTCTATACTTAACTTTTGGAGGAACCCCTTATTGCTTTACACAGGGCTGCGCCACTCGGAAGTCCCATCATAAATGCACTGGCATTCCAATTTCTCTGCAATCCTCCCCAACACTTATTTTCCGTTGTTTTTTTTTTTTTTTAATAATAACCATCCTTGTGGCAGTGAAGTAGTAATTCACTGTGGTTTTAATTTGCATTTCCCTAATGACTAATGAAGTTGAGCTTCTTCTCATATGCTTACTGGGCATTTGTATATCCTCCTTGGAGAAATGACTATTCAAGTCCTTCGCCCATTTTTTTCAACCAACTTTTTGTTGCTGCATTGTAAAAGTTACTTATATATTCTGGATATTAAATCCTTATCCAATATATGGTTTGAAACTTTCTTCCACTCTGTAGGTTGTCTTTTCACTTTCCCTTTTTAATCCTAATGAAATCAAATTCTCTTGTCAAGCATGCTTTTGGTGTCATGTCTGAGAACCCATTGCCTAATCCCATGTCATGAAATTGACCTCTATGTTATCGTCAAAGAGTTTTACAATTTTAACTCTTATATTTAGATCCTTGATCTATTTTGAGTCAATTCTTTATATGGTGTGAGATAGGGTCTATCTTCATGTTTATGCATGGATATACAGTTTACCCAACAACATTTGTTGAAAAGACTATTCTTTCCCCAATGCATGTATGTAGACACCTTTGTCAAAAATCAATTGACCATAGATGTGTGGCTCTATTTCTATATGTTGTGTTCCACTGATTTATTTGTCTGTCTTTGTGCCAGTACCACACTGTTTTGCTTACTGTCACTTTGTAGTACAATTTGAAATTCTAATGTGTGATTCCTCTAACCTTGTTCTTTTTTAAGATTGTTTTGGCTTTGCAGGGTCCCTTGCAGTTCCATCAAATGTGAGGAGCAAGTGTTTCCATTTCTGGGGGAAAAAAAAGGCTGCAGGAATTTTTATAGGGATCATATCGTATTTGTATATCACTTTGGGTAATATTGACATAGTAACAATGTTAACTCTTCCAGTATAAGAGCATGGGAAGTCTTGCCATTTATTTGGGTGATCTATAATTTCTTTGAGCAATGTTTTAAGGTTTTCAGTGTAGATGTCTTTTGGATTCTTGGTTAAACTTATTCCTAGATATTTTATTCTTTTAGATGCTATTGTAAATGGACTTGTCTTCTTGATTTTCTCTTCTGATTGCTCATTGCTAGTATATAGGAACACAATTGATTTTTGTATGCTGATCTTGTACCCTGCCACTTTGCTCAATTCATTTATTATCTTTAACAGTTTTCCTGTGGATTCTTTCAGAATCTCTATATCTATGATCACACCATCTGCAAAAAAAAAGATAGTTTTACTTCTTACTCTCCAATTTGGATGTATTTTTATTACCTTTTCTTGTCTGATTACTTTAGAAATGAAATTCTAGCACCATATTGAA
Source organism: Dasypus novemcinctus (assembly GCF_030445035.2). NCBI lineage: Eukaryota > Metazoa > Chordata > Mammalia > Cingulata > Dasypodidae > Dasypus > Dasypus novemcinctus. The sequence goes on from NC_080697.1 coordinate 8,583,457, forward strand.
TAGCATTGGTAAATGAGGGCCCCTTTCCTTTCTTCCTGATCTTTTGGAAAAAGCTTAAAGTCTTTCACCATTGAGTATCATGCTAGCTATGGGTTTTCATAAATGGACCAGTACTTCTGAATAAAGAAAAAAAATAGTTAAGTTAAATATTGACCAACTTGTGGCTGAGCAGAAATTTCATTTACAAAGCCCTCCTGTCCTAGAGTCTTGAGGCTCAATAAGCATCACCTCTTTCCTTATAGAGGAAAGAGCAGAGGCATCAGACTGAACATGAACCCAAACCATACTCCTGTCTAGGCCAATGGCAACGTGACAGAGGTACGCAGCTCGTGGGCGCCGCCCCATAGCAGGGAAACCAGGAGGAAACCATCTTTTCAGCACGTCTTGATTTTGCAGTTGGAAGCCTAAGAGCAAAGCACTAGGAAATTAAGAGAAATATTCTGCACACTTGTATAGAAGGGCCACTGTTTTGGAATAGAAACATCCCGTTATAATAAGTCTGCACAGAGAAACAGATGGATGGAGATAAGTATCAGGCTCTCGCCTTCAATTCCGCCAGCCAAGAGAGGGAAATCTGAGATGTTGCTTATGGAGACTTCCTCAAATCCAGGCCTGCACCAAGGTTTTGGGGTCAAATTACTACTTCCCTTTTCCGCAGAAGCCCTCCATTTCCTAGGATGCAGGTATTTTGGAAGAAAAAAAACTCTTTAAAGGACAAGAAAGGTGGGTATTGTTTTTAGTGGCTGACTCAGTCAGACTCGTTTGTATTTAATATTCATAGAAACCCGTGAGGTTGTATAGTCCCGTCTCTGTTTTTACAAGAAACAGGTGCAGCCTGACGTGCCGACCGCATACCCCACGGCTTTACAAGGACTTGGTGTGGAGTCCAGGGAATGCCTGGGTCAGTGCTTCCACCATAAAAGGTTTCATGGTAAGAGCTGACTCTTCCCAAGTAGAAGGACACGGTGGCAGGAGCGGAGAAAGGCCGTGAATCTGTAGATCACGCCTCACGTTGAACCCAATAACCAAAGCCCTTGGCCACAACCAAGCCAGGGCGTCAGTGCAGCTGATGGGCAAAGCTCCAGGGTCCGTAGGCACCCTACCCGTCCCCTGGGCAGCAGACGCGGTGTCCTAAGGGTCAGGCCAGATTGTAGCCTGCTGCCAGCTGGGAGGGATGGCTGGCCAGCCTTGGAAGCCCTTCTGGTGCCTTCTGGTTCCGTGTACTCATGGCCTCTATGTAGAATTCAACAGGCGAGCATGTGTGAGTGTGAGTGTGTGTGTGTGTGTGTGTTGCGGGCAAGGGGAGGTCCAAGCTACAGCTAATTTCTTTTGTACAATGTGAAGCTCTGTAATCAGGCTGGGGCATTGAGGGTGCACTGAATGTAAGGGGAATAAATGAAGGTAAACAAGCATGAAAGGAGACATTATTCCCAGGGCTTCCGAGGAGCACCAGATCCGCTCATTCTGCTCGTTGTGCTTACTTGATGGCGTGAAGAGGTGATGGCTGCAGCTCTAGCCATCTCGGGTGCTGGCCAGAGCCAGCATGGTGGCGTGAGCTGTGGGCTGGAAACAGGCCTGTACATGGCGCTGGCAGTCCAGCCTGCATCCCCCCAGCCTCCCACACGCCATCCATCCTCCAGCTGGGTTCCCTGAGGCCCCCCCAGTGCTTATCGAGCAAATGAATGAATGAGTGAAAAATCAAATGAGTTAGCGAAAATCTGGGAAGAGAGCATGGGGGTGTGAGAAGGTGAGAGGGGTTCCGTGGGTGCCTGCAGCTTCCAAGAGCAGAGAACTTGGGGTACCCATGGGCCTAATTCAGGACACAGCCCTTCCCAGTCACCCCTGGGAAGGCACAGCAGGAATCAGGGAGGACATCGACTCTTATGGGACGTGAGGCCTCGGGAAGCCACCCAAAGGCCTGCGGACAAACAGTGGATGGAGAAGACACCTATCCCAGGTGTCTCTCTCTTCCTTTCATGGCTCTGCCTGGAGCCTGGCCCGGCCCCTCCTGCGCTCTGCCCCTCTGGCCCTGGCCAGTGTTCTCAGGAGCTTCCTCCCGGAAGCCTGGGGGAGATGGTGCTGTGGTTACGCTCCACGTGGCCGCTCCAAGGGCGCAGGCAGGTGGCTGGGGTGTCGGCATCTCCTCCTGTCTCCCCGTCCAGATGGAGGCCTGTTAAATGAAGCCTGCTGGTCAGGGCTGCGGCTGCAGCCAGAGGGTGTTCTTTCCTTCACACCTCTTGCCCCTTAGCTTCTTGCCTTTCTGGCCTTTTCCTCCAAATTTCTCGCCAGGTGTCTCTCTCCTTGGCTGCTCCCCTAGGGTCCTGAACGATGTCCCCTTCTTTGGAGGAGGTGGAGACGGTGGCTGGAGCCTCCCTGCCTTCTCCGTTGACAACTGGGGCAGAGACCTTTCTTTCCTTTAGTAGTTAAGTGATCCAAGGGACTCGTGAGCTTTTCTGAGCCTCCGTGTCCTGAGTCATGAAAAGGGCTGCAAATGCTGCGTTTGTCCCCACACTGACAGTGAGGAATGTGAAGAGAAAGTAGGTTGAAAGCTCTTTGAAACTGGGCACTAGAGGGAGAAGGTATTTACAGATAGAGGGCAAAAGAGGCCGACAGGGACACGGAGGCACCAGCCTGCCCTCTGCCACTTGTCGCTGTAGACACCGCTTCTGTCTCTTCCCCCTTCTCTCCCTCCTTTCTCCTTCATCTGCCCTACTCCTTGCTGTTTCTATCCGTTCTGTAGGTATTTTTGGAGGGTTGGGCATGGCGTGCTCTGTACTCTGTGTCCTCCTCTCCTCCTGTGGTCTAAACCAGGCCTTCCTGCAGTGAGATCCAGGGACAGGGGCACCCCACCCCTCACCCCCACTCACACACACACACACACTGCAATGACTCCAAGGGCTAAACTTGCTCTAGGGGAGCAAGCCAACCAGAAAGCGTGGAATGAACTAGTGACCCCGAAATTCTCCTAAACTCAATAATTTGAGAGCTCTGTATTTTTTTTTTTCTACATAATCCTCTGGCCCTTTTATTTTCCTTCCATCCTCAGGTGACTCACAGAGGAGTCACCTGATTGGCACTCGGAAGGGATCGAGGAGCTGTCTATACATTCAGCCCAATGATAGCCTCTGGGCCCCTGTGCTTTGTCCTGTCCTGTCTCCAAGGACAGAGTGGATTCGAAGCCTTTTCTGGATGGCAGCCTCTATGACTCCAGGGCCCGGATGACTTTGGTAATGCAGGAGAACACAAATCTCTACAGGAGCCACACTTGCCAGTTACGCCAATAGGCCACGTCCCGAGAACACCGTGCAGCACCGCCTGCCGAGGACCTCCAGGTCAGGATGACGTTTGTCTACAGCCGTACTGTCTCCACTGTCCACCAATGGGGAGGAAACCTATGGCTGGAAATATATTAAAGGCACAATGAAGCTGGGCCCCTGAAAGCCACGTGCACTGCCTCTCACACTCATAGAGGGAGCTGGGGGAAGAGAACTCTCTGGTAAGGAAGTCCCTGGCTCATAGCCCCAAAATTCTAACAATATGCCTTTCTGCTGGACATCTTTCTTCCTGTTTGGCGTATTTCCAATTCTTCAAGGTATTTTCTTCAAATAAATTGTGAAAAAATTCACTTTGCAGATTTTAACGACTAGATATTGAATCCTTGGTGTGCTTGAAAGCAAATGTTTTAAATCAAGGCTTTGAGTGGATAATGGTTTATAGACTCACCTTTTCTCCATTTGCCTTTCACAAAACCATCTTCAATTTCCTACGAAAATTTGGGAAAGTAAACATCAGCATATTCATTTAATTTCCCTTTGGCTCACCAAGACTTGTTTCTAGAAATATCTCTGATTCCCTCTGACAACTCTACTATCTTCCTATTTCCCTAATCCTGACATCATCCTCGAGTGCTCCCTGTTAGCCCTCTCTGCTTGAGTCATTATATATTTCAATTTGTCTCTACCAGTTTCTTTACTCCTCTTCCGATAATTTGAATAAATGATGATGGCGGTCATGGTGGGGGTGGGGGGAGGAAAGGAAAAGAGAAATATTGAGAGAAAAAGAAAGGAGAGGAGAGGATTTGAGTTTTGTCCTTTTAAAAACTCTGCCTTCAGCCAGCCTGGGAGTACCTGCACATTCTCTTGGCATACTCACTCACTACTACATAAATTTACATAACTCATAAGTAAATCTGTGAGTTGCTATTTTTTGGACATCTATACAACCTTCAAATTCTTCCTTAAGATTTTCTTATCTTCCTCCATTTTTTTTTTTTTTTTTTCAGGAAACATGTTCCTCACATTTCTGCTGGGAACAATTCTGTCTTCTGGAAGATGATGCCATTTCTTTGAGCCAACCCTTCTCTTAGCTCCTCATCTGTAAGTTAAGGGTTGGATGTGATGGTCCCTAAGGTCTCTCTTATGAGCCTATGAAAGGGTAAGTGAGTTCCTAGCACATTAACTGAACTACCAGAAGGGTAGGGTGTCTGTGACCAAAGGGGAGATCAAGTTCTACTAGAAAGATGCTTTAGAGTTGTGGTTGGTTTGGGAAAGCAAAGCAGCAAGGCATTAACATACCTCCGAGACATTGCTCCCTCCCTCTCTCAATGCTCTTGAATATGTCCTTCGCTTTGGAGCACAATCTGGTGTGGTGGAATCCTGCATTCCCTGGTGTAAATTACACACTGTGGGGAAGCAGACATGGCTCAACTGATAGAATACCCACCTACCATACAGGAGGCCCAGAGTTTGGTATTCAGGACCTCCTGGCCCATGTGGTGAGCTGGGCCATGTGCAGTGCTGCCGTGCACAAGGAGTGCTGTGCCACGCAGGGGTGTCCCCCCACATAGGGGATGCACCACAGGCAAGGAGAGCCACCCCAGGTGAAAAACGCAGCCTTCCGAGGAGTAGCACAGTACACACAAAGAGCTGATACACCAAGATGATGCAACAAAAAAAAAAGACACAGATTCCCAGTGCCGCCTGACAAGAATACAAGTGGACACAGAAGAGCACACAGTGAATGGACACAGAGAGCAGACAATATGGGTGGGGAAGGGGAGAGGAATAAATCTTTTTAAAAAATTGCACACCATGAGGGTCTGCAGCACCACAATGGGGGGTATCACATCCCTTGCCAGCAGCTCCTGTTGCTGGTCATGATGACAATTCCACTGGACTTTTGGCTCCCATGGCCTTTGAGATATAGCCTCTCTATGAATGATAGAGTATAAATTGGCAAATAGCAAGGAGCAGGTGAGCACACTTGTGATATGGGCACGGGTCCACTTGGTTGTGAGGGAAAAAACCCACACTCTCCTCTGCTAATATTCCAGCCTGCCCTCATTCAAGGAAGACTGGGGTTTCAGAACTCAAAAGCAAGATTCTGGCTGTCCCAAGCCTCCTTCAGCCTCAGCTGATGGTCCAGAATCTCCAGTACTCCTGTTGGACCTGCCATAGCCTTGTGATTGCAGCAACAACCAGACCCATCTATACAAGGTTCTTATTTTAGGGCCGGCAGATGGATGGAAGAGGTGCTCCAGCTTGGGTAGTCTAAGCCTGTGTCTCTGCATACTTTGGTGGCTTTCAAGTGGCATGGAGTCACAGGTAGTTTAGCCTACAGGAATCTGAAAAGTGAAAATATTAATCACATTTAGACTATAGCAGCTCTAGGAGCCATGTTTTCTGTGCCCCCACAATGACTAGCACAGAACTTTGCAGGAGGTAGATACTCAGGAAATATGCTAGTTTTGATGATCATGATTGTGATAATGACCATGATGAAGATAAATGATACAAAATACCAGAATGTTTTCCAAATGGGTTCTCTCTCTATAAAATTATATGATGCTAACTCTCTTGCTGTATGTGAACTTTAGAACCACGTCAGGGTAATAAAACATTTCAGCAGCAGACTCTGAGCCAATGGAAAGTGGAGGCTGTGTTTTATTCTTGTCTGTATTCCCAGATTATGCACTGTACAATGTCAGGGGATGCTATTAACATCTTCTTTTTATCAGAAATGCATTTTTATTTTTCTTTAAAAACAACTTAAGTTTGCAGACAAATGATTTTAGTATATAAATTTGATTTTGTTTTTATACAGAATATAAAGATTTCCCCTCATTAATCTCCTAAGCCTGATGGAAGATATTTTCTGCACACCAGTGTGTAGTTTATATGCCTGGGATCGGAAAGCAGTCATGCACTGCTCCTAGATATAAATCAAGACAAACAATGTCGCATATTCAAGGGAGAGAAGTCTTCTAGCTTGTCTGATTCAGAAAGGAAACATAATATAAAAATTGTGCAAATAAGACCAAGTCAGTAACTTTAGTTATATTGTGGGGCTATAAATTAGTATGTCTGTAAAGCATGAAAACAGCAAGGCAGAGCTACTTACAGAAAGGCTGGGATGAGGGATCTTCACAATAAAAGCAAATAAACTTCTTATCAACTGCCAAAACAAAACAAACCCAGCAGGATGAGTATCAGTATACTGCAAGCCTGTTATACCAGTGTCAGTGCAGGCTGCTAATAGTTGTTAGAACTTCCTCACTGGCGCAAATGAATTGTTAAGAGTCACAGAAAGTGTTGTTCCCCCCCCCCATCTCATCAAATTTCAGGCATGTCTGTTTTGGATGGAATATAGTTTTTATCTATTATTTCATCCTGTAGAAACGTGAAGACAGGCCTGGTCCGGGCCAGAGGCTGACCAGCAACCTTGTTTATAGGCTGCTCCAGTCCTTGCTTCCCTGCCTCAATAAAATTGTCATCAAATATTCCATCATCTCCATCGAATTAGTGCGAGGGACAAGCCATCGGACCTTCCTGTCGTGGCTTTGAGAAGCCGTCAAGGAGAGCCGAATTCCTGCTCTCTCGGAACTTGCAGGTTTATGAAGAATGACAAACATCAACGCATTAACAAACAAATAAATAATATAAGGTCAGAGAGCGAAAACTGCTCCAAAAAAAGAGACAAGGATGATGAAAGAAAGAGTAATGAACTTTGGGGAAAGGCTCTTTAGCTACTAGAGGCTGAGAAGGCCTCTCCTGAGAAGGTGACTTGGACGCGAGACCCAAATTCCTCGGTGGAGCCAAGCATCTGCTAACTTGTTTCAGCCTCACAAAGACCCTACTGGGTAGATATCAGTTATAGTTTATATCAGACTAGCTCAAGGCTCAGAAAGGATTTTGCCTACAGTCACCCAGCTAGTCAGTGGACAAAGAAGAGCTTGTTCCAGATCTGTTCAGCACCAAGGCTTTGCACGTAAACACCATTCCACACTGGCTCTTGTGCAAGGAGAAAAGGAATGGCGCCAGGAGAGAAGAGTCTTCGGTGTCTATCATCATTTTTCATGAACGTTTGGAGGCACTGGTCTCCCTGCTGGGCACTTTGATCCATTCTTTGGGAGACGTCTAGGGTGAAATCCTTAACAGTATAGATGCAGCCCACAAAATTGTCTTTTTTAACACCAAATAAGGCAACCATTGAAAGCAGAATGCACAGATGGGTCTGGTGAAGAGTTGGGAAAGTTAGTCGTATGCCGATCCTGCCATCTGGTATCTGCCAGGCATCGGGGGAAATCACGTTTCCCATCTGGGATTCAGTTTTCTTTATCTGAATGTGGGTTTGATAATAATTGCCTTGCTTATTTTAGGGCAATTGTTATAAGACTCTAATGTCATAAGAAGTGTGATAATACTTTGAATAATATAGGTAATTTTCACTCTATTTATTGTCCCGACAGTCACCGAGCCAATGCAAAATGTCAGACTTGACTTTCCTTTTCTTACCAAGGCCAAGAACTTTTTAGGGGAGAAGCTGAAAAAAGTGGAAACATCACTATAGCTGTACCTTCCAAAATTAGGCAGGAAAAAAAAGAACCTTTGCAATTAAATCATCATCCATACCCAAGGAGCACTGTTGTCTGAATTATCCAAGAAATTGATCCCAGAGGAGTTCTTTTGCTATAAGTCGTAATTTCCCCATTTGTTGACCTGGTACAGATCTGAGATGAGCCTAGCTTGGGGCCACATCCCAGTGGCACTGTTTGTCCCAGGAGAGCGTTGGCCCCTTCCTTAATCACCTGGGTCTGCTCTTCTCATGCTCCACCTCCAGGATGTCCTGCTGTCTACAAACCACTCCCTTTTCTTCAGGCTTCTTAGTATGAAACCTTATCACCAAGGATACAAATCACCACAATATTACTTTTAGGTTCATAGAACTTTGGGGGCTGAAGCACCGCCTTCACCCACATTTTCTTCATGGATCTTCATCACAGATCAGTGATGTGGGTTTGAATCCTCATTTGTGGGATAACAGAAAGGAGGCTCAGAGAGGGACATGCTGGAGCTCAGATGGCAGCGCTGGGACCAGTGGAGCAGGGCTTCCGTCCAGCACCCCTGCCACCACTGGTGGATGTTGAAAGAACTCGGCCCTTGCTGGCTTTTTTAGACAGATGATTTTATAGCCATATCGTTAAGTGCCTTAATTAGGCTTTGCAGGGAGGAAAAGAAATGATCTGGTTGCCGCAACAGCTTGAGGATTCCAACTTGAAAGAGTGAGTCTGTTTCAGATCACTCGATAGGGTGGTGGCTCCTTTTGGCCAGGAAAACTCGACATAAACGTGAACCACGTAGAGCAGGGGGTGCTTGGAGGGGGCCCCTGGCCCCAGAGGAAATGTGCCTCTACGTGGTATGTGCACCCAGCACCTACAGCAAACACTCCCACAGCCACCAGTGTTGGATTCAATTAAACACTGAATTCATCATCTTTAGCAAGGAAAGAGAACAGCAAACAGTTGCTCTCTCATGGCTAAACACCCCTTGGATTTGCTGGCCTTTGATTTATTGGAAGAAACCTGCTGGGAAGAACATACTGTGTAGCTGATTAATGTCAGCTTCTGTCATCAGTTTCCACTTAGATTCTTGGCCAGCCCTGACATCTCCTCCCTCAAGGATCTAGAAGAATTCGAGGGCTGATCCAAGAGCTTTACTGGCATGGGATTTGCAGAATGCGGTGTTTGCAAAATAAGGAAGATGAATGGAAGTGGAATTCCATGTTCTCCACTGGACTTGTTTCTGTAATTCATGTCTCCAGAGGCCCCCTCGGTGCCAGGACCACACCAGCAAGGGGACTGGGAAGGGTGTTCCCAGGCTCCAGGACAGATGTCTTGCATTTCCTGTGCTGCTCGCCGTCCTGCCTCCTCGGCGCTTGTCACCCCGGGAGGGGGTCCGAGGAGGAACGCAGCGCACTTTCACCCCCCAGCACCCGCCCCGGGACCCTCGACAGAGCCTGTGGGAGAGCGGCTCGTCAGGAGCAGCCGAGGCCAGGAGAAGCAGATCTGCCGCTCCCTGGCTCAGTCACAGGGACGTCACCCAGGGCCAGGAGCTCGACGCTTTCCCCGCACTTACCCGTCATTCCGGGGCGTTCGGCGTAAAGCTGGTGGAGGCAAAGCCCATCGTCCGACTCCTAAGAAAAAGGCTACCCTTTTCCCTTTGGTGCACTGGATCTATTAATAGAAAAAGGTGCCAATTCTAATAAGACTGGATCCCTTCCTCCCTGAACCCACTTCTGGGCCCCCCCAAAAAAGACCTGTTTCCATTGAGAAAGAAGAATCTGCTCTGGCTTTCCATATTGTGTAACAAGTCATCAAAGCGTCTAGTGGCATAAATAACAGCCCTCATTTTACTATCTCTCACAGCCCCAGTGGGTCAGGAATTTGGGAAGAAAAGGGTGAGGTGGTGCTGCCGAGGGTATCACAGCAGTTGCAGGCAGGAGCTGGAAAGCAGGCGCCGAAGCAAGCAGGGGCCAGCCCTGGCCTCTTGCAGGGTAATTGTAGGATCTCACCAGCAGGGGCTACTTCAGCTTTCTCGCAGCATGGCAGCCTCTGGGAAGTCAAACTGATTACAGGACAACTGAAGGCATCGAGAGTGAGTATTTCAGTGAGTCCAGTTGTTGCCCTATTTTATTTATTTTAATATATTTTATTATGGAAATTGTGACCTTTCAAAACAATCATGCACGTGTGTAGAATTCCTACACAGCACCCCTTCACCAACACACTGCACCATGGTGGAACATTTGTTACAGATTATGAGATCATATCCTCAGACTTACCACCAACCATGGTCCATAGTGTACATTTGGCATATTTTTTTCATACTCCCCCATTATTAACACAGTGCATCTTTGGCATGATGCATGAATATTACAGTATTGCTGTTTTTTTTTTAATACATTTATATATACATTTTAAAAGATATTTTAGATTACATAAATGTTACATGAAAATATAGGGGATTCCCGTATGCTTATACTACCCTGAACATGCCTGATCTCATCTGATCCATTTACTTTATATATATATATATTATTTTTAAAAGATATTTAGATTACATAAAATGTTACATAAAAAAATATAAGGGATTCCCATATGCCCCACTTCCCATACCTCCCACCCTTCCCCACTTCAACAACTTCTTTCATTAGTGTGATACATTCATTGTAATTGATTAACACATTTTGGGACATTACCAACAATCATGAATTATAGTTTTCACTGTTATTTACACTCTCTCCCACTCAATTCTGTAGATTATAGCCGTATATATAATGACCTGTATCTGCCATTGCAGTTTCACTCAGGACAATTCCGAGTCCGGAAATTGCCCCTGTATTACACCCCTTTGTCCCTTTCCCTGACTTTAGCACCTCCAGTAGCCACTGTCTCCAAATGAATGATATAATTTCCTCCATTGCTAGAATCACAATAAGTCTACAGTAGAATACCAGTAAGTCCACTCTAGTCCATATTTTATTTCCCAATCCTGAGGATTCTGGGATGGTGATGCCCACTCCACCTCCAATTGAGGAGGGGGATCAATCCCATATGTGTTGCCCTACTTTAAGGTGCTGATATGTCAAGATGTACAAATGTGGTTTCACATTTAAGTTGAAGAGAATTTCTGGATAGTTGTTCTCCACATGCATGAGGGCTAAGCCCTTTAGATAAGTGCCTGCAGTCTAACTGAATGACCCAATAAGCAGTATGTGAAAACACCTTAGGGCAGACCATGCCAAAGCACAGGAGTCCACAAGAGAAGAAAACTGGGAGCTGAGAGTCAGGAATCTTCCTGGAAGACAGATCAAAGTTGAGTCATCTGAAAGACAGGGTGCTCACCAACTGGTGGGAGGAACCCGTTTGCCCATGACTGGTAACATTGCCTGTCCCATTCCTGAAAGAAAGGGTTCCTCTTCCAACAGCAACTTCACTGGCTCTCTTTGACCTTGAGAGAGAGAAGAGGATAGGGCTTCTCATAGCTTCGCACTGCTGCCACCGACTTCAGTTTTCAGCCACACTGCCAGCCACAGAGGATCCTCTTTGCCCTGGTTAGATCCCAGAGAAGGGGCAGAGCCATGAAAATGGAGATGGAAGCACGGGCGTCACCATCGCCCTCAAATTCACGGCTGGTTGCACTGTGATCCCTGGGAGGAAGGACCATCCCTGCCTTATCCCCAGTAAATGGCCCATTTTCCATATTTGGTAAATATTTGTCAGATAAGTGAAGGAATGGATGGGTTAATGAATAAATGAAAAGCTAAGTTCAGCTTTCAAGAGAACTTGTATTAAGTGCTCTTGTAAGCCAACAGCAGCACACCACAGCATGTAATATGGAAAGAGGATGGCCCCCTCTCCCCATCAGGAGATGAGACAAGAGTCTGTGTCCAGAGCCTACTTTTTCCTGGGTGGTAAAATCCACCTTTTCTTCTAGAGGCATTGAGCAAGTTGTGTTGGAGCACTGAAAAGACCATCCAATATGAAGCTTACGACACTAAATCTTGAACCTCCTTTTGTGGCTCATTCTTAGGTATAAATCTATGAATGCACACCTTCCTCAGGTATAAATCGATTTTGGGGAAACGGAGCTCCAGTCTCATCATGAGCATACCACTGTAGATTCTTCCATTCCAAGCATTCTTGCAGGTCATTAGGGTTAATCTAATGCTGTATTATCTTGGCCAGTAGGCACCCAATGAGCGGAGAGCTCATCACCCCTGCCAAGGCACTACTCTTTTGTTGTATACTAGTATTGCTTTTAGATTTACTGAAAATTTACTAAAATGGAAAAGGAGAAAATAATTGAGTGGAAAACAGAGCAGTCTACAACACAGTATGTGGAGAAGGATTTTGTTTGGATAAATGTAAGGTATTTAATATAATAATAAGCTTAGCATAATATCATACTTGATATATCTATATATTTGGAAGGGCATACACCAGTACTTTCTTTGGATGACAGGCACATGAGGATTCTATTTTTCCTTTGTCCACTTCACTAACTGAGAGTCCACCCGCTATTCCCTCCTCCACCCCTGCATGCTGCAGCCCTGTCTCCTAAAGCCTGCATTGTGCCAGCAGCATTTATCCATCGTTCCCATTATCTGTCCTACTCCCTCAGGCATAAAAATCCTTCTGTGCCTTTTCTAGCTCCCCCTTCGAGGCTCCACGAAGCCTTTGCAGACCTCCCTGTGGGAATGAATCAGCCCCTAGCATCTCTCCTGCCACTCTTTGTCAACCTCTTTCTGCCCCTGTTTCAGTCTGCCCAGTGACATCCTACGTTGCTTGCAGATCTGTGGTGTCGCCGAAAGGTGGCTTGAGGCTCAACATCCGTATTTAAAGTCCAAACGGTACTGCCACTTGAGCGCTGGATTTGAAGGAAATTGTGTCATCTCTCATTTCCACATGTTTCCAAAAATGATGAGGATACGGATTCGACCCTTGTTTATGGAGCTAATACAAGAAAATAAGCACAAAGGATGCCTGGAGGTGATAATGCAGGCTAGGTGTGGATGGGGGCAGTGACGGTGCACTGCGAAAGGAGAGCTGAAGTGTTCTTCACGGACTTGCCTGGAGCAAGCCTCCCCCAAGGGCCTCTTTTGAACCTAGGTCAAGAGTCCTTAGCCGGAGTCCTCAGACACGCTCCAGGGGAGTTTGTGTGCAGAACTGCGCCTGTCAGTGCATTTTTCTGGGTTGAGCACTCATTCCAATATTTTCTCTAAGTGATACAGAAGCCCATTTTATAAGATAAGAGAAAGACTATGATTAATGAGGAAACGGAATCCAGAAGGGTGAGGTCAGGTGGTAGGTGTTAGGATCGGCAGGTGGCTGTAGAAGCCTAGAAGGGACACAGTGAGATGGGCCATCGCAGGGTCACAGATCAGACCTTCCTAAAATTTAAAATCTGGGTGGGGGTGGTCAAGAGCAAATCTTGAGAAATGTCCTGGCTTGTAAATAGAAGGCATTTAGTTCAAGACAAATCTTGATTTTATCATCGTTTCCTGCCTACATGCACTGTGTTTGATGCCAAAGACTCAGAGACATCCCAGAGGGGCTTAGCAGGACCCCTGGTAATGGGGTGACAGCCGTACTGTCAACTGAAGATAAAATCTGTGGGCATTAGAGGACCCAGAGGCACTCAGTGCTGGATGCCCTATTTGGTGATTGAGTGTTGAGCTGCATGGATTGAAGGAAGGTGCACAGATGTCCTTGGCATAAAACCACAGCCTTCACTTGGTGTTGTGAGGGCAGGCCCTGTGCTGGGCTCTTTACACATGTTATCTGTGGCCAGTTGAGTTATGGACTCTAGGAAACAAAAACAAAGCGGCAAAACATGCTCCTTGTCTTGACCTGTTCCTGTGGGGGGGAACCTATGGTAAATAGGACCTTATGAAGATGGTAATTTTAGTTCAGGTGTGGCCAACTGAATCAGAATGGGTTTTCATCCTAGTTTTGGATTTTATAGAAAAAAGCCACAAAAGTCAATGGAACCCAGAAGAAAAAAGAAGAAGCCATCACCATGGGACGGGAAAGCCAAGGACCCCAAGGATGGCCAGTGAACCAGAAGGTTACAGACCCCAGGAGGAAGCCAGCTTCCAGCCTCTGTAACCGGGAGCCAATAAATTCCTGTTGTTAGATCAACCCACTCTGTGGCATTTGTCTCAGCAGCTGGAAACTGAGGCATGATTTTATTTAACTCTTACACATTCTTGCAAAGTATATTCATAAACTCTGTTTAAAGTCAAGGAGCAGGTGGCTCGGAGAGGTAGAGCACCTTGCTCATGGTTACACACAGAGAGAAACAGATCCAAGCTGCTTCACTGTCTGCACAGACCTGGGGACTCCAGCTCCTCCTTCCTTATCCATTCCAGCTCTCTCCCTGTCACTCAATAAGATTGCCCAGGGATTTTGTCTCAGGAAGAGTATTAGGGCATCAAGTCCATGCAGCTCCTGGTAACTTGGATGTGGCTCCAGGAATCAAATTCAGAAGAGAGGTGCCAGCCCAGTCTGGGTTTAAGCCATCCTGAAATACTTGCACTTATCTGTGAGTTCACATTTGGAGCTGATTTTAGGATGGGAGTAAGAAAAACAGAACCAGAGCTAGAGCAGTAACATGAAGGCAGGGGCATACCATGGCCACCTCACCTGCTTCTTTGCTCAGGTAACAAACACGATGCCTGTTCTTTCTCCATATTGAAACATGGATCCCAGATGAGACTTCGACCTGCAGCAGGCCCATGAGGTTCTCTCTCCTGAAGTAGCCTTATCTAAAAATAATTGGCCAGATTCTCCACTCCATACCCAATTCAGCAATCAGGATGAGAGGGTAGAGTCCCCGTCTTCAAAGATGCCGCATTCTAGCTGATGAGAGAGCTGTATCCACGTATTAAACCATAAGTCTAGGCAAGGTAACACGAAATCCAAAGCCCTTCACTGAGCGGTCAGCACTTCCTGTACCTGACTCCCACCCCCGTGTCCAAGCTGCTCACTCATTCTTCTCCTCCCCAGCACACTACACCCTGACAGAGCTGTTTGCCTTCCCCCAAGTATCCAGCACATCACCCCGTGCCATTCTCTTCTTCTGTCAGCGCTCCACCCCATGCTCTGCCTCCTCTGCTTTGTAAAATGCTGCACGGTCTCCAAGATCAGCTTCAATTCTTCCTCCCCTAAAGGGCTTCCAGATCCCCATAGACAGTGTCCACAGGCAGCCCTCCTGAGTCTGAGGGCAGGGGCAGCCAAGGCTGCAGCCCATGTCCCCATGCCATCTCGTGGACTGACTGAGCAGGGACAGAACAGTCTTCTGATCAAACAACAAAGAAACCATGGCCCAGAGCAGGCAGGAGAGGTGTCCAAGGAAGAGACAGAGCTGGGAGGGGAACCCAGAAGAGCTGACCCCAGTGCAGAGCTCTGTCCCCTTCCTTTGATGCCTCTGACCCCACCAGAAGAAGTGAGAACAAATGGCCAAAGTGGTTTTGACCTTTCAGTGGGGGCAAAATCTGGGAATAAGATTCAGTTTCTGTTGCTAATCGATGACCTTTTCTCACTGGCATTGGCAGAACATTTGGTCCAGACTGACCCAAATTGCTTGTTCCAAGCCATGTGGAATCCCTTCAGTGTTCTTTAAGTCACTGGGTGGAAGCGAAGCCCGACACTGCCAGAACCCCAGCGGAGACTCCCAGCTTTGTCCCTGGTGTGCCTTGCAGTTCCGACACCAAGTGGCAGACAAGGCAGCAGGGTGGATCTCGAAGGTTATAGCTGAGGAGGGTTTAGGGGCCGGTCCAGCAACCCCACACATCAAGCCTTTGTCCCGCTGCTTGTGAGTCAGAGTGCCTCAGTTTTCCTACATTTCTGTGCAATTGAGTTAGACACGTTGCAAATCCCAAAACATCTCTTTAACCTGGAATAGAGACTAGAGAAGTAATGAGTTAGTTCTTTTGACATCACCCTCCCGATGGCTGATTTTCTCATTAAAACTGGGGAATGGGCAATTTTAAAGAGATTATTTCCCCAAAGATAGTAATCTGCAATTTACTATTCCAATATCATTTCTCAAAGCCAGTGGTCAGAACAGCTGCACTAAGAAGTTATTATTTTCCTGCAGTGGGCTGTGATTGGGAACTTTCTGGCCAGAATGTCATTATCGTTTAAGATGTGCATTATGCATGGTAGTATTGCCTAGAAACTCAAGTGCATCGCAAGAGGTGGTGCTTAACTGTGAGCCATGCTGGAGAGGAGTGACTTAGCGGAGTTAGGTTATATTATGTTGCAGAAACACATGGAAGTTGATCAGGGGCCAGGCTTGGAACACACAGTAAATGCCTGTTGCAGTTGTGGTCAGGTATTAGCCTGTCCCCTTCTCTGCTGACTGTTGTATTACACCTGGACAGTAAGGGGATGAAGTTAGGGTCACCTGATGGTGGACCAGAGGCTTCGCTGCTTGCATCTGGGGAGAACGAAGGCTCGTGTCTGCAAGCCAAAAGCCCCCTCGGAGGGTGAGCTCCTGTTTTACTGAGTCAGCGAGGAAGGGTTTCTCAGCCCTGCTCTATTGGCACTTGGGCCGGATCACTCTTGACTGTGGGGAGCCGACCTGTACATTGTAGGATTTTAGCAACACCTGTGGCCTCTGCCCACCAGGTACCAGTAGCACATGTCAAAAGTGTCTCGAGATATTGCCAGATAATCCCTGGGGAGACAAAATGGCCCCCAGGTGAGAACATTTGCAGGAAGGGACACCTGCCTCTGTTTAACCAGAAGTCCTTCCAGAGGCAGGGGCTGAACTCAGTGACCCTCACTATCACCCAGCCCTAAGATTCCAAAGTTAATCTAAAGTACATATATGTCATTGTTTATGCATTTTTGTTCCAAGCTGATTTCCAAATAAAAAATGAAAAATTGCTGCATACCATTCCTTCATTACAATTTACAATGAGTAATGGGCAATTTTTAAACCTCCTAGCAACTTATGGGAACAAGAAAATGTACAAAACTTGATTCTCACAGGGTGACTGTTTGGCTTTCATAGGATAATATTTAACAATCTGCCTAAAAGCGTGCTGCTAAGCAGTGAAATAGATACCAGTACACAATTACCTCTGACACGGCTATAAAATAGCTATTTTAGCCATTTTCCTTGGATACCTTCCCCCTGAGGTTTAACCCTTTCCTCTCTTCCAGACCAAAGCCATTCTTCCAACCTAGATGCTCGCTCTTCGCTCCCCATGGCCCCTACCCTGACTCTGTCCTCTCTCACGCAGCTCCAAATAAGGGGGCAGTGGGCAGAGGATGAGCAACACATCTAGATGGGCCTGACTTCTAATCCCATGTTGGGGGCCCTTTGGCAAGTCACTGGGCCTCCTGGCCTCAGTTGTCTTCTTTCTAAAATGGGTTGGCCATGCCTCCTTCAGAAAGCCATGAGGACTTATGAAACTGAGTGAGACAGCACCAAGCGTGTACCAAGTACACATACTCATACATGCCCGGCTCCCTCCAGGGCTGGCGGAACCTCTTGAAGGCCATGGACTGTGGTGTCCTTCTTTCAGGGCGAAGGTGCCCAGCCAGGTTCCCCAGGACGCCAGTGCCCAGCTCTTCCCTCCCCGACTTTACTTAGATCTTTCCTAGACTCTTTCATCCCAAGGCTCTACTTCAAAGAAGGAGATTGCCAGACTGAGCCCACCCTGGGGCCAGAGCAGAGCCTTCTGCGCAGATAGCTTGAAGGAGCCAATGCACCAGCTGGGCTCGCCACCACCTTGCCTGCTGGATGGCCGGTGTGAATGGAGCTTTAGAGGCAAATTTCTTGGAGAATGGTGGTGCTTCCCTCAAGGGCAGTCCCTCTTCTCCTCTATTGCCACACAGCTCAGGGCCTCTAGCACTGCTGTTCTCTAACAAGTTATCTTATGAAGCAACTCAGCTAAGTGAAAAGCGCTCCATGCCAGGAGCCTAGAGATTTATCCAGCCCCTGGGCTGCGCTTGGTCCCTGAGCAAGCACCTTGATCGCTGTGATCCACAGTGTCCCCATCTGCTACATGGCAGCAGAAGATAATGGAGTTTTTCCTGCTCCCCTTAGAGCCTTCTGTAAGGACAGAAAATGCTTTGCAAATTGTAAACTGATGGATGCAAATGCAGTCATTTTTATGGGTATAATGCTGAATAGAAGCAATGAGTAAATGTGCTCAAAGGTATAGAAAACTAGAATTTTACAAGTTGCCTGGAGGGGAAAGAGAGGCCCTAACTACCTGTCTCGTGAAGACTCACAGCACAAAATAGTCTATGCTTTTCCTATCAAATGGCCCTAAAGGATGGGAAAAGTAAATTTTCCAGCCATAAAAAAAAATCACAGATTAAAAAGAAAATGCATAAAAACCTAAACTAAAACCGGACGCCCTTTCGCAGGCCTGGCGCCGAGCTGGGCTACAGAATCGGGGAGGAAAAGGAAGTCTCCCTGCCAGCTGGAGCCCGTGCTGCCCAGGCAGAGGCCGCTTCTCTAAGGCCTTCCTTTCTCCCCTCCTCTGCCACCGCAAGGGTATTCACACAGGAAGTGAGCGAGACATCATCAGTAAGTGCGCCGGGCCAGGCCTCGTGGGAGCTACCCAATGTTGGGGAGACAAGACACCCTGAGAGCTGGGGGCCAGGCCCCTGGGCTCCTGGAGGCCAGGGGCTATTTCTAATCCATCTCCAGAAACACTAAGGGATGGTTTTCTAGGCCAGGTGGATGTTACATGATGAAGAAGAAGACTTGAGGACGGAAGCAGCAAACCTCAGGTGACATGCTCCCTAGACGGCTTAACGGTCGCCGGTCCCCCCCAAGTTCTCCCCAGTCTCATTGCTGAGAAGGGGCCAGGCCTCGTCTAGCTCGACTCGAGAGAGCACCTGCCTCCACGGTCTAAACGTGTAGTTGCTCGTGCTGTGATCTTCCCTGTCGACTCCACGGTAAGCTGTTCCCTCTCCAAAGCACGTGTGCTCCCAAGGTCACCTGCAGTCCTGTAAGTATGTTTCAAGTGACAGGCGCTGTCAGGGGTGCAGCCTGGCAAGGCGGCTGGCTCCACGCACCGCCACCTCTGCGCACAGGCCACTCCCAAGACCTGGGCCACCTTGCAAGGAGCGGCCCTGCCAGCCCATTCCCGCTCTGCCTCTCCAGGGCTCCGGCATCTTCTGAACAGTTACGTCGCCCTCACCTGGCCTTGTTTCTGTCTAGATGGCTGAGGAATGGCCTGGCGGGAGACCTTGCACCCCGAAGCGCCGGGCCCACAGCCTGCAGGAGCCACGGCCGCTGGAGCCCGCTGCCTTGTGCGCACTGCGGCTGAAGATGCTAGAACCAGCTCCGAGCTTCTGCTCATGGGGAACCCTAGCGGAGCCCTAAGCCGGGCCAGCGGAGGAGCTAGAATTTCCCTTTTAGGATTCCTCTTACTTAGCCTAGGTTCTGCTCCCTGCTGGGGACATCTCTACACAAGGCCACGCCCTGCTTTTTAAAAATACTAGCCTCAAAAGGGCCTCTCTATTTCCTTAGCTCTTTTTCTCAGATACCTGGAGGTGCTGTTATAATTCTGTAATAATTGTCCTACAACTGGGGTTTTCTCCTCTCTTTTTCTCTTTCTCTTCTCTTTCTCATTTTATTCCTCACCCTTTCTCTCTCTCTTTTAAATGTGGCAGCAAACAATTTTAAGGTACAGAAAATAATATAACAGCCAGCCATGAACCAAATACTCAGAATTAATCAGCATTAATATTATATCGTATTTTCTCTGTAGGTTTTCTTTAATGAAAGAAATAAAATATTAGAGAAAAACAGGCAAACACATTTACCTCTCTAAAAAACTCTAATTCTGCCTTCCCCTCCTAAGAAGACAAGACTCTTAGAAAACTCTAACTGCCCTCTGAATTTCCTTCTCCCATCTTCAGTGTTTTTATTGTCTTATTTGCTTCCTCAGATCTTGCTGATATTTGTAGTTGGTAAGATTTTAATATACCACCGTATTTTACTATCATCCTTTCTCATATTCCTTCTTCTTGGATCCCGTTCCATCCTTCTGGGTTTATTTTTCTTGTTGCTGAAAGCGCATGATTTATTCTAGTGTTTCTTTTGGGGAGAATCTGCGGGGAATGAACTTGCCCTTTACTTCGGGGTCCTCTTTAACCACTGAACGGCTTCCCTTTTGCGTGGCCGAGGCCACTGCCGCTCCACCGTCCAGCGCACCTGAGCACCCTGTCCATAGCACGCTTTTGGGGGACCACAGGGTTAGAGAGGTGCCAGGGAAGGGCAGAAGTGAGCACCCATCCTGGTGCCAGTTTTCTCGGCATCTTCTTAAGGATTTATTGCTCAGTGGGAACTGGTTCTTGTCTGATCCCAATAACATTCAGCAGCAGGCTCTGAGCAGGACTAAAATCCCCCTGCGGAAAGAGCCCCACTGTGTGCAGCTTCCCAGCCCTGCCCCCCAGGGCCAGCCCAGGACATTCCGCTCCCCCCTCGGTTCCCCTCTCCCCCTCCTCCCGTGACGGCTGGCTTGGGGACCCCTCCCAGTCCCCGGGGAGGCCGATCACGGGGGTTAGTTTGTCTCTTTCCTCGCTGTCCTTGGAAGCCTCTTTCCTCTGCTGGCAGTTTCAAGGATCAATTGTTCTTTGGCAGCGACGGAGACTGATGACAAGGAGGAGAGTTTCCATTTCTCCTTCCTGCAGCTGCTGACCGGAGAGCTGGCCAGACGCGCACCCCCTGCCAGGAGGGGGGACAGCCCTGAGCCCGCAAAGGCAGCGGGATCGGCTGCCCGTCACCTGAGCAGAAGCCAGCCGGGCCTGGGACGCAGGCCTGAAGGGCCCAGCGGGTGAAAAAGGGGAGCACGCCAGGCAAGGTGCTGTGCTGGAGGCCACAGCCCGAGGGGATCCCCTTTCCAGATAAACCAACAGGTCTGCGTGTTTCAGGGGGGCCCCCGCCGACAGGGTAAAAAGACAGTAAAGCAAAAAGGTAGAAAGCATCAACTCTTCGTTGATATGATTGCCAGCATCTTGCTTCCTTTTATCGACACATTTCACAGGTTTTCCAAGCTTTGAAGAAGAAATGGAAGAACTTAGCAGCATCTCTTCCTCCGCAGGTCATTTTTTGATGGTCCCTTTCTTTCAAACAGCCACTCCAGGAACAGCTGTGGTGAATTCAAGCCAAATTTGCTTTCCACAGGCTGTGACAGGCAGAGAAGTAAGGCAGAATGTGCGCCCTCGGAAGGGAGAGGTAGTCCTGTCACTTCTCTGTCCTTTCCCAAGACTTCTGCCTCTCCCCTGTGTTTTTTTTCCAGAACATTCTGGACCAAGCGCGTGTGAGCCAGTGTACTTGCAGCTAAATGCTGAGGAACCAGCAAAGCACCCGACCTGCAGCAGGTCCAAGGAGCGCCTCCTTCCCCTGGGCCAAAGGTGCTGAAGCTTAAACCTGAAACCGAAAAGGAGAGGAAATCCTAAGCCTAAGTATCACTTCTCAGACTTCCTTTTCCTTTGCCTACTTCTCTCCCATAAACACATGCATATTCACTTAAAGCATCTTACATTCCAACAGTGAGGAATTTCTTAAGAAAGGAAAATTTGAAAACACAAAATCCAGTTACCTTTGCCCTGATTGCTGTGTAACTGTCGGTGAGTCACTGTTCTTTAAAAATGGGGGTGAGAATCTCCATGATTAATGAAGGGTTCAAGACTGCCAGGGGGCCTTACCCAGCTGCTAACATAATTTTCCACCTACGTCTTGGTTTTAGAATGAAAATATGAGAGAAAGAGGCAAAAATCTGCAAGGGCATGCGGATTTTTCTAAGCTCACTGCTTTTGAATGCATTCAGGATTTGTGTAATCATGAGAAAAATTACCATTCTTCACTTAACTGTTATTCAATTACTCAGACTTTGCCTTTGGAACTTGAATTTGACATCCTTGACATTCACAAATGGGTTTCAAAACAGAAATCACATTTCTAGGAGTGCCATAGATTGCATTTTCAAGGAACAATTTAGAGAGGCCCATCTACTGCAAAATCACAAGCCACCACCACCCTTGGTGGAATATCCTAGACTGGAGACTGATGTCCTCTTTCCCGGCCTTAGCCGTGGCAAATGTTGCCTAGCGACAGCGTTGAATTCTGTTCTCATGGCAAGGAAGACACCAAACCGTGAAGGCCTCACACAGAAAGAGCGGAGTTGCCCTCACTGCTTTGTGGTAATGCTGAGAATGGCAGGGGCCCTGTTTACCTCCCAGCTGACCAGGAGGCATGTGAAAAATGGTTGTGGGAAGCAGATGGGGCTCAAGTGAGTGGGCCCCCGTCTACCATATGGGAGGTCCAGGGTTCGATTTCTGGGGCCTCCTGGTGAGGGAAAGCTGGCCCGCATGGTGAACTGGCCTGAGCGGAGGGCTGGCCTGAGAGAGAGCTGGCGCAGCAAGATGACACAAAAAGACACACAGAGGACAGACAATAAGAGGCACAGCAGACTGGGGAGCTGAGGTGGTACAAGAGATTGAGCACCTCTCTCCCACTACAGAAGGTCCCAGGATCAGTTCCTGGAGCTGCCTAATGAGAATACAAGCAGACACAGAAAACACACAGCAAATGGACACAGAGAGCTGACAATGGGGTGGGCGGAGGGGGGTTATAAATAAAAAAATAAATCTTTTTAAAAAAATGGTGGCAAAGCTGGCCTTCCTCCTTAAGGCCCTCACTTGTTCCTACCTCGCCCACCCTAAACTCCAGGTACGTTTTCCTGTGCCTCATTGTCCTAGGGAAACCAATGCTTATCCAGAAATCAAGGAACTCTCTTGAGCCTTTAACAGAAATTTGCTTATTTTGGTGGAGACCACTGGCTGTGCACTGGTATCTGTTCTCTCCTTTTTCTTGTGTGTGGAACTAGACTGTACCCCAGCTTCTGCTCACGGGGTAAGCCTGTGAGACTGAGCGCTCGCCAATGGAATGACGAGTGCCTGCTGCTCCAGCCTGGCCCGGGACCACCTCGTGCTTGTGCGCCTCCGGGATTTTTCACCTCCAGGATTTTTCACCTCTGACTGGGGGAGAACCCCTCAGGGCCACTTTGCTGTCACGCTGGAGTCCCCGAATCAGTGCCTTTCCCTCATGACCCACAGAAGACATGCAACTCTCCTGGATCATTTTGTGCCAGGGAAATACATTTCTGTTATAGCGAATGATATGTACATAGACTAACTTGTCACCTCAGCGTAGTCTATATAAAAAATTCCTCTATGCTTTAGTGTCCCTTTCAGATGAATTTGTATTTTATTATCATGTATCTGAAATCCTTCGAGATACAATAAAGCTTATCATCCAGTGGTGGGTCTCTGAAAGAGAGACTCTGGCCTTGAAAATCTGTGCCCATCAAAGAGCAGCAGGCAACAAAATACCACCCCCACAGGGATGGCCCACGTATTATTCAATTTGCAGAAACCCTTCACTTTAATTTCTAGGTGGTTCTGATGAAAATGAAGAGGCTCGGGCGGTTTTCTGCAGCTGAGATGCCAGGGTGATGTCTGGCAATCGCTTCTCAACTGAAGGCTCAGGGTTCAAACGAAGACTCCACAGGGAAGCTTCTGTAGAAGCTCGGTACAGAGCATTTCATAACGGAGCAGTTCTTGCTAAACCAGGGGAAGGAATTCGGCAGCTTTCCCAGGACAGGTGCCTCTGAGAACCACCAAGGCACCCCAAGAGTCCTTTTGTGGGAAAAACCCTGCTGCAGCTGAGAGAGCCCGGGACTGAGAAGCAGGCCCCGGGTGGCTTCGGTCCTGCAGTGCTGGCTGTCGGCAAGTGAAAGGCATCTTACTCAACCTGGCCCGAGCCACGAGAGGACGTGTCGACTTCTGTAAATGCAGACTGTGGATCTGGGTTGGCTTGAGGCGTGGCTCAGTGCAGGAGTGCAGGGCACAGCCTGTGAGGAGCCTTGCTGGGAGGCAGGGCTCTCTGATTCCCTTTCCGAGGCGCAGGTTTGCGGTTCTGGGGTCTGGGTGACGGGGCACCAGGGTGCACCCCTCGGGCCTGGGAGAGGAATGAGAGCCCTGGCTTCCATCGAGACCCGTGTCCTTTAGCATTTCCAGTTAGGTTATAGATACAAAGCCCACCTCAAGACTGCCGAGTCGAATGGGGACCATGAGGTGGTGCCAACGTCCATGGCCAAATACGCAAGAGATTGAGGGGGACTGGTTCGTGCGGAGACCTGGGGCGCTGGGAGGAAAGGTGAGCCTCCTGCAGATGCAGTCAGGTTTGGACAACTGCAGAGCCAGCGTCTGCTCTGTGCTTCGTTACGATGGGACAGTTATTTTAAGATAATGACCATTGACCTGAGGAGCTTCATTGGACTGCAGAAGCTGATTTTGTTGTTGTTAGCCCAAATTCAGACGTGGTCAGGTGAGCCCTCCCTCCCTCCCAGCCCCACTCTAAGCACGCACCCTACACCAACGATACACGCAAAGCACTGTGGGTAAGACGCAACCCCTCTTCCCCAAGGGGTTCCTAATTTCATGGGGAAGAGAGACACGAAAACGGACAGCACAGGGGAGTTAGTTACAAGGCACGGGGTGGCATGGAAGGAAAAGAGGCTGCTCTCTCTCGCTTTTTGACGTGTCTCTCCATCTCTGACATCAGCTCCCCTACAGCTCCGTGTGTTCTCTAACTCTGACATGGACCAGAAACAGAAGAAATCTTGAAATGAATCAGACCTTTATGGAAACCTTCAGTCTAAGGAAACTTTAAAGAATCCAGCCCCCGAAGTGTTTTGCCCTGGAAACCCTCCTCGGCCCTGGAAGAGGGTAGCTCTCCCACTCAGCACGCTGCCCTACTTGAGTTTGGTAACACAGAGCAAAGGTCAGTCTGGTATTTCTCACTTGACAAACTTTCATCTGTCAAGAGATGCTAAAGGCACCGTTCACCCGCAAATGTACCCTAAGGCCATCAACATTTAAAAACCGGTCATTGTTTACCAAGTTCTGTCAACCAGAATTGGGTATTTCTTGCATTTGTTTGTTTGAAGAAAAAGTTATTCTGCTCTCACTAACCACCCTCCCTGCAGAAAAAGGAGAAAGTGTTTAAACAAACAAACTTCACAAAATGCCCTCTTCCTTTAGTTGAGGAAGGGCAGGCACTCTACATTATGGTTCAGAAAGTTGACTTCATCTATAGGATGAGTAAATTACACCCTAATGCTCATGCTTCAGAAACCTTTTTGCTAATGGCCCGAGAGGACTTTAATCTGTTTGAATGATGCTTGGTAAATTACAAAACTATTTTGAAGCTATCGTAACTTATTTAGACCTCATCACAACCCTGCTAGGTGGGTGAGATTATTTGTATTTTATGTACAATGACCAAGATGTTCAGAGGAGTTTTAGAACTTTCCAAGTTTACAAAGTCAGAAGACAAAAGATTTCAGTCAACCTGACTCCAAATACCATTCATTGTCTGCTGATCCAGCATCTTTGGTTGCAAGTCCCTGCCCCCCCAGATTTTGACAGGTAGTGAGGGGCTGAGGCCAGAAGGGGAAAATGCAACTGGGTGAGACCTGGAATCCCAGCCTGGCTCCACCCTCACTCGGATGTGGCCTTTGGACTGAGTTGACCAAAACTGCAGGCACCCTTGTTTAGAATTGCCATGCACAGAATAGAGGGCATATAAATGCGATGCAAGTTTTGCCACAAAGAGGATAGTCCAATCATCAGCAAATACAGGAAAGGACAGCCCTGCCTGCAAATCTAGCCTTGAGTTCTAAAGCTGATGGAGCTGTTGGAAAGTTCCGGTTTCTAACGGACCCCAGGAACTCCCCTGCATGCTCACAAGAAACACCATGAAGGGATTTTGGTTTTGTGACTTGAAATGTAAAAGTCACTCTTCATGGGAATCCTGAAATCTCCATTCTTCAGCTCTCTGTGTACAGTATATTAAATTAACATAGATAGAACAACATGAAAATCCCAGCAGATTATTCTAATTTGGAGTTTCTCAACCTCAGCACTGTTGACATTCTGGATCAGAAAATTCTTTGTTGTGGGAGCAGTGCAGGGCCCTGGAGGATGTTTAGCATCCCCGACCTCTACCCACTGGATGCCAGTAGCATCCCCAGTTGTGACAAACAAAAATATCTTCAGATATTATCAAAAATCTCTCTGGGTGCAAAATCACCACCTGTTGAGGATCTCAAGAGAAGACACTTGTTTTTGTTTTGTTATTCCTCTTAATGATCTGGAAAACATTAAGAGTATCACATGATTTTAGCATTGTCCAGGAGACAGATTCTTTACAGCTTTCATGTGTTCCCTCCCCTCTGTTAGACTAATCAATCAAAAGTTAAATTCTTTAATAGTTAGAGGATGTCAAGGTTGTTTTCATTTTCAGCCTTGAGAACATATGTCATGACTGTAGCCTCTGGGCTATGGTGAGACCACCATTTTCTAACGGGGTCTCCTTGGATATCCATCCATGCACTCATTCCCCTGTGTAGCCCTTTGAAGAGCAGTTGTGATCCTTAAATGAAATAAAATATCTGTCACGTGGGGGGTTGCCAAAGTTAGCGGTAAAAATATATGACAGTCCGATATGAATTTCAGAAGAACAATAAATATTTATTTAATACAATTATGTCCCAGGCAATGTTTGGCAACCCTAGAGTTGAGTGTTCGGTGGTCACCATTATCACTTGTGGACTTAGAACTAGAAAGTCAGCCGAGAAAGCCACGTGCAGCTCCTGTCTGTAAAGCAGATGGATGTTTGAACCACCCCAGAACAAAGAGATTTGGGGCCTTTCTGAAGAGCCTGCTAACAAACACTTCAAACCTTTCCCAGCTTCTTATTCGTTGCTCGATTTTCCCTCATTACTTAGAAGTTCTACTGTTTACATGACATAAATTCTTCTTAATTTTGTTCCTTTCTTCTTGTACATGTCTTCAAGGTTTTATGGATAAATAACCAGAAAAAAAACCTTCTAAATATTTTGAGATATGATTAAAATCACAGTTCAAGTAGAGTCAGAAAGCGTGTTCAGATCCCTGTCACCTACTGACAGGGTACACTTTTGAGTTTCATATCCTCTTGGATCTCACATCTGTAGAATAGGAACAGCATTATCAACTCAGCAGAGTGCTGAGGGGGTAAAATAAGGTCATACATGTGAAAGGAATTTAATAAATAATATATGGAAGTTAATTTTGTTTTCTGCTTTGTGTTCTTTTCTTTCCTTTCTCAACTCTAAAACTAAAGCTAAAAAAGCCAATTAAAAGAATTAATTAAAAGCCAATTAAAAGAAATGATTGGATAAAATTAAATGATAGAGTCAGTGGAAAATCATAATTCACTAGTTTAAAATAATTGGAGAAGATGGCAGTTTAATAATCCACTTCCAAAGAAAAGAACACGGGCTTTGGAGCAGTCAGATCTGGATTAAATCTCATCTCAGATACTTACTAGCTGGATAACCTTGGAACAGTTACTAAGCCATTCCGAGCCTCAATTTCATCCGTTTTTAAACACCCACAAAATATTTACTTCTCATGATTGATGTGAAAATCAAAAAGATAAGTGACCATTGTTTGTAACTGTAAATCAGAACACAAATGTTGGTTAGAAATATTTGTGTGTGTGTGAAAGTAAAAGAAACTATATTTCTGAATCCAGGAAACTCTGTCAATCGGTTACGTTTAAATGTGGGTTGTGAAGTGTAAATGTGGCAGAGACTTTTAGATTTTTATTTGTGTAATATTCATTCTCCTCTTCTTTTGAACTAACAGAACACTGATTTTATTCAGAGGGACAATGTGTTGAACTAAAAAACCACATTTCCCAGCCTACCTTTGTAGCCGTAAGTGACAAACGAGATATAAATGCAAGTCCAGGCATTGTGGGGTGGACAGAGAGATGTGCCATTTGTACTTCTCCTTCTTCCTTCCTGCTGCCTGGACGATGAATGGGATGGCTAGGAGGGCAGGTGATAGCTTATGCCACTAAGTAACCTTGAGGATGGAAGATATGTGCAAAAGAAAGTAGAAAATTTGTTTAAAAATTTAAAAAATGAGAAAGAAA
Organism: Dasypus novemcinctus; assembly: GCF_030445035.2. Lineage (NCBI taxonomy): Eukaryota > Metazoa > Chordata > Mammalia > Cingulata > Dasypodidae > Dasypus > Dasypus novemcinctus. Next base: position 8,611,326 of record NC_080697.1, read on the forward strand.
TACACAAAAAATAAAGTAGAAAATAAAGATAGAATTAGATTAAGTATCTCATAACCTTGGAGATCCCATAGTCTTCCCAAACTACTTACTTTTTCTATGTAATAAATAAAAACAAACCAACCATCAAAATTTCTACTTGTTAAAAGCCTCTGGAATTGTTGGTCGTTAGAATTACATGTAGCCATATTTATTCTTAAGCAATGTCCCAATAAAAGAAAGGTACAATTATATGCACTTCTTAATTTCAAGCAAAGGCCCCAGAAAGAAATCCTTGGCTTCTTCCTGTGGATCCTGCACACAATCCTATACCTGACTCCGCATAGGTCAAAAAATTGGCTTTGTTCTCTTGATTCATCCGTGTTTCTCACAACTGAAGCACCTGGTCTACACCGAGCCGTCAGGACCAGGCTGAATCCAGTGCTTGTGGTTTAACTAATGTGTGGGCAGGCGAATGGCTCTCTTCCTGGCGCACTGGCTCAAGGCTCACCTGCTCGTGGACGGGTAGCGGTGCCACTGTTAGGTCTGGGATGGTGCAGACTGCGCTCTCCCAGCCCTCCGGAATAGTTCTGCAGGTGCTTCAAGAGCCCTCCCCATCACCTCTGGATGATTTATCCAGAGTTGACCATCTTCAGTTTGTTTCTACATTTCCTATATTATATGTGTATTATTTTATGAATTCAAATTTTGGATTTTTTCACAGTTCTCTAGAAAATTAATACCATTGTAGTTTTTTTTTCAACCACATATCTTGTTTCCTTTTTCTATCTTATTAACAAGCATTTATTAGTCCAAAATGCTCTTTCCAAGCTTTTGCATAATCATAAGAGCATTCAGTGGTAAGCCTTCAAAAACCTCAAAAATCCTAGGAAGTAGGCAAAATGAGGCCAAACTGCTTATAAGAAACCTAATTGTATTTTTATGCTTTTCCTCCCTATTCCAGGAATCACTTATATTCCAACTTTAGATAAGACAGAGAACCAGCTGCTATGGCATGAAATCCTTTAATCATATTGCTGTAATAAAGCCACCATTTCCACTGACGGAGGGTCTCTCTGGACCCCGTAATGCGCTAAGTGCTTGGCAGACTCCGCGTATCCCTCTCGGCACACGGATCCTTCCCCGCCGTCATAAACAAAGATCTGAAGCTTAAAGAATTTAAATAACTTCCCCGTGTTCACAAAGCGAGTCAGTTGTACACACCCGAGGCCCCTGGCCTAGGACAGGAAAGGCAGAAATCAAACCCAGGCCCAATTCCCAAACGCCTATTTTTCAGTCCTTCATCAGTCTACATGGCACATGGTGTGAAAACCAGGCGAAAGAGCAGCTTGGCCTCAGTTTCCCCCCGCAAGGCCTCTCCCTAGTCCCAGACTTCTTGCTCAGGTAGGAAGCTGCCAAAGGGGCCAGGGACAGCCTCTGCGGTGGGAACGTGGCACCCATTTCTCCTGAGACCTACATGGCCCAGGAGAGAAGGGGGAGGGAGGGGCTGGGCCCATCAGATCCCGGATGAGGGCCCCCCTGGCTGACCTTGGACAAGCCTCTGTCCTGTCCTGACCGACACTTTCTTTCCTCACCAGGAACTGCAAGCACTTAGACAAGGTGACATCTTCTGTCTCCGAAACCATCCATGGACTTTGCACCCAGGAGGTGGGGGAAAGCTTGAAATGAGAATGACTGGCGAAGGGGGCGCTGCCAGGGACCGGGGGCCTTTGCGTGGTTTGCAATCTGTAGGAAATGTTCCTTTCATTTCCCGAAATGCTTTGGAGAATGTTGTGAGAGAGTCAAGAATTTTGAATCTGCGGCAAAAATCCTACTTTCCTCTCTTGCTTAGCAATTAATGAGGCGTCATTACGTGTATTGTCCTCACAACAGCTTCTGTAAATCATTAGTGTGCTGATTTTACCCAGGAGAAGTGACTTAGGAATATTACAAAAGCAGTACTCATTTGGTCTAATTCTCTTTCCACCCGATACCAAGCTCGGTGTTTCAGTATCCAGAGAGGAAGAAAGGCAAGCTCAGTCCTGCTCTTAGTATCCACGATTTAGTCTTCTACTCAGGGGGTTATTTGTGAATGGTGATTCACAATAATCCCAATTTCTGCAAAGTTGAGGGGCCAGCAGTATTCCTTTCTTTGTGAAAATAAAGGCCGTTGTATCCCGGACTTCTGGAAACTCCCTATCAGCCTGCGGCCTGCTCTCACTCTTGATGAGCAGATGTGTGCCATAATTTCTGCCAAGGTTGAGCTTTTATTTCCTTCATGTGTTCAGGCATGTTCCGTTAATGGCTCACACAGAGCACCTGCCAAACATGGAGGCCTGTGCTAGGAGCTGGGGGATACGGAGACTGTTACGGCGTCCCCACCAGCACCGCCATGTCACTTAGCTCGAAGACCACAGGGGACTCAGGTGTGTCCTGACATAACCAAACAAGGAATGAAGCATTCATCACAAACTCAGATCAGCCAAATGTTGTGGGAGCTTAGAAGAGAACTTGAGCTCTTCACTCTCCTTTTGAAGTACGGGAACCACTGACAGAAGAGTGTCAAAAGGAGGTCATCGAGAGAAGACTCTTCCTTACAGTATCTGTCACTGCACTGATATCATGTACCTGAAATGACACCATCGGTTAAAAATCACATAAGAAAGGAATTCTGAAGACCTCCCAGAACAGAATAAAGTAGTTAATTTGGGCCAGAAATGTCTTCTTCAGGGAAGGAGAAAGTTGCAAATCTTAGCAGCTTCTTTGATGACAGCCCAGTACCGTCTGTGCTTTTTGGAATTCACTGGGTCTCTTGATTTTGTAGGTGAGGAGAAAACATATTGACCTCCTCAGTCTAAAATAACCAAGATCCACATAAACAACTCTTGCAAACCTCACCAGCCTCAGCTGCTTCGTAGCGTTGCCTGTGACTGCTCAGTCCCACATTTACTACAGATCGCAGGCTGTCCCTGCTCCCAGGAACTGCCTCTGCCCTCCAGCCCTCTCTCCTTCAGTCGCACGCCCCTGCCCTCTACCCACCTCTTTGGCCCTAATCGGAGACTTAACCCAAGTCTCAGCTTCTTCTCAAGGTCCTTTCCTGGGCCAGCCCCACACCACCTTCTCTCCCTTCTTACCCTTCTCCCTCTCCTGTCCCACTTGCTAATTATCTCTTTTTAAGTACACTGCAATTGTCTTATTCTGAAATGACTGGTTTACTTAACCTGACTTTTGTGTTCTTTGAAGACAGAGATGTACCTTCAGGAAGTGTACACAAAGGGGAGCCTATAGTTTTGAAGTGACACAAATGCAGCAAGTTTATTCATTTGAATGAAAGAACGAACAAGATGCAATTGAGAACCTGCTCTGAGTGAGCTTCTGGATTGGCTACTTGGATGGGCTGTTCTGAGACCACACTTTAAGAGGCCCAAACCACATTAGAAAAAACATATTAAAATGCACTCACATTTTGATTACCAATTGTCTATATTTGTATATAGCTATGCCACATACACATGTATATGCATATGTGTAGGTGTTTATACATATGCATATTTTTATATGTGGACTGAGTTATAATCCACTGGCTAGCCTAATGTTCTGTATTATAGGTTTTGATTTGACCATATTGCTTTCTGTGCTTAATGGACAAAGTAGACTGATATAAGGTGCTGGGTGAGGTGCAGGGGTCACCTGAGACAATGGCCATGACTCCAGCCTCCCTGGAGAAAGGATGTCTTTGGGGAATGTTGGTTGCATTGACACAGACATTGGGTTACATCCTTCACTTCTGTTTCCACTTGTCCTGATTTTTTCCTAACGTCCTTTATTTGCTCTGAGATTCTCCAGGATTTTTCACACCACTTAGGGGATTTGGAGATGGAAATTTTGAGTAAAATGTGTGCACTCGTTTTCATGTTATGCAAGAGTGAAAACAAAAAAGCCTCAAACTCAATTTGGGATGGAGTGGGATGGGGTGGAGTGGCGCCCATGCACGAAAAACTCCGAACTGCTAAATTGCAAAAAGCAAAACTTTCCTTGAGTTTAATTTTTGGTGTAGGAGATTCTCTGGAGGAATTTCAGAAAAAAAAATGATGGAATTTTAAAGCAAATGAGAAACACCATGGACATGCATTCTCAGTGACATGGACTTTAAGTGATATACCCATTTCCATGGTTCAGGTTGACACGCGTAGGAAGTTACTGCGTGTACTTTCCTGGGCTAATGTGCAATGATTTTAGGACTTTTACCTCTACCTTTTCCCTGTCCCACCGCCCCACTCTCTCCAATGCTCCTGAGACCTTACCTCTCTTTCATATGTTGACATTTGTTCAAAATAATACTCCGGACCAGGTTAAACCTCCAAGATTCAATTGCAAAGTTTCCTCATGGAGGGAGCTGGACTTTTGATGTTCACCCAGGAAGGGCAGCTCAGAAGGACCTTGCGGGAGGTACTAAGCATCTGTGCAAAAACTAGAGGCAGACTGAGCCCTCTGGAAATTTCTCCCACACCATCCCATCTTTCTTCCCATCACTTAAGGGATGCTTAGGAAATTACCTTGTGCTTTTACTCATGATCCTTCCATGTGTGGTTCTGTTCTTGTACATACATTCCCCCTTTCATCAAATATCTACTGTTTCTCTATTTTTTGCCAATCCCAGAGTAGAGTGGTATTTTATAAAAAGCTGGAGATGGGCTTGTTATTGTCTCCTGTTCAATCGGGTTGGGGAACCCAGGGAAATATCCATGAAAATGGGAATGGGAACAAAACAGTACAAGAGACATTGTGAGAAGGGATTGCTGAAAGTCAGAGGAACAATTTGCATGGAGAAGGAGAACATTCTTTTCAGGGAATAGAGAGACTGTGGGCAAACATAGTCAGAGAAGTTTCCTGGAGCTGATGGGCAGTGAAGAAGGAAGAAAATCAGTTGAGCTAGTTCTTGAATGATCCACAGCATTTGCACTAAAAGCTCAGTTCACATCAGTTTTCTTTGAGCCCCAGTTTCTTCTGCAAAGAAGCAATGCATACCATATAGGATTACTGAGGATTAAATCAAATATGTGTATCCTTGGACTAGTACAATGCTTCATTTATAGTAGTAGCTTTTCTTTTTTTTTTAATTTATTATTTATTTCTCTCCCCTTCCCCACTCCTTGCCGCCCCCCACCCTGTTGTCTGTTCTCTGTGTTCATTTGCTGTGTGTTCTTCTTTGTCTGCTTGCTTTCTCATCAGCAGCACCAGGAATCTGTGTCTCTTTTGTTGCACCATCTTGCTGCGTTAGCTCTCCATGTGCACGATGCCACTCCTGGGCAGGCTGTGCTTTTTTTGCATACGGCGGCTCTCCTTGAGGGGTGTACTCCTTGCACGTGGGGCTGCCTATGTGGAGGACACCCGCGTGGTACAGCACTCCTTGCGCACATCAGGACTGTACGTGGGCCAGCTCATCACACAGGTCGGGAGGCCCTGGGTTTGAACCCTGGACCTCCTATGTGGTAGGTGGATGCTCTATCGGTTGAGCCAAATCCGCTTCCCGATAATAGTAGCTTAATAATTAGGATTTTTATCATTGCTTTCATTCTAACTGGAACACATCCTAACAAAATGTATCCAGGTACGAGTCACAATGTCCTTAAAGTATATTTATGTTCTCTATGGACATTGACAATGCACTCAATTAGTGGTGCCCTTTGAGAGTTGGGCGTCGGTGGTTGTCACTAATAGCTGTCCATCAGTGCTGGAAGCTCCAGGACACAGAACTGCACTGACTTCCCTCACATTTGCCTGCCATCCACTCATTTCCAAATTTCGTTAGTGAGAAAGTGGCTGCTTTCAAAGTTATGTTAAAGTCTGTATAAACTTATTTCAGTTCTCTAGGGCCCACTAGAAAATAAATCCCACCCCCAATCTGAAATTTTGGAAGATATTTCTCTCCTTATCCTGACAATAAAAAAGAGACTGAAGCAGTAGAAAGGCTGTAACATTTCAACTTTAAAATGTGTGAAGCCTGAACTGAATCACAAAGGACAATCAGAAGTCATTCAGTGTTGTGAAAGGAAGAGCAAGAAGGGGGGAAGGAAAGAAGGGAGGGAGGGAAGGAGAGATAGATGGAAGGAGAGAGAGAGGGAAGGAGGGAGGGTGAAAGGCATGGAAGGAGAGAAAGAAAAAACAATAGGAACTGGGACCGTGTATGTTCTTCATTAGCAAACTGCAGCAGGGGAGAGATCTGACCGGCTGGAGCTGGGCATTCTGAGCCATGGACAGGGGAAGGAAATCAGATTTCCTCTTTTCCTGAGGGCAAAACATTGGCAGGTCTTCCCAGAAGATGGATGTGGGCTCATTTTCTTGAAATCCAAGGCAAGGTCTGCTTGGGGTTGATGCAGATCAGAGGTGAAAGGTTGACGTCGGGATGTAACCTGGCATTTGCTATTTTTGTTGGGCTGGCAACTTAGAATGACGGTCCTCCCCTTTGCAAGAGAAGGATCCAGAACGGTGACGGCCTCGCCAGGCATCAAGGATGAGCAAATGCCCCCGCTCCCCGGGAGGACGGGACCTGGCATCAGGGCTGGCTCAACCTGCCCAGCTCTCTCCCTATGTCCCTGCTTCCCCCTCTCTCTCTTCCTCCCTTCCTCTCCCCTTGCAAGATGATTTTCCTATGGTAAGATGCATATCAAAAATTACCTAAGTGTACGTGCTAAACATGTACATATATATCCTTAGGAGAACAGCAGCAGGTGAAGCGGCGCATTTACAGAACTCTGGAAAACCCACTTCTGCCTCTGTCCCCTCACTCCCACTGGGCAGTAGCTAGTCCTACCAGCCTCTTTACCATTTCTTTGTTTTTCTAAAGAGCTTCAGCAGATATTTCCGCCCCAAAGTAGAATTTAGTCTAGGCTATGCTCAGCTTCTTACAAGAGGATTCATAGTGTATGTGTGTATATACACATATTTATTTTTCCCATGGCTTCTTCAATTTTCAACATTTTATTTGGAGATTTATCCATGTTAGTGAATGTAGCTGCTGTTGATTTATTCAATTTCTTATGAAATCCCCAGGCATGGATATACCACAAGTCATTTAACCATTCTACTGTTGGTGGACAGTAGATTGTTTCCAGTTGGACTTGTTGTCCAAATGCTTATTCTTGTCCTATAGTCCAAGCATTTCTCCAGCATACACAGCTAGCAGTAGAGAGACTGGTCAAGGGATGTGTGAATCTTCACGTTCAAGGCATTGAATGCGTGTTCCCATTATTTCATATCTTTCCAAAGCAGCTATTGCCCAGATTTTAAATTGTTGATATTATGCTCTGAATTGTGGTTTATATTCATCTTTCTGATGACCACTGAGGCTGAACTCCATTTCATAATTTATGGCCATTTTAGTTGCAGTCTTTTGTTGAAGAACAATTTCATATCTTTTGACCCCCCCTTTTTTTTTTACATTTTCTTGAGGATGCCTTGTTCTTTACAAATTCTGAAGAGCTGCTGTTTGTTAGTTGTATGTTATGTGCTACAGATATTTTTTTCTCTGCTGCGGCTTGAACTTTCATCCTTTTTATGGTGTCATTTTTTGCTAACTATTAATAAGTAATCTTTTTCTTTTTATCCCCCCCCCTTGTGGCTTGCTTGTTGTCTTCTCTCTGTGTCCATTTGCTATGTGCTCTTCTGTGTTTTTTTTTTTGTTTTTTTAAATTTTCTCCCTTTTTTTTTTTGTTGCATCATCTTACTGAGTCGGTTCTCCACGGGGCTTGTGGGCTTGAGTCTCTCCGCGGCGTGCGGGCGAGCCTGCCTTCACAAGGAGGCCTCAGGACGCGAACCCAGGGACTCCCGTATGGTAGACGGGAGCCCAGCTGACTGAGCCACAGCCACTTCCCTAATATGTTATCTTTTGATAAATAGAAATTTTTGTGTCATTTTTCTATTATTAATCTTTTCTTTTGTGACTAGTACTTTTTGTCCTCTGTATGCCAGACCCTGAAGCTATTCCTTTGTATTGTTATCTAAAGTCTTTATATTGTTTTCTTTTTCTTATGTAGGCTTTTTTTTAAGATTTATTATTTATTTATTTATGCCCCCACTTGCGGCTTGCTCGCTGTCTGCTCTCTGTGTTCATTTGCTGTGCATTCTTCTGTGTCTGCTTGTCTCCCTTTGTTGCATCATCTTGCTGTGCCAGCTCTCCATGGGCGCGGGCCATCAGCTCTCTGTGGGCATGGGCCGTCAGCTTTTCATGGTGTGGCCCAGCTTGCCTTCATAAGGAGGCCCCGGGATGCAAACCCAAGGCCTCCCATATGGTAGACAGGAGCCCAATCGATTAAGCCACAGCCACCTCCCTTATGCAGGCTTTTGAACAACATAGAATTATTTCTGAATATAATGTCAGGTTGAGATATGACTCACTTTTTTCCATATGGTTAGTCAATTATTTATGTATCATCTATTGAAAATATCATATGACCTGAAATAAAATGCCAATTCTACTGTAGTTTAAGAGTTCGTATATACATATGATTGTTTCTATTATTTAATTGGCCTATTGGCTCTCTTTGCACCAATAACACACTGTCTTAATGATTATATATGTTCACAAAAGCAGATATTCTCAATCTACTCTTCTTTTTCTATGATGTGCTGGTTACTCCTGTCTCTTTGCTTTTCCATATATATTTTCAAAACAACTTGCCAAGTTACACAGGCACACATAATCTTTGGGGATTTTGATTGACAATGCATTGAATCTATCAACTAATTTGTGATGAATTGACATCTTTAAAATATTAAGTCTTTCAAATATCATAAACACAATCTATGTTTCCAACTACTTAAATCTTCTGCAATACCTCTTACCTAAGTTTGGTTACTTTTCCATAAAAGCTTTATACAACTTTTGCAGGACTTATTTTCAGATTTCATATTTTATGGCTTCTTATTCCATACGGATGCTTTCAAGCTTTTTTTTTTTAGTAATGTTAATTTTAATTTTTAAAGGAGCTTTAGATTACATAAATGTTACATCAAAATCATAGGATATGGGATTCCCATACCCCTCCCTTCCCCCTCCCACACTTTCCCCCATTAACATCTTTCATTTGTGTGTGATACATTTGTTATAACTGATGGACACACATTGAAGCATTGCTACTAGCCATGGTCTATAGTTTACATTGTTTTACACTTTGCACAATTTTATAGGTTTTGACAAAATGTATCATGACTGGTATCCGTCATTGTAATATCATGCAGAACGATTCCAATGTCTCAAAAATGTCCCATGTTATACCTATTGTTCCCTCTCCCTCCCCTCAGAACCTCTGGTGAGCACTGTCTTTATATCAATATTATAAGTTCTTCCATTACTAGAATAATAGTAAGTCTACCATAGTCCATAGTTGCATTCTCCCCTTATGCTTGTTCATTCCTCATTTGGGGATGGTGATGGCCAACTCTGCTTCCAGTTGAGAGAGGGCTTAGATCTCATGGAGAGGATGGATGGAACTGTCTTGCTTGCAGTTGTAGGTACTCTCTGCTTCTTGAATTGCATAGTCCATCATCATCCTTTTGTTAGTTGTCCTGGGTGAGTCTGATGAACTGGAGAGTAGGCTGCAACTATGATGAGATTCAGTCAGTGCTCAACCAGCATATGAACAGCTGGAAGATTAAGTCTCTGGAACATATATTTAATAGGTATAGTGCTAATTATAGGTTCAAATAAATGGGATAGAAGAACCATGTGTAGGAAAATTATAAATGAGTCTAACTGATACGTTGGGGGAAGTGGGTTATCCTATGTTCCAAGGTAAGGCCCACTGACGGGATGATGATTTTCTGGGGTTGTTTGTGCTATCTATAGTGTCTAGATGTGTCTTGAGCCCCTAGGAACACCCTTATTTGAGGCTCTGTTTGCTGTGGCAGAGTGTGTGATTGTCCTGAGATATGCATAAGTGTAACCTCTAGAATGACCTCCTGACTCCCTTTGGAATCTCTTAGCCATAAGAGCTCATTTGCATTTAATATTTCCCCCTTTTGGTCTAGGTCTTTCTCCAAATGCATCATTAATTGGCACTTGGTAGTAATCCCTTGGTTCCAGGGAGGTTTATCCCTGGAAGTCAAGTCACACATAGAGGGGAAGGCAGTGAATTTATATGCTGCATTTGGTTTAGAGAGAGGCCACATTTAAGCAACAAGGAGGCCCTCAGGAGGTAACTCTTAGGCAATATATATTACCAGGCCAAGTTTCTATTTCGCAAGAAAAAGGTTCATAAGTACAAGCATCAGTATCAATATCAAGGGCCGGGCACATTGGTCCACCCTCCTTTGCTAGACATTGCCCATGTGCACTCACCACTCTATGAAAGAATATAGCAGGACATGCCATATGGATATTCAGTATTCCAAGACAACACCCCATGACCACATGAACATACTCACACACCATGGAGGCATGCCCAGGTGCACCCCTGTTGTAGGAAAATGGCTTACCTGTATTATAGATGTTACAGTTGTTTTCTATTATCGTAGATGATGTTGCAGTTCTGATAGCAAACAGCTGCTTGGTAGTTTCTAATAAATACGAGGTGGAAACTAGGGTCAAGACTCTCTCAGTTCCAGAAACTGAGTTCCCTGGTCCCATCTTTATCTCTCTCTTGTATGTCTCTCTCTCTCTCCTTTATTTCATAAAGTTCTGTATTGCCTTCCCTTCAAGCCAACCTTTCACTGAGCTGATCTCAGCAACTGGCACCCAACGTGGGGCATAAAGGGAAGAAGTCTCATAGCAACTGGTGCCCTGAACAGGGGCGCGAAGGGAAGAAGGATTGCCTGGAGTGAAACTAAAGTTGGTGGAATGGCGTGGAGCCCTGAATGGTTTGGAAAGCCTCTGAAGTCCTTGAGGGTTTGCTTGTATTTCTCCAGGAGTCACAGAACATCCTGTGTGGGTACCAGCTCATTGGATAGAGCCATACCATGAGTGCCAAGAGACAATGAAAAGTTCCTGTGGAACCCAGAAACTCCGGTCATGCAGATGGAGAGACAGATGCTGGAAACTGCATGGCTGGGTCTCATTCTGAAGATTAGAATGGATTTACATCAAAGTTTCTGAACTACAAAACTTGTTCAAGCATGGCATCATAAAGCAAGTATGACTTGGGGACAGAAAGAGATTAAGAAGGAAATTGAGAAGAGGAAAACTGGAAAAGAAATGTTGAATTACAAAAGGAAGCAATGACGAAATTCTAGATTAATAGATTTGGAACTGCTTTCGTGTTTGTTCAATGTCAGTGTGTGTGTAGTAATTGTTTCAGTGTGTGTGAAAGAAAAAGGAGAGAAAGGAAAAAAGAAAAAGGAAGGAAAAAAAGAGAAAAAGGAAAAAATGGAGAGAAAAAGGGAAAAAGAGCAAAAAAGGAAGGAAAAAGAAAAAGAAAGAAAAAGGAAGGAAAAAAGAAAAAAGAGAAAGGAAAGATGAAATGAAAGATGTAAAAGTTAAGTGAATATTGAAAAGGTAAAAAGTTTGTGGGAACGCTAACTGAAATATTAAAAGGTGTATTTTGTCCTAAAATAAAATGGTCGATATGGAGATATGCAGGACAGAACTAGTATGTATATAGTGAGTTATAAAAGTATTGTGGTAGTATTTAGTGAGATGTGTTTTGTAAAAGTAAAACAAGCCTGAATGAATACAAAAAGTGCAAAACCTGTGTGAAAAGGTCCGCCATGGACTTTTGCAGTTCTTCAAGGCTTTCTGCCTGGCCTGATGTCAATGAACCTGACTGCATAGAAGAAACCTGTGGCAATGACCCTACTAAGAAACATCAGAGACAATGGTATGTTAAGGGCCTGGAAAAGGCAAACAGTTGGGATAAGCTGTAAGGTCCCTGCTGCTCAAACAAATTCTTAAATGTTTGGGTAAGACAAAACTATACTCTCTGCTGTAATTGATAAAGTACAATGTTTTCTCATGTTAATAGAATTTGTAATATTACTGGAATACTAAAAGTCTTTTATCCCTCACTGAGATGTGTTAATTAGGAAAGGTCTTTCACGAGAGTAGGAGGACCTCCAGCAGGCCGCTTTAAAAAAAAGAGGGAGAAGGTGGATATTGACTTAGCCTGGGGATTGGATGTGGCCCTAGGTCCAGTGAAGATGTGAAGAGCACCATATAAACTGGGGAAATGAGATGTTTTTGATCAAGTACTGGCCTATATAGCCTTGTTAGTTGGGAATCTTAAGCCCATGGAAATGAAACATATTGTGTACTTAAGTGATTTGATGAACTATAAGTGATATATAAATGTACCTTGTCGAATGTATTGAAAAAAAAATTTAATGAGTATTGTTCAAACCTAAAAATGAAACTATCACTCAGGAAGCTTTGTTAATCAGTGAAACGTCATTTGCGTAGACTTTGCAAAAACAAAAAGGGGGAAATGTTGTGAAAAACTGGCTTACCTGTTCCTTATTGTAGATGTTGCAGTTGTTCCCTATTATTGTAGATGTTGTTGCAGTTCTGATAGCAAACAGCTGCTGGGTAGTTTCCAATAAATAGGAGGTGGAAACTAGGGTCAGGACTCTCTCAGTTCCAGAAGCTGTAAGTCTCCTGGTCCCATCTTTATCTCCTCTCTTGTGTCTCTCTCTGTCCTTTATTTAGTAAAGTTCTGTGTTGCCTTCCCTTCAAGCCAACCTATCGCTGAGCTCATCTCGGCACACCCCACACATACCCCCACCGACACACTGAGCCAGTGACCCTCCCCTACCACAGCTGCAACCTCTTTGCATTTTCTTTTTATTTCTTTAAACAAAGTAGGAATTATTTTCTAAACAATTCCAGTGCTTAGATGTTTGTAAAACGAATTCTATTTCCTCTGTTTCTTTGCTGGTTCTTACTCGTGGTTCATTGTCTTCTTTTATTTGTGACTGTGAACTCCTCCTTTTGCTTGGAAAATTATGTGTAGGCTTGTTCAAGGTTAGCATAATGTGCATTCCTCAAAGGAATGTGCACATTGCTTCTGCCACTTTAACCTACAGGGTTTGAGGTTTTTTGAACCCAGTCAACATGAAATTGGGTTGCCCATGTGTGCAAAATGTAACTTGTAGTTACAAATTCTTTTTGGAATAACAAAAATATTTCAACTCTTTAATAACCAGCTTTCCCTTTCTGGTTGGACCAAAGGTATGAGTTGCCTATTAAGGGGCCTTCTTGGCAAAACTTGGGCTTTGTGTTACGCCCTCCACATCTTGTTTCCTAATCTGGCTGGCCCAGGTTCTCAGGGCCAGAGCAGCTGTAGAGATGCCCTTCACTCTGGAGGTCCCTGTCTTTATGGAGATTTTGGCCAGATGACCCCTGACTGTATTACCAGCTTTTTAGTGTTTTCAATATAAATATATATTTTATACATCATTTTGGAGGTTTTCAATGAGAGAGTTATTCAGATAAGCTAGGATGCCACCTCTCTGAATCTGAAATTTCCTTATTTACTGACATCAAGGATCTGAAAGGAAAGGATGGTGGTTTTATGTGTATTTCATAGTTTCAAATAATTAAGATAAGAAAAGTTAATGTTCTTGATTTGTAAGGCTAATTGCATATTTTTTCTGATAATGAAACAATATACATTAATTTAAAAATAATATTTAGGAGAACAAAAAAAAACCGAGAAAAATTTTAAATGCCTTGAGATAATCACTGTTTCACTGTCAGTGTTTTGGTATTTTACATTCATGTGTGTGTACATGTAGCTGTACACATATGTCCTTATCATATATATGATAAGGACAATATTAGCTGTGTCCCCACTTGTATTTACTCATGATTAACTATACAGAGTACATATTATCATCTACCGTCACTTAACTCCCCTCCCCCTCCTTCTCCTCTTCCTCCTCCTTCTCCTCCTTCTCGTTCTTCCATTTCCCCTCCTCTTCCCCTTCTCTTCTTCTTCCTCCTTTGACTACTTCTTCTTCCTCTTCTACTTTTCCTCCTCCTCCTTCTTCTTCCTCTTTCACTTCTCCTCTTTCCCCTCCTCTTCCTCCTCCTCCTTCTTCCTTTCTCCCCTCCTCTCCTCTTCTTCCTCCTTCTTCCTCTTTCTCCCCTCCTCTCCTCTTCTTCCTCCTTCTTCCTCTTCCACTTCTCCTCCTCTTCCTCCCCCTCCTCTTGCTCCTCTCCTCCTCTTTCTTTTTCCTCTTCTTCTTCCTTCCTCTTCTTCCCCTCCTCTCCACCTCTTCCCCCTCCTCCTTCTTCTTCCTCCTCCACTTCTCCTCCTCTTCCCCCTCCTCCTCTTCCCCCCTCCTCTTCCTCCTCCTCCTCTTCCTCCTCCTCTGTCTTCTCCCTCTTCCACTTCTCTTTTCCTCTCCTCTTTCTCCTCCTCCTTCCTCCTCCTCCTTCCTCTTCCTCTTCCTCCCTCTCCCACTTCTAGTTCTTACTACTCAGCTGCCCCTTCTAGAGGATAGAGACAGGTGTGCGTGGTGGGGACTGTGTGGCAGTGGGGCACCCCGGGCCCCTCCGGGAGCTGCTCCTGAGTGAATGATGCCACCACGGTTAACACCCTCCCCGGGCCTAAGTGTGTCTCCCTCTGGGTGTTAGATGGGAAATTTGTAAAAATAATAAAGTTTTCCAGAACCAAACATATGCCTCTGTTTCAAAGGGGCTCCCCCGCCAATCAGGACTGAGCCAACCAAAATGATTCTGAGGGCTGGATGGGATCTGCAGCTGGAGTTGGAATCCTCTCTTCTAAGGGGAATGAATCCGCTCAAAGTCAGTTTCTAAGGCAATGCTTCACCTTATTTCAAACCGTTACTTTGCTTCCTCTCTTTGTCTCTCTTATCTTTTCTTCTCTTGTCCTTTTTTGGGTAAAATAATAGTTGTACATTCTCTCCTATGCCTCCCAACCCTGGATTCACAGCGGTAGCACCAGATAGCCCGTGCCGAACTAGGCAGAAGAAACAGAAGCTGCTGCTCCGAGAGGGGTGGGTCCACTATCTTTTGACACTGGAAGGAAGGGATGAAGCTGGAAATGATTTGTTCTGCATGACTCCAAGTGCCAAAGAGTCTCTCACACTTTGATACTTTAGAAATTATAACCAAATTCCTTTCAAACTTGCTTTTTGGACCTCACACCCTGGAGCTATGGATGCTTGAATCCTGGGTTCCCAGAGGTTGATGCTCTGCCATTTCCTGGAGAAAGAGGAGAGAATGGTCCCCATGAGCTCCCTGCAGCGGGGGCCAAAGATGAACCCACACCACAGGTGGCTGCACCAGCCAGCGCTGGCCTTTCAGAGCGAGTTTCATTAGCACTTGAAAGGTGCTGGAGCTCAGTTTCCAGGAGCAGTCAAGGCGGTCCTAGGAGTAGGCAGCGCGAAGCGCCACCCCCCATCCTAGCCTCTGACCAGTGGGAAGACGTCTGGTTAGTGCTGAGAAAGGCCCCTGGACCTCTGGGGAAGCAGCTCCGCTGGAACAGGAGCACTCCTCCTCCCAGAGGCGTGGGGCTCTGTGTACTGCTCAGATCTCAGGATGTGTATATCCCACGTGCTTATTCCAGGATATGAATGGCAAAATGAACTCGCCTGGTGATGGCTCCATCGCATGGACGTCTGATGGATGGCTCGGATGTGAAAGGTGCGCGCTGCAGCCTCCGGGTACGCTCGTCAGAGGCCGCAAGGCTGGAACTTGAACTTGTTCAGAGTGAGCCCAAATGGAGGTGGGTTAGCCCTGCAGGAGGCGAGTCATCTTAAACACCACAGCCCCAGAATCCACGGCTTTGATAAATAGACCTGCAAAAGATTTACCTGGAGAGTTTCCATCTGCCTAATACAGCCTAGCAGCATTTTAAGGAAGCGTCGTGGGTTTTAACTATTATCTCAAAATTTATAGTCCGTTCTGAGGCTAACTAGCTACACAGATCTGCAGGTTCCCAAAGTCGGTTTAAATCTTCCAGAGGTACCTGGGTCATCCCCTGCCTGGAGAAATCTGGAGAGAATCTCACCGAGGGGTGAGTGTAGTTAAGCTGTGGACTTAGTGAAGAGCCACCCGATGCCTGGTGCTGAGCCAGGCAATGACATGGGAGGAACGCCGGGTTCCTGACGTTGCAAACGGTCTAATCTGGAGGCAAGACTGCCTCCTGGGACGCGAACATGGAGCCAAAGGACCAACGGAGCCTGAATGTCCTGAAGTAGGGTACAAGGCACAGCCAGACACGGAAGGAGCCCGGAGGATCTGGCCATATTCCCCCATCACAGGCTGTGTCGCCAGCCCCGTGCGCGGTGCCTCATGTGATGCAACCGACAGCCTCGTGGGCGCCTTCCTGCAGCCCGGGAAGCCCTCGGGGCCTCTGCACGCACCGTCCTGAGCCGCTGTGTGTCGGGCTAGGGGCGGCCTGGAAAGAGAGCGGGAAAGGCATAGGGGTCCCTTCTCCCACCCTAGCCTGGATCTGCTGGAATGGGCCCCCTCTTTTGCCTTCCACCCTCGCCATCCAGCCTACCCACAAGCCTTTAGAGAGGAAAGAAGCCACAGGGCAGGGGAAAGGACAGCCCCAGCGTTCCCTGCACACCCCAACCACCCTGCAGCCTCAGGGACCCGCCTTTCCTCAGGTCCTTGGGGAGGACAGGAAAATCCTCCCGGTCTTCCTGTGGCAACTTCAAGGTCCAGAGGTTACCCAGCCCAGATCCCCGAAACGGGCAGAAACGAACAGTTCTGCTTTTCTTTTTTTTTTTTTAATTATGTTAAATTTAACAAAATGGTTGCACAAAAACATCCCTAATTTTTCCTGCTTCTTGCATTATAAAAACGAGTTGAAAGCAAGCCAGATGCATGGTGTGTATTTACACAATTTTAGTCATTTCCAGAATCTTGAACTAAATATAGCACTGCCCTAAAAAGAGCTTTTTTTCCCTCCTGTAAGTTTCTTTGTCTCATGGACATATGTGAAAATAACAAAACTATTTCAGCTCTTTAATTCCCATTTCTGACAGCAGCCGGGTGGTAAGAAAGGAGGCGAGGGTTTGTCGCCTGCCTCAGGGGCTCTTCCCCCTGCCAGCACTTGCTCGGTGGCCCTGTGTGCCAAACGCCGTGTCAGCCCGAGGATCGGCGGACGGAGCAGATACGGTCCTGCCCTTTTGAAGCCACCGTGCACTACAAGAGGCTGTGACTGAGCCACGCTCTCTACTGCTCTGTCTTGTAGGACAAAACCATTCCCAGGAAACCCTCCCAAGCACCTTCCTTCCCTGCTCCTTTGTGACTCATACTAAAAATGTGTAGGCTGGATTGAGCCGGAAAGAAGGAGAGAGAGAGAAGTAAATACATCTGACAATAAATTTGAGATCATAAACCGTGGGATTCTTTTTATAATACCATGCACTTCAAAATCAGGCAGTATTTTTCATTCGACATGGATTTAAAGGTAGCTCAAAGAAAACACGGGATTAACTGTAAGTAGTGGGACAGGCTGCAGGAGCCAAACTTCCAAATAAACACATCAGGGGCTTGGTCTAAAAAAAGACAGAACACAAATAACCTCCTCTTGATGTGCCTACAGTTTCGTGTAACTGTTCCCAGGTCATGAACTAATTTGCCAAAAAAGAGGTTAACTGTAGTGTAGCAAGGCAGCCTTTCTGGAAACAGGTTTCCTGCACGTTGACTGCAGAGGCTGGCCACGGGAGGCCCTGCCTTGTGAAATGGTTCTCGGATGGGCACTTTGTACCTGAGCGGATGGGCAACGTTTCAGGGAGTTGGAGAATATGGGCCTTAATTAACACAGGCTTGGCTTAAACCCAAACCTTGACTTCTCCAAAACAAAGCGTTAGCCGGAATAAATTTGTCTGGAGAAGATGTGTGACCTAGGGCAGCCTACTTCCCCTTCCCAGGGTAGGCGTCCCGGCCTGGAAAAGGAGGAGCTTGGAAGAGCTGTCTTTTCAAATCCGTCCAGCACGCAGAGGCCCTTTCTCGAGGCCTCGGCATGGGCAGGCTTGCCTGTGCCCCCCAGGAGCTTGCAATCAGAGGAGAAGAGGAGAGAGCCACAGTCCTGGGTTTCAGGGCCCATTGCATTCACGGTGATTTTTTCAGAACTCCGGGACTCAAGGAGAAGCCTGATGTATCAAGTGCAGAAAAGACCCAAATTTTCTCTTTCGGCCCATGTGATTTCTACCGGCATTTTGCACTTCCTCATTTGCTGCCTCATCCGCCCCCCCCCCATTCCTCAAGTCTCCTACCTGGGGATTTTGTTAAACATGCACATTCCCAGGCCCTGCTTCCAACGAGTCTGGTTGAGAAGGCCTGGGCTGGGGCCAGGAGCCAGGGGTGCTGCTCCACCGGCATCGCTCCCGGAACACAGGGCCTAGCTCTTCTTGAGTCGGGGCAGTGACCCTCAGGGACTCAGCCACTAGAGGAAAAAGTGAGGGCAGGGACCCATCTCAGAACACAGCGAGACAGAGCAGGGGACAGGGCGTGCCAGGCCACCAGGCAAAATTCGCTGAGTGCGGGAGCCACATCGTGGGGCAAGTCGTCATCCCTGAGAACGCCCCGGGACCCTGAATTCACGCAGGACTCTGCAGGGGCAGGTGGCAGGTGGCTCCTGGCAAAGGGTGCTTCTTCTCCAGGGAGCACACCTGCGGGAGGGCGCCCCTGCCCCTCGGCTGCAGCCCTCCAATGTCAGGAGGGAGATGGAGGTGTAAATCACAGTCAGTCCCGCTGGGCCAGCGTTTTGGATCATCTGGGGAGCTGGGGCCGAGGGGGGTGGGCCGGGTGGGAACAGAGAGGAAGGCTCGGGGGGCAGGAGCCCCAGCGCGTCTTGGGGGGACCACGCAGTTCACAGGCTGCTACTTTTTTGTGACATCGCCTTTATGGGGGGGGGAGAGCCAGAATATTAGGCTCATTGCTTCCAGATGGGCAGGTTGGACAAGACACAGAGGCCTTGGCTCTGAGCGCCTGGACGCGGCGGTGCGATACGCCTGTGACATATTGAAGTAATCGAGATAGCAGATCTGGCTTTAGCCAAGGCTGTCAGAGAGATACTTTTTAAAACATTACATGGTTTGTAACAAGGTATTGTGTATCCTCCCAGAAACCCTGCAGTCTCGGGGTAGGCGGTGGGGGGGAAGAGTATGCTGATTTTGCTGGAGTGACTAAAGCTCCTTTTATATACGAGGAATTTGGCATCTCGAGCCAGCAGCGGCCGCTGCACTTGCAACGCAGCCCCCGCGAGGGGCTCGCTAAGTGAGCCCAGGTGTCGCCTCGGGGGCAGGGGCCGCGGCACCCCTCAGGCGGGCCCTGCAGCGACCGCGGCCCGAGTCGCCGGAATAAATCATCTCCTTACAGCGCTGATGCGGCGCGCGCTGCCCCGCGGCGGCTCTCCCACCGGGCGGCGCTCGAGGCCCGCCCTGGGCGGCCCGCGAGGTCCCTTTGTCCGTCCCGCCTTCGCCTGGCAGCCTCGGCCCCGGCCGCACCCGCCGGCTCAAGCAGGGTGGGCGAGCGGGAAAAGCCCTCCGATGGCCCCCGGCGGCCGTGCAGGGGGCGAGCGGGCCCGGCGCGCGCGGAGCTTGCGGGGTCTGTGCGTGGAGAAGGCCCCCCCACCCCGGGCTGGCCTCACACCTGAGAACAGGTCGGGCCATTCCTGCGGACCGAGGGTCTGCTTCGCATTTCAAGGGCGGGAACTGTGAAGCTGGTCTTTTGATTAAAATGTGTATTAGCTTTTATTTTTGTCCGCCCCCCCCCCCCCCATGCAATTGCAGGATATTTAATTTCAAGCAATCATCTGAGGGGCAAGGGGGAGGAGGCATTTGATGGGAAACAGCACACGGGAAAGCCAGCCAATTTAGGAAATAGAGCAGCTCGGCTGTGGCCGTGACAGCTGAAATCTCTTTTGTTCTCCCAGGCAGGGTCTGAAACCAAAGTCCCTCAAGGACAGGAGAGCCAGCTCTGGGCTTTCCATCAGGAGGGCCCGGGTCCCCGACGGGCGTCCCTGCTGCCGCAGGGGCCCTGGGCAGGTCCCTGGAAGGTTCCGGGCCTCGTCTTTGGTTGGGCAGGTGGGAGGTGGACGGATGCCTGCTGCTCCCCACCAGCCACGGGCGTCTGGAGGAAAAACCGCCCTTTTCAGAAACTTAGCTCCGGTGCCCTAGTTTCAAGACCTTCGGGTGACGCCGGTGACACCAAGATGAGCAAAAGATCCTTAGTCAAATACTAGTTCCTCCTCTTTCTTGCTCTCTGGGGCAGAGGTTACTGATTTAAATGTCAGCAGGGCAGGCAGGTGCTACACTAGGAGGGCAGTGCCTTGTTCACAGCAGGTGCACAGGAAATACTTTTGATTGAATTAATGAGCGAAAGTGGGTCTGATGTGATACAATAGGGAATGGTGGGAACCATTCCCTACCGGGGAGGTCTTTGATGTTCACATTGTTTGTTTTTTTAACACTGGCTTAACTATCTTAGGGCTCAAGGGCTGCCAATTTGTACCTCTGCATTCAAGTTTATATATTTCAGGCCCACTTAAAAGACCAAGGAAAGAAGGAATAAATCTGGTAGATAAGTTCCAAATCTTACCAGTTGGCGGTGACTTTTAACGTCCTATCTTAGCTCAGGAATACAGTCCCCCTTTGTCACACCCCTCGCCCACTTTGGATTAGTAAATCCAGTCACCCTGAAAATCGCGTCTAAGAGTGGCACCACATGGCGTGCAGGGCCACACTCACTTCAGACGTCTCTATGGAGAACAGGCTCATGAGCTAAGGATTCCCCCAAACGGCTAGCACCTGCTTCACCTTCCTCAGGGAAATCCCATCAAGCTAAGGAGCTTGTGAGGCAGCGAGAGGGAAGGGCGCCTGAGTTTGAACCTGGTCATGGACCGGAACTTGTTTCCTAAAGCGGGGTTATGCGCTCCCGCCTGCCCTTAGTTCACAGCGCTGTTCGTCAAGACCCGTTAGAGCTGGGGTGCTGGATCTTTTTTGTTCCACATACCCCTTTGCCAGTCCGGTGAAAACCATGGGCCCCGTCTCAGAAGGCAGTGGCAGAGAGTTTTATGACACTCAACATCGGCATGTCTTTAAATGAAAGTTTAGGATTATTCAAAATTATGTTTTACAGCTTTCCCGTAATTTCAATACCTGATAACCTAACATGGTTCAACATCTGTTCTAATGGTCACTTCCAGCAAACATTTAGAAATCCAAGTTTTCCCACAGAGTCATAAAACCATCTCTGCCATCCTTAACCAACCTTTGTGCAGGCAGTTACCCACTGCACTCAGACCCCGCTACATCAGACTAAAAATCAAAAAAAGTCCACACTATACTGTGTATTTAATAAATACATCACACCTGCACCAACAGGACCCCACAAGAATGTTTTTTTGAATTTACAACTCAAGCTCACGAACTCCCTGAAATCTTCCCACCGACCCCTGCATTCGATAATGTTACGTGGGAGGGTTTATCGATGACAATGCGTTGAAACATTAAGAGTTCATACTATCCTGGGGCAGAAGCTGAAGGAACGTTCCTCGCACTGGCTCATTTCAGTCCTCACATTGCTTGGACAAGCTCTATAGTTCTATTGTTGAATAAATGTCCTCTACTTATGGGGTTGGCCTTTATTTTTCCTAATGTCGTTTGGAACTTGAGTTAGTTTGTCCAGAGCTCAGGTTTGCAGGTTACCCCTGCGCTGCAGCTGGCCCCCATTCTTGGAATGGATGTGGCTGATGACGCTTAGGCTGCTCTTGGCCCTGGGCTGCCCTGAGACCTCAGCAGTGGGTTTTTTTTTTCTCAGTCACCTGTGGTTCATATTCTCTCCTTTCTGTACTCAAGGACATGTGGCTGCAGAGTCCTGCATCTTTTTTCAGGCAGGTGTGCACCGTGGCTTCATCTGGAGCACGGGGCGTCTGCCTGGGGTTGTTCATGAGCAGGTAGAGTGGAGGGCCCTGCAGGCTGGTCCCTGCAGGAAGGAAGCATGCTCTGCTCTGGGGGAGGCAGATGCTTCGAGTTATGTTTCCAATAAGAGGCATGGATTTGCACTGCTTAATGATCAAAGTCAGACTCCTAACGCTGGAATTCGAGGCTCTTGAAATCTGGCAATATCTTTCTTGCCTTATCCTCCCCCTCTTCCTAGGATGCACCCCAGGCGTCAGACACCTTGGAGCACCCCCTTCTGGGGGCATGACCCCCATTTTTGCATTTCCAAGCCTTTAGCATGACAATTTCTTCCTGCCTGAAATTCTTTCTGTCTTAAATGTCTGCCTGCTAGAATCAGGACCGTTTTTAGGGAGGAATGCTCAATTCAGCCCTCGTATTGGAAGGGAGGTAAGACGGAGAGCTTTCCCACCCCCTTCCGGAGGGGAAAGGACAGAGGAAGATTTCCAGCCTCTCTCTCCATCTTCCACCCATTCTTCCCTCGGGGAGGAGGAGAGACTGGACGAGGACCTCACTTACAAGGCCCCTGTCTGAGGTCCCCTGCCAGTGGAGCTGGGGCTTCCTGCCCCGCCCCTTCTCCTGGCCTCCAGAGCAGTCACAGGGACAGGCTCTCCGTGCCTCTCCTGGGTGGGACTGGCAGGAAGGAGTGGAACCCCCTTGAGGCTGCAAGGTTTAGACTGCCAGGGGGGGGCCCATGCTCTCCCACCCAGGTACTGTCCACCACACTGATGTTTCCAGCTCTTTCCCTCGGACGCCACGTCTCCTACTTAATCGGTTCTGAATCGTAGGGGGGTTGAGAGGTGATTAACTGTACCCTCAAATCTCAACACCCAAATGCCGCAGGGTCACGGAAATCTGCTCCGATCCCCCCTACCAGGGGTCACTGTTCCCTCCCTCCCTCCTCTTTGCTTTTTGTCCCAGGGACTTTCAGCTGAACTTCATTCACTCTTCCTTTTGTTCAGCACATAGTTACAAAGGTTTGAAGCCCGGGTGAATTTAGGGTGTGATGAGAGGCTTAATTTCAAGTTGTGATTTCCTCTCAAATCCAATTCTTGGCATCGGTGCAGTATAACGAGCTCAAAATTAGAGAGAGGACTGGCTTGGATTTAGTGCTGGAATCAGGGCCCATAGAACACTGAGAGCCTAGCAGGTGCCGGCAGTGGCGCCAGGTGCTCTTGGAGGCTTAATCTTGAGATAGTTTGGGTAACACTGTCTTTTTTTTAAATAATGAAGGTAAGTGAGGCTCAAAATATTTAAAAACGAACAAAACCGAAGCAAAGACATCACGGCCGGCTCGAGGTCCTGCAGCCAGTATTCGGCGGAGCAGGTCTCTGCTCTTTCTGCTTCCACCAAAGTGCTCCCTGTGCCTCTGCTGGTTCCTCCACAGGGACAAGAGTCACCTTTAAAATAGGTCTGTCGAGCAGTGGCCAGCGCCCAGGTCGGTGCTCCTGGCCGTGGGTGTGCTCAGGATGGCAGGCGGGCTCACCCCCGAGCCTGGCACGCTCGTGGCAGCCTTGCTGGGAGGGTGAGCCTTGGGCGGTGAACGTTGCGCCGGGCACTCCAGGAGCAAGGTGCTGCAGGACCAAAGGAGCGGAGGCTGGACGGAGCACGGGAGACGCAGGAGCCGGTCAACTCACCCGCCCGGCCTGCCTCGTCAAGGGTGATACTTCGATGAGATGGGAATTAGGGTCAAAAGTGCAGGGTGGCCTCTCGCTGTCCGGACAGTGGGTGTCACCTTAGTACTGCCCATGGAATGGCCGTTTTGAAAATCCATATCCCCAGTCCCGCCTGTCTCAGGATCCCGGGGCGTGCACTGGACAGGTTTTGGTTTTCTAATCCACCCCAGCTGATTTGGATGCCCCGTACAGGCTGAAAGTGACTAAGGAAGGAAGAAGGTCCATCAGGCAGACCACAAGCTCTGCCTTCAGAGTCACAGAACCTGGTTTGCGTCCCGCCTTGGCGTGCTCTGCCCTGGGCCAACCCAGCCTCTCCTTTTCAAAGAGGAGAGCAGCAACGGAAACTTCTGCCTCCTTCGAACGGCCATTTTTTAATTAAAAAGCCAAAGTTTGCATTTGGAAGCCCCAGCCCAGCACCTGGCCCACAGGAAAGCCTGGGTAGAGGGGAGCTGACGGTCTGCAGAGGTGCAGGGGCTGCTGCGGAGAGTGGCCAGGGCTGGGGCGCGTGCAGGGGGAGTAAGCCTGGAGTCAGGTGTGAGCTGACACAGTGCAGCAATGGGCCTTGAGGACAAATGTGTGGCCGCAGGCCAAGCGGAGCCGGGTCTCTGCGGATGAAAGGAAGGAAAGCATCCGCACCTAAAAATAGAACTGGCCTCTGCAAGCACTGCACTGGGTGCCCTGAAGTGATTGGAGGGTAGGGGAATGGAATTCTAAGTTTAAAATCAGCTCTCTTAGATGCAAACTCAGAAGCAGATTTTCTGGAGGAGAAATGTCCATCTAAATAGATGCCAGGATATTGCCAGTGGTCTCAAAGTGATTTTGGGTAGAGAAGGACTGGGGGCGGCAGGGGGGGTCTGGCTCCTGTGCTTTCTGGCAGCTCGGGGGAGAGCAGGTAACCAAGTGTCTAGGGAGGGGAGGGGAAACTGAGGGTCATTTCCACTCTCCTGGTGCTTCCGCGTTGGCCTGACTGGGGCCCACAGAGCAGTTCCCTTTGATCCCGACAGAGTTAGCCCACCTTGGGGTGAGGGTGGGGTCTCCTGCTCCCCTTTCCCCCTCCTGGCCGCCACAGGACCCATAATCTCCAGAACGTTCCGCATCCCTAGGAGATAAGTATTTCCTTATGGCAGTGATGGGTATTCTCATTTTAACAGCTGGGGAGGTAGAGAAAGGGACGGTCTTCCAAGGAGGGGGTCATTCTTTTCCTTTTCTCTGGACTCTGACACGTGGAGACCATAAAACAGGCAGCGCAGGAAGCTCCCTGAGCGCCGTCAAACCCGGGTGATGGGAGTAGACACAGGAAAGCGAAGATGCACGGTGGGTTTTTTGTTTTGTCTTTTTGTTTTGTTTTGTTTTTTCTTTTTTTCTTTTTTTTGTCTTTATTTTTTTAATGTTACATTCAAAAAATATGAGGTCCCCATATGCCCTCCACCCCCCTCACCCCACTCCTCCCCCCATAACAACCACCTCCTCCATCATCATGAGACATTCATTGCATTTGGTGAATACATCTCTGAGCACCGCTGCACCTCATGGTCAATGGTCCACACCATAGCCCACACTCTCCCACAGTCCACCCAGTGGGCCATGGGAGGACATACAATGTCCGGTAACTGTCCCTGCAGCACCACCCAGGACAACTCCAAGTCCCAAAAACACCTCCACATCTCATCTCTTCCTCCCATTCCCCACACCCAGCAGCCACCATGGCCACTTTTTCCACACCAATGCCACATTTTCTGCTATTACTAATCACAATAGTTCATGAATAGAATATCAGTAAGTTCACTCTAATCCATACTCTATTCCTCCATCCTGTGGACCCTGGAATGGTTGTGTCCACTCCACCTCTCTATCAAGAGGGGGCTTAGATTACACATGGATGCTGGGTGCAATCCTCCTGCTTTCAGTTGTAGGCACTCTTGGCTCCCTGGTGTGGTGGTTGACCTTCTTCAACTCCATGTTAGCTGGCCGGGGTAAGTCCAATAAACCAGAGTGTAGGAGTTGCAAGACTGTTGAGGCTCAGGGCCTGGCTATCACGGTGGGTTTTGGTGACCTGGAAAATTTATGCCCAATCTGGGGGCAGGGGGCGGGCTGGACAGACGTCCATTTTTATTTTCATAGGTGCCTAAAGAGGATGATGGGGTTTCCGAAATCATCTCCTGCGAGCTTCACTGGACCTATAAGGAACCTGAGGCCCAAGAGGGCCCTTGATGAGAGGGGGCGAGGAGAAGCAGAGCCCTGGGGCCCCTATGCTGGGCGCCCTGCCGCCCCCCGCCAGCACGGCCTCACCCCTCCTGGCAGGTGCACCCCCGCTGCCCTGCTCTGGCTCACCGGGGGGCCTGGCTGGAGGCCTTCTCCGAGAGGTTTGGGGGACACACTGAAATGGTCAGGCCTTGGAACGTGGCCGCCGCGGCCACCGAGCTTTCACCACCTCATCCGGTTCCTCAGCTCAAGCCTGAGCCCGGGGGTCTCCTGGGCATCCTCAGAAGCCCAGCGATGCCAGGCTGCCCCCTGGGCCTGGGCAGGAGGCTGGCGGTCGGGGAGAGCGCTGGTTCCGCAGGCCCTCAGACCCCACCCAGGCGAGGGGGTCGGTGAACTCTCCTGTGTTTTAAATTAAATTTTATTTTATTTTTTGAACCCTCCTTGACGCAGCGCTCAAGCCACCCTGGCCAGGCCCAGCGCTGGGGGGGGCAAGGCTGTGGGGGTGGCCTGCTGGTCACCTTCAGGGGGCCTGGGGGACGCTGGCCGCCAGCACCGACTGGGGAGCCCCCATCTACGCACGGGCGCTCTCCTTCCCCGCCAGGGATGCAGGACTGCAGACTTCGAGTGAGGACGAATTCGAAAAATTAAAAGCCAATTTTCTTACGGGCATAAAAGTAAAGAAGGGAGGATGTATTTGTGAAGCTTACAAATCTGTAAACACTGTTCAAAAAAACCTGCAACTTTCCATTTGCTTTCAAACTTACTTTCAAAACAATAAATACATAAGTTATAAATAAATACAGAAAATTTAGAGATGCTCCCTTAATGCTCCTTTTTAATTTTCTCATGGTTATGGCTAATGTGGTCCTAAGTCAACTCTCAATTAACCATTCAAAGTTATCCTGACTTGGTTGTCTTCGTAGTTATCACTTCTATTTCCTAATTATTATTTTTTTTAATTCTCAGGAATGTTTTTCAGCAAAAGCACTATCCACCCCCCCACACACACACACACCTACTTAATCGGTTAAAATTGTAAGAATTTCACCAGTGTGGTAAAAGAAATGACAGCGAAGTGCGCCCCCTTTGGGCAAAGGACAGCGCGCTGCTCGCGAACGAAAGGCCGCCCTTGGGCAATGGTGAAAGGGGAGCTGACAACTCATTCAGCACTACTGATCATCGTAGATTCTTTTATATAAACTTTGGAGATGTGGTTTATTTCAAATTTTGAACCCTTTGGGTGCCACTTTTTAAAATGCATCTAAAATTCTATCATACTATATGTAAAGGGGTGGGGGGAAAGATGAGAAACAAATTTAAACTCACAGCGTTTGTGCTTCCTGACAATTTCCTATATGATTTGCCCAGCAAAATATCTCCTAAAGAGCCACGGCTCTCAAATTCTGAGTGCATGGCACAACCCATTGGCTCTTTTAGGAGCTATCACAGCAGAGGGGGTGTCGTGTTTGGCTGGCTGGTGTTTGCCATTTTAGTGAACGAGCCCAACAATTCAATGATGTTACTGTCTTTATATTCAAGTGCCCCTAGAATACTTGTCTCATGTCCCGGGGTGTCTAGTTTCCCTTGCATCCCGGCTGCCTGGACAATTCTGAACTTCAGTGTTCGCATGCCCAGCAGCCTAAACTTGTCTCTTAGCAACGTCCCTCTGCCAGGCTTCTCAGCCTCTCTCTCTACCCCAAGATTTGACAAATGCACACGTTCAAAAGGATGTGTAGAAAATTGTGCACACAAGTCCTGGCTGCCTCAGCAGTGCTCTGTTACTCCAAGCAGGTTTTTTATTTTATTGTATCTGCTTTTCTTTTTGTTCTCAGATAGTATTGTACTTCTACATCTACTGCATCATAACCAGAAGTGGAAGTCAACCTATATTTTTGAGATGTGCATAGAGAGCTCTGGGTCAATTTTTTAAACAGATGAATATAATTTAGATATTTAGTACATTGTATTTATTTATAGATGGACATTTGGGTGTTTTCCCAACTTCACTGTTAAAAACAACACTGCAATAACTGGTCTTACGCAGGATTTCTGGTGCACGTGTTAGAGAATTCCTCTAGGATATACATCTGCAAGGAAAGTTGCAAAGCCAGAGAGGATGCTCATTTTTAATTTCACAATGTATTACCAAAAGCCTTTCCAGAATAGATGAAACATTGTACATGTTCACTAGCAGTGTATGAGAGTTTGTGTTTTCCTCTAGCTTTGATACCATTTGACTGTGAGACTTTTAATGTTGCCCATCAAATGGGAGTGAATTTCTATCTTCTTGTTTTGTCTGTTAATAGGTTCTCAAGTTCATTGCATTTCAGGGTTCCTGATCTGGAAATGCCTATTCACATCCGGTCTCTATTTTTATTGTGTTTTCGTCTTTCTCTTATAAATTTATGCTTTATACAATCTGGATACCACTTACTCCTTAGTCTAATACATATGTGGCAAATCAGTCAACAAATGTATGCTGAGTGTCTCCTGCATGTAGTGAAAAGGACATGGTGGTAAATAAGAAAGACCCTCCCTATTTCAATGGTGTATTGGTGCTAGTGCAAGGAGACAGATATCGACAAGCAAACACAAAAGTAGTAAACCAATTTTAGATCACAAGAAGTGCCATAAAAAGTCCAACGCGAAAATGGAACAGAGAGTGGTTGGCGTGGAAGGTGCTGCTATGGGATGGAGAGGACATGGAATGCCTCACACTGAGGTTTGAGAGAGAAGAAACAGCTCCATTGAGATGGGGGAAGAATGCTACCCCAAAGGGGTGACAGTACATGTGAGGCAGACATTTGTCATTTTTTGGTTATGCACCCCCACTCTCCCAAGGCCAAGGCTTTCCCTAATGCGCTTCAGCAAGGCCATACTGATTCCTGGTCTGAATCTGGGTTGTAGCAGGCAAGGTCTACACTTTGCGCAGTGGAGCAGGATTAGCTCAAGCGTCCAGGCAGTGGAACTAGCAGCAGAGGAAGCCTGCCTTACATGGAGCACGGTCCTGGGAGAACGGCAGGTTACGGGCATGACCCCTGATTTGGCTGCCCCCTTCGTATCTTGCTTTCCTCGCTCGTCCTAGCTCTGTGGCCCTGGAGCACGTGGCTCAGCTTTTGGACCTCTCTTTCCTCATGTGTGGTCATCCGTGTGGCACACGGGTCTCTGAGATGGCCTCCTGGTACTCACACCCTTGTGCAGCCCCTTTCCTGGGGTGTGGACTAGATTTAGCATCTTGCTTCTTAGGAACAGAACTTGGCAGAAACAAGTGGAATGTCCCTTCCAGATCTCAGAAAGTCTCCTTGGAAAAGCTTCTCCCACCATTTTCAGAGACTGCTGTGCACAAGAGTCTAGACCTGCATTTCTATCCCTACTGCACCCCCACCCCGTCACCTCTAAGCCCCTTGGGGCGGGGCAGTGGAGCACCCAAGGGCTCTGGAGTGGACAGGCCAGGCAGGAAGGCTCTACCTTTACTGGGTGTGTGACCTTGAACCATACACGTAACCTGTCCAAGTCCAAGATGAAGATGCAACACCAGCCTCAGAGCTCGATTAGAGGGGAGCATAATCGAGATCATGCATCTGAGCCCCGAGAAGAACGCCTGACAATACTCACTCAGAGAACCGTAGCTAATTTTGTCCACCCCTTGCTGTTGGGCTTCCTTCCAACCTTGGCAACACTTGGCATCGGAAGGGCTCCCAGGCGCACGGCTGGCCTGCGCTCCCAAGAAGGCCCCTTGAACGCTGACGTCCACTTTCCCTCCATTAGCTCCTTCTCTTTGGCCAGTCGATTTGCCCCAGCCCCATCTCTGGACTGAACGAAGGGAAGTGCCATGTGGCTTTACCATTTGACAGTGCAGTGATAGGAGATGTTTCCAGGCGATGCTTCGTAAAGAATTGCAGGTATCAGGGAACATGTGGAGCCCATTTAATCAGTAAAATTGAGAGGGGAGGTCCTGACAGTCCCACCCCATTGGAAATCCTTTCTAGCTTGAGGGCCCCAGGCTAGGGTCTTGGATATGGTGCCAGGAAAAGTCTGTGAATCGTATTTTTCCTTCATCAGTTTACCCAGAACAGAAACTTCTGAAAGTTCAAAGCCTCTGCTAAGGTTGTTTGCCGGTAACACTAAGCACCCCATGTCCTGTAGACCACTTTACAATGCGCAAGGTACTTCACGCCTACTATGTCTTACGGTCTCCAAAATAAGGCAGAAGACACTCAGGGATCTGCTCTCCTGCTCTCCAAAGCCACGTCTCTGGGCCTTGGCTTCTGCTTTTCCCACCAGCTGTGACAATTTCTCTTCCTCTCCTTTGATGGACTCACTTCACAGGTCAACTCAAAATCAGGTGCTTATCTGTGTTCCCAACCACAACCCTTTGCTGTCCTTTGGGCTTCTAATCATAGACTCTATCATTGCATGTTGTAGCAATTTTTGTACATGTCTTTCTCCCCTGCAAGACTGTGAGAATATTGATGGGAAAAACTTGGCCTGGATCAGTACCTCGCCATGACCAAGCACAGTGCTAAAATATAATACATACTCAAAATCAGCTGAGCTCTTCCACATGCCTCATACTGCCAGGCACAGAGAGACAGAGTGGACTGACATGGCCACTGACTTGAACCATGACTTACGGTCATGGGGTGGGGTGGGAAAGGCTTCCAGAAGAGATGGCATGTCATTTGGAACACAATCCATGGTTAGTGAGTGCATGAAGGAACAGAAAAACTCTTCCTTGCCATGCAGGATAGAGATTGGGGAAGCATTCCCAGTGGAAGTAAATGGCCCCACCGGAGGGCAATAAGGAGCAGCCAAAGAAGCTTCAAGAACACTGAGTGGCCGAAGTTAACGGGGAAGTGAGAACTGTTGGCTGAAAATCTTCATGTTGAAGTGAAGGTCCTTGGCTTGCAACCAGGTCACCTGTTTTCGTGAACTTCCAGATAGCAGAAGAGAAGGCCGGAGCCCACATATGGGACGGCTTAAACTGGTGCGAGGGAATGTGTGTGTCGCTGCCGTCAGGTGGTACGTGCTGCAGTGTTAGGCCCAGGCGGAGGCCAAGCACGGTCATAAATCAAGAAATCGGTGTTTGAAAAACAGTGCAAGTGTTAAGGAAACATGAAGTGGCTGACCCGTGAGGCTGGGTTGTTACTCCCCACAAGAATTTCCATGACTAATGATGTGGATAAATAGCTGCTGAACTTGCTCATAACCACACGTGTAATTTATTTAATTCTCAGGGTATTCTGTGTGCAGTTTGGGAAGCCCTTTAAGGTGCTGGAGACCCCTGGAGAACGTTTCCTGCTTCTCAGAGGTGGCTGGAGCTTTGTTCTTCCAAACACGGTTTTCTCAGATTAATGTTTAGAAAGGTGGGATTTAGGAGTAACCACTCACCTTCGTAGTTTAATTTATAGTTCTTGAGGTTCTACCAGTAGAGAACCTTGCAAAGAAATAAGTGAAAGTGGTTGGGAAAGAGGTGGGTCTTGCCTTAGGATTTATTGGGTCCTGTTCACAGATTCATGCTGGTCAGCTGAGGGCAAGGCCCGGCTGCTTGCAGGGGTGGAGGTGGCAAGGACTGGAGTAGAAGACCTGAGACTGGTCACCCTATGAATCACCCACTGGCTGCTGCTTTACTCCTCCAGGCCCCGATTTCCGCATTTATAGAAGGGAATTAGTAATACTTCCGTAACAGAGTGTTGTGCAAATCAAAGGGCAGACGCAGATGCCTAGTTCCACATACGATGTGCTTCTTAAAGGGTGTGCTAAAGCCAGCTCTATTCAAGTTGAACAAGCATATGGGAGGTTAGTCCCAGATACTTCCATTATGCTAGATCCTTCCTTATACCTGCTATGCTGGCTACAATCTGAGGGGAAAAATTAGCATTCTGTTTATATTATTTAAAAGTTTTTGAAAAAACTTTAATTTATAATTGAACACAGACAATTCACAGAGATAGTGAGCTTAAGCCCAAGGAAAGGATTGAAGTTACAGATTGTTTTATGTACCCTCATTTCATCCATCATTCAACAACAACAAAAAAATGAGTATTCATCTCTTGGAGCTTTCCTCTTTCATGTGTTAATTTTATGAGACTTGGGCTGATTTGTCACTTTTATTTTTTCTAAATGCTTGACTATTTTTAAAAATACTGATGCTATATACGTCGGTGCAATTAATTATATTCACAATGTTGTGCTACCACAATTTCTCTAATAAAAAAATATTGACAAAATGCAGCCAATATCCAAATTCACAAACACTGCAGAGGAGGAGATGCAGCTGCTGCTGCCAAACAGCACTACTGGCTGACAGCGGTGAACTGGGGGCAGCGCAGATACATTCTCATGTGCGAACGTCTATTTTCAAGACAAAGATGTTTTTACAGGGTGCCAATGTAAAATGCAGAGAGTGAAAAAACTTAAGCCACCAATAATGTATATAAAATGTTGTGGTCAAGGCACCATCCAAATCTAACGGAATATTAGGAATGGGACATCAGAGGGCGATGCCTGTGGGCTAGAATAAAACCTGCAGAGAAATGAAAGCCCTCCTCAAAAATGTCATGCTTTTTTCTGAGAGCAGGATAAAGACAGTCAGATTTCCTCATGATAACTCACTCCATGTTGTGAAGTGTAGAGTCTTTAGCTCAGAGGTCCCCAATGCTGGCTGCGTATTCAAAGTACTTATGGTTCTTTCACAAAATACCGATTCCTGAACCCCACCAAGATCAATTAAATCAGGATTTCTAGGGAGGTATCCAGGCGTGGATATGCGTCCAGGCTTCTCTGGTTATAAATAGTGTGGTCCTAGGCCAATGACTTTACTCCTGTACCAGAGTTTACGTGTGGAAATGGCCGGATTCCTGCCTCACACAGAAGCAGTCAAGGATGGCATCTGATACACAGTAACTGTTCAACTTGGGGTTTATACATCCAATGGAATGCTAGTCAGCTGTGAGAAGAAATGCAGTTGGGAAGCACATGACAACATGGGTGAACCCTGAGAACATCACGTTGAGTGAGCTAAGCCAGACACAAAAGGACAAATATGAGCTAAGTAAGATGAGCAGACTCATGGAGTTAAACTATAGAGTGTAGGTTTCTAGGAGAGGGAATATGTGCTGAGAAGGAGGAGCTGTTGCTGAATGTCTGCACAAGGTTTAATAAGATGGATTGTAAATGTGTGGAAATGGTACACATTTTGAATGGTAAAACATTTTAGTGAGTATGACTAACACCGCCAGTTTACAAACGTGAATGTGGCTGAAAGGGGTAGACTATGGAGGTTAAAAAAAAAGAGGGAGAGACAATGACATTTGAATGCAATATATGATCCTAGGTTGGATCTAATAATGGGGGAGAAAAATGCCCAAAAGAATATTATTGGGAAGAGTGAAAAAAATGGAATATGGATTATATGCCTTTTATCAATGTTAAATTTCTTAAACTTGATAGCAATAGTTATACAATAGGTGATTGCATAACGGAGTGTTTCTATTCTAAGGAAATATAATGGCAGTGTTAAGTATTAGAGGAGAATGATATATGCATACTACTCCTAAATGTTTAGAAGACAGTCAGATAGATGACGGACAGCTCAGATAGATAAATGAGTGTAGATGATAGGTAGATACAATTAGGTCAAATGACATACCAAGTAGCAAAATGCTGATTGTTGGTAAATCTAAGAATCTGCATGGGGGCGTACTGGAGTTCTCTCTACTGTTTCTGTATTATTTTTGCAATTATCCTGTAATTTTGAAATTATTTCAAAATAAAAAGATTTAAAAAACAAAATTTCAAATTGACACCTTAATCCTCCACATTAAGATGGTAGAAAAAACCTGAGAAAATGAAACAACAACAATAAATGGAAGGAAATAAATATTGGAGCAGAAATTACTTAAATAGGTCATAGAAAATAGAAAAATCAACAAAACCAAAAGTACGTTCTTTGAAAAGAACAACAAAATTAAAGAAAACCCTTTAGCTATACTGACTAGGAAAAAAAGAAGGAAAACTCAAATTGCTAAAATCAGAAATAAAAAGGGAACATTACAACTGACCTTGCAAAAAATATTAAGGAATGCTATGAACAATATTATGCCAACAAATTAGATAGCTTAGATGAACTGGACAAATTCCAAGACAGACACAAATTACCAAAACTGACTCAGGAAGAAATAGAAAATTTGAACTACACCTCAATAAGTAAATTGATTGAATCAGTAATCAAAAGATTACCCACAAAGAAAAGTCCAGGACCAGATAGTTCACCAGATGAAGTCTACCAAATGTTTAAAGAAGAATTAATACCAATTCTTCACAGACTCTTAATAAAAGAGGAGGAAATACTTATCAATTCATTCTGTAAGGCCAGTATTAACCTGATACCAATACCAGACAAAGATATCACAAGAAAAGAAAACTATAGGTTAATATTTCTTATTAATATAGATACAAAAATCTTCAAAATACTAACAGAATTCACCAATGAATTAAAAAGGAATATATACTATGACTAACAGGGATTTATTCCAGGAATGCAGATTTAAACAACCAAATTCAATTAATATAATATACCACATAAGTAGATTAAAGGACAAAAATCACATGATCATCTAAAAAATGCAAAAGAGTATTTGAAAAATTCAACTTCCCTTCATAATTAAAACACTCAACACATGAGAATAGAAATGAATTTTCTTAACCTGATAAACAGTACCTATGAAAAATCTGCAGCCAGTAGCATACTTAATGGCCAAAGATTGAATGATCTCTTCTTAAGAATAGTAACAATACAAGAATATTTGCTCTTGCCCACTTCTATTCAGAATTGAATGGGAGATTCTAGCCCAAGAAATGAGGCAAGAAAAAGTAGGGAAAAAAAAAAAAGGCAACCAGATTGGAAAGAAAAAACTAAATTTACATACAACATGATCTTATAGGTAGAAAATCCTAAGGAATCCAGTCACACTATTACTAACACTATTTCACTAATAAATGTTTCAAGCAAGATTGCAAGATACAAGATCAATATACAAAAATCAGTTGTATTTCTATATATTAGCAATGAAAAATCCAAGCCAATAGCAGTGAAAAGAATAAAGTATTTAGGAATACTTTTAACAAAAGACGTGCTAAACATATATGCTGAAAACTATATAACAACATTAAAAGAAAGTAAAGAAGACCTAAATGAAAGGAAAGACATCGAGTGTTCATGGATGGAAGCCTTAATATGGCCAAGATGGTGTAGGATGCTGAATCATGTTCCCTCCAAAAGGCGTGTTCAGGTCCTAACCCCTGGTCCTATGGGTGTGAACCCATATAATTAGGACCCTTGGATATAGTATAATGAGTTAAAGTGTGTTAAGTCTGAATGAGGGTGGGCCTTAATCCAATATAGCTGAAGTTCCTATAAGCTAAGGAAATTGGGCATGAATAAAGTAACACAGGGATGAGACAAAACATGGAAGACAACAGAAACTGGTAGAGGAAGGAAAGGACATCATCAAGTGACAAAAAAGCCAAGGATCCCAAAAATTGCTAGCCCGCCAGTACGCTACAGATATGAGAAAACAAGCCTCTAGCCTCTGCAAATATGAGTCAATAAATTCCTGTTGTTAAAGACAGTCTATTGCATGGTACTTGTCTGAGCAGCCTGGAAACTAAGACAGGTAGCAATAATCCCCAAACTGATCTACAGATTCAAGGTAATCCTTATAAAAATCTAATTTCTTTATAGAAGTTTACAATCTAATCCCAAAATTCATATAGAAGAGCAAGGGAACCAAAAGAGCCAAAAAGATTCTTGAAAAGGCAAAACAAAGTTGAGAGACTTATACTTCCCAATTTCAAAATGTAATGCCAAGTTAAATTAATCTAGATAGTACAGTACTGGCATAACAACACAGACATATAGATCAATGGAATAGAATTGAGAGTCCAGAAATAAACCCGTATGTCTATGATCAACTGGTTTTTGACAAGGGTGTCAAGAGAATTAAATGGAGAAAGGGTAATCTTTTCAACAAATTATGTTGGGACAACTGAATATCTACATGCAAAATAATATCAAAAATATATAAATAACTATTACTTGTCAATAATTAAAAGACAACCCAATTAAATAAATTGGCAAAGAATCTGAATAGATATTGTTTGAAAGGGGATTACAACCAATAAGCATTTGAAAATACACTCAATCAACATTATTAGCCATAATGAAATGCAAATGAAAACCCAAATGTGATACCACTTCACACTCAATAGGATGGCTATAATCAAAAAAGACAAATAATAAGTGTTGATGAGGATCTGAAAAAAATCGAAACGTTGGATCCCTCTTACATGACCGGTGGGGATATAAAATGGTACAGCCTCTTTGGAAACAGTCTTGCAGTTCCTGCAATGGTTAAACATAGAGTTACCATATTATCTAGCAATTCCACCCATAGATATATACCCAAGAAAATTGAAAACTTGGATCCAAACAAACCTTATACAAGAATGTTCATAGCAGCATTTCTCCAATAAACAAAAGTGGAAATAACCCAAATGTTCATTAATTGATGAATGGATAAATAATATGTGGTATATCCAATCCATGGAATATCTTTTGGCAATAAAAATATATGAAATATTGATACATGTACACCATGGATGAATCTTGAAAACATTATGCTAAGTG
This sequence comes from Dasypus novemcinctus, assembly GCF_030445035.2. Lineage (NCBI taxonomy): Eukaryota > Metazoa > Chordata > Mammalia > Cingulata > Dasypodidae > Dasypus > Dasypus novemcinctus. Next base: position 8,647,746 of record NC_080697.1, read on the forward strand.
AAAAAGTCAGTCGGAAAGGACTATACATTTTATGATTCAATTTATATGAAATGTCCAGATTAAGGAAATGAGTGGGGTCTCTAGGGTTGGCTACTATTTTCATGATGTAAATTTTGTTTTCTTTTACTTTCAACCTATCATTTTACTTACATTTAAGATGTATATATTGAAACAATATAAAATTGGCTTTTGAAAATAGTCTATAAAACTTCTGACATTTTTGCAGGGACATTTAATCCATGGCATTTTTATAATTATAGACACATTTTGGTTTAAATCTAGTATATTTGTGTTGTGTATGTGTCCCACATTTAAAATTTTTTCCCTTATTATTTTCTTTCAAAATATTATTTTTGTCATTCTGTTTCTCCTCTGTATTAGTTTGGAGATGATAACTTGTTAATATTATTTTTGTGATTACTCCATATTACAACATGCATCCTTGATTTACCAAATTTTAACGCCAGCCTTACTTTAATCTTACTCCTGAAAAACGGAAGACTTTTGGAAAACTTAACTCAATTTATCACTTTTTGATTTGTATCTAAATATTGTCAGATACATTAAATCTATCTTTTTACGTTATCTTATATTATTATTTGTATAATTCCTATTTTCTAATGTAATGATCAGTTTTATACTTAATATTTTCTTTGCTGTTTATTATTTCTTTTATCTCTTGACTTCCATTTGGAATTACTGTATGTCTGAAGTGAATCTTTTAGAATTTCCATTAATGTGATTCAGTTTAGGCCAGTTCCAGCTGTTTTTGTATGTTTGTTAATCCTATTTCCCAACCATTCTTGATATATATTTTTACAGGGTATAGAATTCTAGGTTGGCAGATATTTTCTTTCAGCACATTCCATCTTCTGGTGAAAAGACAGCTGCATATCAATTGACTCTCATGTTAAAGGTGATCTGGCTTTTATTTCTCTGAAGCTTTAGGATCTTCTCTTTGTCTTCTGCTTTCTGCAGCTTCTCTATGATGTGTCTAAGTATGAATCCCTTTTTAATATTCCTGTAACTGGTAGTTTTCTTAAAGTTGTGGATTGTTGTTTTTCATTGGTTCTAGAACATTCTCTTTATCTCTTCAAATATTGCTTTTGCCTCTATTCTCTGTTTTCTTTCTATAACTCCAGCAACGTTTTAAAACCTTTTCACTCTATCTACCACATACTTCTCTTCTAAATTTTTCATCATTTTGGTCTCTGCAACATTTTGGAAAATTTCTTCTGATCTGTCTTTGAGTTCATTTCTCTCTTCTGTTGTATTCACTTATAATTTTCATTTATAGAAGTTCTATATCATTCTTTTTCAAAACTGTTTATCCCCTTTGTGGTTTTCTTTTTGCTTTCTGCTGAAATTTTCTAGCTTCACTTTTGTTTCTTTATATATAACAAGCACAGTTTTGTCATCTGTATTTGATAATTCCCATGTCTGAAATATTTGCAACCATGCTTCTTATTCTCACTTATGGTACTCTGACTTGTATCCTAAGCATGACTCTCATTGATCTCTAAAAAAATATTTATGGAGATTCCCATGCCCTTTTATGAAGACACTTACTTCCAAAGAGGATTTGAGTTTTCCCCTGCTAGTCATCTGGGTACTTCCACTACTTGACTATTTTGGATCAAACTGATTTAAGCTTTTTCCAGTTGCCCTGGTGAAATTAATGTGGGCTACACCCAGCATGAGGGCTGATGCTTAGTTTATAGCCTTCAGGGATAGGTTTCCTCTTGCTCCCTCTTCTGCTCAGTGTTTAGCCAATACCATGTCCCGTGGTAGAGCTGGGAGCGTGGCAGCTATACTGTTGTTCAGCCTTTCCTGAGTGTGTTGTCCCAGAATGTCAGCTTAATGTGAATTTGTGTGGGTGTCTCTCAAACCCCAATTTTTTTTAAAGCTTTTCATTTCTTTTTTTTTTTAAAGATATTTATTTATTTATTTATTTTTCTCCCCTCCCCCTCCCCTGGTTGTCTGTTCTCTGTGTCTATTTGCTGCGTGTTCTTTGTTCGCTTCTGTTGTTGTCAGCGGCACGGGAATCTGTGTTTCTTTTTGTTGCATCATCTTGTGCGCACCATTCCTGGGCAGGCTGCACTTTCTTTCACGCTGGGCGGCTCTCCTTATGGGTGCACTCCTTGCACGTGGGACTCCCCTATGCAGGGGACACCCCTGCGTGGCAGGGCACTCCTTGTGTGCATCAAGCACTGCGCATGGGCCAGCTACACATGGGTCGAGGCGGCCCAGGGTTTGAACCACGGACGTCCCACGTGGTAGATGGACGCCCTAACCACTGGGCCAAGTCCGCCGCCCTCAAACCCCAATTTTGTGCAGGTTTTCACTTCTATCCTCCTTCCTGCGCTAGGCAGTCAAAGCAAAAGCTCCCACTCATTTTCCTTTGTTCTGGGCAAAAGTAATTTACATTTTCTCTTAAATTTTAGGGTTCCCACCTTCATGATGACCTAGATTTTATCTAACAGCTCCTCACCATTTTGTCAACACTTTGATGTTTTTGAGAAATTACATTTTTAAAATGTTTCATCTACATTTTGGCATTAAAATAAGGATTGCTGTAAGTAATCTAGACTGTCATTTCCAGAAACCAAAGTTTCCTCAGTTGTTCTTTCTTTTTTGTAAAAGAAAATGCAAAACAAAATCTTTTTTTTCTTATTATTTCTCACTTTATTCCAAAAATTTTACATGAATTAATACTGGTATGTCAACTTGTGTCAGGGGCATAGTAAGGAAACTATTCTAAGTATTTGGAGTCTTTAATTAGTGGGTTTTGACTAATAGGATATGTCTAATCTCTTTGAATTCTCAGCAGATGTTGGAGAGTTAAAACTTGCATTTCTTCAAAAGAAATATATGCATTTACTATAAAGTACTGTAATGTGGTTCTTTTGATCATTGCATTATGATTTAACTTAGACATCTTCATTGTTTGTGCAATTTACCCAAAGCCATGAAAGATGATATATAACCCCCTAGCAGGAAACCAGCACTCTAGATTGGGCACTGGGTTTTGTAACCACCCTGATAAATAATTTACATTCAGGGATATTATCCAGAAACCTTTTCAATTAACTTCTGCTGACAGAGAAGCTAAATATAGTGGTCATTGGACATCTTATTTTTTCCTTTGACACATTCTTGACTTATCAGGGAGAAATGATCTTATTTAAAATGATATTTCTCCATAAAATGAACATATTAAAGGGAAAGACTGGGGATAATAATGATTATAAATATGAGAATTTTTACTATTGTTTTTATTTTAGAAGGAATGTTAACTAATACTATATATTTTTTTCACTTATCATGAATTCTTTTTCTTTATTTTCTTCTAAATGTTACATTAAAAAAATATGAAGTCCCCATATACCCCCCAACTCCCTCACCCCACTCCTCGCACATCAACAACCTTTTTCATCATCGTGGCACATTCACTGCACCTGGTGAATACATCTTGGAGCCCCGCTGCAGCACATGGACAGTGGTCTACATTGTAGTCCACATTCTCCCCTAGTCCACCCAGTGGGCCACGGCAGGACAATGTCCAGCAAATGTCCCTGCAGGACCACCCAGGACAACTCCAAATCCTGAAAATGCCCCCACATCTGCTATTACAGTGGAAGGAGCCAAAGGCCCAAAAGCCTGACCTAAAGGTTTTGGTTCAAATTCTAAATTCTTCAGGCTTCCAACTAGTCTCTTAAGCTTTTGAAACTCACTTTCCTTATCTGTAAATCAGGAATAAGAATCACTACCTTGCAGTGTTGTTATAAGGATTAGAAATATTTAAAATATCTTACACATAAATAATAGTTATTATTACAGAAAGAACTTTCTCTAGTGAATTGAATCATGCATCCTAGGGGTTTGCAAGAATGTGGCATTATTTTAAAAAATAAGGCCTCGATTTTTTTCCAATGTATATAAACATTTGGAAACTAATTATGGGATAGAGTAAATACATGCTGGGAATGATAGAATTAATTGTGTTGGTTTTAACAAACCATTTCTAATCAGCTGAAGGCGGGCTGCTTCTAGAATACACAGGCGTTTCCAGCAAGAACTGGAAGGTGGAAGTCAATAATTTGAACATCAGGGGCTCACAAGGGAATTTGTCTCAGGATTTATTATTTTTTAGCCCTTGAAATGTCTTTGTAAACACTCTAGCTTCCCTCATATTAATTCCCAGTTACCATTTACTACAGTGGTCCAGAAATGATGTCGCACTTATTCATAGTTCATATTTATCATTTGGGGTATTGAATAAGAGGTTTCAGGAGAACCCAGCATTATTTCTAAGCAAGCCAGAAGGGCTCTCTTCTCCCTGAGAAGGCTGAACTCATCTCCTGGAGTGTAGCAAGAGATCATCTCTCCCACCAGCTCAGCTCCATCTAACCTGGCCATCAACAGTGTGATCTTTAATTAACTTATCAATCAGCCTAATACTTAATAACATGTATGCTAGCCCCATGCCAGATGTCAGTGGGATGCAGAAAAGATTGAAGATACATCACTGCCTTCAATGAGCTCATAATCTTGTACGTAACAACGCACATCGAGCCTTTGATTCCCTCTTACCTCTACTTCTCTGATTTGAATTTCAGCAAATAAATAGAAACAAATATTTCTAGGGTAGCCAGGGTTCAGTTATGAAAATTTTTCTATTCCATTCACACTACACAAACACTTATGTAGGATTACCGATCACAAGTCATTCTACAATTTTAATCATGCTCACTGCTAAAGGAAAACTTGTAATTATTTCTTAAATGGAAAACAGCTGCAATAAATTAACCCATTCACCAGAAATCTCGTATTAGAAATGACTGTCATACAGATATTCTTTCAGCTATCAGACTTTCTAACTAAAAATAATGTGTCTTTGATTGTAGCTAATTCACTTGACTCCTATCTCTCTGTGATGCACACTAGAAACGAAATGTTTCCTAACCCAAACATGTATTTAGATGACAAATACATATTTTAAAAAAGGAATAATTCACTCTGAAGACAGCATGGTCAGCAACAACAGAATACATAATGATAAGGCCCATTTCAAGAGCTATATCCAGAGTGTAAATCTTCTGAGCACTGAGGTACCAGGGCAGATGTCACTGCTAATGCCATCGAACATTCAACCTCAGCATTCACTGCCTTTGCTTGGGGGCCATGAAAACTAATCAAGATTCTGATTATAATTTGTACCCCCAGATAGATTTCTTCTTTCGGATAGAAAGTGTTACCCCATGGAAAGAGGTTTCCAGTCCCTTCGGTGGTTTCTCATTGCCAAATGATCTCTTGAGAAATGCAAATTTCTGAGGCTGCAAAGCTAAGGCCCAGCAATGTAGTATTGCAAGTTACCCAAAGCAGGAGACGGGCCAACCAGCCACTTCTTTCTTATCACCTTCGTGTTTAAAGCCATAATACTCTGTTTCTTTGTCTGTGCCTTCTATATATGCCATGACTTAGTCATTTGCAAGGTCGTTTTAGCAATTATATCTAATCATCTGGAGACTGTTTCTCCTCTCAGTCAATAATCCTGAGTCTATTTTCTTCTAAGGAAACAGGAAGCATCTCAGATATTTTAAGGAGGAAGGGCTATGATACAGGAAAGTAGGTACCTACAAAATAGTGGGAAGAGCTGAAAGAGTGGGAGATGAACCTGGCTTCATCTTTGGTGTTTTTGCTTTCTTTTCTTTCTTCTTTTTATAACTTTCCAGCCTGTCCAAGTAAAAAAAGATATTCTAGATGTAGGTAGGAATAAAAGCTGAAGGCCAATCAACTATATCCATTGTAGCTCAGGTCCAATTTGTCTTCCTAGGTTTCTATAAATGCAATACAAGTTGTCTATACGGATTCCTGTTTCGCACATACCTTGTTTAAATGTGTCTCATAATGCATGTGCATGCGTTGACCTGAGCAACACTGGGCATTGGAGTTGGCTTAAGTTATCTTCCTTAGTCTGATGAACTTTGTGAGATCCTCCGTAGTATTAAACCCTAGTATGCTATGACTAATGACTCAGTATGGAGTCTGTGTATTCCTGAATGTCCCCATGTTTTTAGTAGAATGAAGACATGGCAGGACAAATCCCCACTGTAATGAATATACTCAGTCCTCGGTGTCTTGTTAAGGAAAGTATACTGCTTTGACCTCTTATCTCCACCCTTACTTTAATGAGATATAGACACTCCTCCCCTCATCTGCTGTTTTTTGTCTACTCCCAGGCCTGCTTTTCTTTTTTAGACATAGTAACTCTTTATGGCTTCCATTATTTCTTTCTAAAATACAAATACAGTTATCCTCTTTTCCAGTGCACAGAGAACCAAGCGTGTAAAAAAACGGGCATTCAGAGAAGAATGAAAATGTATATCCAAGCCTCCTCAGGCCCTTCTCCAAGAGGCCTCGGTGACTTCCGCCATAGCCCCCACTTCATTTATCCACAGGATGGCTGTCCATGGCTTCGTGTGAGCTTCATAGAGTTCAGCCGAGCCAGCTGCATCATCAGCACAGACAATAGCTCCCACATACAGGGTTACATGGATTAAAGAACCCGATCCATCAGTAAATCTGCCAGATGGCAGTGGAAGAAAGCTTGTAACTCTCTCACTTTCATTCCAACAGCAGCAAACAATGTTCAATGTTTAAAATAAACTCTTCCAGATGAGCTAAAGATAAACTCTGAGGTGGGTGGACTTGAGCTTGCTGGCTGCAGCCCTGGAGTGTTTGATTATATTAACACAAAGCCTCCGGGTAGAACCCACTTCTGTCAACAGAATGCTCAGACTCCAGCACCTACTACATGAAGCCATTTCCTGTGCTTTCATGGGTTGGGGGCAGAAACTTGCTTTGCTTTTCTCACAAACTAATAATGATTATATATTTCTCTGGGCTCAGTATTCCCTCAAACCATGTGTAGAATTTTAGGACACATCTCAAGTGCCCACACTATAGGTCTGAACAGATAAAATTCTAGATCTATTCACAACTTAAAATTTTGCTTATTCATTCACCTAACTGCTCCATGCCCAAGTGATAGGATTCAATTCATGTAATCTCTCAAAGTAGAGGAAAAAAAAGAAATAAAAAAGAAAAAGAGTCAGTAAAAGGATTTAGAACCAATTCCACTGTGCTAATAGCTGGATAACCATCTAGATTTGTGAGGTATGCCAGAAAGAAGGAAAAATTACCAGGTACAAATCCTTTTCCTAAGTCAGAATTTATAAAGGAAATTAAGAACTGTGCGTGCGTGCCTATGTTTAATAGACTCCTAAAGCCACGACTTTGTTTGAGTGTGAGTTCACTTGAAATTCCAAATCAGCTTTCTTTCATCATACCCATTTAAACAGTATAGTCTATGGTTTCCTGTTTTTCTATCTTTAAAATGGAGTAAAAGCAAAGCACTTGCAAAGCACTAAAAACAGGTTTTGGATTTTTACAATCTCTCTTTTTAGTATTTGTTGTTTTGAAACTTCATTCAGTAGCAAATTTTTAAAGGTTTGTCTTCATTGTTGTTAAAAGTGCACTCAGCTTACTTTTCCTGCAGGTTCTTTCTCCGTGTGCTCAGACTTCCTGGGTTTGCATGATGATAAATCACAAGCACAGCGCACACACCCCCAGGATTGGTCGGGCTTGACAGAAGCGAGGAGCAGCAGGGCCAGGGGTGGGCTCGGGTAGCCTCTAACCCTGGCAGCTTCAGGAACAGGCATGTAGGTTTTACTCACATGATGGAGAATCAGTTCATTGCAGCAAGTCTCTTATATGGTGGCTGGTTACTGGGCTTCTACTGTCTTAGCAGAAACTCTTCCTGACTGCAGAAACACGGAGTGCTCCATCCAACTTCCCTCTAGGAATGAACTACCTTCCTCCATGTTAACCTGTAACTAATTTAACTCCCCCTTGTCCAGAGGCTTGGGAAACATCTGAAGCGGTCTGTGGGGGCCCAGCTCCTGATGGGTGATTAGTAACATGTTCCCTCTTCAGCCTTCTCTAGGACATGTGGAATCAATTAAATATTCAAATAGCGCTTCTCTCAGATCTCGGGCCAGGCCCGGCAGGATATTGGGGGGAGGGAGGTGAAGGCTGATAAATGCTATTCCTCACACCAGAATCTACAGCTAGTGATAGATTTCAAAAATAACACTCTCTAGGCCTCCTGGGTCTCCAAGCGAATGGGCATACACGATTAGAAATGATATGGGGAAGCAACCTAGGAAGACATGGGGCTACTGCTACACTCAGTTTCTTAACGACCAATAGGAACGTTGTCCCCAGTCCTTTGCAGAACTGGGGCTGTCAGTTAGCCTTGGGCCCAGAAGACTGTACTAGCGTACCTCTCCTGTGCCCACGAGTTAGGAAAGGTTTTCACACTTTCAAAGGATTAAAAAAAAAAAAAAGAATATGTAAGAGAGATTGCACATGACCCATGAAACCTTAAATATATACACACAAAAAAGAATATGTAAGAGAGATTGCACATGGCCCATGAAACCTTAAATATATACAATCCTGGTCCTTTACAAAAAAGTTTGCTGCCCCCTGGTTTAGCATTATTTTTTGTATGTACTCACCTAACCATTACTGTTATTATTACCACTAATAACTAGGTACATCAAGAGAGGGGGAATGGGTGAGGGCCCATACTGCTAGGCACTTTGCTAAACACTCATCACTTTTATTCAGAGTCATCCCTTAAAAGGGCATGGCCAAGAAAACTGAAGCTCAGAGAGGCTGAGTGGTGTGAACGTGGGGATTGTAAGCAGTGAAAATCCTTTTTCCAGGAAACGTTACTTAGAACCCCACTACCTAAGAGCTATTCTGAGTGAGGTTGCGGCCCGGGGTCCAGCAGACCCTTCTCAGAACAAGTTGTTTCAAAAAGAAATCAACTTTTCAGAAAATGAAGAACCAACAGAATCAGTCTAGCATATTATAGCCTTCCTTCCACCTAACGATAGTTAGGTCAGGGTGAGTATCAAAATGGCCAAGTTGCCTCTTACGTGTTTCATTGCACAGGGGAATGGTTAGGAGTCAGCAGAACGGCGAGGCAAGCAGAAGGCCCAACTAACCATGGGACTCCAACTAGCCATTCTGTAGCTGTTGGTCCTCCAGTCCATCCGCACTGGGGTGGGAATGACATCTTCCAAGTGGCAGCTCATTTTACCTCAATAGGTGGTGTTTCCAGGGAGTTTGTAGTTTCTCATCATGATAAATTAATATATCCTATTTTATTATGGTACCACAAACAAGAACTCTGAAAGGCTCAACCCTTAAAAAAGGCCCAAATCCCCTGAAAAGCATCAAGTATCAAAATACAGCCAGAAAAGATGGCATTAAATGAAAAAAAGGCTCCTTTTTAATGAAGTCGAGGTGTAGGACAGATTTACTGTTTCATTTTTCCAAGTTGCATTCGGGTGTATTTCCTGCCCATATTTCTAAGTTCAGCAGGTCTGTAAGATTACTTTTTTTTAAAACACAACATTTCAAAGAACATGATGCAGCAATACTCCTACACCTGCAGAGACACACCTGTGATGGTACAAACAGTATTTCTTCTATTTACAACCCAACGTTCTAACAGAAAACAGAGCTGCAGTATGATCTGCCAAGGTACTGCTGTTCTCAAAAAGAACCGATACTGGTAACCAGGTATTATAAATGGTCTTGAAAATGGTCAGTGAAATCTGTTTAGTTCGGCTTATACTTCACTGTCCTAATTTCTTTTTCCCATATTAGAGGGCTAAAACAATTAAAATTACTTTTGCACTTTAGATCTACAACACAGATGCCTACAACATTCCTATCTAGACTCGACTGTATTTCCTGCACGCACCCCACTCATTCATTATTTACTGAGAGTTTACCGTGTGCTAGGGTACAATACTTGATTCTGCAGGGAGGAAAATTAATAAGACAGTTTTTCTTGGAAAATTTCTATTCTAATTGTCTAACTGGACCTGTGAACACGTAATTCATACAACAGGCTCTTAGTAATGCTACCAAAATCAATGTAAACAAATTTGAAAGAGGGAACTGGTTCTTATCACAGGGGTTGCAGAAAGGATGTCACCTGAGGGGAACCTTCAAGGATAAGCAGTATTCCCAGTGAAGGGGTGATGGGTATTCCAGATTGAAGTACAATATAAGCCAAGGCCCAGACAAGCAAGTTAGCAGATAACTGGCCTTAAATTGAGGACTGGGGTACACTCTGAAATGACACTACAGATGTTAAATAAAATTAGGAATTCCATTTCTCAGTTGCATTAGCCACATTTCAAGTATGTGGCAATTACTGTTTCTCATGTCTACCACATTGGGCAGTTCATATAGAATTATTTCCTTCACTTCAGAAAGTTCTATTGGACAGTGCTGAGTGTAAGAGTCCAAAGTCAGTCTGTGGTCAGGGCATGGAGAGTCTCAAATGTATATTCAAGAGTTTAAACTTTAATTTAAACGGAAGTGGTTTGTAAGCACTCTATAAAATCCCTTCAGGAATAGTCTTAGAAGATTCCACCTTTGCAGGTGTTTTCTACCCATTCTGTTTTTACATTTGTATAAAAGAAATTCTGCAGCCTTAAAAAAAAAAAAAAAAAAGCCTAAAATCCACTGTTCAGGGTTATGGGAAATGACCAGGTAAATATCCCAGTCTGATCTAGGTCTGAGAAATATTACCTCTTGAAGCAGTATGCATGCTCCGTGGAAAGGAAAGAGACTGAGATACAATCAGCAGTAGCTAATGATGATGAGATGAAGGACTGATTGCATTCAGTGAAGCTTGTAAAGAAAAACACAATGAAGAATGTGCATCAATAAATTTATTCCAAGCAAGAATTGTGCGCCCATATTAGGCATGTTATTAGACACAAAAAACATTTTGGCCATGAAACTCAAAGATATGTGAAAAACTTCTTAAAGTTTCTCTTTTCCTGTAACTGAATTCTCTAATACTTGTAATCCACACTAGTTCAGGTATAATTTTAAAAATACACTGTGTATTTATATATGTTTAAAGTGTATTTGCTGAAATGTTATATTATCTGAAAAATAAATTTTCAGTAACTTCAAGATAACCACATATATATATTTTTGCAGTACCACTATAGAATCGACATTGCTTTTTCAAGGACCAAGCGATCAAGCCACACTATTCCTGGTGACAGATACCACTAACACTCAGCTTTATGAATAGCTCCATTTGATCGCGTGTCCCTATTTTAATATGCCAACCATCACTTCACTGATATCCCAGAGTTTTCTTGCAACTGACTCATCCATAGCTTTGGGCAATAGTTCTTCCTCTTTACAATCCCCAAAGTACTTTCCTGACACTCCTTCTACCTCAGGTGAAGAGGCTAAATAAATAGAAGTCTGGGCACCTTCGATTGGAGTTTTGAAAAAAGCCCATGAAATCAAATTGAAAAGTGGTTTGACCAATAGTGGAATGTTTATGTACCTCCCAAGATTAGTTCGTACAATACCAGGATGTAACACATTTACAGTAACATTTGTGCCTTCCAAACGCCGGGCAAGTTCTCTGGTAAAAAGAATGTTAGCCAGTTTGCTCCGACTATAACAAAAGCTTTTATTATAGCTTTGTTCACTATTCAAGTCTTCAAAGTTGATATCTCCATATTTATAAAGTTTGGAAGAAACTACCACAATCCTGCTGGGAGCCGAACTTTTGAGGAGTCCAAGGAGAAGATTGGTGAGTAGGAAGTGGCCCAGATGGTTCACTCCAAATTGCATCTCAAATCCATCTTCAGTCTTCATGTAAGGACACTGGAAGATCCCTGCGTTGTTGATCAACACATCCAGCCTCGGCTCTTCCTTTAAATGTCAGAAAAAGGAAAGAATTATGAACTGATAAATAAAACCTAGCAGGCCTATCATGGAGGCACCCCAGCTAAGTCCCACATCACCTGCTCCCCATTTTCTAAGACCCCTCTAAGTAAAATGGCAACTTAACATCAATCATTTCCTCACTAGCTTCTGCATTCGCTCTGTAGTAGAAGGTGGAGCTTCCTTCTACCTTCTGAATGTGAGGCTGCTCAAATTGCTGAATTAAGCTATGCAATCGATCCTAAATTGCACGGAGTTTTCCTTTTATCAGAACACAGTCCTTTAACTGCTTTTTCTGTTCATATAATTTTAATAAAAAAGGGACTTGAAACTAGCAGTTTTCAATTTCATTTGTTAGTCTATGCATCAGAAAGCTATTTGAAACACTGGCAATTCTGCTTGTAATTATGGGAGTTGATTCCTTTTCGGGGATTCCTGAGATAGTACTGATATTCATACTTTTTCACTCAACAGCCCCTTTTTCTCATTTATTAAAATGACATGCAGAAAGTAATGTGCCAGTAGGAGATTTAGAGACTGAATCTAAGACTTCATTTCTGGTATGAAGCTTTATAACTTAATGATACTGAATGAATACCAATACAAATTTTGCTAGAAAGTTGGCTAATCTAAGCAGGACCAAGACCTTTCTTACAACAGAAATACAGCACTATGAGAGCGGTGCTCCTCTTAGTTTACATTTCTCCCCTTAAATTCAGTTGAACCAGGAAAATATCAATTTGGAAGTTACCATGTGAAAACTCACATCATACAAAAACATAATACTGCCTCGATGATAAAATTGAAAAAAAAAAAAAAACTCTTGCAAACTGCTAAAATTCTGCGAAGAAGCTCTAATTCTAATTAGTCCAACTGAGAGAAAAAAATTGCATGCTTAATTAGGGGTCTGGTCTGGTGCTCATTGCTTTTCACATGTTCTCTCTTTTACTCCCCTCAAAACAGTCTAAGAAAACTGAAGCACAGAAGTGAGGTGACCTGCCCAAAGTTACAGAGCTCCTAAGTGGCAAAAGGAAGGTGGGAAGATTAAATTTTGGACACCAGGGCTCCTGCTCTGAATTAGTAAACCCGCCTGCCTCTCTAACTGGGAATTTCAAGCCACTGCTAGAAAGTCTGAGTTACAGGCCATGAACAGCAGAAGCCAGGTCAGCACACTTTATCCCCAGAGCTGCTAGGATTGACACCAGGGGTAAAATGCAGAATGCTTTATTCTGAAGTTCTCTAAGGGTAAATGATGGACAGAGACTCAAGTCATCTCCTTAAAACTGGGCAAGCAGTAGAGGTCAAGGATGCAAACAAAGACTGGAGAGAACGTAATTAATAACTCAAAGAAAGCTTAAGAAAAAAAATATTTTAAACAGGCAATATAACAATACCAGAAACAACCCATGGGATCAACACAGTCTCACAATAACAACAATGGAGATTAACAGGAGTTGACACGGGGTTAGCAAGACACCTTTCACCTCTGCTATGACTCTAGGAGTCATGACTGTATCTCCCTTCCTCTCTCTAGATTACAACTCTAAAATTCAGACTGTCCTCAAGGGCAAGTCTGCATTCCCTAAAATCGAATAAGTTGGCCTTCTCTGGCTCTTTCTGGCTCCTCTATGTTTCATTTGACGGTTAGAGAATAAGAAATATATAACGTGTTCCAGGTGTAAAGACACAGTGATGACCGATAATTAAACTAATTTTAGGTTAAATTTCATATTTAACTGGCCCTTTTGCCAAATATAAGTGAAAAGAAAAATGAGTTAAATTTCACAACTGTTATCAAAGCTTACCTGTCAGATTAACTATTTCTCATTCTAAGTATCTTTGGCTTTTCCAATAGTGAACTTCAAAAAGAAGGTAAGAGTTCACTGGTGAGGGGAAAAGGAGGAGTGTTCTTTTTCACTAATCCTTTGGAAGGGTTTTATGAATTAATCACTTCTGAACCATCATTCTTGGCTGGGCTTGTGTTATTTTAAGACTATCATTTACTATTTTTTCATGAGACAGATGGCATAAATACCAAAAATGCCAAGCTATGTGAAATCTGTACTTCCTTTTTATTTTTTTCTTCTCATTTTAGCCAATGAACTTCAGAGTCAGGTGGGAACTTAGGAAAAAAACTTAGAAGCAAAGATACCTTACTCATCTCCTTAACTAAATACCTTTTAATTGGTTATGCCCCACATTTCCAAAGTAGCACAGGTATCAAGGATAAGAAAGTAACCCAATCCCAACTTCATTTTAATAAAGAATAGAAAGGCCTATTTCTAATGCTTCCAAAGCCTCCTAGATATTAGCATAATTTCTTTTTTTTCTTCACTGCTCTGTGTTACTCCACAGTGAAATATTAGCAACAAAAAGAAACCCAAGGCTATGGGATATTTTAAATGTTTATGGGAAAACCCAGTGACACTCTGCTCAACACCACAAAAGCTATTAGCTCCAAGGAGTTCACAGCTTCAACATTATACTGTGTTATATTCTTTCTGATGATGTTGTATCTTTGCAGAGCTGAGTTTTCAGCAGTTGTTGTAAAAAGCAAGTACCACGCTAAAAATCAACGTGGAATAGGAAATGAGAGTGGTAGTGCCCAATAGGATTTCAATGTTTAAAAGTTGATGCAGAGACCAAAAAGCATATACTTTCTCTAGTAAGAAATTATGGTTATTTAAGTATGAAGTAAGAATACTTTCTATGTGTACTATTTTTTCAAACAGCTACTAGGTTCTCAGGACATAAACATTTAATAGGTGGCCTGAGGACACCATGAAAAATTACTGAGCACTAAGTTTCCCTGCTCTTAATTTCAAGAGACTCCATTTCCTATGCTAGCTAATATTAAATCTCACTCTTCTCAATGTCCTGTTTCAAGTCAGAACTTCAGCCTCACTAGACGCCATCCACTTCCACAGATTATCAACTGCACAAAGAAGCCCTAGTCTCTAACTGCAAAGAAGTCCTAGGACCTCACTGCCTGGCAATGAGAAGGGTTTTGCTGACAGACCAGGAACAACTTATTTACTTCATCTATGCCTGTTTCATGTTGTAATTGGTGACAATAATTCCAACCTCAGAAATACTGGGGGATTCAAAGATAATCAAATAACCAAAAGAGTACTTTAATGTCACTGAAACTAAAATGCTTGGCATAGTGCCTGCCACATAAAAAACCTTCAACAAATGTTCCATGTTATTTTTCAACCCTGTCCCTGTTTAGAGAATGACCACAATGGAACCCCAAGCGCCATTCTATATGGAAATCTAACAGGGTTTGGTTAAGAATATGAAAATTGAGTCCATTCATGGCGCACAAGCCTGACCCAGCAGCCAAAAAAAAAACAAAAACCAAAACCCAGCAGCAGGGATACTCAGTATACTCAGGCCCTTGCCTAGCAAGTAGCAACTTCCTCCTAGGTTCTCTAACGGAAGATATGGTTTGAGGCAAAATCACTGCTGATACAAGATCAATTCAGAGACCTGGTGGATCTACTTCTGGGGCATCTTCACATAAAATGAAACGGATTTCAGAGACTGGCTGCTAATGTTCCTCTTCGACCCACTTCTTTTTCAACACTTTTAAGGGACAAGAGACGGCCCTCCCAGTCCTCAATCCGGCGTATCTCGGTCTTCCTGCGCTTGGCTTTACTGTGCTTCGCAGACACTGCGTTTTTCACAAACTGATTTGTGGCAACCCTGCTGCCAGCGAGTCTGTCGGTGCCATTTTCCCAACAGCAGGCGCTCGCTTCCTATCTGGGTCCCCTTTTAACTAAGTACATTGTTTTTTTTTTTTCAGACAATGCACACAAACTACAGAATTGATGGAAGCACCCGGAAACCAAACAATTCGCGGGACTCACTTTACAGTGACATTCGCGGGGAGGCGGCGGTCAGCAAGGACGCGCAGGACGTCGAGGGCGGCCAGCATTTTCCAGGCCTGCACTTCCCAGGCCGCCTCCCGGCCACACCTCCCTCCCGCCCCGGGGCGGCCCCTGCCCGGCCCAGCCCCGGCCCGCACCAGGCCCTCCCGCCCGTTCCGCGCGCGGCCCAGACCTGGAGCACCTCCTGGCAGAAGGCGCGCACCGAGCGCAGGGAGGCGAGGTCCAGCTCCTTGACCACGAGCTCCCCGGGCCCTTCCGGCCCGGGCTCCCCGGCCTGGCGCAGCTCGCGGCGCAGCTGCCCCGCCGCCTCCTGGGCGCGCTCGCGGTCCCGGCAGCCCATGATCACCCGCGCCCCCGAGCGCAGGAGCGCGGCGGCGGTGGCGCGGCCCAGGCCGCTGTTGGCCCCGGTGATGAGCACGGTCTTCCCACGCATGAGCGCCGACTCCTCGGCGCCGTGGAGCCCCCGGGCCCTGGCGCCCGCGAGCCGCCGGGCCGCCAGCCACAGCCCCCCGCCCAAGGCGGCCAGTACAGCCGCCACGGCCGCCGCTGCCATAGCCGCGCCGGCCCCCGCGCCGGTCCCCGCACACGGGCGCTCCCGGCGCGACGCTCTCCCGGGCCGCCGCCCCGCGGGGAACGCCGGGCCGCGGCGCGGGGCATGCTGGGACTCGTAGTTCCTCTCCGGAGACCCCCGTTTTGATTGGGTCAGAGGGGACCGCGCCGGGGGTCGTGGAGCGGGTGTCCAGGCCCAGGGTGGAGGCTGCCCGTGGGGCCCAGGGGTTTTCAGTCTGCCGCGGTAGAGCGCCCCGAAGTCCCGGAGTTGGGGTGGCCTTCCCTGGGAGAATGCCTAATGAATAATTTGAACTGCAAAAGCCACGCTTCAGGGCTGACTGAGGGTGTTTTCCTTGAAGGGCTCCTGGGACTTGTAATTCCTCAAGTCAGTGCACTTTGACCCTCCGGAGAGCGGCCCCTGCCTGACTGAAGTCTGAGGAATGTCCTTTTTTCAGAGATGAGACCAAGAACTAACTTGAATCGGCTAGAGTGGACCACTGGTTCCAAAACTTTAACGTGCACCAGAATCACAGGAGCGTTTGTAAAAGACCGGATATTGTGTGTGTGTGTGTGTGTGTCCCGCCAGTGCTAACTTAATAGGTCCACAAAGGGGCCTGAGAATTTGTAATTCTACCAGGTTTCTTGTGATTCTAATGCGTACGCTGCTGATCTGGGGACCACACTTTGAGAAGCACTGAAGACAATTTGTTATTTTTCCCTTTAAAAAGCCTCCTCAGATGGCCACAGGTACTGTGGGAAAAGCTTGGACTTGTGTAAACGGACTTCTGAGCAGACCTTGGCTAGGCCCCTGCCGTTCACAGCTGCACTCCATCTTCCATGAGACCAGTAAATGTAATGATGGAGGGGAAATTGTAAACTGCCAAATGCCTCATAAATGCCTGGGGTTATTGCCACCCAAGCCCATCTTGAAGCTGCAAACTTCATACCTTTAGGATGCATTTATTCATCTACAGTACACCCCTTCCAACAAACATACACCAATCTCTTACCATGTACTAGGTCCTGTGGGAGCTACAAAAAAAGACACCATTCCTGCCCTCAGGGTGCTTACTGTCTGGTACAGAAGTCCTTGTTCCCACCTCCCTCCAGATTCTAGAACCCTCAGGAGGAGGGATAAGAGGTACAACTTGCATTGTTTGAAATAAGCCCCCTTGATGATTTTGATGAACCTTCCCTCCCATTTAAGAAGGATATGACATGGGGTAACATGTAAAAATGACCGGCTGACTGCATCACATATGGTAATTACGGTTAATAATTAACCAATATTTGCTGAAAACAGAACAACACAACAGAATGACAACATGAAGGGCCAGGATGTGGCACTCGTCACATTGTGAAGTCATGGCCAAGTTCTTCTTTTCCCCCGCACAGGTGTTGGCCACGTTGCCAGGTCATAGCAGAGACTTCAACTATGAAGCCCTGTGGTCCAGACACAACCCACCAAGTAAGCTGCCAAGACCTGTCCCCTGGAGGTTCTGCTGGGAGCTCTCTTAGATGAAAAGTATTTTGCATGGCCAGCCAGCTGATTTATTTGAGTGAACAGTATCAAAATTAGGATATGCATGCAGGCAGAGTGACATTCTCACTGTGTTGATTAAAAGGCTGGTCATAGAAGCCACGGAATAAAATGCTGTATTTTTCAAAAGTGTACTTATCCATATTCTCTCCAAGTTTGGAAACCACTATTCTAGAATAATGATGGGTAACAATTCATTTAATCTACCAATACCCAAAACAGAGTCATGCTTTGTAAAATGAACGAGGCTTGTGAAAGAGCCCTGCAAGCATTCAAGTGTTCATATTATAAACATATCCTAAAAGTCATCATTATGTCTTACACAAAGACAAGGGCAAGCACTCAACTGCAATGACAGCCTAAAGAGAAATGGTTCAAAAAGTTTTTTTGTTTTTTTTTTTTTAGTGAGAGAAACTGTTTCCAAACAAGCTAGGTTATGAGGTCTAATCTTTTGAAATATCTAGCTAATTACTGCAAAAGAAGGACTTCCTTATCACCAGACTGTCAGCGCTTTATTTTTCTTCCCCATCCCTATGGGATGAATTTTTGAACAATGCCGTAAGGTACATGAGCTGTGGTGGTGCCATATTTCTGTGCCCCTTCAAGGTGGAACATCTGGTCATCAAAGAAGATGTGGGGCCGGATCTTCACCAGGATGGGGCCTTTGGGGGCTCCAGCAAGGAAGAGAGCCTCGTCTATCTCTAGACCCCAGCGACGAAGGGTTTTGAGCACACAGGCGCCTGAACTGGCTGCACTTCTGGCTGTCACCAGATAGGTCCTGATAGGGCAACGTAACCGTTGGTCTTTGGCATAAAACTTCTTTTGCAGTCTGCCTAAATCTTCCAGAAAGCCTTTCAAGGCAATCTGTGAAAGAAACATAGATCAGAGTGGTGAGCAAAAGGAAGTGAACTATGAAAACACAGGCGCTTATAAAAGGATATAATACTTCATAAGCCATGCTGTAGTAGAATGCTGATGGTATACTGCAGAAACTCTCCACATTTACGTTAATGTATTTCCTGGATATGGAATCACCTTGCATTCCTGGAATATACCTAGATTGGCCATATAATTTATCATCTAAAGCCATGTATATTAAGTGTGAAAGAAGGTTCTATAAATAATTAACATAACAGGCAACAGACATAACCTGGGACTATCTGTGGCCAAATGGTAGATGAGCACTCTAAATAAATCCAGTTGGTCATCAAAAGCACTATTCTTTGTAGTGATTAATGGGAACCTTGTACTACAATTTGATTGTTTTGTAAGTTCACAACTTTTACTATACACTAATTATGTATGTTCATGTATGAATGATATATTTCAATAAGTTTTAAAATGAAAAACAGGATAAACAAGTAGGAAAATATAAAAGAATTATAGAAAAGAGATGAAAGTAGTAATGTAGATCAGACTATAAGTGAAGAATGCATATTGTACTCCATAGGATAACCAATAAAAGTATATGCAACCAGTAAAAAACAAAAAGCACTATTCTTGTTATTTGTATATTATAGCTTTAAAATGTATACTCCTTCATTTAGTTCAATGCTATTTTTTGGCCTGGGTTCAACCTTGTCGATATTTACAATTGCCTGGTATATATTCACACGTGCTTTTATTTGCAACCCTTCTGAACACTTTGTTTTAGGTTTATCTCTTAAAAAGAGCATAAAATTGGATTTTGGTTTCTGATCCCACCTGAAAGCCTTGTAGTTAAAACAAAACAGAACTAGAGTTGAGTTTTAGCCCATTTACATTTATTAATATTATAAATATACTATTTGTTATATTATGGTTATTAATTTCACAAGTTTATAGCATTTTTCATGTATGTCTTTCTTTTGTGTGTGTGTGTGTGTATGGTTCTTCTGATATTTAGGAACATTTGCATTATATTCTTCTAATGGTTTCCTTTATAACTATAATCCTTTATAGCACCAGCAAGCTTTTATTTTTGTAAATCCAAGGTCTATTATTCTTTACAGTGAGAAATAGTTAAAATTAGATTCTACCATCTAATTTTGGTCACTTCTTTTATCTTAGTGTTTGCATTTGTATTGATACATAAATATATTTCTATATCAATTTTAAGTCATATTCGTTAATGTCAGCTATTTTAGTTGAAATATTCAGCATACTCTTTCTTAGGCCTTCCTCTACATTCTTCCAGTTTTTATTAATTGCATAGTTCCTATATTACTAGGTCACACAATATCTACTTTCTTTTCTGTCACTCTAATCCCTACAGTTGTTTCAGTTTTCATTCTATGGTTAAGAATGTTCTGTGCCCATTTTGAGCCTTGGTGCTTCCGGCCATAACATTTTGGCCAAGTTGTAAAGCTGGGTGTGTGCAGTAGCACTCCATCCTAAAATGGAAGTGGTATATACAAGATTGGGCTCAGCAGGTCCTAAAGACACAAGTAAGTTATACAAGGAAACGGCCTGAATGTCCGTGGCCCTCACTCCTGCCACAATACTTTCTCTTTCCCAGCCCACCTCAGTGGCCTCTTGGAGTGTTCCCTTTGGTCAGCTGGCTGAGGAAAAGAAAACTCTGGTCTGGCTTACAGGCAGTTCTGTGTGATATGCAGGCACCACCAGAAAGTGGGCAGCTGCAGCACTACAACCCCTTTCTGGTGCCTTCCTGAAGAACGGTGGTGAAGGGAAATCCTTCCAGTGGGCAGAACTTTGAGAAATTGCTCATTTTGCTTGGAAGCAAGATGTGTGTACTGATTCATGGCCTGTGGTCAGTGCTTTGGCTGGATGGTCAGGAACTTGGAAGGAACATGATTGGAAAAGTGGTGACAAAGAAGTCTAGGGGAGAGGTATGTGGATAGATGTTTATGAATGGACAAAAAACATGAAGACATTTGTGTACTATGTGAATGCTCACCAGAAGATGACTTCAGCAGAGAAAGATTTTACTAAACAATTGGATAAAAAACCCGTTCTGTGAATCCCAGTTGTTCTCTTTCCCCAGCCACTCCTGTCATTGTCCAATGTGCTCACGTACAAAGTGACTGATGGTAGGGATGGAGATTATGTAGGGGCTCAGCAAAATGGACTTCTACGCACCAAGGCTGACCTGGCTCCAGCCACTGCTGAGCACCCATTCTGCCAGCACTCACTGCCCAATATGGTACCATTCCCTGAGGTGATCATCCTGCTAGGTTGACTACCTTGGATCACTTCCATCAGGAAAGGAATAGTACTTTCTTCTTATTGGAGTAGACAAATACTCTGAATGTGGATTTGCCTCCCCTGCATGCAATTCTTTTGCCAAAACTACCATCTGTGTACTCACAGAATGCCTTATGCACTACCATGGTGTTTTTCTGCTTTGTTTCTTTTCAAGGAACCCACTTCACAGCAAATGAGGTACAGGAATGGGCACATGCTCATGGAATTTAGAGGTCTTACTGTATTTCTCATCTTCTTGTAGCTGCTGGATGGATGGAATAGTGGAATGGCATTTTGAAAACTTAATTGTGGTGCTATCTGGGTGGCAATACCTTGCAGGGCTGGGGAAATGTTCTCCAGGAGGTTGTTATCCCGGAAGCAAAATCAGGATCCACTTTCTGGTGCTGTTTCTCCCATAGCTTTGGGATTCATGGGGATGGGAATCAAGAGGTGGAAATGGGAATGGCACCATTCACTATTATTTGTAGTGATCCACTAGATATTTTGCTTCCTGTCTCCATGACTTTAAGCTTGGCTGGTCTCCAGGTCTTAGTTTCAGATGGAAGGGTGCTTCCATCAGGAAACACAACAATGATTCTATGGAACTGAAATTTAAGACTACCACCAGGCCACTTTGGGCTTCTTATGACTCTGAATCAACAAGCAAAGAAGGGAAATACTGTGGTAGCTGGGGTGATTGGTCCTGATTATCAAGAGGAAGTAGGATTGCTTCTATACAATGGAAGTAAGGAAAACTTTGCCTGGAATACAGGAGATAGTTTAGGGCATGTCTTACTACAGTGATGCCCTGTGATTAAAGTCAGTGGAAAACTAAAAAAAACAACCCAATCCAGGCTGGACTACTAATGGCCCAGAACCTTCAGGAATGAAGGTTTGGGTCACCCCACCAGGCCAGTAGAGGTGCTTGATGAGTTAATGAGAACATGGACTGGCAGTGAAAGAAGGTAGTTATAAATCCAAGCTACATTTATGTGACCAGTTAAAGAAATGAGGACTGTAATGGTTATGAGTATTTCTTTCTTGTTTTGTTATAAATATGTTTATATATACATAAAACAAATATAGTTGTTTTCTTCCCTCTCTTTATTCCCTTACCAAACCAAACAACATAAATATATTAACTTTATGCCACAGTATTGAAATTAGAGGATATCAAAGATAAGAGTGAATTCACCCAAGGAAATCTTTTGGGGTCATCTTTTGGGGAGAAAGTGTTTTCCAACTGTATGCAGAAAAGTTTAATTATGTTAGGTGAAGTATGACCTGTTATTGTTTTTATTTAGACATTAAATATGGCTTAAGGAAATGTGTATGACTGTCAAGTTGAAAAGGGGTGTACTCTGATGGTTACATTCATGTGTTGGTTTTGCTACATACTTTGTCCAGTTGTTTGTTCAGGCAAGCAATGGCCTGATTGTTACTGTGAGGGTATTTCAAGACTTTAAATAATTTGTTGATGGCATCTATGGCTGGTTTTATCTACAGTCAATGAAGGAGATTGCCTTCATCAGTAACCCAAGTCTTATATAATCAAAGGCCCAAATGGGAGAACTGATGTTATCAGCGTTAGAAAGAAAACTATCTCTACTTCAGCCATCGAGATTCTTCTGGGGAATTCATTGAAACTTTAAGCGCACTTGAGTTTTGAACCTGTGCCTGCCCTATGGAATGTGGACTTGCCAATCCCCATGGTCACATGAGCCAACTGCTATTACAAATATCATGATATTTATATACACATATACCCTGCCAGTTCTGTTTCCCTGGAGAACCCCTGACTAATAAATAGGGAAAGGAATATGATATCAGTAGAAACCTGGATTTGCACAAAGAAATGAAGATCGCTGCAAATGGTTAAAATGAAGGTAAATCAAAATACATGTTTTGTCCTATTCTTAATTGCTAAAATGATAAAGGATAACCCAAAGCAAAAATAGTAGCCATATATTGTGAGCATATTGTATAGGTAAAATGTAAATGTATGACAAAATGTCACAAAACATAGGAGGGAGGAATTAGGAGTATACTATTGTAAGGTTCTTATACTACATATAAGGTGGTGTAACACTGTTTGGCAGTAGACTGTGGCTATTTAAAGCTGTATATTTCAAGCCCTAGGGTAACCACTGGGAAAAAAAATTAAAATGAATTATAAGCTAATAGCAAAGATACAATGGAATACTAAAAATAAATAAATAAATTCAAAAGCAATTAGAAAAATAAAGGAAAAATACCAAAGAACAGATGGAATAGACAAAAAACATTAAAAAATATTTTAATCAAATCAAAGCAATGATTACACTGAATGTAAATGATCTAAAAGTAGCAATTAAAAAACAGGATTTGACAAATTGAATAAAAAAAGGAAGGCCAACTATATGGTGTCTGTAAGAAAACCAATTAAATACAAAGACCTAGAAAGGTTAAATGTTGAAAGATATCATAAGAAAAAGGTTAAGTTTAATTTTCACAAAGGGGAAGTCAGAGCCAGCTCTGCCATTGGAGGAGTGTGGGAAAGGGGTTCTAGTAGCCTTGGCAGATTAGGAATTTGAAAAGTGGCACCAAAATGGGGGGTGAGAAGTGGGGGTGGGGCCAAAGCAAGGGCAAATGGTGATTGCTGGGGGCAGGGCCAATAGTGAAAGTAGGGCCAAATTTGAAAAGTGCACCATGGGTGAAAGCGGCGCTAAGCCCACCCCGTCTGCTGGAATGTAGAGAGCGGGGGAATGGGGACTCAGAACAGGATATGCGTAAGTTAGACATCTTGGATAGGCTGTAACCCCTGAAGTAATCAATGGGGAACAGGATGGACTTGCGTGTTAGGTTTAGGTTATAAATATCACTATTTCTTGTTGTTTGGCACACCAGCTATTTTATCCAGGTTGGGCACCCATTCTTGCAAGATCATTAATAAAATTCTTTTCTCCTCCACAATTGGGTGAGCCTTTGTTCCCTTACAGGTGCAGCTTTCTAACAATCTTGGGGGCTCATCCGGGGTCTAAAGCTTCTGAGGGGGAAACTCCCAGGGCAGACAAGGAGAAGGCATGCCCTGCTGATTGAGCAGTCTCAGACTCCACCGTTGGGGGCCTGCCTTTGACAGCTGGAAGTAACCGAGACCAGATGCTTAGAGATCTGCCAATTGTGAATGAGAAAAGGGAAAGGAAAACCTGCCTCTTGCTGACCAGGCAACTCTGTGCATGGGCCAAGGTAAGAAAAGGGACTATGAAATATTGCTTTGGTGGTGGGGAAATTCTGATGAGTCTGGGCTTGAAAGAAACCCAGACAAACTCAAAATGGGGAATAGAGGCAGTCTATTGACCAGGGAGGGGGTATCTGTAAGATCCCCCAGGGAAATTCCTCCAGATAGTCCATTAGGGAAGATTTTGAAATATTGGACTGATAATGATTGGACCAAGGGAAAGGAAGTGACCACCCAATGTATTCTGGCCAAAATACGGGGCAGATGAGGAATGGCTTCGTGCCAACCTTGCTTTCATAATTCTTTTTGTGTTTTTCTGTTTGTTCAGTGTATGTTTTAATATCTTCATGTGCTAATATTAAATTGACAATGAACATTCTTAAAAGAGCTCTATTCAAATGGCTAAAAATAAAAAAAAAGAACTTATATTAATAAAGTATGGAAATCTTTGAAATGCCTAAATTGAGATGAATAGTTTATTCTTTTCTTCACAGAACAAAATGAGGGATATGAGACTTAAGTAGATATAGAAAGGCATAAAATGTTTGTAGGAGTACTGACTAAAATTTGATAAGCTTGTTTAAAAGAATGTGTTTTTTCCTAAGATAAGATAGCCGATTTTCATAAAATCAGGATGGAAGTATGTAGGACAAAACTTGAATGCATATGGGAAGTTGTAGAAGGTATTGCAGAAGGTAGCATTAAGTAAGGGAATGCGTTCTATGAAGGGGGAATTTGTCTAGAGATGAAGCAACTATTGTCTATGTGGTTATGGATAGTTATAAGAAGTTGGTAGAAGCAATGTTTAACTGAAATAGTTGAATGGTTAATTCCAGTAAGTCATTATTAAACAGAAGCTGAATTGATTTTAATAACAAAAAGTAGTTTCATAACAGGAAAAACTGTCAGAGCCCACCTCAAACTGCATATTAAAGTGGTGTAAAGGAAGATAATCTTGATTCTATTGGGCATCTGTATTGCTGAAGTAAAATGCTTGTTAATTAATGTCATCATGGTGAATGTGTAGAAGTAAAAATCTCCATGACACTGAAGGCTGCTATGGATCAGGCCAGTGGGATACTGGAGCCTTCCATCCTAGCTTCTCTCTAGGGTCAACTGTGCTGCAGTGTGCTGGCTGTGTGAAGGACATACCAAGTAGAGCAGTGATTACCAGAGTGCTGTGAGTGGAACTTAAAACATAATGGGCATTATGGCCTGCTCCCATGTAGAGACAACTTTTATGGTGTTGCAAATGTGGACCTTAGATCTATTAACTGCAACTCAAAAAGAAATTTATGCATTCATGAGTGCATTGATGGGTAATAAGTACCGTACCTATATCTCTTCTAGATATGTGCTTGATGATTATGGTGATATCTTTTGTAGATCATATGCAGAGGGATACTGAACATGTTAAAAGATCCTGGTAAACTTCATTT
This sequence comes from Dasypus novemcinctus, assembly GCF_030445035.2. Classification (NCBI taxonomy): domain Eukaryota; kingdom Metazoa; phylum Chordata; class Mammalia; order Cingulata; family Dasypodidae; genus Dasypus; species Dasypus novemcinctus. The sequence goes on from NC_080697.1 coordinate 8,673,417, forward strand.
TCTAAGTAGTTGATGAACTTGCTTAATCCAAGTCTCCCTCCTAGCCCTTATTCTAAAACCTGTCCCCCTCATACCCTGAGGAAGACTGGCAAACTCACATGCCATCATGCCAGGGCTAAGCATTTTCCTACCAGGAAGGAAACAGTAAATGAGGTGGCCGGGATCCACTTCAGCTTAACCCTGTCAAGATAGTCTATGGGTACCCTTTCTTCACCTGGGACCTGGAAACCAATTTCTGAAGAAAATCTGCAAAATAAAGCCCATCAACTTTGAGAAGTTGCAGCCTTTAGGTACCTGGCCTTTTCTATTTTTGTGGCCCAGTGTCTTTTCAGTGAAACCCTATATCTTCAAAATTCTAATTAAGTTTATTTCTTCTATCTTGTTAGCCATACAGTGATTTCATCCAGTTTCACCCAGGGTGCTATAGTCATCTTTTCCAACCATGATAGAATATCAGGAGGGTTTTATACCTTGTCAGGTAAGGCCTACTGCCCTAACCAGCAGGAATCAGTTACAAAAGAGTGACCATCATCCTTCAGCACCCCTTTAAGAATGAAGGTATAAGCTCTCAGGGGGAGACAGAGGTTTTAGAGGGACTCAAATGGACACTGGTGCAGGCCCCTGTTCTAGCCCTCCCTTCCCTTGAGAAATGTTTCCACCTGTTTGTTACAGTAGATAAAGGGACAGACAGCCTTGGGGGTTCTGACCCAAATCTTTGATCTGACCCAGATCAGAGGAGATCTGTAGCCTTCCTTTCCAAGATTTTAGATCCTGTCTCCAAGGGATGGTCCGGATGCATTCAAGTTGTGGTGACAACTGCTTTCCTGGTAGAAGAAATCAGGGAGCTGATTTTTGGGGGAGTCTTAGTCATTAGCACCCCTCATCATGTCAGAACTATTCTGTCTCAGAAAGCGGGAAGGTGGTTGACTGATTCCCAATTTCTGAAGTATGAGGCTATCCTAATGGAAAAAAAATGACTTGGTATTGACAACAGACCACAGCCTAAACTCAGCCTCCTTCCTTTGGAAGGAACCTGACCAAATGGAGGCTCCTGAGCATGATTGTTTAGACTTGATTGAGTATCAGACCCGAGTCCGATCTGACCGCAGAGACCTTCCCCTACACTCGGGGGAAAAATTATTCATAGATGGGCCCTCCAGGTCCCAGAAAGAAGGAGGCAGGATGGCTATGCAACTGTGGATGGACTATCTTGTGAGGTGAAAGAAGCTGGCCAATTGCCCAGTGACTGCTCAGCTCAAACTTATGAATTGTATGCATTAAATCAAGCCCTCAAATTATTAGCGGAAAATGATGGAACAGTCTACACTGACTCTAAGTATGCCTTTGGGGTAGTCCACACCTTTGGAAAAATTTGGGAAAAGAGGGGATTGATGAACAGCAAAGGAAAAGGGTTAGTCCATGGGGAATTAATAAAACAAGTATTGGCCAATCTACTCTTACCCAGGGAAATATCAGTGGTGCATGCAAATGGACAGCAGAAAGGTTATACGTTTGAGGCACAGGGCAATAGGTTAGCAGATGAAGAGGCTAGGGAAGACTTCTTTAGTTCCCCTTTGAAGTTGATGATTCTGATACCCTCCATTCCCGAAGAGTTCGGGGTCCCCACATTCTCTGAAAAGGAGGTGAAAGACCTGGAACAGTTAGGAGCAATCCTAGATGATCAAGGGAGGTGGTTCCTCCTAGATGGCAGGAGAATGTTGAATAAACAAGTGATGAAAGAAGTATTAGCAGTCTTTCACCAAGGGAGTCATTGGGGGGTACAGGCCATGTGTGACCTGGTTCTTAAGCATTTTGGATGTGTGGGCCTTTATACTGTAGCTAAAAAAATAAATGAACGATGTATAATTTGCCAAACGGCCAATAAGAAGGGTTTAAACGAGCAATTGCCAGGGAGGGAGGGAGCCCAGCTTCAGGCCATTCCAGAGTATTCAGGTTGATTACACTGAAATGCCCCCAGTGGGTCAGCTAAAATATGTTTTGGTTATTGGACAGCATTTGACAGGATGGGTGAAGGCATATTCTCTGGCCTCAGCTACAGCATCAGGAACTTCTAAAATTATACTCGAATAAATCATTCCTTGTTATGGGTTAGTGGAAAATACAGACTCAGGCAATGGTAGCCAATTTACCTCCCATGTACTCCAGAATATTATGCGAAGCCTGGGTGTTACATGGAACTTCCATACACCTTGGCACCCTCTGTCTTCAGGGAGAGTGGAGAGAATGGATCAACCCTTAAAGAAGCATCTTTCTAAATTGGTCTTAGAAACAAAGTTACCCTGGATTAAGTGCCCTATTGAGGATTAGAACTGACCCTAGGAAAGAACTGGGAATCTCTCCTTATGAAATGCTTTTTGGCTTGCCTTTCCCTGGCAGGACTGGAGAACTCCCTTCCTTAAAGTCAAAGGACCTCTTCCTTAAGAATTATATACTGGCTTTGTCCTCTACTTTGTCATCACTCAGGCATCATGGTTTGCTGGTTCAGACTCTGCCTCTTGAATTCACAGTCCATCAACACCACCTTGGCAGTTGGATCCTAATCAAGTCACGGAAGGAGTCCAAACTTAAACCAACCTGGGAAGGACCCTATCAAGTTTTGTTGACAACTGAAACTGCAGTCCAGACTGCAGAAAAAGGCTGGACCCACTACTCTTGAGTAAAAGGTACCTGACCCAGTACCCAACAACACCGTCTGAGTCCTGGGAAATAACTCCAACTTCGGATCCTTTAAGGATCACTCTGAGAAGTCAGTATTTGGGAGGGTATATTAGAAAGGGGAAAGGACCAGTTGGACTCTGTCAGTGAACTTTGTGGGAAGAAATCTCTCCACTTAGAGGGAAGGCTATTTTCTATATCCACCTTGTCTAGTGCCTTAAGAGACTAGCCAATGAAGGATTTAAAGTTTCTGAAAATGAGAATAATTATACTGACTATGATGTTTCAGATTCAGGTCATTACAAGCCCCGTTAAAGTGATAGTAAATCTAACTGAAGGCCTAGAGTCTCAGACTGTGCAGTTTGGCACCTGCCAAGTGATAGGGTATGGAGATTTAGGACAGCAGCGGCGGCTGAGTGGGTGAAATAAATATCTGTGCCCGGAGTCACTAAGAGGTTATCTCAACCTCCCCCCTGTCTTGATTGGAGCTTTGTGTGGTGGACTGCCGAGCACAAGAGGTGGACCGCCGGGAACGGAGGAGGCCATACTCACTGAAAACCGTTAGAGGACAAAATAACCTTTTATAAAGGTAATACCCCACCAGACTGCAAAAGTCTTCATTGCAATCCAGTAGTAATAACTATTAAGAAGGCAGACAATTTAGAAACTGGGAGCTACACCAGGGACCAAGTAGTCGATAGAATATATAGACTGGGGGTGGACGTTACAGGTAAAGCTCCTCTGGGGAGGTTCCGTATTCGAGTCCTTCCTCCCCCTGTGGCTATGATGTCAACACCATCCCCTCCAGCTAACCCTTCAGAGGAACCAAGGGAAACCCACCAAAGGCTGGTTCCCCTATCCAGAATGATCCCAAAGCAGTTCAGGATACTTAAGGCAGAAGACTGAAAGCAGACCATAGAAATAGAGACAGGATATGAAGATGCAAATGCCTGGGTAGAATGGGTCAAATATACAGTCCACAGTCTGAACAAAAGCAGCTGTTATGCCTGTGCAGCTGGCCGGCCTACTGCTCATATTGTGCCCTTTCCATTAGGTATGGAAGAGCATGAAAGGGAGTTTAAGTGCATGGTGCTCCTCTCCCAGAATGCTACTCCTGTTGAAAATTGTAGTACAGTGTCCTTTCTCTTACCTTCTGTCAAAAAGGGAAATGTCAAAGCCATACCGGCTTCCCTCCTTGGTCTAGGAAGTCACTCTCCCTGTCTCTCTAGATGGGGAAAAGAGCTCCAGGACCTTGGGGCCATGGCCTTGTGTATGTGAGTATGGAACGTGAGTGAGGACAGTACTGGCAGAGTCTCCAGTTTGGCCATACTCTGAGCAGACCTTCAGTGGTACTATGGAAAGGACGTCCTCTGCCCGGTGTTACCTGAGAAGTGGGAAGGAACCTGTGCTCTGGTTCAAGTGGCCATCCCATTTACCCTGGCATTTGAGAAAGAGGAAGAAACACAAAACCAGGGAAAGAGAATGAAAAGTTTACTTGGTTCCTTTGATGACCAAATTTATCTAGATAGTATAGGAGTTCCTCAGGGAGTCCCTAACTAATTTAAAGCTAGAAATCAGGTAGCTACAGGATTTGAGTCATTCTTGTTCTGGTGGGTCACTGTTAACAAAAATGTGGATTGGATTAACTATATATATTATAATCAACAAAGATTTATCAATTAAAATAGGGATGTGGTTAAGGGAATAGTGGAACAGTTGGATGCTACTAGCCAAATGGCATGGGAAAATAGGATAGCCCTAGACCTGATGCTAGCAGAAAAAGGAGGCATCTGTGTTATGATTGGTGGTAATTCCTGTACCGTCATCCCCAGTAATACGGCCCCAGACAGGGCTATCACCAAGGCCCTGCAAGACTTAACAGCCTTATCTGAAGAGTTAGCAGGAAATTCTGGCATTGACAACCCACTCACGGGATGGTTAGAAAGCTGGTTTGGAAAATGGAAAGGAGTGGCACTCTCTGTCCTGACGTCCCTTATCATCGTGGCTGGGATACTCACAGCAGTTGGATGTTGCATCACCCCAGGTGCCAGCTCAAAAACTCATTGAAATGGCACTAACTGAACAGACGCCCATACAGTGCAAGTAAAGCCTTTTGTACCCCCTTAAGGAGGAAGATCTCTATGATGAAGAATGTGAGAAGGCTCTTAGCAGATTTGAGAAACTAAATTGTGAAAACTAAAAGAGTCTAAAAGAAAAAGGGGGATTTATAAGAAAAGAGTTAAGTTTAATTTTCACAAAGGGGAAGCCAGAACTGGCTCTGCCGTTGGAGGGAGGGAAAGGGGTTCTAGCGGCTTTGGTGCACCAGGAATTTGAAAAGTGGTGCCAAAATGAGGGGGGCCAATGGTGAGAAGTGAGGGCAGGGCTAAAGCAAGAAGGGCCAATGGTGAGAGGTGGGGGCGGGGCCAAAGCAAGAAGGGCCAATGGTGCATGCTGGGGGCAGGGCCAATAATGAAAGCGGCACCAAATTTGAAAAGGCCCCAGAAAGTGGTGCTGAGCCTGCCCAGCCCGCCAGAGTGTAGTGAGAGTGGGAGTGGGGACTCAGAGCGGGAACAGAATAAGTTAGTTAGACATCTCAGATAGGCTGTAACCCCTGAAGTACCCAATCAACGGGGAGCAGGGGAGGGACCTGCCTCTTAGGTTTAGGTTATAAATATCACTGGTTCTTGTTGTTTGGTGCACCGGCTATTTTATTAAGGTTGGGCACCCATTCTTGCAAGATTGTTAATAAAATTATTTTCTCCTCCACAGTCGGGTGAGCCTTTGTTTCCTTATCCGTGCAGCTTTCTTTCTAACAGATATGCCATGTAAATATTAAAGATAAGCAATCTCTACTGGTTATACTGATATCAGATGAAGTAGACTATAGGACAAGATATATTATCAGGGACAGAGATGGATGATACATGGTGAAAAGTTCAATTCAACATAAATACATAATAATCACAAGTATCTGACAACAGAGATTCCAAGTACACGAAGCAAAATTGATATAACTGAAAATTGAAATAGATAACTTAGCAAGCATATATGAAGGCTTCAAACACTGTTATTCAGTAATGGCTAGAACAAGTAGACAGAAAATCAGTGAATATATTGAATATCTGAACGCTATGACCTAATCAATGCTATCAAATTACTTGATGCATTTGACATTTATAGAACTCTCAGACCAATGATATCAGAATAAAAGCCCTTTTCAAGGACACATGGGACAGTCACAAGTTAGACCATATTCTGGAACATAAAATACAGCTCAATAAATTTAAATAATAGAAATCATACAAAGTATTGTCTCCAAACACAATAGAATCAAACTTGAAATCAATGCAGACAAGTTCTGGAAAAACTCCAAATATTTGAAAATTAAAAAACACACTTTCTAAATAACCCAAAGGTCAAAGAGGAAGCCACAAGGGAAATTAAAAATGTATACTTTAAATGACTAAAAATGACAACACAAAATATCAAAACTTGTGGGATGCAACTACAACAGTGTTTAGAGGGAAATTTACAGCATCATATACTTATATCAGAAAAGAAGAGCAGTCTCACATCAATTATTTTAGTTTCTCCCTTAAAAATGAGGAAAGGGAAAGGTGGGTCATTGGAAAGAAAAATGAAATTGATAAATGTCTGGCCAGATTGGCCAAGAAAAAGTAAAAGAGGAGACATAAATTGCTATTATCAGGAATTAAAGTGGGAGCACATCACTAAATATTCTACAAGCATTAAGAGAACAATAAAATATTATGAAAACTTTATGCCCAGAGAGCAGATGTGGCTCAAGTGGTTGAGCACCTGCTTCCCACATGGGAGGTCCTGGGTTCGATCCCCAGTACCTCCAAAAATAACAAAACAACAAACAAACAAATGAAAAAATCAACTCAGGGGAGCCCATGTGGCTCAGTGATTGAGCACCGGATTCCCAGGTACAATCCCAGGCCCCAGTATCTCAAAAACAAAAGCAAAATAAACAAACTTTATGCCCATGAATTCAATACTTTAAAGAAATGAACAAATTCCTTGAAGGATGCAAACTCAAAATCTACCATTAAAAAAAAAGAGAAAATCTGAGTAGTCCCCAATTAAAATAATCTAATCTGATGTTAAAGCCTTCCAACAAAGAAAATTCCAGGTCCAGATGGCTTCTCTGTTGAATTCTATCACATACTAAAAGGAAAAATACCAATTCTACACAAAGTCTTCCAAAAAATGCAGTGGGAGAAAAAACTTTGCAACTCTTTTTATAGCATTATCACAATTCCTAAACCAGATTAAGATAGCAAACATCTATATTCCTCATCAAACTAAAGGCAAAAAAATTCTAAGCTATATTTAACAAATTAAATCCAGCAACATATAAAAAGGGTAATTCATCATGACCTAGTTGAATTTATACTGGCAATGCAAGGCTTTGTCAACATTGTAAAATCCATCAACGTAATTTATACATATTAACAAATTTTAAAAGAGGAACTACATGGTTTTCTCTATAGCTGCATGTACTAGTCAGCCAAAAGGGTGCTAATTCAAAATACCAGAAATCTGTTGGCTTTTATAAGGGGTATTGATTTTTGGTAGAAGCTTACAGTCATGAGGCCCTGAATGGTTCAACTCAAGGTACCATAAGCGGTACTTTCTCACCCAGAGTCTGTTGCTACGTGTTGACGCAGGATGGTGGGCGATGTCTGTGACGGTTAAGTCTTCCTCCTCCTCCCAAGGCTCCATGGCCCACCTTCTTCCTATTTCATCCACAGGCTGGGACAAGTCTTATCTCTCTCCTGGGGCTTGTTTCTCTCTGGGCTCAGCTGCTTTGTTCTCTCCACAAGGCCAGCTATAAACTGTCAGGCAAGTGGCTTGACTCTCTTCCTGGGGCCTCTGCTGTGTCTAATGGGACCTTCTTTCTTTCCTCACGTATCTGCTTCTCTGTGTGTTTACTTCCCAGGCTCCAGGATCAAACTCCATTGTGTCCTCCTTCTCCATGTCTTTTCCTCCCCAGGGTCCACATCAAAACTCTTTTTCTTCTGCCATGTTGTTTTTCTCTGGGAGTCCCTGCCCCCTTGGTGGGGACTACTGATGTGGCCTCATCAAAGCCTTAATTGTTATTTTTAATCAAGGAAAAGTGAAACCTCTGAATCCAATCCAATCTAATTTGCTCAGAGGAACAGACCAGTTCACAAACATAATCCAGTACCTATTTTTAGAATACATAAACAATATCAAACTGCTACAAAAAAATCATTTGACAAAATTCAGCATCCTTTCATTGCACTCTTGGGATAGAAGAACTCCCTCAGCCTGACAAACGAAGTAAACCTCTAGATAACATAATTAAAGAATGACAAACTAAATGATTTTCCCCTAAGGTGAGGGAACAAGGCGAGAACGTCCTATCTCACCACTCCTATTGAACATTTTACTGGATGCACTAGCAAATGTAATAATACAAAAAAGATAAATTTAAAGACATACAGAATGGAAAAAGAAATTAAATTGTCTTTATTTGCAGATGATGTTATTGTCCATCTAGAAAATCTCTAATAATCTACAAAGGAGTTTCTATGACTAATCAGTGAGTTTAACAAGGTCACAGGATACAAGGGCAATATACGAAAATCAGTTGTATTTGTATAAACTACCAATAAGCAAAAATTGGAAATTAAAATTTTAAGAATACAATTTAACATAACACCGATGCTTTGATATTAATCTAACAATATATGTTCGATATGTGCAAGGTTTAATATCTAAATTATGAATCTAACAAAAGACATGCAAAATCCACAAACACTGATGAATGTCAAAGGTGCCCCAAGAAAATGAAGAGATATTCTGTGCCCATGGACTGCGTGACACAATATTCTTATCTATTCTTCTCATATTTAGCTATAAATTCAAAGCAATCCCAAAAAAAAATCCAGCAGGATTTTCTTTTTACCATGAATAGACAAGCTACTTCTTACATTTATATGAAAATGAAAAAGAATTGAATAGCCAAAACAATATTGAAAAATGATGTAATTAGAGTATTCATACCATGTGATTTCAAGACTTTCTATAAAACGATAATTGAAACAGTGTGATATTAGCAAAGGGATGAATACGTGTATTAAAATGACAGAATGTGATTCTTTTCAACAAATAGTGCTGGGAGAATTAGAATATTTATACGCAAGAAAAATAATCTTCAGCTCATACTTTTTGCCAATAAAAAAATTAAGTCAGACTACATCATAATCTAAACATAAAATCTAAATCTATAAAATTCCTGTGCAAAAACAAATGAGGGCATCTTTGTGACCTCGGATTAGGCAAACACTACAGGAAGCACAATTCACAAAAGTACAGACTGATAAATTGGATTTTGTTAAAATTAAAAACTTCTGCTCGTTGAAGGGCACTCTTAAGAGAATTAAAAGATACACCACAGACTGATAGAAAATATTTATAAAATAGATATTGATAAAGGACTTGTATCAAGAATATATAAAGATCTCTTAAACTTCAATAACAAAAATGAAAACAGCCCCGTAAATATGAACAAAAGATTTGAACAGACACTTAAAGAAGATCTATGGTAGCAAATAAATACATAAGATGCTCAACATCATTAGTCCTTAGGAAAATGCAAATCAAAACCACAGTGAAATACCATTACATAGTCACTAGAAAAACTTAAAAAAAAAAAATCTCGACAATACCAAATGCTAGAGAAGATGTAGAGCAAAAAGAACTTTCATATAATGTTGTTGGAGTGCAAAATCTTGTGGTCATTTTAGAAGGTAGTTTGGTAGTTTTGTATAATGGTAAACATAGTTACCATGTGACCTAGCAATTTTTCTTCTACTACTTACACAAGAGAAATGCAAATGCCTTCAACAAGTGAATGGTTAAGCAAACTGTGGCACAGACACGTAAGAGAATTCTATTCAGCAATAAAAAGGGACAATGACTGATAAAGGGAACAACATGAATGAATCTCATTTGCATTATGCCAAGTGAAAGAAGTGAGATTCAAAAGACTACATGCTGTATGATTTCATTTCTATGACATCTAAAAAGGCACAATTATAGGAACAGCAATTGGGTTAGTGGCTGACAGGGCCTGGAGATAGGGGACTAAGATAACTAGAAAGGGGCATGAGGGTATTTTGTGATTTCATGAAACGATAGAGTATCTTGATTTTGGTGGTGGTTTCACAATACTATATGTTTGCCAAAACTCTTAGAACTGTCCACTAAAGAGGACAGATTTTACTATGTGTGAATTATATCTCAACTACTCTGACTTAAAAAAAAGTGCCCAGGGATTACACAGAATGTGAGAGAAGAGGTGGAGATTAAATTCAGAAGGCAGCAGTGACTTGTCACTGTACCACACTGCAGACTCATGAACTGCTCTGATGATTGCAAATCCATGCTCGTTAGCTGTGAGATATCCATTTGGTTTCCCAAATGGAGAATCGTCATGGCCACACCACAATCTCCACTACCAACTCTACTCAGAAGGCCTGGGTAGGAATTGGGCCTCAAAACTTCTCTGTCATGTGTGGAAGACACCTGGCTAAGCCTTCGGGCCTTTATTGAAAAGCTACCTTCTCCAGGTACAAAAGTGCATTTGCAACCACTGGCAGAGGGACTGCCTAGAAAAGCAAACATGCTCACTAGGATTTTGTTGGCTATTCCTGCAACAACTAGCATTGAATTTCACAACTTCAAGAGGGAGTTCAATGAAGAAAAAAAAAAAAAGATGATGTAAAACATGGGGGGTGGGGGGAACTGATGTAAGCAAAATATTTTTAAAAATTGGATTATTTACCTGACATGAGAAAAGGGTATTTTAACGTTGCCTTGAAATAATTCTTTTTGAAGTTTTTTAAAAATTTTAAGTGTTCTTTTTTTTTTGGAGATCTTCCACATTTCAACAACAGTGAAAGGCTACTATAAAATAGGCTCCAAATTCCAGCAATGTATACTGATGTAAAGTATAACAAACAATTTTCCTCTCAATGGTAAGGTCTGTTAATATTGGACTACTTCATAACACAAGGTCAAAGCTTCTTGGGGAACTATACAGTAAGGAGAAATGAATTAACACATACACATATAGTTTAAATATCGCTTGCTGTAATGGAAGGTGACAAAGTAGCAAGACCTTTCAGCTTTCAGTTAGTGCTTTTTAAAAACTATTTTTTATTAGAGAAGTTGCAAGCTTAAAAAACAATCCTGCATAATGTGCAGAATTCCCATACATCAACCTGTTCATGCTTTTATAAATAGAGATTAAAACCACAATAATGAAATTTATCTCAATTTCAAGAAAAGCCGAGGAAAAATACGGACAATTTGGGATAAATTCCTTGAGAAGAGTCATTGAATAACCCTGAATGATCAGTTCAGATTTGGTTTGGTGAATATTTTGATGTTTCAGATTTCCTTTGGTTCCAAGGTTGTAGGTTTTGCTTAAGATTATACTTAATTTTAACACTTCTGTTCATAGCTTGATTTAAAAACTCTTACATATTCCACTTCAGTTTGGGTATTCTTTGTTGGCACTTGTTTGAGGATGGATCCTTATTTGGTTCAATTCAAGCTCTGAGTTGTGCAGATTTTCTCAGTTAGGCAATGCCTTAATATTGAGTTTGAGGTCATGGGCAGAGAGGGTCAACAAATGTTTACTGACCTATTTGAAATTACCTTACTACTGTAATTTGAGAACCTCTTACCTAGAAATGGCTTATTGGTAAGCTGTGTTACCTCTGGTACTCATAATTTAGAGGTGGTGAGTTCACTGTTATAATGGAAGATCATGGAAGCATTTCAGAAAGGATAGATAAAAGAATGTTAACCAAAACACGCTGTCTACGGCAGACGCTTCAAAAATGGGAAGTTCATGAAGGCAAAGGAGAAAATGGTAAAGCATAAATCACCGAGAAGGATTGGTCTGCCTAAAATAATTTTTAAAAACACCGCCATATGATAGTTAGAAGATAATAGATCAAAGTTAATTAAAGCTCCCCGAACCTACCTGAGCAGGAGTCTTATTGTCATATAGTGCTTCGTGTTGAAAGAATTTGTCCAGCCCATATTCCTTGGCCATCTGTTCAGACTCCTCCGAGAAGAGGACCGCATCCCCATCAAAGGCCACGCGGAGTTGTGTGTCACAGTAGGCCTGGTCTTTGGCTCCATCAAACATTGTCGCAGAGGCAATCCCTGACGGACCATGGGGCTTGATTAATACTCTTCTCAGGACCGTGAGTTTGGGGTTCCCCCATTACGAGTAATAATAATCATGCTCCTAGCTACATTTCCCCTCTAGCTATTACCAAGTAAGTCAACTCCCTGTCTGAGCCACACACCTCGAAACAGTTGCCTATGCACTCTCTCCATTTCCATAAGGGATGGGAAAGTGCAGAATGGTTGGAGGGCAGGCCCTGAGGAGGGGTACCTTAAGGACAGCCAAAGCTCTAAGGGCAAACTTAAGCACTGTCAGCCGCAGAAACAGCCTAGCAGAAAGCCTAACAGGTGAAGAAGCCACATGAGTGTATGTGGAGCGCAATCTAAGGAACCACTAGAGCAAATCTCTAAGTGAGCTAGAGGGACAACACCAGATTAATACCTTCTTGTATTGCTTCTTGTACTTTTTCAGAATCCGCAGAGACATACAAGTTGGTAAGATATGCCTTCAGATAGCCAATGGGGCTTTTTCCACCGGTCAGACAGAAGCGGTCAATTAGTAAGCCTATTATCAGGGAAGAAAGACTTTGTTACGGCAGAGACCAAAAACAATATACTGTCAATCCATGGTGCCAATGAAAGTCACTGTAGGAATAACTGAATGCCTAATAGGGTTTCAGAATTACCTTTGTAGCACCAATACAGAAAAATGTATCAGTTATTTTACATATTAGCCCATGTGTTTGGTGCTTTATAGCTTGTGAAATACATCCACCTTAGACTGTGCCAATTTACTCCTACAGTAGCTGTATGGCAGAGATTAACACCTTCATTTCAGAAAAGTAAACCGAGACCTCAAGACTCGGCTAAGCTCAATGCACAGGACAGACTTGAACCTGTGTTTGACCTTTTGTCTAGACTGGAACAGTGCTCTTTTCCTTGAACTACAGGCGTCTCACTTGTTGAAAGGTGGAGGTAAATTTTAAGGGCTTATTTCTTCAATTCTTCAGTAACAATACAATAGTAATATGAAGTTGTGCTATGATATCAACTATTTTCTGAAAACAACAAAATGTCTAAAATTGTCACTTTCCTTACTTGAAATTTTAAATGCAAGTATTAGCAGACTAAACAATAATATATCATTAAATGCTGGTCAAATTAACAATTGAAAAGAAAAGCACTGGATGCTGTTGAGAGGTTTCTAAAACAGGCAGCCACATACACTGGATGAAAGTAGAAATCGGTAGAAGCTGTCTAGAAAGTAATTTGACAATATTTATCAAGAACCTTTAAGAAGTTTATGTCAATTGACCTAGGGTTCCTACTTTTAGGAGTTTATCCTAAAAGAATGTTCTGAAACTCCGCTAAATATTTATGTACAAAACTCACAGGGAAGAGTTATTTATAAAAGCAAAACATTGTCTAACAATGCGAGAATGGTTAAGCTACATCCATTCAATAAAGGGTAGTGATCACATTTCTAACATCTATCTGTGGTGAGCAACAAGTTTGATCACTCAAGAAAGCCTTTGGGCTGATGGCCCTTGAAGTCAAGTTCAGAAGTGAAAAACATAAAGCAGAAATATATGGCAGGACCTGGGATTAAGACTTTGAAATTCACACATGACAAGTTAAGTCCAGAGCTTTGGACCCAACTCTGCGCCGAAGTTAAAACTGAACATGGCCCCTCTTGTTCTGACAAAGGCAAATAAACATGCCTCACGCAGAAGGGGGTGTCAGTATCAAAGACACTGCGTTAGTTCAGCCGCCGTTAGCAAAATAACACGGCTTCTCTCTTCCCGAGCAGCGAGCAAGGTCTTCCACACGGTATTTATTTTACTTACCATAGTGATTGACGCTGTTTATAAGCCGCACTCCCACTTGGGCGTGGTTATTAGTCATCAGCACGATATCAAACAAATCCTGCTCATCAGGATACAGGTCTCGGAGTCTACAGTTGACGTGCTGCAGGGCCTGCAGGTTACAAACACGAATGTGTGCAGAAAGGGCCAGGCCAGGTGGGCTCAGGGAGTCTGGAGAACTAGGTTCTCGTTGGTGTCAAATTCAAGCTCTGAATTACTCTTCACTGAAAGATTATGGCTCCTTAAGGCAGAGGGATGCCATTCATTGAGGGACCTCCGTTAATGTTTACTGAGAAAACGGGCAGTTGTGGGGTAATTTTTACATTTGGGTTATTAGCTTGGGGGATAAGCGGGAAGATGGATCAGGCTAACTCTTTCACACTTTGTTTTTCAAACATGGGGTTTTAGAATACATAGGCCCCATGAGTACTTTGTATCTGCAATTTGTAGGGCTATCATTTATGTTTCCATAGTTATAATGTTATTGTATAGTGTTTGCATAAGTTATGTAGGGGATCAGCGTTATAAGTTCAGGCACCTTATATCTGATTTGCTATTGAAATCATGCCCCTAAGTCTCAAGAGCATATTGACTTTTAAAATATGGTGTGTTTAGGCACCAGAGCAGCAAAGGTGAATTTCATCTCATTTTAATGAAGCGTTTTCTTTTCACTTCTCAAAACTGTTGACTCATTACTGCTTCTCCCCACTCTTTCTAGAGAGGGTGCCACGGCTTCTGCCACAGGTCCCACGCTACCCATTCCACGCAAAGTAGCCCACCATCCCAAATCTAGGGCGAGGGTCTGCAGGCCCCCTTTCAACAGTCTGGAAGCCACTGTGAAAGCAAACACTGGACAAGGGCCAGCCTGCCAAGGATGGCCTCGTCTCTACAAGGGAGCCTCCGCAGTGCTCCGCGGGGCCACCTGGGGCCCTCTCCGGCCCGCGGGTACCTTCACGAAGCGGAACGCAGGCCCCGGGGTGAGGATGACGTTTTCGTTGCAGAGCTGGTACTCCATGTACTTCTCCAGACCCTCCTCCTCGTAGACCTTCCTGCCGTCCAGCATGTTGAAGAGCGCCTGGGAGGACACGGCGACGGTGACGGCGTGCTTGGGCTTAGGCTGCAGAGGGGGGCGGCACGGGGCGCGCAGTCAGCAGGGAGCAGGGGTGGGGCCGCGCCACCGGGCCCCCGCGCGGAGGACCGGGATGCGGAGAGCCGAGGCCCAGACCCCAGGGGCCTCGGGGGAGCTGGTCTGGGGAGGAAAAGCGGCCCCAGGGAGAGGAGGGCGGCTGGACGCGGGGCGCGCTGGCGGGGCGCGGGGCGCGGGGCGCGCACCGGCCGGGGGCGCGAGCAGCCCGGGCTCTTCTCGTACAGCACGGACGACCAGTAGGCGTCCTCGTCGTCGTCCCGCCGCTGCAGCTCCGACAGACAGTCGCGGTCCTGCTGGGACGAGACGGAGTAGTGCGCCTGGCGCGGCGCGTAGGGCTTCCACTCGGCCCGGCCCGCCGGCACCATCTCCCGCAGGTCCCGGGACTCCCGGCTGTCGCGGATCCCGTGGGCCCAGGGCTCGGGGACCTCGGGCTTGGTGGTGCGCCGCGAGCTGAGCTCGAGCTCCGGCGGCGTGGGCGGCCGCGAGTCGTGCGGCATGGGCAGCGAGGGCTGCGTGGACAGAGGCGGCGGCGAGTCGTGCTGGCTCGGGCAGCTGGACGACGTGCGCGACGTGGCAGTGCTGGTGGGGAGCTGGGGCGAGGACGCGGACGCGTGAGGGCCGGGCTGCGGGGCCCTGGCCCCGTCCCTGCCTGGGTCCCCATCCCTGCCTGGGCCCATCCCTGCCTGGGACCCCATCCCTGCCTGGGTCCCCTCCCACGCTGTCTCCGTCCCTTTGCTGGGCCCGTGGTATATCCTGGTTTCTCTCGTTTCCATTAAGGAGGGCTTGGGGGGTGCGTTTCAGCTCCCAGACTTTGGTACTCCTGGAAAATGAGCACCCCTTAACTGCACCCTCAACACCTCACACTTGTTTTTGAGCAGATGGGGACAGGCCCTCTTCCCTGTCCTTAGGCAGCCAGCACCTGGACTGTGCAGCTCGGTCCCTTTCCTGCCACATGCCTTTCAGAGCCCCCCCAGGTAAGGCCCAGGGCTGGAGTAATGGGCTTTGCTTCCTTGGCCTCGGGTGAGGAAATTGCACCAGATGTTCTCAGACTCTGCACCACACGCCGGGGGCGGTTCTGCTCCCATTGGCTATGTGAGGACTGCAGGGATTGCTTGGGCGGCTCAGAGCCCGTGTGGTCCAGCCTGGTTAGGGCTCAGGCTCCCCCCTCCCCCCCACCATCTGCTAGGGTGCTTTGCCTTCCCCTCCTCTCTCGCTGTAGTAAGAATGAATGCATGAACAATGAGCAGGGAGTACGCTGATGAAGGGTGCTGCGGTTGGACCGAGGGACCTAGGAGTTTAATCCCAACACTACCACTTAACAAGGTGAAATGGCAGGTTGGTGATCACGTGCCTCGGTCCCCTGCGAAGTGCAGTTTGCAGGGAGTTCTTGTGAGGGCCTACTGAGCCCAAGCACGTAAAGTGCTCAGAACAGGGCTCGGCATGTGGGTGCATCTCTACGTCTTCACCACTACGTTATTTTATCCTCTGCTCCTGCCTTAATGAGCAGGCACCTCCATCCCTACCTTAATGCTTGCGTTCCTACTTTTGGGCTCGTCCACGGAGGGACCCCTGGTGGATGGGCTCCGGGACGTGTGGGACCACTGATTGCGCACCAGGTACCCTCGAGAGTCCACCCTCTGCACCGCTGCTTCCTGCGAGTCCTGTGAAGGGGAGGAGAGGTTGAGGGGTGCAGCCGGCCACCAGCCGCTCCTTCCACACGCGTGCCCACAGAATAGCCACGTCAGGCTGAAAAACGGCAGGGCCCGGGGAGAAAGGTCCTGCCCTCCGGCCCAGCCTTCTGTGCAGGGCACAGGAGAGCGCCTCCAACAGCTGAGCGACAAGTCCGCTGAGCCCCTGTCTTTCCCTGTGGCTCTTTCACTGACAGGCCACTGAACATGGTGCAGTCCTTCCTCCCTGCTTCCCGCTTCTGCCCTCGGGGACAAGCCTGTGGACAGATGCTCCCAAAACACATCCACCAGTTTTGACCAGACTGCCAGCGGGAGGGCAGCCGCTCCGTCAACCGGAAGCCTTCCCGTCAGTGGTCCCATCCTGAGGGGACCAGACCGCAGAGAGGCAGGCGCCCAACTCGGCTCCTTCCTCGCCCGGGGGGCCTGCCGCGCCCCTCCGAGGACAAAGGCGCAGGGCGGTGTGTCTGCTCACCCTGATCGAGGCGCTGTGCAGGCCCTGCTGCCACAGCAGGCACATGTGAATGTAAATGCGTATTGTGCGGTAGGGGCCAAGGAGGACTGTGCCCTCGGCTGCACAAAGGCAGCGTCTACACGGCGAGGGGCAACATCTCAGCAAGTGATTCGGATTGACTGCACGCCTCATCTGAAAGATTGTGCAGAAATTGGTCAGCGCGATGGCCGGACTCCCTGTCCCTCCCTGGTGTGAGCAGAGGCCAGTCTCCTCCCATCGCTGAGCGGAGGGAACGGCGGAACTTGCTAGGCCACATTCTCTCCATGGACGTGGGGGCCGTGGACTGGAGGGCAAGGCAGAGACCAGCGGCTCCTACATTTTCCTGAACCTGTCCGCGAGGGTAGGAGGGACCCCTCCGTGCACATGTCCACAGCTTCGTCTTCTCCCCCAGAACTCCTTTGCCCCCAGCTTCCTCTCTTTGTGCTCTCTGCTCTCTACCACCCGCACAGAAGGCTGCTCACCTGTGTGCTCAGTCGAACGCTTCCTGATTTCTCAGAATCTTTCCTTTTCTCTCCTTCTAGACTCTCTTTTGAGTACCTCATCCCGGCCTCATTCTTAATGTGGAAACAAAGAATGTTTATTATTTTTCTTTTATCTCAGGGGCATTAGAAACCTTGAGGTTGGGAATAAAAGAATAAATAAAAAATAGAATTTGCCTGTTTGCCAAAATAAGTATATGTGTATATGAATTTTAAACATTTTTCTCCCTGTTCCAACAAGCATGAGTGAAAATACTGGGTATTATAGAACTCTAGAAACAGGTGTGGTTCTTGTTTTAATATAGAAATTTGTCAGTTCATATATTTGAGATTTATTTAAACATGACAATGTAGAAACACTATTATTTTCATGGGAGAACTTTCCAAGGGACAGCAGAGCTTTTTGTCAAATGTGAAGTTGTTCATATAGATTTTTTTTTCCTTTTCAATTGTTTTGAAGATTGTTCTTTATGGAACTTTTTCTTTTACTATGTGAATTGAAAATTTTGTTTTGTTTTTGTTTTTCTTTTCTAACTATGCCTCCAATTTTCTGTGGATCTAAGCCTCATCAATATCAGTCTGATTTTTAAAATCAAGGCCCTAAAAACTGAACAGATTTATTGACAGACATGTGCTCTGGATGATTCTATTTTTTACTTTTTTAAGAAGATACTGGGGATTGAACCCAGGACCTCATATATGGGAAGCAAGCGCTCAACCCCTTAGCCATGCCCCCTTCCCAGAAGATTCTTTTCTTATCATCTGATTACTCATAACATCTAGAGCAGGGGTTCTTAACCAGGGGTCCGTGAGCTTGAATTGAAATTCAAACAATATTATTCGTGTGGGGATGAGTTGGTTTGGATGTGTTAGTTTTATTAAATAATACATAGTATAGTGTGGGTTTATTAAGGGATCTTTTGTTTTCACATCAGGAATCTGTGAAACAAAAAAGTTAGGAACCCCTGATCTAGAGTGAAAAGGGGTTTTTTATTTACAAACTAACAGGGATGACAGTGAAGGAGAGAACAAAGAAATAATTCACTTTATGGAAACCTATTCAAATACTTGTTTTCACTTTCGCTGGGGAGGTACTTGGGTGCACTGTGTGTACTGTTTCATGTTAATTCAGTCGCTGTCACCCAGGTTGGTGTTCTTTATCTGTTCAAGGAACTCGGCTTCCAGCTCAGCTCAGAGGCCTCTGGGCCCCCCTCGCCATCTCTTTATGCCCAGTGCCTTACATCTAGGAGAAACCTCGTCCATGCTAGCTGCATGGTTGAGTCTGCAACTGCAGACATTGGCATAGCCCTGGTCTTTGAGCTAGTCCTAAAGTCCTTCCATCAACCCTGAACACTAATCACCATAAAATGCTGTCACTTCTAGCTTCAAAAGACCTCTTAAATCCAGTCTTCCTTTTTTGTCCATATTACAATTGCCTTGTTCCCGGCCTCAGATCTTCCTGAGTCTCAGTTCTTAGAAGTCAACCTTTTGAATAGGTTTCTTGGCTACGCCCCCTCCCCTCCCACAGTCTAGATCCACCACCTTAGAAGAGCAATACTTATAAAACATAAATCTAAGCACGTTGGTTTCCCAGACAAATCCTTTGTCCTCTTTGCTAGACAGACGAGGAGCTCCGTGATCTCGTCCTGCCTACCTGCCTCGCGCATGTCCTGCACTATTTTCAGTTCATCTCTACGCTCCCTCTGTATCACACCAACTTGAATTTCCCCTAGAACCTCTGCATTCCTTCAATTTTCTTTAAAACCCGGCTGAGAGTGTCTTGGAGGAAGTTCCTAAAGTTCAACATGCCTCTCTGTTTCCTGTGTCTTTCCTACGTACTTTTACTACACACTGAGTTGGACTTGGCTTATGGATTCTCTTTCCTACCAGGGTGGGCGCTCTTCAGCGACAGCAACGGTTGTCACCTCTGACCACTAACGTACGAGCATGCTGGCTTACTGGATCAGCTTTTACAGAGCTTTCAACTCCTTTTTCTCCACACTCTTCATTTCCCTTTTTGTCTCCTTTCCTTTTCCTCTACATGTAACCATTACCTGAAGTTGTTTGCTTGTAGCAGTATTCCCAGAGGTAAAGGAAGACTCCATAGCTACATTTCATAGCTGCATGGCAAGGTTCTAGGACATTCACGTTCACTCACCTTCTTTTTCTGTTTTAGGGATGTTTGACTCATTTCTGTCATTATTGAAATTCCTTTGTTGTTATGTAGGTTTTCTTTACCCCGGCCCCATTTCCTGTTGCTTCCCCTGCACAGTCTGGTTTTACATTTAGAATGCCAAATTTATGACATCATATGTGATCCCATAGTAACAAACTGACTCTTAGTAGATGACTATGCTTTTTTGTAAAAAGCAGGACTATTTCTTCATATTTGAATCTATTCTACTTGTAACCACTGTGATTTTAGGAAATGATGTCTAAACAATGGCATGTGTAATATGTAGCACTGTCAATATTACTACTTCCTTCTTTTTAAAACTTTTAAAACATTACTATGTCCCTCATTGTATCAGTCCCACTTCTGGCACTGTCAAAATGAAAATGGCAAACGCATTTGCGGACCCAACCATTTATTATTGTTCTTCCTGACGTTGTTGGAGGCGTTTTCCCAAATCTGGGGCCCATTTTTGACAGCTGAAGATTTTGTTCTAGACTTCCAGTTTAGCTTTAGTTAGGAAGTACCAGAAGCGTTTTGTGTTTCACAATTGCAAGACCCATTGAGAAAGACACTGCCAAAGCATATTTCCCAGTGTTTACCCCCTCCTTAGCCCTTTTAAATATGCATCTATCTGTTTACGTATGTCTGAGAATATGTGAAACAGCCACTGACTACAGAATCCAACAAAGTTCTGCATTTTACCATTGTCCTGCCTTAACTCTTACTCAAGCTTTAGGAAAGAGGTGGGAGTCATGGCAGCTCAAGTTGGTGAAACCATCATGGACTGAGTCAGACTTCTGGGCTTCTCTTCATGGGAAGAGTAAACTGAGTTTGAGTATCAAGAGGAGCCTTGACTTTTTAACCAAAGTTTTCTAAGGGGTCTTCTAGAAAATAAGTTAGGTGGGCTCTGGGATGGTCTGCCTGGGTTTGAGTACTTGTGCCCCATATCTAGCTGTGATTATGGGCAGTTTTTCAGTGTCCCTAAAGCTCAGTCTCCTCGTTTGGAAAATGGAGATCATAATGGTATTAACTTCAAGAACTGTTGTGATGGTTGAAATATTATAAAATACTTAAGACAGTGCCTGGCATGTCAGAAATAGTTAATATATGTTAACTATTACCTTTATTCTTAGGTTTTGCTAGAGTTCAAATACAGAATCTTTATCTTAAACCCTCTGTAATCTAGTTTCAGGAACAGAAGTTAAAAAAAAAACACAACTTACTGTTCAGCTATATCTATAAACAAGCAAACGTCAGGTTGGTGATTCTTCCCATCTCCTAAACTCTAGCCAGAGAGGAGGGCAGAGTGAGAAGGGGTGGAAACCGGAAAAAGAGTTAGGTACAAAACCTGGAGAAGACTTGTCTTCTACAAAAACATGGAAGGAAGATTCTGCAGAGATGAGAGTTTGAAAGAATCTTTGGTTTCAGATTGGTCCTATTAGCTTGCGCCCAACCTCAGGTTTTGCTTCTGATCCTTCCATGACTCCTTCACAAAATTCAGCATTCATTTATTCAGTAAGTTCCTTCCTCATGGCCTGTGTCACACAGCTTAGCACAGAATAGGAGCGTAATAATTATTTTGAATTATATTATGTATTGAGATATAAATATATAACTTTGTGCTTTGCTGTGAGTGCTGAAGGTGATATTAAAGGATTATTCATATGGTTGGTTTTGTCAGAAGCTTTTTGTAATGTGAGATACTGATTGAGTACTATAACTAGGTGTATTTGCACCCTGAGACCATGAAACACCTTGACCCTGACCACTGTGCTCCACCCTTATCTGAAGACATAAATTTTGTTGAAAATGGCTCTCTGGCCTTCATAGCTTTTCTCCCAGAGCCTAAAGATATAAAAGTAACTAAAATGTCAGAATGTCAACAGTATTTATTAATATATAGTATTTAACAGATGTGTAGATGGACAGATTCAAAGACAAAGAAATTCAGTAAAAATTAAACAGCAGAAGAAGGCATATGTGAACTCATGCTAATTTAAACATTATCAGAATTATGGTACATTTCTTCCTATTTTTTTTTCATTCACTTGTCTAAAGTTTAACCCTTCCTCCTTCTAAAATATTACTATATTTGTGCAGTATATAAAATTCAATATCCTGCCTTTTCCTGTATAATATAGACTAAGTATTCTCCGTGCTATCACTTGGTTTAAGTAATCATACTTCTGAATGAATCCATAATATTTTAAAGTGGGCATGCAATAATTTCCATAACCACTTCACTACTGTTGGTTATTTGGGGTATCGCCAAGAGTTGCTATTTTGAATCATTTTCACGAGTGCCCCTTTCCTTCAGCTAATGTACTCATTCCTTAGTACAAAATCTTTCCACAATGACTAGTATATTCATGTATCCAGTTGGATGATTAATAGCATCTCCAACTTGGCATTTCCAAATTAGAACTCAACTCCAACCCTTTAGACCTGCTTCCCTTTCATTGTTTGCCATCTCATAAAATGGCACCTCATTCTTTCATGTTTTTACACCAGAAGTTTTCCAGTCATCCTAGGTTCTTCTTCTGTCACAGTCTACATTGAATCCGTTGGCAGTCCCGTCTCCTGTGGCTTCAAAATATATCCAAAATCCAACCATGCATTGTCAGGAATACCACTACCAACCTTTTTCTAGTTACCCCCAACTTTTACCTGAACCTCAGCAATAGCCAGCTAACTGGTCTCCCCATGCCCTCTCTTGTTAGCTATAGTATAGAAACAACCGCAAAAGCAGTTGTTCAAAACCATAAGTTAGATCATGCTCAGAACCCTTGAATATCTTCCAGACATACACAGAGGTCAACAATATCCAAAGTCCTTTCTATACCTCTCTGATCTCACCTACTACCTACTCTCTCCTTCACTCCTTTGCCTCCAAGTACATGTTTCAAGACTTTTAAACTTGCTGCTCCATTTGCTAGCGTGGACAATGTATTTGCATGTCTTCATTGCTCACTTCAGTTAAGTCTCTGCTCTCATGCCATTTACTCAGAGAGGCCTTCTCTGACCACCAATGAAAATGGCACCTCCATCGCCATCATTGTCTAACTCTTACCCAGTTTTATTTTTACTTTTAGCATTTTTGTAGATCTCATTTTCTTTATTGTTTAGTTGTTTGTCTCCCCAACCCTCACTGGAACAAATGCTCCATGAAGGCAGACATCTGCATTGCCTTCCCATTTCTATTTTCTGTGTGTCTAGAATACATACTAGGTGGTACCTCAAAAATAATTTTTGAATGAATACATTAAGCTCTTAAGTAATTCATCTTGACGTAAGAGTGATAAACAGGATACAGAGTTTTGTGTTAAAAGTATGGTAAAGGTGAACAATGTCACTTTCCTATGCCTTTGAGAAGTCCCATCAGGTCAGCAAGGGGGCAAGGGGACCCTAGAAAAGTGCTGCATCTCTCATCTTTTTAAGCCTTTGTCTAAGAGCAGTGGCCCTCAAACTTAAGTGTGCATCAGAATTACCTGGTGAACGTGTGTAAACAAGATTGCAATGGGATAGTGGTTAAACAAACTGTGGCATGTCCTGACCATGGAATATGATTCATCAATAAAAAGAAGGGTGGTACTGCAGGGACAGTTACTGGACATTGTATGTCCTCCCATGGCCCACTGGGTAGACTGGGGTAGAGTATAAATTGTGTAATGTGGACCATTGACCATGTGGTGCAGCAGTACTCAGAGATGTATTCACCAAGTGCAATGAATGTCCCATGATGATGGAGGAAGTTGTGGTTATGGGAGGAGTGGGGTGAGGGGGGTAGGGGGTATATGGGGACTAATTTTTTGTAGTGTAACATTAAAAAGAAATAAATTAAAAAAAAAAAAAAGAACAAACAATTGGTACACACAGAAACCTGAGTGAATCTCTGGAGATTATGCTGAGTGAAAAAAACCAGTCCCCAAAGGTTACGTACTGTTTGATTTCATTTCTATAATATTATTGAAATGACAATTTTGTAGACATGAAGAACAGATTGGTGTTATCAGGGTTACAGAAGGGGTAGGTGAGGGCATGGGAGAGATGTCCATGTAGCTATAAAAGGGCAACAGAAGAAATCCTTGTGGTGATGGATATTTTTGTCTTGACTGTATACCAATATCCTGGCTGAATATTGTACTATAGTTTTACAAAATGTTACCATTGGGGAAAATTAGATGAACGGTTATGGACTCTCTCTGTATTATTTCTTACAACTGCATGTCAATCTGTAATTATCTCAATATAACAAAATATAATTAATTTAATAAAACACACAGGTTACTGGACTTCACCCCTGGAGTTTCTGAGTCACAAAGGTTTGGGAGACTAGACCCAAGAATTTGAATGTCTATCAAATTTCCAGATGAAGGCGAAACTGCTGAAATGAGAGCCAAACTTTGATGATCACTAAGATAGAATAGTTGAGAGTTCTTCATTCTCACAGTTAAGCTTTAGCTAGTGCACTGAGAACCATTTCAAAACTCATCCTTTATAGGTAAAGCCCATCCTCAGTGAAACTGCCTCCAGAATCGGTCCATTGGTCCCCAGGTCTCAGGATGAGCCCACCCGGCTTTGCAGGGCCAAGTCTATGTGACTAGGTGGTACATAATTGGGGAACAACAGCTTGTGCCACAGTTAATGGCACCTTGGTTCTAGACTTCTCCTAGCCCCAATCCCATTAATCAAAATCTTTCCTTTGTTTAAACCAACCCATTGCATGGTATTTGTTTTAATGGCCTGAAAACTAAAACAGGTGGTCATCTTACAATTTTGGCTACCTCACTCATTTAGTTGACTTTACCTGGGTGAACCTTCAAAGTAGAGAGCTGAGTGAATAAAATAAAGACTTGCCAATGCTTGATTACCTCAGAGAATATGGGCTAATTGGGGCAGTCTTTTTTGAAGATGTGCATCTTTTTTTTAGGAGTATGGGCTGAGAAGAATAAAATGGGAAGTAGCACCTGAACCTGGTGCCAAGTTTTCTAGATTCTGTATGTTTGGATATTTTTGGAGGAGGAGTGGATTTTTCCCTCCAGCCCTCTAAACTCTGTGATTGTCAAGAGATACATGGAATCATGTATCTAGGAATAAATTTAATCAAGAATATAAAAGACTTGTACATGGAAAACTATATTATACTGCTGAAAGAAGTTAAAGAAGACCTAAATAAACGGAAGGTCATTCCATATCCATGGATAGGAAGACTTAATTTTGTTAAAATGTCAGTTCTGTCCAAAGTGACCATACAGGTTCAACACAATTCCCAAACAAAATTCTAAAAGAGTTCTTCACAAAAATGGAAAATCATTCATCAAAGCTATATGGAAGGGTTAGCAGCCCAAAATTGACAAAAAACATCATGAAAAAGAACAAAGTTGGAGGATTCACACTTTCTGATTTAAAAACTGATCACAAAGCTACAGCAATCAAAAAGCATGTTTTTTGCACAAGGACAGACATAGACCAATGGAATCATTCAGAGTTCAGAAATCAGCCCTCACACTGTTGACCAATTGATCTTTGAAAAGGTGCCAGGTCTACTCAGTTGGGAAGGAATATTTTCTTCAACAATTTGGTTCTGGGAGAACTGGATAGCCATATGCAAAAGATTGGAGCTGGACTCCTACCTCACACCATATATAAAAATTAATTCAAAATTAATCAAAGACCTAAGAACTATATAACAACTACATAACAACTACAACTATATAACACCTAGAAGAACATATAGAGAAGCATCTCCAGGACTTTGTTTTAGGAGGTGGTTTCTTAGGCGTTACATGCAAAATCTAAGCAAGAAAAGAAAAAAATAGATGAATGAGACTCCATCAAAATAAAAAAAATGCAAAACCAAAAACACTTTTATGAATCAAAGGACTTTATCAAGAAAGTAAAAAGACAACCTACAGAATTGGAGTAAATATTTGACAACCACATATCTGATAAAGGCTTAATATCCAGAATTTATAAAGAACTTCTACCATTCAATAACAAAAAGACAAACAACCCAATTAAAATATGGGAAAAAGACTTGAATAGACATTTCTCCAAAGAAGATATATAAAATGGCCAAAAAACAGATTAAAAGATGCTCAAAGTCATTAGTCATTAGGAAAATGCAAATCAAAACCAGACTGAGATACCATCTCATACCTACTGGAATGGCTACTATTTTAAAAAATGGAAAATTACAAGTGTTGGAGAGGATGTGGAGAAATAAGAACACTCATTCATTGTTGGTGGGAATGTAAAATGGTGTAGCCGTTGTGGAAAACAGTTTGGGTTAAGCATAGAATTCCCATGTGACCAGCAACCCCAATTTAGGTATATGCCCCCCCAAAAAAATTGAAAGCAGGGGCCTGGGAAGATATTTGCACACCGATGTTCATTACGACATTATTCACAATTGTTGAAAGGTAGAAACAAGCCAAGTGTCATCACCCAATGAGTGGATAAACAAAATGTGGTATGTCCATACAAAGGAAAATTATTCAGCTGTTAAAAGGAATGAAGTCCTGATGCATGCTACAATATGGATGAACTTTGAAAACATTGCGTTGAGTGAAATAAGCCAGACACAAAGGGACAAATGCAGCATGATCTCACTTATATGAAATAAGTGATATAAGCCTACTCATGAAGTCAGAAAGTAGAATACAGGTTACCAGAGGCCTAGAGAGGAGGGGAGAGGGAAAGGTACCACACTAGAGCAAAATGTTAATAATAGGAAGAACTGTGTGTGAGATGTGGTGATGTGGGAAGTCGGTACTTCCTGCACGATGTGTCTGTAAACCTAGAACAGCTCTAATAGAAAAAGGAAAAGGAAATGTGAGGATAAAATGATACAGCCTTCTTAGTCCCCCTTTTTGTAGAAGGGAAGTATGGTTGGCCTCCAAAAAACATACCTAAAGTGTCAGTGTTGGTTTTAGAATCCAACAAGCCTGAGATCCAAAGTGGCTCTGCTGCTAATCACTTACTTAACCTTAGGCAAGTTCTTTAACATCTCTGAACCTTGATTTTTGTGTTTATTAAATGTGTATTATGAGACCTAGTTTGAGGGTTTTAAAATGAGAATGAAAAGGTAACACATACAGTGTTCTTGTCCAGAGTACCTGGTTTATGGTAAGAGGTGTAGGGACTGCAAATCATACATAATGTTTTATAGCCAAGCCACCAGGAGCCTCTTCCCCACCCCCTGAATCTGACTGTACTTGCTTTGTCCAATAGAATGTGGGGAAGTAATCCTGTGTGGGTTTTAGAGCCCAGTGTCCTATCACTTCTGAGGCTTGCCGTGTCTACTTTTGCCATTTTGGAATGCTGCTGCCATGGTGATGGCTTGAAATCTTCATGGATGAAGAAAGGGGGTCAGTGAGCACTAATATTTTTGAAGATATGCTAGATACTTTACAGATTTTATGACATTATGCTACATTTTAACCACCAATCAGGGTAGAATGAAGTAACTTGTCCAAAGTCACAAACTTGAAAATCATTTGATTCAAGATTTTAACTCATCCTACTCTCCTGCAGAGCTTAAAACGGCTGTTTCTTTGTTTAATTGCGCATCCTCTCCAGGGAGCTTCTCCAGTGGCCCTTTCTTCTATACCAGCTACAATAGGTCAAACTGGAATCCTTTATAGTGATTTGGATCAGATAAATCTCAATAGCTTCTGAGTAGGAGCCCTATCCAATGCGCCTGTGACTCAGAGCAGGCTCAGGACACAGCTTCTCGTGCAATTCCTGTTGCCTTTGCATATGCAGAATACTCTTGCCAAAAGCTGATCAGTGGAAATCCCTTGTCCAGAATGATGACTGGAGGCCAATGTGTGTATACCAGGCTCTGTCCAGATGGCAGTTACATCAGCATTCTGCTTACATGGGCCGAGGCTGTAGAGTACAAGTTCTGGAAATGTTACCCCGAGAGGAGCGCATGCCATTCAGAATTTGCAAGTGAAAAATAAACAGTCTTTGAAGTTCATATTTTTTAACTCTGTTCATCATCCCCCTGCGTTGGGGGTTACCATGGTTTCAGAGGGCCAGAGAACTCTGTTTATGGGCCACTGGGATAGAATGTATTTGGTGGATTGGGTAAGAATAAAAAAACGTACAATAATTGTACTTTAAAAAATTATTCTGGGAAGCAGGAGTGGAGCTCAAAGACAAAAATACTTAATAAAATATAAAGCCTTGAGAAATCAAAGTGCCAGTTAATTGTTATGTAGATTATGGCTCTGAGTGCCAATCTTCTCATTTGTAAAGTAGGACTTCAGCACACTTATATGCTTCACAAAATTGTTGTAAAACTTGAATGAGGTCGTGAGAGTGAAAGCACTTAACACAGTTCACAGTAAGTTCTTAATAACAAATATATCTCTAAGAAACAATTGCCATTTTTAAAAAACCTGCATTTTGAGCAAGGAGAAAAGACAATGGAAAGATGGCAGAAGGGCTTGAAAATCAGGCCATCTAAATAGAAACCAATGGCTACGTTTTCATATAGACAAGGAAGCTGGGTGCCAGGGAGAGCTTGGGGTCTTGCTCTTTTTGAGAATAGCATGAGGAGTTTTTTCCACTTTTCACTGGGCTTAGCCAGAATGATCCATGTTGGCCTTTTTTCCCTATTCAGCCATCAACACACTTTCCTAAGTAAAGTTAACAAATGACCCCATTTCTCCCATTAGTGACAACCATTAGCAGGAATGTTCGTCACACGCACCAGCATTAACCAAATCCTAATTATCCCCCAACTGCCCGCTGCCCCCTCCTCACAATGCACACCTTTCTTTCCCCACTCCTGCTAGGACTGTCCTAATAGAAACATTTGTGGACCCCCTCCTAAGCCAATCCTCCCTCACATCATTAATCAGCTGGCTATGCCTCATCCAAGGAAAGAAAATAATTATCCAGTTTCCTCCGTGCTGGCCAGATGGGCAAGTGCTAAGCCAGACTTAAAAACTACCCCCTCAGGTTCCCACCACGGAAGTTTGTGCACCTGGAAATACGTGTGTGACGGCGGACGTGGCCTGGATTCTCAGAGGCTAGCTTTAAGCTCTCTGGGCTTGTAGAACCTTCTGTGGCTTCTGCTCTCCAGAGCCCAGCCTTGAGAAGAGAAAATCAGGAAATACCTCCCGACCTAAGACCTTCGGGAGTTTATCAACTTGCCAGGAAAGGGACTGGGGATTCAGGAGCTTTTTCTATTAGGTAGCTTTAAAAGAAAGAACAGCAAGGAAAAAGGGAGGATGAGACGTCTGCACACAGGCACGGGTTGTCACCCTGCCCTGCACCATCACCAGGGGATCCCCTGCACAGAGGAGGCTCTTGCAGCAGCTTCAGGGCCCCTGGCAGCAAGCTGCTGCCCTTGGGGCAGGCAGCACGTTGCTGTAAAAAGAACCAGTTTCCTGACTGCTGCTGGGCTTGACTATTAGTGCCGTCACTCAGGATGTGTCCCTAAGCCCATGTCCTCCTTTGTAAACTAGGAATGATCATGATATGGGGCGAGAAAGGAAACAAAGCATGCCAAGGCCCGACACAGTGCCTGGCACTGCAGGGCATTCGGTGACCACCTTCTTCCCAGGTCCCCTGCCTCCCCATTCACCCGCGCAGACACGTTCCAGGGCTCTGGGTAGGATTTTATCTGGCTCCTGTGATCCCCCCAGGGAGAACCCTGCCCTGAACTCCAGGGTCCCATGGACGAGAGACTGGAAGACTTGTCTCTGTTTTCCCTGGACCTTTTTTAAAACTTGGGGTCTGGGTGATTTCCTGGCATCGGCCCCGTTGGTGGTGAGAACATCTGTCTGTGTGCTCTTTGAGGTGCAGGTGGCTTGCTGCTGGAGCTGTGCCTCTTCCCTCCCAACAGTGTTGCAAATGTCAGGCAGCCCTGAATGCCCCTCAGTGCAGCACAGCTCAAATGAGAGTCCCGAGTCCAGTCCAGCTTGGTTTCTGTGTTTTTGGTAATGTGTGTGGACAAAATGGCCTTCGGTGATATCTTACAGGGTTTTGAAGTTTGCTTTCAAGATCGATAGACTTCCAATCCTTTTCCAGTTAGTCTCCTTAGCTGCCTGCTGCCTCTACCCATGAACAAATGCCTGCTTCTTCTCCAGTTTTCCCATTCCTGCAGAGTGCAACACCATCTTCCCAGGAACCCAAGCAAAAGTCCTGGGATTCATTCTAGACACCTGCATCTTCCATCCCATTGTAGTCAGTCACTCATTAGGATCCGTTGACTTGACTTCCTTAACATCCAGTTCCCCCATCACATGCTGCTGTCTTCCTGCTGTCCCCTTACCTGCCACCTGTGCAGTGTCTATTCTAAAACTAGGCAGGCTGAATTATAAAGATTTGCTCTCCTAGTTTTCTTTCTCACTAGTCTGTGAAAACCTCTGGGGGACAGGGCCTCTTTATTCATCACTGCATCCCTGGTCCCTGGTACCGAGTTTGAAGCAAATGTCCCCTGAATGCATAGAATAGTGAGAGTGGTAGCTCGTGTCCTCAATTGGGAAGAGTCTGTGACAGAGGGAGACCGGGGATTGAGGAGGTGCTTTTAGGACCCTAAAATTAGAACCACAGTCCTGTATCCACTAGCCCTGAGCTCCAATGACATTGTGCCTATTTTGAGTTTTTCCATCTTTCAACCAAAATGTCCTGAGTGATTAACTATCCCACTCTAGAGTTTGACAGAGACTCTCCTAAGTTACAAGGCAGCAGGGCTGCCCTGCTGTCCTCTAGATACCCTCTCCTCATCCTATCCAACACTGAACTTACCCTTGCCTGTCCAAGCTTTCTCTCATCCTGTGTTTCTTATCCCCATTACCTGGGTCAGTCATGCAAATCCTCTGCTACCTCCACCATCCTGTCTTCCTTCTCTTTCAGTTCTATTCATTTGACTTCTGTAACTTCTCTCGAATCTGTCCTCTCTTTCCCCTCGTTGCCTGGTTCCAACCCTCATCACTATTGATAGGAAGTTTCAAGCCAGGATGACTGACATCCCTAAGCAGAGGCAATCACTATTTGGGGTCTCCCCTGTGCCCAGTAAAACCTCCACTGACACAAGATGTTGTTTAAATAGGTTTTCCCTGCTAGACTGCGAGCTGATTGAGAGCAGGACTTTTGTTCATGGAGTAAATGCATGATGTAGTTGATTTTTAATAGAATTTGAAGCTTAGAGACAAGTATACAGTAAAAGGATCTCTTGGGTTTACTTTACCCAGGTTCACCAGTTGTTTACATTTTACCACATTTCTATTCTTACCTCTCTCTCTCCCTTACGTCTCTCTCTCTCTGTATTTAAGTTCTCTTGCATAGTTGCAGTGCAGTTATCACAACCAGGAAGTTTAACATTGATTCAATAATATTATCTAACCCATAATCTACATTCATATTTGGCATCTGTCTCAATAACATTCCTTATAGCTATCACTTTCCTTCTTCAGGATCAAATACAGGATCACATGTTGCTTTTAGTTGTCACATCATTTTGTCTTCCATTTCTGGTATGGTCCCTCAGCATTTCTTTGTATTTTTTCACCTTGACCTTTTTCTTTAAAAAAATATGAGCCAATTATTCTGCAGAATATCCCTCAAATTGGATTTATCTGATGCTTCCTCATCAGTAGATTCAGGTTATGTATTTTTTGGCAGCAATGCCACTGAAGTAATATTGTGTCCTACTCAGAGCATTTTATTAGGAGAGTCATGATGTCAGTTTGCCCCCATATGGACAATACTAGCTTGATGACTTGATTGAATTTTCTCCATTATAAAGTTATTCACTTTCCTTTTGTAGTTCATATGTAAATGTAGGGAGATACATTGAGGCTATATGAATATCCAATCCTCATCAAACTTTCAGTTACAGTTTTAGCTTCCACTAATGCTTTTCTAGCTCCATTATTCCTTCTGTGGTTAGATGGCATTTTCTTTTAATAAATCACCTTCTCTTCTCCATATTTATTCATTCCTTTCATGGACTCATGGATTCTTATTTTATTCAATGGGAAGAATTCATTACTCTCATTATTGATTTTTTATGCTCAAATTGTCCCAGATTTGGCCAGTAAGACCCCCTTTGAGAGGATTCCAATGGGCTTTTGAAATGTCTTCATGATTCTCTGAGCACTTCCTTACTTCCTGGAATAACAAAATTCTGCAGGTTTATCTTATATTTTCTTTTCATTCCTGGAATCAGCCTTTTCTCCAGACCTGTATATCCTTTTCATGGAGAATGGTATGTAGACGCCACTAAATAGATACCAAGTATGCTCATTTCTACTAGTATTTCATATTGTTTCTAGGCCCTTTCAATCAATGGAACTATGCCACAGATACATGCATCTACCTTTATTTCATAGCTATTGTAACCACCTGATTGTCTCTTTATCTGTCTGTAAAAAACATGAGTTCATAGTTGTATCTTCAATTCTGACCAATAACTGCAGGGTTCATTCTAATTTTTTCCCTTTTTCCATTTGTCATTCCCTTCGCCTGGATTCTCTCAACATATTACTTATTCAGGAACTATCAAGCACACCCATATATGCATCAAGGGAGTCCCAGAAGGAAAAGAAAGAAAAGGACAAAAGGAGAATAGTCAAATCATTAATGATAGAGAACTTCCCAAACTTAGCAAAAGACATGAATATGCCCATCCAAGAAGTCCAGAGAACACGGAACAGGATAAATATGAAGAAAATCATATCCCGTCATATATTATTCACATTATTGAATGCAAAGGGCAAGGAGAAAGTTGTGATAGCTGCAAAAGAACTGCAACTTGCTATGTACCAGGGAGTCCCAATTAGATTGAATGCCGATTTCTTATCAGAAACCATGGTGGCAAGAAGGCAGTGGGTTAATGTGGGGAAAAGTGGGACGTGTGGTGAGTGGGGCATATTTTTTTATGTAAAATTTTATGTACTCTAAGAATATTTTAAAAATAAATAAAAAATATATTAAAAAAAAAGAAAATCATTTGACCATAAAGGTGAGGGTCTATTTCTGAAATCTCAATTTGATTCCATTGATCAATATGCATATCTTTATCCCAACACTATGCTGTTTTTCACCACTGTAGCTTTATAATACACTTCAAGAACAGGGAGAAAACAAACAAACAAACAAACAAACAAACAAAAAAACAAAGACAGTGGGTTGGAATACTTAAAGTAGTGAAAGAAAAACAATTGCCAGCAAATAATTTTATATTTGATGAGACTTTCTTTCAAAAATGAGAGAGGGATTAAGACATTCTCAGACGAACAAGAGCTGATGGAATTCATTACCACTAGACCTGTTCTATAAGCAATGCTAACAGGAGTTCTAGAGATTGAAGTGAAAGGACAGTAGACAATAGTTCAAAGCAGTTTAGAGAAATAAAGACTGGTGGTAAAGTTAACCATTTGGATAATTTTAAATGCCAGTATTATTGTAGTATACTGTTTGGTATTTACCTACTTTTTACTTCCTATAGGTACTAAAATGAAAATGCATAAAAAGTAATGATAAATCTGTAATTTATAATTACATATCATTTCATTTGTAATGATAATGTACAAAGATATAATAATTGGAATCAAGTATAAAAAATGGTGGGGGGATGGAGGGGAATAGGAAAAGTTTTTGTGCATTTTGTTGAAGTTAAGATGGCATCAAACCAAATATGATTGTTAAATATTTAGGATGTTAAATTTAAACCCCGTGGAAACCATAAAGAAACTAGTTGAAAAATATATCCAGACTGAAATGAGAAATTACTCACTATGGTATAACACAAAAAAGTAAATAAATATAAAATTAGTTTTTAATGGTAGTGAGGGACAAAAATGGTATAAGACTTACAAATGCTAAGTAGCAAAATGGCAAAAGAAAGTCCTTTATTATCAGAGTGACTTTAAATGTAAATGGATTAAACTGTCCAGTCAAAAGGCAGAGATTGGCAAAATGGATAAGAAAGCATGACCCAACTATATGCTGTTTACTAGACACTCACCTTAAATTCAAAGATAAAAGTAAGTTTAGGGTGAAAGGATGGAGAAAATATATCATACGAACAGTAATCAAAAGAGAGCTGATGTGGCTATACAAATAATGGATAATATATATTCCAGTCAAACACAGGAGGGAAAATGGCAGTCATTAAATACTGATGAGACAATTCAACAGAAAGATGTAACAATTATAAATATGTATGCACTTAACAGCAGAGCCCTAAAATATATGAAGCAAATACTTAAAAATCTGAAGGGAGAAGTTGACAGTTCTACACTTATATTAATAGTAGGACACTTTAATATACCACTCTCATTAATGGGTAGAATATCTAGTGGAAAGACCAATAAAAAAGCACAAGACTCTAAAAAGATACACTAAGAAAAGTAGACCTAACAGACATATGTAGAACATTTCACCCCAACGTAAATGAAATGAACATTCTTCTCAAGTTCACATGGATCATTCTTCAGTATAGGTCATATGTTGAATCACAAAAGAAATCTTAGTAAATTCAAAAGTATTGAAATAATACAATGTATATCCTCTGACCACAATGGAATGAAGCTGAAATAAATAACAGAGGGAGAAATGGAAAATTCACAAATATGTGGAAATTAAACAATATTCTTACTCTTAAACAAGCAATTGATTAAAGAGGAAGACAAAAGTGAAATTAAAAAATACCTTCAGGCAAAATTAAAATGAAAATACAACACACCAAAACTTAGAGGATGTGGTAAAGGCAGTGTGGAGAAGGAAATTTATAGCTCTAAATGCTTACCTTAAACAAAAGGAAAGACTTCAAACTAGAGACCTAACCTCTAAAACTGAAAGAACTAGAAAGAAAAGTAAACTAAACCCATAGTGAGAAGAAAGGAAACAACAGAAAGTTTAGCAGAGATAAATGAAATAAAATCAAAGAATAAAAAATACACAATACAGAGAATCAACAAAACCAAAAGTTGTCTCTTTGAAAAGATCAATAAAATTGATAATGACACTGACAAAGAAAAAAAGATAGAGATACCAATAACAAAAATCTTAAATGAAAAGGGGTCATTACTACTGACCCTGCTGAAATTAAAAGGTCTATAAGAGAATACTATGAATAAATGTATGCCAATAACTTAGATAGCCTAAATGAAATGGATGTATTGTTAGAAACACACAAACTACCTACACTGACTGAAGAAGATATAGAAGATCTCAATAAACCAATTACTAATAAAGACATTCAATCTGTAATAAAAAATCTCCCAATAAAGAAAAGCCCAGTACCAAATGGTTTCACAGGGAAATTCTACCAAACATTCCAAAAAGACTTATATCCACTTCTGCTCAAACTTCAGGAATTGAAGAGGAGGTAACACTCCCTAATTCATTCTATGAGGCAAACATCACATTCATAACAAAGCCTGATAAAGATACTACAAGAATAGAAAACTACAGACAAATATCTTTTATGATTCTGGGTGGAGAAATCCTCAGCAAAATTCTAGCAAAGCAAATCCGACAGCATATTAAAAGAATTAAACACCATGATCAAGTGGAATTTATCCTTGGTTTGCAAGGTTGGTTCAACATAAGAAAATCAATTAATGCAATACATCACATTAACAGAATGAAGGAAAAAGTCATGGTCATATCAAATGATGCAGAAAAGTCATTTGACAAAATCCAGCACACCTTCATGACAATATCACTTAGAACACTAGGAATAAAAGGAAACATCCTCAGCATGATAAAGCACATATATGAAAAGCCCAAAATTGAGATCCTACTTGATGGTGAAAGACTGAAAGCTTTCCCTCTAAGATCAAGAACAAAACAAGAATGCCCACTATTAGCACTGTTATCTAACATTGTACTGGAAGTTCTTGCCAGAACAATTAGGCAAGAAAAAGAAATGAAAGACATCCAAATTGGAAAGGAAGAGGTAACACTTTTCTTGTGCAGATAATACTATATAAAATCCTGAAAAGTCCAAAACAAAGCTCCTAGAGTTAACAAATGAATTTGGCAAAATGGTGAGATACAAGATTATCAACCCAAAATCATCAGTGTTTCTACACATAAGTAATGAACAATAGGAAGAAGAAATCAATAAAAATTCATTCACGATAACAACTAAAATATTCAAATATCTAGGAATATATCTAACCGAGGATATAACAGACTTATACACAGAAAATTGCAAAACACTCGTAAAGGAAATTAAAGAAGACCTAAATAAATGGATGGGCATTCCATGTTCATGGATTAGAAGACTAAATATCATTAAGATGTCAGTACTACCCAAGGCAATTTATAAATTCAATGTCATCCCAATGAAAATTCCAACAACCTTCTTTGCAGAAATGGAAAAGCTAATCATCAAATTTATATGGAAATGTAAGGTGTCCTAATAGCTAAAGTCATCTTGAAAAAGATGAAGTTCGAAGACTCACACTTCTTGATGTCAAAACTTCTTACAAAGCCAGAAGAGTCATACTTCTAGATGTTAAAACTTATTATAAAGCCACTGCAATCAAAACAGAATGGTAGTGGCACAAGGACAGATAGATGGATCAATGGATTTGAATTGAGAGCTCAGAAATCAATCTTCACATTTATGGCCAACTGATTTTTAAAGGGGGGCAAAGACCATTCAGTTGGAAAAGAATAGTCTCTTCAACAAATGGTGCTGGGAAAACTATATCTTCATTTCCAAGAAAAAGAGAAGCCCTACCTCAGACCTTATCCAAAAATCAAGTCAAAGTGGATCAAAGACTTAAATGTAAGAGCTAGAACTGTCAAGATTCTAGACAAAAATATAGGGAAGTATCTTCAAGAAAACTGGTAGGCTTTGGCTTCTTAGACTTTACTCCCAAAGCACAAACAACAAAAGAAAAAAAATAGATCAATAGGGCTTCATCAAAATTGAAGATATTCTCATCTGAAAGGACTTTATTATGAAAGTAAAACAACCTTCACAGTGGAAGAAAATATTTGGACTACATTTCTGATAAAAGTTTAATATCCAGAATATATAAAGAAATCCTTCAACTTAACAAAAAGAGAAATAACCTGATTTACAAATGGGCAGATACCTCTCCAAAGAAGATGTACAATTGGTCAGAAAGAACATGAAATGAAGCTCAACATCATTAGCCATTATGGAAATGCAATCAAAACTAAAATGAGATACCATTTCACACACATTAGATTGGCTGCTATTGAAAATGGCAAATAACAAACTTTGGAGAGGAGGTAGAGAAATAGGAACACTTGTTCATTGCTGATGGCAAAGCAAAAATGCTGCAGCTGCTGTGAAAGACAGTGTGGAGTTTCCTCAGATGCTTAGTATAGAACTCCCATGTGGCCCAGCAATCCCACTATTATGTATATCCCGAAAAGAATTGAAAGCAGGTTGTTGAACAGATATTTACATACCAGATAAATTCATAGTGATATTATCCCCAATTACCAAAAGATGGAAGCAACCTCACCACCAGTGAATGGATAAATAAAATACGGTATTACATACAATGGAATATTATTCAGCCATAAAAAATCCTGATTCATGTGACAATATAGATGAACCTTAAAGATATCATGTTGAGTGAAATAAGCCAGACACGCAAAGGACAAATTTGGTATGGTTTCACGGATGTGAAACAATTAAAATGAGCAACTCATCAAAGCAGAATCTAGAATATAGGTTACCAGGGACAGTGTTGGGATAGGGAATCAGAAGTTAAACCATAAAATGTGCAGCATTCCTTTTTGGAATGATGGAAATGTTTTGGTAATTGATAGTGGTGTTGATAGTACAACATTGTGAATGCAATTCACAGCACTGATTGATATATATATATATAAAACACACACATATGGCTAAAGGGGAGATGTGAGGTTCTATTTATGGTAACAACAAAAATATTTTAAAAGTCCATGGAACCACACTACACAAACAATGAACCCTATGTTAAAACATGAACTTTAATTAATAGTACAACTTTTAAAATCTGCTGTCATCAATTACAATGTTCCACACCAATGAAGGTATTGGTGGTGAGTTTGTATATGGGAACCCTGTAATTTACACAGGATTGTCTGTAAACCCACAACTTTTCTAATTAAGAAAAAATGTGAAAAAACAACCTTAAGGTCTCACATTACACTGATGTGCATTTGGCACTGCCTATCTTTTCAGGTACCTTTTCATACTCTTATCTACAATCCAAATACACCAAACTTTCCATTTCTGAACATTCGTGCTCTTTTGTATCTATACCTTTATGCCCATTCTTCCTTTAACCTGAATTATTCTCCACTTTCCACACTTCAACCCTCCCTGGTAACCTTTGCTCTTTCAAATCTGCTCGACTCCTCTTCATCCCTCAAGACATAGCTCTGTTGTCATCTGAAAATCCTACCTATACTTTAAGGAAGGTTTCCACAGTCCCTCCTCTGACTGACTTCAGCCTTTTGTACTTTCTTCTATTTATTTATCTTAATGGAATTTAGTGACCTTTTACACATCCATCTGCCTCCTAACTACTCTATGGGCTCATCATTGGCAGAGGCATGTCTCATTTTTTTGTTTTTATCACTTTAATACTGGGCCTGTGCTTTTAATTTTTGTGATTGTGTATGCCAGCATATTCTTGTTATTATTCAATATATTTTAACTTAGCTACATTTCTAGTGACTATATGTCTGTAAGGCTTTGCTCTTCTAAAGCAAAATTATAAGCACCTGATAATCTACACTTCTCTGAATTATCCAGAGTGGCTAGCGTGTTGTAGACTTTAATACCTGGTTTTGGAGCACAGGTTTTAGAAATTTAATAACAATAAGCATGTCTCCTTGTTGGTTCACAAGTTACAAAACTGAATCTGAAAAATACTCATAAGTAAAGGACATAATTCAATAAGCCTTTCCAATTGCTTCATGAGTGGTCCTATGCCACCATCATGGCAAACAAATGTGACTAAAAAAAGTAAAAAAGGGTTTACAGACCTCTGTTAAATCACAATCTCTGCTCTATTATTGATGCCTACTGAAGTATACACAGAGAGCTAAGTTACATGGTTTTAATTTAATCCTCGACACCCATGTGAAGTGGAATCAATTTTCATATTTTACAGATGAGAAAACCAAAGCTCAGGAAAGTCAAGTTACTTGCCCAGTCACACAGTGAAAAGTGGCAGAGTTTGGCTTCAAACCCAAAAAGATCTCTGTCCAGAGTTCTTGTTTTTAACTATTATTTTGTCACTCTAGAGATAATGACAAAATGCAAAGGTTCTAAAAAAAGCTTAGGACCTTTTCATTGATAAACATTTTTGGAAATAGAGTTGAAAACACTATATTTATTCTGATAGGCATGGAATTAGCATTCTGCTAATTTTGCCAGTCAGTTAACAACTGGGAAATTGAAAATACTTGTGCCATGTAACCGTTATTCAGTTTTAAGTCTGAATAATATTCTAAAGTGAGAAACTTCTCAGCTACCTATATCGACTTTGCATATAAAAAGCTCATGTGGACATTTGAAGTACTTGTGTACAGGAAAATTTTTATCATGGTGAGAAAACCACAAGCAGCACTCTGTGTTTTCATGTATCAGTTGATCTTTATAATAATCCTTTCATATACATAGGAATCTGTGAAAATACTTAGATATTTTCTTTAGAAATAATTATTCAACTAAAATTCCATAATGTGTATTTCTATGGAGGAAGTTAATTTTCTACCCTGCTTTAAAAAATAGTCTTCTCAAGAGAGATCTAAATATTTCCTCCAGCACTATATTCATCTTTCACTAATCCAGGCAAGAGAGTTTTGAAACTACCGAATTGGTGGCAACTCTTAACAAGTTTAGCCGCCCCCTCATGCTCCTGTCACATCATGTGCATTCTTTGGTTGTGAGATGAATCATGCCATGCTTTAACTGTCAGTTTGTATGTTGCCTCTCCTGCTATGCGAAGCATCCCTTGATTGTATTTTGTATTCTGAAGTGTAATGTATTTTGTGTTCTGAAGCAGAGAGTCCTGCTTCATCTTAGGACTCTCTGAAAGTTTTTGAAGAAATGACGGATGGGTGACTAACTGATGAAATGAACAACCTTCTCTTTGTTAAACCCATTTGTATAAAGGCCAGATCTGAGGACTTGAAGTGTGGGATAGCAAAGAAGGGGCATACGTACGTTTCAGAAGTAGGGCCTGCACGGCTACGGATGGAATGTAAGGGGAGCATAAATCGAGAACCTGTGCATGTCAGAAGCTACGTACATTGTTCATCTTATTTCAGACTTATGCCAGTTCAGTGATGCAGGAAATAGGGATGTCACTTTGCCGATACAAATTTTAGAGCAATGAAGTAAACTTCCTATGAAAACAAAGGAACCAGAATCCCAATTGGTTGGTTTGACATCAATACTCTTTTGCTACATGACTCTGTCCATCAGAAACAGGATGATATTGAGACTATAGCAGGTAGGACTATCAAAAGGAAGCAGAATAAGTCAGCTAATGGAAGAAATTATGTCGAAATAAGTCAGCCAGTCAAAGTAAGTACAGCAGTGAATATCAACACAGTTTGTTGTATCGGGGAAGAAGTGTGATATTTCTGGCCTTTAACAGATTATAGGTTGGAGTAGATGATATTTCATATACCGTAAAGAAAAAATGCATTTTACAGATGAGGACCCTGAGGCCTTAGAGCAGAAGTAACTTAACCTGAGGTCACACATCGGGTTGACAATGAAACCAGGGCTAAAAACCAGGTCTTTTAGTTTAATGTCTTCTTACTAACCCAGCTGCTTCCTTTCACTTTATTTTATCTGCTTTTAGTCTGTTCACCTTTCAGCTTTGCCTTAATGCAACAGCAAAACGCTGATTGAGAACAGGGTTTGTAATAAGCTTGGATCAAGCTCTGGAGATGGAAGGCAGGGGAGCAGGGTCTGGGGTTAGCAAAGCACTTGTCCTTTCTCCCTGGACAGAGGATGGCCTCCTCCCAGAGGGCAGACAGAGGTCAGACCACGCTGCTTGTTCATACGGGCCTTTGTGTTGGGTTTCCTTAGTTCTGTGCATGTGTTTCAAGGCTCACTGTCGCATTGTGCAGTACCCACTGATAAAACGTAGGCAGGGAATGGGCGAGAATGATTATGAAGAGGGAGAAAATGTCCAGATGGTAGTAGCTCATAATGTTTTAATTTAGGGGCGCACTTTTGCTCAACACCATCGCCGAAGATTTGTCTGTGGTTTATTTGTGTTATCACAACAGTGACGATGGAGTTAAACGCAGCCTTTGAAAAGAGCGTTTTTGCTTGTTTCATTTATATTCTACTGTTCTTTCATTAAACATTTCTAAATAGCCACAGGGCCAAATTCTTACAAAAATAAATCAGATAAACCTAGAGCTCTTGCCAAGTCAAATATCTACAGTTTCTGGCAATTATGTAATTTCCAACCCTGCTGCAGTGACTATTGCTGATAAGTCAATCGTCGTAATGAGAAATGTTCCAGACCGATCTTTATTAGTGTGTCCTTCACTGATACATGCAAAAGCTTTTTTTTTTAAAAAGCAAAGTTGTAACTTTTTTTGTCCCTAGTGTACGGCTTCTCATCATAACAATTTATGTCTGGACAATGTCATAGTAAAATGTGAAAATGGTAAATTAAAACCAATGAAATTAGGTTCTGCTGTTATTAATAAAAAACGGCTCTGGCTTTTTCCTTTTTTTTAGAATGGTACTGTCTTATAGTACAACTATGCAGTAATGTGTTTCTGGCATTGCCAAGTTGATTTGGCCCAGACAAAAGCAATATTTAGAAAGCTACGCTGTGAAACTTCTCTGGAAAGATGGAACTTGAGGATCCTGTGCTGATTTAAAGGCCCGCTTGAAGTTCCGGTGACCACGTTATTGATTAGGAGGGCTTTGAAGGAGAGGAGAACCGTGCTGTTCCTTAGGGGTGGTATAAAAGGAATAACCTTAAAATACCAGCACGCAGGGGTGTCTTTCCACTCACATACCTGTTTGCGGCAGATATGCATTTTTGGAAATGCTTATATTAAAATACAAGCATGACCCTCGAATCGTATTTTCTGCCCATGCCCTGAGGGGCATGCCGGGGACCACCCCTCTCCTTTGTAGCTAGAGCTCACAATGGGGTGAGCTTGCCTTCCTCAGGGCCCACTCAGGGGGTGGCGGTTTCCCCCTCAGATCTCTCGTTCATTTCCTGGAAGGAGGCACCCTTGAATTCCTGTTGTATAGAGGAGGAAACCGGCACTCCTGCTTGGCTTTGCCCAACTCTCCTTTCTCTTTGCAAGGAGCTCTCCTGGGACCCCGTCAGACTTTCTGACTCAAGCCCGATGCCCTGACCTCTCCCCCCACCCCGGGGGCTGTGCTAGAGAAGAGATGGGATCCTTTAATTGACATGCAGCAATAGAATTTCACCCTCGGGAGCAAGACCTCCAAGTATTAACCCAGCTGTGAGTTCTGTGAAGGGAAATTGGCCTCCTGGGGCCCTCTTGGTTTAGATGCTGTCCTCTCACAGGACAGGGTGCTCATCAGGAGGATTTAAAACCCCCTGCCAGGAAGCAGACTTGGCCCAGTGGTTAGGGCCTCCGTCTACCACATGGGAGGTCCACGGTTCAAGCCCCGGGCCTCCTTGACCCGTGTGGAGCTGGCCCATGCGCAGTGCT
Organism: Dasypus novemcinctus; assembly: GCF_030445035.2. Lineage (NCBI taxonomy): Eukaryota > Metazoa > Chordata > Mammalia > Cingulata > Dasypodidae > Dasypus > Dasypus novemcinctus. The sequence goes on from NC_080697.1 coordinate 8,715,840, forward strand.
GATGCGCACAAGGAGTGCCCTGCCACGCAGGGGTGTCCCCCACATAGGGGAGCCCCACACTCAAGGAGTGCACCCCGTAAGAAGAGCCGCCCAGTGGGAAAGAAAGAGCAGCCTGCCCAGGAGTGGCACCGCACACACGGAGAGCTGACAGGACAAGATGATGCAACAAAAAGAGACACAGATTCCCGGTGCCGCTGATAAGGATAGAAGCGGTCACAGCAGAACACACAGCAAATGGACACAGAGAGCAGACAACTGGGGGCGGGGGAGGGAGGGAAATAAATAAAAAAATAAATAAAACCCCCTTCCTTCCTCCCACGCAGTGAATTCAGGAGGAAGAGCAGACGGTGATGCTTACGTCAATGGCGAGCCCAGACTTTTGGCCTCTCGTGTGGGAGAGCTTGATTTGCCAAGTGTTCTCATCACTGTTCTGTGGTGGAGGTAACTTCTCGAAGACGTTTGTAACCAGAGGGTTACTCTCCTTCATGGAGAATGCCTTTCTTTGCCAGGAACAGTGAAGAAGACTGGAGAATGAAGGTAGAGCTTGTTCCTGAAGGTGTGGAATTATTTCTTGGGGTATGCTATGGGGCTGGCTCAATGGAAGGTTCCAGCTGCAGGACACTTGGAGAAGCAGGGACAGTCAGCCTGAACAGTGAGGCAATTTTACTTAAAAAGCCAAACTAAATGAAGAGGACTTGAAATAGGGCTTCCACTGCCTCTCATGGCAATTGATATATAACTAATGTTACGGCGTTTTAAAGGATAGGATTACAAAATAGGCTTAACAGACATCAGAATAATATCAGCTTTGCAGTTAAATGCCAAAAAAAAAAAAATGTTTTTGAAAGCATTTCAAAACATCTGAAAGCAAATTATATGCAAATTGCAAAATTATTATATAGAAAGCATGATTGCTGTTTCTGGGTTTACATCAAATCAGGCTCGGGTTAATAGTATAGGTTTCAGATCGTGGCACAGTGGTGATGATCTTCTCTTTCTGCTTGACAGTCAACTACAGTCTGGAAGGATTGTTCTTCAGCTTGAGTCTTAGGGTCTTTCTGTGACTGACAAGCAGAAGCAACCCTGCCATTGTCTGTTTGGTGTCTTTTTCTACCCTAGACTATAAAACCTCCTTGTTGGTGTGGGGGATGTCTTAGTCATCTGAACCCTTAGTTCCTGGCACAGAGGTTGACATCTAATATATTGCCAAGGAGTTCTTTGAATGAATGAAGTTGCTACCATCAAAAACTCAGAGAGGGGCTTTCTATTGTGACAATTCTGGTCCATGCTCAGTTCTTCACTTACTCCACCTAACAGCAGAGTTTGGCCCAACTGTCCACTCGCTCCTTGAGATGTTTTCTTCACTTGGCTTCCTCCCATGGTTTCCTCCTAACCCATAAGCTGTTTCTTTTGAATCTCCTTCTCTGATCCTCTTCCCAGTGTGGCTATTAAATGATGGGAATCCCAGGGATTTGTCCAGAGTTCTGTCTTTTGGTATTTACTTGCTCTGTGAATAGATGGGACTAGCTTTAAATACTATCTGTATATCTTCAGGTCGAATATTGCCATTTACCTTCAGACTCTTAAATCCAACTTCCTGTACAGTATCTACATGTGGATATTGAACTGGCCTTTCAAATTTAACAAATTCAAAATAGAACTCTTGATATCCAGCACCCATCTCCACCCAAAATCTGCTTTTCCAACATGCCTTATGTCAGCAATGGCAGAGCCTCAGGTCAAAAACCTTAAAGTCAACCTTCACCCCTCCTCCAAGTGCTTTCACTTGTCATTTCAATTCTATCCATAATTTTGTCAGCTCTACCTTCAAGATAATATCCAGAGTCTCACCAACATTCACCTTCTCTGTTGCTATTGTCTTATTCCAGTCTACTATTATCTCTTAATTATGTGACAGCCTCTTTAAATGTTCTTGCTAAATCTTAATTTTAAGAGCAGAATTTGAGGAGCGGTCGTCTTTCCTGATTCTCTCTTTTTTTTTTTTAAAGATTTTTAAATTTTTATTTATTTCTCTCCCTCCCCCACCCCACCCCCCTGTTGTGTGCTCTCTTGTGTCCATTTGCTGTGTGTTCTTCTGTGTCTGCTTGCATTCTCATCAGGCGGCACTGGGAATCTGTGTCTCTTTTTGTTGCATCAGCTCTCTGTGTGTGAAGTGCCACTCCTGGGCGGGCTGTGCTTTTCATGCGGGGTCACTCTGCTTGTGCATGGGGTTCCCCTATATGGGGGACACCCCTGTGTGGCATGGCACTCCTTGCGCGTGGCAGCACTGCACATGGGCCAGCTCACCACATGGGCCAGGAGGCCCTGGGTTTGAGCCTTGGACCTCCCATATGGTAGGTGGATGCGCTATCAGTTGAGCCACATCCACTTCTCCCGATTCTCTGCTTCATGTGGTTGCCAGAGTGGTGCTTCTGAAAGATGAGCTATGACCTCTCCTCCCCCAGCTCCAGGAATGAGCCCAGGCTTGGAGTGGACATGGGCTTGCTGTGCTCTACACCAGCTGCTGTGTGGCTCCCTCTTGGATGCCCCCTGCCTGCTCTTCCCCCCGTTGCTCAATGCACTCAAGACGTAGTGGCGCCACTGCTGTGCCTTGAAGCCTTCGAGAATGTCTTTAAGGGCCCTTTCGCTGACTCTTTTCTCTTTCTGGAAAGCAGTATTCCTAGTCTCTTAACTCTTTTTTCCATTCTTTTGGGTCTCTTCTCGAATGTCAGTTGCTCAGAGAGGCCGTCACTGGCCACATCATCTAAAATAGAATTTCTGTCCAAATTTGCTATCTCCTTATACTGCTCTATTTTTCTTTCAAAGCATTGCCATTTTCTAAATCACATGCTTACCTGTTTTGTATGTTATTTTTTTTTCAGTCTGTCCTTGAAGTAGTGCATCAAACAGTAAGTGTCTGATGAGAGCTTGGGGTCAAAACTTGATAAAGGACCCAGAAAGTCGCCTGGCTCCCAAAGCCTCCTTACAGAGTGAAGCCGTATCTCTCTTAGGCAGAGGGTTTGGTTATTGCATCTTTTACTCCCTATTTTTACTTATTGTTCATAAACAGTGGGATAATAACCATGAAACAACACTGCCTCAGTTGTCCAAGCACCATTCTCCTTGTCCATTCTCCGTCTTACTGTGATTACGATGTGAGATGGGACTCTTTGGAATAAGAGGAGGAAGACAGACTTTGTCTTGCTTCTTTTGGGGTACTAGGCACTCCTACTTTCTGTGCTTTGGAGAGCCACTGCTGGCATAGCCCCATCCTGTGAAGCTACTGCACCGTGCAGTGTCTTGTTGTGGCTGTTCGCAGAGCTGGCGGAGGATTGCAGGCTCCCACATATTTCATTTAGGATTAGTGTGGAAATGAGGGCACTTGGATTACCTGCTGTTCCTGTTTTATTGGGGACTGTGCAATAGAGATGGGGCCAAGGAGAGGTCTGTGAAGGCAATTGTAGTGCAGTGGACATGGCAAGTTTTACAAGTATCCTCCCTGGGAATGCTTCCTTTTGAATTAGCGAGCTCTAGTTTTAGCTTGATGAACTGGTTTCCTGTTAATTCATTTGATCTAGTCCCTGCTGAAACCACAGTAATGGATATTTAGAGCAGAGAATGTGGCCATTGAAAATGACATCCTCAGTATGATGCCCAATTGAGCAGATAAAAATGCAGGCTGCCCAGTTAAATTTGAATTTTATGTAAACTTGATCCAATTTTTTAGTATGTGGATGCCCCAAATATTGCCTGGACCTCTTAAATATGGCATACAGCCTAATTAAAATGAAAAAAATATTCAGTGTTTATCTGAAATTCAAATTGAATTGGATATATTTTATTTTATCTGGCATCTTTAATCATGAGTAAATAAGAGTTGCTGTGTTGTACACAGAAAATAGTTTATTTGATCATTGATTAGGGTCACTAGAATCAATAAATATATTTGAAAGTTGTCTGCATTTTGTAGGTGAATTATAACAATAGAATATATGTATTTCTCTTTTGTATAGTGGAAGTAATTGGGATTTCCATGTAGATATGAGTATGCATTTATTCCATGTGGCAATGTACTGCACAGATCTAGAAGCAGATTTAACTTGGGACTGAAGAGTGATAAATATGAAATTCGTTTTGACTTTATAAAATTAGTTCATTTAATAAACAGCAAATTGGATAAGCTGAAGAAATTGAAAAAACAATAACCTTTCCATGGTATTAATATATATATTTTCCTTGTAAAACATTTGGAAAATATATAGTAAAATAACAAAAATGGTTCTGGTCTATTTTATAATTTTGTGAAAACACTTTTAAAATCCACATGTAATAAAATTGTGTTGCCCTTTTAAAACTTGCTAGTACAACATGAGTTTCTTTTTCTTTTCATTAAAAACGTTTATAAAACATTTTAATGGGGACGTATTTTTGTTTTTCCTTACAGTTTTGAATTTTTTTTTCTGCTTTAAGATTAAAATGAGGATATCAGTACATAACGTTTAGCATCACAGATTTTTTTCCTTTGGATCTCTTTCTGGATGCGCAGTTACTTGATCGAAAGATTAAAACAATTAAAGACATGATGTTTTTTCATCTCAGCTATTGTTAGATGGAAGCCCACACCCCCTATGTCATTCCAGAGTGACTCCCCTGGACTTCTTTTGCCTTTCCCGCCCCCACTTCCTATGTCCCTTGGGGAAAGAAGTGACTTATCTGATTGGTGAAATTGGAAGCAGGCAGTTTGGTTCAGCACTTTCTGAATGCTACTTCTTTCAGTTTTGGCTGCCCAGAGAGAATGTTGGGTGGCACCTTCTCTTTGCCAAGTGGTGAAATTACCAGGCCTCCCGCTGGGCATGCCTGCAGCTGTCCATGCTGCCTCTGGGTCATTTAATCCTGGAAGAAATATCAGGATTCATCAAAATCAGTCATCCAATCTCATGACATCCCAAGTTGAAACCCATGTTAGCTCATGCCAGGAATACCTGAGCTATGGTTACAGGGACTGGTATTTAGAGATCAAAACAACCCAAGCAGAGTGTGTGTTTAGGAAGCACCAGTGTTGATTTTAGATGTGGCAGTTTTCATCACATAGATCTCCTGCTTTGACCTTCAAACCTGGCAGTTTGCATGGCATATACCACAATTGTTCAGCCAGAGTCATGAGCTGGTATTGAGCCATACCAACTGGCAACCATGGGTGTCAGTCCTTTGGCTCTCACTTAGATCTAATTTACAAAGGTACTCTTCAACGGGAAGGGGATTAGGCTGCAGAGAAAAGAAGTTTTTTAGTTCCTGTAAAAGGCCATTTTAGAACCGGTATACAGGCTTTTTAAGCCTCTCGTGATGAAAGCATTTTTTCTTTTCCTATAGTGGAATTTCTTAGCAGGGACAGCAGACCAGGACTCAACACTTCAAAGACAGCTAATTTTCCGAAGGCTAGACAGCTCTAGAGTGCAGGTCCGTTAGCGCTGTCTCAATCTTGTCGCGTTCCAGAGACAAAATCACATTGTCCTGAGTTTTTCACTTCCCAGCTGCCTCCTCGCCCTGCTCAGCAGATCCCATATTTGACACCCACAACGCCGGAGCGCCATTGTAAGAGTCCTAGACATTTCCAAGTCCAGGCTATGAGGAGGAAACTCATCATCTGTCTCATCTTCTTCCATGGGAGGATCTGGTTTTGCGGGGAGGGGGCTCTGAAATTTAAGGAAAAAAAATTACAAAATTATGAAAAAAATTCAGGATGAAAGTAAATCTGACGAATGAGATGAAATCATGGCAAACGACTGGAGTTTGGAGATATCCCCGTGTCTGAAATTCCTTTCTCAGTTTCCCATGATGTGTGTGGAGAACTGCCTCCTGCTGGAGGCCTTGCTTCTGCCCCCTGCCCGGGGCCACAATGACCCCAGACCCAGACTCATGGCCCTGACGCCTCAGCTTCATACAGTGCCATCAACCTGCCTCTGCCTTCTGCAAGACTGTCCTTGCAGGCATCCTCCTTATCCTCCGCAGGCGTGAGGCCCGACCAGGGACAGGTGACTCTCCCCTGCAAAGAGCAAAACCTTTTAGGTTGGCACAGGGCGAACGGGCACCACTTCACATTAACAGCTTATTCTGGGGTAGTCTAGAAGGAAGGTCTGCCTCACGGTACAATTGCATGCTAAATCTGGCAGCTTCCAAGATGTCAAACGTGTGGGGAAGGGTAGGTTGATTCTGAGTGCCAGGAGCCTGCAGACTCCTTTCCCAAGAACTTTCTGCAGGCTCTTTTCTGAGGAGCTGGGTTTATCCCAGGTGAGCAGCTCCCAGGGGCAGCTCCTTGACCTCCGCTTTGTCCTCTGCTGACTCGCATTCCGATCCGCTGCAGGCTTCTTGTAACCAACCCTCCTGTTGCCTCTTCCCATCTCAGTCCTCGTGGGGTGACCGCTGCCTACAGGTGGTGGCTGTTTTCTGACTGTGCCACCTACTGTTCCTTTCTCAGTAAATTCATGCGTAATCACCTGCTACTCGGCGGAATGCTGAACTGTTCAAATAAACATTGCGGGGAGAGTTCAGATCAAGGATTGAGCCCTGCGTGCTGGCAGTCACCTCCTGGAGAGAGTGGGGAGGCCCCTCTTCCAGCTCCTCGCTGTGGACCCCATGAGCCCTGACCGTCCGCAGCTTGCCCACTCCCCAGCCTCGTCCTGGACGGGCCAGGCACTTCCTCTTTGGTATTCCCACAGAATTTAGCCCTGTGCCTCATTCTAGCCTGATCCTTGCCACATTCTATTGTGAAGATGGAAAGGAAAGTCTCCTCTTGAGACTCCAAGTTCCTTTAACTCAGGGGCTGCGATGGGTTCATCTCCTTAGCACTTGGGTTTCTCACAGTTCCTGTCAGGGAGCAGGTGCTGAGTAAACGAGCACCGGTGGCTCTTCATCCGAAAGAAAATGGGAGCTTATTTTTCAAGCGGTGCCTACATGGTGTTGACCAAGACTACATGCTCGTAGCTTGGCTCTTGGTCGCCTGTTGTGTACCAGGCGCTGTGCTGCGTTTCATTGTCTATCAGGGAGAGGAGACAAATGGCGCTGGGCTGTGACCCAAGCCAGCTCCATGACCGTTCTAAGAGGACGAGGAACGAGGCCTGTGCTCTGCGGTTCCAGAGCTGAGGAGGTGAGAATGCTGCCCAAGGGGCAGGGAGAGGAAGGCATCCAGGGGAAGGTGAGGTTGAGAGGGTGAGTGGGTGCGCTCTCAGGAGGGAAAGATTGGAGGAAGGGGTCAGAGGGAAGACCCTGCAGGAAGCTTCCCCCCTGGTCTCGGGGCCTGCCTGCATTCGAGGGTGGACGGTTGCACAGAGTGACCACCCGTATCTTTCAGGCCGGCCACTCACCCATGCTGGGGGCTGTCCATGGTTAGGACGCTTCTCTGGAGCATAAGATCTGGAAGTGATTCCCTGGTTCACGCTCAGCACCGACGACCACCAACCGGGCTGCAGCCCCTGCGGGACTCAGGCTTAAAGCAGTGCACGTAGGAAAGATGGCGCCGCACGGCCTGTGGTAAATGGCATAGGAAGGTCCGTGCCGCTGAGGCAGCGGGTTCTGAGGTGCCTCCTGTGGGCAGCCAAAAGCTTCCTGGGGGTATAAAATATAAGACAGGCTTCTAGGGGTGAGACGACCTGTCAAAGAATACTTGTACTCTCAGCGTGCAATATTTGTAACTCTATAGTGCTCATTGTTATTTATAGTATTTTCATTGAATTGAATCAAATGCCACTAAATATTCAATTACTTTAATATTTTTAATTGCTTGCCTACCACATCCCACTCCAGAACACAGGCTTTTTAGCCTCTTGCTTGTTTTGGAACATTCCAATGGAGAGTAGGTAGCAAGGCAGAGGGATAAATGCATCTAGTCACCCACTTAGCCTTTAGTGCTCAACTTAAAAATGGGTCATAATCAGATAATTTATTTAAAATTATGGTTTATTTAGAAACTAAGACATATTTCCTATGGGATCAGTGCCATATGAAATTCGGTTAGATTTTCAGCAGAAATCAAGAGCACTATTAAATGTATATTGTGCTAAGAATATTATAGATGAGATTCTATGGCCTGTTTGGGGAAATCAAGCATATTTCATCCTTTCAGAGTTTTACAAAACAGTTGTATGTATTATGCCTACCAGCAGCTCCATCATAAATAACTGAAATACTTCCCTAAGTTACTTAACACTGTTTGATTGAAATTACAAACATTTTTGGATTTCTTCATCTTGTGGGAGTAAGTACATTAGTTTCCATTTTAAGTATCCATTTGATATTAAATTTAGAACATCTTGTTCAAATCCTGTAGCTTTTATCTTGAATAAATATTGCTAAACTTTCATTGAACAACTTGGCTTAACCTTAATTTTGGAAAGTCATCAAAATCTTTTCCTTCGTTTATTTCATTAGATGCAAATTCATTTTCATTTTTAGCTTTGTTAAAATTACTCCATTACACATCTCTTTGCCCAGTTATAAAAGTTAATTTCTTTTGAAGTGGTTCACTTTTAATAGCAAAAATTTTTATGCTTTTAAAATCCAGGCTTATACAGTAAGTTTAGCCCCATATTAAATTTTTACCAGATTCTTTCAGTTTTAGGACTGGGAAGGAGCTTTTGAGGATATCCCAGTCTGACCCCATCAACTTACAAATGGGGAAAAAGAGGTAAAGACAGGCTGAGTAATATGCACAATGGTCCACAACAAGTTCAAGCTTATATATAACTAGAACTCTTGTGTTTTAACTCCTAGGTCAGTGAGCAACTCTCTTGATATACCGTGCTGTCTTTCTTGGTGTATTCATCTTCTTTTAGATTCTAGGCTACATTTCTTTCCTATATTCAAAGGAGTATCTTTTGTATAGAAAAAAAATTAACTAAATCCCCCAATGGGGCCTCAGACTTAGCAGAATATTTAGCTTGAAAGGGGCATAAGATCATGTGTTCCCTCTCAAACTTTCAACAGTTTAATTTATCATAACATTATAAGAGAGTCAGCTGATGTTCAGAAGACTGAATAATTAGCCCAAGGTCACTGTGTCCATTAGTAGCACAGAACCTGGTTCTAAAGCCCGTACCCTACACAAGTGGAGAAGTTCATGACCATTTTGTTTAGTCTTTTACTAGGAAAAAAAATAAGAGGCCTAATCGTATTAACTTCTGGAATATAATAATGGAATTTAGGGAGCAGGAAAATGTAAAGTTACAGTTTTGGGTACTTCCACATTGAAAGGTGCCTGGATATCAATCATTCATTCAACAAGCACTTACTACGTTCCCATGGTCAGACAGGCAGGGGTGGAAGATTAGATCCCTGCCCTCCAGATGCTCATAGGTTGAGGATTGAAAGGAAGATGTGACAGAGAGAAGGAAGAAGGGAGAATCCAGACATACATGAGGAAGAGCCAGCACCAAGAAGTGAGCTCCCTCCCTCATTATACTCCCATCCCTCTGAGCTGCTATTGTTTTGGGCCATTTCTCTCTTTGCTGCCCACTGTTCTGCTTGTTCCCTGTTTACTCCTATGCTTGACAAACTTGGTTTAGCCCTAAAACTATTGGTTAGACCTGTTTCTTGGGAGAATGCAATGTACTGTGCTGAGAATCTTCATGTTTTCCAAGGAAACTACTGTAAATATTGCACATAAACAAGAATCATTGTTTTAGACAAGTTCATCTAAAACAAGTCATCTAGGCTACCAATTTCTGGCATAGCCCTATTTCTAACCATCCCTCTTATTCATACATCGAGGACCAAGTACTTCTCTTCTTCCCATGCTAGTGCCTCCCCTCCTCATTATTTGACATTTCCAATTCTTGACAAATATCTAATCAAACTTTTTGATTAGAGGTTTCACAGGTCACTAACTGGTGTGTGATGATGCTGTCACTCAAGGTATAATTCATTGGAGGACTGAAGCTCTGTAATGGGAAGTTATTACTAGCATATTCGCTGTATTTTCTTAAAGACTTTGCTATTAATTCAATTGCTACTCAGACCGAGAGTGATTGGGGAAAGCATCAAGGCCAGTTATTGAACCATGCGCACAGTTGTGTTTAGTGAAATGCAATTTCTTTACAGAAGCAGGAGGGGAGGAGATGGAAGAAAGGGTGGGATTTTGGAGATAAGAACTAAGTAACGACTACATGCTCTTCGCCTTAGGCCTTTGGGAAGTATAGATGATTTACCTTAATGTATATATTTGCTTGGCATTCACCTTTCCTGGTCATATTAATCCTATGAAGTAGATGCTGAACTCCCATTTCACAGATGTGGAGCCTGAGGCTTACTGACTCTCAGTGAGTGCCTTGCCTTGTCACACCGCAAAGTGTCAGGATCAGGACTGAACCCCAGGTCCGTCTGCCTGAGCTCTACTTGGATCTTCTTTCATTTGAATGGACCTCACTTTCTTTTTCTTTTAGTGAGTAGCTGTACCATTTCCCCCTCTTTTCATCCAAACCTGGGAGAATTTAGTGTACACTTCGAATATAGAACCAGTTCAAATGATCCCCATTACTTCACAAGAATAGGCAGTCCTTTATTAACTTGATTTTATACCAAACTAGAATATATGACCTCCAAAACTCCTTCTACCTCTGATGGTTTATGATTCCAGAGAGGGATCTTACTCTTAAGAGTCTACTCAAGGACTGTCAAAAGAATGGGAACTGAAGGGAGTGGTTTGTGAGCACTGGTGAAAGCACTGAGTACTACGTCTGGCACACACTTTGGGTTTTGCATTTCCCATCTTCATACTAGACTGTTCAGTTAGCTATTTTCCTCATCCTTGATTAAATTTTTTAAGATGAAGCTCATTTCTTTTTATCCTATAAATCAGAAAAATCATGATCCTTGCGTTGCAATAAAGTATATCTTTTCACAAAGATAAGGCTTTCTCAAAAAATGGACAGGTCATAGAATCTCAAAATAGCAAATGACTTTGGAGGTGATAGAGTTCAGTCTCGTTATTTTGTAGATCAACATTTTTTCTCTGAGATGTTAAATGATTTTCTGAGATGACGCAGCAAGTTCGTGGTAAAGCCAAAGCCAGAACTTCCTTCAGCTGATTCCAGGCCCAATGTTTTGTTTCAAGGTATAAGGATTAGAAGGATGGATGTTTAAACTACATTAAACTAAAAAAAAAAAAAAAAAAAAAAATTATATGTCCTTTATTTCTATTTCCACGTAAATAATTATTTAAGTACTAAATATTATTGGCAATAAAGTATGAGGAGAAAACCACCTAGGCTACAGAATCCAGCAGATCTGGATTTAAGATGCAAATCTACTAAGTATTAGCTAGGTGACTTTGAAACTTTACTTAAACCCTATAAGCCTAAGTTTCTTTATCAGTAAATTGGAGATAATGATCTTAGCTTTCTAGTTGTTAGGAAAACTAAATGTGTTAATATATGTAAGATGCTTAGTTGGGTACCTGATATCATAAATGATCACTCTTAACCATATTGACATAAAATCAGTGGGAACAACTGCCACCACTGTCATACCTTCCTTATCCCAGTAGAACTGAAAATACCTGATTGCTAGTGAAAGTCAATAAATGTCAAGACCATAAAGGCACACTGCATTTTGAGTGGACCAGGATGCTCACACTTACTGGTTTGGGGACCTGGCCTGAACCACCTCTTGGTGCTTGGGGTGAACCAGCTTGAGAAGTTCTAGTGTGTGGGCTTTTTCAAATATGGCCAGAGAGGAGGTGCTTATTGTCACCATTGTGTTGGTGTAAGCAAAGATGAGTAAGTGTATTGTGGGGTTAGTGTATAAAGGTTTTAGGGAAGAGCTGTGTACAAGGTCCTAGCAATGCTGTATGTGTTTAAATAAACTTAAAACTAGAGACAATTACTGTTTGTCAATTCTCCTGCCTAAAAGCCTTTAATAATAAGAAGGAGAGGCAAAATACAGATATAGAGCACCCGCTGTTAATTTTTTAAAAAGACCATGGATGAACAGGCTAGTTTTATAGCATCGCAAATACCACAAAAAGAAACACTGCCTTAATTTTTCTATCTTCTGCTTGGCTAATTGGATCCAGCAGTGCATTTTTTTTCTCTCATTAAGACTTTTCTTGAATCACAGAACAATGGGAGAGAGGTAAATAATCCATCCCTTCTACACTTAAGCTATCTGGTACCTAACTGATTGTAGAAATGTGGGCTCTGCTATTTCAAAATGAAATGTCTCTTAAAAATCATAAATAATAATAAATATAATACCAAAGAAATCCAGTATCTACTAGAGTAGACATTACATAAATTGCAAGCTCCTTCACATCTGTTTGCAAGAGCTCTCTTTCTGTTTACTTATAATAACTCTGTTGGTGAGAAATCCAGATTATTATAGAATGACAGTTTGATTCTTTTAGTCCAGCAATAATGGAATCTAGAAGGAAGGAGGGGGGGGGGGTACACTGAAGGAGAAGTGGAGCCAGTGCAGATTTTTTAAATTAAATCAATATGGAACCATAGAACCAGTTTCCAGAGTCTAAATTGATTAAACAATGTAACACTACATTGTCCAAATATGATACAGTGTATGTGGGGATTGGCATTTTTTTTGTCCATTCACTCTTTCTATGCTTGAGAAAGCTTTAAGAGATCCCTAAATATGGAATGCTAATAATATGATTTTTCATGCTTGACTCATTAAAACTACAGGTAGAAAGAAAATCTAGAGGGAAAGAGAGTGAGAGTGATAGAGACAGTTGGTAGAGCTAGAGAGATGAGAAGAAAGAGGGAGATATGCAGGGAAAAAAGGAGAGAGATGTCTCCATGATGCTTGGCCGACATCCGGAGCAGCTATTTCTCAGTTTGGCTTTTACCCTATAATGCAAAACTCAGAGCAAAGAACATTTGCCTGCGTCTTAGTAATAGGACAGGGTTCTGAATTAGCCACTCCTAAGAAGACATGCCTCTTTGGGTGCTGTCCCAGTGCCTTAAGAAGAGTCTACAGATCTGTTCATCTGTCAGCACACACTCCTCAGGTTTGTCTTTCTGTCTAGAACAGGGCTGTCCCTCCTCACCCATTGTGTCTTAGTTGTTTTTATTGCTGTTTAAAGATTTCAGAATTTGGACAATTTCCACTAGCAGTCCTGTCATCCTTAAGAAATGTGAACATGCTAAGGGTACACGTTATCGTCAGTTGTGATGAGTTGATTCATTACCCGATGCTAGTTAGCCAACGATAGAAACAATTTTTATGCTATTAATCATGTTTCCCACAAACTCTATAGTTTTTTAAAAGAGGAAAATTGTATCAAATATTTCATCCCTTCCTGTCATCATGATATCTGAAGTGTCTCTCATGCTTCTTGGAGAAATATCAGGCATAGTTTAGGAGCAATTTAGATCTGTTAGTCCAAGATTTGTGAATTGGAAAAAGAAGATGCTGCAATGCAACCTGCCGGGAAATCATTTGGCATTAGTGGGGAAATACATATAAGATCTGAGTATTTTTTACTTGGAAAATAATCTCTTTAGTTATGCATTTTTCCTTAGATAATACTCTTGGAGTTAAGGAGAAGAGACTGTGGGTGTCCTCAGCTTGGAATCAGTGAATTAGAACAAAGCCAGGGTCTGAGCCTGGCCAGTGAGCCTTATTGTCTGTTTGACCTCCTGTTCATCTTCATACAAGTTAATCTGGCACAACATTAGTTATCGTCTGTGAAGTGGCAAGATCAATTATATTCATTCACAGTCCATTCCTGGGCTGTCCCCTAGGCGTCACCAACTATGTTGAGCACTCAAGATATAAAGGCTGTGAATATAAAGATCTGAATAAAGATAAACACATCTCTAATGCAGAGTACAAGAAAGCGGTTCTAGGGCCCAGGCCAGACTCTGTTTTCTTCTTTCTGAGTGACACTGGACAAAATATTCTTTCTGAGTCTCTTTCTTCATCTTAAAAAATGGGACGATAATGGCAACACTTAGGTATGCAAGTTGTCACAAAGGTCAAATAAGAGCATAGTAGCCAGACCTTATAAGTGGTAAAGATCTGGAATGTGGCAGTTATTTTAGGAAGGAAACATGGTATCATGGAGGGGACATGGGCTTGGAATCCCCCAACTTGGGTCACATTTCACTTCAAAGTTATGTGAAATTGAATTATCATGAAAATGTAAAAGGATTCATTCATTTGTCCATCCATTTATCTTTTCAACAACATCATCAAGTGCCTAGTATGTGTCAGGTGCTATTCTAGACTAGGGATTGGCAAACTTTTCTGAAAAGGGCCAGTTCGTAGATATTTAGGCTTTTGGGGGCTGCACAGTCACTGTGATACTGCTCAACCCTGCTGTGGTGGTACAAAGAGCCATAGATAATTCAGAAGCAAATGTCTTTACCTGGGTTTGGGTAAAATTTTATTTACTAAAACAGGTGGTGGCATGGATTTGGCCTTTGGGGGTAGTGTGACCATCCCTGCCAGTTCTAGATTCTAATTGTGGCCCTCATGGTGTTTGTATTCTAGTGGTCAAGAGAGGCAAAGCCCAAGGAAACACATGCGAGATAACTGCAGATTCTCCTCTAATCCCTTAGGAAATAGCTGTGGTACTTGCAGTGTGTAGCGTGCAGTAGGAGCTTGGAGATGCATGCAGAGATACTTTCTCCTTGTTCTTTAGTCTCAGCTGGGTGAATTTATAAATTCTCACTTACAAATTCATTTCCTCAATAGAATTCTGAGGCCTGTTGTTGATCTCTTGCGACCATTTATTATTTTACAAACTTTCACCAGGAGGCAGGTGGTATTCTCTGGCTTCAGAGTTAACTCCAAGAGCATCTGTTTGGGGACTCTGGGGACATGGCAAGGTTATAAGAGCTGGGCATTGTAAGAAAGATGGCACGGGGTGGACAGCGAACCCTCTGTATCTCCTGCAACGTTTCAAAAATAAAATCTTATCAGAAAGGTAAAGACTGTCGTCTCTGCCTCTGTTCCAACATCTCCTGAGGTCACTATGGTTGGAAGAAATATCCGCGTGGATTAACATTAATTTTCAAAGTATATATTTGGTAGTAGGATCTGCTTTTGAGCCCTTCATCGATTTGAAAAGCCTCAGGTACAGATAACCACGTGCTAACTCATGTCATATCTGCCACATTGGGAGGCTGTGCTGGGTCTCGTAATGGCATATGATTCATCCCTTTCTCCTCCTCCTCCTCCTCAGAGGTCCACGGGAGGGGGCACGGGAACGGCCTTAACCCTCCCCCTGGAACCCTCTCACTCGGGCAAAGGGGATGGAAAAGGCCTCAATGCAGCACTGAAATAGTAGTTTTACGTAAGCGAATTTGGGTTTTATTCACTCCAAACCACGTTTTACAGATGGAGAGTCTCTTGGAGAGATGGGTGATGACTGGTTCTTGGACATCTGGAAGTGTTTAAAATGGAATTAAGTAATTTTAGTTTGAAAATAGATGACTAGATCCTTTGCTTTTAATTTTTGTGAACAATTATGATTATAGAATTAAACATACAATAGCCTATTGTTACAAACGCTAACAATAGCAAGCACGAACGTAACGCCTGCTCCGGTGTGGGCACATGCTACCCTCCCAGTGAGCCCGTGAGCTGGCGCTACTCGTACATCCATTTTACAGCGGAAGCACAGAAAGTGATAAAACCTGCCCAGGAATTGAAGTAAGGACGTGGTGGAGAGGGGTCCTGTGCCCGGAGCGTCGGCCTGCGCAGCGGGAGGTGCTGTGGGTGGACACGGGTGTGTTTCCGTGGACAGGAGCCGGACCCTCTGCAGGACTCACATTGCAACACGGAATTGCTTCTAAGTTCATGCCCAGCATGAATCCTTGAGTCTATGGTAGGCAGCAGGATTTACCTAGGACACCCTTTTTTGGGGGGGCCACCTTATGCTAAATTCTACGTCAGTAAGTCATGAAGGCTATCGTTGCCCTGCTTGTGTCTACAGCTAAGTGATAATGAGCAGTATCGTGGATGCTACCCGGGGGTATTTGAAGAATGTATCTGTGAGTTCTTGGTTAAGAGGTTCTCCAAAAGAATACCAGGGAAAATTGCATGCTTTCTTCTACTTGGCTCGTAGTAGTACTTTCAGCGATGAAGAATTCTAAAACTCTGGGGGTGGGAAGGTAAGTGTGCAATTACTGGACACAGGAGGCTCTCAAAATCTGCATGACAATGATTACTTTGATTAATAAAGCTAAAGTTATAGAATCGAATGAATTAAGAGCAAATCCAAAGTCCTCCCCTTGACTTGCGGGGGTCTCCTGCTCTTGGTTCGTTTGGGCCCCCCTTTCCGGTCACTCTCCCTGAGCCCCCGGCTTCCCTCCAGCCACAGTGGCCCCCTGCGGTTCACTACCACTCTGGGACTTTGGCATTCTGAAAGCTCGGCCTGGTATCCCCGCTCCAGGAAGTCCACACGACGCCCCGCTGCACCTGCTCTGGTCTCTGCTCATTGGGCACCTTGTCTGAGAGCCGTTCCTTCCCTCTCAGCTTCCGTGTCTGCTGGCAATCGGACGGCTTCCCACCCCAGCCCCTCACTGAGCTTCTTGTGTTTCATAGCCAGCATAGCTTCCCATTGACCTAGACTGCGTGCTATTTGTTTATTGCCTATTTCTGTCACTAATGTGACCTTAATGGAAATGGGGACTATTTTTACTCACTCACATATCTGCCATGCTAGAAAAGTGCCTGGGGGCCTGGTAAGTATTAGCTGAATGAAAGAATCAAAGATGAAAGGAGAGTCAGGCAAATGAACAAGGTTCCCTTCCAGACTTGCTGAGGATTTGCTGAGAAACGTAACAATGGCCACTGGGTGGCCACAGCTGCCTTCGCCATCCCAATCACTCCCCACAGCTTGCTGACCGTGTTGTGCCAGGGTGCTTGTTAAGCTAGCCTTCTTTTGAGTGGAGGGCTTCAGATTGTCTGCCTGGGTTGAGTGCTGAGGGAAATGAGTCTTTAAATGACCTGCTCAGATTGTACTCCCTGGGCTGCTGCAGCGTCCGCATTCATCCGCTCGTTGACTCATCAGCATTCACTGGGCACCTCTTGTGTGCCAGATACTGTGCCAAGTGCTTTAGAGATACAGGTAAATCCTCTAGCACCCTGCTTTCAAGGAGCTGGCCCATCTATTGGGGAGAGGAGGCAAGTAAAGGGAAAGTTGCTGTCCTTGCTGTTGACAGCTCTGGCAGAACGCAATGGAAGCCTTGGAGAGGGCAGCAGAGGTGCCCAGTCCAGCCTGTGAGAGAACAGGCGTTCCAGGCAAGTGGCAAGCAAACGTTTAAGGGAAATCAAGACTTACCAGGTGGAGATGGTGGGACTCTTCAGGAAGAGAAAGCAGCCCAGAGTCCAGCAGTTGAGAGAACTTGTATCTGACGCTGAACGTGGAGTATTCTGTGATGTATTAGGAAAAGAAGGAAAAGAAATAGTTAGTGCTTAATGCTGCGGGTCAAAGATACACTTGTAAAGAAGTACATTCCAGAAATGCATATTCTAGACCCTGCGGATAGGGGGAGTTTTTGAGGGAACAGTCAAGGGGACTATAACTTTAGGTGACAGTTGCCTATCATTGTTTCTGTGTAGTTCAGGAAGCAAAGTACACAAATAACTCAACTGCCGTCGTTCATTTATTCCATGATCACTCTATGAACTTTGACTTGAACACCTCGCATGTTGCCTGGTCCCATGTTTAGCTCTGGAATTGCAGGATTAACATCGATACTTGATTCCAAAGGTACAGAGCGAAACTATTTTCAATGCCAGTTACTTTAGATTCACAGAATTAGAAATGCAATTAAGGGCTTCGTGAAGGCACAGCCTGTGTGGTCGCAGTGGGTTCTGAGTTCAGAAGGACCCACTGTTGATTTAATACCCTGCTGACACCATCTTGAAATTCCTAAAACATTTTTAACAAGGGGCCACACGCTTCCATTGTGTAATGGGCAAAATTAGGTCAAATTGTGATGCTGATCCAGAGCAGGTGTGCTCAGGCTGAGGCCCGCAGGTTCAGCCCAGGTCTTCTGCTTCTGAGTGGCCTATGAGCCAGAAGTGGTTTCCGTGTCTTGGAATGATTGAAAAAAAAAAAAACCAGAAGAAGAATATGTCATGGCATGAAAATTATAGGAAATTCAAATGTCAGTGTCCACAAAACAGTCTTATTGGCACAGAGCCAGGCTTTGTCACTGACATGTTGTCTGTGGCTGCTTCCTGGCACGATGGCAGAATTGAGTAATTGCAGCTGAGAACACCTGGCCTGCAAAGCCTAAACTAGCACTGCCTGAACCTCTCAGAAAAAGCTTACTGACCCCTGAGCTAAGGGATAATCTCCTGTTGTAATGAATAAATGCCTCACTTTCCACTCCCTTTCTGCTTGCTGTCAGAGTTGGGACTTTAATTTCATTTGTTTTCTGGCTTTAAACTGTAGACACTTTGAGCTCATTGTTGTGTCTTCAGGTCTAGAGCAAAGCTGGACCTGTACTAGGCATTCCAAAATTAGTTGACGGAAGTTGAGTGAAGCATTGCCGTGTCTATCTTCTCTTTCTCACTTTATTTCATATTCTCGAGGCAGTGATTGCATGGGAGAAAACATCGTTCCCAAAGACAACTTGTAGCGTGGGATGTGGCCATGCTCTGAAATGTTTATGACAATGAGCCAGTCTCCCCATAGTTGTTATTTGCATAGCGTTGCTGCTGGCATTTCAGAGGTAGAAAGTTTATCAATGGATGAATTCTTAAAGGATGTTTGGCGCTTTAAGATGAAAGAGTCATGATAACATGCGATTTTTAATTCTAAGGCTCAAGTAAAAAAATGCAAACATTTTAGAACTGCAAGGTCTAGTCTTAAATGACTAGAAGATACTGACCTATTGTAAGCAGCAGTGTCTTATTTATGCACCGAAACCTTCCAAATCTATATTTTTCAGCCCTGGCATCTGAATTAAAATAATTCACCTGCTTACTTGACATCTCCACTAGGTGTTTAATGGAGATCACAAACTCACCTTCTCTACATGGCAAGCAGAATGATTTTTTTATTATGAAATACATTGAACATACAAAACATTATAGACAATAATGTAATGAATATTTATGTAACTATAGCCAATTTTAGAAATAAGCCATTAAAAGACAATGAAAACCTCCTCGGTGACTTGGCCATTATCCCTTTCTCCTCTTTCAGCAAAGGGAGCCACTATCTTCAATTTAGTATATGTTATCCTTAAGACTATGTTCATATTTTCCTATAGGTCTTTCTAAATAAGATACAAAATTGTTTTTGCATGTTTTGATTATATAAATGGTATCACACTGTTTGAATCAACTAGTGTTTTGCTCACCTATAGCATTTGAGATTTATCCATTTGATTCTAGTTTTTCAGTTTTCACTGTTGTTTGGCGTTCCATTCCATGATCATAACACAATTTATTTGTCCCTATTAATGTTGATGAACACAGAGGCTGTTTTCAAGTGTTTACTGTATAAAAGTACTGCAAAGAACCTTTCTATTTTATGTCTTTTTTTACACATGTGCAAGAATTTCTCTAGAGCAGTGATTTTCAAATACCTTTGTACATGACCGCAGTGAAAAACAGTTTTTACATAATGACCCTGTATGTGTTGTGTTTATCATATGTGTATATATAAATAAAACTCTAGTCTCATGAAACAATACTTACCTTGACTACTTACAATGCCTTCTTATAATTTCTTATGCTATGCTATGCTATGGTATTCTAATTTATGAAAATATCTTTCCCAATACAAAACATTTGACATATGAATCAACATTATCAGCTTTAAAACATCGTTTTACGGCATATTTCTGGGTATACTTATCTTCGGCTTCACAAGATAGTGCCAAATTACTCCCCAAAGTAACTATAATTATTTACACATTCACATATCACTCATTCTTGGCATTACCCAACTTTTAAACTTTCGTCAATATGATGGTTATAAAATGGCATCTTGTTCCAATATCTATTTTCCCGACTCCTAGTGTGTTTGAGCATACTTTTACATGTCTTATTTAAAACCCTCCAGTGACAGGCCAGCACATTTGAATGAAACTCCATCTCCTTACATGTCCAACAGATTCTATATGATCTTTCTCCTTCTCTTCCACTTTGATCTCATCTTTTTCTGTTTCTCAAACCCACCAAGCTTATTCTGGCTTAACTTATTTTTGTTTCCTAGAATGATTTTTTCCAGATTTTGCTGCACAATAATTCTGTCTTTTTGTTTCAGGCTAAAGTCAAATGTTAGCCCCATAGAAAGATCTTTCCCACCTCAGAGAGAAAAAGACCTTTCCTACCACACCCCATGCTCACTCAAACCCCTACTTACATCCCATTTCTGCTTGGAGGTCTGATATCTATTGCTTTAGGGCCTCAGCTGAAATTTCCATTTTAGTATTTTAATATCTATAATAAAGTATCCATATGGAGTCATCCAAAGGATTATCTGCATTTGGAAGGTGGCAGTAAAAGGATGTGATGTTTAAGGAGAGACCATCTTACAACGCTGTTACTGGCTCACTAGGTACACAAAAGGGCCTGAAAACTGAGGACATGTCACCTATCAAAGCAGGTAAGTGTGGAAAGAGAAGAGAGTGGCTTCCTATGAGTGATGAATGAGGCCCAAGGGATCCTGGCAAGTAGGCTTCCGAGGAAAGGCAAAACTCAGGACGAAGCCCGGATTTTATCCTACAGCAAACAAGAGTCATTGAATTATGCCCTATAGGGCCCAAAGGGTCCCAATTTTTTATTGTATTTTATCAAAGGTGTGACCTGTCTAGAACCCCTGATGATCAATATTCTTAATTCTTTGCTGCATTGTAGCTAGAAGTGACCTGAGGAAAGCCAAGGGGAATTTGATCTACTCTGTTCCCTTTTGTACCCTGGTGCCTAAGACAGTGACTCCTAGTATCACTAAACATTTGTGGAAAGAAGATCTGAGGTTCATTTTAAAATGTTTTCATTTGTTAATTTAGTAAATATGTAATGAGCCTACCATATATGAAACATGTAGTGGGAGCTGGTCCTTTATCTAAAACGACCTCACTGCCAGTAAACCAGAAGCACTTAACCAAATGAATCCATGCTAGATACGTGCGGTGTGCTGTGGGAGCACAGCAGAGGGGTGGGAGGAGCAGGCAGGGATTCTTCCCGCAGAAGTTGATGACTGATCTCAGTATTAAGTAATGCTTGAGAGTTAACCCAGTGGAAAGGATGAGGAAAGGATATTCCAGGCATAGGAAAAACATAAAATGTCAGTCAGTAAATGAAGCTGAAGAGAGAAGCAAAATTCCACTTATGGAAGACCTTGCCAGACATGCTAAGGGTTTATGGATAATAGAGAGGCACTGTAAGGTATAACTGAGCATAGAGAATGATCAGACAAATTATAGCAAGATCACTTCTGGGGCTGCATGGATGATTCAAATTTTGATGGAGGAGACATTCAGTTCTAGTTAGGTTGCAGAAATTTGTAAAAGATAATCACTTCTACCCTAACAAAAAGAACAAGTCAGTCAACCCACAAAATCCTAGTTATTTTTAAATTTACCAAATAACTAAGCTTGCAAAAAGAAACTTGAGCTAAATTGCAGAAAGAGGTAAGCTTTTCCTAGGAAAGAAGAGATGTATGGGTGCTTTTAAATCTGGTGGAATGCTAGGAGCTATATAGAGGAGAAAGAGAGAACCACCTGAAAACTTAATGAGGTCTTTTTTTTTTTTTCACTTGAAAAAATGGGAATTTATTAGCTTATAATTTGAAGCCATGAGAATGTCCAAATAAAGACATCATCAAGATAATGCTTTCTCCCTGAAGTCTGGCTGCTGGAAATCCTTAGCTCCTCTGTTACATGGCAAAGAACATGACCATATCTGCTTGTCTCTCCTTCTCTTCCGGGTTTTGTTGCTTTCATCTTCTGCCTTCTGTGGCTTTTACTTTATATCTCTGTATTCATCCCATTTATAATGGACTCCAGTAATAGCATTTAGACCCACCCTGAATGAGACAGTTTACACATTAACTGAAGTAGCTTCATCAAAAGATTCTACTTACAATGGTTCCACATCCACAGGTTTGGAATAACTTTAAGAACATGCTTTTTCTGAGGTACATACAGATTCAAATGACCACAAAGCCTGTCCCCTACTTTTTCTGAACTTGTTTACCACTTCTATCTGTGTACACTGTATGTTCAAAACTGTCAATTTATAATTTTTAAAATAATTTTGTATTTTAGCACCTGTAGGAAGAAGTGGAATTACACACCAAACAATACACTACAATAATATTGGCATTTATAATTACCCAAATGTTTGCCTTCTCTGCAGGTCTATATTTCCTTATGCTGGTTTGAACCACTGTCTAGTGTCCTTCCCTTTCAATCTGAAGAACTCCCTTTAGCATTGCTTGTAGGGCAGATTTAGTGGTGATGAACTCCCTCAGTTTTGTTTAACTGAGGAGTCTCAATGTCTTCCTCATTTTTGAAAGAAAGACTGACCAGATATAAAATTCTTGGTTGGCAGTTGATTTTTTTCAGAATTTTAAGTGTTTCAACCTACTGCCTTCTTGTCTTCATGGTTTCTGATGAGAAATAGGCATTCATTCCAACTGGAATTTCCTTGTACATAACATGTTGCTTTTCTCTTGCAGTTTTCAAAACTTTCTTCTTGTCCTTTGCATTGGATAGTGTGATCAATATATGTAGGTGTGTGTGTTTTTCCTGTTTATCCTGTTTGGTGTTCTCTGGACTTTCTGGAAGTACATATTTATGTCTTTTCTAAGTTTGGGAAATTCTTTGTCATTATTTCTTTGAATATTCTATCTGCCCCTTTCTCTTTCTTATCCTCCTGGGACTCCCATGCTGCATATATTGATAAGCTTTTAATGAGTTCTTAATGGCCACCTGTGGGCTGGCTGGAGGACTGAAATATTGTGAATGCCAATCACAGAATGAGTCTGCACTTCCTTTGGGCAATGCACAGGTATGTCAGGCTGAAGGCCAGGGGACAGCAGGAGAGCCAACCAAGATCCTCCTGCAGCAGAAAGGTCCTTTTCCATGTGCAAAGGAGCAGCCTGCAGAAGGCTGGAGCAGGGTATGAGAACTGAGAACTTTGCCCAGGGCATACACTTTTTCCTGACTGTAAAGTAGAGGCTTACAGAGAACAGTGGATGGGGAAGGTGAGCTGAGAGAAAACCTTCTGTTTTTAACAGACCTTTGTAGAGGGTACCGCAGAAATCCCCTGAAGGGTGGGGGCAGGAAATCTGGAGAGGGATAGAATCCAGGGCAGGAACCCGGAATGCCAAGAGAATGCAGGGATTCAAAAGACTAGCAGCCAAGAAATAAAATAGAGAGACCTCCGTGCTTCAGAAATCTGCAGGCTGGGCTGTCAATCTTGAAGGGAACTCCATAGCCTTGCCATGCTCAGGTTCTAGGCCTTATCGAAGAGATCCTCAGATCATTTGAAGCTGGTGGTAAACTGTCTAATTAGATTTGCAACAAAGCCAGACCCAGATCAACTACAGATTAGTTTGACTGAGTCTTCTCCCTCCCCAACATGCTCAAACACAACTAGTGGCTGGATAGAGGAAGAAAAACATTTTTCTGGGATAAATATATTGAGTCCAATCTTTACTTTTCATTTACATGTAATATTTGCTATACAATACACAGTTATACAAAATGAAAAGAAGCACGGAGTATGACCCCATTATCAAGAGGAAAAGAAATAGTGGAAGGAGATACACTGGTGGCAGGATGGAAATACCATAAACATTTTTAAAAAAGCTACGATAAATATATTAAACCATCTAGAGGAAAAGGTGAATAACACAAATGAGCACATGGGGAATTTAAGCAAAGAAATGGAAATGATAAAATATATAAGGAAATGGAAATGCCAGAAATAGAAAATAACATATCTTAATTAAAGAATTTACTTAGTGGGCTTAAGAAAGACTAGATCTGGTAAAATGAAAGAGCAGTAAACGTTAAGACATGCCAATAGAAACTATCCAAACTGAAACACAAGGAGAAAATTATTGAAATAATGTGTCATTGCATTCAGAATAAGTGCAACAATATCAAATGATCTAAAAGAGGTATAATTGGAGCTCAAGAAAAAGAGGAAATAGAGAATGGGAAAAGCAAAAGTTTGAAAATTTAATGGTCAAGACTTGGCTGAAATTGATGAAAGATATCAACACCCAGATCCAAAAAGATCGTTAAACACCAAGCAGAAAAAATATAAAAACCGTATCTGGAAATCAAAAGGCAGCTTTTGAAAGTCAAAGATAAAGCCAAAATCTTAAAAGCAGCTGGAAGTAGAGTAAACACTACATGTATGGAAACAAAAGTGGGAATGACATTTGGCCTCTCATCAGAAACAATGGTGTACAGAACACAATGGACATCTTTAAAGTGCAGACAGAAAAAAAAAAGTCTACTTAGAAGTCTATATCCAGCAAAAATACCCATAGAAAATTAAGGCAAGAAAAGATGTTTTCAGATAGACAAAAACTGATTGGTTTCCAGCAGATGTGTACCATAAAATATAGAAGGCCTTTTTAACAAATGACAATTTTGTGTGCTTGTAAACACACACAAGTCCCAACTCCCACTTTAAATACAAAAACATAGGCAGTTTAAAAAAATACAGTAGTAAAGATACAGCATGCAAAACCTAAACATAAGAAAACTGATGCAGCTATATTGTTTCATAAAATGGACTTTAAGAAAAGGAGTACTAGTGAAATAGAGTAATTTCATAATAGTTAAGGGTTTAAAATATCTGTAATGTGGTTCAGTTCTAAAGGAGTATGAACTTATTAAGAGAGTTTATATTAGCCAGCCAAAGGGGTGCTGATGCAAAATACCAGAAATTGGTTGGTTTTTATAAAGGGTATTTATTTGGGGTAGGAGTTTACAGATACCAGGCCATAAAGCCTAAGTTACTTCCCTCACCAAAGTCTATTTTCATGTGTTGGAGCAAGATGGCTGCCGATGTCTGTGAGGGTTCAGGCTTCCTGGGTTCCTCAGGGCTCAGCTCCTCTGTTTTCTCCACTAGGTCAGCTGTACACTATGAGACTCTTTAGCCTTTGCCTTTCTACACAAGTTCAGCTGTAGACTATCAGGTAAACAGCTCTGTCTCTCTTCCCTGGTCTTCTGCTGTATCTAAGAAGCCGTCTCTGTTCCTCCGTGTTCTTCTCCTGGCTCAGGTCTTCTTTTCCCAGGGCTTGCTTCTCTTTCCTCTGTGTGCTTACTTCCCAGGGCTCCAGTTTAAGGTTTCAGCATCAAACTCCAACATCAAAGCTCCAACATTCAGAACCCTCAACTCTGTCCTTTGCCATGCCTTTTTATCTGTAAGTCCCCACCCACCAATGGGTGGTGACTCAATGCCCTAAAGACATGGCCCAATCACAATTAAAGCCCCAATCATAACTCAGTCATGCCCAGGTACAGACGAGATTACAAACATAATCCAGTATCTATTTTTGGAATTCATAATCATATCAAATTGCTACAGAGCTTTAAAAAATATAAAGAAAAAAATGGCAGAATTAAAGGGAGAAATAAAAAAAGACACAATTATAGTTGGATATTTTTAAGACTTTCTCAGTAATTGATAGAACAAATTGAAAAAAATATCAGTAATAATGTAGAGAATTTGAACACTATATACTTGACCATAAATGACATTTACAGAACACTACTTCTAACATCTAAAATATATACATTGTCCTAAAATACACATGGAACATTCACCATATGCAGGGCCACAAAATGAGTTACAATAAATCCCATAGAATTGAAATCATACAGTATATGATCTTTGGTCACAATGGTAATAAATTAGAAGTTAATTTTCCCAAGATATTTAGAAAAAACCCCAAACAACAACAAAAATAGTTGGAGAACTTACCCTACCTGAATGCCCACATAAAAAGCCACAGTAATCAAGAGATGTATCCACGTAAGCATAAAAAAGATATGAAACAAAATAGACAAAAAAGAAATACTGAATTGGCTTTTATTTTTTTAATTAGAGAAGTTGTAGGTTTGTAGAAAAATCGTGCAGAAAATAGAGTTCCCATATTTACCACCCCCGTCAATAACACTTTATATTAGTGTGGAACAGTGACAGTTGATGAAAGAATATTATTGTAATTGTAGTCCAAGTTACCTAAGGTCTTACAGGTGGTCTGTGAAAGAGCCAGGATTTGTGTGCAGTTCTGTCTGACCCCAAAACTGCTCTTAGCTACTTTGTGATGCCTTCTGCTCTTCTGCCCTCTCACATCATCCAGTTGAGCTCTTGGCTTCTTTGTTGGTGTTGTAATCTGTTTTCTCTTCCTTTAAAGCTCTCTGTCTTCAGTGCTTTTAACATTTTGGTGCCAGCTTATTTGTTGATAACTTGTTGGAGGAGGAACTAATCATTTTTATGTTGTCTTTTTTTGTTTGTTTTATAGCACCCCTGTATTATTGCTTGCAGTGTTATACATCAATAACTTCCATCAGCTTTGGGGATGAAATGCACTTTTTTTTTTATAGCCATTGTCATTTAAATGTGACTTCAGGTGCATTTTCAGTATTCTTTCCTGATGGACTTCTCTTGAGCCTGCTACATCAACATCCAATTACTTGAAATTGCCCCAATGCCCCGTGTTTTCTTGCTGTTTAATGCCCAGGGTATCCTTTCAAACATCTTTTAGGAAGCCTTCGTTGTCAATCTCAGGCAGAGTTGTTTCTTTACACTTCCATAAAACCACATGCTTTGCTCTGTCAAAGGATGTGTTTCTCGCTAGTGAAATTTCCCATTTACTCCTCTGATTTTCCAACTAGATTGTGAGCATCTTGAAGGCAGGAACTAAGGCCAATTCAGTTTTTTAATTCTGATTCCTGGCATAGGCTCTGTTCATAATAGGCATACAGTAAATGCTTGGTGAAAAAAATAATTTGATTCTAATTCATTCATTTCTTCAACAAAAGTTTATAGAGTACCTATGATGTGCCAAACCTCATGCTAGACACTGAGTATGCTGAGCTAAGGATATAGTCATTGCTCTTAAGTGACTCACAGACTAGATAGAGAAATTGATATTTATACAAATAATTGTAGTGAAATGCTACAGGTTAATGGATATGAGGGTGCATGCTTGTGAGAACTTCCAGGAAGAACATCAGGGAAAGTTTCTCTCTATATTTTGCCAAGTGCCCTTTACTCCACAGCCCAAAGCATCCTCTTTACCCTTATATGGAGATCAGAAAGATATTCCATAGTGGGTGGCGTGCTCGATATCATTGGTTTGGGGTCAATATGCTTGCGGTACAAATCTTGCTGCATGATCTTGGGTGAATTATTTACATTCTCCATGCCTCAGTTTCCTCATTTGTAAAATGTGAGTAATAAAAGCATCTTCCTACTTCTTAGATTTGTTGTGAGGATGAAATATGATACTGCATTGGAGCAATATCTTACATTCAATAAATGTTAGTTTTATCAATATTTTATTACAATTGTTATTGTGGTTCTCAGAAAAGCCAGCCAACTCCATAACTTGAGAGAGGACTTTGATGAAGAGACTAGAGTATAGACAAGCAGATTCAGCCTTGTATTCATCTTTATGCTTGTGATTTAGAGATTTATGGTTTGGAGGACATGAAGCAGAGAAAAGAAAGGGAGCTCAGATAGAATTCACAGGGAGAGCAGTCATCTTGAAGAGCTGAAAGGAAACAACCAAGATATCCTAGAAATTGCTGCTGAAAGTACTGTTGAGATTTTCAGATTCCTGGGAGCTTGAGAGAAGAAGAAAACTATTTATTCCCCTCAACCTAATAACAGAACTGCTGTGCTATAATTCACCTTTCTCAGCTAGATGAGAAAAACAGCCTGGAAAGCTTTCCAACACCTTGAATGTTTAATGAAAGATATGAGTCTGATGGTGTCCCTGGTCATGGTTTGTAGCCACATTATGCTGTCTCCTGGGATTTTCTGAATTCCTCTTGTACTCACAGGGATCAGCAGATACAGCCCCAACTCATCAGAGCTCGCTCCATCACATGCTCCTTTCTGGGAATTTTCAAGAACTCCTGAGAAAAAGGGCACATATTTTTAGTTGTAATTTCCCCAAAACTTGCATTCCTTTCCCCTGCCTCCTCAAATATTGAAAGTTCATTTGCCAACTCGCTATTTTAGAATCTCTACATTGTTTACCTTTGTCAATATATTTCATCCCAGGGATGGAACGGTCTGGCATAACTAACCCATCTGGTTTGGAGAGAGAGCTGCTGGTAGCAATCTCCCTCTGGGCTCTCCTAGTATTTCCAGTTTTTTCTTGATTTAGAGTCTGTCATTGTACCTGTGGACCCACCGTTCTCAGAAAGAAATCTGATATTCTCAAGAAGCCCCAAACACCTTCCCTGGCTGCCTCCCCATTTCTCCATCTCTTTTCTCACCCCGCAGCCTCCAAGGACTAACCCCACACACTTTCCCTGCACTTTTTGGCCCAGCACCTGCTCCACTCCTCCGTCCTGGCCTCCCATTGTCCCTCCCCGTGACCTCAGGCTGTAAAATGCTCTAGTATCTTCTGGCTGGGGCTGCTTATCTAGCCCCCAATTCTTTCAATCTCTGTCTAAGACACTGCAGAAGAAGGAATGCTCATTTATCATATTTCACTTCTCCAGGTCTTTTCTCCCCCTCCAGGCTCCATTAGATGACAATTTTGCTGCAGCTGCCATAAAATTGAAATGTCCCTTTCTTACTTGCCCTAGGAGTTGTGGCACTTCCCCAGGATTGCTTGGAATCAGATCCTTAGATTGCTGCATAAGATGAGAAATAGTCTTAAGAAAGTTGGTGATGGGCTGTATATCAAAACCGGGAGAAGTGGGAGGCACTGACTGCTTTGAAGACAGGATCCACTTTCCAAGATGGAATTTCTGGCACACTCTTCAAGTTCTTGAATTTCCTTTTCTCTTTTATTCCCAGGACTGTAGGAAAGAGTGATTTCACATTATTTGGACTTCTCACCACCACTTTATTGCCCTGCCATGCTTTGTGATGTGCTGTAAGTGAAGCCTGCGTATCACAGAAGGCTACAGAATCAGGAAAATGACTATCCAGATTCTTCTGAACCAAATTTGAACCCATGTTAATAACAGTATCTTGAACTCTGTGTGCTGTTGTGTCTTCCCAAAGCACTTCCACGCACATTGCCGTTTTTCAACAGCTGATTTACCTGCTTTCTGTCCAGGTGTTAGTTTCTGACTGCGTAGCTACGTGGTCAGAGAAAATTCACCCCCACCTCCTGAAATAAAATAGTGATTTCAGCAGATGTGGGGGACTTGGATATATGATTCTTTTTTGTAACATAGAGATAGTTGTAGATGCTGGAAATATGCTACAAGAATTAAATTTGAATCATATGTATTGCTTTGCAAAGAGCTGATGGTAATTGGGAGTCATTGCTCATAATCTCACTTTGAGGATTGCTCTTGAGGGTTGGCCCATCCAGATCATGCTGCTGGGGGGTATCAAGTCCGATGCAAACCTAGAGCACCTAATTTTATTCCTCCCATTACAACACACTGCCACGTATGGAGTTCATCCATGCATTTGCTTATTTAGTCCATAAATATTTATTGAGCACCAACTGGGTGCCAGGCACTGTGCTAAATCCTGGGGATACAGACCTAGTCCTTTCCTTCAAGGAATTTGTATTCTGTGCTCCAGGCCCACTTCTCTGCAAATTATGGAAATGTGTGTAATACTTTCGAATCTAGGTGTTTATAAGATGTTCTAGCTTATGTTTCTTCCTTTTATATAAGAATATCAAGCCAAATACTTCAAAAGCCAATAAAAATATTTTGTGAGTAGTTTACAAAACCAAATATAGAAGTGCTCATTTTACAAAAAAGTTTGCAGATAGACTGTGAGGAAATAAGACAGGTATTGTGCATATTGGGAAGTGGGGTATGTATATGTAAAAACAAATATCCATACACATGTTTATACATTCATACTTGTGGATATGTTTCAGGATTAACATGGTAAGTAACCATTCTGGCTGAATATTTCTCTTTCCTTGCAAGGGATTTTGTTTATCCTCAGAAATGGGTACTTCCTAAACAGGATTCTGTTCAGCAATGCTTGCTTCCATGATGAGGAACCTCGTGATATGAACTTAAAGAACTCCTGTATCTACTGTCATCACTTGTCATAAAGACATTGGTGCAGGACATACCCCTGGGGGAGCCTCATAGGGAGAGCGGTTTTTAGAGATGGACTCATCCAGATGTTTGAACAGCTGTATTAGCAGAGTTGTTTGGATAATTGTATACAATAATATTTTGTGATAAAACTTTGGTATGTGAGATAGTCATTGTTTCTCAAAGTTCTGTTACTCAGAAACAGAACATGAATTCATGGGGGCTCTCAGTGTACTTGAGAAAATGAAATATATCCTTTTGAGATGTTACAGCAAAACATAAAGGGCTTTTGCTCCATCCCAGACATTCATTTGAAGCAAGGCATTCTGCCGGAGAAGAAATCCATAAGGGTTTCTTTAAATAGGATACGCTTTGATTGTGATCCAAGGAAAAACTGATAGTGAGAGATTAAAACATTTCCAGGGTAATTTACAGCTTCCTGCATTTTTAAAGCTTACTTTATTTTATGTCTTAATGGTCAGTGATAATTTATATATGCCATGACAGAAAGAAGCATGGCCTGAGACTTCCTCTGCTGCTCCAAGTCCTGGTTGATTTAAGAGGGGGAGATCCTATCTCACGTTGTACCAAATGGAGCCAAGACCTGCAGGCATCATACAGCAGCCAAGCCTGTCCACATAGGCTGACAACTTTCACAGGCAGTAGTTTTCTTAAATCTTGATCAAGAGGAGAAGGAGGAAGAGGAAGAGGAGGAGGAGGAGGAAAAGGAGAAGAAGGAAAAGAAAGAAAAGAAGAAGAGAAGGAGAAGGAAGAGGAGAAGGGGGGAAGGAGGGGGAAGGAGGGAGAAGGGGAAGAAGATTTGCTACCAGAAATGGTAAGATTACTAGTACTAGTAATTACTAGTACTAGGACTTATGTAATTCTAGCGCATGTTTTAACTAGATTCAACCCAGCAAGAGTTTACAGAGTAGGCGCCATGTGTCAATCATTTGTTAGAGGTTGAAAAGTTAGAAAGAAGATTCATCCCTGCATCTAGCTGTGGGACTCTCTTTTGAGAATTACTACTGCAAAGCCAGCCATCAAATTTGACAGAGAGGCCCCAAGAAAATGACAGAAGAACAAAACTGAGTTTTTATGTTTGACTAAGAGATTGGGAAAGCCACACGGAGGATGTGAGATTTAAAAAGGACTTAACAGGAAGTGTGGTTCTGGTAAATGGATGAAGAACAGGAAAAGATCATTCTAGCAAAATATACCATGAATGAAGATGTGGCTCTGGGATTATATGTAGTCTTTGGAGAATGAGGAGCAGACTGAGTGACTAGAATGGAATATGTTTTGTCTGGAGTATGGCAAGGAAATTCTGGATCATCACTATTAGAATGCTTGTTCCCAGAGAGCTAAGTTTCCTCTAGTGCCAAGGCAGAATATGCCATTCAATGAAACACGGGTTACGGGCCCTATCTTTTGTTCTCTTCCATCTCCCCAAACTGCCATTCCATTCTGGTCTGCGCTTTTCCTAAGGAAACTGAAAAGACCTCTCGTCAAAGAGAAGGATTCTCTACTGGTGACGATGCCGGGCCCCAGGCCGGGCTGAGAGACTCCCTGGCTCCTTTTTAGACCATGTTGCCATGTTTGGGGTACACTGGCCCTCTCCCTTCCTAGAGCTCCAGACTCTCTTCATTGGGTTCTAGGCATATTGAAGCCTTTGCACTAAGGAGAGTGAAATAGTGGACATCAGGGTTAGTTCTCCATCTTGGGAGGTGCTGCGGGAGGAAGTTGAGATGGAGACGCCTACAAAGCAGGCACCCGTTAAACCAATTGTACTGGCAGGTGTGAGCCTGGGCTTTTGTCCTGGCTCGGCTAAGACCTAGCTGTGTGTCCTTGGACCAGCCGCATAACATATTTGAACTCCAGGTTCATCATATATAAAATGATATAGTCCACTCTCCAGATTTCTTTCAGCTCTAATTTTGTTGTGGTTCTAAAATGACATTTGGTTGTAGTTTTTGAAACATAAGGAATATGAGAATGCCTGAAGTTTCACTTTCATCTTGACTTTTAAAAATGTGCTTTTAGATGATATTATTCAAATTTGACATGAATTGGCAGACCCCTCAAATCATTCTTTCTTTGCAAGTGTAATTCTAATGTAAGTCTTAATCTTGCCAAAGAGAAAAAACATGCCACATGTTTTTGTAAACAGACAGCTAATAAGAATGCTGGATTTATTTAAGTTTTAGAAATCTGTGCAAGGGAAATAGTATCCTATAGTTATTAAACCAATCAGTTATATTAGGAATTCCTTACCAAAATCCAGGTATATACAGTAATTTTTTTTCTTTGATGTGGAATGTTGCCTAGTTTCTGTATAGTTATGAAGTTAGTTTGCATCATCTTGAAAGGAGCAGAACATTAAAATAGAAATTACCATAAACATTTCAACTCTAAGCTTAGATACCTTTTATTTTAGGGAGAAAAAGTGAAAAAAAAAACCCAAACCTTTGGAATACAGAAGTATAAATGTAGTAAAATGTAGTATAAAAAGGCATGTCCTCATGTTTAATGCTGCACAAATGGAACTTCAGAAAACCACAGTAGCTCTTAAATGGTGCATTGCAGGAATGAAAACATGATCCAGTCCTGAAAGCATTCCTGCTGGGTGGCTAGTTGTTATTGCCTTTTAGTTCTTACTTTTCTCATGGGTAACGCAGATCTTGTACAATCTTTTATAGAGTGAGGTATAGATGGTTTCATTATGTTTAGGAAAATAGGGAGAAAGAGCTAAGTGTTTCAGCAAAATTTTAAGCTAATTGAATCAGTAAGGCAGAAGGCAATAGAGGGAGAAGTTCTCATTCTGGCCCTTTGCTTTGGGTGATGATATTTCAGGTAAATACATAAAACGTAATTAGTAAACACATGCTTGCTGGTCTTTCTTCTTGAGTTCCTTGAAGGAAGGGACCTTGACTTATATATATTTCTGTATGTACAAAGTGGGCAATCAGTAAATTGTTATAGAATTGAATAGAACAAACCTCATTGGAGCAGAGTTAAATAAAAACAATAGATAAATGAGGAGAATAATAAGCAAAAATTTTCAAGTTTAAGTAATAGATCTCATTAGCTTTATGAAATGAGGAATTTGTCAGTGGGTGTTGGCATTCATATAATGTTCTGTTTCAAAGGCACCCATTTTATTAAGCCCTCTTTTTTGTACCATGATTGAGTTTTGTGAAATTAGTGTTTTTACATCTTGACAATGATGCAAAGAGATCCTGGAAATTAAAGACAACTTGTCACAAAGTTCATCTATGGGGAGCAAAGTACTGGATCCTTTCGATGCTGGTGTTTGGTCCATTACATGAATAAAACTTTTCACTGCCTTTTCACCTACTACCATTAAGTTGTCATTTTCATATAACTTTTTGGTCATCCATCCTGTGGTCCAGTTTCTTGATGTAATATAGAGAGAGAATACTTGAAACCTGGAAATCATTACATTTGACATTATGGATTATGTGGGTGTGCTCTTAGATCAGGAAATATATGTATACATGTGTATTTATGTATGTGTATTTATGTATTTATATGTGTATATATATTCATCCTTGCCTATTTGACTTGTTTAATACTACATATTAAGTTTATAAATACTTCAAGTAGAAAAAAATTAAGGAAATGAAGTTGTATTCTCTTCTTCCTGATATTAGGTTATAACATTAAAGCAAATATACAGAGACTGGTGAAACATTTTGCAATCACTTTGCTTTGCTTTTAAGTTTGTTGTTGGTTTATACCTTGTGCCTTGAAATGGGTGTATGGTTTAAACATTGATTTTACACTATAAATTGAGACCATAATCTCAGTTTGGCAGTGGAGGAATTCCTAAGATAACTTTGCTTTGTGAAAAATGAGGCCACTCAAATGGTAGGCTATTAATCCCAAGTGCTTTAATTGTCATCTAAAAACATAAAGAATAAAGTGTGCCATTTCCTTTTTATCTTTTTTCTTTGGCTTTTAGAGAAAATAATTTCCTTATCAATTCTGCAGGCATAGTGCTAGTTTATATCTTAAGAGCGGATGCTATCAGTTTTAGTACATTCACTGAAGTTAAACTATCTACACTGAGTAAGAGAGGGGCATTTCCTGGCATGAAACCCAAACAGAATCTTGGTAAAATTTATAATAAATCTACTTGATCATTGCATTATTTAAATATTCTTAATCCTAGAAATTGCTGTTAATGTGTCCTTTTTATATTTTGATACCACAAATGCAGAATATGATGCAAAATAGGATGAAAAATGAGATTCATTAATATGAATGCTGTTTTCTCCCCCTTATCTATACTATACAGCTAAGGAAATTTCTCTAAGTTTCATGTTCCTTAGGTGCAATCTAAATATGTTTCTTTTTAATGGAAGTTGTATGGAATGATATTTATATTAAATATTTGATTTTGAAATTAGTCAGTAAAATTAAAATTATTACTTAAAAGAGGAGAAAGTTACTCTGCAGATTTTGTTAACTGTTAATGTTTCCAGCGCCGAACAAAAAAATGGAGTAATTCTGGGTCACTCAATGTATAGCTCTACTTACATTCAACAACTTATATGTACCCAGTACTACCAGCAATAGATTGGGCTCTGGGGTACTGGCTCTGCCTTCAACAGGGAATAATCTGTTCCTTTCTCAAAGCAGCCCTCTATCTTCAGGCTAAGATATTTGGATGTCATTCTTCTTGGCTTCCAGAACATTCTGTTTATACACTCATCCATGAACTTGATTTTATGTTTTGGAATCACCTATTTATGTATTCATCTTCTCAACCAGACTGTAAGGTCTTCAAGGGCAAGGGAAGTACTTTGGTCAACTTGGGTCCCAAGCAAAAAAAGACACAGCCTCGGTCACAAAATACTTTCAACTGGTCCCCTATTTGGGGCCAGTAGATTGCTTCCCTTTTCTCCCATTTTGTCATATGCAACACTCAAATGAATATTGTTTCACATGAAATTTTGTTTGCTTTATTAAATTTCCTTAAAATAATAATAATAATATTTATAGTATATGTCACAGTTATATTGCAAAATTCTTTATGATTGTTATCTTGATCAATCTTCTGAACTGAATACGATCCCCGTTTCACAGGTGGGGAAATTGATGTTAGGAGAGATTAGCAGTTTGTCCAGGGCAACACAGCAGGAAGAACATCCAAAACACTCTGAGTCCAGAGTCCTGGAAGAATTAATCGTTATGACTGGCCCTGGTGAAGGAACATGAACTTGAAGATTTCCACTCTGTGCCTCTTTACATTCATCCTAATATGCCAACTCATATAACATACATGAACTAGCATCAAGGGTGCACTGAAGGATGGTATGGGGCAGGAAGAAAGAGTGCCTTGGACATGGTATAGTGGAATGAAGGATCAAACACTGAATTAATATCATGGAGTAACTGTGTGTTCCTAAGTAAACATTGTCTTCTGTAAAGAGCTTTCATTTCCTCACCTGCAAAATGAGTGATAAAAGGAAATGCTAAATTTCCTCCCAACTTTGGGGTCGGTATAATGTAGTATGCAATAAAAGTATTGAAGGGCTGGGTGTTCTAAGTTAGAATGTGTGTTCAAATTTTGGCTCTGCAACTTACAAGGAGTGTGGCCTTGGCCAAGTTACTGAGCTTTTCTATGCCTCAGATTCAATATCAATAAGATAGAGCTAATTTGGTTTTGGTGAGGTTTATTTTAGAAATATGGTCTGTGAAGTGATGTACAAATATAAAGCAGGAAAATAATTGTATAGCTCCTAGTGATGATTAGAGGTTATGTAAAGTCAGAATGTAAATGAGTGACTGACCAGATCCCTGACCTCCTATATGCCAGTTGTTTTGAGAATTCAATGCTCAGGGAGGACACAGCTATTCCCAAAGTCATAGATCACCGAAGTCCTGTAAGTTTTCTAATTTGTGAGAACAGTCTCTGATCCTAAATGAGAACTGAGTTCCACAGAAATTTTGATCTTGTCTTTCTTTGGGGATAGTGAGTGTAGAGAGCTGTTAAACTCTTCTAGAATTTTAGGGAACTTGTAAAAGACTCATTTTCCTAGTGGCTACTGATTTAGTTTGCTTCACTACTGAAAGCAGTATCATTAAATGGGTTGACATTTAACAATGGGGATTTATTAGCTTTAGAAGCTTACAGTTCTCAGGCAATGAAACTGACCAAATCAAAGCATCATCAGATGATGATTTATCCCCAAAGCCTGACTGTGGGTGCTCCTGTACTCCTCTGTCACATGGCAAGACACATGGCAGAGTCTCCCAGTCTCTCCCCTCTCTTCTGGGTTTCATTGCTTTCAGCTTTTTGCTCCTGTGGCACTCTCTCTCTCTCTCTCTCTTTCCATTCCTTTTATTAAGGACTAAGGTAAAATTATTAAGACCCATTCCAAATGAGGTGGGCCACACCTTAATTGAAGTAGCTCAAAGTAGCCTCCTCAAAAGGTCCTACTTACAATGGATCCACATCCACAGGAATGGCTTAGATTTAAAAGCATGATTTTCTGGGGTACAGACAGCTGGCCCATGCAGCTACTAACCATGTGTCTGTCCAGTGTTGGAGTGGGGAACCAGAGAAGAGCAGTTTATTGTTACTCCCATGACCTGCCCTCTAAGCAGCTCAGAGCTGCTTTACCTGCACCCTCGCTTCACTCTAAAGAGTCAAATCCAAGGGTCCATGACAAATCCCAGCACCAAAAGCACTTCTCTCTGAAGCACAGAGTATGAATCCCTTGACTTATGGCTTAAATTGCCATTGCTCCAGCAAGTGTGAGATTTGGAGGAGTAGGTCTCAAAGCCCCCAAGATATACAGTCTTCGTAAGGATGCCAGAGAACTGTGACATTTGGGAAGGGCTCTGGGATAAGAAAAACATCTTTGCTAAGAACCTCTAAGACTTCTCCCTCTCCAACATGTGAATTAATGATCCCCTGTGTGAGCTCTAGGGCCAGCAGATAATGATACCTGACAAGCTATCTTCGATTTATTTTCTCTTGCGTCCAATTCACTTGGAAAATAATATTTTGTTGTTGGCTAAATTGTAACCTTAGTCCTTCTGATGAATTTCTAAAGTGCCAAATACTGTTTTCTCCTCTCAAAATATATCTGAAATGTTATCTAAAGGTCTAACTTCAAGGGTCAGCATGCTCCCAACATCAGGGCATGGCACTGAGGTTGCTTCATTTCCATGGAGAATTCAGTCAACTCTGGTCATTTTCTTCTGTTCGTTTCTGAAGTCCTATGATTATAAAAAGCTTTTTTAAGGCTCTAAAAATTTACCTATCATGTATCTATACCTGTCTATCTGTCTATCAAATTATCATCTATTTGCAATAGTATTTCTTTGAATATATGGAAATATTTTAATAGACTAAAATATTTAGAAAGACGAGAAATTAGAATAGTGATTTTCCCCCCCAGGAATAACAAGCCATCCTTTTCAAGCTTCAATTTCCCCAATTTTTGTTTTCCTTTTGTCCTCCATAGTCTTGCATACCCTGCTAGGTTTTAATTTTCATGAACTTTTATTTGTTTTTACTATTATGGTATCGTCCCAGATTCCTTCCATTTCTTCCTTCTTTCCTCCCTCTGTCCTTCCTTCCCTCTCTTTCATTTTTTCTTCCATCTTTCTTTTCTATGTCTTCCACAATTCTAAAAGAATTAAAGGGGCATTACAAGATTTACAAAAAAGAAGAAAAAGAAGAAAGGATGGAAGGAAGGAAGAGAGGGAGGGAGGAAGGAAGGAAGGGAAGGAGGGAGGAAGGAAGAAAAGACATACATCAAACAGAGGGGAATAGAAATATAGCATGGTAAGATGAAAACCTGAGAACAGGGACAAGACAGTGTTCAGAAATGTATGCCCTGAGGTTAGTGGGCAATATAATTGGCTTTGACTTTCTGAACAGAGAGTAGTAAAAGGGAAATATGAGTAGTTGCAAAAATTATACTGTCCCTTAAAGAAAAGCATACCATTTGCTTAATGACATGGGAAAATTCAAGTGTGGAACTCAGGTCAGGTAAGGATTTCCTAATTAAACAACTTCCTTTAATTTGGCTTTCAGATAACCAGAATTTTAGGTGTGCTAACTCAGATCCATCGAGAAGGAATGAAGCTATTGATACTTTATGCATTGGACCACTCAGCACAAAGCAGTGTTCCCTAAGTCCAACTGCTGCTGTCATTGACATGTCTGGTGACCGCAGGTGAGTCACCTTCTTTCTTTTTCTCCTTAAGGGAGTAAAGAAGACAAAAAGCTCGTATATACATGCATGTATTAGTATAAGTTTCTCATTACTGTCACCCTAAATTATTGTGTTACAAATGAACTACGAGTCTCAGGAAACATTATTTTGCAATTAAAGTAATATTGTTAAATAAACTGATTCTCTCTAGTTAACTTGCTATATTGAGTTTTTTAATGGAAAAACTTTCAAAACTCTTTTTTTTTTCCAAAGGCTTTTATTTTCTGGTTTTCAGGTCACATTTTCTGTTGAAACACGTGAAAAATAAAGAAATGCATGTGGAAGGCATCCACAGCCACAGCTCCATAGTCTTTCAGATTACTTTTCAAGAAAAAAAGGAGGAAAAAAATTACACCACCACCTGCTATTCGGCCAAATCTGACCTGACCCCTTTCTCCTTTTCTTGTTATTATAAACACCAAGCTCTTTAAGTGAGAGCTGTTTAAAGGACGGGGGCTGCGAGTGTTCCTTTTGAGATCCCAGATGCACTGGGAGATGGATGGGCTTTTTGATCTTTATTTTATGAGCGCCTGATAAATTGCCTCTGGCACCTGGCAACTGAAATTTCACTATCTGAAAGCGAACCCTCATGTCAAACAATGTGGTCCACCCCAGCGCCTCCACCGGAGACCTGTAGCTGGTGGAGGCCACCTCCCACCCCTGGCCATGTCCACCACCGCACTCAGCCGCGGCTGAACTTTTAATTTCCGAGGGAAGCAAGGCCTCTTAAAGGCTTTATATGCTATGCAAAAACGTGTTTGTGAAGGATTTCATCTTCTTTTAGGATTTCTTAACAAGTCAAAGACTTTAGCAAACCGCCTTGCCTGAAAAAAAAAGGCTGGTAACAGGATAAAGATTTGCGGTGGGTCAGGAGCCTCCCCGGACTAGACTGTGCCTGCGTGTTGATCTAAGAAGAATGCAGGTGGTCTTCTAGGGACAGAGGCGCTGTAAACAAAGTCATCAGCTGAGACTATTATCACCTTTCTCTCAAGGTCTTATCCAGTGGCAAGATTAATTCAACCCGGAGAAAGAGCTGCATTTTTTGGTCTCTATTTATGTGAGTCACTTAAGGAACACTCTGCAGATATTTAAATTTGCAAGAAAAGAGGAAAGGAAGATGAGGAATGAGACAAGCCCTCTCGCGTTGTGTTGCTTCTTAAAGGAAAATGCAGTCTGGGAAAGCAACGAGAAACAACATATGAAGCACCCCACAACTTCACCTGGGTGTGTTTCCTTGACTGTGTTTAGGGATGTCATATTGATAAACGACACTTTTATTTTCTCTTCCTCTGCTTTCTGAAATTGTCGCTTTAGAAATTGCTGTTTCCCAGAGCAAACAATCTGGTCAGATATGCTCTCTTTTCCCAAATACAGAGGTGATAATGACTCACCTTTTCACGTTTCCTCCTGGGTTGCTGCTTTGTGTAGTTTCCAGGATATCTTACAGGGGTCTTATATTTATTAGTTTGATGGGATTTGGGTTTGTTCAAGTTGAAATTTTGTTTAAAATTTTTCTTTTAATGCAGTAAAAGTTCAGATAGACTTAGCTATCTGAAATGCATTATCTCTGCAGTAAAAACAATGCTGTAAGACAATCATTTATTTATCTAGCAAGCATTTATTTATTATGTATTTAGCAAGCAAAATTTATTATGCTTAGCTCTGGGTATATAGAAGTTAATGGGACATATTTCTTGCCCTCAGAGAGCTTATATTCTCATGTAAGAGACACATTTATGTGTCAAAAGTAAAATACAATTTTGTCATTGCTCTGTTAGAACTCTATAATTGGAAGAATGAGACCAAAAGTGGGAAGGAAGGGGATTTTAGGGGTGACATTTGTGCAGAATCTTGAAAATCCAGTGGGTATTTTTCAGGTAGGCAAGGCAAGTAAAGAGAACAAAGAATGGCTTGAGCACAAGCATCGGTCTTGGAAGCACCTGGCAGGTGTAGGACAAGGCAGCAGGTGGGCAAGTCTGGATCAGAGGATGGCCCAGTGAGGATGAAGCAGCCACAGTCAGATCCATCAAGCATGGTAGATGTGGAGGTTATGGAGGAATGGACATGTAGAAAAAGAAAGAAACAGTGAAATGCAGGGCTGTGTGTCATTTTTCAGAAGGTGAAGTATAGGCCATTTTAAAAGGTCACTTAGTTTTGAAGTAGGAATATTCCTCGCCAGTATTCGTCCAGGCCTATGATATATGACACGGCACAGCCTCTTCATCCTGAATTAAATCAGTGCTCACTCACTTAGCACAGTCTGTGTTCCACATTTTCAGTTTGTTAGGGAACCACTATGACACTGTAATTTTTTTTAAGGATTTATTTTTTATTTATTTATCTCCCCTCCCCCTCTCCCAGTTGTCTGCTCTCTGTGTATTCTTCTATGTCCGCTTGTATTCCTGTCAGTGGCACCAGGAATCTGTGTCTCTTTTTGTTGCGTCATCTTGCTGTGTCAGCTCTCTGTGTGCATGGTGCCACTCCTGGGCAGGCTGTACTTTTTTCTTGCGGGGCAGCTCTCCTTATGGAGCACACTCCTTGTGC
Organism: Dasypus novemcinctus; assembly: GCF_030445035.2. Classification (NCBI taxonomy): domain Eukaryota; kingdom Metazoa; phylum Chordata; class Mammalia; order Cingulata; family Dasypodidae; genus Dasypus; species Dasypus novemcinctus. Next base: position 8,756,848 of record NC_080697.1, read on the forward strand.
ATGGGGCACCCCTGCATGGCACCGGACTCGTTGCTCACATCAGCACTACATGTGGGTCAGCTCACCACACAGGTCAGGAGGCCCTGGGTTTGAACCTTGGACCTCCCATGTGGTAGGCAGACGCTCTACCGATTAAGCCTGAAACTTTAATTTCAAGGATGAAATTCTAGGAGGAAATCAAGGGTCAGCAAACCAGTAATGGACATGGACCCAACGGTTTGAGATTCAGGTTGTTTTTGCCTATTTGAAAACAAAACGCAGAGATGGTGAAATGAGTCGTCAACTGTAGTTCTAGAATCCCAGGGCCCGGTCCTGGTTTTGTCATTTAAAATCTTTATAGATTTAGACAATCTGTTAACATCTCAGGACCTCAGTTTCTCCATTTTTTATTTCCCCTTTGGCAGCATTATGATATTTGAAATGTTTCCTGTCTATCTATTCCAACAGACTGCAGTCTCCAAGAGCCTGGGAACTCTGTTGCCTATTCAGTTAATCGTACACTATTGTGGAGCCTGACACAGAACAGGTGCTCAATTCAAGTTTGCTGAATGAATGAAGGAGGGTTGGGTAATATAGAGAGCTCATCCAGGTCTGTGCAACAATCATTACAGAATATATCTAATTCAATTTATCTTTCAGGATGAATCATTTTGCCACTTGTTCTGGATTTTATTTTTTATAAAGTGATTTTTAAGAGCAGGGGCTTGGATGTCCCACTGCCTGGCTTTTTGAGTCTAAGATCCACGACATGGGGTAAGTGATGTACCCTCTCTGAGCCTCATTTCCCTCTTATAAAAACAAGAAGAAGAGCAGCACCTATTTAATGCATTGTCACAAATAATAAATGGTTTGTAATATGTGAAGTGTTTACAGCAGGGCCTGGCCCATCATCAGAGCAGTGAGTGACTATTCTTATTTCTAATAACTTCCTTATATATGTTTTAGCTTAATAAATAATATATATTTTTAACAAATGTAAATTATCCCATTGATTTCTTCTCTAACATTTTACATTTTCAGCTAGACTCTGTCTATAAGATTTTGAAATTTCTCTCATTGTTTGACCTAAGACTTTGGTAAGGTTCTGCTACTTCCTGGTGCTGGAAGATTGGAATCCTCCTTAACCTTTCTCAATTCAGAGTGGTGAAATGACTTAGCCAAAATCTTCTGGCCAGTAAATGATAAAGTAAGTCAGGTTAAAATCCAGGTCATCTGTTTCCAAACATGCCCAGAGCAGAGGACTCAGGCAATGGTGCCCAAGACACAGGAGATGCTGTCCCCCTGGAGAAGAAAATTCCAAAGGTGTCAGCCTTTTCTGCCGATCGATTTGGAAGTAGTTCAGTTACAAGAAAGAGCAGGGTTTCTGTTCAAACAAGATTCCCTCGAGTTAGGAGATGTTACGCTCTAGATCTACACAATATGATAAATATAGCAAAATGTTCAGCCACTTTGACAACTGCTATCTTTTGCAAAACAGTTAAAGTATACTTTTATGTTTATTATTACTTTGGCCTGAGTGTCTACAATTATGAAAAAAACAATGTATCGCCAGCCGCTCTACCAGATCAACTATTATTATTTTTTAAAAGACTTATTTTTATTTATTTCCCTCCCTTTTCCCCTCCCCGACCCCCATCATTGTCTGCTCTCTGCCTTCATTTGCTGTGTGTTCTTCGGTGTCCACTTGCATTATGGTCAGTGGCACTGGGAATCTGTGTTTCTTTTTTGTTGCGTCATTTTGCTGCGTCAGCTCTCTGTGTGTGTGGCACCACTCCTGGGCGGGCTGCACTTTTTCTACGTGGGGTGGCTCTCCTTGAGGGGCTCACTCCTTGCATGGGGGACTCCCCTACATGGGGGACACCCCTGCATGGCACAGCACTCCTTGCGTGTGGCAGCACTGTACATGGGCCAGCTCACCACATGGGCCAGGAGGCCCTGGGTACTGAACCGTGGACCTCCTATATGGTAGTCAGATGCTCTATCAGTTGAGCCACATCTGCTTCCTCAACTTCATTATAAAAATTTTCCAAAGATTTCCCTTCTACGAATACGTTATATGATTGTACATCTCTGGGACATAGACTCTTAGTCATGTTATGAGAATACAGAGTAGAATAGAAATGGTCCTGGTCTTTGGGAAGCTTTTAGACAGTGGTAGGTGGGAGTGAGTGACAGACACAATATCCAATTAGAATCCAGTGGGTGTTGCTGGCACACATTGAAGAAAGGGACAAGTGAATGTATTTTGAATTCCGTGAATGAGTTTTCTTTTCTACATCTTTTGAAGCCCTGTCTGCTCAAGTATGTGGATATCTGTTTCCAAGACTTCAAGATTTGCTTGGCTTAGGACTTAGGTTCACAGGTTTCATCTTTTAAAAAGTTTAATTAATTAATTAATTTTAGATGCGCACTATACTCCATGGATCATAGATTGAAATGCGCCATCCTCTTCTATGAACTCTGAGAGGCGGGACCTGAGGGGTTTGTAGATGTAGATTAGAAGGAAATTTCTGGGGCTGCTCAGGGTGACACTGCAGTCGTCTCAAAGATATTCCCACAGAAGAGAGAAGTACACGCTGTTAACTCACAGACTTTTATCTTAAAAGCCTAGAAGTCCGGGCCCTCACATGTTGCCAACACACATGCAGATGCAGATCTCTGTGTTAATCTGAGCTGATCTCAACATTGAAACAACCAAATTCAACAGATATATTTCTCTGAATAAAATTTAAATTACTGTACTAAAATGCAGGTGTTAGGAATAATTCCTCATGAGTTGTTGCTCCCAGTGATTTAAAGTCAGATAGAATTTTAAAGTATTGAGAGAATTGACTTTCTTGGTCAAAAAAAATACAAAACTTGAGCTATTTTTAATGTATTTGAAGCAAACACATAAAATTATATTGCCATGTAGCTACATATGAATAATTCATTTGTTTAATACAAATATTTGGCTGTAAAAAGTTAAAAATCCATAAACTATGCATTGGATGCTTAGGAATATGTGATGAATTTCAGAAAGATAAGAAATCCACATAAGCCAGTTATTTGCATTTGAATTTAGAGTGCTCATAAGGGACTGCAACTTTATGTTTTCACGTTTTGTTTTTGTTTGTCAATAAGGCTCATAAAAGTAAGTATGGAATTGGGAACTAATAGGGTTAAAAAGAATAGGATCTCTGTACTCCAGCCCCTGGTTTCTCACTTCTGGCAGCCGAGGTCAGGAAAACTGAAGCTGTCAGGAGTTAGCAGACCCCTGTCGTGCCCAGTGGAAATAGCCTGTTGATTTTCTTTTTCTTTCTTTCTTGTTTTCATCCTCTATTCATTGTTGATAGTTGAACTGGACCTTGAACCCAGTAGTGCTTCAAAAATATTTGCTGAATGAGTGGAATGTCTACAAAATATGTGGGAACAAAATATGTGTATTAGTCAGCCAAAGAGGTGCTGATGCAAAGTATCAGAAATCTGTTGGCTTTTATAAAGAGTATTTATTTGGGGTAGAAGCTTACAGTTACCAGGCCATAAAGAATCCAAGTCAAAATACCATAAGAGGTACTTCCTCACCTGAAATCTATTGCCACGTGTTGAAGCAAGAGAGCAGGCAATGTCTGCTTTCTCTCTTAAGGCTCTGAGGTCCCAGCTTCTTCCAATCTCAGCTGTAGGCTGGAGGGCTTGTCTCTCCCCGGGGCTCATTTCCTTGCTGGTTCAGCTGCTCTGGTCTCTTCACAAGGTCAGCTGTAAAGGATCAGGCTCATCTCTCTTCCCACAGCCACAGGATCCTCTGTATAGCTTCTCTGTGTATCTACCTCCATGTGAAAATCTGTTTTATCAGCCCACCAAGGGGGCTAGGACTCAAAGCTGAGTTGCATTCTAATGACATGGTTGAATCAAAGCCCTAATCTTAACATAATTTAATCAAGACAGCTCAGCTGAATCTAATGCAGTCAAAGGGGATCACGCCCAGAAGAACAGACCAGTTTACAAACATAATCAATATCTCATTTTGGAATTCATAAATAATCTCAAACTGCCACCGGGACCATTAGCTAGATGACATGAGAATGAAGCATGTTGGGCGTAATTCTTACAATGCATTATTTACAAGCTTAGCTCCCTGGTGAAGAAGACAGATGAGAGAACCCCATATGACCTAGACTGTGAATACGGCCACGTCATTTCTCCCTCGGGCAGCGGGTCGAATGGGGTCATGCCCACACACAGAGGACGTGGTACATGTGTGGATGAGAGTGCATACGTGTGTGGATGTTTAAGTGAACAAACAAATGTGTCACATGCCGGGACAGCTTACCGTGGTAAGAAAGAATTGGGTCCCCAACTCTTTTTTGTATTGTCACTTTCCCTCAGAAACTGGAAGCATGGACATTGGCAATATGTCAGGGAATGGAGACATCCAGGTCCATCTGGTTTTGATGTCATTAAGTGGCCAACTTAATTTGACTAAGGTGGGGAGGGGCTCCGAGGAGCTCCTCTGCTTTACGATATGCTGAGGTTGGAGCTCGAGATGGTCCAGGCTCTCTGGGTTGGGGGTGGGCATTCTGAACTGATGAGAGGTGGTTGAAAAATGGTTCCTCTTTAATTCTTCCATTGTCTACTTCATAATTTTCAGGGCTTGTGGGAGACAAGAGTTATAGATAACACCAGGAATATCACCCCTGTGCCAAAGAAGCCCCTGTCACAAAGCATGCCTTGCTTCTTTGGGGATATCACGTTTCATTTGGCAAGAGTCTCTCCTAGAGTGTCTGGAAAAATATACAGGAAGGCCCTGTATGCGCTCTTAGCATGAGGCCTGCAGAGCGTTGTTTAAACAACGGTATAGCAAACAGAAATATTTAGAAATGAAAAATCTCACCGAAGTGCAGCCTTTCCAGGGTCCTTCAGAACAGTCGTGACCACTAGAGGGGCCGGGTGTTTTCTTGGCTCTGGAATTTCTTTACACAGCTGACCAATGTGCCGGTCCAGGTTTCCGGGTCATTCCTCGCCATACGGTGTGGTCCTCGGGGTGCGGGCTGATGCTGCGCGGCCTGCGTGAGCGTCTGACTTACTCGCCTAAGAGCGGGGGGTTTAGATTTCACCTCGGTCTGAGGGTCAGTTTTCTCACCTGTGAAATGGAAATATATGTCATATAGGGCTGTTGGGAGGTTTAAAGGCGATGATAAAAGTAAAAAGCTTAATACCATGCCTGGTTATGTGCCCCGTAATTATTCACCTGTATAATTTTAATAATGTATCATCAAACCTAAGCTGTCACCAATTATAAGCTTTAATCTGATTTTTAACTAATCACCCTCAGCATACATTAATCTATATGGTACATACTACTTCCTTCCCTCTTTAGCTTTATGACCAATATTTGAGGCCATTCCTGTAAATGTAGAGTCTAAATTTGTTTCTGAATCAATATTGGCCACCAGGGATTACAGAGAACCACATGGCTCTCTCCCTTTATAACTCATGCTGGTTATCTTGACATAGTTAGCACATTTAGGACTGACAGTATAATTTGAGGTTCATCAGAGAATACCAGAGTTTCCTTTTTTTCTTTTCCTTAATTGAATTACATCTCAGTGAAAGCCCAATAAATTCTTTTGAGAGAAGCCAGAAACTTTCCGACAAATCTCTGATGCTTGAAAGACAGCCCTCGATGCCTGGGAGGATTTAGAAGAGACCAGCAGATGGTTTGTTGACTGTCAGTCATCATGCTTTGGGGCCCTAACTTGCTGCTATGTCACAGCTGCCGATTCGAGCTTTAAAAGGCTTTGCTGATTTTGAGAAATTTGGGATTTTCCTAGCAAGTGATTGAATTTCCGGGCATGTGACAAGCAAAGTGTTTATATAAAAACTGTTGTTTTCAGCGTTGCTTCATAGGACAATCTTCTGGAAATGCACAACTGTGTGTGCTGCTCTCAGTGAAAATTACTCACTAGAGATGAGTAATGATAAGCACACTCCCCACGTATGAGCTGTAGTCATGGATGCAGAAGCAGCTACAACTGCAACTAAGTCCTTCTTGTCATTTCCAGCTGTAGCTCTCATAAGGAACGACCGCTTTTAAGGAACGACCGCTTTGCCGGGATCACGGAGCCGAGCTGCCACGCTCCTCCTGACAGTCGATTGTAAGACGTGTTCCAGTTTTGGAACACAAAAGAAAAAAAGAATCAAATGCATCTCCTAAATTTAAAGGACTACGGGAATATATTGTTATCCATGGTATCTTCTAGTTTGCTCAAATGATTTCCTCAAACGCTCTTCTCTAAGGAAAAGGGCACTTGGGTAATTTTTTTTATCCTTCTTTACTCTGTTGTACATGGTTCTCTTTGGTTTCATCTTTACTTCCTCCAAAAGCCCCCAAACAAATAATCAAACAAATAAAATGAATAGATACACGTTTTTAAAAATCTATGGAGCTTTCAGAATTACTGCTTGTAAAACTGAAATTGTGCTACTCAAGCCTCTGTTACCATCCTGGGTTAGCTCGCCCCCTGGAGGCAGGCCCATTTACCTACTCCGGAACTGGGGTTTTAGAAGCAATGCATCCCATTGCGGTAGATCCAAGGAAGAGCAGCTTTTTTGCAAGTCGACTGCAATTTAAATTTCTGCTCTAGCCACTTAGCATCTGCGTGTCCTTGATTAAGTCATTTGATCTCTATGGGCTTCAGTTTCCTCCACCTTAAAACCTTCGCAATATGTGTTTGGGTTTGTATCTGCACTTTGCGCTCCACGACCAGGCCTGTCACCCCAAAATTGGAGCTTTAGGACTAATGCCATGAGTTAATATAGCGATGATGGCATACTGATTGCTGCTTTGCAGTTCGTAAACGTTTTCTTGAATACTTTATTGCTTAGGTTTCTTACACTACCGCGAGACGGGCAGATCGGTAATGATCTTAGCAAATGGCAGCAAGAGAGGAAGTAAAACTCAAATCTCTTTACTTTTTGTGCAGTGAACAGTTACTTGATCCTCTGCCTCTCAGCACAAAATTGACTACCATTTTGGCTACCAAAAGCCTGCTTTAACAGATATGCATTTATGTCGTGTCCTTTCAGCGCTAGTCCTCTTTGCACATACGCAGATTGCTATTAAGTGGGAAGCTGCAGGCTTGAGTTGGTGAGATTTGGACCGGGGCGCTCTGCCTGCGTGTCGCAGGCGTGTGCAGGGAAGGCTATCAGGCAAAAACAGTACCAAGTGGAAGGGGGAGTGAGAGGGAGGGCGTGGTGGGCGAGAAGAGTGCATGCTGGGATGCGTGCTTAGGGCTTGAGACCACCAGGGTGCCCTGTCAAGTGAGAACCTTCTTTTAAACCTCTGCATGATCATCAGTGGCACTTGGATATTTTGTTCCTTCTATTTCCTACTCCTTAAATTCAAGCGTGGTTTCGGACCTTGTGCCTGGATGAGTCTGTAGCTGGGATCACCAGTTGAGTTTCTATGTGCCAAGTTCAAGCAGAGTGCAGGGTTTTTGGAATCCGGCTTTGGTGTATCCCATCCTGTAACTGTGATATATGATGAAAGGGAAAATTGCAGCCAAACTTGACTATGTTCAAAGCAAGGTGCAAGGGAAAGGATGGGATGGAAAATAAGTCCTAATGGATTAATGGCTCATGATAAATGTTTCATTATAAAAGCTTGAGAATGATTAGATAATTCCTACTTCCAAGAGTAGAATTTAACTATTTCTGCCTGGCATGCTCCCAAAGTAAATAAATCACTTAAGTATCTAGTTAATAGTCAAATTTTTACATACCAACGGTCTCAAAAAAAAAATCTGATTTACTCAGTGGTTACTCTTCTTTAAATAATATTTACTGCTTGTTGAACCAACTTACTAAGAAGATAAAAATATTTCCAGTAGACTGTGAAAGATATCCTATTTAATACCTATCCATTCAGCAAAATAAAAATAAAGTGGAGTGATGATTTTTCTGGGCAGCTGAGGTTGTTAGTAGAAACCAAGCATTTAATGAAATATTTTGCTCAAGTTTGTAAATGTCCTTGTAAGGATTCCTGGCCAATTTCCCTCTCTTACGCCCACGCCATTCCCACTGAGCGCAGCACGCGCCTGTTTGGGGGCAAAAACCGAATGTGGTGTCCATCTGAGCAACTTTGCTTTCTTAATGTGCTGAGATCAAATCATCTTGACGGCTCTTATGAATCCAATTCATTTCCTTCTAAAGTCCCTAAGGCACAGCTACCTATTGAGCTTAGTTTAGGAAAAAACCAAATGTTGACATAATTTGAAGTTTAATTCAAAAACCTCTTCTACCTTGACCAGTGATTTGGTTTTAACATTTAAAAAAATTTTTTTAACTCTTTCTTGTCCTTTCCAGCTGCAACTCTTAGGAAGAACAACCATTTTGCTGGGATCGCATTTTTATGTACCACATGTTGTTTTCCTCCTAAGACATTTTCAGAGCTTTAAAAGTAGAAAAAATTTCCTGGGCAGTCCAGATGTGGGAATGAACGCATAGTCCATCTTAGACTTTTGTCTTTTGGATCAACCACATCAAGATGCATTTCAGAATACTTGTTATAGAGACTTTTACATAAACTGCAAGGTTGTGAAAGACTTTTGTAAATTCTGAAGCTTTTTAAAGATGACAAATTGTAATATGAATGAGCTTTCCCTTTTCAAAATAATCTCTAGGGTGGTCTGAATATTGTATTGGTTAGCACACGCCTGCAGGTAGGAAGTGCTCATGCAACTCTCTCTCTCTCTCTCTTTTGTAGTGGAAATCTCCTTGACGTTTTTGTCAAATCAGCAAAACCCATCTGACCAATGGTTCTGTTCATGACCATTTTCCCTGGGCAGGCGTACGCTAAAAGTTGATGCTCTTTCTTTCTGTTGAACAGAAATGTGAGGGAAAAAATAAAAGAGCCTGGATTTGTCCGAAACCCACAACTCTGATTCAACTCAGGGCCAAAGCTTCTATCCAAAAGTTCCGTTCTGCTCCAGTGCAAAGATTTTCAGAATTAATTTGTCACTTATTTAAAAACCAAAATGTATATCGGAGCCTGAATAATTTTTTCCTGGTTGTTTAGCTGCATAGAGGATAGAAAAGGAAAAACAAATAATTTAAAAATTAGACTTTTCTTTCCTAGCCTTTTCAATTACACACATAAGAATATATGCCATTATTTTTTATGAAGTTAATTTGAATTATATACAGTTCTTAAAATTAGAAAACTGTTATATTTACAAAGTATATTATCAAGTGCTGATTTTGTTTTCTTAAAAGAACAGGATGTCTGGCATCTTAAATACTCTGATGAGACACATAGAGACATAAATGTTTATTTATTAAATGTACATTCCTTGAGGTTGGTAGCTATATTCTATAGGAAGCAATATCCCTTTTGGAGTCTTCTCTATGGGACATTTTGAGAAATGAATATTTGGAAAAAAAATACATGGGCCATTCTCTAGTTCCCTGTAAGACAGGCTGTGGCTTGAAACCACATACCCAGGTGGGTGTTATGAGGGCAGAGGTGGGGAAGGTGGTCTCTGGTGGGACCTGGGTTGGTTGTTGAGGGTGGGCAGTTGGAAGTGGACGATGTGGCACAGGATAGGGTTGTTGAGATGAAGTGAAAAGGATTCCAGAATGCTACGTGCTATGGCAGATGGCTTAATTGAATTTCTTTTCTATCCTCTCTCAAAATCATTGTGATAGAAAGTCTTTGGACTGCAAAGCAACCAATTCTCCTATTTGCAAGGGGCTGGTTGAAGTGACTCTTTAGTCTGAATGAGGATCAGATGAGAGGGAACAAATCAATAACATTTTAGAATAAGATTAAAATCCAGATGCAATTCTGCAAAAGTGTAATCTAGTTTCAGTAATTAAACACTCAACAAAAGCCCAAAAAAGAATTTCATTTCTTCACCAGAGAGCAAGTGACGCATTCAATTTTTTATAAAACTTATTTGATGAGGTTGATATTGAATTGCAATGCCATTTCATAAATGAAAGGGAAAGAGGATGGGTGTTTATTCAGCATGTACTGTGCACTAAGCATTCTATTAGCTACTTTACCAACATTATCTTATTCCAGTCTCATAATGATCTTGTGGTTTATGGTGAATTTTTGGCCAGTTTTGCCAAGAAAAGGAAAACAAGCTTTAAGACTTAAGAATGGTGTCCAAAGTCACACTGCTGGTAGTTTCCAGAACCATGATTTGAACCCAAGAGTGTTTGACTCAAAACTCTGGGCACTGGAAAAATTTGGCTTTAAGTTTGAAGAAATACCTTAATGTTATCCTTGCTTTCAAGAGTTGTTCTTGTCATGCTCACATCCTATTTCCTTTTATGGGAACTTTCACTAATACTGCTTACACAAAGGCATCGAGTGTATGCTTCATTTTGCAGCATCAGTGCTAGGAGTATAAAGCTCATCTGGAAGAGAATGCACATGGAAATGTGAAGAAGGGTGCCAGAAATTAAGTGTGATGACATGTGAACGAATGTTGGTGGGTGCCTGCACACGTGTAAGATTTAATCCCCAAACCAAGACGTGCATTGCCTGTCTGGTCCTGTCTTCCTAAATCTTATGCTGGCATGAATGAAGTCTTGGGCAGGATTGTGAGTAGAGGTGGAATTAGTGCCACTCAAGGGAGAATTTGGACCACACACCTTGTTTAAAGAAAAGTGGTTTCCTTAAAATAAATACTTATCATGATTCCCGACACAGGAAAACGATCGTTCACCATGCTTGACACCTTTCGTTTACTTTATCGCCCACCTACTTCTTCATCAGGTGCGTTCATCAACCAACCGTATGTAAACAGACTACTGTTTTCTGAATGCCCTCCTTTTCCTTTATTGCTGTCCTATATGGTTATAGCTCACCCATTTGGACTGCTTGTAGTTCTCCTCTGAGAGAGGCCTTATGTGTGGCCATGCATGCATGTGTTCATGAACACAGGAAATGGCAATTATTTAAGGTTTTCTAAAGTGTATAGAATTTTCCAGTCCATTGTCCTTGCTTATATGCCTTCCAAAGCTTAGAGATTGGCACGTCTACCGTGTTTTTAATTTTCCAAAGTAATTTGTGGCTTCTCTAGTGCTCAGTCGAGTGTCTGACATATTCTAGTGGGTGAAGATGTGTGACAGGTCAGTTTAATCTGATTTTCTCCATGGGCTTTTCTAGATCTAATGTTATTTGATTTGTTGACTCAATTATTTAAATAACATTTGAGCACCTGTTTGTGCATCACATTGTTTTAGGCAATGGGGTGTCACAGTGGACAACAAAGGTTCTGCCTCATTACACTGACATACTAGTAAGTGGGGATGGACAAAAAAATGTACAAACAAATAAGTAAGCTGAAGTAGGTGGGAAGGAGCTAGTGTGGTAAATGTTGCGAAGGAAAGGAACATACAAGACGAGGCATAGGGAATGAGTCTTGATCTTTCTGAGATAGGATGGCCAGGGAAAACCTTTCTGGTAAAATGGCATTTGAGGAGATGACCTCTTGGAAGTGAAGTATCAGGTGATGCACATGTATAGGAGATGAGGAAGGCAGAAGGGCGCAAGCACTAAGAAGAGTAAGTGATTTTGGGGGTGAAGAAACCACAAAGCATACAGTGTGCCTGGAGTAGAACGGGAAGAGGAGGTGAAGGTGTGGAGAGAAATAGTTTGTGGCCAGTCGCACAGGGTGTTCGGGGCCTTGGTAGGGACTTTTAGGAAGTCAGTGGAGGATTTTTATCAGAGTATCAGGACCATGATGCCAGGCAGTTTTATTATATGATAATTTAAAATATAAATATAATTAATATATGTATTTAAAGGGTATCTTTTGTCACTTTGTGTGTGGACATTTAGGGTCAAAGGTGTAAGCAAGGAGTTCATTTATTTGACCATGGTAATAGGTGGTGGCTTAAACTAGGATGGTGAAAAATGATTGGATTCTAGAAATATGTTGATAGACTCAAAATCATTTGCTGTCAGATAGATCATGGGGCATGAAGGAGAAAAGATAAGTCAAGGATTACTTTAATTTTGGGGCGGTGGTGGTGAGCTGGAACAACTTGAAGAGTGGAATTGCCATTTATTGAGGTGGAAAAGGCTTTGGGACATAGGGCTGTAGAGACTGGACAGACTGAAGTTTCTGATGGAAATCCAGATGAGAATGTTGAGGAAGATTTGGGGACTAGAGTTCAGAGGAGAAAGTGGACCAGAGATACACTTTTGGGAGTCATCAACCCATAGGTGATCTTTAAGCCTGTGGGTCTCAATGGGATCAATTAGCAAGTGTGAGTAGATAGAAAAGCAATGACGTTTTAAGACTGAACTTTCAGATGTGTCAGCGTTGAGAACGTGGGGTTATGGGGAGGGGCCAGCAAAAAAGTAGGCAATGAGCAAGTGTCAGTAAGGAATGTACCGGTGACATGGAAATGGATGCTTTTGGTTGAGTGTGGGGACAACAGCCTGGTTGGTGTGGTTCAAGAAAAAAGTGGGAGGAGAGGAAATGGAGACAAGGATTATGCCTATTTTTTTCCCAGAGCATTTTGCTGTGAGAAGGGTAGCAATGCGGTGGTCACTCGTGAGGGATGGCTGTGGGTCTAGGGAGATATTTCCATTCATTGTTTTGTTTTTAAGAAGGGAGATGTTTTGACATGTTACATCGTGATTTGAATGGTTCATTAGAGAGTGGCAGCAGGTAGAATTGAGCAAGTGTGTTTTTTTGAGAAAAAATTTTTGTTAAACATCCATAAACAAATGCATTTTGGCCTTTGCACACCTACTGGTCCATGGGTGGATGGAAATTCCCTTTGCACCTTGGAGCAGAGTCAGCACCACAGCCGAAGCTCACACGTCCCTCCATTTGCTGAGCCGATAAAGAGGGCAATCAAAGGTAGGCTGATGGAGTTGGAGGAGGAGATCCACGGTCTGAAGGGAGCACAATACTAAAAGGTCACAAATAGCATTTCCCTGCTGCATCTACTCTCTACATCCCAGGACCTCTTGTCTGGCTTATTTTAGAGATCATTTTGGTCAGAGTTACGAGCAGTTGTGTTAGCTCACGATTACTCACCCATGGAGAAGCAGAATCCCGGGAGTGTGGAGGGAGGGAGGATACATGCAGGCTGAGACTGAGAATGTGCACTGAGACCCCTGAGCAGGGGGGAACCCACACTGAGCCCCCTGAGCAAGCACTGGAGCAGGTCAGCCCCCCTTCCTACTGCCTCATTTAGGGCATCCTACCAGCACTGGCATCCTGCATTTTTGTGACTGCAGAATAGATTTTCACCCGTGAGAAACCATCCTGACCCCTCCTGGAGAAAGGAGCCTTCTTCTACTGTGGGTATAATTGCAGCTCTCAAATCGTTCCTCCAGAGATTCAGCCACCTTTGACTTTCCTGCTTCTTTGAATATCTCCTGTACTTCAAATATCATGTCGAAGAGAATATTTGAGTGCCTTCAGCTACGTCATTTTCTGCTGATTAAAGGCATTTGTCAGGAAATGGTTGTGGCTCAACTGATAGAGCATCCGCCTACCATATGGAGGGTCCAGAGTTTGGTACCCAGGGCCTCCTGGTCCGTGTGGTGAGCTGGCTCATGCACAGAGCTGCTGCACGCAAGGAGTGCTGTGCCAAGTAGGGGTGTCCCACACGTAGGGGTGCCCCACGCATAAGGAGTGCACCCTGCAAGGAGAGCCACCCCCCACGAAAAAAGCAGTCTGCCCAAGAGTGGAGCCGCACACAGAGAGAGCTGACATAGCCGGATGATGCAACAACAAAAAAACCAACACAGTTTCCCAGTGCTGCATGACAAGAATGTAAGTGGACAGAAGAACACACAGCAAATGGGCACAGAGAGCAGACAACAGGGGGCAAGGGGAAATAAATAAATAAATCTTTTAAAAAAATAAATAAATAAAGGGATTTGGATTTTGGGATCATTGGTAGAGGTCAAACCGAAGCTAACTTTCACCCATCTATAGCAGGGAAGTTTTGATGTGCATGTGTGTGGGAGGGGGAAGTAGGGGTGGAAGTTGGCGGTAACTTGGGGCCGTGGAAAGAAAGCTGCCCTTTCCAAGAGTAGAAGCACCTGCTTTCCTAGAACCAGCCGTCTCATCAGCGGAGTACTTTTGAACAGGGTTTCTACCAGGTGATATCCTGGAAGCTAAATGATTCGTATGCACCTCCGTAGCAACCTGCATCTCCTTACATCCTTAATTCACTTTTGTACTGGACATAAGACCTGGAGAGTAAGGAGGGCTCTGAAATGGTTTCAGGTAAGTCCTGGTCAGCAGCACTGAAGCTTCCCTGGCCACCCTGGCAGCCAGGTGAAAGAGCAACCGGGGACATTGGAGATACCTGCCAAAACTTGTCAGAATTTTAAAAAGTAATAACTCACTTTATCTTACAGAGTAAAATAACAATGTACTATTTTTGTTATCAATTAGGAAGCACTAAGGTGCAAAGCACGACCATGCAGATATTTGGGGAACTAGAAATCTCTATAAAAGAGGGTTTTTGCAGCGTTCTAATCCTAGTGTTTTCTTTTGATTACTTTGGGTACCATTTAGTCCACTTACTGTATCATCTTGTAATTGCCCTGAACAGTTTTTCATCAGGAAAGTAGTTACGTTCTCTCATTGTTTGACACAAAGTGTAAAGAAAAGGTATTTAAAATGTCAGGCTACTTTGGTATGTTATACCACAAAGGATGGAGCAGATGTTTTTAAATAAACATCAGCCCTGGTTGTGCATTGTTAAGGCACTGAGAGAGCCTTTTTCAGAAGCAGGGGCAGCTCATGAATTTAGAGGAGGCTTAAATACGGTACTTTCGCATAAAGCCATAAAAAGTTGGCAGAGGTAGTAGGGGCGAATGAATGGGCATAGAGCTGAACATGTTATAACTCAGATTACCAATAAAAATGTCAGGCTCAAATCTGAAGTGAGTAGTTTTGTAATTCTGAACTGAAAGCATTTTTTAATTGCTTTCAAATGGAAAAACTTAATATAATTTAATAAAATTTATCTACTTTATTATCAACAAGGCTATTATTGCAGCAAAGGGAAATGGAGGATTTAAATGTCATTACTGGCATCTAATTTCCCAGCTCTTTTATTGGGATGTTATTAAAACAGGACCAAATGGACTTTGCTACAGCCATAAAAGCCAGTCAAGCAACAAGAGTTCATCTGAGCACTGGAGCATCATTAAATGTGGGCTGTGGCTGCAGACTGGCTGGTGCGGGATAAGATGTGCAGTAGGAAGCAGGTGTGATGTGTTAGGAGCAGTGTTTTGGCATTTTATAGCTGGTGGAGCCTAAAGAGCAGCTAGACTCAGGGAGAAGGCTGCCAGGGACAATGGGTGTCTTTGTACCCGAAGGATCTATTGGGTTCATTAATGTCCACTGTGAATCAACTAAGAGCAAATGGTGGTGAGGATGGGCTGGAGTCGTGGGCAGGACAGGAGTGAGCATTTTCTCTGCCGGAAAGTAGTGCCACCAGCTTGCTGAGTGGGTACCTGGGTCTGAGGTGCCTTTTGCAGACCTATTGAGACAATTTCCAGCTTTCCAGGGAGGCAGAACAGCTGGTGGACGGTAGACATATTTAGGGTAAAATACCTGTAAATCAGCTGGAGGGAGCTGTAGTTACTGCGGAAGCGTGGGAAGGGAGAAAAACATTTCTTGAACCTATTTAATGAGCTAGACATTGCACTGGGTGCTTTGTGGCAGAAATAGCCATCATATGACATTTTCTGAGAACTAACCTTGTGCCAGCCACTTTGCTCAATGACAGGCAGATTTTAGTTCATTCTCAGCAGAGTTCTGAGGTAGTACCCCATTTTACAGATAATTGGATAACACGTTTATTCTACTCTTTCCCAACCTTGTTCTATCCTATCTTTCAGTGTGCCTGAGTGTCATGTGGCATACAGTGCCAGCTCAGTTTCCTATAAAAGGAAATGACATTCCTCTCCAGTTTCAAGCTCCTGTGGACATAGGTGACAACATTTGCTAAACAACCATAAACCAATTCCTCAGTATGAAAACTGCTGTACTAGGCACAAAACTTGGGCAGTGAGTTCAAAGTTGAATGAATCCCATCTTTGTAACCGAGCATGTCTTATATACACACGGCACAATCACAAGCTTACTTGAGAAAGAGGAAAGAACGAGTGCTAAGGTATCCAGTCTTGATGTTTCAAAATGAACAGGGTGATCAATGGGCAAAGGGAACTGTTTTATACTGAGCCCAACTGCAACTCCGTTTACCATGGTCTCAAATTGCCGGTGAAGACTATAGGAAAGGGCTACTTTCAACCATGCAACTAAAGGATCGTAGACATTTGTGTCTTTGTGTGTACATATTTCCTGGTGCATGGGTGCTCAAATTTCTCCTGGAATATCTAGGAATGGGTACGTCAGTGTCTGTGTCTCTGTGTGTGTGTTGGTGTGTGTTAATTTAATAGCGACGATAAAGATTACCTTGAGAAGAAAAAAGAAAAATCTCATCCACAATCCCATCAGCCAGTGACACTACAATTTTCTTAGAGCATTAACCTGTCATTTTTACAAATTTACTGTCACCAACAAGAACTTTGGCAGAGATTTTTGAGGCAAAAGAAATAGTGATATCTGGAGACAGGTGCCCACATATCAAATCCTGACTCTTTCATCTATGACAGTAGGAAAAATTATTTTTATGCTTTAGGGTATTACCTGTAAAATGGGAATTATATTAGTACCAACTTCATTAGGCTCTTGGAAGGGTTAAATAAAATAAATCATATTAAGCACTTGTCACAGTTTGGTGCATGTAGTAGGCATTCATAAAAGGTTGGCTTTCATTTTATCTGGTGTTCACAGAGATCGACTTTAAAATATGCTTTTACACACTTAACAAAGTGATCAAAGTTCATCAGTAATACTGCCACAGCAGGTGGTCAGGAGAGCTTGCAGGTGTAAGCCAGAGACCCTCAGGAGACATCACCAGACTTACTCTCTTGTACTTCAGAGCCTTGAACCAGGAAGCCCAGGTAAGCAGGGAACCCATGCAGGCCACTAAGGTATAACCTGATTCTTCACAGTAAAAGAATCCAAGGAATCATGTCCTGGTGCAATGGAGATGTAATCCCAGGGACACAAACCAGGGTGGTAGGCTGACTAATGGCCCCCAGGATGCCCACCTCTAATCCCTGGAACCTGGGGATGTTTCCTATTATGGTAAAAGGCAATTCAAAGACATGAGCAAGTTAAAGATCCGATAAGGTGACCATACCTGGGATTACTGGGCGGGGGTGATGGAATCACAAATGTCCTTCTGAGAGGTGCACAGGTGGAGTCAGAGCCAGAGGAAGCCATGATGGGATGACATCACCTTTGAAGGTGCCCTTTGAAGTTGGAGGAAGAATCTGTAAGCCAAGAAATGCAGGGCTGTGAGGAGCTGAGAGGGGCAATGGAATGGAGCTCCCTTTCATGGCCTCCAGAAGGAGCCAGCCCTGCAGACAACTTGACATCAGCCCAGGGAAGTGGATTTAGTCTTCTGACTTCCAGAAGTGTAAGAAAGTAAATCTTCATGACTGCTTACAGAAGCACCAGGAGGCTGCATACCAGGCTTCAGTGCTGTTTGCCTCTACCTGAGCTCTACCACTGAGCTCTAACTGAGCTCTACCACTTGATTTCTGCATGGCAATTGGGCAGATTATTTAACCTACCTCCATCTCCTTATCTCTAATGAATTTAACCTACCTCCATCTCCTTATCTCTAATGAATAGAGTTAGAGCAATCTAGTAGAGTTCTTTGAAAATTAAATGAATATTAAATGATTTACAGGTTTGGAAAGAATGTAGAGAAATTTTAACTATTATATGTTGCTGGTGGGAATGTAAAAATGGTACAGCATGGTAGAAAACGGTCTGGTGCTTTCTTCAATGTGATGAACATAGAATTATCATCTGAACCCAGCAATTCCACTCCTTAGTGTATAGCTGAGAGAACTGAAAACAGGTATTCAATGAAAGCTTTGTACCCAAACATTCTAGCATCACTATTGAATAGCCAAAAGGCAAGAACAACCCAAATATCTGTCACCTGATGGTATATCTATACAATGGAATATTATTCAACTATAGAAGGAATGAAGTACTCATACCTGTACAGCATGGGTTAACTTTGCAAACATTGTGCTAACTACAGGAGTCCTGACACAAAGGCCACATTAGGGGAAATGGAGAGTGATTGCTAATTGCTGTGAAGTTTCTTTTGGGGGTGATGAAATGTTCTGGAATTAGGTGGTAGTGATGTTTGCACAACTTTGTGAATATACTACAAACCACTAAGCTATGGACTTTGAAAGAGTGAATTTTATGGTAGATGAATATATATCAATAAAGTAAATTAATCTATGTTACAAAAATTAAATGGAATAAAATATGTAAAATGCATAGTATAATGCCTGACATCTCATAAATATCACCTGTTCATACAGTTATTTTGTAATTGGAGAAGTTGTGGGTTTGCAGAACAATCATGCATAAAAGTCAGGATTCCTGTACACCATCTCACCACCAATACTTTGCATTGGTGTGGAATATTTATTACAATTGACGATAGGACATTTTTATAATTGTACTATTAATCAAAGTCCATGGTTTAATTTAAGGTTCAGTTTTTGTGTAGTGTAGTTCCATGGACTTTTAAAAAAATTATTGTTACCATAAATAGAACCTCACATTCCCCCTGTTAATCATACTCATATATAGATAAATATATTTCAGTGTTGTTAATTGCATTCACAATGTTGTACTGCCACCACCACCATCCATTACCAAAACCTTTCCATCATTCCAAAAGGGAACCCTGCACATTTAAGCCTTAACTTCAGATTCCCTATCCCAATACCATTCCCTGGTAACCTATATTCTTACTCAGTGAGTTTGCTTATTCTAATTGTTTCAAATCAGGAAGATCATATAATGTTTGTCTTTTTGTGTCTGGCTTATTTCACCCAATGTGATGTCTTCAAGATTCATCCATGTTGTTGCAAGGATTGGGTCTTCATTCTTTTTTAATGCTGAATAAAATCCTATTGTATGTATATCCCACATTTTATTTATCCACTCAGCAGTTGATGGACATTTGGGTTGCTTCCAACTTTTGTCAGTTGTGAATAATGCCACTGTAAATACTGGTGTGCAAATATCAGTTCAAACCTTGCTTTCAATTCTTTTGGGTATGCACTTCATAGTGAGATTGTTGGATCATGTGTTAGCTCTATATTTAGCTTTCTGAGGAACTACCAAACTATTTTCCACAGTGCCTACACCACTTTACATTGCCACAACCAGCGAATGAGTATTCCTATTTCTCTTCATCTTCTCCAACACTTATTATTTTCTTTCTTTCTTTGTTTCTCTCTCTCTCTCTCTTTCTCCCTCTTTCTCTTTCTCTCTCTCTAATTTTATGGCAGCCTTTCAAAGGGTGTGAAATGGTATCTCATTTTGGTTTTGATTTGCATTTCCCTGATGACTAGTGATATTAAATGTCTTTTCATGTTGTTCTGGTCATTTGTAAATCTTATTTATAGTGTTGTCTATTTTTAAATTTGGTTGGTTGTGTTTTTATTGTTGAGATTACTTTATATATTCTGGCAATTAAAGCTTTATCAGATATGTGGCTTCCAAATATTTACGCTCATTGTGTAGGCTGTCATTTTACATTCACATAAGTCCTTTGAGGTTAAAAAAAAGTTTTTAATATGTTTTTTATTATTTGTTTTTTTAATTAAAGAAGTTATCATCTTACAAAACAATCATGGACAATGTGTAGAATTCCCATACAACAATCCTCCAGCAACATTTTATATTGTTGTGGAACAATTGTTACAGATTATGAGAGAACATCATTAGACTATTACCACTAAATATGGTCTATACTCTATAATGGACATTTGGTACATTTTCTTCCATACCCCCATTATTAACACAGTGCCTTCTTTGACACTGATGCAAAAATATTACAGTATTGCTGTTAACTAAAGTCTATAAGTTACATTAATTGTATTTTCCTATGCATCTCCATGTTGTTATCACCTGGTAATATTGATGTACATTTGTTCTAGTTCATAGAAGAACATCCTTGTATTTGTACAATTAACCACAATCCTCATCCACCCCTAGGTTCACTATATTATTCAGTCACTAGATTATTCTCTAGCTTTCAACTGACATTTACATCCATAGACTGCCTCTTTCAGTCACAATTCCATTTAGAAATCAGTTGTGTTACTTATGCTTACTATAATGTCTATCTCTATGCATTTCCATACTTTTATAGTCAAGCTAATTAAAACTTCTACATACATTAAGCATCAGTAGTCCTTCAAGCCCTCCTCTTATCTGCTAATAACCTATACTCTAGGTTTAACTCCATGCATTTATCCTTTGTATTTAGTTCATGTTAGTGAGACTATGCAATATTTGTCGTTTTGTATCTGGCTTATTTCATTCAGCATAATGTCTTAAAGATTCATCCATGGTATCATATGTCCCATGTTATCATATGATTTCTTCTTATAGCAGCATAGTATTACATTGTATGTATATACCACATTTTGTTTATCCATTCATTGGTTGATGGACACGGGCTGTTTTTATCTTTTGGCAATTGTGAATAATGCCAGTATGAACATTGGTGTGCAAATATCTGTTCGCATCACTGTTTTCAATTCTTCTGAATGTATTCCTAGTAAAGGGATTGCTAGATAATATGGCAGTTCTATATTTAGCTTCCTGAGGACTGCCAAACTGTCTTCCACAGAGGCCACACCATTTTGCAATCCCACCAGCAGTGAAGGAATGTTCCTATTTCTCCACATCCACTCTAGCACATATTATTTTCTGTGTTTTTTTTCAATAATGGCCATTTTATTAGTTGTGAGATAATATCACAGTGTAGTTTTGATTTGCATTTCCCTAATATATAGTGATAGTGAACATTTTTTTTCATGTGCTTTTTGGCAATTTGTATTTCTTCTTTGGAGAAATGTAGATTTAAGTATTTTGTCCATTTTTAAATTGGATTACTTGCTCTTTTATTTCAGTTTATGATCTTTTTATATGACATGGAAATCAACCCTTATCACATATGTGGTTTCCAAATATTTTCTCCTATTGAGTAGGCTGCCTTTTCATCTTCTTGACAAAGTCCTTTGTTTAAGTTTGAGGGGGTCCCGTTTATCCATTTTTTCTTTCGTTACTATTCTTTCAGTGTAAGGTTTAAGAATCTACCACATACCACTAGACCTTGAAGATGTTTCTCTACATTTTCTTCTAGGAGCTTTATGGTTCTAGCTTTTATATTTAGGTCTGTTATCCATTTTGTATTACATTTTGTATAAGATGTGAGATAGGGGTCCTCTTTTTTTCTTCTATTGGATATGGATATCGAGTTTTCCCAGTACCATTTGTTGAATAGACTGTTCTGTCCTGCTGGGTGGACTTGATAGCCTAGTCAAAAATTACTTGACCATAGATGTGAGGGTCTATTTCTGAATAATCAGTTTGGTTCCATTGATCTATATGTCTATCTTCATGCCAGGACCATATCATTTTTGCCATTGTAGTTAGGTAATATGATTGAAATTCCAGAAGTGAGAGTCCTCTAACTTTGTTCTTCCTTTTTAAGATGTTTCTGCTTACTTGGGGTCCCTTACCCTTCCATATAAACCTGATAATTGTGTTTTCCAGTTCCTTAAAAAAGGCTATTGAAATTTTTATCAGTATTGCATTGAATCTGTATACCAATTTGGTTAGAATTGACATCTTAACTATATTTGGTCTTCCAATCCATGAACATGGAATATTCTTCCATTTACTCAGGATTTCTTTGATTTCTTTTAGCAATGCATTGTAGTTTTCTGAATACAAGTGCTTTACCTCCTTGGTTAAGTTTATTCCTAAATACTTGATTTTTTAAATTGCTATTATAAATGGAATTTCTTCCTGGCTTTCCTCTCAGATAGCTCATTACTCGTGTATAGAAACTACTGAGTTGTGCATATTCATGAAATGGACTACCACTCTGCAGAACTTGTTTATTAGGTCTTTTTGTGACTTAGGGTCTTGTTTGTAGACTTTTTGGCACTTTCTAGGTATAGGATCATATCATCTATGAATAGTGAAAATTTTATTTCTTCTTTTCCAATTTGGATGCATTTTATTTCTTTTTCTGGCCTAATTGCTCTAGCTAGAACTTCTAGCAGTATATTGAACAACAGTGGTGACAGTGGGCATCCTTGTATTGTTCCCAATCTCAGCAGGAAAGGTTTCAGTCTTTCACCATTGAGTACAATGTTAGCTATGGGTTTTTAATGTATGGCCTTTATCATGATGAAAATGTTTCCTTCAATTCCTATCTTTTGGAATATATATTTTTTTAATCAAGAAAGAATGCTGTATTTTGTCAAATGCCTTTTCTGCATCAAATCTTGTTTAGTTTATTAATGTGGTGTATTACACTGACTGATTTTCTGGTGTTGAATCACACTTGCATGTTTGGTATAGGACCCACTTAATCACGATGAATAATTCTTTTAATGTTTAGTTGGATCTGATCAGTGAATATTTTGTTGAGGATTTTTGCATCTATATTCATTAAGGAAATGTGTCTATAAGTTTCTTTTTTCATAATATCTTTGTCTGGTTTTGGAATTAGGGTTATATTGGCTTCATCAAATTAGTTTGGTAGCCTTTGTTCTTGTTCAATTCTTTTTTTTTTTTTTTTTAAATGGTAGCAGGTTTATGTTGTGTGGTAGTGTAGAGAGGCTTGTCTCCACCCTTTGTCAGTACTTCAGGCACCTGGGAACTTATGGTTTTACTGGAAGAATATGACCTGGAGTAAATGAGATCTTATGGGGACAGTTAGAATCAATGGTCTCACGTAAAAACACTTTTCCGTAGAGTTCATCGTAGCCATGTCAGCAGTGAAATATCCTGTTTGTGAGGCAGCCTGGAATTTACTCTAAGGGTCCCAGCCCAGAGCCTCTAAGCTCCTACCAGCCCAGAGGCCTTTCGCTTTCACTCCTGGCAAATGTTTTCTTTGATTCAATGTTTCCAGGGCACTTGTGGTAACTTCAGCTAGTTTTAGAGATAGGGTTTACCTGGATTTTATGTCTTTTTCTTAAACTGTGTAAACTCAGATGTTCAACCAATTCATCTTCTCTAATTCCTCATGGTGAACCCTCAGTTCTTCATTTTAAAGTTTAGGTGAAGATGTTGCTCATAGTCCATGAATACTTCATGGTCATGGAATAGATAGTGGCTGCTATTTGTTTTCAGTAAAACACTTAATGAAGGGTAGCTTCTTTCTGCAATTTTCCAGTCCTGTGTCACCTCAAGCACATTAAACTCATAACTGTTGTTCCAGTTTCAGTGATTTATCAGTGACAGTTTAGATTCAGATATTGGTGCTTCTGATGCTATTCTCTGGTTTTCCCTTCAGTTGATATTTTATTCTTCTTATTCCTGCAAGCAGAACTGGGAAGGTCTGGTTGATGTCCTTTTGGGAGCGCTGCGGGCGGGACACAGGGGTCCCGAGGGCGGGCGAGCGCTCCCCGCAGCCCCCCGTGCACCCCGACACCGCATCCCTCCTGCCCTCCCTTGTTCAATTCTTTGGAAGAGTTTGAGTAAGATTGGTATTAAATCTTTGAATGCTTGGTAGAATTCACCTGTGAGGCCATCTGGTTGTGGGCTTTTCATTTTAGGAAATTGTTTGATGACTGTTTTAATCTCTTTTTCTTGTAATAAGTTTGTGCTGATATGTTGTGTTCTTACTGTCATTTGTCTTGAGATATTTATTGATTTCTCTAGAAATTTCTTCCTTGACCCACTGATTTTTTAAGAATGTGTGGTTTATTCTTCATGTATTTGTGAAATTTCCCTTTTTCTATCTGTTTTTGATTTCCAATTTTATTCCATTATGACCAGAGAAAATTCTTTGTATAATTTTGATATGTTAAATTTATTGAGATCTACTTTGGGAACAACATAGGTCCATCCTGAAGAAAGATCCATGAGCTCCTGAGGAGACTGTATATCCTGCTGTTTTGGGATACAGATTGTCCTTATCCATTCTGCCTGTCTGAGTGTTTTGACTGGGATGTTTAATCCATTAATATTCATTGTTATTACTGTAAAGGCAGTTCTTCACATTCTCATAAGATCTGCAATTTTTCTATTAACATGCATGCTTTCAAATTCTTCTTTGTGCTCACCTAGTGCCTCCTTAGTATCCTTAATCTCTTTAGTCATCTCATTGAATTTATTAAGAAGATTTGTTTGAATATCTATGATTAGTTTTCACAATTCCTTTATGTCATCTGGAGGATAAACTTTTTCCTTTTACTAGGTCATGTCTTCCTGTTTCTTGGTATGAACTGTAATCTTTTTGTTGGTGTTTGGCATAAAAGTTTTTAATTTTGATAAGGTCCCATTGATCTATTTTTCCTTTTGTTGCTTGTGCTTTGAATGGAAAGCCTAAGACACCATCACCTAGCAGGGTACTGAAGATTCTTCCCTGCATTTATTTCTAGGGTATTAATTGTCTAGGGCTTTGATTTTGAGTTGATTTTTGTATATAGTTTGAGGTAGGGGCCCTCCTTTTTTTTTGCAAATGGAGATCCAATTTTCCCAGCACCATTTGTTGAAGAGACTCTTCTTTCCCAAATGAATGATCTTTGTCATCTTGTCAAATGTCATTTGGCCATAAATATGAGAATATATTTCTGAGCACTCAATTCTATTCCATTGATTTATGAATCTGTCCTTGTGCAAGTATTATGCTATTTTGATTACTGTGCTTTGTAATTAGTTTTAAGGTCTGAAAGTGTACATCCTCTAATTTCATTCTCCTTTTTCATGATGGTTTTAGCTACCTGGGTCCCTTACACTTCCATAAATTTGATGGTTGGCTTTTCAGTTTCTTCTGCAAAATGTTGTTGAAACTTTTGGATTGCTTTGAATCTATACATTGCTTTGGGTAATATTGACAGTTAATGATATTTAGTCTTCCAATTCATGAACATGAAATGTTCTCCCACTTATTTAGGTCTTCTTTGATTTATTTTAGGAATATTTTATCATTTTCTTTGTATAAGTCTTTTTCATCCTTGGTTAGATTTATGCCTATATATTTGATTTTTAGCTGCTATTGTGAATGGAAATCATTTCTTGATTTCTTCTTCTAATTGTCCATTGCTTATGTTTAGAAACACTCCTGAATTTGGGGAGTTGAGCTTGTACCCCACCACATTGCTTAATTCATTAATTAGTTCTAAGAAGTTTATGTGGATTTTTTCAGGATTTCATGTATATATAATCATATCATTTGCAAATATGCATAGTTTTACTTCTTCCTTTCTAACTTGGAAGCTATTTCTTTCTATTTCTTGCCTAATTGCTCTGTCAAGAACTTCAATACAATGTTGGATAACAGTGTGACAGTGGGCATTCTTGTCTTGTTTCTCATCTTAGAGGAAAAGTTTTCAGTCCTTCACCATTAAGTAGGATGTTGGTTATGTGCTTTTCTTATATGCCCTGTATCATGCTGATGGATTTTCTTTTTATTTCTAGTGTTCTCAGTATTTTTATCATGAAAGGGTCCTAGATTTTCTCAAGTGCCTTTTCTGTGTTAATAGAGATAATTACGTGTTTTTGTTCCCTTCATTCTATTAAGTGGATATATCATTAATTGATTTTCTTACATTGAGCCAACCTTGCATACCAGAGATAAATCACACTTGATCATGCTGTTTAATTCTTTTAATATACTTTTGGATTTGGTTTGCTAGAATTTTCTTGGGGATTTTTGCACCTATATTCATAAGACGAACTGGTCTGTAGTTTTGCTTTCTTGTGGTGTCTTTATATGGCTGTGGTATGGGAATTGATGTTGGCCTCATATAATGAACTAAGGAATTTTCCATCCTCTTAAATTTTTTAAAAGAGTTGGAGTAGAGTTGGAGAGAAATCTTGGAATGTTTGGTAGAAATTCCTTCATGAAGAGATCTCATCCTGGGCTTTTCTTTTTTATGTGCATTTTGATTACTAATTCAATGTCTTTACTATTAATTCTTTTATTGAGATTTTCTATTTCTTCTTGAGTGAATGTAGGTAGTTTGTGTGTTTCTATGAATTTGTCCATTTCATCTTGGTATCAATTTATGGGCATACAGTTCTTCATAGTATCCTCTTATAATTCTTTTTATTTCAGCTGGGTTGGTAGTAATGTCTCCCTTTTCATTTCTTATTTTAGTTATTGGTACCCTCTATCTTTATTCCTTTGGATTTCTAGCTAAAGGTTTGTTGATTTTATTGACCTTTTCAAAGAAAAAAAACTTCTGGTTTTGTTGATTCTCACTGTTGTTTTATTTGCTTTTTTATTTCATTCATCTCCAACATAATCTTTGTTATTTCCTTTCTTTTGCTCACTTTTGATTTAGTTTGTTCTCACTTTTTTAACTTTTTTATTTCTTTCAGTTTTTAGGTTGGCTCTCTGATTTGAAGTGTTTCTTCTTTTTGAATGTATAACATTTAGTTATAATTTTTACTCTCATAACACTTTTTGCTGCAACCTGTAAGTTTTTTTTTTAGACTTATTTATTTTTTATTTTTCTTTATCCCCCCTCTCCCAGACGGGTCTTTCATCTGTATGCTCATTGTTTGCTTGCCTTCTCCAGGAGACATGGGAAACTGAACCCAGTACATCCCACATGAGCGAAAAGTGCCAATGGCCTTAGTCACATCCTCTCCCCACAGGCTGCAGTGTCTGCTGACTTGTGGCCTTTGCTCATTGGGGGGGGGGGTGATGGCATCTAGCTCATTATAGCAGGGGCAACACCTAGTTCATAGCAGCAGGGAGAGCATCTAACCATTTGTGGCAGGGGCAACATCTAGCTTGTTGCAGCGGGAGTGGGGGTGGCATCTGCTCATCTCCTTTTAGAAGGCACTGGGATCCAAACCCAGAAACTTCCATGTAGTAGGTGTGTACCCAACTGGTTGAGCCATCCACTTCCCAAACCATAAATTTTTGATATGTTATATTTTTATTTTCATTAGCCTCAAGATATTTCCTAATTTCACTTCTGATTTCCTCTTTAACCCATCAGTTGTTTAAGAGTATCTTGTTTAATTTTGCATGTTTGTGAATTTTCCATTTCTCCCCCGTTATTGATTTCTAAATTCATTTTTTTGTGATCATAGAATATGATTTCAATATTTTTGAATTTAATGACTTGTTTTATTACCCAACATATAGTCTGTCCTAGAGAATAATCCATTTGCATATGAGAAGAATTTGAATGCTATTTTCTTTGGGTGCTCTGTTTTATATATATCTGCAAGGTCTAGATGGTATTTAATATCATTCAAGTCATGTACTTCTTTACTGATCTACTAACTAGATACCCTATCCATTATTGAGGGTAGTTCAATAAAGTCTCCTGATTGTAGGAAGATTGTAGGTGTCAGTTTAGGCAGGTAGGGCTCAATTTTGTCACAAAAACCATGGAGAAAGAGCCAAATGTTGTCTGAGGAACCTGCTTTGGGGGTCAGCAGACCTGGACAGTGCTATACAACTCCCAGGAAAGTGAGGGATAGAGAGACAAAGAATCTGAAACAACAAATGTGCGTTATCAAACTCTACTGCAGCTGGGAAAGGTTTCCCTCCTCTACCCCCAAGATACTAAGTTAGTGTAAAACCCCTGTCTCACTGCAGCTGACTGAGCATGGAATAGACATCTTCCTCCCTGTCAGCTGTTACTTTGGAAAAGGAAAGAGGGAATAGGGGCTTTTCTTCAGTGAATTTGGCCAGCAGAGCTTGCTTTGAATCTTGGCTCTGGCCATACCAAAACACCATGCGATAACAGAGTGAAATACCTCTGTAGGAAGATGTGCTGATGATCACCATCTGCTGGTCAGCCCAAAAATTGCAGTGGCAAAAACTGCTTTTGGTTCTCTCTGTGCTCTAACTTCTGGGAGAAAATCTGAACTCCTGGCCTGATTTCGATAACTTAATCTGGGCAATTTCAAAGACATAGAATAAGTTGAGCTATGAAATAAACAATAGGCAAGAGAGAGAAATTGGTCATCAAAGTGAATTCACCAAGATATTCAGATGCCTAAACATCAGCAAAAAGTTACAAACCATGCTAGGAAACAGGAAGAGATGGCTCAGCCAAAAGAACAAACCACATATCCTGATGAGATACAGATTTAAGACAATCAATCAAATGATAATCACACAATTCTCTTATATCAATTCAAAGTGTTTAAAGAAAATATGACTAAGGAAATAAACGATATTAAGAAGACACTGTGTGAGCACAAAGAACAATTTGAACACCTGCAAAGAAAAGTAACAGAGCTTATGAATGACATGATGGATGCAATTAAAAAATATATCTGTGGTTCTGAGGGGAGAGAGAGGGAACAATAGGTGTAACATGAGGTATTTTTGAGACATTGGAATCACTCTGCCTGATATTGCAATGACAGATAAGAGCCATTATACATTTTGTCAAAACCTATAAAATTGTGTGGTGCAAAGTGTAAAACTTAATGTAAACTATAGACCATGGTTAGTAGCAATGCTTCAATATGTGTTTATCAATTGTAAAAAATGTACCACACTAATGAAACATATTGTTAATGTGGGAAAGTGTGGGAGGAGGAGGGGGTGGAGTATATAGTAATACCCTTTATTTTCAATGTAATCTAGAGATTCTTTAAAAATAAAAAATAAAAATTATTTCAAAAAATACATTAAAAGCACATGAAAGCAAATATGAATTGCTCAAAATTGAACTAGTGATTTTGAAGAATGAACATCTGAACTGGGAAGGACAGGAGAAAAGAAAGAGAAGAGAATGGAAAAAATGGAACAGGGTCTCAGAGAATTGAATGACAAGTAAAATGCACAAACATATGTATTATTGGTGTCTTAGAAAGAAATGAGAATGGAAAAGGGCAGAAAGAATATTTGAGGAAATAATGACCAAAACTTCCCAATCCTTATGAAAGACATAAATATTAGTATCAAAGAAGGACAACATACCCCAAAGAGAATAAATCCAAATAGACCTACCCCAAAACACTTACTATTCAGAATGACAAATATCAGAAATAAACAGAAGATTCTGAAAGCAGCAAGAGAAAAGCAAAGCATCACATACAAGGGAACCTTGAAAAGATTAAGTGCTGGTCTTTCATCAGAAACCATGGAGGCAAGAAGAAAGTGGTATGATGTATTTAAAGTATAAAATGAGAAAAACTGCCAGCCAAGTGTTCTGTATCTTAAAAAGGTGTCTATCAAAAAATGAGGGAGAGTTGAAAGTCTTCACAAACAGAAACTGATAGAATATGTTACCAGAAGACCATAATTGCAAGAGATGCTAAAGGGAGTGCTACAGGCTGAAAGGGAAAAAAAACAAAAACAAAGGTGAGTAACTTGAAGAAGAATATAGAAGTGAAGATTGCTAGATAAAAAGACAGACAATAGTATGATATAACAACAGAAAGCAAAAGGACAAAATGGATGAAATAAGTAATGCCTTTATAGTAATAACATTTAATATTAATGGCTTGAACTCCCCATTCAAAATATATAGACTGACAGAATGAATAAAAAAATATAAGACATCTATATGTTGTGTACAAGAGACCCACTGCAGACATAATGACACTACCAGGTTAGAAGTGAAAGGTTGGTCAAAGATATTCTATGCAAATAGTAATCAAAAAAGAGTTGAAGTAGTGATACTAATATCAGACAAAGTAGATTTTAAATGCAAAACAGTTAAAACAGATAAAAAAGGTCATTTTATATTAATAAAAGGGGCAATTCACCAAGAAGAAATAACTATACTAAATATTTATGCATCTAACCTGAGAGCTCAACATACTTGAGATACACATTGGCAAAGCTGAATGGACAAATAGATGTTCCTACAATAACAGTAGACTTCAATACACCACCTTCAGTATTGGATAGAAGATCAGGACAGAGGATAAATAAAGAAACAGAGAGCTTGAATAATATGATAAATGAACTAGACTTAACAGATATCTATAGAGCACTGCACCAAAAAACAGTAGGATATATATTATTTTCGAGTGCTCATGGATCCTTTTCCAAGATAGACCATATGTTGGGTCACAAGACAAGTCTCAATAAATTTAAAAAGACTGAAATTATATGAAACACTTTTTCTGATCAAAGCAGAATGAAGCTGGAAATCAATAATGGACAGAAAAAGGGAGCATTCATAAATATATGGAGATTAAACAACATACTAGTAAATAATCAGTGGGTCAAAGAAGAAATTCCAAGAGACTTTGAGATGAATGAGAATGAGAAACCAACATATCAAAATTTATAGTATATTGCAAAGGCAGTGCAGAGAGGGAAATTTATAGCCCTCAATGCATACATTAAAAAAGAGGAGCTAAAATTGAAGATCTAACTGCACACCTGGAAGAACGAGAAAAAAAGAAGAGCAAACTAATCCCAAACCAAGCTGAAGGAAAGAAATAATAAAGATTAAACCAGAAATAAATGAAATCAAGAACAACAATAACAACAAACAATAGAGAGAATCAACCAAATCAAAAATTGGTTCTTTAAGAAGATCAACAAAATCAACAAACCCATAGCTAGACTGACAAGGAAAAAAAGAGAGAAGACACAAATTAATAAAATCAGAAACAAGAGGGGATACATTACCACTGACCCTGTAGAAATATGAGAGATCATAAGAGGATACTATGAAAAATTGTAGGCCAAAAAACTATATAATGTAGATGAAATGGTCAAATGCCTTGAAACAGACAAACTACTTACACTGAACCTAGAAGAGATAGAAGACCTCAACAAACCCATCACAAGTGAAGAAGTTGAAACAGTTGTCAAAAACCTCCCAAAGATGAAAAGCCTGGGACCAGATGGTTACACAGGTGATTTCTACCAATCATTCAAAGACACCTTAATACCAATCTTGCTCAAGCTCTTCCAAAAAATTGAACAGAAAGAATGCTACTAAACTCATTTTATGAAGCCAACATCCTCCTATTAACAAAACCAGATATGGAAACTATGAAAAAAGAAAATTACAGACTAATATCTCTAATGAATATAGATGCAAAAATCCTCAACAAAATTCTTGCAAACTGAATCCAGAAACACATTGAAAGAATTTTATACCATGATCAAGTACGTTTTATCCCAGGTATACAAGGGTGGTTCAACACAAGAAAATCAGTTAGTATAATAAATCACATTGATAAATTGAAGAAGAAAAATCATGTGAACCTCTCAATTGATGCAGAAAAGGATTTTGACAAAATACAGCATCCATTCTTTATGAAAACACTCCAAAAGGAAGCTTTCTCAATATGGTAAAGTGCATATCTGGAAAACCTGCAGCTAGCATTGGACTCAATGGTGAAAGCCTGACAGCTTTCCTGCAAGGATTCCCACT
The DNA here is from genome assembly GCF_030445035.2 of Dasypus novemcinctus. Lineage (NCBI taxonomy): Eukaryota > Metazoa > Chordata > Mammalia > Cingulata > Dasypodidae > Dasypus > Dasypus novemcinctus. Next base: position 8,788,349 of record NC_080697.1, read on the forward strand.
GTCACCATTGTTATTCAGTGTAGTGCTAGAAGTTCTAGCTAGAGCAATTAGGCTAGATAAAGAAATAAAAGGCACTCATATAGGAAAGAAGGAAGTATAAGTTTCACTGTTCACTTATATGATCCTATGTCTAGAAAATCCTAAAAAATCCACAACAAAACTACTAGATTAGTTGACAAGTTTAACAAAGTGGCAGGATACAAGATATGCAAAAATCAATAGTGTTTCTATACACTACTGATGTGCAATCTGACGAGGAAATCAGAAAAAAAATTTCATTTATAATAGCAACAAAAAAATAAAATATTTAGGAATAAACTTAACCAAGGACAGTATGGACCTATATTTAGAAAACTACAAAACATTACTAAAAGACACCGAAGAAAACTTCAGTAATTGGAAGGACATACTGTGCTCATGTATTGGAAGACTAAATAGCATTAAAATGTCAATTCTACCCAAACTGATTTACAGTTTCAATGCAACCCCAATAAGAATCCAAAAAGTCTTTTTTGCAGAAATGGAAAAGTCAATAATCAAATTTATTTTTCAGGGTAAGGAGCCCCAAATAGCCAAAAATGTCTTAAAGAAGACGAATGAAATTGGAGCATGCTCAGTTCATGACTTTAAAACATAATACTTAGCTACAGTGGCAAAAACAGTATGGTATTGGCATAAAGAGAAATAGATAGAACAATGGAACCAAATCAAGAACTGTAAATAGACCCTTACAATACCATCAAGTGATTTTTGACAAGGTTGTTAAGCCCACCCAGCTGGGCTAGAGCAGTCTATTTAACAAATGATTCTAGGAGAACTGGATAGTTATATCCAAAAGGAAAAAAGAGGACCTTTAACTTATACCTTACAAAAAATTAACTCAAAATGAATCATGGACTTAAATATAACAGTGACAACCATAAATCTCTGACCTAAAAGAAAATGTAGGAAAACATATTCACGATCTTGTGGTAGGTGGTAGCTTCTTAAACCTTACACACAAAGCACAAGCAACAAAGGAAAAAATAGATAAATGGGACTTCCTCAAAATTAAACACTTTTTTTTGAAAGAGATACTGGGGATTGAACTCAGGACATCATACATTGGAAGCAGGCACTCAACCACTGAGCTATATCCACTCCTCTAAAATTAAATATTTTGCACCTCAAAGGACGTAGTCAAAAGGGTGAAAAGTCTCAATAGGAGAAAATCTTTGGTAATCACATATCCAGTAAGGGTTTAATATCATGATTTATAAAGAGATCTTACAACTCAACAATTAAAAGACAAACTCTTTGATTAAAAATGGGCAAAAAACTTCAAAAGACAATTGTCCAAAGAAGAGATATAAATGGCAAAGAAAAATGTTCAACATCACTAGAGATTAGGGAAATGCAGCGGGGAAATGATCTGTCAGTATTTGCTTCATATATGGGCTTTGCTGTTGGATGTGTGTATATATATATTTAGTCTCACTGGATATAAAATTCTAGGCTGGCAGCTTTTTTCTTTTTCCATGCTTAAGTATTTTAACCCTCTACTTTCTTGCCTCCCTGGTTTCTAATGAGAAATTGGCATTCAATCTAATTGGGACTCCCTTGTATGAAACATTTTTTCTCTTGCTGCATTCAGATCTCTCTTCTGTCTTTTGCATTTGATAGTGTAATCAATATATGACGGGTGTGTTGTTCTTCATTTTTATCTTATTTGGTGTTCTCTGGATTTCTAGGGTGTGCATAGTAATGCCTTTTGCTACAGTTGGGAAGTTTTTTGTCATTATTTCTTTGAATATTTTTCTGCCCCTTTCTCTCTCTCTTCTCCATCTTGGACTCCCATAATATGTATATTGTTGAGCTTGATGGGGTCCCAGAGGTGTCATAGGCTACTTTTGCTTATACTCTTTCTTATTACTTGCTGATCCTCAGCCTGATTAGTCTCAAGCATCTTGTCTTCAAATTGGTAGTAACAGAGATTTTCTTAAGCTTCAGCCCTCCTGTAGGAAGGTCTGCCCAGGGCAAATGCTGTGTGCGGGGTTTCCCTATCTCTCTGGCTCAGTCTTGTCCGAGGCTTTTGCTTGTGAGTTGTTTTGGAGTCCCCCTGTTTACAGGAGTTTGCTTGCCCCCCACCCTGCCATTTCCCAGGAGAGAGACCTCCTTCCCTGAGTTGTTTAAAGTTGGCAGGCCTCTGTCCAGACTGTTCATCTCTATGGTTTTTTACCCTCCTTTCTTTGTCTCAAGATGCTTTTGCGTGAGAGCAAATGTTGGGAGGGGTGTGACCTCGGGGAGGATGCTCCCAAATCAGTCTTTTCCAGCCCAGACAGGGCCAGAACCCACAAGGGGGTTCAGATCCTCTCCATAGTGCCCTGGGGAGGGGATCAGGAAGGGCGCCCAAAGCTTCTCTGATGTCTCCCCAAAGTTGAGCTTTCCTGGCCTGCCTGACAAAGGCAGCCCTTCAGCTAACCGTCCTAAGGAAGCAGAACCTCTGGGAGTCTCCACCACCTCCGCTCTGTCTGGGGGGCTGGAAACAATGGCTGCTGCTCCTTTGTCTGGGGCAGGTGGAAACCACAGCCACCCTCAGAGCCAGGCCTCAGTGATCTGAACTCGCTACTCAAAGGCCATGATCAGTGATTGGCCTTCTCCACAGCTGACCTTGTGGAATATAACTTTCACATCCCTTTCCATCACTGAGGCTAGCCAGAGGCTGGACCCCACGGCAGCCTGCCATGAGAGTGGGGGGATGGGCGCCAGGTGCTGCCGCATGGAGGGAGCAATTCGCTGTTCTTCGGGTAATTTATCAGCCTCTTCCTCCTGCTCTTTCCTGGAGGCTGTGCGGTGTTTTTCTGGCCTCCGGAGTTTCAGAATCCTTGTTTCATACAGCTCCTCCCTGTTCAACTGGTGCTTAGGTGGAAGGACGGTTTCCTGGACTCCCTACCCTGCCATGTGCCCACCATCTTCCTCTCGTAGGTTTTATTCCTACACTTATTCTTTAAACATTTAGCACCAGCCCTGGGAAAGTGGCACATCTATGTTTTGTTCTTAGAATTATACCCTATTCTTTTCTCATTCCTCTCTGATCAGTAGTTTCTTCACAATCCTAGCGAATGTGTGAATTTTACAACTAGGACTAAAGAAGTAAATTTTGATATTTATTAAGGAAATATTGATTCAAAAGTCTCCTAAGTAATTTATTGATATTTTGAGGGGAAATTGTATAAAATCTCTTTTGGAAATAAGTCGACTGAAATTATATATTTTTAAGTATCCTCTAAGCTGATAGTAGGTTGATGAACTATCAACTATCTATAAGAAACATTCCTGGTGAAAATCCAAGAGAATCTTCTTGTATGAATTTCACAATTTTACCAGTAAAGGGGAAAAAAATTGTAAATGTTATTAAAAAATGAATTTTTAAATTCACATTCTTAATTTCAGATTCATGGGCATGGTAATACAATATTTGTGTGAAAATAGTTTAAAATATCAGGGAATCTGGAGTTATTTTCCGTACTCGAGTTTGTGGAATAAGATGACATTAAACAGGGGAACTTTCTATTCTTGCCTTTTGAGTATCGGACGCGGTTTAAAGAGACGCAAGTTCCTTTCCTGCCTCGTGAATGAAAAAAATATCAAAAAGTTTTTATTATAAATAATAGTAAGCAATGTGAATATAATTTTTTTCCCTTTAGCATTCTAGAGAACCACTGTGATGTGTTTCTCTACCCAGTTACTCTTCCAACCTACATATCTAGCTTTCCAATTCACCTTTTACTGTTTTGTAACCATTTAAACATTCATCCTTTCCTCTTTCACTTACCCACTCAGTTACTAATAAATTTCTACCTTAACAAACAAATCCTCCAAGATGGCCCATGAAACTGAAACACATAAATACCAACAAGAAAGCAAACCTAAAAGTAGTCACTCTCAGTGATTTGAAGCATTCTTTCAAGACAAAACTTTGTGAGGGGAGAGAGCTGGCCGTAGGATGAGTCCAGGAGCGTGGGGTAGATGGTTCCCGGTAAGCCCAGCAAGGTGGAACATTTCCATGCTTCTGCTGAAGGCCAGCCCAAGCCCTGTCCTGGGAACCGTATTATGCTCTTCTAGTGTTCCGCAGGGCCAAGCGTGCAGGTGGTTTTGCGTATTTCACCTAAAGAAAAAAATAAAAGACAGATGCCATCCTGAATCTGGCTATTAATCCTTGGAGGCCACATTATAGAAATAATGATGAAAGGGAATTCAGAAATCATGAATACAGCTCCCTCATTATACTGATGGGGAAACTGAGGCTGCCTAGAAAGCATGAGTGTCTGGATGCCAGAGGCAGTCTTTTAGTCTTCTTTGTAGCCCTAACATGCACCCAGTGTCTGACACAAAGTACGTGCTCAGCTCATGCCCTCTAGGGTGACACATGCCTGGCATTTAAGGCAAGGGTTCCTAAGCACACATACTCATAAATGCCACACGAAATACTGTCACAGGAAGGAACTCTAATTTGCTAGCAAGACTTACCTATGGAGTCTCCCAAAAGGCACCTAAAGTTCCAGTTGGATTATAAATGCCCAGAAATGCCCTAGGCCTTCTGGCTGGTCCCCTCACAGCCCACAAAATGTGCTGGCGAAATTTAATCAGTGACGTCTACCTCAGGATCTGGAGGACTTGTGGAATTTTCTAACAAAGCTCTGTTTAGCATATTAACATGGATTAGCTTATTTTATTGGAGCTTCAGAAAAGCCAATATTATTTGCTCTGTCCAAGCAAATATTAGGTAGGCTATAAGCCATCAGTCCAAAATTTAGAAGGCTTTTCTTTCTTTTTCTTAGGAGACATCTGGAATCTAGCTGGAAATTTTGGACCCCTAGGATATTTTCTCCCCCCCTTTGGGGTGAAAGCCAAATTATAACAATTTGGGATTTCTGGAAATAATAATAGCATTTTACGGTAGGAGTTTTATGCCCATTTCAGACTATAATTTCAAATTCTCTTTTCACACTCAAGGGTGCAGTGATGAACGGTACCAGCTGTGTAATTTTAGTTTTGGAGTTCCGCCTTCGATGACAATGTAATAATACGAACCCCCAGTGTTAGTGGGGGCGTAAGTGCCTTGGCAATGTTCGGCTCTTGCGCGTTCTTTTGTTCGTTGGGTTTTGCAGCACCCTTGAGCTGCTGTTTATCGCTATGTTGAGTTGAAAGGAATTCGCCCAGACTTGCTCCACATGAGCTAGAGATTGGCCTTCTCTATTTCTGTCCTCCCGCCGGGTCCTTTCCTGCCCCCTTCAGAGCAGGCAGAGAACACATTTCCTGAGGGCTTGCTCTGCAGAGACGAGCTGCCCGCTGGAAGGGTTCTCAGAGGAAGTGTTGCCAAGTCTCGCTCTGGGAAGTAGAATCAGGTCCTCGGTCTGAGGAGTCAGCACACCAGCTGTCGCTACGCCCCTGCGTCCTGGAAGGAGGTGGGGTGGCGGCAAGGGGTTGGCACAGAGGAAACGAGCAAGTCCTTGCTCAGAATTGGCATCCAGAAGTTGCAAACCAGCCGGTCTCTTGGGGGAACTGGCTGCAGAATGTTTCATTTGGCTCTCACAGTGTTGTCCGAAGCAGTGTTTTACAGTTGAATTAATTGATGACATTAAAAAAGGGCGATTTTGCATAAACTTCTAAATTTCCAAATTCTCTTGGAAAACACTTGGGCAACACTTGGCCACTATCCCCACACATTTGGCAAAAAGTCTGGAGAAGAGCAATCCCTGTCCCTTTTAGAGAATTCTCGCAAACGCCAATTTGCCACAATCCCTTATACTCCCTATTTTTCACCCAAAGTTAAGTGTTACATCCAGTTAACAGCATTTTATACAAACTTCACTCACTAAGGTTCCCTGCACAGCACCTGCCGACATTTCGATGTGCTGAGCCGGATCGTACCTTCTGACCCTCCTTGTAAGGAATAAGGCTTAAAAGTCTGAAAGTTGTAGCTTTGAAAAAAGAAAGAAATTGTAGCTTTGAGGTGGAGAAAGTGGCCACAGTAGTTGCTGAGGGCAAGGAGAGCAAAGAAGAGATGTGATGTGGGGGCATTTTTGGGACTTGGAGTTGTCCTAAATGATATTGCAGGGTCAGATGCTGGACTTCATATATCCTGCCAAAACCCACTGAATGGATGGGGGAGAGTGTGAACGACAGGGTAAACTATTATCCACGTGGCGCAGCAGTGCTCCAAAGTGTGTTCCCCGAGGGTGATGAGCGTGCCACAATGATGGGGGAGGTTGTTGGTGTGGGAGGAGTGAGGTGAGGTGGGGTGGTGTGGGGAGTATATGGGAACCTCATATTTTTTAATGTAATGTTTTTGTGTGTGATGTATATATCTTCAAAAAAATACAATTTACAAAAATGATGGCGTGGGGGGGTGAGGGGGGCATATGGGAACCGCTTATGTTTTTATGTTTTTTAATGTAACGTTCTTGGTGATCTATTAACTTTAATTTAAAAAGTATTTAAAAAAAAAGATCTGAAAGGCGCAGGTAGAGGATCTTTTTCTTCGGGATTCCTATGACTTTGGGAACCATCCGATTCTATATATTACAACAACCTTTCTCAGTGGGGAGCATTGTATTATTTGAATTTGTAAGCAACTTTATAGGCTGCCAGGAAAAAAAAAATGAAAAAGAGAATCTCTGCTTTATACTTGGTTAATGCATCTATTCGCTCACTCAACAAATCTTTATTGTGTATAACGTCAGTAATGAAGTTTCACCGTCCAGGTCAGGAAAGAGTCTTCTGCCAGTGATTCCGGAAGTCTTGACTTATCCTGTCCCAATCTCAACTCCTTCCCACCCTCTCCCAAAGTTAACTGCTAATTTGACTTTAAGGCAATCCCTGTCCTGTATCACTTGATCATTTATCACTTGTATGTCTCTCCAAATATTGGTCTTTTCCTATTACATTTTTTAGATATGTCTTTTAAGGGACTTTTAAAATTTACAACATCTCCGTTCAACACGTACTTTTCTTTATAGTTTATCTGTTGAAGAACTGGGGCTTTTGACTTTTATACTCTCCCAAAGTCTGGATTCTGCCAATTGCTTAGCCTGGGTGCATTTGAGTATGTTCTTCTGTCCTTTGCAAATTGACTCCTTGATCCAGAGGCTTAATCGGATCCTTTTCTGATCTCTGGGTTTTTTTGTTTGACTCCCTGGTGTTTTGTGTTCTATATTTTTCGTTCTGTATTCTTTCATCAAGAGACATCTAATGTCTGTTTACTCTCTTTTTGATGTAAACAGCTGTTGATGCTTTAACTAGTTATCTATTGTTGCACAAGAAATTACCATGAATTAATACAACACCCGTTTATTAGCTTCTGCTTCTGGAGGTCAGAAGCCTGGCCCAGGGTAAGTGTCACGGGGCTGAAACAAGGGTATCTGCTGGGCTGAGTTCTACTGTGGACACGCTGGGGAAGACTCTGTTTCCCACCTCATTCGGGGTGTTGGTAGAATTCAGTTCCTTGAGGTTCAGGGTAGAGGACCCCATCTTCCTGCTGGTCACTGGCTCCAAGAGTCCACTTTCACGTCCTTCCACATGGCTGCTTCTTCTTAGCAAGAGAGACTCTCTCTTGCCTTGTATCCCTTGTACAAAAAGATGATATTCTAATTCTATAATTTCTGTATCATTTGTTAGTTGGGATACATGCAAAGAGATATTTCCCTTCAACTACTAATTAGTTACCCAGTTCTACAATTAATATTGGAAAAGCAGATTAAATACTTGATTCTTTCCCTTTATCAATTTTTATTATAATAAAACGAAATGAGTATCATACTCTGAAGATGAGTGACCAGTTTTTAAATATTATGAACTCATAGATTTAAACATATTTGATAAGTTTCAATCAATTACTGCTCTTATCCTCTTTGAAGATATGCTTTTAGTAACTTGATTGGACTACCTGCTGATAAAAAAATAAAACCCTGTGAACTTAATCATTTAAAATTGATTTCCAGTTTATTAAGCACAATCACATCTGTTTATATTTGAACAAAAGAGTTTTTCATAAATGCATAATAAAATATTGTTTAGGCAATAGAAAGTGATTGATATATATTTGTATTTACAGTCTACTGATTACAAATACTGCATTACAAAGAGACCATTTTCCAAATCATTCAATTCCCACCCCACAGACTAAAAAATATAAGAGGAAATATTAATTGAGGAAAATGTGGGTCATTGTTCCTTCTTCGAATTTATTTCTCATTTGTTTCCTTATTTGCACTCTGCAAGGTGAGGTAAGAATAAATGTCTGACAGATTATGAAAGTGGAAAATATACAGTGATTTAAATAATAATTTTCTATGATTAAATATGTAGTCCATGCTTCTTTTAGAAAATTTGTAGAGTACGTAGAAGATGAATCACCCACAAATCTACATCACTTAAAACCAACTCCCCTGTCAACAATGTGGGATACTTTCTTCGCATTTTGGGGTGTGTGGGTGTGTACAACCTTACACAAGCATTTACTGTAACTTTGGGTTCTAATGTCCTTACAGTTTTACAATTGGACTTAACATAATATGAAAACCATATTCTTGCCATTTATTGTTCATTGAAAACATGGACCTTTACTGATTGCATAATATACTATCAGAGATATGCTATTCTGCTATTTGATATTAAGACTGAGTCCAATTATCTGGCAATTGTCAATAACACTGCAATGAACACATTTGTGAATGAAGTTTTATCCAAATCTCTGATTATTTTCTTACAAGAGCTTCTCATATATAAATTTATGATCAGTGGGTATGAACAGTTTTATCAACCTGTACACAAGGTTGCCTTTTAGAAGGTTTATACCTAAAGAATATTTTACTTCCACCAATAGCGTATGGATAAGAACTATATGAACACCTCCATAAGTGCTAATATTTATTGCATGCTTTCAAGTTCATAGCATGTCCTCCCCTGAGGTATCTCAGTTCTCCATGGGAATCAGTGACATTTGTTATCATCTCCATTTTATATATGAGGAATTTGAGAGACTAGGAAGTTAATGATTTTTCCCAACGTTTATGCTAGTGAGTAGTGTGGCAGAAACTGACTCTGAAGTTTGTAATTTCCCCTTAAACTACAATACCAAATGAGAAACCTTTTGGCGTAGAGTTCAGGCCTATTCTAACATAGGAGATCTGATTACAGATCTTTGTTAGGGACCTGAATGTTCTTCATCTAAGATAAGTTTATTTCCTTCTCTCTCTTTTAAATTCACCTCTGCTTCATATGGATTTGTTGATTGTTACTACTCCGTGGCTGATATTCTGTCATTAAATAAAAACTCTATGTGTATGGTCTATGTATGTTTAATTTAGAAGGTCAGTCTTAAAACACTGAAATTTTAAAACTCAAACTAGTTACGCTTGTTCTAAGGCACTGCTGGTTCAGACTCATTAGGGTGTTTCCTTCTCGTTTCTTGATTATTATTTAGTAAGACTTTTCCAAATATTGACTCATGTACCCCCTCTCCTTCCTCATTAACCAACCTCTTCTCATCCAGTATTTCTTGAGAGATAAATCACATTATTCTTTGGCAACTGTCTTGTTCAAGGAGGAATTTAGCACAAAATTGAGATTTACTTTGTGCAAAGCTAGCTGGCCCTTGTTCTCTTATTATTCATTTACACAAATGATCTGTTAACTGGCCTAAACAATGCCAGAAATACCTTGTAGGCTCTGTTGTAGAAACTGGAGGAAATGCCAAGGAGAAGGAAAACCCTGTTTCCTTATGCTTTATCATTTAATCAAGTAGACTAATTTTTCCTTGTAAAGAAACACTATCAAAATGTAAATAGCTGTATCATCTCTTTTGATGGGGTAAGCATACCTAAGCCTAGTCCCAGTCAGGTGAGAGACCTTGAGATGCTCATTTCCTGAAATGGAATACTGTGCAGACTTGGTCCCTTAGCCCTGGGGGATTGGGAATTTGTATTGTTCTTGGACACCTCTGATGGGAAGGTCAAAAGGAAAGAATTCAGTGACCTTGACATGGAAAGGTTGGCTGTTACTCAGCTGAAAGGTTGGGTGTTACTCAGCCTTTGATTGCTGTCTTCAAAGTCAACAATATCAAACAGCAGGAGTTGAGAGAAGTCTTTAGTAGTGGGGAAAGGGTGGAAAAATGGGGCTACTCTTGACTGTTCTTTTGACTTTGCTTTAGCTGCTTTACTTTATCTTTGTTATAACAAAGATTGTCTGTTGTAAGGAATCTTAATCCTTAAAGAATTTTCAAGTGCCTCTTGGAGACTCTCTTTTTTGGTGGGAGTGGGTAGGGTGGGCTGAGAATCCTGCCTCTGCCCTGCCTTCTTTTTTAGTACACATTTGTATTCCATTTTATTTTTGGACCTAAAGTTCCTAATTTTCAGAGACTATCTTCTTTTTGGTATGTGCTTTTGACAGCAATAAAAGTAGCTTACTCCAGTATTTCCCACCCTAAATCAAATTTTTGAGAAACATAAATAGTCCATTAAAAAACTTTTACTTTTCCAGAGAGATTAAGAAGAAATTGTTCCAATAAGTTTGCACCATTGTTTTAATGTCTTTGAGTGAACACAAGCAAAAGCCAAAAGACACATACATTCTAAGATGAATAAGACCTAAAATAAGAAACATAACATTTATAACTGATACAAGCTTCTTTTAGAAGTAATGGAATTATCTTTTTCAAGAGTGCCATATATATGTTACTAGTTCTTACAAATATGGAATTATTATTTCTCATAATTATTTTTATAGTTATGGATCTTCTTTGCCTCTACCTCAACTATGAAACATCAGGTGTCCATCATGTAGTCAACAGTCCGGTTTTGGTTGACATTGACACCGTCTGGGATAGAGATAAAGAATTTTAAAACAAAGGAAAAGTACAGCTGCTACTTCTTTAATAATGCATAGTAATGGTAGGTATAGTTCATATAGTCCAAAGGTATTTGATTAATATTTATTTGCCAAATATGATTAAGACTAGAATTAGAGTAAAACTTAAGATTGTATTTTTCTCCTCACTATATCTACATAGGTGGGGGAAAAATCAGTTCTGAATGTATAAAGGTTGTTCACTCTTGGTAACAGAATTTTGCATTAAGCAATGAAAAACAGTATAAAAGATGATTTTTGGAACACATCTCAGCTGTAAGGAAGGTCTAGTAAGGGGAAGAATACTTAAGAATGTACGTTGAAGAGAATCCCAGATGCAAGGAACAGAAATGGCACTGCCTTGGACTCATTTTAATTTATAGAGTGGATTCTCTTTTTCAATGCCCAGTATGGCAAAGAGATGTTATGAGATTGCTAAATTGCAAGTCTGACAAAATACCTTAATATTCTGAAGCAGTAAATGTCACTAAATTTCAAAGGGGCAGAAATCTAAGTGGGATACACATAGCTTAGGAAGGGGTGTATTTCTATGTATAATTATATGTGTCTCAGGGTGTTTTGCTGGCTGGAGAAGATTAGGCTGAATGGATGAGGATTTCTAGTCTTTAGGTCTGGAGTAAAGGCAAACTTGGCTAACATGTTCTAGAGGAGTCCTAGAATTTGAACTGAATTTAAGGACATGACTATCTTTAAAAACAAACAAAAAATTTACATGTGTATTGTTAGGAAGTTGATTGCGCAAAGAGTCTCACCACGGTTATTTCCACACGGGTTACCTGAATGACTGAGGCAATAAGGAGAAAGAACTAGTTCATATTGAGCAACTGTTGGATATGATAATATATTCTAAAACAACAAAAATGACACATTATGAAACTGGTGTAAAAATGGGCTGGTTGGTTAGAGTATGAATTCCAGAAACAGAATTAGCTTACATATGTGTTAAAGCAACACTCAAAACCAGGAGACCTTAAGGATTATTCATTAAATGATATTCTAATAGATTAGCAATTTGGAAAATGAAGGTACGTTAAGGGTTTCTGGAATAAAGGTTAAGGATTGAACACCTTTCTTTATCTCTACTCTCCCTTGAAACTCCACTAAATGACACTAAAATATTTAGTAAGACCTAAATGAACAAAGGCCAGAGAAATTAAGAAAAGACAATAGCAACAATTTTTGGAAGAAGGAAAACAAAGGATGGGTGCTGACACACTTAACTGACCTGAGAAAATTGAATCTTAAATTAGCAGTGGAGAAAGCTAAGCAGTGACTCAGTCTGCACCACAGCTCCTCCAAGAGGTTATGCAATACCAGCACCAGGTACCTCTGGAAATGGGTGGAGGCAGTGAGGGGAGAGGTTGTTGAAAACAGGAGGTTGGGTTAAATTCTGCTTCAGGAAGCAGTTAACCACCAGATCCTCTCCCCTCCTCTGTGGAGCTGGATGACTTTTCCTTCCCCACACTGGCAGAGGACTAGAGATTTATTCACTGAAGAGGTAAAGTAGTTTTTTGGACTGGAAATATCAGGCACACTTGAGGCAGGGAAATCTTACTGTGACTGGAGGATTTCTTCAAAGTTTAGTGCACTGAACGTTGAGTGTTCCCTGCCCTTCACCCACTCTACTCTCAGAATACTGGGAGCCTGACTCATACCTTCCTTAAGAGACAGAAAGATACTTCTGTGGAGAATTTGAATGGTCAAGAAGAAAAGTCCTGAAGAACTAGTTATCGTGATTCCTTTAATGAAATAGCATAGTCAGATAATTCCACAAAATGAAGCCCAAATTTGACTAGCTAACACAGTGCTCAGCACTTCTCATTAGCTTTATATTTCTTTCTTTATTATTTTTTTACTTTTAATTTTTTTGCTTTTTAATTTTTTAAAGATACTTAGATTGTACAAATGTCACATAAAAAATATAGGGGATTCCCATATGCCTTGCTCCCCACACCTGCCACATTTTTCCACATTAACAACATCCTTCATTAGTGAGGTATATTCATTGCAATTGATGAACATATTTTGGAGCATTGCCACTAAACATGAATTAAAGTTTACATTACAGTTTACATTCTCTTCCACCCAATTCTGTAGGTTATGGCAAGATTTACAATGACCTGTATCTGTCGTTTCAATGTCATTCTGGTCAATTCCCAAGTCCCAAAAATGCTCCCATATTACACCTGTTTTCCCTCTTCTTGCCCTCAGAACCTCTAGTGGCCACTGCCTCCACATCAGTAATATAATGTCTTCCATTGCTAGAATCATGGTAAGTCTATAGTAGAATATCAGTAAGTCTACTTTAGTCCATAGTTCATTCTCCAATTCTGAGGATTCCGCGATGGTGAGGTCCACTCCACCCCTAATTGAGAGGGGTCTGTAATCCCATAGGGTCAATGGATGGGACTCTCTTGCTTGCCGTTGTAGACTCTTAGTTCCTTTAGAGAGCCACTCTTTAACATGGGCTGACAGCCAAAGATTACCAAGTATTTTAGCGAAGTCTCTAACTTTAAAAGATTGAGACCAAAACGAATAAATAGAAACAGTGTGAATGGAAAGATTATTATGTAGGTTATAAACAAAATTAAAGTTTTTTATTTCAAATAGCTAAAAGAAGATATTGAAATAATGAAGGAAGAATAATATAACACAAAAAGGGATAATTTGACACCAAAAACATGTCTTAAAAAGTAAAAATTATAAAAATAATATAATATAATATAAAAATAATAACATGATTGGAAGGTTTTGAGGCTGAATATAAGGAATTCTCTCAGAAAGTAAAGTAGAGATGGGAAATAGGAGAGAAAAAATAAGAGTATGAAAGGATTATTTCATGAGGGCCATTATCCAACATTATAGTTCTAAATAGCAAAACAGAAAACAGAGGGAAAATTATTTGGTATCTTCTAGAATTGGCAAATAGGAATTGTATGATTAAAAGATACAGCGAGTATCTAGTCAAATGGATCAAAATAGAACCACATCATGACATTTCAAACACTAATGGCCAAGAGAAGTTCACGAAGCTTTTTCTGGGGAGGAAAAAATAATCAGATCTCATACCAAAGTTCATGAATAGAATGATTTTAGACTTGCAGAAACATAGTGCTGTCAAAAATTTTAGGGAAATGCCATCAAAATTTTCAGGGACAATGTTATCCAACCCAGAATTCTGTATTCAAACTTCCATTACATGTGAGCATAGAATAAAGAGATTTTTGGGCAAAGTTACAAAAAATTTATCTCCTGAACACCTTTTCTTAAAAAGCTACTTTAGGATGTGCTCCACCAATGAAGAAAGTAAAAGTAACAGATAGACTTAGAATCTAGGAAAAAGTGATCCTACTGAATTGAGTGGCAAAAGGAATACCCATGATGGTGTAAATATCACCTTCCTTTTCTTTCTAAGCACACAGCTATAATGAATCCCCCAAACTCCCTTGTAGTTAAGTGTGGCTTTAGGTCTAAGTTCCATAAGTAGAACTAATATCTGCTACTGCCATTCTCTTGCTTTTAAGAAGTGAGTGTATCTCTTCTGGGTCCCCTTAAGACACTGGACGCAGATGACGCAAATGATGAAGTCACGAGATGAAAGAAACCTGGATCCTTAAATTACCATTTGGAGGGAAGGCACCTACTAACCCAGGGCCACCATCTTACATTTTTGTGTGAGCAATGAGATTCTATTCTGGGAGTCTATTTATCACTGCAGCCTAGCCTAATTACTAAGGATAGTAAAAAAGAAATATTAGGATAAAAGCTGGAGAGCAACCAGTCCAGATTGGAGTAGGTCAGAAGTCTCTGGAAGAGAAGCTTTCCAAGATGAAACTGATAAGAAACTGGATGTGTTTGAACACTGGGGAAAAATTTGGGGTAAATTAGTCATAATAACACAGCCAATGAAAAAACTAAAGTAAACAAAACATCCATTGAATCCATGAAGAATAAAACTTGTGCAAGACAGGAAAAGTGAGTGTAGCATATTGCATGGCTAAGTTGTAAATAGCATGTAAGTAACATTCATACATTAATCTAAATAGTATAAAAATATGAATTTATTGAGGGAGATGGAAGTGTGGAGGTATGCCTGAGTATAAAATTATGAGGTGGGGAAAAGAAGGTTAAGCCCATACCTTGCAATGCCAATAGATAAAGCTTAAAATAATTAACAAAATGAGCACTTTCCTTAGACATATAGTGATAAATACCAAACACAATAACTAGAAATATAGAAAGTAGATAGCTCTGAGGAATGGGGATATTGAGGGGATAGCATCCAGGTAATCAGATTTTATAATAAGCCTCATAGATATCTTTTACTGTTTGAGCTATATGTATCTATAAAATTTATAAAAATTTTGTAAAAATTAGAATGAAGTCCATATTTTTTTGCAAAAAAATTCCAGATAAAAGAAAAATTGACCTATAACCTTATATAAAATTCAAAATCAGAGTAAAACAAGCAGAAATTAGACTTAATATTATCAAACTGTGGGTAAACAAATTTCGCTGCTTTGAAGCTATGGAAGAAACGAGGGGAAAACATCTGTGTAATGAAAAATTAAAATTAAAGAAATTTGAAAAAAATGTTTTATGAGTTATAAAAAAGATTACTTTTATAATTCAAAGCTCATTCAAATACATAAGAAAAGTATCAAGACCTCAGTAGAATTTTGACAAGAAATGCAATTGGACAATTTTTGAAGAGATCAAATTTGTTGTTGATTAAGTGAATAAATGAAAATTAAGAAGAAAAAGAGTTATCTTTATACATATTCCAACTTAAAAATGCAAACTCTAAATATTCTTAGAATTGTGATATCCTATATGTAAACATTATTAATCTCAATGGGAATGTTTATGTTCTATTTGAGAAAAATATGATAATTAATATCAACAATCGTGTAGAATTTTCAGACTCTTAGGCAAAGGGCCACAGACCTAAGAATGCATTCTAAATAATTTATCCAGTGGAGAAATGTGTGTGGTTGGTAGGAGAATGCTGATCAAATGTAATTGCCCACCCAATACATTGGCAACAAATTATAAAATCTGTTACAAGTTGACCATATTATCAATACATAAAAAATGAAAAAAAAATACAAGCTATAATTCTATAATAGTGATTGTTATGTTAAATGAAAATACATATGGGCAGTTTTAAGAATGCACAAAATTTAGATCAACTGTTTTATGGTGCTGGGATGTTGGGTGATCTATATTTTGCTCTAAAAATTTCTTTAATGTTACACATGAGATATGAAGTTCAAGTTTATCTTCACCACTTGGTAGTCATTAAATTTAGATAAAGCACATATCTTTTATGAGCTCCAATTTTCCCATACGAAAATAATAAAGATAATAACATTCCCCTACCTCACAGAATTATCATGAGAATTGAATGGTATATTGTATATGAAAGCACTTGGTAAATGTAAAGTGCCTTATTAATACGTGCAGTTATTGTTATTATAATTACCAGTGCCATTGAGAACACTGATTTTGCAGGATTATTCCTTCTTTTGACCAGACAAAGTTTATCTGCCTGCCTCCAGATGTGACACATTAGAAGTTACTTGTGCTCAAGGTCAATTTTTAAGTTTGGCTTCTCAGAGAAGTAATGGAATAAACCAAAGATCAATGCGAATATTTTCCAAGAAAATCATCCAAAGGAATACCCAGGGAGTGATGGAAAGCATTCCAAGGACCCCACAGGAAGAGCAAGTCTTTGTCTGAGTGCTCTGGCCTGATCCAATATCTGTCTTAGCCATTGTTCCTCTCATCAGTGGAAAAGAGGGGCTCCTTTCACCTCCTTTTGCATGTCTTTTCCAATTTCTTTGAGGTGCTCATTCAGAGGGGCTTAATCATAGCACTTCAACGTAAAGAGAGCCTATATTTAGGACCAATAATTACATATGCATATTAGATTTAGTCTGAATTCTTTTCCCATCATTAAAAAGTATACTGATCATGTTGCAATTTTGTAAACTCCATGTCCAACAATTAAAGCTTAGAGATAATGGTTTGGGAATATTCCTATGAGGAGTTCTGGTTTAACCTGTGACTATTGAAATTGGACATGCTGTCCTCATCTTGCTGTTTTCATGGGTTGTTGTGTCAGGAGCATGAAAAGTTAAATGAAAATTTGCACTGAAATTGCTGTCATTTCTGAAGAATCATACTTATTGTAAAAATAGTTTTTCTTATGGCTTTTAATTAAACTTTTAATTTTGGATAATTGTAGATTCATGTGCATTCATAAGAAATAATACAGAAAGATTCAATGTCCACTTTACACAGATTCCTGCAGTGATGATATCTGGCAAAATCATACTACAATATGACAGCCAAAATGTCGACATTGATACAATTCACAGACCTTTTTCAGATTTCTCCAGTTTTAGTTGCATTCATTTGTGTGTGTGCATATTTAGTTCTATGCAATTTTATCATGTGTAAGTTCTATCCACCACAATAAGTAAGACAATGTGGTAGATTGAATTAAGTACCTCACAAAAGACATTCTCTTAATCCACATTCCTATGGGTGTGAGACCACTTTTAAATTGGCCCCTTTTAGGATGTTGTTTTTAGTTAAGTTCTGGCCAACTGAATTACGGTGCATCTTAATCCATATTACTGAGGGCCTTATAAAGAGAAGAAACTGGAAGTCAGAAGTCAGTGAAGACCACGTAGGAAGAAGCTGAAAGTCAGTGGAAACCAGAAAGCCACCACTAAGAGAGATCTTCCTGTGACGGGAGGCAGAGCTGCAAATCAAGGAACCCCAAGGATTACAGCAAGTCAGCAGCAGAATGCTGCACACTGAGGAGAAAGCATGGCCTTGCTAATGCCTTGCTTTTGGACTTCTAACTACCCAAATTGTGAGTCAGTAAATTCTCTTGTTAAACCAACATGTTTTGTGGTATTTGTCATAGCAGCCAGGCAAGCTAATACAGATGCAATACCATTCCGTCACCACATGAATCCCTTGTTTTGACCTTTTATAACCATAGCCACATCCCTCCCACTTGATCATGGTGTATAATTCTGTTTATTCACTGTTTCATTTTATTTTCTCATGTATTTTTGCTAATTTTCATGTCTCAGTTCATGAGAGATATTTGTCTGTAGTTTTCTTTCTTTCTTTTTGGTATTGTCCTCTGTTTTTGAGATCTTGACTAATACTGGTTTCATAAAATAAGTTGGGAAGTGTTTCCTCCTGCTATACTTTCTGGTAGAGATTATGTAAAATTGGTTTTAATTATTCTTCAAATGTTTGATAAAATTCTCTAGTGAAGCCATCTGGGCCTAGAGATTTCTTTTAGGAAAGATTTTTAATTACAAAGTTTCAATTTTGTTAATGATTATAGGACTATTCGATTTACCTATTTCATTTTGTTGAGATTTAGTAGTTTGTGGTTTTTGAGGAATTGATCCATTTCTCTGATGTTGTCAAATATATGAGCATAAAGTCTTATGTGGTATTCCCATATGATCCCTTTAATTGTCAATATTATTAGATGTTTATCAATTTTATTTTATTATTTCAAGGAACCATCTTTTGCTTTCATTATTTTACTATTATTTTCCTATTTTCAATTAAATTTCTTTCTGCCCTTATTTTATTTCCTTCTTTCTGCTTTTTTTTTTTTTTTTGGTATTATTTTGCTATTCTTTTTCCAGCTTCTTGAGAAAGAAGCTAGAAAACATTTTATGCTATAGGTTTCCCTGTCAGCACTACTTTAGCTGCATCCATAGGTTTAGATATGTTGTATTTTCATTTTATTCAATGTTATGCATTTAAAAATTTCCCTTTAGATTTCCTATTTTATCCAAGGATTGTTTGGAAGTTTCCAAATGTTTGAAGATTTTTCAGTGATGTTTCAGTTATGGTTGGAGAACATGCTCTGTAGGGTTTCTGTTATAAATTTGTAGAATTTTTGTTTTATGATCTAGGAAATGGTCAATCTTAGTGAATGTTCCATAAATGCTTGAAGACAAAGTATTTTCTGCTATTGTTGGAGTGTTCTATAAATGCTAATTAGATCCTGTGATTCGATGGTATTGCTCAATTCTTCTATGTCTTTGCTAATTTTCTGTCTAGTAGGCCTATCAATTGCTGAGAGTGAGATGTTGAAGTCTTGAAATATAATTGTGGATTTGCCTATTCTTTCACCTCTGTCTGCCTTTAAAAAATTTTTTTTTCTCTATTTTTTTTAATGTTACATTCACAAAACATAAGAGGTCCTCATATACCCCTTACCCCCCTCACCGCACTCCTCTAACATCAACAACCTCTTTCATCATCATGGGACATTCATTGCATTTGGTGACTACATTTTGGAGCCCTGCTGCACCACATGGCTAGTGGTCTACATTGTAGTCTGCACTCTCCCCTGGTCCACCCAGTGGGCCATGGCAGGACATACAATGTCCAGCATCTGTTCCTGCAGTACCAACCAGGACAACTCCAAGTCCTGAAAATGCCCCCACATCATATCTCTTCTTCCCTCTCCTTACCCCCAGCAGCTATTGTGTCCACTTTCTCCATATCACTGCTACAATTTCATCCATTACTCATCACAATAGTTCCATAATAGAATATCAGTAAGTCCACTCTAATCCATACTCTATTCCTCTATCCTGTGGACCCTGAGATGGTTAGCTAACAGAGAGGTGAAGAAGGTCAACCACCACACCAGGGAGCCAAGAGTGCCTACAACTGCAAGTAGGAGAATTGCATCCATCATCCATGTGGAATCTAAGCCCCTCTTGATATAGAGGTGGAGTGGATATAACCATCTATCTACCTTTTGATTTGGTTTCTTATGTTGTCCTAACAAATTACCAAAAACGTCGTAACTTAAAATAACATAATTTATCATTTTATAGTTCTGCAGGTCAGAGGTCTAAGTTGGATCTCACTGGGACAAAATCACGATGTCAGCAAAATTGTGATCCTTTATGGAAGCTTTAAGGAAGAATCCATTCCTTGCTCACTCATGTTGCTATACAATTCTGTTCCTTGCAGCTGTAGTTATGAGGTACCCATTCACTTACTGGCTCTCAGGTGGGGGTCATTCCCAACTTCAGGAGGCTACCTGCATTCTTTGGCTTAATGGTCACTTTTATCCCCCATCTTCAGATCCAGCAATGGCAAATCAAATTCCTTTCATATTTCTAATTTCTCCTGCCTCTTCTTCTGTTGTTGTCTGTCTCTGATTCACACTTCTACCTTCCCATTATATTTTCAAGGGCCTTTGTAATTACATTGGCCCAACATGAATAATCTAGAATAACCTATTTTTAAGGTCAACTCATTAACAACCGTCATCCCATTGTCATGAAATGTAACATGTTCACAGGCTCCAGGCATTAGTAGTGAACATCTTTTGGGGTAGGGGAGCATTATTCTGCCTACCACAAAGTATTTTGAAGCTCTATTGTTTTGTGCTTACACAGTTAAGATCACTATAACTTCCTGGTGGATTTTTTAATCATTTATCAGTATGGATTACCCCACTTTATCCTAAATAATTTTCTTTACCGCAAAATCTACTGTATCTCATATTAATATAGCCACTCCTACTTTTTAAAATTGTTAGCATGATTTATCTTCTTCCATCCTTTTAAATTCAATCTACATATGCCATTTTGTTTGAAATGAGTTTCTTTTGGGAAACACATATTAGGTCATATACAAATTTATATTGACTATGCCCATCTTTGTCTTTTAATTGGTATATTAAGATCATTTCATTTAAAGTAGTTATTGATAGGTTAGAGCTAAAGTCTTCCATTTTATTATTTGTTTTCTAGTTGTTCTTTGTTTCTCATTCCTCTGTTTTTCTTTTTTTACCTTCCTCTGGGTTAGTGAAACATTTTCTAATTCTATCCCATTTTATTTTTGGTTTTTAGTATGTATTTTATAACTACCCTAGGCCCTAGAAAATATATATATATATATATATTTACACAGCCTTCAGGTATCAATGTTGTACCACTTAGAGAGGATGTATTGAAAAAGTGTTTCCATTTAGAGCCCCCTTCCTTACCCACTTTTTAATATAATTGTTTCAGATTTATAATTAAATTTATCTTTTCAATATAATTTTTTCTACATACATTGAGTACCATAACTGATATTATTACAACTTTTGCTTTAGCCATCAGATATGATTTAAGAAACTCATGAGGAGAAAAACAATCTATTATAGTTACACCTATTTTAGCCCATTCTGTTTTTCTTTTCTTTTTGAGGTGCCAAACATTTTCCAGTTACCATTTCCTTTCTTTTTTGTGAGTTTCTAAAGGTAGCCACTCTTTCAGTATAGCTCTGACAAATTCTCTTCATTTCCCATTCATTCCTAAAGAATATTTTCACCAGATATAGAATTTGTGGGTGGCAGTTCTTTTATTCACAGCACTTGAAAAATGTTAGACCACTTCCTTCTGGCTTCCGTAGTTTAAGATGAGAAATTTGCTGTCATTAAGACTGGTGTTCCTTATCAGTCCTGTGTCCCTTCTCTCTAGCTGCTTTACATTTTTTTTCTCTTTGTCTTTAATTACGATGTCTATTGACTCGGATTTCTTTAGTTATATCTTATTTTGAATTCCCTCAGTGTCTTAGTTTCCTAGCTGCTAAAGCAAATACCACAAAATGGATAGCCTTAACAACAGGACTTTATTGGTTTATGGTTTCAGAGGCTAGAAGGCTTGCTTCCTCCTGGGTGTAGTATTTTCTGGCTAGCTGGTAGTCTCTGGGGTTCCTTGGCTTTTCTATCACATGACAATGCATATGGTGGCATCTTCTCCTTTCTCTTTGGGGTTCCATTGACTTCCAGCTTCTGGATGCTCCCTGTAGCTTCTCTCTGCATTTGACTTTCACTCTACCTATAAAGGACTCCAGTAATCTGGATTAAAGCCTGACTTGATTCAGTTCATTCCCACATTAACTGAAGGAACTTCTTGAAGAGATCTTATTTACAAGGGGTCCATACCCACCAGAATGTGGACCAAGACCAAGACCATGTCTAGGCTAGGACACATGTTTCAGGCCACCACACTCAGCTTTCTGAAAATGTAGGTTTGTGCTTATCACTGAATTTGGGAAGATTTTAGCTGTTATTTCATTGAATCCACTTTTACCCCGTATTCTTTCTTGTCTCCTTTTGGGACTCCAATGATACAAATATTGGCTCTTTTGCTATTGTTCCACAGATCCCTGAAGTTCTGTTCATTTTTTTCCCCCAGTCTATTTAATTTCTGTTGTTCAGACTGAGTAATTCTATTGTGCTGTCATCAAGTTTACTGGCTTTGTCTTCTGTCATTTACACTCTACAATTGTGTACACCCAGAAAGGTTTTATAAATTTTTAATTATTGTATTTTTTCAGTTCTAAAATTTCCGTTTTGGCTCTTTTTAAAAACATATATCTTTGTTGAAGTTTTCATTTTTTTCATTCATTTCAAGACAATTAATTATTACTTATTAAAACAATTTGTGGTGGCTGCTTTAAAATCTTGTCAGATAATGTCTAAACCTGCCTCATCTCAATATTGGCATTAGGCAACTGTTTTTTTTCCCCATTCATGTCATTTTCCTAATTCTTGATATGATTTGTGATTTTTTTATTGCATCTTGGACATTTTAGGTATTTTGATAGGAGATTCAAGATTCCATTTAAATCTTTCTTTAGCATATATTTTCTTTGTTTACAATTAGTGTGAAAGTTCTGGTCTATTTTTATGGGCTATAGTTCTAATGATAATTTAGTTTTCCGAACCGGAATTCTTCTGGTTCTGCTTCAGCTCTCTTTGCATCACCGCTTGTGCCACCTGTGGGGATGGGTAGATGGCATTCCCTTAGCCACCCAATGTAGTTAGCTGAAAGTTGGGGATACTGTTACTACAGGACAGAGCGCATTCATGATGGCCAGTTCTTGGGCTGCCTGGTACTGGTAGGCTTCCCATTTTATTTCTCTGGTGCCTCTTCAGGAGGGTAGCACGTCTCTGGCCCCTTCTTCCACTCTGAGCCATGGGAATTAGGTGGCTCTCTACCACTGGGGGGAAAGGCCGGGAGATGCTGGAACTATGTTACTAACTTTTTTGGGATTGAGCACCAGGAGATGCATGGTATGGCTTCTCTTCTGCTGCTGGATTGAGGACTGGGAGCTGCTGAGTCTGGGTAGCGCTCTGCAGTGAGATGGAGGGTGGAATAGCCTACCTGGGGTCGGGTAAGGTATAGGTCAATCTCCCAGGTTTCTTGGTTGCGATTTTTGGGGTTGATCATGGCTGCTGATGCTGATAGTTGTGAGTGTCAGGTGCATGGGCCCCTCCTGGTTCCATGCTGTTGCTGCTGTGAGAATAGTGGCCTACAATTGTTGGCAGGTGTGAAGGATAAATGGATTAGTCCCCTGAGCTCTGGTGCAGCTAGTTCAGGTGCTGCTCTCACTGGGTATGTTTCTCCCTGCTAAGTTCCTTTTAGGCTTTCCCTTCCTGTTTCTTTTGTCCAGGGGCAGCCAGGATTTCCTTTCCTTAATTTTTTTTTTTTTTTTCTGCCTATACATGTTAGCAGTTTTGGGTTGCAAGCCTCTCTGTCTCCCTTCTGGGATGCATGGGAGGAAACCACCACATCATTCTTCAGTCCCTAATACCCCTAGTCTGTCAATGTTCTTTCCACTTTCAGAGTCCTTTTATGGTTGTCTGTTGGACTATTTCTAGGGCATTTCTTTGTTTTAAAGGGGAGGATCAGAGAAAAGTAAATCACTCCATCTTGACCTGAAACTGGAAGCACTGGTTTGCTTTTTAAAAATGTAATTTATTTTAGCCACTGAGGTTTACTGAGAAGAAATACATTCAAAGTATCCTACTTTAAAAGAAATTCACGCTACTATAAACATTAGACAATGAAGAAAAAATAGGAAGTGGAGAAAGAAAAATTTCATCCATAATCACTATCCAAAGCCAAATACTGTTAAACTTTTAGTGCATTGTTTTCCAGTCTTTTCTCTAATGCACTGAGTTGTGCTTTTATTTTTCTAATTAAGACCATACCATTATTATAATTTTCATTTGCCATTTCAACATAAATATTTTCCATGTTATTATAAATTCTTCAGAATTATTACTTTCAATGTGTGTACATTTTAGATTTGTGTCAGCATTCTTTTATCTTTCGGCATTTAAGTTGTTTTCTTGTTTTCAAATTTTTCTATTTTATTTATATACTAAATATCCTAGTGTATTTTCTGTGTTTTTCTTAAATTTATACACAGTTCTAGAAGATTTGTCTAGGAGAGATGAAATTGCACAGAAAGAATAGGGTTTTGGTGTCATAAAGACAACAATTCAATCCCTGAATCCACTGCTTTCTAGATCCCTGAGCCTGCATATTCTCCTCCCCTTGAAATGGGAACTGATGTTGTGCATTTAAAATCTTTAGCTAATACTGCATCCTCACACATCTCACATAGCAATGCTTTCCCTACCCCCATTCTCGTGCTTCCCTATTTCTTCAACTCACTCTCTTCCCTAAAGCAATTATTACTGATGGTGATGATGATGATGATGATGATGATGATGATGATGATGATGGAGGAGAAAGAGGAGGTGGATAGGAAAGAAGGGAAAGAGGGTGAGGTGTGGGTGGAAAAGAAGATTAGTAATCTTCTTTCTCCCACCCCCTTCCTTCATTTCTTTCTATTTACTTTTATCCTATTTGTGCATCCCCACAAGATGTGCCAGCAATATAAGAGATGGTCGATTGCCTACCTTTGTTTTATAATTATTTGATCTTTTTAAAAAGCATGATAAGCTGTATCATTAATTTATTAGTCTTGCATTATCTTCTTTCTTTTGTAAATTGTGTTTATGATTGAAGTAAATCAGAATTGGAGATCGAATTATTATGAGAGTGTGTTCCTCCTCTTTTATACTTTATCTATTCCAATCACTTTTTACTGGCGTTTCTTGTATGTTTATAGGGTGATGAATTTTTATCTGTCTTTATTTTCTCCACTCCGACAAGAAATCTGAGAAGTTGGACCACATGCCTTTGGTTTTGGGCTTCCTCTGGATTTATTTTGAGAAGTCACGTGGTTTAACATTTCTGGGACTAACTGTATCCAAGCACACAGCCCTGACTTGACTCCACCTTTGACCCTGGGTTCCTAGAAGGTCCAATTAAATATTCATTTCAGCTTATGATCCCCAATGGGAGAGTGAGACATTGTTCAGCCAAGTAAGCTCAGTCTGGAAGAGTCTGCCTTTACCCCAAACAAAATCCAACCGTGGGTTTCCAGGAAGAGAGAGCTCGTTTATTTGGTCAGTTAAGATTTCACATGAGGTAAACTTGTCTGACTATTCTTGGTCCTTAAGACCTAATATTTTTACATGGGAAATATCTCCAAGAAGATTCTGTGTCATGAACTCTAATGGGCTCCAATTGGGCTCTTAGGGAGAGGAAAATTGGTTGGAAGGAATGTTTTTAGAATATATAGCATAATAGGTGCATATTTAACAGTGCAATATTTGTCATTTCTCTTGTAACTATTCTACAACTGAATATGCTCTCCCTTAAGGTGCTGGCCTGAGAACACTACTGTGATCATGGCCAAATAATATTTTCACCCCATTTATAACCATGACAATTTTGAGATTAACCAGCCACTGGATGCTACTTTTAATGATGTTTTTGCTAGCTATTTAGAAATGTGAATTTTGGCAGCCAATTCCACACTTCAATTTGTACTGTAAAAAGGTCTTAAAACTGAAAAGGTAGCCAGATTCCCACTTGATAGTTCTTAAATCTTAAATTTTTTTTATGCATCAAATAAGGACCTTTGAACAAGTACATACTTTGTGAATCACTGAAGCTAGAGATGAGAAAGACACTCATTTACTTATTCATTCAACAGTCATTTATTAAGTATCCATTATATCCCAGGCACCAAATTATATTCTGTAAGGTAATATAGAAATGGGTGTAGTAAATCCATTCAGTCAGTCAGTCAATGAACGTTTTTGAGAATCTGTGATTTGGCAGGTGACTTAGACATGATTCCCATAGTGGAAAAATGTACCATGTAGCTGCAGAAACCTCAGCTAATAAAACTATTGAGGTCCTTTGGGTTAATTGTGAAATAAATGGACGAGATCATAGATGGTAGGGGAGTAAGGAAAGATGCTCAGAGCAGGGGAAGTTTTGTACTGTAGGTTTCCTAACCATTTGGGACCAGAAATACTTTGCAGATGCTGAAGCGCTGAGCTTGTGGCATTTGTTCAACCTCAGTTAGTCAGCCGCTCCCTCTCCTGTTGGGGCACGGAGGTCATCTACTGATTTAGCATAATGGACTAAAATTTCACCACATGACTACAGGGTTCCCAGTCCTGTGCCAGACACTAGAAATAGAAAGATGAAAGACGCATAGTTCCTGCCTTTGAAGAAGTTAGCGGTGGAGATAAGCATGCTTAGGGATTGTGTAATAACGTCCATGATGAGCGGGCACTGAAGAGGGCGCAGAGCCGGTTCCCAATGATAGCGCTGCATGAACTGAGTAGCAAACAGTGAAAAGGAGGGCGAGCAGTGTTCCAGCCACCACTGACAGGATCAGAGGTCGGAGCGAGCTGCAGGATTTGGAGGCACTGCGTGTCCCGTTGTCTTAGTGGAGCATGGAGCCCGGAGAGGCACCCTGGGAAAGGCCTTGGATGCCAGGCAAGAGTATTTGGGTATTTTTCTGAAATGCATGGTGAGTCAGAGAGCTACTTTCCATCTGACCTGCCAGTATTTCCCAACTCTTTCCCTGCACACCCTAGGAGTTTATTGTATTTCACTTACAATAATAGTAGTATTGTTTTAGCCTCTCAGTGGCAAAGAACAAAGAGCAAACATTAGGACAGCCGGGTTTGAAGCAGAATGCAGAATGAGCCACAAAGAATCAAGATCCATTCGACATGTGGATTACATGAATCATCTTTACTTACGTTCACCTTCTCTGGTCCAAGAGAATAATGAGGTAAAGTGAACCGTCCTCTGTGTGTTAGATGGGGAAATGAGGCCCTGGGAAACAAACCGATTTTTGCCAAGCTACCCAGAAAACCAGTACCTGTCTAGTTCCAGATCCCACGGCTCCCGGTCCCAGGGATGTGTTCTGGCCACAAAACATATGGACTCTCTTCTAGATGTGAGGGACCTGGATCCTTATCCACTGTGCTACTGATTATCTCATATTTCCACCCAACCTTCATTCATGTATTAATCACTGTGTGCCTCTTCCCACACAACCATCCGCAGGGCTAGTTTTGAATTTCAGCGCCACACTCACTACATAACTCTTAACTTTGAGCAAGTTACTCAAATTCTAGTTTTCAGTTGTTCATCTGTAAAAACGGACACAATCGTGCAAACCATGAGATCATATATGCGAAGGCGGGGACAGAAAATCCTGGGTGCCCTGGAAACTTTCTCACCACAACTTGGTCAAGCCGTTTTGGCTGTTCACATTCCCCTTTCCATGGCTTCTGATCATGCTGGTCAGAGCGTGTAGGTATTTACGAAAACTGTCTACTGGGAGGGAAGTGGTTAGACTTAATCGCATCCTCTGCTTTCCCCCCACCCTGCCCTGCACCACTAGCTGCTGTTATGATTTCTCTGTCCTTTTCTCTAGCTCTTTTTTCTTGGCTTGCTGAGAGATTTTTTCTTTCTTTCTGATTAGGTATCTCATGGAATTGGGAGTTATTCCATCAATTACAGCAGTATCCATGGGTCTGTTACAAACACACATGGAGCCCTGTCTAAGTGTGAGTCAGGTCCAAACTGCATACAGATACACACACACGCACAGGAACACAGAGAAAACATGCCTGTTTCCATTTAGTTTTGCTTCTTGGATGAAATCTAAGTAGGACCATAGGTTAAGTATGTCCATGTTGAATGATTTGGCAAATGAGTCTGGCTTGACAGGCATTTTTGATATCAGAAGGCCTAAACAGCATCATTGTCAGGGGTCAAGCCTTGCTGAGTCTGGCTCAAATTCTTTGCCAGTTTTGAGGGTGTGGTACAGAGAATCTCATGTTTGCTTTAACGACTGTGAGAAGTCTCTTAAACAGATTGGCTGCCTAGAAAAACATTTCAGATCCTTCTCAGTCTTGAACTTTGGCTTCTCCAGCCATGACCAAAGGAATATTAGGATAGTTTAAAATTTTCTCCAATCATTCTATAAAAACTGTGGTTTCCCTCCTCTATCAAATCAGCTAATCTCATTTAACCATGACCACTGCTTAAACGCAATTAAACTGTAGTCAGAAAATTCTGACTTTCCTGTATCAGAACCTAAAACAAGGCCCATAGACCGTTGGGTGTGGCCTGAGCAGGCTGAAGTCCAGGTTGTGTAGGCTCCTAGAAGGCAGGGGCTCCGTCTAGTTCTCCATCTGTCCCCACCTACTGGAGCAGCGTCTTTGTGTCTACCACAGGGTGTGAGCGCTTCAGTTTTATCAACCCTTTCCTCTTCAACACCCAGCATGGATGCCTGGTACATGGAAGATTTTTCAATAAGTTTCTGAATGAGTGAATATTGGCACCTCTATCATCTGACCTGCATTGGGCCTTTTTCAGACTTGACTCGTAAGATGAGCACCCCCTGGAGAGCTGACCCACCAAGTTAGTCTTCCTCCAGCTGCCTACAATAAAGGACCTGAGAAGGGGAAGAAAGAGAGAGAGTTCTGAGGGTCTAGAGGCTGACTGGGGTGGGAGTGAGTGAGGGCAAGGGTGGGGCAGTTGGGAGCAGATAAGACTTCTCCTCCTTCCCTCTCACTACACCCCTCGTGGCTTTTTCTCTCAGGTTGCCCCTTGAGACCCAAAAGTGCAGGTAACTCAGTGGGAGTTCCCCAGGAATCACTGGCTACCGTCCTTCTCACCGAACAATGAAGGCTCAGGGGTGACTATTTTTCCACAGACTCAGCCTTTTGTTACAGCTCCAAAGAATCCCACAGATAGCATTTTTCCTCAAATATATATTTTCATATGACTGTAAAAGTAATATATAATCATTTGAAGAAAATTGGGGTTATGCCTAAGTCATAAATAAGCAGGGCAAATTTACTCATTAATATTGAGCTAAATTTCATTTCAGTTAATTTTTATGCTTAGTTTTTTTTTAATTGTACTAATGAGATCATATTGCATGAAAAATACATCCCTACTTTTCACCTAATATTATTAGCATAAACATTTTCCTATATCATTAAATGGCATTGCAAATACTATTTCAAAAAATACAAAATACTGTACTGTATGAATACACCATAATTTACCTAGATTTTCCTCCACTATTTGACAATAATTGATAAATAGCTAATTGGAGAGTCTTTCTAGGCAAGGGCAACACAGTACTGGGTCTTGGGTGGGACTGTCTAAGCCAGGCTCGTGGTCTCACTGGGTTAAAGTAGTTGTTTCATGTTTTCTAGATCTGCTATGTTACCTAGTCATTTGATCAGGATGGATATTTCACTGGGTGTGTTGTTTTACTTTCCTGGATGCTAAAACATCCAGGGTTGGCTAAAACATCCAACATGGGTTGGTTTCAGCACTGGGAATTTTTTGCTCATGGTTAGGAGAAGTACAAAATAGAGCTGTCTTAGTCTGCCAAAGGCTGCCGATGCAAAGTACCAGAAATGTGTTAGCTTTTATAAAGTGTGTTTATTTAGGGTAAAAACAGTTCCCAGGCCGTCAAAAGTTTGACTCGAGGCACCCTTAGAGGTGCTTTCTCACCAAAGTCAGCTACCGTTGGTCCTGGCATGGCACGGTGTGGTGAGCAAGATGGCGCCTGATGCGCAGGTTTCTCCTTTCACTCTGGCCTTCCTTTCTCTTGCCCAGCTGCTCAGCTTTCTTTCCGATTTTAGCTGCAGGCTAGCACAGGGCTTGTCTCTGAGGGCTTCCTATATCAGTCTCAGTTCCGTTCTCTTCAGCTGCAAACTAGCAGGCGAATGGCTTCTCTCTCCTTGGGGCTGCAGCCTTCGGAGCATTCTTCTTTCTGTCACATGACTGGATCAAAAGTGACAGAGCTTTCTTTTCCTGTGTGTCTGTCTGTCCGTGTGAGTCCATTTATATCAGACCCAGCAAGGGGGTGGAGGCTACTCGATCTGAGCCACGCTTTATTGATGTTGCCGAAACAGAGCCTTAAAGTGATCTTATCAAGTAATCTAATCAAAGGCCCCACAGCTGAATTTAATGTAATCAAAGGGTCTCACGCCTAGAGGAATAGATTAGTTTGAAAACATAATCTTTCTCTAATTGGGATTCATAAAATAATCTCAAACTGGCACAAGAGGTGTCAGTAAGAAGATGCTTTCTCCTTGGCATTCTGGGGCTGGCTGCCACAAGTGCTTGTTCCTTGGATTTTCTGTCATATCACAAGGCACATGGCAACATCTTCGGGTTCCCTTGAATTCCAGCTTCTGGCTGCTCCCTGTGGCCTCCTCTTCATCTGACTTCACTAGCTTTATAAAAGACTCCAGTAATCAGATTAAAGCCAGGCCTGGTTCTCTTGGGTGGGCTACATCTTCACTGAAGGAGCACCTTGAAGAGGTCCTATTTATAGTGGGCCCACACCCACCAGAACATGGACCAGGAACATGTCCAAACTGGGGAGCACAATTTGATCCATGCAGTGTGGATATAATAAATAAGTATAGCCTCGTTTTGTGCCTTTGGCTTCTTTTGTGTTTATACTATGGAACTGACCCTAAAACTGATGTGTGGGTAAAGATAAACAAGTGGGAAACACCTATGCAGATTTTAAAACTTTAAGTAGTTAAGAAGAACGTAAATAGTGTAATTCAAGCTTAATTTGGGTGACTAAGGTTGTGATTTGATTATATTAAGCATCCAATAAACCTCAACACAGCACAAGTCACCATTCAGAAGGCTCTGAGAAAATGAAATAAGTAAAGTAAGAAATATTTTATCTTCACAGAACTCTCTGGGATGTGTGAGTATATAGGTAGGGCAAAATTGGGGAAAGAGGTATTGGATTCATAAATTACCACAGGAGAGGAAGTGAAATGGACATGAAATTTATGAATGATCCTAAAGGAAATTAAGGCCTCTTTTAAGTGGGAGTATATGTGTAGGAGACCCCCCATGGGGGAGTGGGGACTGGAGGGTGAAGAAGGCTTCAGGTGGAAGAGGCAGGATGGGTAGAGAAATAGGTGTGAAGGATGGATGAGAAAGGAAACTGGGAAGAAGCAGCAAGGCAATCACATCGTTCAGGGCACATTTAGGGAATAAGGAAACCAAGTGGCGTGGACTAAGCAGCTCAGGGTCGTCTCCTCAGCTGTGTAAGCATCTGAGCCAGCAAGTCTTTGCACTAATGGTTTGATGTAAGGCTGAAGATAACTTAGAAGGGTATCTATCTAGGAAAAGACTGAGCTGGAGGCTTGGAAGCATTGAATTCAAAGTGAAAACAGATAAGTTTTGTTGGAGATTCAGTAGATCTAGAAATGAAACCTCATAATTAGTTTGTCAGATTGGATCTATGGGAATAGACTTAAATAGATATTATCCAGTTGAAGATACGTTGGAGATCCACTGACATATTAGAGATCCACTGATGTAATTTTTAAAGATTCCTTAAATATATTTTTATACCTTAAACTTTCATAAGTACCTCTTGAATGAGTAGGACTGTATTATAGAGGGAAAGGGGTAGGAGAGAAAAATTGAAAGCCAAATTTGGTATAGTTTTGTTCAGCAGGGAAGACAAATTACATGCAGAGTATAAGCTAGGATGGGGTAGGGGCAAGACCATGTTGAGTGGCTAAAATGGAAGTGACCAGCTGCAGAAAACTGATTAGAATATTGGTGACTTGTGACAAATCTTCCAGGGGTGTGGATGGGTGAGCAGATTGGGCTGCTTAAATATTCAGTCTTGGAAGAAGAGGCAAAATAAAAGTTCCTACAGATCAGGGGTTTTCAAACTATAGTTCGTTACTAGCATTTTTTTAAAAACATAAAGTAGACTAGATGAGAATGGAGTGAAATAGAAAATATCAGAGTGATATCACAGGGAGTAAAGATAGATATATTTTCATAAAACTTTGGTGTCAGTTTTGAGGGTAGAGACATAATATAAAATATATTTCTTGCTATGAATCCCAGTCCAAAATGTTTGAACGCCATTGCTCTAGAGGCCTCAAAGAAGCAGAGGAAGTAAATTAGGAAGACATTTGAATTTCTTTTCCCTGGCTTATATAAGGAAATAGTTCAGAAGAGCATGTTCTTTATTCTATAATAAGGTGTTCATTGAATTTGTTTCAGCATTACCCAAATGTTTACTCAAAGTCTTAAAAAGCAAAAAATGAAGAACCTTTAAAACACTAACTACTATGGCTGAACACTAAATGTGGACAAACACAGCTGTAATGAGACTATACATGTTTTTGTGTATGTCTTTCTGTCTGATCTGACCATACAATATTAATCAGTCTAAAAGAAGAATTAGATTACTCTCTACAAAGAGCCGACCTGAAGCTGAATACAGTTATAAGACAAAGATTTATACTTGCAATCTGGCCTCCTGGCTACGTAGACACCATTGGGTAATTTAGAGTACTGAGGAGCTGCCTGTTATCTTCTTAGCTAAAGATCCAGTTATACTTTCTTCAAAGTATTGAAAAACCCAAACTTTTTATACATTTTGGTAAATCTAGCGTGAGATCCATGACTCTGCTTGCTAGTTTTACAAAGGCTGTTTGCACGTCTTTCTCTGCTCGTACTCTTGTTGGGGAAAATTACCTAAAATATACCAGCCTAAAATGGTTGCTACAAACAATTTTAGGAGTTTTGTTATAAGATCAAAGCAAATAGAGCGAGGTGGTTCAATGGAAGGGATTAGTTTCTAAGTGAAGATGATGATAACTGGGAAGAAGTTTTGGCAATTAGCAAAACGATGTGGATTGTTTTTGGAGTCTTGTCTACTGAGTGGATTTCATGAGCATGTTATCATGTCTACCACTCCCAGGGCTAGTTTAAAAAATGCTCCACTGGTTGAAGCCTGTGTACTGCCAGCTGGGTGGAATTCTTTTACAAAGACCCAAACTGAATGGATTGGAGAAGACTCTTTATTTATCTATGATTTCAACTCCACCTGTTTACCATTTTCTTGTTAAAAAGAATTAGTGAGTGTTGGGTATGTGGCTATGAAGCAATTGAACAAATCTCCACTGCAACTATAATACAAATCCATCTTCAATCCCAGAGCAAATTGTTCTCATTTTGGGAGGGGAAAAAGGTATTTTCTCAGCTAACAACAAAAATTAACAAATATTTCGCAGAAGGTGAACTCTAGGGTCCCAACCAAATCCTGAACAAATTAGAGTGAAGCAGAAACAGCTGTTGAGTAAAAGGCACCTCCTAAGAGTATATGCAGGGCTGTCAGGTCAGATTGCTTGGAGTCAGCCTGTCCCAGCTCTACCATTTCTCAGCACCTTGGCAGAAGAGTGGGAACTGTGGAAAGAGAACACGTTCATGAAAAACAGCAGGAGCTCCAAGCTCCCTTCGCTTTGGGACCTAAGGGTTTCCAAGGTTGTGTCTTTGTTGTTTCCCCCTGACAAATAGCCCCTGTAAATGCAGAAGACATGCTTCTGTCACAGGAGGAAACGTGGAGCCGTGATGGAGTCCTGAAGACCCAGTGGGTTTCTCACAAAAATTGTCATCTCTCTGCTAGTGCAGTCTCTGAACAAGGTTTGGGTGACACCTGGGTGCTTCACCTGTGAAGGTTAAACTTGGCATAACAGTGAATGAAAAATACTCTGCACTTTACTGCACTTTAAGGCAAGAGATATGGAATGAATAAAAAAGACTGAAATATAAGTTTGGCTATTTTTCAATTTCCAGATTTGCTTTCACACCTTCTAGAACTTGTTTCGAGTCCAAGACAGGTGTCAAGTGTTTCCGAGAATCGTACAATAATTTAGATTTGCTAAGGAATTGTAAAACTATTCAGTGATTATTCCTCTCTTTCAAAACTTCGCACTTAATTATTTTTCTTGTTAAATTTGATAGAGTGTGCCTAGGGGCCTTCCTTGCTTTCTTAGGGCTGCCATACCCAAGCACCACAAAGTAGGTGGCTTCACACTCCAGAAAGTTTTCTCTTACTGTCCTGGGAGGGTTGGCAGAGGCCATAGTCCCTCTGATACATGAAGCAGAGAGTCCTTCCTTGCCTTTTCCGGCTTCTGGCTTTGCCAGCGTCGTTGGTGCTCCTTGGCTTGTAAAAGCCCCCCTCCATCCTCACGTGCCTTCTCCACTCTGTCCTCTTCCTCTTCTGTGAGCACCAGTCCCACTGGATTAGCCCCGCCCTAACCCAGGATGGCCTCACCTTAACGTGAATACATCTGCCAAGACCCAATTTCCTAATCAGGTTGCACTCACCGACACTGGGGATTGAGATTTCAACGCATCTTTTGGGAGAACACAATTCAACCCATAAGAGTGTCAGATGAATAGCACCCCATTTTCCCACCCAATTTCCAAACCAATTGAGAGAAAAAAAAGACTCCAAGTATCATCTTTATTATGAAAAAGTGGATATAGCTCGATGTGGCTTGTTGCTCATGGCAAGGTGGCTTTTCAACACTGGACTGGAATTCGAGAGATTTGGGAAGCCCTCACTGGCCCGGGCAGCACTGCAGCTTTTGCCATGATTTAGGCTATTTTCATTGTTAGCCACATAGCTAAGAGCAATCAAGAACATATGCTCTCAGTGGACTGTAACTCCCTCCCCAACATTATTACAGTATAATTTATTTCCTTACGTGTAGCTGTTTCTATTTGTAATGCATACAAATTATATAAAAAGATACAGATACAAAATGAAAAGATAGTCTTTCCCCTATTTTTCTACCCATCTCCCCTTACCCCACATTTCAGAGGCAGCCAATTTTAGATAGTTTCTGTTTTTTTACTTTCTCTGGTTGTTATCATTTTAATTTTAAATGACTTACACTTCTTAAATTATTAACTTTATACAATAACTATTGATTCTATTTCATAAAAGATGAAATTAACACATTTATAGTAATTCCAACCTTCTCTCCTCTTTCCACCTTCTATTTTTTATTGAACTTTGTATGGTTGTTGCTTTACTTGTTTTGTGAGAGGGAGTCTGGTTAAAAGCAGGTTCCTAGGGTTCAAACTCCACTCCATCACTTATTTGCTTACTTACTCGCTGTGTAATCTTGAAAAAGTACTCTACTGCCTAAATCTCAAATTCCTCATCTACAACTGGAGATAAAAATGGTACCTACCTGACAGGTTGCTGAGAGGACTCAGTAGGTTAATTCATATAAAGTGTTTTGCACCGAGCCTGAAAGTCAGAAAACTCTCAAAAACATTATATACAGGTCTGTGACAATATGTTTTTGCAAGGGGGTTGATTCTAATATCTGAAACCTAACAGAGCTTTACAATATTATGATTATTTAAATACTTTAAATTGTAGAATCAAACAGCATGATTGGACTCATGGAAAAAGAAATGGAATTCCCTGTCACTAAAGTTTTGTCCTTTAAAGAAAACTGTTCCACTGTCGATGTTTCATAGATCCTCTTAATTTCTTCTAGGTTCCCTAATTTCTTCTGCTTATACTAATTTCTCATATTTCTTGGACTGGGAAGCAACACAGCACTAGTGTTCAGTTTAAGCTCCACTGTGCATGTGACAATATGCATGTTACTTAAAATCTCTGAGCCTTACTTTTCTCATCGTCACATGGGGAAAACAACAGAATCTCCTTCACAGTGTTATTATGAGTATTAAATGACCTAATACATACACAGCATATACAGAACTACATAGTACACCAGATCATCTTGTATTTTTTTCAATTCTTATTTTGCTACATACTTTACTCAATTATTTATTCTGACTAAACATTGAAACACTATAAGGATTCAATGTTTTATGTACAGAAATCGATTTTGTTTTCCTCTCCTCATCCCATGAGTAAAAATTTGGCTGCTTATAATATGCTTATACATTCAAAGTTGGAATTTGCAATTCTGTTTCCAATAATGATGGAGTAGCTAGCTGCTGACAAAAATCCCACCAAGGACATCTGGAGACGCTAGAAAACAAAATCTATGATAGGCACTGCAGGACTGGACAGTTTCAGAAACCAGAAAGAAAGTAAGCTCATTGAACAGAACTTATCATTTAGGGTTCCTTTTCCAATAAAGATATTTGCTGATTCTTGGCATGGGGCCAAGAGTCT
Organism: Dasypus novemcinctus; assembly: GCF_030445035.2. Lineage (NCBI taxonomy): Eukaryota > Metazoa > Chordata > Mammalia > Cingulata > Dasypodidae > Dasypus > Dasypus novemcinctus. The sequence goes on from NC_080697.1 coordinate 8,824,529, forward strand.
AAAAAGTTGAGCACAAAGTAACAATAAACTAAGCAGGTCATTTGACAGTCTTATTTGACAGAAGAGATAAAAATTGGACTCTGGGCCTGCCAAGGAGATAGAACCCTGATAAAACCCTCCCATGTCCAGTTAGGATTCCCTCAATGAGTAAACACTAGGAATAAAGGCAAACTCTAAGTCCTCACAAAAGAAATAACTTGAGCTTTGAACCAGATAATTCTCAGGCCACACTGTGGTGATTTGTACCTCCTGTAACTGACTGCCAACAAACAAAATATGTCCTTATTGGAGGCTCAGATTTTCTCATGTTTCATATTAAATAAAAATTACCGAGCAGATCAAGAAAGAGGACCAAATGACCCAAACCAAGAAAAAATACAGACAACAAAATCAGGTCCACAGATGTGATTTTAAAGTCGGCTTTAAAATGATGATGATTTCTATGTTCAAAAAAGAACAAGTCACTATCAAGACTATCACTAAGGAACTTGAATATATAAAATGGACTAAAGGAAAATCACAATGGAAGAGAGAATTAGTAAGCTAGAATATAGGCTTTTCTCAAATATCCACACTCATATACCCAAGGGAAGAAAAAAGAATGCAAAATACACAAAAGACATATGGGACATAGTGAAAAAAATCTAACATATGTGCAATGAAAGTCCTAGAAGAAGAAGGACAACAATTAGGGCAAAAATAATATTTGTAGAAATACTTGTCAAGAATTACTCCAAGTTGGCAAATATCATCAAGCCACAAAATTCAAGATAATTTGAAAACCTTAAGCATGATATACACATACATACAATTGTATGATATTATCAAACCTGGGCACAGAATAGTAAAACTACTGAAAAGACAAGAGAAAGTCTTAAAAGCAATTAGAAAGAGACATTTTAATTTCAAATGATTTTCTTTAAAGTGATGAAAGAAAATAGCTGACAACCTAGAATTCTACATTCAGGTAAATACACTTCAAAAATAAAAGCAAAATAAAGACATTTTGGACAATCAAAATAGAACATATTAAAATAAATACTTAGAAGAGCTTTTCAGGTAGAAGGGTAACAATCTCAGAAGAAAACATGCAAATTCAGGGAGGAACACCCAATCTAAATAGAAATAAATGTAGAATTACTTCAACCTGGATCCCTTTCAAATCCAAAGGATGTGCAGCATGGTGAGAAATTAGCCTTTATTGTTTTAATCCACTGACATAAGGGAATTTGGGGCATAGAATTACCAGCCTACACAAACAACCTATTCAGATTGATTAAGGTTTGTTTTTTTTCCTCCTTTTTCTCATTCCATTATTTTTCTCAATACTGTTTTTAAGTTATGCTTTACATCTATACTTTTAGTGTTTACACTAGTTTTTTTAAAAAACATGAATAATTTAAAAAGTCTAAGTTAGAATAGCTTCTCCAAATTTAATTTATACTCACCTGATCTGGGAATTTTGTTAAAATGAAGATTCTTATTTAGTAGTTCAGGGTTGGAACCTGAGATTGTGCATTTCTAACAAATTCCTAGGTGATGTCAATGCTACTTTCATCTTGACCTCTTTTTGGCTTAATATGTGTAATTTGGCTTACCCCATCTTCCAACTTACATCTTACTGTTGTCCCATAGTTTAGCTCTGCTTTTACCCTAAAAATCGAACATTATTTATACATAGTCAATATTTATTTAGATTTACTTATTTACCAATTTTTTTTTGCTCACCATTCCTTCTTGGATCTTATTTTGCTTCTTTTAGAATTTCCTTTATGAGGGTATGTTGGTGATAAATTCTCTTCATTTTTTTTTTAATATGCAGGAAAATGTCTTTATGTTACCTTCTTTCCAGAAAATAATTTAATTTGGCATAGCATCACAGGACATTCCATTGTCTTCTGACCTCAGTGTTTCCTAATGTGAAATAAGTAATCCATCTAATTGCTCTTAAGGTGATCTGTCTTTTCTCTCTACTTGCGTTAAGAACTATTTTTCTTTGATGTTCATAGTTTCACTATTATATGTCTTTGCGTGAAAGTATCTTGTTTTTGTTCTTTTTTGGAATTTATTGGAATACTTAGGTTTGAAAATTGATGTCCTTCATTGTCTGGAAAATTCTTAAACATAATGTCATTAAATATTGGCTCATTTCCATTCTTTCTAATTTTAATTAGATATTTCTTGGCTCTCCTTCCTCTATTTACTAGCTTTTAACTTCTGTTTCATATTTTCTATCTCTTTGTCTTTCTGGCTTTCATTTTTTTATATTATCTTTTTATCTTCTAGTGCACTAATTATTATCAACTTTAGTCTTCTATTTAACCTATTCATTATGTTTTTCTTTAAATTTATAGCATTCATTTATAATACTTTATTTGCTTCTTTTAAAAATATTACTACATTTAATAAAAATCATTTCTTCTTTGTTCATATTTTTAAGCATTTTTATTTCTTTAAACAAAGTAATTATAGTTGTATATTTTCCTGTAATTCTAATGTCTGATCTATTTAGGATCCTGATTCACCTGACTTTTATACAATGTGATTTGTTTCTCTGTGTTGTTGTTATTGTTGTTGTTTTCAATGAGTTTTTCATTTTCCTTGGAACTCTATCTGTGAGAATTCTTGGAGGCTTAGACTGAATTATCCTGCCTTCAGAAATTATTTGTGCTTGCTTCTTCCATTTTCCTGGGGGATACAACTGACCTAGGACAACTTTGAATAAAATTGGTCATTTGAGATTCCATCACGGAAAACTTACAAGGTACTAAAATTCATTTAAATCTGTTTACCTCAAATAGATTGCTACTCCCAGTAAACTAGGGTCAATATCTTAATTTTGTCTGCCACAACCTCCTAGCATGGCAGAACCTTCTTCCCTACAGATAACAACTTCTTGTTGAATGTCCAGGACTTGAATTACTATCAATATTATTAATTTCTTAACACATGAAAATAAATAGAAATCTTGAATTTAACCAATAATTAGAACATATTAGCTTGATCATGTCTATGTTTTGGCACCTTCCGAATAATCTCAGAGAAGCCAAATTCAGTTTCAAGATCATCTTCTAGATCATGTGCTTCTAAACGTTATACTTCCCAGAAACAAACTCCCCTCTGACTTCTTATTCTCAGCCATCTAACTCAAAGAGTGGATGGAATCAAAACCAGCTAATCAAGGGGAAGAGATTTAAGATGTGTGTTTTGAAAATGTTCCCAGAATTGTCCCTGTGGTTGGGAGAATGGTGGAGGCTCTCCTCTGGCCATGAGATGACACCCAGGGAAGGGGCTGTGGCCAATTCTTGTGTGATTCATGATCTTTTCAAGGTTAGACCTGTCAGATCCTCCTTAAGTCATGGGTTAGTCATATATTTTGAATGTAAGCAACTCTCCAGTATCCTCCTCCAAGGCAGCCCTCTGGTTCAGGCCCTGCAACACTTTTCTCCAGCAGATTCTCAGTGGGGCAACCCCTGCCCTTGCTACCTATTCTCCAGCTTGATGTTAAGCCCCAGTAGGTAGCTTCAACCATCTGTTCATCTGCTATATTTCCCGATCTTCCTCCCCTTCTTCCAGTTGTCAAATTTCTCAAGATAAGGCCCCAAATAAAATGATTTTGGAGTCATTGCAGATATATCGATGGTGTTCCTAACAATTCCTGTTGTTTCAGACGTAGGGGAGGAAATGGACACTCAAGGGCTGCTTCCACAGTGTTTCTTTTTATTGGCTTCTACATCCAAAAGCTCTGATTTATTCATAGACACTCTATTCATCTATCTAATATCCTCTGGGGTGATGCTGCTCTCTTCTCTTAAGCTTTCCTATTAGATGAATCTTTTTTCCCCCCTTCTAGTCTTTTGTTGTTATTCAGTCTGGGAAGCTACTTTTTACCCATTCTGAAGCTCTACACCCCATTCCTTTTTACTATATTCTAGTAAAATGGGATAGTGTTTCTTCTGGCCTGTGATGTATTCTGATGTCTCCTTAAAAGAGAGATCCTCATATGGAAATCAATTCCTAGGTAGTTTATTCTCAAGATCTAGACTCCTTGTCTCTCCACTTCCTGTGTTTTATTTGTTGTAAACTCAGCATAATTACATTGTATTAACCTGTGCTTGGGAACTCATAATCGAGATTCAGTTCCCTGTCCTGTCATGAAACCAACTGTGTGGTCTTGGTCAGATCATTTACGCATGTATGTATGTATGTCTTAGTTTTTTTTATCTTTAAAGTGCATACCTTAGTATGGCTTATTTAGTATTTGTGAGCCTTAAAGACGATGTCTAATCTAGACCAGCACCTAACCCTGAGGAGTACCTGCTAAATGTTAGCTGTCATTATTATTGTTATTCATATGTTCATTCAACAAGCATTGTTTGTGTGATTGCAATTGTGGCAACGGTGATAACTCACGATTATAGTAACTGAAAATTGACCGAGAGCCCTGGCTGAAGTGCTCATTGTGCTGAAGGGTGGGTGGTTTTCTACCTATGTGGTCAAATGCCTTGAGGTTCAGATTGAAGTGACTGTGAAACTTCTCTTGTTTAAAACACCATGACCCCCTAACCTAAGACCCAGTAAGGAATTTCAGTGTCGTTTGTCCCCCTCATGTATCGCTTCTGGGGCTCTTAGGCCAGTGTGTCTGGGAAAGCTTCAGGCTGGAGGCTTCAAGGAGTATTAATGTGCAGATGTAGGATCTGTCAAGAATACGAGCTGTGGTGCAACAAAAACCACCTGCATGACTTGTGATGTTTTTGAAACAGAGTGCCGGAAAGAAGGGGCCCAGGGCCAAGAAAGGAAAACAGAGCTGTGGATTTGTGCACAGCTCAGAGCAAAGGCCCAAGAGCAGGGGCGGGGGGAAGAAAACTGCTGCTGTGCTGCCGCTGCCACCACTTTTGATTTTGGTGCCGCATTTTATGACAAATGGGCATTGTTGGACTGAGGCATCTTGGATTTACCTCTGGGCCTTCATAGAGGAATAGAAAAGGCCAGTGACTTCCTTCAAGTATAGGGATGGCTTATCCCAAGACTGACCCCCCTCCACCCTTTACGTTGGAACATAATAGGAGGTTTCCAAATAGTAACACACAGCAATTCCATGCCTTACCAGGACCTATGCTGGTGCCCCCAGACCTTGGAAAGAGTAAATCTGGAAGGAAAGCCGTTAGCCTCCCAATTAGAATGCTAATATCAGCCATCTCCCACTACTCTTCTGAGCTTGATGGCGCCGTAGGGTTGGGAGCAGGGCCACTGAAAACAGTCAGCTATGTGCCTACCAGTGCTCTGCCTCCTGGGCTGGAAAACCTGCAGCTGGCTGATTGGCTGGGCTGTCATATTTCCTGTCAGAAAGAGAGCCTCTGCCAAGGCACGTTTCGTTGTTCTACTGATTGTTTTTCAGAGCTATAAGTTAAAACTGATTTTTCTGTTCCCAATTCATGCCATAAGAGCCTTGACTACAGCTTAACTGGGAAGTCCAGAAGGGTACGAAAGTAGCTACTGAGATATGCAGGGCTGGCATGAACCCTAGAGTCAGCAACTGCAATTTAGAAGGCTCAACAAAGTGATTTGTTGTGGGGTGATCATGACAAAATAGTTTTTTACCCGTGATGTAGGAATAAGTGCTGCAATGTCAGGAGCTGGATGCCGTGGACATTCTCCAGGCAGAGGGGACACAATTCCCAGACCAGCTTTCCCACCTACGGTGCTATCAGCACCTGCTGGCCAACACTCCCACCTTGACATCACTTTGCTTACCTCCGCACGCTCCCACAGCCCTCTGTGTTCTGTCCCCAGCCAAGAGTAAGCCCCCATGAGTTCCTGCATTGACTGACGAAAACCCAGAAGGCCTGAAGAGAAGAAGCAGAACCAAGATGGTAGAGAACTGCCGGATGAGAAAAGAGAAGTAAATGCTGTGTTTGGAGTAAAGAGTTGAAGACAACTCAAAGTCCAGCACATCTAGCCTAGAAGTAAGTGTATTGATGAGGAAATGCATTAAGAATTTTTTTTTCTCTAGGATGAAAATGTAGCAAATGCAAAAATCTGGATAGAATATAAAATTCTGCTATAAAGAAAAATGATCTGTTGCCTTAATGAAAATCTTGGCTTTTATTAGAGAAGAGATAAGTAATCCTGTTTTTTTCTGGAATATGCTAATTTTAAATTATATTGATTATAATAAAATTCCATTTGTCTCTCACAACAATTCTGTGAAGTAAGCAGAGAAGATGATAATGTGTCTATTTTTCACCCACTTTTCAGAGGAAATGCTCAAGACTATACATTTAGGATTAACAGCATTGAGTTACAACCCCTGTTGGCTGGCTGTAAATCTGGTGTTTTTTCCATTTGAACTAACTTTTATAGCTTTCCTTTTTATTCAATTACATGCCTGAATTAAAGGCCTTCCTAAAATAAAACATAATAAAATATGTGTTTTAAACTCAGAGATACTGTCTTTGTGTTTTTTTGGTTTGTCCCTTTTTAGGGGAACTTTAACATGTCTTGACTTTTGGTCAAGCTGTATATAGCAAAGAGGACCTCTAACATCACTCTCTAGTGAAAAGGGGCTAAATAATTTTGTAAATATCTAACCTGATTCAAAGGAAATAAAAGCACAAAGAATGTCTGATTTCCAGCCAATGTCCATGTTGTTTTTAGGTATGCTCTATTATTTCAGAAGGTGGAGATTAAAAAGCTAAAGTAAGAAAGATCTCAAATTATTCCTGCCTGCTACTATTGAAAGTATTTTGATGTGGGAAAACTACTAGGAGTTAGGTGCTTGCTTGACACTAACTATTTGGTTTCAAAACAAATTTGGTGAAATAGTTGTCATGAAGCTTCAGTTTGCTCAATTCAGAATGAGAGAGAAGGACTAAATAATCTCTAGGGAATCCTTGTGAATTTCTTTCGGTTCTTAAACCATTTAAGTACTTAAAATATTGAATTGTAACTTCAGATCAATAGACATTTATTGAGAACCTGCTTGACACATTTCAGACACCATGTTAAACTCTTGACATTATGGAGATTTTTACTTAATCTTTTCTCTGGTTGGTTTCCATGGAATTGGATTCTAATCTACCATCTGTGTTTCTCTGCATTAGTCATGATTGGCTAAGTTATACTGTGGTAACAAAAAAAAAAACCCAAGTCTCAATAGCTTATCACAAGGAAGTTTGTTTTTTCCCCATGAAATTTTTATAAAAGGTCTAAATGATTCTTCTGGAGGTTTCTTCTATGGGACACCTCAGTAATTCAGACTATTCCAATCTTTACCTTCTCGATTTGATACTTCCACATTTGCAGAAGTAGGGGAGGCAAGTGTACTGATACATCACCCTTTCTTTTCTAAACTTTGTTCTAGAAGCAGCATATGCCAATTCTTGGCCACTATCATGTGGCTCCATGTAACTGCAAAGGCATCTAGAAAGTAAAGCATCTGTGTATCCGGGGATAAGAAGACAAATTGATATTGGTTGCCACTAGTAAGGTCTATGAGAATACTGTTTATATTTAAGAACCAAAAGAAGAGGCTGCAAGCAATCACAGACGATTGCATATGTGAGAACCAAAGAAAGGGCAGCCAGAGCGGGAGCCATTTATAGACTTGTTGAGGCTTGAGATGGTCAGGGAGGCTTTCATGACTCAGCTGAGCCTTAAAACATGAAGAGGAAAAGGGGAGGGCCCTGGGTGCTCCAGAAAGGCAGGAGGGAGCAGGAATGGGTTTCCAAGAAAGGAACAAAGCAGATGGGCTAACCCCAGTCCTGCTGCAGATGAGTGACACAGCATGGACTGCATTTTAATATTGCTAAATTATGCATGCAAAATAAACTGAGAGGTCAAAGTAAGCCAGAAATGGCAAAAATTCTTTGTGGAGATGCATTTGTGTAAGATGCATTGTGTACATGGATTTACTGGGAAAACCTTGATTTACCATCTCTAGGGTACTGATGCCTTCCTGAAAAGGTGATCCCTGTAAGCCATGGAGATCCCAAATCCATCCATAGACCTGTTGGCCAAAATTGGAGATTGAACCACGTCCCTCACAAAAGACATGTTCAGGTCCCAACCCCTGGTCCCGTGGGTGTGAACCCATTTGTAAATAAGACCTTTGAAGATGTGCCCAAACAGAATGAAGGTGGACCTTAATTGAATATGGCTCAAGTTCTTATAAGCAAAGAAAACTGGATGTGGAGGAAGAAGACATGGAAGCACTAAGAAACTGGAAGTCAGCAGAACCAGAAAGAGAAAGGAGAGGATATCCCCATGTGCACTGCCATGTGACAGAAAAGTCAAGAACCGAGGATCTCCAGCAGCCAGCCCTAGAAAGCCACAGTGTTTGAGGATAAGGCATCTTCCTGCTGACTCCTTGATTTTGGATATCCCCGCCCTCCAAATCCTAAGCAGATAAGCTCCCATTATTTAAGCTAGCCCATTGTATGATATTTGGTTTAGCATAGCAGCCTGGGAAACCAAGAGTCTTCTTCAGACATCTTGGCTTCCTTTTTTCTTTCCTTTTTAAATTTTAAGTCGGGTTGGAGTATAATTTACGTACAACAGAAATTATCCTTCTTCTGAGTACAGTCCTAGGATTTTGAACAAAGGCGTACAGTCATATAACTACCACCAGCACCATCAAGGTGATGGACATTATCCAGGCAGAGGGGAAGATTTGCATCACCTGTAAAAGCTTCCCCCTGCTCCTCTGCAATCAATACATACCCCCTCCCCCCCAGCCCCTGGCTACTACTGTTCTATTTTATTACCTTATAGTTTTGCCTTTTTCAGAATATCATATAAATGAAGTCATACAGAATGTAGCTTTTTGAATGTGGCTTCTTCCACTTGGCATAATGCACTTACCATTCATCCAAGCTGTTATTTTCATCAGTCATTTGTTTCATTGTTGCTGAATGGTATTCCATCACATGGATGTTTGTTTATCCATTCACTAGTCGATGGACCTTTGAATTTTTCCCAGATTTTTTGAAAATTATGAATAAAGCTTCACTAAACATTCCCATACAGATTTTTGTGTGAATACATATTTTCATTTCTCTTGGGTGACAATGAAGGAGTGGAATTGCTGGGTCAAATGATAGTCTACGTCGGACTTTACAAGAACTTGCCAAACAGATTTCCAAAGCAGCTCAGCTCCCCTTTTAACTCCTGGCTGCCGCTTGCTCTCAGAATATAGTAGGAGAGTTTTAAAAAGTGATAACGATCTTGAATCCCCATTTTACTCACAAACTTGACAGTTTACAAGCACTTTCTCTCCAGTTGTTTCATGTGCTTTTAGCATCCAGGGTAGGAATGAGGTCAAATGTAGGCAAATCCTTAAACTTTTCAGAGCATCAGTTCCTTTTATTTGAATAATGGGAATGATTCTCATAATGGCCATAATGGGGATCATTGAGACTATGAGCTTGGGCTTTATTTAAAAGTCAGACTTGTGTTCGAATCTTAGCCCTTCCGCTTTCTCCCTCTGTAGTGGCAGGTAAGTCGCTTAAGCTATCTGAGCTTCACTTCAGTGTAAAATGGGAATAATACTGACCTCATAGAGCTAGCTAATGAATAAATAAGAAAATAGGTGTAAATCACTTAATAGTGCATTCACTGCAGAGTAAATGCTCCGTAAGTATCAGTTGCTGTAATCATTGACAGTATTACTGCCGTGAGAGAGCTCTGCAAGTTGGAAAGTCCTACTGCAAGGGAGGCCTTTAGCAATTAATACCATGAGGACTCGTGATACTCAAGGTCAGGCACAACACTCCATGTGCTTGAACTCCAAGCCAGGAACTCAACCTGGCACCATCTGACCTCCGTGAAATTCTTTGAGTAGAAATACTTTCTACTGTGAGTAAAGCATGCAAAGATTTAGCCCTGCACCCTTCTTTTTTCTCTCTCTCTCTCTGCTGTCTGAGAACATATTTCTACCTTAGGGATCTAAGAGGATGTGATGACCATCAAGGAAGAGAAGTCTTAAGGTCACAGCTCTTCTAGAGGGGAGCTGTCGAGAGATACCTGCCCAAGGCCCTGCCCTTCAAGAAGCCCCGGCTGCCCTGGCGGTGGCCACGGCTCTGCTGGGAGGGGGGCATTGCAGTTGTCAAGGCCAGCTCTCGAAGCCAGGGCATCCTTGTGGGGTGGAGCTGGCGTGGGGTTCATGAGAACCACGGATTTCTTTTTCTCTGCCTTCCCAGAAGTGGCTCTGAATGGGGACTTGCATCCAGTGCTCAGGTACCACTCGGACCCGTCTGGACTGTTGCTAAACAGTTTAATTAAACTGTACATCATTAGACAAAACTTGAATATGCATACTGTTGGTTATGATTCTGTTTGCTTCTAAATTTTATTTTGGAATAACTTTAAGCTAACAGAAAATTTGCAGAAATAGTACTGAAACTCCTGTGTATCAATTACCAAGATTCTCCAATTTTTAACATTTTTGTCACATTTATCATAGTCTCTCTCTCTCTCTTTCTGTGGTATGTGTGCATATTATATAAATATATTTTTAAAATTTTCTGGGCCATTTAAGAAAAGGTTGCATCCATCATGCCCCTTTACCTTTTAAGACTTTAGTGTGTATTTCTTAAAAAAAAGATATTCTCTTACATAACAACAGAAGAGTTATGAAATTTAACAAATGTTTCACTGATACCAAATGTTTATTGAATCAGTATTATGTATTCCAATTTTGTCAATTGCCCCAATAATGCCCTTCCTAAGCCCTTTTTCTCTCCATTAAAGAATAAGTACAATAACATTTGTTTGGTGTGCCTCCAATTTCCTTTAAAATTTAACAGTTCCCTGGTCTTGCTGAATCTTTCAAGTCATTGACATTTCTGAATAATAACAGGACAATTATTGAACAGATACCGTATAGACAGAGTTTTTATGAGGTTTCCTCCTAATTAGATTCCGCTAATACACCCCTGGTGTGAATACCACAAAAGTATAATTGTTCCTTCTCAGGATATCATATCAGGAAGCCTATGATATTTACCTGTCCTCATTGTTAATGTTGATTTCAGTCACTCGACAAGGGGTTGTTTGTTGTCTCCCCTTTCAGCTATGATTTTCCCCTTGTAATTCATAAATGATCTGAGAGGACACTTCTATACCATGCACATACCCTGCTTCTCATCAGTTTTCTCTCCTAGATTTAGCACCATTAATGATTTTTTACCTGAACCACTCTTTACTTTAATGATTGCCTTCTTCCTTCACATTATCAGCTGATGTTCTAGTATAAAGAAAAGCCCCATTCTCTCACCTATCTTCCCTTTCTTCCTTCCTTCCTCCCTTCCCATCAATTATCAGTATACTCATCGATTAATATTTTTACCAATAGTATAATCCATTACTCTCCTTATTTTTTAATGCCAGTAGGAACCCTTTCAAACTGGCTTCTATGTCTTTTGGACAATCCCCTAACATTCTTTTGAGAAATACTTTGCTTTCTGATACAATAAGATATTCCAAGCAATAATAAGATATTGCAATTTTTTTTTCTCCAGCCCAGGAGTCAGCCATTTCTCCAAGGATTACTTTTCCTTCCAGAAAGGAATGATCTTTAAAAACCAAGATCAGTGTTCTAGGCATGCTCAAATGCTATAAGAGTGTCATTGCTTCCATTCACATATATATATATTATACACATATATTTAAAATAATAAACTTATACCTCCAATTCCAATGCAACCCTACATGATTCTTCATTATCTTCTCCCTTCCCTTATTCCCATCTTCTTTATTCTTGGCTCCCAATTAAATCAATGTTTACCCATTTACTTAATTCTATAATACATAAACGTTTGTTTTAGAATTCCTACACCAAAACTACTATGAAAATTAAAACCAACACAGGAGAATTCAAGGTTGGCTTGCATTCTTTTTCCTCTGGATTAAAGTATATACATTCATAGTATTGTATTCCAAATTTGCATGCCTTTTCTATTTTTCCCTTTAATGTGAATATTTTAACCATTTTAAATACAGCTGTATTTATTTGTTTCTTTTTGCATTCAGTTTTAGTTTCACCACAATGTTTATTAATTTTATTTTGTGTATGTAGAACATTATTATGCTTCCAGGAGTCAAACTTCTACAAAATGATATACTCAGGGGAGAGTCGGTCTAGCCCCTATTCTTTCATACCTGCTCTTCCCCTTGCAAGGAACCAATTTTATTGTTTGCTTTAGTCCATCCCATGTTTCTTTATGCAAAAATAAGCAGGTTTATATGTATTTTCTCATTTATCTTTCTTTCTTACACAGAAGATAGCATGATATATACTCTTAGCACCATTTTTTTTTTTTAACAAAAACCTAATATAACAATAGGCTGGTCCTGCCCTCCACTTTGTTCTCGCTGTGGATTTCTAACTCCTTCATACTGTGGCTCAGTAAAGAAAATTGCTCTGTACCCCAAGTCTTGACACAGAGTAGACATCCTTTAAAGACTGTTGAACAGAAGTGGAACTCACCTGCTTTTTGAAAGGAACCAGGGGACTGCGCTGAAACACTGCTGTCTACAAACGTTGGTGTGTCTCCTTATCACCTTCACAGTGAAGTCTGAACCCCTTGGCCTGGCATCTAAGTGAATGGAACAGATCCCCAGCTCCTTCTTCTTTTCCTTGCCCACATTGGTCTAATGCAGCTGCCACCCTGACAAACTCAGTGATCCCATCTTCACATAGTCCTTCAAACTTTCCGGACTTGGAAAATTTCGTTTTCTCTGGCTAGAATTCCCTTTCTATCTCTCATGCCTCGTCAGCCCTTCATCATCTCTCCTTATCTAACTTTTCACCTTCTCTAGCAAGTCCTCCTTCAACTGTTTTGTAAAACTTATTATTTCTATAACACCCCTTGGTACGTATCCCAAACAGAGTCCTCACCAGCTGCGGGGCAGTATTTTGTTTGCCTCTGTCTCCCCTGTGAGACTTTGAGTTCTCTGTGAGCCCCTGCCCGTGTTTCTCTCTAACCTTGAACGTTGTGCCTGCTCAAAATGATTTTAGCTTGATTCATTAAATGGACAGGGCTTTTCTCCTTGACCCGTCTGATGAAAAGTCTCCAGAGCTTCTCTTTCCTTGCCCAAACTCTCCACTGTCAGGAAGGGGGCGCCATTTAACAGCTCGTGGAGACAGAAAGTAGCTAAAAACGGTTTTTATAGAACGTGATGGTATCACTACTCTGGCTTAAATTTGAAATATGCTTCAGACTCCTCTCTGAGAGGTCAATTGACTTTGTTTTTGGTAAGGACCGGACTGAAATCAATACTTTTCCTAAGCTCTATGGTAAATTGGTGTATGAAATTATGTTCCTTCTGAATGCCAGGTGGGCCACAAAAGGTAAGAGTTGGTTGATAAGGAAAAGGAATAATAGCTGATAAATCCCCGTGTTACTAAATTTATTGTTCTGTGATGTATGTGTGTGTATAGCTATGTGCACATACATGCATCTGTGTGTTTTTGTGAGCGAGTCTATTAAAACAGGGCAGTGTCTGGAGTCTGGAATTGGAGGGTCTTCTTTGAGTACACATTGACACCAAACTGGACTTCCAGAGCCTGCTTCTGTGAGGATCAGCAGAAGAGCGTTTGTCTGACCTGCGTCATGGACAGTGCATGCTTTGTCTTAAGGTTGTGTCCAGCTTCAGGGGCCTCAGTGCCTGAGAGACCAGAACCCAGCAAGGGCTGCTAGAGGCTGTGAAGTCCCCGAGCAGAAGGCTCAGGCTGTCCCACTTAAAGGGGGACATAGCTTTGGGTAAAAAGCCTGGCAGTACTGCCTGCTCCCGCTTTCTGGATGCCTGTTTGGATCTAAGGTGCTTACACTGCCTTGGCCCAGTCCCATCAGGCATAAACAGAGCTTGTTATTGTAAGAGGCAACCTCGAGCCACTCTCCAGCTCGGTTACATAAATAAGCCCCGGACTGCTTTGGAAGGGGTGTAAATCTCTGGCCCAAATGAGAGAAGAGGGAGCCATTCACTTTAAACCACAATTAACATGCCGACTGCGCTTTCCAAATACGCTTTTATCTCTTAAGACTGATGGCTCCTAATGGTTATAAAAATAAGCGTGAGAATGTGGACGGGAAACTAGCCACACCTTCCCAAATTCTTGCAGGCAGCTCCTCACTCTGTCTTCTGGGGCCCAGTCCTGATGTAACCCAGCCTTCTCAGCTGGCAAGCGGGAGCCTCAGCCACCGCGAGCTTCTCCTGGGCTGCCTTTTCTGCCAATTACACAGCCTGCGAAGGTGAACAAAGAGAGGTGACCGGGAGGGCGAGCTTTAATCCAGCCATTTCCTGCTGCACGTGGGCTCCCGCGTCACCTGCGTTTGCCTTCGTTAGAAAAGCTCTGGGAAGTCAGGAAAACACCTCATCTTTGAGTGAAATGCCTGCACCCACAGCGACAGGGCTAGGCAGGCCTCCCCGCCGGCACCCTTGGGGGGCACAGTGCAGGCTGCAGAGCGCTGATCGTGCTTTGCCGTTGGCAGTCTTCTTCGAAAAGTGACTTAGTGTTTCTCTCAAGTGTCACCTCTTTCGGGTGTTCTGGTTTCTTTTGCCTTGATTTAGAAATTTCCTTAAGAATGATTTTTGTGTGTGTGCTGCCGATACACACGCTGTCAAACGGCAGAAACGTGTTTTGTGTTTGATTTCATTTTTCCCACAATTAAACTAAACTTCCCGGCATCCTTAGGGTTCGATCATTGCTGGAAATGTCGGTGGTTACGAACTATTGTGTTTCTCCCACTTTCGAGACTGTGCTTTCTTCAAGAGGCTTTCAGCACTTCGAAGGAATTTTGTTCAGTTTATTTGGCAATGACTTATTCTCTTTTCCTCCTTCTGAAATGCAGATTGTTTTCTTTATATTTTTTCTTTCCTCCCTTCTTTTTTTAAGTTATAGTACCAATCAAAGAGAGCCTTTTTAAAGAGATAAACAAAAATCCTGTGATAGTTGAAATATAGGCAGCCAAATATGATGTCCTGGTAAATATTTATAAATATGGTATGCAGAGCTCCTTCTGAAACCTTAAATGCTGCTTATCTTAGGGCACAGGAAAGAATTATGACTCAATGAACTGCACGCTGACATATAACTAAATAAGTAAATAACTGCAGTGAAGGCGAACTGCTGTTTAACAGCTTCCCTGGTTACATATACACTTTCAAACAAGCATGAAATGTAGGTCTCTGGACATCACTTAAAAGAACCACAAATAAACAGAGTGTGATCCCACACTCCGATTCCTCCCGGGCAGCCAGCAAGCTTGGCTGGGAACTGGGTGGTTTTCCTTGCTCTCTCTCCAGTGGGCTGTAAACATAAACACGGCCGCTCCGAGGGCTCGGGTCCTGCTGCTGATGGACCCACTGAGCCTGGTGAAGGGAAGGGGCCAGAAGTCCCAGCCTGTGGGCCATCAGCTGGCCTGAGCCAGCACACCCAGGAACTTCCATTCTACCCTCCGGGCTGAGTCAGCCTCGGGGACTGGAGCCGGATATGTAAATTCTCAGGTGTAGCTCTGTGTCCACCTGTACACTGTATCTTCAACTCAAACCCTGCAGCTCAGGGTCAACTGGATGCCAAAAGGGATCGCATTCCTTTGACAGGACACATGACATGAGAGCTGGAAGGCCCGCGGATGGGATCTGTGAGCATTCCCTCCTGCTCCCCATGAGGCAACTGAGGCAGGGAGCAGAGCCCAGGACAGAGCTCGCACGCCCTGACCGCCGGACGCCAGCATCTTGACATTGACCGCCTCCTTCGGCCATCTCTTGCCATCCACCAGCCACCCAGCTAAGGAGCTTGCAATGCTGACTTGGGATTTGTCACAGCTGCGTGGGGGGCTGCCCGGCTTCCTGCGGGCTTCTCCTGCGCCCCGTGGTCCAGGGGCTGAAGGGTGGGGGAGTCTCTCTCCCCATGCGGTTTTCACCGCAGGGTCAAGATGCAAAGGGGCGAGCCCCGTGTTTCCAGGCCCTCGGCTGACCTCTGCTTGTTCTTGCTGACGAGAGCAGGGCCCACCTCGTACGCAGCCACTGCCACAGTGCTCCATGGAACGGGTGTCCTGCAAGAATCCAAAGCCTTTTTCTGGGGGAAAAAGAAAGCTTCCCTGGTCAAGAGTATGAGTAATAATTACCCCACATGTTAATGTGCTAATGTGCCTTGTGCCCCAAAGGAGGAGGAAAAAGGGCATTGGCTTGGCAACCCTCTGCTCCTTGTAGCATTAACCACAGAAAAGAGTTTTGGAAGCACCTGCCATGAAGAGACCCGCTCCCCCACCTTTCTGCACCCACACCCCGCTCGCAACCCAATGCGTTCTTAAAGACCCTGAAGCGCCCAAATGACCCAAATGGCCCAAGGCTGGTGACCGGACGCCGGGCCTTATTCACAGGTGGCTCATGCACAGTGGCCCTCAGCCCTGGCACCTCCCAGAGGCCCAACAGGGGGTGAAGTGCTTAGTGCTCCTTGGACTAAAGGCCCGGGCACAGGCCAAGGATGATGAGACTTCACCCGGCTATTCTAAGTCAGAACAAATGCTCCTGCCCTGGGAGGCAGGTGATCCTGACGGACATGGCTCTGCGTTAGAAAGCTGGTTCCCGGATGTGCCAGTCACTGCGGGAGAGGGGCAGCGATATTCTGCCCGCCCCCCTGGGTTTACGGGGGTAAACACTTCCTCCCGGTTAGCGTAGGATTGTTGTTTTCTTTAGAAGAGCTTTAAGCTCTGGTCATAAAATTCCATTTTGAAAATGTGACACGTGCACCTTGTAAACAATTGGAGCTGTGCAAAATGATAAGCGATGAAAACGAACCTCCTTCCAGTCCTAGTTTCCCTCCCCAGGGACAGTGCCTGGTTCTCATATTGCCTTTCAGAGATAGTCTATGTTTATACGGGAACATATATACAAATAGTACCATAATATAGATACGCACTACTTTGCCTTTATTTTTCTAAAGGTTTTTTTTTTTTTTAACAAACCCTACTTGGAGATTAGTCTATATAAATAGGGATTTAACTAAAAGGGGTCCTAGTGTTTTCCACAACATTTCCACATTGACTGAATATTTTGACTTCTGCAAATGCTCTGAAGAGTCTCTGATTTTCATATTCATGCCTTCTCATATATTTTTTTAAAGATTTATTTATTTATGGATTTCTTCTCCATCCCTCTATTGTCTGCTCTCTGTGTCTATTTGCTGTGTGTTCTTCTGTGCCTGCTTGTATTCTCAGTAGGCAGCTCAGGAACCGAACCCAGGACCTTCCCGAGTGGGAGAGAGGCAATTATTCTCTTGCGCCACCTCAGCTCCCTGGTCTGCTACATCTCTTATTGTCTCTCCTCTGTGTCTCTTTTTATTGCATCATCTTGCTGCACCAGCTCTCGGCGGGGGTCAGCACTCCTGCTCAGGGCAGCACTTCTGCGCTTACTCCATGCAGGCCAGCACTCTGCGTGGACCAGCTCGCCACACGGGCCAGCTCACCTTCACCAGGAGGCCCTGAGCATCAAGCCCTGGACCTCCTGTATGGTAGACAGGAGCCCAACTGCTTGAGCCACATCTGCTTCCCCTCATATTTTTACTGGGTCATTTTCAGGGGATGGTTTTCAGCCAATTGCAGCAGATTCCCCGTGGCATCTCTGCTTGTACTGTCTGTTTGTATTGCCTGCTAGAAGCTGTCACTCCCCATGTGCCAGGTGGTTAGGCGGGAAACAAAGTGGTGGGAGGGAGAAGATGCAGGGACAATATCTGCCAGGCCCTGGGCTCCACTTGATTTTTCTGAGTCTTGGTTTCTTCTTTTGCTGAAAATGAGGATAATCACACTGTTTTTATAGATTATTATGATGATAAGCAGTGAAAAGATGATTGGAATCAGTTTATGATCTCTGGGTAGTATTTAAGTCAAGGTAAATACTAACAGATTTATTACAATTGCAGGAACATGGCTTTTTAAAATAGAGGCTAGTTCTTGAAAGCACCCAGTTGTTTTGCCTATTCTACTTGATTCCCAGAATGAGTGAAATTCTGAAAATGTAACTCTGATCATAATGTCGTCCTTTTAGAACCTCTTCAGTATCTATTTCCTAAATATTTTCCTTGACTCTGATCCTTTATATGGACAATTCTCTCTGCTTTGAACTCTTTTTTGCTTTGACACATACCCCCCCACCACGCACACACATATGTATACACACTCACATGTGCTCACATACACATACGCACATGTGAACACACAGGCACACACTTATACCCACCCACACATGCACATGCATGCCTGCACGCATATGCATACCCACCCACACATCCACCCCCACACATGTGCACACACATACACTCATACACATGGACACACAAACACACATCCATATGCACACATGTACACACATCCTCTCCATTCCCTCCCACAGCCAGTCCAGTGAGCAACCAGAGCATCACATCTTCCACTGCGGTAGCTTTGGTCCAAGCAGGGTTGATGCCTGATTTCTTGCCTGCATTCCAAACTCTGTGGAGCTCAGTAGCTATTCACTAAGGCTCCCTGATGGACACGTTAAAGTTGGCCTGATGGACTGGATACATGTATCAATGGACTCCTTAAAGTTGGACTGATGGACTGGATACATGTATCAGTTAGCACATTCCTAAGGAAGTCAGTGCCCTGGATTTCGTGTAGCCAGGAAAGGAACGGATTGCAGCTGGGAAGCCTCCGTGGACCTCTAGGGAATGGGTTCAAGTGAGGGAACCAACATATTTACATAATAAGATGCTTCATTTATTTAAGAAAAGAAAACCAAATGATTGCCTTTAGTTGTCCAGGAGGCGCTGTCATTTTAGAACCTTCCTTTCATGACTCACCTTCTAGGAGACTGGAACCCCACTCCGTAAAGCCTGAGGATGAATCCTACTTAGAGCGGATGGCATAGAGTCATCAGTAAACGTGAGCCTTCAGATTTAGTTCAGGCTTCACTTTCACCAGAGAGTTCATGTTTTTCAAAATTTGTTTTCCTTTCTTTTTAAAGTTAAAATAATACATGCACATGGTTTAAAGATTCAATTAGTTTATGAGGGTTTTTTGTTGTTGCTGTTGTTGTGAAAACCAGTAGGTTTCTGCCCCCTGCCTATCTCCCCCCTGCTTCCCCTCCCCAGAGGAAATCACTTTCAATTCATTTAGCTGCTTATTTTGGTATTTGCCTCCCAATCACTAAATCAGAGCTTCCAAACAGTGAGCAGCAAATAGATTCCAGGTGTGGGGAGATGGTGAGCCTTTCTGCCCTCGGGTGGTCAGGTGGAACCCGGGGTGGCTTGAGCCCCTGTCTGGTTGCCTCCAATCTCAACTTTTTCTTTTAGTCCCACGTGCCTCATAAATATTTATGTGTGTGCCGCGTCTTTAACAAGGTTGGGAAGCATTGCTAAATTTAGTGCTACTTACAGACGTTTCAGTTCTAGGCATCATTCATTGACTTCACACACACACACACACTCCCTATTCCCCCCACCCTCCCAATATAGTTATCATAACTCTCATTATATGAGTATTCATTATCACTCTATTACATCTAGGTAAATACTGTACACAGCTAAATCATGTTGTAAATCATTCTTTTTCCTTTTCTGCCCAATTTTTCTTTTTCTTGGACTGAATACTTGTCTTAGTTGATTTTAGTTTGGTTTCCTTGTACATATTACTAATTCAGCCCAAATTCTCCCCCAATTGTCAAAATCTTCAGATAGTCCCTTAAATTTCTATTCTATAAGAAGCTCATCAGAATATTTAGGACCTGTTTAAACTGTACTTTAATACGTCCTCTATGCTTGATGTGCGGTATCATCCTGGGATCTCCCTTGACCATTATTTGGTGATTTTCTCCCTATTTCTTGTGTGTGACCCCCTCTTGCTGTAGCCATGCATTCTTTTGGATTCCTTTCCTTGGTTTGCTGAAGTGCATCTCCCAGTAGCCTCATAAAAAAGAGATAGTGGGAGGTAATCTTTTTTAGACCATGGCATGTCTTAAAATGTCTTTCTTGCAGCATCACACTTGATTGAGTTTCACTGTGTCTAAAATTTTGGTTATAAATCATTTTCCCTCAGAGTATTGAAGGCTTTGAGGCATTGCCTTCCTCATTCTAGTCCTATTACAGAGAAGTCCAAGGCTGCTTTTTCCTGATCCTGTGTCTGGGACTACAGTCATACCAACGAGATATTGTGGGTTCAGTTCTAGACCACCACAGTAAAGCAAATGTCACAATACAGCAAGTCACACAATGCATATAAAAAATTTCCCAGTGTGTATAAAAAATTATGTTTACACTATTCTATAGTCTATTAAGTGTACAATAGCATTATGTTTTTATTTAAAAATGTATATACCTTAATAAATATGTGACACAGAGATAAGCAATGAGTACGTGCTGTTGGAAAAATGGTGCCGATAGACTTGCTCAATGTAGGTTTGCTACAAACCTTCAATTTGTAAGAAATGAAATATCTGCAAAACCCAATAAAATGAAGTGCAGTAAAACACAGTATGCCTGTATTTGTTTTCTCTCTCAGAGAGTCTGTATTCTGGAGAAATAATTCTCAGGAAGTATTTCCTCTGAAATTTCATGGTGACATACCATGACGCAGGGCTGTTTTCATTCACTGTGCCAGGCACTTGGAAATTCTGATCATTCCGTGCAGGTATTGTTGATACAGGTGATCACTGATGACTTCTTCTCTTCCTTTTTATTAGTACTTTCTGGGAGTCCTATTATTTGGACACTGAAATTCCTAGTCTGATTTTTAAGGTGTGTATGTGTGTGTGCATATACACGCTTCTATTTTCCATTTCCTAGAAATTTTCTCCTGCTTTTTGGGAAATTTCCTATTTTACATTGCAACCCTTCTACTGATGTCTTCATTTCTGCTATAAGATTTATTTCCAAGATAATTTTAACCTAAGTGTTTCTTTTTGTACCTAGATCTTCTTTGGTGGATGAGATACAGTAATAATTTTTGCTTAAAAGTTTTTCCTGCATGTTTTTATATTGTTTTAAGTTGTTTTTTTTTTTTAAATTTTAGGTCCCTGTCTTTCCTCTTGACATCTTTTCCGAATGGCCTGAACTTTAATTTTTGTTTTGTTTTTTGCTGATGCTCTTAAAGGCTGCTTTGGAATTCCGAGGGCTGAGGTGGAACTTGTCGACTGTGGTCTCCATTGGGGGAAAGGATCTCAGTGGGCTGTTTGTAGAGGTAGCCTCAAGCCCGTACCTCTGGTCTTCCCACATGGGCTAGTCAGATTCCCCAGAGAAAGATTTCTAGTCTTTTCACTGGAGAATATAAGTTTGATATTCAGAATTCTAAAGGCCTTGGAGGGCTAGAAGGCTGAGAAAGGGGTAGGAGGGTAGGTCTCCGCATTCTGCCTTCTCTCTAATTTCAGTAAGTAACTCCATCCTCAGTTGTCCTTGGTGCGTCGCTGCCTGGTGGCCCTTTGACTGTTCCCACCTGGGGAGGGAATTGGGGCTTTAAGTGCATCTTAACAAGCTCTCGGCCAGTCCCTCCCTTTTCAGTCCTGGCTGAAAGGCATGTGCTGCTGGACAAGTCCTGAACTTTGTGGTGATTTTGTGCCATGAAGGTTGTCATATTTTAACTTTTAGGGTTTTCTCTTTTAGGGTTTTGATCCCGTTACCCTTCTAGGTTTGAGATCTTTCTGTTGACTACCTTTCCCTTTACACAGCCTAGCCATAGCTCCATCCTTCCTAACCACAGCTCCATCCTTCCTAACCACAGCTCCTGGGAATACACTTTCATTTGCCCTTAAAACCATTGGATTTCTTTCTCTTCTCTCTCTAGTACTGGGTTTTCCCATACTGCTTTGACTATTATTACCAATATTACTAATACTGTTATGAAAAATGATACGTATGCAAATGGATATGAACGTTAATCACTATTCCAATTAATGGTTCTATATATGTTCTCTTACCTTGTCCTTGTAACAGCTTTATCAAGTAGATATTTTTATCACCTTCATTTTATAGATGGCAACATAGAGGCACTTAGAAGTTATAAACATTACCCCCCAATTACACAACTCATGAATGTGGAGCCAGATTTTAAAATAGGATTATCTGATTGCACAGCTTTTTCTCTTAACTGTTCGTAACAGTCACAAGAGGAAGGTACTGTTAGGCCTATTTGATGGGTGAGGAAACTGTGGTCCAGCGAGTTTCTATGATGTTCCCAAAGCCCCTTTATGATTAGTAGGTTTTGTGACATTTACTCCAGGGTTCTAACCACTGCACTAGCAGAATGTTGGACTTTTTGTCTAATTAGCAAAACATTATACCTCACTATTAGAGTTTTGCACTAAACTGTTGATGAACTGATTAAATACTTACCATGTGCTGTGTGCAAATGTAATAAGTGGTGTTAAACATACATATTCAGCATTTCAGCAGTGAATTACAATATAAGAACATTTAATCCAATGGCCTTATTTGGCAGATGCAGGTGATAGAGAAACTGAGCAACTTGCCTTGGCTCACATGCTAATTACTAAAGGGGCACTTTTTAAACCCAGTTGTCAGATGTACCGTTGTTTGTACTTAATAAAATACCTTTCAAATGACTCACATTGTTGGCAACTCAAAAAAAAAACTTTTTCTGGAGTGTTTATTTTGCTGAAAATCACTCTGTAGAATATATTTTTTATGAATAAAGTTCTGTATGTCAGATATTATTTTCTGTAATAAAATAGAGTTGTTTTCCAACTGATGTATTTTGGCCCCAAAGCATGATAAAGATCATAGAACACAGCAAGCTTACAAATATTCACATTGTTTAAAAATTGTTTGTTTTTTTTTCCTGCAAAACCATGTGTGAC
Organism: Dasypus novemcinctus; assembly: GCF_030445035.2. Taxonomy (NCBI): domain Eukaryota; kingdom Metazoa; phylum Chordata; class Mammalia; order Cingulata; family Dasypodidae; genus Dasypus; species Dasypus novemcinctus. The sequence continues at coordinate 8,847,374 of NC_080697.1, forward strand.
TCTGCAAAAGAGGTCACGGTATCAGTGCTGCCCTGAAACTTAAAATAACACAAATCAGAAACAGGGTTCGTCTACTCTCCATCCCTGCATTCAATGTGCCATTTGCCTCTTGAAATGCAGCCTTGAGTTTTATCTCAGTTCCAAGGTAAATATTCTTCCGCAAAAGTCCAAATCTTTTAGCTATTCCTTAAAAAGGTTTATCTTATGCACCTATTGCTTGTTTATTTAGCAGCCCTATGAAGCTATTGAAGTGTTTATTTAGTGGTCTTTCTAAATTATTTATGGTGAAAACCAACTAATCTTTGGTCACAGCAAGTTTCAGCCTGTGAGAATAACTCCCCTGATTGATTGTATTTCCAAATGGGAATTTCGCCAAGTGATCAAGCGTACATTAATTAACCTTCTATCTTCTAGGGCTTTCCTGCAGAGAGAAGGGGGCTGGTCTTTGTACCTGGATCTTATTCCCAAAGGAGGGTTTAGAAAACCCAGTGATCTCTGGGATATTATGGAAAGGAAAGGACTCATGACTTCCACATTCCTTCCCTTGGTTCTTCCTCTCTTGCCTTCTTTCTCTCGCTCGCTCTCTTTCTTTCTGTTGTTGGGGAAGAAGTTGGGAAGAGAACAGACATTAACCAGGGCCCCAGAAGAAACTAGAAAAGTAATGAAGACAGGGGCAAAAGTAGAAAACTCACAGCAAATACGTCTTGTGGGAAATGTCAGCAGCACCGGGAAATGCGGTCTTTGGCTCCTCATCCCATCTTCCCTCTTGGCAGTTTTACAATTCCAGGCGAAGGACCAGCCTACCCGAGTTCTTCTCCCCTGGTTCACAGAAGGGCCTCAGTGCTTTTAAGAAAGGGAGTGTCCAACTTCATCTCTGAGGGCAAAGATTAGAATCATAGAACGTTAGCACTCAAAGGGAATTCATAGATCATCTACTTTCTACTTCAAGCTCTTCCTTTCACAGTGGAGGTTGCGCTGAGGCCAAGGGAAGGGACATAACTTTTCTGGAGACGTACAAGAAGTTAAGGGAAGGGCATTGATCAAAACCGGCCAAAATCTTGGTTTTCAAACAACAGCATCAACAATAATGCTTATTAAAATTCAACTGAAAATCGAAGCCACTTAACTTGGCTGACTTCATCTCCTATCACTCTCCTTGTTATTCTCTCTGTTCCTGCCACATTGGCCTTCTTTTTTTTTTTAAAGATTTATTTTATTTATTTCTCTCCCCCCTCACCCCTGTCCCAGTTGTCTGTTCTCTGTGTCATTTGCTGCGTGTTCTTCTTTGTCCACTTCTGTTGTTGTCAGCGGCATGGGAATCTGTGTCTCTTTTTGTTGCATCATCTTGTTGTGTCAGCTCTCCATGTGTGTGGCGCCACTCCTGGGCAGGCTGCACTTTCTTTCACTCTGGGCAGCTCTCCTTACAGGGCACACTCCTTGTGCGTGGGGCTCCCCTATGCGGGGGACACCCCTGCATGGCAGGGCACTCTTTGCATGCATCAGCACTGTCCATGGGCCAGCTCTACAAGGAGGCCCAGGGTTTGAACGGCAGACCTCCCATGTGGTAGACGGACGCCCTGTCCACTGGGCCAAGTCCACTTCATTTTGGCCTTCATTTTGATCCTGGAAAACACAGAGATATTTCCTATCTCCAGATCTTTGTAATGGACGTTCTCTTTGCCTGGAATGCTGCCCTAACCCCTTGCACTCCCCCCCCACCCCTCAATCTTGCCTCACACAGGTGTTTTCTTGTCAGGCAGATCTCAGTCTAAAATGCCATCTCCTCAGTGAGCCCTCCCTGAAGAGGCAATTTAAGGTAGACTCCCTTGTAGCTTAGTATTTTATTTCTCTGCATAGCACTTACCACAATTTATTATTTCTTGTTGTTGTGCCCTCATAGACTGTACCTCCCATGAGTGTATTTTTCTTGTTTGTTGTGTTCACCAACACCTAGAACTTGCCAAGCACATAGTGCATGTATAATAAATGCGTATTAAATAAATGCATAAAATAATTGAATACACATATAGCCCAAAAAAAAAACCATCTCATTTGGAGCAGACATTTGTTTTACTCACAAATTCACCAAGATTTGTGCTTAATATTAATATTTCTAGATATGTATTTCAAAATAATACATAATACACACACACATAATACACACGAAACTACAAGCATCCATATTTATATAATAAAACCCTCTTCAACAGTTGGATCTTTATCAGGATAAACAAATGCTGACATAAAATGTAGAGTGATGTACATTTTATGACTTCTCATTACATAAAAAAAAGTTATTTTCCTGGGTGTGTGTTTGAATTTTGAAGGAATCTCAGTTCCTTCTAAATGTGAGTCTCTGGTGTTATTTTAGGAGAACAGTCTGCTAACTATTGGAGATCTTAAAAATGGTCATATCCACTGCATTCATCAGTAGCTTCACACTCGAGGCAGCTTACAGACATAGGAGATTTGAAGTAGGACAGATGCTTACTATCTCTTAGTTGGTAAGCCCACTAAAATTTTTACCTGGAACTTTCTGGAAGTTAGAATGATGTTTACATTTCTAGCTTCACTCCTTCTAACACAATAGGTTTAAGATAGCCTATATATATATAGAGAGAGAGAGAGACAGACAGACAGACAGACAGACAGATAGGAGAAACCCTCTCTGTTTGAGAATTGTAAAGACACTGTTAGTTGTGTGTCATTCTTGTCAGCCAGTCTAATTCATCTTTTAAATATCTCATATTTGCTCTAACTTGACACCTTAGGGTTCCCTACAAAGGACAGAGAACAAGCAATCAGGGGGCAGGGGGCTCAGAGGAGAGGCAGGGTCCATTTTGCTTTGTCCATTGGAGCCCTTGTTTTAGGGGGAAAAGACTCCTCTCTTGGAAGGAAACGAGTCAATATGCCCATGGGGTTGTGAAAAAGAGAGAATAATAAATATCTAGGGAAACGGACTTGGCCCAGTGGTTAGGGCGTCCGTCTACCACATGGGAGGTCCACGGTTCAAACCCCGGGCCTCCTTGACCCGTGTGGAGCTGGCCCATGCGCAGTGCTGATGTGCACAAGGAGTGCTGCGCCACTCAGGGGTGTCCCCCGCGTATGGGAGCCCCACACGCAAGGAGTGCACCCGTAAGGAGAGCTGCCCAGTGCAAAAGAAAGTGCAGCCTTCCCAGGAATGGCGCCACACACATTTCCCGTGCCGCTTACAACAACAGAAGCAGACAAAGAAACAAGACGCAGCAAATAGACACAGAGAACAGACAACTGGGGGAGGAGGGGGATTAAATAAATAAATAAATCTTTAAATAAATAAATAAATATCTAAATGACAGTCATAGCTCTAAGCTGTCACTGTGGCAAAACTTTCTTTGTCCCCCTTAACCAAAATGCTCTGGATTCTCCCCAGCACCAAAGGCTTGTTCACTAAATCAGGACCTATTGACCTGAAGCCATTAGCCCTGTACAGTGAGTGGTGCACCTTCTTACAACTCCTCTGTCACCATGATGATACAAGGTGGGTCAGACTAATACTTGAGGATCGTCTCCCTAAACAGGAGAGGAACATTGGCACATGGCCCTTGTTTTACTGTTTTCTTTTTAAGTAGGTTAAGTACATGACATCCCAAAGAATAGCAACAAAAGAAAAAGTAGATACACTGGATTTCATCAAAATGAAAAACCTCTGGGCTTCAAAGAACACTATTGTGAAAGGGAAAAGACAACCCACAGAGTGGTTAAAAAGATTTACAGATTACATATATGATGATTGGGAAGTATATGTGGCTCAACTGATTGGGCTTCTGCCTACCATATGGGAGGACCCAGGTTTGATCCCTGGAGCTTCCTGGAAAAAAGAAAAAGTGTGCCTCTTCAGCGAGCTGGTGCCTTGTGGTGAGCTGAGTGCCTGCATGGCGAGCTGAGTGCCCAAATGGTGAGCCAGTGCCCGCACAAGTGAGTCATGCAGCAAGATGATGACATAACAAAAGAGAGACCAAGGGGAGAGTCAAGGTGAGGCACAGCAGAAACCAGGAACTGAGGTGGCACAAGTGACAGGGAACCTCTCTCCACATCACAGGCTCCCAGGATTGAGTTCTGGTAAATCCTAAAGGAGAAAAATGAGAAGAGAAGACAAAAAGAGAAATAGACATAGAAGATACACAGTGAATGGACACAGACAGCAAAATCAGCAGGGGGGGCGGAGAGAAAAAAATCACATATATGATAAAAGTCTTGTATCTGAAAATTTATGGGGAATACTTGCAACTCAGTAAAAAAAAAAAAAAAGAAAGAAAAGAAAATGCAATTAAACTGGGCAAATGATGTAAATGAGCATTTCTCCAAAGAAAAGATTAAAATTGTCAGTAAGCCCATGAAATGAAGGCCAAAATCAATAATACTCCTCCTTATCCCCTCCTAGCCCTAAGCCACTAATCAACTTTCTGGTCCTATACATTTGCCTTTTCTGAACATTTCTTATAAATGGAATCATGTAATATATGTTCTTTTGTGACTGGTTTCTGTCACTTGGCATAATGTTTTTAAAGGCTCATCCAGGTTATAGCATGTATCAAAACTCGATATTGCTTTATGGCCAAATAATTTTCCATTACCTAGATATATCGCATTTTATTTTTCCATTCACCAGGCAATACATATTTGTGTTGTTTCCACTTTTCGGCTATTTTGAATAATCTGCCTTGAACATTTGTGGATGTGTGTTTTTGTTTGTCTTAGGTATATAGTGGGATTGCAGAGTCTTAAATTTTGAGGGAACTCTCAAACAGTTTTTCAAAGGGGCTGCAACATTTTATATTCCCACCAGAAATATATAAGGGCTCTACTTTCTCTACATCATTGCCAACACTTGTTATTATCTGATTTTTTGATTATAGTCACACTAGTGGGTATGACACAGTATGTTATTATAGTTCTGATTTGCATTTCCCTAATAGCTATTGAAATTGTTCATCTTCTCATGTGATTATTGGATATTTGCATATCTTCTTTGGAGAAATATCTATTCAAATACTTTGCCTATTTTTAAAAATAGGGTTATTTGTCTTTTTAAGTATTGAGTAGTAAGAGTTATTTATATTCTGGCTACTAGTCCTTTATCACATATGTGATTTGCAAATATTTTCTCCCATTCTGTGGGCTGACTTTTCACATACCTGATGGTATAGTTTATAGCATAAAAGTTATAACTTTTCCGTGGTCAGTTTATCTAATGTTTACTGTCACTTGTGTTCTTGGTGTCATATTTAAGGAACCATTGCCTAACCCAAGTTCATGTAGAATTGCTTTTATGATTTTTGTAAGAGTTTTATACGTTTATCTCTGACATTTAGGTCTATAATACATTTTGAATTCATTTGGGTATATGGTTTGAGATAGGGATCCAACTTCATTTTTTGCATGTGAATATGCAGATGTCTCAGCATTATTTGTTTAAAAGAGTGTTCTTTCTCCATGGAACTGACTTGGTACCCTTCTTGAAAATCAGTTGACCATAAATATAAGGGTTTATTTCTGGAATTTCAAATCTATTCTATTGATCTATATATCTGCCCTTCTGCCAGTCTACTGTGTCTTGATTATTATAATTTTGTAGTAAGTTTTGAAATCGATGTGAATTCTCCCATTTGTTCTTCCTTTTCAAGATTGGTTTAGCTGTTCTTGGTCACTTGCATTTCAATGTGGATTTTCTGATCAGCTTGCCAATTTCTGCAAAAAAAAAAAAAAAAGGTCATCTGGGATTTTGATAGGGATTGCATTTTGGGATTAATTTTGGAGTATTCTAATTTTAACATATTAAGTTTTCAGATCCATGAACATGGTATATCTTCCCATTTATTTAGGTCTTCTTTAATTTTTTAAGTATTTTGTAGTTTTCATTGTGCAAGACTTGCTCTTTTATTACATTTACACCTAGATATTTTATTCCTTTGGATGCTTTAATAAATGTAATTGTTTTATTTTCAGAATGGCATGCAGTTTTCTTTACACATAATATCTTAGAATCAGGGTAATAATGACCTTGTAAAATAAGTTCACAAGTGTTCTTTCTTCTGCTATCTTTTGAAGAATTTGTGAAGGGTTTGTATTAACTCATCTTTGAATATTTGGTAGAATTTACCAGTGAAGCCATTTGGGCCTGGACTTATTTTGGGAGAAGTTTACATTACTAAGTTGATATTTTAAGTTGTTAGAGGCCTGTTTGGATTTTCAATTTCTTCTTGGATCATTTTTGGTAATATGTGTCTCCCAGGGAATTTGTCTGTTTCACTTATACTGTTTTTTTGGCATATAGCTGTTCATAGTATTTCCCTATAATCCTGTTTATTTCTGTAAGATGATGTGCCTTTTTTCATTCCTGATTTTATTAAATTGACTCCTTTCTTTTTCTTTTTCCTCTTTAGGTATAGATATGTCAATGTTGTTGAACTTTTGAAGAACTAATTTTCAGTTTGTTGATTTTCTCTATTCCATATTTTATTGCTTTCTCCTGTAGTCCCTAGTATTTCCTTTCTTCTGTTTTTTTTTTTTTTCCATCTAGTTTTTCTTTTCTAATTTCTTGTGAGGGAGGTTTGGTTATTGAATTGAGATTTTTCTTTTCTTAAAAATATAGATTTTTATAGCTAAAAGCTTCCCTCTTTAGCTGCATACCATAATTATTTGTATATTGTGATTTTTTCCCCTTCATCTCAAAGGATTTTCTCATTTCTCTTGTTCTTTCTTCATTGACTTAATGGTTTCTTTGGAGTATGCCATTCAATTGTCACATATTTGTCAATTTTCCAAATTTCCTTCCTTTCTTGCTTTCTAATTTAATTCCGTTGTGGTTGGAAATATATAGTTTATATGATTTCAATACTTTTAAATGTACTAAGGCTTGCTTTAAGGCCCATTATATGGTCTGTTTTAGAAAATGTTATATGTGCACTTAAGAAGAATTTGTGTTCTGTTGTGTTGGATGGAATGTTCTACTGGCCTATAGATCTAGTTTGGTTATAGGGTTTTTCAAGTCTTCTGTTTTCTTGTTGATATTCTGACTAGTATTTCCATGCATTTTTGGTAAGTGGAGTAACAAAACCTCTTCAACTATTAATGTTGAATTGTCTCTTTCTTCCTCCAATTCTGGCAGTTTTACTTCAAGTGATTTGTGGCTCTCTTATTAGATAAAAATATGTGTGAAATCATTATATCTTCCTGGTAAATGGACTCTTCCATAATTATAAAATAATGCTCAATATCTAGTACATTTTTGTTTTTAAAAGTCTATTTTGTATGATATTAATAGAGCTATTCAACTCCTTTATGAGTATGGTTGGTATGGGACATCATTTTCTATGCTTTTTCTTTTTATCTCTTTATAGCTTTGAGTCTAATTGTGTTTCTTGTAGACAGCATATAATTGGATCTTGCTTTATTTTAATAAGATCCAAAAATCTTTTGCTTTTTTATTGGAGTATTTAATCCATTCAGTATTAATGTTATTATAATGGTTGACTTTACATGTATCATTCTGCTTTTTATTTTCTAAATCTCATGTCTTTTCTCATTCCTCTCTTACTCTTTCATTGCTTTCTGTTTTATTGAGAGTATTTTCTAGTAGATCTGTTTAATTCTTTTAAGGATATTTTAAACTATATTCTTGAGTTATTTTCTTAGCAGTTACTCTACAGATTACAATATACATATTAACTTGTTAGAATTTATTTCAACTTCATAGTGGCTCAGTTCCAGTTAAATAAATAAACTTCATTCCCATTTAGCACTATTTCCTCTCCATCTTTTTAATACTATTGCTATTTTACATACTGAATCCAAGTATTTTACATATTCAATAAAACATATAATTATTACTTTATATAATTTTATGTGTTATAAAGATGCTTAGAGATAAAAGAACAGTAAGTAAATATTTATAAAGGTTTTTTTTTATTAACTTTTTTTTTTTTTTTGAGGTACCAGGGCTGGGGATTGAACCCAGGACCTCATGTGTGGGAAGCCAGCACTCAACCACTGAGTCACATTGGCTCCCCTGTTGTTGTTTTTTCTGTTTGATTGTTGGTTTTTAGGAGGCATTGGGAACTGAACACAGGACTTCCCATGTGGAAAGCAGGAGCTCAGCTGCTTGAGCCAAGTCCACTCTCTAAGTTAACTTTTTCATTTATTCTTTCTAGTTCTCTTCACTTCTTCCAATGGATTTCGATTTCAATTATCACATGAAATTATTTCCAAACTCCAATATAGCTTTATTAATGTCAATTATATTACCTTTCTGAATATTATAGCCCCACCAAAGAAATCATACACACAGCACTTTATGCAATTGCTATTTTTTATTTACTTGTAACCTTTTTGTCTTTATTTTTTTAAAGTTACATTAAAAAAATATGAGGTCCCCATATAACCCTCACCCCCCTTACCCCACTCCTCCCCCCATAACAACAACCTCCTCCATCATCATAAGATATTCATTGCATTTGGTGAATACATCTCTGAGCACTGCTGCACCTCATGGTCAATGGTCCATATCATAGCCCACACTCTCCCACAGTCCACCCAGTGGGCCATGGGAGGACATACAATGCCCAGTAACTGTCCCTGCAGCACCACCCAGAACAACTCCAAGTACCGAAAACGTCCCCACATCACATCTCTTCCTCCCACTCCCTACCCCCAGCAGCCACCATGGTCACTTTCTCCACACTAATGCCACATTTTCTTCAATTACTAATCACAATGGTTCATGAATAGAATATCAGTAAGTCCACTCTAATCCATACTCTATTCCTCCATCCTGTGGACCTTGGAATGGTTGTGTCCACTCCACCTCTCGTCAAGAGGGGGTTTAGAATCCACACGGATGCTGGATGCAATTCTCCTGCTTTCAGTTGTAGGCATTCTTGGCTCCCTGGTGTAGTGGTTGACCTTCTTCATCTCCATGTTAACTGAGTGGGGTAAGTCCAATAACCAGAGTGTAGGAGTTGCAAGTCTGTTGAGGCTCAGGGCCTGGCTATCACATGGTCAGTCCAGAGATTCAGGTCCCCTGGGTATACATTAAACCCCAGCACCAACTACAGTTACGGTAAAAGTAACAGAAGAGGCTTGTGGACAAAGATCACATCTGAGTCCAGCTTCATCACACAGAAACACAAATTCCAAAGTAGGGCCAACTAACATGGAGTTCAGTGCAATTGCGTTTTAAACCAATCAAGAAAAGGAGAAGAAGCATGCAGTTACACTGTCTTTTTCTAGTTACCTACATAATTATTTTTACCAGGGCTTTTCTACTTTTTACTATGGTTTTGAATTACTGACTGCTGTCATTTTGTTTCAGCCTGAAGAGCTTCCTTTAGTATTTCATGTATTTCATGTTTGTCAGCTAGCAGCAAATTCTTTCAATTTTTGGTTATCTAAGAATATCTTTTTTTTACCTTCATTTTTGAAAAATACCATGGCTGGATATAAGATTCTTGATTGATATTTTTTTTTCAAATTACTTTTAGAACTTTTAACATGTCTTCCCACTGTCTTCCGGCCTTCATTATTAATAAAGAAAAGTCACCTATTAAGATTTCCTTGTTCTCGATGAGTCATTTTCCTCTTGTTGCTTTCAACATTTTTTCCTGTTTTGGTATTCACCATTTTTACTACAATGTACCTGGACATGGATCTCTGTTTTATCCTACTTGGAGTTCCTTGTGCTTCTTGAATGTGCAGATTAATGTTTTTCATCAAATTTTCAAGGATGTTTTAAGCTATTATTTCTTCTATTATTTTTCTGGCCTTTCTTTTCTCTCCCCTCATTCTGGTGCTCTCATTATGCCAATGTCGATGCACTTGTGGTGCCCTGCATATTGCGGAGTCTTCATTTTTTCATTCATTTATCTCTCTCTTCTTCAGAGTGTGTAATCTTCATTGATCCATCTTTAGGTTTGCTGGTTTTTCCTCTGATATCTCACATTTACTAGTGAGCAGCCCTAGTAACTTTTGCATTTTTCTTCCTGTATTTTTCAAATCCAGAATTTCCATTTGGTTCATTTTAATAATTTCTTTTTCTTTATTGATGTTCTCTATTTAATGAGACATAATTGTCATACCTTTCTTTCTTTCTTTAAGCATGGTGTTCTTTAGTTCTTTGAACATATTTTTAATAGTTGATGATGTCTTTGTCTGCTAAGACCACCACCTGGGACCTCTGAAAGACAGTTTCTATTACCTGCTTTTTCCCTGTGTATGGGTCACACTTTTCTCTTTCTCTGCATGTCTCATAATTTTTTGTTGAAAATTGTACAGTTTATATATTATATTTTACCAACTCCATATACTCATCTCTTCCCTTATCCCCATTGGTTATTGTTGTTTGGGTCTTTTGTTTATTTATTTAGTGGCTTGGGTGCACTAATTCTCAGATGACTATTTCCCCCCACAGTGTATAGCCTCTGATGTTCTTGTTTAAAAAAAATTCTCCTTGTTTTATATTTTAGCCTGACTACTGAGTGTGGTTCCTGAGTTGGCATAAACCACTTAATTCTTAAAGATTGTACTTAAATCTCTTAGCCAATTAAAGTTTTACTCTTTTCATTGCATGTATGTATATCTTTGAAGCTGCTATCACAGTTCAGGGAATTCACATTATTATGCCCATGTTCAGCCAGGGACAAGAGTTTTCCTCTCTGGTCTCTCCTCATAGGGTATAGTCTTGGAAATGCACATAGTATTCCATACTGTCAGGAATGCATGTGGTTTTATTTTTAAGCCTGGCTTCCTAAGAGTTGCCCCTAGGTCAGAGTAGCTTATTGTTCTGTCAGTGTTCCAAAAGAGGTTGTGTTTAAGCCCCTTGTGCCAGTGAACATTCTGTCCTTTATTGATGGGTCTGTGTGCAGCTTGGGGGATACTTTCAAGTCAGCCTCACTTACTGGTTGGTATGCTCCTGAGTGGGTGCAACCTAATGCATGGGCATGAACTTGCAGACTCCAACAGTGATTGTGAAACCAGGAAGGCTCCTCTTAGATATCTCTTTCCATGGTTCTTTCAAATAAACTTCCAGTGGATCTGCTGCTTTGCCTGTATCAGAGCTTCCTCTCTCTCCCAAAGATAGTTATTGTTTGCTATAGCACTCTGAGGCATGAGTTCTCCAGTCTCTGTTCTAAATAAAGTCACTCTCAAGCAGAGCTGAAGAATTCTTTGTCTTGATGGTCTGCTTTTTCCCCTGGGAAAAACTGTTGCTGTGCTAAACTGGGGACTGGGAGCTGCTTTTCCAAGAGTACCCCACTCTATGACTGGGCACTCAGTGGGGAGAGGTGGCAGCCCTTGTTCTTGACTTACCTGGCCTGACATGGAACTTGTAACCAATGAGCTGAGGCAGAGGCTAATGGAGCCCCCGTGTTTGTGGCCTGCCATGCTGATATAGAGTTTCTTCTGTTCTTTGAGTGGAGTCTGACTGGGTAAAAGATACATATTACTCTCTGCACTGTCTGCCTTAGAAGAGAACTTCTGAGTACAGGATTGAGGAGATAAAAACACCATCATCCAGATTCTCCAGGGGTGAAACCATAGTCCCAGGTTAGAAGCTGGTGGGCGAGAGAGCCGCCATCTTCTTGCCTGCACATACTCAGGGTAGAGCTCATAGCTGGGGTGGTGGTGGTCATAGTGAGGATTGTGATGAAGTGTCATAGACTATTACTTTTATCACTAATATTTAGTAGATTTCCTTGAGTGGAGAGAGAGAGAGAGAGAGAAAGCCACACGCAGCAGTCAGAAGCTGAAAGTCTACAGAACCTGGAGAAGAAAGAAGATATCACCATGTGATAGTCAAGGCAAGGAACCCAAGGGTCACCAACAGCCATCCCCAGCACACTACAGTCTTCAGGGAGAAAGCATTGCCTTGCTGATGCCTTGATTTTGTACTTCTCCAGCCTCAAAACCATGATCCAGTAAATTCCTGTTAAGTCAATTTATCATATAGTGTTTGTTTCAGCATCTGGGAAACCAAAACACTTGCCCAGCACACAGGTCACCCAAAGGACCCATGCATTTTTTCTAGATGCTCCATGTACCTTTTACCAGGTACCATCAAGTGATTTGAGCTATTGAACTTTGCTTACATGGTACAAAACTTAGCATGACCCAGGAAAGGGAGGCATGTAGTACTGTATTGGTGTAGTCAGTTGTGTTTCTAGATTAAATAATAACTACCAATTAACAGCACACATTGCTATTCAGTAATCTCTAGTCCTAACTATTGCATCCATATATCCTAAAAAGATTTTATTCATTAGTTTACCTTGTACTGACTGATTATTTACAAGATGAACAAATGCGGAGAAACAGAGACTTTTACAACCCAGATCTTTGCTCATAATGATCTCACATTTCAGTGAGAGAACAGCCAAGAACACAGATTATCATAATAGAGAAAAGCCTACAGGTTTATGTGGCACAGAGGAAAGTAACAGTCTCTCTAGGAGAGTCAAGGAAAGCTTCTCAGAGAAGATGTTGAAGGAGAAGGAGCAAAGCACATGCAGACCCCAGTGTAGAAAGCGTGTGGGATCTTGGGTCATCTGCTATGATGCAGAGGCTAGGCAAGGCAGGTGAGGCCAAATTCTGGCAGCCTTTATGTCATTATAAATACAGGGGTATTATGAAAAGATGTAAAGACATGAGATGGTGTTTGTCAGAATTCCATTTAGAAAGATGCAGATTAGAGAGCACAGGAGTTAGAAACCCATTGGAGGTAAACCAGAGTTGAGGTTAGCTATTAAGAAATTGTGTCCAAAGATGTTCAGGGGTTAATTAACACTGGACTTTCAAGCCATTTAGGGTTAAGTTAGAAGGAAGAGCTAGGCTAATGTCCAGATGCCATGCTTTGGAGCCTAGATTAAGGAGGGGCCAGGCATTGACGCAAAGCTTCTGGAAGAGAAGCTGGGTATGCAGCATAGTGATAACTGCCAGGCTGGGAACCCTGAGTTTGAGAGTCTTGTGAATTATCTAGGGGGAGATGTGCACTTGGAAATATGTTTTCAAATAGTGACGACCTTCTACCTGCCTTAGGTGAACTATTTACTTATCCTCTGCATATTAATCATTGGGGTCCTTGCTCTATTTCCATTCCATGGATCATGGCATGGAAGGTCTCATGGCCCTAACGTGTGATCGTGTGATGAAGTTAATGGGGCATGAGATGCCATTTCCTACATTGCCACAGAGAGTAAGAAGGCAGCTCCTGTGGGGCATCAGCTGCCACATGGGTTGAGTCTCTTATACTTTCTACTCTCTCACCTTGGAACTTCCCTAGGAGGTGTTCTACTAATGCTTTCATGAAACCTCCCTCTCTCCCTTCCTCTCTCCCTCCCTCTCGCCTCTTTCTGTCGTTTGCTCTCTCTCAGTCTGTCTCTCTCTGTCTCTCTATTCTCTGATGTGTGTCTCTCTCTCACACACACGTGTGCGCATGTGCACTTTTCTCTCTCTTTTTGGATCCTTTTATTTCTGGATATTTTTTTACTGGCTCAAAAGCTAAATTTCTTTCCTGCTCCTATTCTTAAGCCCCCTCTACCTGTCTCACCCCACCACGCCTCCAACTGCATGACTGCTCTCCAACTGAGAAGGCCAGCATTTAGAGCTAGATGGAAGTTTAGAGAATACCTTGTCTTGTGTCTTGATTTGCTGGGTTGAAAACTGAAGTTCAGAAAGGAAATGACTTGTTCAAGTTCATATAACTAGACAGGGCTTTGCAGGTACATCACAATAACTCTACATCCCTGTAAGTCCAATTGTTTGAAAATTCTTTCTGTTTATAGTAGAATTCTATGCAGGGTGATTCACTTGAAACATGGACTTTTGGTTATAAAAGGGTTTAAATTGTACATTAATACATTCTGAGACTAGAAATGTCTGCTTTAACCCATTTGAACTGTATGTTTGTTTATTAATTCAGTGAAATTGCATTTCAATTTTGTGGTGAGATTTTTAATTTTCTCAGTTTATTTTATATATAGAATGCTTTTCAAATTTGACTGGTACATTTTAATATGCTTTTAAAACTTCTGCTTTGCTGAATTATGAAGGTATCCTAAAGAAAAAAAAATACTGCCCTTTAAAACACATTTATGTATTTTTCTAGCCTTCAAATCAATATATATTCATTATACAAAATTTGGAAAATACTGAAAACTAGAAGAATTTGGAAGTGACTAATAGCATCATTATGATTATAGAGCCTATATTATTTAGTGTAGGTTTCCATTTTATTTTTCATCTGCATTTTAATGTGACTTCTTTAAAGATGAGTTTTATCTTTTCTAACCTAACAAGTAATATATATATATACCTACATTTATACATCCTTATTAAGACTTTTAATAGCTTTGTCATATTTCATCATGCTTCTTTTTAAATATATGCTAATGTATCAATGTCCTCATTTTTGTAGAGTTAGCTTATTTTCTAATTCATTTATTCATTTTTATTATTATGTATAATGCTATAAGGAAAATTGTTGGGCTATATCATTTTGGGGGACTGTCTCCAGAATCAGCAGCCCAAGGTGTTGGGGTGTAAGCCTTTGTGTATGAGGCTGAGGCTGTTTACTGAGGCAGCATAACACAGGCTCCCCGTGACTTCACAACCATCGTGAGGCACGTGGTTGGGGCTCTCTCTCCCTTTTGGGTTCTTGTGTGACCAGTAGAATACATTCTGAGGCCCACTGAAATAAAGAGTGCAATTCGCTTCTTAGCAAGCAGAGATTTTGCCTCATCCAGGCTCACTCGCCCATGTGGGCCTTACATTTTGGGTATGTTAGCACTGGGGTTAAAATGATTCAGCTAAGGGGTCAACAGAGTGCATTGCCAGAATGTGGTCCATAAGACGCCTAAGTTACACGGTCATTCTGGCAATTTCATGGAATTGTAAACTCTTGGAGATGGGAAGAACCTTAGAAACATTCTATTAAATTCCCGTGTTCTACAAATGAGACAACTTTACGGAGGAAGCAAGGAGCTTCCTGGTGAGTCACGCCAGAGCCACGGTGAAACCGAGGCCTCCTGATTCCTAGGTAAGACTGTTTTATCTGGGAAACAGGGAAAAATGAGTAGTGATCTTATTTGAACTGTCTGAATTGAATCCTAATGGTCTTTACTCCATTAAACAATTAATCTGCCTCTAATTTCATTCACTCTGAGGGATTCATGTAGGTCAAGCTAGACCTTGATTGCAGAGTAATTGGGGAGCAAAATACCCAAATAACAATTTCTGCTGTTGCAATAGTTCTTTATTTAGTTTCCCATAATTCAATGTTCATTTTAAAAATTCGTATCTAAGTAGTAGGTTTCAGAATCCAATACCATGAACATTATATCTAAAATGTCAGGATCTTCCGTGAAGGTCTTAGCAAGTATCCTTCATCTGCCATGTCTTGTGTGCGCCCTGTGCTAAGGCTACATTCCAGGTTGAAGAGTTGAACCGCTGAACCCATTCTCCCTGCCCTTACCAGCACACACGTGGGCTGCAGGAGATTGCTCTGTGAACACAGATTACAGGACAGTTTCCTATTTTCTGTGGCAGCAATGCAATATGTACCAGCTGTAGGAGGGCACAGAGACGGGATGGCACTGGGAAGGCTTTGCAAGGCAGTGATTAGTAGCATCTTGGGGGACTTGACAAAGCAGTGAGGGCATTCCAAGTGAAGGAACAGCGGGGCCAAAGGGAGGCGGCATGGCCCTCGGGGGCACCATTGGACCCTAAGGTGTGTGCACTATGGAGAGGATGGCAGTGAAGGTGAGGCAGCTACAAGAGGCGTCAGGAAGCCAGGTCACCAAAGGGCTGTGCACTTTAATGCATGGGGGATGGGAAGCCAGAAAAGAAGCCTAACCCGGGAAGAAATGTGATGGACCGTGTGTTTTAGAAAACCCTGTTTGCATGCTGGATAGTAAAATGGAGTTAAAATTGTTTAAATTACCTTGCTGCTGAACAAATCGCACGAGTTGCTTTTCCGTACAGTATCAAGTCGACATATGCTGTGACTTTCTTAGTCAACAGAGAGTGTTTGGAGGTCATAGCCATGTATAATTTACCCCTTTTCATTTCTATGAACCGTGATCTTTTTAGAAATGATGCCCAATTGTTTCCTGAGTGAAGTAGCCACAAGAGCTACTAAAAGTCACGCTTTAGTGAAATCCTCCTCTAGATGATCTTAGGTCTGACCTTCTGTACTTTATCTTCCGAAGATCGGCTTGTGGTGTTAATTATGGGGTAAGTAAGCAGTTACTTCCTATAGCAAATCAGCCAAAGTCCAGGTTTACCCTGGAGGTCCCGGGGATCAGAGCTCTGTGTTTCTTCAGGTTTCAATTTACCAGCCTCAAACCACTTAAAAGCAGGAGGAGGAAAGGCTGGGCAGCGATCAGTTTACAAGTGACCTGGGAGTTCACAGCTTTCAACCCTCGAAATCACAGTCCATATAACAGGCCTTGTGCAGATACAAGTGGGACAAATTGACTCCAGCGGCTTGCTTTCAGAAACAGAAACCCGGCTTCTCCCTTATCAGTGTCCCCCTGCCTGCGACAAGCAATGGATGGAGGGTGGAATTTGTTCTCAGGTCAAATAGGGAACGTAGGTGCTGAGAAAGAGGGTAGGCTAACTGGCACCCTGCGGTGTTAATTGGTTACTAGGGCTCTAGCTAGTTAGGGACTTACAAGTCACAGGAGGGGAATTTTACTTAGTAGGCTTTCTATTTTTTAGGCAAGTTGAAGATGTTACTGTAGAATGACGGAAAGCTGGCATGACTTCAAACCAGGCTGCTGCTGCAGGAAATATTTTTGTATGTCTTTTTTGAGATGATTTCAGAATTTTTCATGTTTGCAAGAAAGGCAAATATTTCTAACTTGGCACCAGAAATTGACTTTTTGAGTGCCCAGGAACTAAGCTAGTGGTGATCATCATTGCCAAATAATCTT
The DNA here is from genome assembly GCF_030445035.2 of Dasypus novemcinctus. Lineage (NCBI taxonomy): Eukaryota > Metazoa > Chordata > Mammalia > Cingulata > Dasypodidae > Dasypus > Dasypus novemcinctus. Next base: position 8,864,338 of record NC_080697.1, read on the forward strand.
TCTCAACAAAAGGAAGTGTAACCCCAGCAGCAGCTGGGTTTCGTGGTGTTCCCGGCACTGTAGCAGTCATCTGCGTGATATCTCAACTGGTTTTCCTTTCATGCAAGGTCTAGGGCTCCTCGACCTAGTGCAGTTCGGTTACTATTTGCTGAAGGCTGGCCAGTGAAAGAGGGAGCCCTAACGATCATGAGAATATCAAGTGTTGATACTGAAAATCCTGTAGATGGGTGAAAATAGGGCCCTGGAAAGTTTGCTAAGGGTATTTCTCCACAAAATGGGTTATCAATAAAATATGTTTTGAATTACTTAGAAGTAATTTTGAATGCTTTGCGTTACGAAATCCACCTCTTGGAATGATAGTTTCACATTTCCATCGTTTCATGAGCTGGTCCATGTTTGTTGAATATATGTCCCATTGCCCAACCTATTCTGGAAGTTGGGATGAGAAGAGATGGAAGGAAGTGTTCTCTGTCCTCAGAGAGCACCAACTGTCCTTGGAGAGGTAAAATGTTTCTGGGTTAACCAGAAGATATAAGGCACCTTGATTTACAGTTAGTTAAGTCTGTTTTAATCCAATTAAATCCCTGGGATCAAGTTCCCAGTCCATGTGCAGGAGAGAAGGTGCTATAAAAGGTCAGAGTGTGAGAAGTCTCAGATCTTAAGTGAAAAAAGCAAAGCTTAAAGGACCACAGTAGAGCAAGGATGGCCACCAACCTATATGTTAGCTGCTTCGAAGCTCCAGATGTTCTATTTTATCCTCACAGCAAGCCTGTAGTAGCAAGGTAATTTTTATCATTACTGTCTGAATGATAAACTGAGGTTGAACAAGCTGCAGAGGACATCAACTCCTTATTCAAGCTTGCTGTGGAAATATCTGTATACCAGTAAATATTTCGTTTTGAAATTCTGAATGGATAAAAATGATTAAATAACTAGTTAAATGCATTTTGTTTTAAAGTTATATGGTAATATATCTCCTTTTAACAAGTAATACTGTATTTATGTGGAACACCTGGCATGCTGGTGCTCAAAAAATAAGCACTATTAGGATTATTTGTATACTTGAATACTTGAATGCAAATTTTATTTTGCTATACACAGACACCCATTCTAAAGAATTTTTTAAATTGTTATTTGATGTCAAGTTCTACTCTAGCTCCATACTTTCCTCTAGAAGTTCATGATGACAGAGTTCTTTATTAACATCAGAAGACTGATATTTCCTTAGGAGCTTTTGTGGTTTCACATCTGTGTATATATGATGGAAAATGAAAACTATGTTTGGGAAATTATGTTTGAGGAAATTATATGAATTGGTCTAACAATGAGAATAAACAGTGAGAACTAATTAAACCCTTTCTAGTCCTAGAAGTCTCAGAATTTTTCTCTCCACATTCAATCTTCATAAAAACTGGGGTTAAAAACATGATCTTTTATGCTATTTATCCCTTTTCAACTTTAACGTCTACACAGGAGAATATGAGCTTTCTTTAAACAGTAAAAGTTTTGACCAATCTGTTGACAAAAACAATAGTAAATAGATATCAAATGGGTAAAAGGAGCATATACTATAACAAGACTAAGCTTTTGGATAAGAAATTAACTTTAAGGAAAAACATATCTTGCAAAAATCTAAACCCATAAAAATAAATTATTGTAATTATTCATAATAATTTGTTATCCTTCACTCTACAAAATAATTCAGCATTTAGGGGAGTGCTAAGATTGGAATAGGATACATATTTTCAGGGAGTTTCCAGACACCATATTTTACCTCCATCTTGATGCATGACCTTATGTTAAACTCTAAAATCCCAGATAAAAGCCCTGTAGAAAACCCTCATATGTCCAATGATGCGAAATATCCTAAATATGATTTTGACTATCATTTTTTTCAAGGTTTGTTCAAATGTTAAATTGTCAAATGGCTCATAATCTACCATTTTCAGTATTCCTACATACATTTCTTTTTTGCTATAGAGTGACTTAAGCACACTGTTTGGGAAGATTATTCTATATTTTAAATTTCTAACAATAATTATGTATTGAAAAATTCTCTAAGGAATGTCTACGGTAAGATTCTGGAAAATCCAAACTGCCTACAAATGAATTGGCATTTTTCTAGGACCCTCCCTCTCTTCCTCCTTCCCTCCCTCCCTTCCTTTTTTCCTTCCTTCCTTTTTTCCTTCCTCCCCATTCTCTGTAAAGTCGCTGCACCACACGTGCCGTCTGTTAAACCCCAGTTTCTTTCATTTTATTTAACATGTTTTAGTTTTATCCCTTCAAGTTCGGTACATGTTTCTTTTTCTGTGTTCATTAGGACCTAGAAAACTCAAAGAAACTTTCAGAAATTCTAGCCTCTGTGAGGCCCTCGTTGGAGCGGTAATTAGATCATTATGTACTACACTAAGGGATTGAGTGTTTTCATTCCCACAGCAGCCCGCAGGCCTCACCTGTCAGCTGGGAGAGACAATCTCATAAACCTGCCAATAGTATGATTTAGCTGAATCCATGTTTGTTAATAAATCTTTCATCATATTATAATCAAAGAGCTCTTTCAGTTTATGACCCACCTAATGAAGGATTTGGGGTGTCTGCTCATCAATTTGATGTTTTTAAAGATGAAAATAACGGCTGTCATTAGCAAGTGTTTACCCCTTGGCTCAGGTGAAGAGTGGAGCAGGAGAGGGGGTAAAGGAAATGAGAGAAATTGTTAATTAAAAAGCAACGTGCCATGTGAGCCACAAACCCTTCAACCTTTAAAAGTGATTTCTTAGGAGAAAAAAAAAAATTACGTTTGGACATGTTCTTCAAAATCTAGCAAATCACTAGAATCTGCAACAGATTTTTCAGATGCCTTTCTCAAAGGTTTAACCAGGGCCAGAGAATTTAATTTGTGTTTCTGCATTACGAGACAGGACTAATTACGAATATAGTGTGAGTGATGTTTAGGATTTCTTAGGGCTTGCAATCTGGGCCAGTGTAAACGAATGCAAATGTTTACTGCCTTTGTTTTATATTCATACTTGTTTGTTCACATTTTAGTTTTGTGTCTGTGGTTAAAATTACAATCAGTTAAAACCTTTTTCCGTTTGCTTTCTTGGAATATTCAAAGTAGAAATCGTGATCAAAGTCCTGCTATCTTTTGGCTAGAGCCTCCACTGAAATATACCAAACGTTTTAATGAATAGAAAACAAACGTGTGGGGAGATGGGTAAAAGTTTCTAAAGCAAGGATTGCACCTGTGTCCAAAATCTCTAAAGTTGTACCCACCTGCTGCGTGGCTAATTTCACGTGGCACGCTATACTTTGCCAAAGATCTCCTTGTGGCTAAGTCCTCAGTTGCTGATTGAGCTCCAGCCAAATCTAGATGGAGAGGCAGCACGCTGACCTCTGGCACGTTTCCTCTGTACCACCTTTCTAACTCTAGAGCAGGTCCTATTTTGGCTTTATGATCAACACACAGCTCTGAAAACCAAATAGGCCATGCTGTTGGAAGCCAGAGAGTGGGGCCAAAGGAAAGCGACAAATGACTAGATAAAAAGTCTTCCCATCTCCTCTGTGGAAATTTCCAGGCTTCCTGGTCATTCATCACGATATCCTCCTTTCCCCTCTTATCGCTGCAATCTTTCGGCTGCTCCAGGGACCACCTGAAGATGACACAGCTGTGCCAGGCTGCAGGAGCTTTCAGGCTATAGCTGCACCCATCTCTTTCTCTATTTCCTCTCCTTTGTGATATTTTCAGCACCAGGAAGTCTCACTCACCTTGACCATTGTTTTTGCACATTTGGGTTATAGACACAGGGGTTGTTATTTGATTTGAATTCAGAAGGACAGACAGGAAGGAAAGCAGAAAACAGAGATATCACCCACTCCCTAACTGAATCATAACACACTATTTTCATGACTTTGCAACACTGCAGAAAAATGCGGGGCATTCATTTGGAAAAGCATAAACAGTGAGACTGTGCCATGTTCTCTGAGTGTCTCTTTATTCAATGTAAACCCTAAGCTTAGACTCAGAGGGGATTATTGGCTCCTCTGATGACACATGCCCTTAATAAAGTCCAGATTTGACTCAAATTGTATGTGAAATTGCCTACTGCTAAAATTCTATCATGGGTTCCTAAGTAAAAATCAGACAGCTTTTATAATGGGTCTGCGTAAAGAAGGCTGATGGATGTTTTTACATTCTTAGTGAAACTTTATCGTGTTAATGTGTTCGGTTTTGTTTTGTGTTGTTTTTGAGCAAAAGTTTTTAGTGTTGGACAGATCTGATAATAAATCTTGGTTTGGCCACATACTACGTGGTGACTTTGGACAAATGAGGAACTTTCCTAAGCTGTGTTTTCTCATTACAAAATTGGCAATGAGCTAACTTGAATTGCTGTAGGGATTAAATGAGAAAAACAGACATAAAATAATTATCACAAGGCAAGGCACATGGTAAGCACTTATTTAAGATAACTGCTGTTTTAACTAGTGTCTATGCAGCTGAATTTTATAGACTTTACACATTCTTTAGGTCACCGTAATATATGAGTATTGAAATTTGCACTTCAGCTATCTATAACTACTTTGTTGAGTTAGCATATCAATAATTTTATTATGAAATATGTGTTTCCTTCATATCTCATGCAACTTTTAAAGAAATTCATTATTTCAGAAGCACTGAATAAAATACAATTTTATATCAGCATAAGGAACTTATTAAAACACTTTCTAGAGTTCTAGTCAACAAAGATGGTGGCATAACATGCTCCAGGGGGCTTTTACCCCACAGAATTACTGTACAACTAACAAAAACTGGCAGCGCCATCTTCCTCAGAGTGGTGGAAAATAGTTAGAGGGTTGCAGTAACTGGGCAGGGCTGAGTGAGGAAAACAAAATTTTAGAAATGGTAGGAGAAGCTCACGGCGCTCATGCCGGCCTCTGCCCCAGCCCGACCATAGCACATGCTGTGGCACCAACTGTCTTCCTGTGTTGATGTCAGTTTCCCAAGGGAGCAGAGTAACCTGTGCACACCCCAGCGGCCGGGATGTCAGTGTCATCTACAGGGTGACAGCCTGAACGACTGAATTAGGAAACTCATCTCTGACTCACCCTACCAAAACTAGTCCTGTAGGCAGAAGCAGCTCATGGACAGCTGAAGCAGTATAAAAAACAATTAAGTCAAAGGGGCTTGGAACACAAAATTTACTGGCTTTGAGCCACACAGTAGAGCACCAAGGAGGAGCGAAAATCTATTTCACTGGGCATAGAGGGGACAATCCAATTTCTATGTATGGGAGAATTCCTAAAGCCAGGAGCAAGTCAAGTCCAGAAAAAGAATCAGGCTCAGAAAAGAGAGAGAAGGCCCTGTATTTTCCTAAATATATGGAGATTAATATACCCTTAAACAACCAATGGTTCAATGAGGAAATCACAAGAGAAAGTAGGAAACATTTTGAGGAGAATGAAAATGAAAGTACAATACACCAGTACTTATTTGATGCTGCAAAAACAGTGCTGGAGGGAAATTTATAGCTTTAAATGTTTACATTAAAAAGAAAAAAAAATACCTTCATTAAGGGACCTAACCTCATAACTTCATGTTTACCGCACACTGATCATGCTAGGAGGGCTAAGCCTGAAGGAGAGCACTGGCCAATGCAGAGACAACTGGCAAAGTTTGTGAAAGGTGTTATATTCATCAGTTTGTTGGGTTTGGTTGTCTCCTGGTACTCAAGGAAATCTATGACATCTAACTGGCTGTATACAATCTTTATGAACAGACAGCTCAGCGACTAAATCCCAGAGTTACACTTTAAAATATTAAAATGTACAGTGCACAACAAAATATTATAAGAGAAACAGAAACAGGAAATGATAACAATCCAGGAACCCATCAATGAAGGTGACCAGACTTTGGACCTATAGGACAAAAACTTTTAAAAAAAGAAAAAAAGACCTTTAATATGCTCAAGGAGATACAAGCAAACATAGAAAAAGAAGTAAAAGATATCAGGAGACTGATGAATTAAAAATATGAGAATCTTAATAAAGAGATAGAAATTTTTAAAAGGAACAACAACAACAAAAAAAGCCTGGAGTTGAAGACTAGAAATAATTGAGTTTTAAAAAGGAACCAAATAAAATGACTAGAACATTAGAAATAATTGAAATAAAAAATTCCCAAGAGGGTTTCAATAGCAGATTAGAGCTGGCAGAAGGAAGAATCAGTGAAAATGAACATGAAAATAAGAAGATTGACAAGATTCAGCCTGAGAAACAGAAAGAAAAAAGAAAGAAAAAGAGTGAGGGAAACTTGCACTCAAGACTCAATAATTTAAAATACTGGAAGCATACAATGTATCTTCTCAGACTAGAGTGGAATGAAGCTAGAAATCAATTACAGAGAGAGAACTGAAAAATTCACCAATATGTGGAAATTAAACAATGCACCCTTAAACAATCAATAGTTCAAAAAAAATCATAAGGGAAATCAGGATATATTTTGAGGAGAATAAAATGAAAATGCAACTTACCAATACTTGTGTGATGCAGCAAAACATTGCTAGAGAGAAAGTTATAGCTCTAAATGTTTACATTAAAAAGGAAAAAAAAAAAAGATCTCTAATAAAGGACCTAACCTCATAACTAGAAGATGCAGAAAAAGAAGAGCATACTAAACCTAAAGTGAGTAGAAGGAAGGAAATAATGAAGATTAGAGAAGAGATATATAAAAGAGAATAAAAAGCAATAGGGAGAATCAATGAAACCAAAAGATGTTTCTTTGAAAAGATCAATAAAATTGACAAACCTTTAGTTAGATTGACTATGGAAAAAAGAGGATGCAAATACTAAAATAAGAAATGAAAAGGGTTACCTTGTTACCTATCCCATAGAAATAAAAAGGATTATAAGTGGGTTCTATGGACTACTGTGTGCCCCAAATTTTATAACCTAGATGAAAGGTACAAATGTCTAAAATCACACAAACCGCATACACTGAATTCAGACAGAAATAGCTGATCTCAACACACCAGTAACAGGTAAAGAGATTGAATCAATAATCAAAAACCTTACCATAAATAGCAGCCCAGAACCAGATGACTTCACTAGTGAATTTTACCAAAAATTCCAAGAAGAATTAACATCAATCCTGCTCAAAATTCTTACTCATTCTATGACTCCAACATCACCCTTGATAGCAAAGCCAGATAAATATACCACAAAAATAGAAAATTACAGACCAATATCCCCTATGACTATATATACAAAAACCTTCAACAAAGTACTAGCAAACCAAGTCCAACAGCACATTAAGGGAATTATCTACCATGTTCAAGTGGGATTTATCACAGGTAGGCTAGGGTGGTTCAACATAAGAAAATCAGTGAATGTAATGCACCACATTAGTAGAAGAGAGGAAAAACAAAACAAAACAAAAATGATTATATTCATTTAGGGAAAAAAGGAATTTAACAAAATCCAGCACTCCTTCTTGTTAAAAACAATCCGAAAAAAAAACAGGGAAAAAAAGAAACTCCCTCAACATGATAAAGGTATATATGTAAAAACCACAGCTAACATCATTCTTTAATGGTGAAAAACTGAAAGCTTTTTTCTCCCTAGGATCAGGAACAATTCACAAATGCTCATCATCACTGTTAATCGACCCTGTACTAGAAATTCTAGCCAGAGCAATTACACAAGAAAAGAAATAAAAGGGATCCACATTAGAAAGGAAGAAGTAAGACTTTCCCTTTTTGCACATGACATGGTCCTACAAACAGAAAATCCACAACAAAGCTACTAGAGCTATTAAATGAATTCAGCTACTGGCTGGGTACAAGATCAACATGCAAAAGTCAGTAATGTTTCTCTATATTAGTAATGTACAATTGAAGGGGAAATTTAAAAATATCCATTTACAATAACAACTAATAGAATCAAATATATGGAATAAATTTAATCAATGATGTACAGGATGTGCACATGAAAACTACAAAGTATTGCTGACAGAAATGAAAGATGACCTAAATAAATGAAACAGTACATGTTTATGGATTGGAAGCCTAAATATTGTGAAGATGTCAATTCCAGCATAAGAGATTTTCAGATTCAATGCAGTCAAAATCAAAATTCCATATACATATGCTGCAGCATGAAAGTGGACCTTTGCCTTACATTTTGTTCCAAAATTACCTCAAAATGTATCAAAGACTTAAATATATGAACCAAAATTTAAAACTCCTAGAAGAAAACTTAAGGAAGTATCTTCAGGACCTTGCTTTAACCAATGGTTTCTTAGGCTTTATACCAAAAGCAGTAGCAACAGGAAAAATATCTATAAATGGGACTTCATGAAAATTAAAAACTTTTGCACATCAAGGGCTTTATCATGACAATAAAAAGTCAGCCTCTAGAATGGTAAAAAATATTTAAAAACCACATACCCAAAAGGGTTTAATATCTATAATTTATAAAACTCAGACCAAAAAAAAACCCCTAATTTTTAAATAGGCATAATACTTAAGTAGACATTTCTCCAAATAAGACATGCAAATGTCGAAAATACATGAAAAGATGCACAACATCATTAGCCAGTAGGGAAATAAAATCAAAATCACAATGAGATACCATTTCACACCCGCTAGAATAGCTACTATATAAAAAATGGAAAATAAGTTCTGGAGAGGATAAGGAGAAACAGGAACACTCATTCATTACTTGTGGGTCCTCAGAATGTAAGTATACCATATGACCTAGAAATCCCACTTCTAGGTTTATACCCCAAAGAATTGAAAGCAGGGACCAAACAGATATTTGCACACTGATGTTCATAGCAGCATTGTTCACAATTGCCAAGAAATGGAAGCATCACAAGTGCCCATCAATAGATGAATGAGTAAAAAAAAGATAATATATATAAATAATGGACTATTACACAGACATAAAAAGGAATGAAGTTCTCATTACATGTGACTACATGCATGAACCTGGAAATCATCATATTGAATGAAATAAACCAGACATAAAAGGACAAAAATTGTGTGATATAAATTATATTAAATAAGTAGAAGCAGCAAATTCATAGACTCAGAAGCCAGAATACAAGTTACCAGGGGCCAGGGTGGAGGAGGGAATGGGAAGTTAATGCTTTTATGGTACAAATTTCTGTTTAGGTTGATATGAAAATTTGGGCAATGGATGGTGGTGATGATAACACAACATTGTGAATATAATGAACACGGCTGAATTGTATATTTCAGTGCAGTTAAAAGAGTTAAATTTGGGTTATTTGTTATCTGAACAAAAATTTTGAAAAGAACTGTACAACGTAGTAATTCCAAAGCTAGCCTATGGGTCATAGTTAATTCTATAATTATAAAAGTACTGTTTAATCAATTGTAATGAAACTTCCACACCAGTGAAAGGTGTTAACAGGAAAAAAAAAGAAAAACTGAGTGTTTGAGGGAGTGAATGGGACGTCTGTAGTTTCTGTGTGATTTTCTGTAAACCTACTACTTCTGTAATAAAAAATAAATGAGCAAGAGTACACCAGCTGGGCCGATGATGGCGAAGTGTGTTATACGCAAAGGGAATAGAAGTTGCAAGGTACAAAGTGTGAAAAAAGCACAAACTTTGGAAACCCTAAGTGGGAGGGCCTCTCTGGGTCAGAGCATGCATATTTTTATGGAGGATGGCTTTGGTAGACACATACGAAACTATAAAACTCCAGGCTGTCAAAACATTATATCCCCTTTGGCTTCTTTGGACTAAACTCCTTACTCTGAGCTCAAAGTAAGCCCAGAAACTGCACCATCTTTCTCTCAGTGTCCAGCCAATCGACACCTGAGTCAAATGCCTAAAATCAAGCCAAGTTTCCCTTTTCCCTGCCATAATGAGCTGAGCCACATGGTCTAGTCGGCGCCTCGTGTTCTCACCGGTCAGTGGAGGTAACTGTCCTCTTCTGCCTCTCACGGGAAGGCTGTGGGAGACCACACGACAAGGGACAAGCTCATGCTGTGAGAAACAAACCCTTAAAATCCAAGGGGTGATACTGACAAGATGTATTTCCTGAATTCCTGGATGGGTGAAATGTCCCTTTTCTGTGTCCTCATCCTAACTTTCCTTTCCTTTTCTTTATCACCTAGGGCATTTTACTGAAATAATCTGTTCATGCGTGTGTCTCCACCAGTAGACAATGAACTCTTTAAATCCAGAGCCAGGCGGTGCTTATCCTCACAGCTCGCGGCTTCTCTGTTTCCTAAATTGAAGCTCATCCCTAGAAGAGCGGTGCCTCAGCTTCTCGGGGCTTCTTGGCACTGGCCCACCTCCTGTTATACACGGGGAGGCCTGCTCAGCCTCTCTGGCAGCCCCATCTGCCTGCTTCCATGGAAACATTCGCCATGAATGCTGCTTAATGAGGGAAACCCCTACGTCTCCTCCAAAGTGACCCCAGCATTTCTCAAAGGCCTTAATACCAGACAGAGTCCCTCATCCCATGAAGAGGAACTGGATGAAATTCAAACAGAACCATAAAATGTCCGAGCTTTAAGGGCCCTTGGAGACAGCCAGTAAATTCTGTTCTGAGGCCTCTGTAGCCAAGAGCCAGAGGACGTCTGGGAGAGGAGTAGAAACACCTTGATGAGCGCCGGACGTAGAAGGCAAGTCCCCTATCTTTTATCCTATTTTGCAATGGTCCGCCTTAGTTCCTTCTGTCCTTGAAGCCTGATAACAGCCTCTCCCTGCCAGAGTATCGGGGCCTTCTCAACATTACTGGAGGCTAACAGGAAACAGCGCCCACAAGTTTCCCCCTGGGCTGCCATATGCATATTCATTATCAGGTTGCTAAAGACCAGGCTTGACTTACATCAGGTCAAGGATGTACATGTATTTTGCAAATCATGGAGGCCTGATTCAGGGTGAGACAAAGAGTGAGTGGCTTTGGCTGTTTCCAGGCAGGTTGTCCCACTCTTTCTCCCCCAGGCTCTCTCCAGGAGCCACGGGCACACCAGAATTCTGGGTGCCTGGATATAGAAGCCTGAAGAGTCCAGTCTTGGGTCTGGGTAAGCCCTTTGGGCCTCGGAACACACTGCCAACGCCAGCAGGGCCACTGTGGGCCTGCCCCCACCCCCAGAGACCTGAGACACAGGAAAGGGGCACACCCTGGGGTCACAGCCGAAAGGCCCCCAAGTGCTTGGCAGAGCGCCCAGCATGCATTTCTTTAACCAAAGAGAGAAGACAGATCCTTGTGGGAACGAGAGTCAGAAACTTGGGACTATATTGGAACCAAGCCAAATGTTCTTGAATCCTGAAAGAGAAGGAGAAACTCCAGGCATTGGACCGACGTCCCCGGTTGGAACGATTGAGTTACATATATACGTGCATGGCTATGTAGACTCTTATGTGTTTATGTATATGCGCATATATTTATTTCATATTTCATCATTTGTAACGTTCAGACATACAACAGCTACATTCCAGGAGGTGAATTTAAACAAGGTCTTCGGGAATCTGAAGATTTCGCCCAGTGAGCTTTAAGCTGTCCTTGGAAATCAAAACCGGAAGAGACCTTAGAAATCTACCCTGGCTCTTTCCCTGCTGTTTTCTAGACGAGGAAAACAGGCCTGGAGAAGTGATGCCAGTTGCCAAGGTTACAGAGGGAGACTCAACTCAGGCAGAGGTGGCCTGGGGCCCTCTTTGGTTTCTCAGCATGGGCCCCTCTGGCTCCCCGATTTTCTGGCATAACTGAGGGTCACGCACATCCCCCACCCATGTCGCCGTAAGCCCCCTCCGCACTTTGTTATAGTTGGTGCATTTCACGCAGGAAGCTGCGGGCTGGAGGGGCTGCAACTCACTCAAGGTCACAGGGTTAAGCAACGGACACTAACTTAAACCAAAGACCAGCCCCCTCCAGCCCCGTGGAGCTTCTCAGGGGGAAGACGGGAGAGCGATGAGTGCTGCTGCCCCTGCTCTTGCCAGGACGGAACTTAGGGCCCCAGAGGCTCTGTGTCCACCCTGCGTCTCTCCAGATTCATCTCTCACCACGGCCCCCACGCTCCAGCCACGCTGGACGCAGTCTTGTGGACATCTCCCGCATTTGCTCTCACGGTCACCCTCTCTCCCCATCGCCTGTCTCAGCAGGCAGGCACCTGCACTAAGACTTTCTTGGGAGAGCGATGGCCTGTCTTTGGGGGCTGGTGGCAGCTTGTTTACATTCCTCTGCTTTAGGGGGTGGGAGACAGGCTGTGCTGGGTCATCCACTCCCCTAACCTAAGGCAGGAACCTGCCAAGTCTTCTCTGCAAAAGGTGGGGTGTGCAAGGGTACTCAGTCTTCATTTGATGCGCAAACTTGGCAGGAAGGTCAACCGTGTGGGGCCTGTAAGATACTGCAAGGCCCCCCGCTCGAAGGACATTCTGAAGTGTTAATAAGGTGCCTTTTCTTACAGGAGGAGCCGAGGCTCTCAGCCAGGCCCCTTGTCACCCGAGGACTCCAGCCTGTCCTCTGCCTCATTGCATCTTCATCCACAAGTTAAATCTGCTTTACCAGAATGCTGTCACCGGTCCTCGGCCACTCTGCAGCCCCACTGAGCAGAGGGGACTGCAGAGGGGAAACCTATTTTTTTCTAATCCCCCCCTTGTGGCCTTTTTTTTTTGCTTGCTGTCTGTTCTCTGTGTCCATTAGGTGTGCATTCTTCTGTGTCTGTATTTATTATCTCCCCCCCTCCTGCAGCTTGCTTGTTGTCTGCTCTCTGCATCCATTCACTGCACTCTCTTCTGTGTTTTTGCTTGTCTCCCTTTTTGTTGCATCACCTTGCCGAGTCAGCTCTCCAGGGCGCTTGCGGGCTGTCAGCTCTCCTCGGTGTGTCCTCGGCGTGGGGGTGAGCCTGCCTTCACCAGGAGGCCCCGGGACGCGAGCCCAGGGCCTCCCATATGGTAGACGGGAGACCAGCTGATGGAGACACAGCCGCTTCCCCCTATTTTGTTTTAAATCTTGGGTGGGATAGAAAAATATTTCAAGAAGGAGATACCTGAGTGTCCGTGGAAAGTCCCATCACGGCTAAAACCCCCCGGCTCGGCCTCCATGTGAGGCCAGGGGTCTGAGGAGACAGGAAACCAGGATTTCTGCTGTCTGGCTGCAATGTGTCCACACATTGAGCTCTCAGCCTGGCCCGCACGGCCCCTGGGTTGGCGTGAGTGCCGAGCCTGGGCACGGGCAGCGGCGACATCTCGAGGCCCAGGCCAGCAGCCCTTTCACCCTGGAGATTCGGCTTCCAGGAGACGGTGCACGAGTGGCGAGATGAGGCCTCTGAAAACAAAGTGGACGCGATTGGCTCCTGGAGGACCAGACTTTAAGAGTCCGACGTCACCGAGCCGTTCAGCGGCTCAGCCCTCCGCCAAGCCTCTCAGAGGCCGCGAGATGAGCAGAGGGCCAGCGGCCTTGCGGCCTGCGCCCGGCCTGGGGCCTCCGGAAGGTTTCACTGAATTTTCCCCTCACCATGAGACTGCGCCCCTGCGCTGGCTCGCCCACTGTGCATTTCTGAAGTGGGTTTTACGGGATGACCTCAGGAAGGGATTAAAAAAGGGACAGGTGGTGTTCCTTCTCTTTCAAGGCTGGAAACGGGTGTAGGCCCTTCTAAGTCTTTCCTGGTTTATCACCACGGACGGCGCGGGCTGGGACCGCTCACTGAGAGCCTGTCCCACCGGGCCCCATGCCCAGGTGCGCTTTCCCGGAGGCGCTTCAGGGCCCCGGAAGGCAAAGGCCTTCGTGCCGGCCCCAGGCAGAGGGAGCGGTCGCCTCCCCTGGTGTCACCAGCAGCACCGTGTGGCCTCCCTGGGCCCGGGGCCTTCGCTCCCGGCCCAGCCCGTGTGGGAGCTCTGTCAGGTCAAGAAAGGGCATTCGCACCTCCGGAAAAGCCAGAGACGGGTGGTACGTGTCCCTGCCTCCGAGAGAAAGCACATTGCCGGCCCCGCCGTCGTTCCTGGGGGACAGCCCGGTCCGCCGTGCGCTTGGGGCTGCAGCGGGGCCAGCCGGGTGCCAGGTTCGCGTCCCGCCCGGAGCCGAGAAGCAGCCCAGGCTCAGCTGCAGCTCATTTTCATTTGCTGTTTGTGTATAAATGCTTTTAGTACTTAAACTAAATTCAGATCAATTAAACTAATGTTGTTTGACATGATAGTCCTTGTTCCAAAATCAATATCCCTTCATTTGACAGACTTATTCTTGAATTCAGGATGTTTATTGTTCTTAAAGCTTACCTATAGACCTGGTTTTTGTCTTTAATGATATAAAACAGCTCTTCCTCGTGCACCGTGCGCCAGCACGTAATGGGGTTCGGGTTTCTCTGGTAAATATCTTTAATTGTACCACGATGCCTCTTAATCTCAGCTGCACAGGACGGCTCTTTCCTCGTCTCCGTTTGTCTCCTGAATTTTAAATACATCCTTTCCTGGGTCTGTTTCAAGGAGCCAGGCCAGGACCTGAGGGTGAAGAAGAGCAGTGCCAGCCGAGGAGAGCCCCTGGCCTCTCAGCCCTGTCCCAGGCCAGCTGGCCGGGGTCCACGGCCCCTCTGCGCTCCGTCAGGAAGGCACATCAGCCACTAAAGCGCCGCTCCTTTTCTCAGGGGGTCTTTCCCCCTGCCCCGCGGCTCTTCTTCAGCCTGCCTTGGGCTCTTATAAATCTTGCTCTGTTTTCCCTGGCCCGCATCCAGAGACGGGCCTCCCTCTGCCCTGGGGAGAGCGGCCGGGGGGTCATTTATCACTTGAACAGTGGGAATGGGGGACCGAACAGTAGTTTTTTGCCATCGCCATGGCAAAGGTCTGTGCGCAGTTGCCTAATTGGAATAATCTGGCCCGTGTTCCTGTAATTGCTCACTTGGCCGGCTTCTCCAGGTCAAACTCACCCACTCCGGGACAAAGGAAGGGGTCTGCTAGGCAGGGACCGATCCGCGATTAAACAGGAGCGGTTTGCAACGCTTTCTTTTTTTTTTTCCCAAGCAAATATTTTCTTTAAATTAATAGTCATTGAAGGGCTATAAGGTGGCATTTGGGACACACGCCCGACAGTGCTCTGTGGCCAGCCTTCAGGCAGGGCGAAGACCCGTGGACCTGGAGCGCAGCGAGTGGGCGCAGCTGCCCCTCAGCAAGGGCTCCTGCAGCCACAGGGGCCCTGGGAAGCAGGGTGCTCAGCCCCGCCTGCCACACGCACACATGCCCGTATGAACATGTGCACACATTTATACACATGCACCACACAGCCACACATGCACACATGCTCACTCACATGTGCAGTCACAAAAGTGCACACATGCTCACACACATGTACACAGTCTCACACACTCACATGTGCGGTCACAAAAGTGCACACATGCACACAGTCACACATGCACACATGCTCACACTCATGAGCACACATGCACACACACGTTCACACACTCACACGTATGCTCACACATCCCGTTTCTTTCTTCCTATGTTTATCCCCAAAGAGCATAGAGCGAGGGCATAGAGGTTTGGCTGAGCACAGAAGCCCTTAATTTCATTGTATTGCTGAGGTTGGTGGTGGTGGGGAAGGGGGTAGTAATAGAGGAAATCAGGGAATAAATGGGTGTGCTACTGCATAGTTTCCTATGAATGACAGGCAGAGCTTAACTTTCCTTCTGTACAAAAAGCATGGCTTTATTTTCCTAGGGCTTGGTCGACCTCTGTGTTCTCTTTTGTCTTGTTTCTATTTATAGATTTTTATTCTTTCTCCTCTTTTCTTTCTCTCTCCCTTGTCCTTTTTCTCATCCTGCCCCTCTCCTCCACTCGTCCTCAGTATCCCATCTGGAATAATATCCTGTATGCTCTGAAAATGGTTATAGTAAATCTTTCATAACTGTAAGTTGAATAAAACGGCGCTGGTTAATACAAAATGCAGGGGAAAGTTTCCCAACGTTTCCTCTCTTCAGTGAGCCATTTTTCTTCCCGTGGGACTCCTTTGATCATTTCTTTGGTGACCACACCTGGCTGCATTTCATTTTCCTTCCCCCAGATTCCCATTGCCTCCAACTGATCGCTGCGGCCTCGTCTTGCTGAGTCGTGCAGCCAGGCTGGGAGCAGAGGCCGTGGCTTGCTGTGCCATGGCCAGGGGTTCCTGGAGACCCTGGCTCAGCGCCACCCCAACCAAAGGCTCTGAGCAGAGGCCAGGACCAGAGAGCCTGGCAGGAATCAAAGGAAGGCGGTGGGCTCCAGGGTTCTCACTGACAGGACAGAAACAGATCACGAGGAGGAGAGCCGGCGGTGCAGAGACACCCTCACCCACGAGCTGGGCAGGAGAACGGGCCTGTGCAAGCTCCTGTGCAGTTTTCAGCACTGTACAGGCACAACTTTTAGTTTTGGATTTTTGTGGTTTTTTTAAAGTGACAATGTCCACAGTTTCCACCTGAGATGGGAAGGTCAGGAATTGCTGTTTCCGATGAGGAAAACAAGTATCAGATTACGGCTAGGCTACCTGTGCCCACTTGACGGCCCACTCCTCCCCATTAGACAGCTTCCCTTCTCAAAAGAAGCACCCCCAGCCCCTTTTCCCGGCCTCTATCAACCTGTTCGCTTCCCTTGGCCGAAAGCATTTGAAACGGGTTTACATCTCCGAAGCCATAAACCTGTCCAGTACCAGGGCTTCCCACGGCGCAGAGGCCATCCGACTGGGTAAGGCAAGATGATTATTGCCGGGCTAGGTGGGGTGGACAGCTCGGCAGCTGGGAAGCAGGGCGGCCTGAGGTCTCCAGGCAGCAGGGGAGCGACCCCGCCTGCCGTTCTTACTTTCTAATCCACAGAAGACTTGCCTTATTTCAGGATTTAGAACTCTCATCTGTGTGTGGTCCCCGTCAGAAGCCCGGGTTGGTTGTTCCCCCATCAGAATCTATGGTTTAGGTTGTGTATGTGACTCAGTCCTTGTCACCTACCATCTGTTGGATGAGATGAAATGAAGTATCATTGAGGACAATATCTCCTGCCATGACTCACTGCATGGACTAGGAGAGAGTGTCAACTACAACGTAAACTATGATCCACGCGGTGCAGCAGTGCTCCAAAAGGTACTCACCAAATGTAATGAATGTGCCACACTAATGAAAGAAGTTGTCGATGTGGGAGAGTGGGGGGGTGGGGAGTGGGGTATATGGGAACCTCTTATATTTTTTAATGTAACATTTTCTGTGATCTATGTATCTTTAAAATATATATATATATGAAAGAAATAAATGAAATAACACACGACCGCACATGGAAGGCCCTCTGTCCTTTCCAGTGGGGTCTTATACCGGTTCCAAAAGACAGGGTGACAGACAAGAAAACTGAGGGTCCGGGTAGCCAGCTCTGGTTTAGCTACTACTTTCATGCATGGATTCACTTTATTTGGTTATCTCTAAGATCTGGCTAGCGGGTTCAGACTCTCAGAGGGTCAATCTTTGAAAAAAGAGTTCTTAAGGAAGTGCCCCTTGGTAATGCAGATTACAAGTACCCTAAGTGGAGGCTTGATTTAGCCAGTTTCTTTAAGGGATGTTACAAAAGGGTAGAGAGGAGTCTCACAAAATCATGAAGATATTAAAATATGGAGTACCTTTAAGAAAGCCAGAATGGTAATACTAATTTATTCAAAATAAATTTGAATACAACAGTTTACAAAACAATCTTCATTTCATCCTCACCACAGCTCTCTAATTTAACATTATTATCATTCCCGACTTGTGGAGGGGTCAGAAAAATGAAGCGACTTCTCTATGGCAGATTTAAATTGAAAGGTTGGAACACAGCTTTGTTGGATATCCCCTTTTCTCTTTCTCTTACATAAACACACACAGAGACCTGATAAAGATGACAGAAAGGTTATAAACCAACCCCAAAGTCCCCATGGACTTTAAATGAGAGCCAAGTTAAGATTGCTTAAACACAAGGTTACTTACAGCTAATCCTGGGACTGGGCTTTGGTCACATGCTCGATAAGTGAACATCGAGTTCCGTAGCACGTAGGTCTTAGAATATAGAGGCTTCTAAACATAGGCAATACATTAAATTTAATAAGGAGGACTGCAGTCAAGGAACCAGAAGTGAAGGGATGGGGGATGGGAAGGCAACAAATTAGAGAAATAAAAATAAACATGGAGAAAGAGTGCCAATAAAATGGCCTCCTAGCAATTTCCATGAAGGACTTGGCCCCCCTGCCAGCTCAAAACTGCAAACTCCAAGGCCAAGTAGGCCTGCCTTTTGCATTGGTGGAGCATCATCAATTGCACTCAATGTTTGCCTTTCAATAGCTCCTCAAAGCATACTTTGCCTGTAGCACTGTTCTCCTTTAATTATAAAAACCCAGTGTACTAGTGGGAGAAATGCATGCCATATGTTTCTGATTCATTTAGACTCAAATCCTCAGTCTGCTGTTAGCTAAGAGAGAGGGAATATTCAAGAACTCATCTTAATAAGCATCGTTACCAAGAATGCTCTTAAGAAACAAGTTTTGATTTTCCTGGGAAAAGTGAGAGCGTACGAATCCTGAGCGATTTGGGTAGGATTTGGAACTTGACCACTGCAAGCTACAGAATGAGGGGCGCATTGTGAGAAGCTCGACTTCTTCAGTCTCGACTGAGGATCAATCTTTGTCAAACTGGAGTTAGTTAGGTCTCCGGGGAGCAAGGGCAAGTAGTAATTTAGGAGGAAAAGAGCTGTTACCTAGGGTTGCTGTTTACCTTACAGTAAATATGGGGAACAGTGGTTAATAAAATAGTTATATAATTTTCCTTTAAGAGAATAGCTATAATGTATGAAATATATCAGTGTTCAGGCTTTAAAACAAAACAATAGACCTTGTGATTAAATAAATTAAAAAAAAAAAAAAAAGAATCCCAGTTTCCCTTTTCACTGTTTGCAAGCCTATCCCATCTAGTTATTAATTGGGCTAATTTTTTTTTTTTTTAAAGAGAAACATTCATCTTCACTGTGAACCATTTTTCCCCCTTGGGCTCATTATGTTAAACGCTGCTTTTAGCCCACACTTTTGGGAAAAAAAATAATATTTCTGTTGGTTTAAAATGTCAGATTGACTCACATAATGGAAAACTGGCTAACTGGAAGTAGGAGAAGATATTTCAGTAAAAACAAACATCCCTGGGAAGGGGTTAGCTGAAGCTTATTCCCACAGTTAACTTAGGCTGCAGTGGTGCATCCTTGCTTTCTCAGGGGAAAGCCTTGTGTGTGGGGGTATGGAAAAGAGGAGCTGGCTTCAGGAAGCTCCCATCAAGATGCTGGCCTCTGTCTTCTAAACTACTATTACCTCTTATTAGGGAGGCCCTGAGCAAAATGGCAAGGAATAAAGAAGTTGGTTTTGTGCTTTCAGTTTTCCCTTCGGTTAATTGTGCTGAATCCAAATCTACTGTTTGCTGTCATGTTTTTTCCCAGTGTGCTTCTTTTACTGGGTATCTTTTTTCCTAAGTGAGTGACAAAGCAAGTCTGATTCTGGATGTGGAATAAGCCTTCATGCCCTCTGTATGAGTCAGCCAAAGGGGTGCTGATGCAAAATACCAGAAATTGGTTGGTTTTTATAAAGGGCATTTATTCGGGGTAGGAGTTTACAGATACCAGGCCATAAAGCATAAGTTACTTCCCTCACCAAAGTCTATTTTCATGTATTGGAGACAGATAGCTGCCGACGGCTGTGAAGGTTCAGGCTTCTTAGGTTCCTCCCTTCCAGGGTCTTGCTTCTCTCTGGGTTCAGGGTTCCCCTATTACCAGGGCTTGCTTCCTCAGGGCTTAGAGTTCCTCTCTTCTTGGTGCTGGCTTCTCTTTTCTCTGTGAGCTTACTTCCCGGGGCTCCAGCTTAAGATGTCAGCATTGAACTCCAACATCAAAACTCCAGCCTTAAGAACCCTCAACACTGTCCCTTGCCATGCCTTTTATCTGTGAGTCCCCACCCACCAAGGGGCAGGGACTCAATGCCCTAACTACGTGGCCCAATTAAAGCCCTAATTATAACTCAGTGATGCCCAAGTACAGATCAGATTACACACATAATCCAATATCAATTTTTGGAATTCATAATTATATCAAACCGCTACATCCTCTTATGGGAGTCTTAGACCTGAGACTTACCAATGGGTGGTGGATGGTCAGAGCGCAATAATATTTGCCACGTATTGTCAAAAGACTCCTTAGGGAGGAAAAATAGTGAGAGTCAGTGTTGTGTAGTGGTAAATAGCATGGATTTAAGAATTAGTCATTTGGGTTTAAATTTTAGTCTCGCCATTGACTGGTCATTGGGATGGGTCTCAGGCCATTTGTGAGGAAGTCATAGGATCAGCTCCCTCCCGTGATCGGTATGGTAGTTTGAGTCTTTTGAGGCTTGGAGAGAAGACCCCGGGAGCTGAGGGAGGAAGCCGAGGAAAACAGAAGCTGAAAGTGCCAAGACCCGGAAAACATTATGCCTTGATTTGGACGCATTTCTCTGCCTCAGAACTGTAAGCTTTTAAGCTAATAAATCCCCCTGTAAAAGTCCAGCGATGTCTGGTATATTGCCTTGGAAGCCTTTAGCAAACTAAAACAATTGGGTGTGAATTAATGAATTTATGTCCGTGTGAATCCAAACGCAAGGCAGTCATTCCGTAGACAGTTGGGTTTACCTTTCCCCTTCGGAGCACCGTGTAACATTGTACATAAAGCTTGGACTGCTTGGGTTCAAGTCCTGTCCATTTGAGTCCTAACTCAGGTTAAGTCACTTAACATTTCTAAACTTCAATTTCTTCACGATACAACAGAGATCGTGAAACCTCCTCAGGAGTTGCAGGAAGGATTTCTCAAGGCCCTGGGGGTGCTGTGGTGATGCAAAAGCCTACCAACCACGTTCCTCTGCTTCTTTGCGCGAGCCCAGAGCTTTCGACTTGGCATCAGTGACTCTATCTGCTGAGGAGATGAAGAGGAGATAAATGTTTACCTCAGTCAGCTGCAATCTGAGAGGAAGAAAAACATAGAGACTTGGCAGCAACATGAATTTCAGCGGTTCCTTATATTGGCACTGCAGGCCCCAAACTAGCTTGCTCCTGCGCTGACCACAGTTGTACCTGAGCATCTCTTTATTAGTGCAAAGGGGTAGGACAGTGAATGCCAGAGCAATCTGGCAACTCACAGTGCTGAGAAATTATTTGTCCTACACAATATCAATCACGTAAATTTTGGCTGTAAAATGCTGATGATAAAATTGCAATAATATTTAATTTTTGATAAACTTCAGATTTATTCTTCCATCTCAAAAGCTCCTTCTATGATAGTGACATTCAGTTTCTGCCTCAGCTTCCAGACAAATATTGTCATAATCAGCCATTTAGCGTTAGACCAAAATGGTGCTTTTTGCACCTTGAATGAATGGCAATTAATCAATTGCCTAAGAATAATAAGTCCCCATTTATGAGGAATTTGGTATTTGTTGGGAGAGGGGAAGGGTGCCATGGGCATGAGGATATAAGGAGGCTGTCCAGTAACTACTTAGGATAATTTATTTCTCTCTGGCATGATTTTGCCCCTGCACAAGACAGGGAGAAAAGGCTGGACTCCACAACCTGCGACTCTTGGCCCTCCTCGGTCTCACCCAGCACTCATCGCTTCCTCTTCTCAGGCGTGGGGACCCAGTGCAAACGCGGGGTGCCGCCGGCCGGGATCTCTTCTGAACAGCTCTTGACTCTTCATCGGAATTCTGAGAGCCGGGTTCCTGGGCAAGTGCACGACCTGGAATCTGAGGATAGAGGAGCTCCTCCCTGATGCCGACGGGGTGACGCAGCCGTGTATTCCTAAAGGACAGCCCAGACGAGTCCAAGAGGGCGGCGTGTCAGCCAAGAGCTAATGTGAAAAATTTCACTTTTTAACATGAAAAACGTCCATGTAAATCACACATGGGAAAACGCAAGAGGTGATAGTGCAGCATCAGGAGACGACACGGAGAATTTAGCACTGGATTGATGTCCACTTCCTTCATCAAATGAAATGATGGTCAGCAGGAGAAAGCTGGCCATTGATTAATCTCAGACCACGTTCCCCACCTGTGAAAGTATCTAACAGGCATTTCCTGTGGATTCCTCCCACGGTACCGACAGATGTGGACGAAGCTTACATTTTATTGGCGAGGGAGCTGAGGTTCTGAGAGGAGCTCTGGCAGGACATGGCGGCTCTGGAGTCAGACCCCCTGCATGAGGGTCCCCTTTCGCTCTTTGTGTGGTCTCCAGCCGTTTCTCACGTGTAAAATGTGGACACTGATAGGACACACCTGAAAGTTCAACGCATCACTGGTGCAAAAGCTGGTCCAGTGACCCAACCTGTTTGAACAGATGTGTGCCGGGAAGCTCATCTGGGCTCCTACATGGTGTGACCTTCTGCCTCAGGAGTGACGGCCACGGGCCACGGGGCTTAGTCGCGTCCCACCACCGGCTCATAGAAGACTTTGATGTGGGGTCTGGAAGCTGGGGTGCAGTCGAAAGTCTTTAAGAAATTCTGTGACAGGTCACCCCTGATACCTGTGCTTTTCGCCTCACCTGCCTCCAGGTGCCAGTCGCTTCTGTCAACAAGAGGGGACACGTCTGCGTCCTGTGTTCGCATCAGCATCTTTCCCCCTACGCGAGTTCCTGCTCGCTCCTGCTGGTCGTCTGCGTGTGTTAGGAGCACACGGTGTGGGTGGAGGCCTGGGCTTTCCCTCGCCCCCTTCTCGCTCCACGCAGAGCTCCTGCTGTCAAACTAGAATTCGAACAAAGGGGGTCTGCAAACAGCCATCTGTCATGAGTCAGAGAAGAAAGGCGAAGGAAGGGATCCGATTAGAAGAAACCAGGGGTGGATTTGTGTGTGTACTTTCCACATCAGTACTTCTTCCGAGTGTGGAGGGGGGTAGAGTGCGGCCGGAGGAACAATTGTTGAATTTACTACAAGTTTACCTGAGATTAAGGGCGACTTGAATCCAGCCGGTATCTTTTGTCCCAACATTGACTTAGTCGTGTGGTCACAAATCAGCTATTGATTTTGGGGGGTCCCCATTCGTCTTGGGGAAGAGAGCTAAGCCTTCTTTCATGTTTGTTTATATACCATATTTGGCCGGAGCTCAGGATGCACTTTTCACCTCGTTCTCCAAGTAGGGAGGCAAACAAATGACCTCAGGACTGGAAGCCACCCTGGCTGGCCACTCTCCACTGTTTGTTTAATTTTGCTCTGCCTTCTGCCTGCCTCCTAATCCCAGGTATTCAGACAAGTTGTAGAAAGAAAGAGACCCCGAGATCAAAGCCGTGGTCACGATTTTACTAGAGGGCACCTCTGAAAGCATTTGTAGGCCCGTGTGTACGGCTGGCACCGTGACCTTTGGAAAATACTTTGCTCTCCGCATTGGGGCTAACAGATTTATCACTTACTAGGCCCCAACCCTCCAGGTCAGCCCAGGGTTATTTCTGTGTATTGTTCTCAAAGACCTGGTAGTTCTATTACAGAAGCCCAAAGAGCTTGTAGTTAGAACGCGTTGTAGGGATAAAAGAGATTTCTAAAAAAAAAACCATTTTACATTTTAGAATTCCCTATAAAAAGAAGTGAATTTCACTGTTGTCTGTGAGGGTCTTTTTTCTGGACAGATTTGTCTCACTCATCAGCACCGTAATAATTCAGGCTGATGGATGCTTCTGTCTTCTGCTCTGTAGAATTTCAGTTTCTGCTCTGTGCAAGGTTAGCTCTTATTAAAAAGGCACTCTGAGGGACAGTCTGGTTGTTTTTGTTTTATTAGTCACATGAGCTATGTTTCAAAAAAGGGGGAATATCAACATTTGCAATATAGGAACGGCTTTGTTCTACTCTGATTTTGTTGAAAGGGTGGTGATTTTAATGCAGCTTGACACATTTCTGTTCAAATCTGCAGAGTAGGGAACTGGCAGGTGATACAGTGCAGCCGTTCAGAGCACAGAATTTGGAAGCAGGTAGACTTAGGTTCGAATCCTGACTTACTATCTGTGGGAACTTTGGTGAGTTATTTAACCTCTGTGAGTTTCAATTTCATAATCTATAAATGGGGTTAAGGTTGGTAGTAACCTCTCTGGAATGATTAAGAAAGCGTATGTAAAATTCTTAACATTGTGTATTACACAAAGTAAACAATAAAGAGTAGCTGATATTATTGTGCAATCTCTAAGATCTCCAGTTTTACTCTCTACAGATGACCTTGACATTGACTTTAAAATGGAGATTGGAGGCCATGATGATCTTTCCAAACATCTCTGTATAGTCACCCATTAATTTTTTAAAAATTGCTTCACGTTTTAAGTAAGTGCTTACTTTTCTGCCAGGTTAATTTCTAAGTGTTTTACGCTATAGCTCATCTACTTCTCACAACCATGTGCCATTCTGTCATTTAACTTATCAGAGACTTGAGGCTCAGCAAGTTTAAATAACTTGCCTAATGCCACAAAACTAGAATATGAACAAACAAACAAACAACCACCTAGCTCCAGTGCGTAGCTTCCAACCTCCTGTGCTATCCTGCCTCTCTTCACTGCTTGGGAACTTTAGTTCTAACAGTGGTCCACATAGGTATTCGTGTTTTTCTTGTCTGCTAGTACGTTGACAGTCACCTGAAATAATACCCAGGTTTTTCTTGTCTTGAATGGATGAATGAATGAAGGAATGAGCAAATAAAAAATCCTCATTAGTCACTTACTTCTGAACTCCTTACAGTCTGTTTTGTGTTCCACTGTTTGGAACTGCCTTTTTGACCCAGAAACTCCCCTCTCTAAGGTTATAATTGTCTCTATCTTGATGACTCCAATGGTCCCCAACTCTGCTTCCTTCCTTTGGTCTCTCACTCCTCTAATTCACTGCTTCCAAAATGCAAGTCTTATGTGGTCAGACTTCAAATCTTCCATCCCTGCAGAATAATATCCAAGCTCCTTTAGAAGGCATATAAGACTCCTCAGACTTCAAATTTTAAATCTTCCCATTCTTGCAGGATATTCCAAATTCCTTTAGAAGGCATACAAGGCTCTTCACAGTCTATTCCAAGCCTATTCACATCCCTTGCTGGTCATAACTCCTACACTATTCTCTGGGCATAGTTCATTCCAGAAGCACTGGTGACCTGTTCTGTGCTTGACACTGTCCTAGGCCCTAAGGGTAATAGAGTGAACAAGGCAAACAAGGACACCAGCCTCACTGAGGGAGACAGATGATAACTTAGTAAACACAGAGGAACATACTGGCCTCAGATTATGGTAAGCTATATGGAAAGCAGAGTGCTATGATAGGAAACTTCTGATAGGAACCATTATTTGGGGGACCTCAATAAATCCCCGCTAAGGAGGTGATGTCTGAGCTGAGCTCTGAGTGAAACAGAGGAGCTGGGTATGTGAAATCTGGACCCACATGTCCTGAGAGCATGGAGGAAAGAAAGAAAACCAGATGGCCTGGAGTAGAGCAAACAAGGGCAAAGTCCCATGAGATTATGTAGAGGAGGTAGGCAGGCACCTAATCATGTAGGAATGTGAGATGAAGATAAAAAAATTTTGGAGGATTTTTAAGCAGGGAAGAGACTTGACAAGATTCTCATAAAAGAAAATTACTCTGACTGCCGAGTCGAAAAAGAACCACAGTTGAATGAGAGGCTAAGTGTGGAATCAGTGAGGAAGATGTGGCAGTGGTCCAGGTGAGACATGTTGGGAGCTAGGATGAGCGTAGAGGTGGTGAAGAAAGAGGGAAGTAGAGGGATCTTAGAGTATGTTGGAGAAACTCATAAGGATGTACTGGTTGATCTGCTGGAGGAGGTAAAGGAAGGAGGGGGACAGAGGGTGACTCCTAAGCTATGGTTTTCCATAATCGGTGGATGATGTTGTTTGTAGAGAAGAATGGGCATGGGCCAGGTTTGGGAAGGGGTCTAGAAATTAACTTTTTGCTCTGGGAGGGGCTTGTTGAGTGGAGAAGTAAAGAGATTAGAAGAGTCTGGAGCTCAGTGAAGAGTCATTGGCATGAAAACGTAGGTGGAGCCAAGATGAGACCTCATAGAGAAAGAATGTAAACAGAGGAAAGAAGCATCCAGGAAAGAGTGCTGTCCTTTAAAAACTGAGTGGACAAGGAGTCAATGAAGGACAACAGGAAGGAATGGGCTGTGAGGGAAGAGTAAAATGAGGAAGATATACATACACACATATGTACAGACAGACAGGTACATACATGCACTCCTCGAGGTTTCTGAGCCTGTTGCCTCTATACTTTTATACACCTGCCTCTACCACCTATAAGGTCATCTTCACCTCTGCCTGGAAAACACCTATTCTTCCTTCAAGACTTAGCTCATGTCCTCGGGAAAGCCTGCTCTGATTCTTTCCCTCTGGAGTCTGGGTAAGTTTTCCCAGATGGGTGTTTGCATAGCACGGTGACCCTAGCCAGCTCTACTGCAGCCCTGCTCACTGGGCACTTACTTAGTACAGCATAATCTAACTGTTGCATTAAGTATCTGACTCCAGTAAGGTAAGCTCCTTGAAGGCAGTTGATCTGTTATTTCCAAATCCCCAGCATCTACCGTGGGGACTGTGAAAAAGAATTACTTGACTATTGTTGGATGAAAGAAGGTTTGAATGGATAGCTTCCCTTTTGAACTCCAATATTTAATTTCAAGCAGTCTAATTTCTACTAGAGAGTACCACCTGGAAATCCAACTTTGTTTGTGTTACACTTGGAGCATGTCTCAAACTGGCCTTATTCATGTTCCTTACAACCTCCTTCTTCTATTTCTATTTGTGGTACTAATATTCTGAAATCCTTCAAGCTTGGAAACTGAAAAATCACTTTTGACTCCTCTCTTTATAGAGACTCAGCTACCCTACTGTTGCCCATTTTCCCTGCATAGCTCTTGAATCTGGGCCCTATTGCTTGTCCCTGGTTGGCAACTTGCCCAAGGTTGACTCAGATCCAGAGCCAGGAATCCATTCTCTCTGACTCACTGAGCCAGATCACCTCTCTGGCTTATACTTGGGTAATTGAGATCCTTTGCAAGTATGGGAATCAATTCCAAAGAATATAACTTGTCATTTTCCAAAACTCTTCGGGAAGGAAAATAATCTAGGACTTTTGTTTTGTCTTATGCCTGAGACATAAACCAGCTATTTTACTATGCATTGACAAAGAAATAGATGAATGGTCTGGTTTATTTCCCCCATTAGGATGCAATCTGAGGGCAGAATAAAAATATAAAGAATTATACATTTGCTATTTAATCTATAATATTTCTGTTAAAAACCATTATCTATATTTACTAGCAAGTATTCTAATTTCCTTTTCCAAAGTTGTATTCTACTCAGGTTAATTTGCTTCCTACCCTCTCATCCTAGTCACAGAATGAACTTTATAATTTTGAATTTTCATGCATTTTTGGTCTTAACCCTTGGAGCTATCCAGCCCTGAATGTTTGGCAACAGAATGGATAAATATTTGAAAGTGCATACAGCTTAGAGAGTGAATAGGCAAATATGCAAGGAGAGTAGTACCAGCATTTTTCTTACTACGTGGCTGCCAACTAAGATGGAGAGGAAGCTTCTCGGTGACACTGTAACACTGCATCACCACTCATCACTTCTCTGCCTCTATTCATGAATCCTCACATCCCTCTTTCTGATTTCCACTCTATCCAAATTGTGCACTATAACCATTCCTCAAAGTCACTGGTTCCACTAGTCTATTCACTTGTCTGCTTAAAAATATCCATGGTTCAGTCTTCCATCTCCAGTAAAATTGGTACTCGGCCTGCACTTCTGAAATAGTGAGAAAAAAAATCAACAAAAATATATGAGGGAAGCAGACTTGGCCCAGTGGTTAGGGCGTCTGTCTACCACATGGGAAGTCCACCGTTCAAACCCTGGGCCTCCTTGACCCGTGTGCAGCTGGCCCATGCGCAGTGCTGATGCGTGCAAGGAGTGCCGTGCCACGCAGAAGTGTCCCTTGCGTAGGGGAGCCCCACGCACAAGGAGTGTGCCCCATAAGGAGAGCCACCCAGTGCGAAAGAAAGGGCAGCCTGTCCAAGAATGGTGCTGCACACATGGAGAGCTGACACAAAATGACACAACAAAAAGAGACACAGATTCCTGTGCCACTGATAACAAAGAAGAAGACGCAGCAAATAGACACAGAGAACAGACAACTGGGGGTGGGGATAAATAAATAAATAAATAAATCTTTAAAAAAATATATATATATATATATGAAATAGAGACTTCCGCAAAAGATTGTAGGGTAGGGAGCTCCAGGACTCGGTTCTTCCACCAAAACAA
Source organism: Dasypus novemcinctus (assembly GCF_030445035.2). Taxonomy (NCBI): domain Eukaryota; kingdom Metazoa; phylum Chordata; class Mammalia; order Cingulata; family Dasypodidae; genus Dasypus; species Dasypus novemcinctus. The sequence continues at coordinate 8,892,624 of NC_080697.1, forward strand.
CTATTAAACCCAGTAGGAACTGTCTGACAACTATTTTGAAACTCCAGAGGCCATAAGAAACTGTACAGCATCCAGGATGAGTGGGAGGAAGAAGCTGATAAATTATAGTGAAGAGCGGGAAATTGCTCTCTGTGCAGTGGCTACTGACGCCCTTTCCCCATTCTCATGGCAGGCAACTGGCCAGCTATTAGTGACAAAAAGGGATGTAAAAATCTTTCCCAAGAACAGATTTGAGCACAGCCGGTCACTGATCACAGCTTTTAATTAGCGAATTCACATCGCTGATTCCTGGCTCTGAGGGCAGCTATGGTTTTTAACCTGCCACAAACAAAGATGGTGGCAGCCATTGTTCCAATACTCCCTGGACAGAGGCAGTGGTGGTGGGGGTTTAAAGAGGCAGCACTTGCTGAGCACTTCATGGGCCAGGAAAGAATTGCCCAGGAAAGGCTAGGAAAGGTCAGCTTTGGGGAGCCGTCTGAGAAGCTTTTAGCACCCTTCTTGACTCCCTCTTCAGGGTACTTTGCAGTTGGTTTGTACCCCTTTGTGGGTTTTTGGCCCTGGTTTAGCTGGAAAAAAACAACTTGGGAAAGTACTCCCTGGGGTGACCCTTCTCCTAAAATTGTATTAAACTGCAGGCAAAAGCAGCAACTGACAATGAAAGAAGTATAAAAATTATAAGGTCTGGAATAAAGGCCTACCAGCTTCAAATACCTGGGAGAGAGAGGTTAGTTCCTTGGGAAACAGAAGGACAATCAAACTCCTTTAAGCAGGTAAACTCCGAAACAACTAAAAAGCAAAACTCCAAGACAGAACAGTGACCCAGAAAAACAGGGGAAACACTGCACACTGCATTTGCTTGAACAGACCTTCCTGATAGGAGGGCTAAAGCTCAAAAAATCTCTGTCTTATCACCTGCTTACCACAAACAGAACAGACATCCCCAGGAGTAAATCCCAGAGTTAACATATTTTACAATATTAAAATGTACAGTGGCAGCAGAATGCAAGACAAACCCAGAAACAGGAATTGATGATCCATCCAAAGAAAGAAGATAAAAATGCAGAAAACACCAATGAAGAAGATGACAATGTGGACATACTAAAAAAAGCCTTTAAAAAAATGATCTTAAAAAGTCTCAGGGAGATGAGGAAAGTAGAGAGAAGGAGCTGAAGGAGATCATGAAAACAATGAATGAACAATAAGAGAGTCTAAGTAGAGAGAAATTTTATAAAGGAACCAAAAGAACTATTGGCATTGAAGACCACAAGAACTGAAATGAAAAATGCCCAGGAGGGTTTTAAGAACAGATTGGAGATGACAGAAGAAAGAACAAGTGAACTCAAAATCAAGACACTGGAAATGAGTTAGGCTAAAGAACAGAAAGAAAAAGGAAATTTTAAAAGTGAAAATAGCTTAAGACAGCTATTGATAGCATCATCAAGCACACCATTATATGCATTATTGTAGTCCTAAAAGGAGAAGAAAGAGAGAAGGGGCAGAAGAATACTCAAAGAAATAATGGCAGAGGACTTCCAAAACAAGGCACAATATGTGAATATGCATATACAAGAAGCTCAGAGAACACCAAACAGGATAAACATGAAGAAAAACATATCCCATCATATACTGGCTACACTATAAAATGCAAAGGACAAATAGAGTTCTGAAAGCTGCAAGAGAAAAGCAATGTGTTAGTTACAAGGGATTCCCAATTAGACTGAGTGCCAATTTCTCATAAGAAACCATGAAGGCAAGAAGTCAATGGGTTGAAATACATAAAGAACTGAAGAAAAACAACTGCCAACCAAAAAAATTTATTTTTGGCAAGACTCTTTTTTTAAAACTAAGGAAGTGATCAAAACGTTCTCAGATTTAAAAAAAAAAGCTGATGGAGTTTATAACCATCAGCAGACATACCCTACAAGCAATGCTAAAGAGAGTTCTTCAGACTGAAACAAAAGGACACCAGGCAGTGGTTCAAAGAAGCATGAAGAAATAAAGACCTGCACTCATGCTAAAGTAACCTTTAAATGTAATCATGTGGGTAAATGCCAATATTATTGTATTATATTTTTTGATATCTAACTAACTCTACAACATACTTCTTACAGGTTTTAAAATGCAAATGCATAAAAAGTAATGATAAATCTAGGCTTTTGGAATTCAATGTACAAAGATATAAATGGTAAATTTAAAAAGTGGTAGGGGACAGGTATAAGAAAACCATATCTATTGAAGTTAAGTTGGTATCAAACCAAATATAATTGTTATTTATTTATGATGTTAAATTTTAACCCCATGAAAGCCACAAGGAAAATGGATGAATATATATCCAGATAGAAATGAGAAGGCACTCTATATAATACAGCACAAGATAGCAAATAAATATTAAAATAGGCTTTAATGGAAGTAAGGGACGAAAATGATGTAAATCTTACAAATGCTAAATAGCAAAATGGCAGAATAAAGTCCTTTATTATCCATAGTGACTTTAAATGTAAATGGGTTAAACTTTCCAGTCAAAACACAGAATGGATTTAAAACGCATTACTCAACTATGTGTCTTTGACTCATCTTGAAGTCAAAGATGTAACAAAGTTGAGGTGAAAGACAGAAAAAATTATACCGTGCAAGTAGTAACCAAAAGAGAGCTGAGGTGGCTCTACTAATATCAGATAAAATAGACTTTAAGTGAAAAATAGTTATGAGGGACAAAGATGGTCATTAATTACTGGTAAAGGAGACAATTCAACAGGAAAATGTAACAATTACAAATAATATATGCACTTAACAGCAGAGTCCCAAAGTATATAAAGTAAATACTGACAGAGTTGAAGGAATAAATTGATGGTTCTGCATTAATAGTGGGAGACTTTAACCCACAATTCTCATAATGGATAAAACATACAGTCTGGAGATTGATAAGGAAGTACAAGACTTGAATGATACACTAAACCAACTAGAAATAACAGATAAATATAGAACACTGCATTCAAGGAAACAGACTACACATTCTTCTCAAGTGCATATGAATCATTCTCTAGGAGAGACCATATACAACGTATATTCTCTGACCACAATGGGATAAAGTTAGAAATCAATAACAGAGGGAGAAATGGAAAGTCACAAATATGTGGAAATTAAACAACATAGTCTTAAACAACTAATGGGATAAAGAAGCAAAATTGGAAAATATATTGAGGCAAATGAAAATGAAAATACAACATACTAAAACTTATGGGATGCAATGAAGGTGGTGCTAAGAGGGAAATTTGAAGTCCTAAATGCCTACATTAAAAAAGAAGAAAGACTTCAATCAGAGACCTAACTTCAAAACTGGGAGAACTAGGAAAAGTACAAACTAAACCCAAAGCAAGCAGAAGTAAGGAGCTAACAAAGATTAGAGTGGAGATGAATAAACAAACAAAGAATCCCGCCCAGGCAGAATGATACAGCAGTGCCACAGAGCCTTGATTGGCCTCGGATAGCTGGTCTCCCACCGTCCCCACCGGTGAGCTGCCACGCTCACCCACGCATGCTGCACCCAAACAAAAACATTAGAATGAACAAAACCAGAAATTGGTTCTTTGAAAAGATCAAGAAAATTGGCAAACCTTTAGCTAGATTAACAAAGAAAAAAAAGTGAAGACACAAATAAAATCTGAAATGAGAAGTGGGACATTACTACTGACCCCACAGAAATAAAAAGGATCATAAGAGAATACAGTGGACAACTGTATGCCAACAAATCAGAAGGTCTAGATGAAATATACAAATTCCAAGAAACATGAACAACTCTACAGTGATCTAAATGAAATAGAATATCTTAGTAGATTAATTACAAATAAAGAAAGTCAATCAATCATCAAAAACTTGTCAACAAAAAAGCCCAGGACTGGATGGCTTCCCATGTGAATTCTGCTAAACATTCCCAGGAGAATTAAGAGTAATCATGCTCAAAGTCTTCCAAAAAAATTGAACAGGAGGGGACACTACAAAACTTATTCTGTGTGGTAACTTTACCCTAATAACAATGCCAGATAAAGATACTATAAGAATAGAAAATTTAGAGTAATTTCTTTTAAATGTTAATGCAAAAATCCTCACCAAATACTTGCAAGTTGAATCCAATGGGACATCAAAAGAATTATACACCATGATCAAATGGGTTTTATCCCAGATATTCAAGGGTGATTCAATATAAGAAAATCAATTAATTTAATACCAATTAACAAAACAAAGGTAAAAGTCATCTGATCATCTCAATTGATGCAGAAAAGGCATTGACAAACCCAGTATACTTTCTTGATAAAAACACTTATAAAAATGAGAAAAGAAAAGAAACTTCCTCAGCATGATAAAGGTCATATAGGAAAACCCCCCAGGCAACATTGTACTAAATGGTGAAAAGCTGAAGACTTTTCTTCTAAAATTGAAAACAAGGCAAGGATGGCCATTGTTACTGCTGTTATAGAACATTGTACTTCAAGTTCTAGCCAGAACAAGTAGGCAAGAAAAAGAAGTAGAAGGCATCCAAATTTGAAAGAAAGATGTAAAGTTTTCACTATTTGTAGATGACATGATCATATGTATAGATATTCCTAAAATTTCTAAAACAAATCTACCAAAGCTTAAGTGTCAAATAGACAACTTTCACATTGTTGTAAGAATTTTTAGTGCCATAGTAATCATTCTAAGTAGATTGTGACAAGAATCAATGAAATCCATAGGGAAATTATATATGTATCTTTTATGTTATGTATCAATGTTACAAGTTACTCCATTTATGCAAAATAATAACTATATTAACAATAAATCTGCCCCCTTATTTTTGTTCATTCCTCAGTCTTGAGGGATTTGGGACAATGTCCACTCTGACTGCTCAGGCTGAGAAGGGATGTAGATTTTATGGGACAGAGGAAAGGAATTGTTTTGCTTACAGTTGAAGATACTCCTTGATTTAGGGATGGGATTGGTCCATCATCATCATTTTGTTAGCTGTCCAGGGCAAGTCAGAAGAATTTGAGTAGCGGTTGGCTGCAACTGGCATATGAACAATCTGAAGATTAAAGTCTCTGAGAAATATACTTAACAGGCAAATTGAAAATTATAGGTTCAAATAAATGGACTAGAGGAATCATGATAAATGAGTAAAATCGTGTTATACTGGAGAAAAAAATTTTCATATATTCCCAGATAGGGCTTGCCAAGGGGTGTTGATTTCATGAGGCTGTGTGCCTTACCTAGGGTGTCTGGACATCCCCAGAGCCCTCAGGAGTGCTTTCCTTTGAGGTTTTTTTTTTACTGCAGGCATTGTGAAATCCCTCTGAGACCTGCATTAGCATCACATCCAGAATAACCTCCTAAGTTACTTTGGCATCTCTTAGCCATAAAAATTTTATTTTCTATAATATTTTGACAAGGTTGCCAAGTCCACTCAATTGGTAAAGAATAGTCTCTTCAACAAATGGTTCTGTTAGAACTGGATATCCATATGCAAAGGAATAAAGGAGAACCCCTTTCTTACAGTACAGAAACATTAATTCAAAATAAAATTAGGATAAAAGACCTAAATATAAGAATCAGGGCTATAAAACTCGTAGAAACAAAGATGGGGAAGCACCTTCAGGATCTGGGGTTAGGCAGTCGTTTTTTAGACTGTGCACCCAAAGCACAAGCAACAAAAGGAAAAATAGATTAACTCCATCAAAATTAAAAACTTTTGTGCAACAAAGGGCTTTATCTATAAAAGTGAAAATTCAACATACTCAATGGGAAAAAATATTTGGAGACCACTTATCATAAAAGGGTTAAATATCCACAATATATAAAGGGATTCTACAACTCAACAATAAAAGGACAACAACTCAACCTAAAAATGGGCCAAAGTCTTGAATGGACATTTCTCCAAAGAGAATATATAAATGGCCAAAAACACATGGAAAATGCTCAACATCATTAGCTATTAGGGAAATGCAAGTCAAAACCACAAAGGGATACATTTCATACCCACCAGACTGGCTATTATTAAAACAAAACAAACAAGCAAAAAACAGGAAATGTCTTGAAGAAGATGTGCAAAAGTAGGAACAGTCATTCATTGCTGGTGGGAATGTAAAATGGTGCAGAAGTGTGGAAAACAATTTGCTAGTTTCTCAGAAAGCTAAGTATAGGATTACCATATTATGTGGCAATCCCACTACTATGTACATACCCAAAAAGAATTGAAAGCAGGGACTCAGATATTTGCACACTAATGTTCATAGCAATATTATTCACAATTGCCAAAAGATGGAAACAATTCAAGTGTCCATCACCTCATGAACATATGAACAAAATGTGGTATATTCCTACAATGGAATATTATTCAGTATCACAAAAGAATGAAGTTATGATTCGTAACACAACATGGATGAGCCTTGAAGACAGCATGTCAAATGAAGTATGCAAGACACAAAAGTACAAATATTGTATAAGATCACTGATATGAAATAATTAGAATTAGCAAACTCATAAAGTCGAAATGTAGAATATAAGTTGCCAGGGGCTGGACTGGGGGTAAGAAATGGGGAGTTAATACTTAAATTGTACGTAATTTCTACTGGGGTTGATTATAAAGTTTTGATAATGAATGATGGTGATATTAGCACAACATTGTGAATATAATTAACAGAACTGAATTATATGTGAATGTGGTTAAGAGGGAAAATTTTAGGTTGTATATATATTACTAGAATAAAAATTAAAAGGAAAAACATAGGATTGTACAACACAGTAAATGACGGACTAAAGTTAATAGTACTACTGTAAAATGTTCTTTCATGAAATACAACACTGTATCTCCCTTATGCAAGATGTTAATAAAAGGGTGGTATATGGAACTCTGTATTTCATATATTTAATGCATGGTATTTCAAAAAATTTACAACTTCTCTAACCAAAAGCTATTAGTACAAGAATATGTGCCTTCTTTTGAATTAATAAATAGCTGCTTCCTGGCTGGCATGAGGGGCTCAGGGAAAAGCCTGGATGCCAGGGGAATGAAGGCACAGTTGCCCTGTGAAGGCCTCGGGGCTCCAGACACTCCTAATCATGAGGAGAGAGCTGCCAGTCAGCCAGCCTTGCAAACACTTTGCCAAACACTTCCTGATACATTCCACCTCCATATACAGGAAATGGCTTTCCAGAAAGTCACAGAGATGAGGTTCTGTCTTGGCAGAACCCAGGGCGTCAGATCCAGAAGGGCTTTGTTCAGGCAACCCCCCAGGGCTGTGGCAGCTTTCCTGGAGTCCAGGGTTTCACCACACTCATCTGGGGATGGCTTCTGCAAGTTTTAGAGAGGGCATGGCCCCCACGCTGATTTTGCATCTTCAAGATGCTCCTTAGCAACTAGGGGAAGAAGCGGTCCATGTCCTCCAGGGTCACATCTTTACGGTCTAAAAAGAAGCCCAGAGAGAGGTAGATGGAGGAGGCTCACAGATGCAGGTTGACCAGGCAGAAGCCTATACTTCAGCAGAATAGTTCTGCCGGAGCTGGGGGATTATGGTTGGTCGACAATGAGGAGCTAACCACATTCAAAAAAGGTGTTAGCTGATCCTGGAAGCAGGGGATGGCCGAGAAAGTGGTCCTCGAGGTTGCCACTGAGAAGACGTTTGAGGGTAGTGAGTGATGAAGTAGGGCAGATAGTCCTCAGGTGTGTTCCTCCCAAGCACTGTTGAAGCAAGAGGCAGATCCGTGGACCACTGGGTGCACTGTCTCTTCAATGTGTTCTCTTATTTCTTCACCCACATTAATAATTATTGAAAAAGGTGTAATGATGAAAAGAAGTGTTTTTTTAGGATTATAAAGGATTGGGAACTCAAGGTCATTATGTGAAAATTTAGGTTATAGTTGGCGAAGCAAATAAATAAAGCACTACAAACTCCATCTAATGCTATTATTTTAAAGAGCTTGTAAATTTGTTAATTGCAGTGTAATTCTTTGTAATTACATGTATGCTACTATCTCAGACTGCCAAGCTATTTTATTGCAAAGCAGATTTTCCTACTTTGAAGATCTATTTTGTATATATTTTATTTTGATGTTATGATGCAATTTGTACAATATCTAAAATATAACAAAATAACAATACTGCTTGAAAAAATGTAGGGACCTTCCAAATGTAAACAATGAAAGATATACCATGCAAACAGTAATCAAAAGAAAGCTGGAGTATCTAAATTATTACCAGACAAAATAGACTGCAATAGACAAGGAATATTACCAGACTTTAAGGTGAAATTTCATAATGATGTAAAGGTCAATTATCAGAAGATGGAACAATATTAATGTGTACACACTAATAAACTCAAAGGAGAACTAGACAAAATCACAATTACATTCAGAGATGTCAACTCTTCTCTCAGAAATTAATGGGACAAATAGACTGAAAGGTGTAAGACTTGAATAACACTGTCAACCAACTTAACCAAATTGACTTTTATAAAATATTCTACTCAATAATGTCAAAATTCACATTCTTTACATCCACACAGAAATTATTCAGTTAAGATAGACCATAACAAGATAGCTAAAAATCAAAAAATGAAATCATACAGAATATGTTCTCTGGTCACACACACAGACACAAAATATTACAAATCAACACCAAAAGACATCTGTCAAATCCCCGTATTGCTTGGAACTTAAGTAGTACCTTCTCAGTTACCCATGAGACAAAGGTGAAATCACAAGGAAAATTAAAAGATATTTTGAATGAAAATGAAAACACAGCAAGTCAAAATTTATGTGATGGAGATAAAGTAGAGTTCAGAGGGAAATTTATAGCTTTCAATGTTTAAATTAAAAAAATAGAAGAAAGATCTAAAATTAATGACAAAGAATACTCTTTAAGAAGCTAGAAAATTAAAAGCAAGTTACTATATAATTATAATATCCATAAGAAAACAAATAATAAAGATAGGAGGAGAATCAAGAAAATAGACTAACAATAGATAACATCAATGATACTACCTCTCTCTGCATAAACATAAGTGTATGTGTGTATGTGTATGTATATACATATGTGCAATATGTATACAGGGTATAAATACACACAGAGAGAAGGAATACACACATTACAGCATCTGGAACCAAAGAGGGGACTTTACTATAGACATTAAAAGGATAATTTTGTCCATTTTTGTCAACGATTTAAATGAAATATAGGAACTCTTTGAAAAACACAAATACCCAAAGCTTTCACAAAAAGAAAATTTGAATACCTCCATAATTATTAAACACATTAAATTCATAATAAAAAACCCTGCCACAAAGTAATCCAGGCCCAGATAACTTCACAGGTGAATTCTATGAAACATTTCGTGAAGAAATGATGCATATCTTACACAAATTATTTGCCAAAATGGAAGAAAAGAGAAGATGCTTTTTTTCAATCCCCGCCATGGCTTTTGTGTGTGTGCTGTCTGCTCTGTGTCCATTCGCTGTATATTCTTCTGTGTCTGTATTTATTTACTTTACTTCCCCTCCTCCCTTGCAGCTTGCTGCTGTCTGCTCTCTGTGCCCATTCACTGCAGGCTCTCTTCTGTGTTCTCACTTTTCTCCTTTCTTTTTGTTGCGTCACCTTGCTGAGACAGCGCTTTGCGGTGCGCGGAGGCCCCAAACGCGAACCGAGGCCCTTCCATACGGTATTTGGGAGCTCATCTGATTGAGCCACAGCCACGTCCTGAGAATATGCTTTTATACATTTTTTTGGTATCCGAATTATCTTGATATCAAAATCAGACACCAAATGAAGAAAAATACAGAAAAAAATATGTCTTGTAAATGTAGATGTAAATATTTCCATAAAAATTAGAAAATACAATAGAGCAGTCTCTAAAGAGAACTATGCATCAGGAACAAGAGGACTTCACACAGGGAGTCATTCTTGGTTTATCTTTGAAAATCAATCCATGTAATATATCACGTGAACTAAATAGAGAAGAAAAACCATATGATCATCTCAATTTAGGGAGAAAAACATTTGACAAAACTCAGCACCCATTCGTGATTTAAAAATCTCTGTTCTTTCTGGAACTTCCTCAACCTTATGAAGGGTATCTGTGGAAAACCTATAGCTAGCATCATACTTACTGGTGATATATTGAATATTTTTCTCCTAAGATCAGGAACAAGGCAAGAATATACCCCAAGACCATCTCTATTGGAGGCCCTCACTAGTTAATTAAGGCATGAGAGAGAAAAAGGAGCAGATATGAGGGAAAGGAAAAAGTAAAATTGTATACTTTTTTCCACAGACAACATGATCATATATATAAAAGGTTTAAAATAATCTAAAAAAAAATTTAAAAAGCTACTTGAACAAATAATAGAAGTCTCAGGATACTAAATCAATATACATAAAAATAATTTTATTTCTATATGCAAGCAAACAAAAACTGGAAAATGAAAATTTAGCAGTACCACTTGCAATTGCGTCCAAAACATGAAAAACTTAGGGATAAATTTAACAAAGTATATGCAAGACCTAAGCGCTGAAAACTACAAATCATTTCTGAGATATATTAACAATGACCTAACTAAATGGTACTGTGTTTCTGAATTAGAAGACTCAATTTTGTTAAAATGTCCAGTTTCCCCAACCTGACCTATAGATTTAACAATTCAATGCAATTCCAACCAAAATTCAAGCAGTTAAATTTTTTTTTTTTAAGACAAGGAGAAGGTGATTCTAAAATTCATGTTTACATGCAAAGGATCTAGAAGAGTCACAACAATTTTGAAAAAGAACACAGTTGAAGAATTTACGTTATTTGCTGTCAAGACTTGCTAGAAAGCTTACAGTAAACAGATCAGGGTGGGATTATAGGACAGATACATAGAACAAGGGAACTTGATCCTTACCCAGCTCACTTCTCCTTTGAGCTCTATGCCTTTTTTATGACTATTTATTTTACATCTCTTCTTGGGTGCCCTCACTTAGACATTTATGCTCCAGGTGTCTAAAACCCACCCCGTTAATTCCCCTGTAACCCTGGTCCTCTCCCAGCTCCGGAGCTCCTGCATTTACATCCCCCTGTTGTGCTGGTCAGAAATTTCAGAATCACTCTCAACATTGCCTTCTTTTTGATACATCACATTACTGATTCCTCACTAGGAAGTTCCAGTTTTACCTTATAAATGTATTTTGATTTCACCCACATTTCTATTTCCTGCCCCCCTTGTCTAGTCTAATATCTGCTGTCTGGACTTCAGTAAAAGCCTCCTGAGTAGCTTCACTCATGTCTACTCTTTTTTTTTTTTAAATTTCTCTCCACCACCCCCCGCCCCCATTGTCTGTACTTGATGTGTCTGTTCATCTTCCTTGTTTCTTTAGGAGACACTGGGAACTGAACCCACCACCTCTGATGTGAGCCACCTCCGTTCCCTGCTTTGTTGTGTCTTTCATTATGTTTTTTCTTCTTGTGTCTCTTGTTGTATTATCTTGTTGTGTCAGCTTTCCACACCTGCCCATCACACCAGCTCTCTGTCTTCTTTAGGAGGCATTGGGAAACTAACCAGGGACCTCCCATGTGGTAGGTGGGAACCATATTCACTTGAGCCACATCTGCTTGCCAACTTATGTCTACTCTTAACTACCTCTGTGTTATAATTTTGAAATAAAAAACTAATATGTTAACCCTTGCTTCGTATAGGCCACTGTCTTCATCTTGGTTTTTGGAAAAAGGAAAATGACTTTCCAAAGGCTACATGGACTAGTCATTACTTGCCACTCTAACATTCTCTTCTACGACATTGTCCCTTGCTCTTTCAGAGACTAGTACTCATGTTTGCAGAGAGTAATACAAGCCTTCAATAAATAGTCACTGTCTAAAGAAACAAAGGCATTGCATATCCTGTTATTACCATGCAGAAAGATGCAACTACCTTATTTCCTACTGAAATTTTATAAGTTGACACTACACAAGTAAGTTCTAACTTTTCAGACTGTAGGTATAGTACAGTTATGATGCTTGCACATGCCCCCAAATGATAGGGCTTTCAGTTTTTTTTCATAAGCTAATGCATTGTTTTGTGGTTTTGATAGAGATCCAATGCTTATGTTTAGCTACCTCATTATGGAATTGGTGACTGAAATCTTTACCTTAAACTATGTCCCAGCACGTGTTTCTGCATGGCATACCTGGTTCAGGGTTATGCAAATGCAGAGAGGTGCAGGGCAACAACTAAACAGTGTGTTACTTTATACTCAGTGTTTCAGAAAAGTAGTTCTCGACTTCTTGGTCACAACACATATAACAGAAGACATGCATTCCAAGCCGCTCTGGGAGGCACCTGAGGCTGTCTGCAATTTCCTGAAGGCTCACTATAACTCCACCTTGTTCTCTCTCACTTAAGAAAGCACATTGTAAAGCCAGTCAGTGAAAGTGGCATTATTTTGGGGATAATCTTGAATCTGATTTATAGGGTGGTAAGCATAATCACAAATTTCAAAATTTACCTCCCAGGAATACCAAATTGCTTGTGGTGCATCTCACCAGTAACCTGAGCACAGGAATGAGTTATGACATTGAAGTCCAATAACTGTTGTGTTAGAAGGCAAAAGTCTTGAACTGTCACTGTGTCTTAGCCTGAATGAATGTAACAATATGTACGTAGAACTTCAGAGGGTAAGTTACATACACATTTATGGCCCTATATAAAGATACACATTTATACAGAAATATTTCTCTGTTGAATATGTTTGTACACTGAAATATCCACTGAAATACCCAATAATGTTGCTGGCAAATCCCAACCCCAGATATATTAGAGAGCTAAGGGCCTGGAATTCTTGTTAACAATGTACATCTCTCAAGTGGTTTTTGAGACTGGAGAAAGTGAAAATAGCCTCTGGGCTCATGGGAATGCAGTTGTGTTGTGGTTGATTCTGTTAGTCATTCTGTGTACATGGAGGAGTTATTAGGAATTAATAGGTTCCAATGGGTTTAGCTGCGTCGCTCTCCACTCCTTTGCCTCCCATTTTTCAAAGTCACCCCCTGATGGTCAACATCCTTCATAAAATCTAAGCACTTATCCATCTAACCCTTGCAGGAATCTCTTCTGCTGCAACAGTCTCTTCTGGGAGACAGTGCAGGACTGTGGAAGTATGTGGCATGGCGGAAATCTCAACATGGCTGCGGGGTAGAGGATACCATGCTAAGGAGGTTGGTAGTTTTCTTTTGTGTTATCCAGAGCTTTCAACGTTTTCCAAAAAGAGCCATTGGACAATAAGATTCACACGTTAAAAAATCTCTTCTGGTTTTAGTGTAACAAAGTTTGGCAAGGAATAAAAGTAGTACAGGAAAATCACTTAGGAGATTTTTCTAGGTGAAAGATAGAGGGGGTGGAAAGAAAGGTGGACCCTAGACACATTTTTTAAAAAATCAACAAGACAAGAACTGGATGCTCTTTCTGAAACATAGGCCTTTAGCAGCTCAAAAGGAGTCTAGGGTCCAGCTGATCCTACATGAACGAGTCATGTGCAGATTTGTTCCTCTCCATGGGGACAGCTGCAGGCAAAGCTGTACATGAGGTTAAGTTTCTCTGGAGATTTTCCACTCTGAATGTCTCCACCATTTCACCACCTCTCTCTGCTCACCATCTCCAGGCCACAGCTGTCCAGGTAACCATCTTTCCTTTATTTTGCCTCCTGGGAAAATAGGCAGCATGGTTGGTGGAAAGAGCGCCAGCTGACCTGACAGATGACCCTGAACTATAGCCTAGCCCTTCCACCCACTAAGTTGTAATCTTTTTTAAAATTTTAAATTGATTTATTTTTTATGAAATTATCTTTTTTTTTAAAGATACATAGATCACAAAAAATGTTACATTAAAAAATATAAGAGGTTCCCATGTACCCCCCCCCACTCCCTATTCCTCTCGCATCAGCAACCCCTTTCATCATCATTGCACATTCATTGCATTTAGTGAATATATTTTGGAGCACTGCTGCACTGCATGGATTATAGTCTACACTCTCCCCCAGTACATTCAGTGGGTGATGGCACGATATATAATATCCAGCATCTGTCCCTGCCATGTCATTTAGGACAACTTCAAGTCCCAAAAATGCTCCCACATCTCATCTCTTCTTCCTTCTCCCTGCCCTCAGCAACTACCGTGGCCACTTTCTCCAGATCAATGCTACTATTTCTTCCATTACTAGCCACAATAATTTTATAGTAGAATACCAGTAAGTTCACTCTAATCCATATTTTACTCCTCCATCCTGTGGATCCTGTGTTGATGATGTCCACTCCACCTCTGTATCGAGAGGGGGCTTAGATCCCACCTGGTTGATGGATGCAGTTATCCTGCTTGGAGTTGTAGGCACTCTTGGCTCCCTGGTGTGGTGGTTGACCATCTTCACCTCCCTATTAGCCTACCTATGCAAGTCCAACAAACCGGAGGGTAGGAGCTACAACTCTGCTGAGACTCAGGACCCAGCTGGCATATGGCCAGTCCAGAGATTGAAGTCCCCTGTGCATACACCAACCCCAGTGCCAACCACAGGTTCAGTAAAAGTGGCAGAAGAGGCATGTGTAGAAAGTTCACATCTGAGTCCAACCCCATCACACTCAGGAGCACAAATTCCAAAGTAGCACCCACTGACATGGCACTGAACTCCAGAGCCATCTGCCATGACCATAGGACCTGTGTGTCTCAGTAGCCCTCAGGAGCACTAGTTCCAGGAGCTGTATCTACTTTGGCTGTCTCTGGGATCCTGGTGAGGTGTGTGCAAGCGCAACCCCTCTGATGACTTCCTCACTCCTTTTTGAAGACTCTTAGCCATGGTAAAGACAAACTGAGTTTATATGGCTAAGAGTCTAAGTTGTAATCTTCAACATGTTTACCTTACTCCTTTCCTCCTCTGTAAAGGTATTTCATAGGGCTTGGGGGATAATGGATGTAAAACATAGACATGCCTAGCATAGAGTATACAGCCAAATAAGCAAGGTAAAAATACTCACACCAAGGTATAGATTTTGAATTGTAAAGGGTTTAGAATGCTTCACTTAAAGGGCCTGTGTCCTTCTAGATAAGAGGGGGCAGATCATTGAAGAGGCCTGCATCAAGTCACATTTCATAAGCAAATAGCTGCAGCTTCTCCAGAGGCTCTAGCATCTCCCAGGGTGAGGAGGTCAGCAGGATTGCTTCAGTGGTGGACATCTTATTGGACAGTGGGTTGGAGAAGAAAACCGGCAAAAACCAGCTTTGGGAACCTGGATTTTGCTGAGGGAAGGCTCACGTGTCATCTCCAGGGGATGCTGTGGACGCACAGCCCTGGTTGTAGGTATTTAAGCCACCTGTGGAATTTGATGCAGGGATCTGGGCTAAGGATGACAGAGGGTGTGTTCATTCCACTGAAAGGCTACTTCCCAAGGTCTACCTCTCTATGACCAGCCCATCATCATGTCAAGGACCATTGTGTGGTCTTTTATTGAACTATAGTTGATTCAGTTATGAATTACATAAACCTCAGTCTTGGGATGGAAAAGTGGAGGGGATAGGGTAGATGGCAAAGCGTGAAAGAAGCATTTCACAGAAGTGTTTTTCGGCTTCTTGCCAGACACCGTTGCCTGATGCCAGATGAATGACACTTTCATCTTTCAGTGCAGAACTGTGTCTAAGGGAAAGATTGACTGCATTCTGGTCAGCCCGGGAATGTTTGAAAGCTTCAGGGAGCTAGAGAATTCCCTCTGCTTGGCCATGGTGCTGGCTCAGCATCTTGAGTTGTACCTCTACTGTCACCTGGCTATTTGTTCTTCTTTTGGGAGAAACTGCAGGTACAGGCAGGACTTTCTGAATCCTTCACTGCATTATATTAGCAGGTTGTTGATGACTCACCACCTTCTCTGTAAAGCAGGTACTATTACAGAATCAGTGACCCGCCCGGGCCATTGCAGGGATGGTTGCTACCCTCAGCAGAGTTTTCTTTCCACTCTCATGTGAAGGGCAGAGCAGAGAAGCCACCACAGGGGGACTCTTTGCAGGGATATAATAAGGGCTTGGGTGGTGGAGAGGCACTGGCTCATGCCTTGACTCTCTTCCCTGTGCCACTGCGACCCTATGGGTTAGGAAGTTGCACACGGGGCCTTACCAGCCTTCACTGTTTTGGAGACCAGGAGGCGTTTAGCACAGCCGTAAAGGGCTAGATGATGTCAGCCCTGGGTGAGCGTGTGGCCTTTACCTC
Source organism: Dasypus novemcinctus (assembly GCF_030445035.2). Taxonomy (NCBI): domain Eukaryota; kingdom Metazoa; phylum Chordata; class Mammalia; order Cingulata; family Dasypodidae; genus Dasypus; species Dasypus novemcinctus. Next base: position 8,908,861 of record NC_080697.1, read on the forward strand.
CGCCCCTCTCCCTACCCTGTCCTGACATAGGTACCTGGGGCCTCCTTTGGGAAGTGAGTCATGCGTGCTTGGCCTCTCTGACATTACCTGCAAGTGCTAGGAACTTCTCAGTACACCCACAGGAGATCTGCTCCTCGTGAATAAAAGGCCATTCTAGGGGAAATAAGCTCCCTCCTTTACAACCAGGCCCTGGGTTTATTTTATATAAAAGATATATCTTTCAAATTTTAGAATGTGTCACCTAGGGGCTTACTAACTTAAATGGCTTATATGTCTGCTGCATCTAACTCTTCAAATTGCATTTGTTGATTCATTCACCTGGAGAATGCTTTCTAAGTACCTCAAAGCACCCAGATTTGTACTGGCTACTGTGGAGGATAACCAGATAGCTAGGACTGTATGTCCATGAGTCTGACCACTAGAATGAAAATACTTTGAAATTAAGAGGTTTTTGTAACTTCCTCCTGCATGCTCAATTCATACCTTTAAATCTTCCATGTGATAGATTCTGAGTAAATGATTTTGGAAGGGTGAGGGAATGAGTGAATGGAAGAGTGATACCCATCTCCAAAAGAATAGCGAGTGCATCTTGCTCTCTTAAACCAACAGATGATTATTCAGTGGGCCTTGAGAAGTCGTATCAGCAATTGCTCTGAAAGCCTGTACACTCTGAATAATAAAAGGGTTTGTTTATCTAGAATATGTCTCTTCTTTGCATAATTCTCCAATGAAGATGTTTCAGGCTACACGTGAAGATCTAATCTTGTTTACCTGGAGCTGGCTATCTAGTTTCAATAGTCATTTACGTCACATTCAGCAGACCATTCAAAGAAATGATTCATGAATTCCAGATAATTGTGGTAATGAATAAAGATCGAATATTATCCTGTTCACCTGAACATCCAGCATTATTAAGCACAATATTAAACAGATAAAGACAGATAAGTTGTGATTCTCCAACATTCTGTACCCAGAGAGGGCTAAGCTGTCAAGTCCCCACGACACTCCTGTAGAGATTTTAAACCCTCGGAAAAATCTACAGAATAAATATTGAGTGAAATAAGTTTCCAACAATAACACAGTAAAATGCTCGCTGCCTATTGTCGCTTTCAACTAAACAGCGTTTGTAGCTGTTGAGTGAACCAAACGTTCATGAAGCCCATATGTATAGCACGCTCCACGTTGATCTCTGAGGATTCTAACTAAGACCCACAAAGGGCTAATATTTCAACTAGTGAGAGTAGAGACAGGCATCTGCAAAGTTATTTGACATGAAAAGACCTAAAAGTTGACATCGTACCTCAATACCTGTTATGGGGATTACTTTCCAAAAGCTTGATAATGAAAATGAATGATTTTTCTAGACAGCCATGTGCCATCACCCCCCTCCATGCCTCGACCTTGAATTTTACAGCTCATCTGTTCCCGGGTCCCAGGGCTAGCTCTAGTGACAAGGAGCCTTTGGCCTCTGAGCCTGCTGGGAACAGCCTTACCCTCTGCTGTATTCCCATGGGCTTCTTGCTCTTCATTCTTTCCCACACTTTCGGGTTTGAGGCTCCACGGTTGTCCTTTATACATACAGGTAGATTGAGGTTCTTTGGTTTTCACCTTTGGCATTCCTTCTCAGACATGGCCCCATCAGCTATGTCCCTTTCCCAGGACTCCACTGTAGAATGGAGCCTTGGAGCTCTGCTTCTGCCTCGATTCTTCACAAGCCTCACATTTGGGATATATGAAAGGATTTTAACTTTTATGATGCTGGAAACTCCATCTTAGTTTAGATGGATATCTTATTTCTACAATAATTGAATTTGTATTTTTCTGACAGTAAAATTGTGTGGCTCCTAAGCGAGGGAACATGAAACTACATTTTTTATATTCAGAAGGAGTTCCATTTCTACACTCAACTTGAAGCAACCATATATTTCACCAGCATCTGGGAGTGAAGCCAATGAACACAAGTGGTCAGTTTCTTTACGAGTAGGATGAGGGGATTTGGGTTAGACCACTTCTCTGGTTCTTTCTCATTTTAATTATCACAGACCCTTACACTCGATTTCTAGGGAAGATGGAATTGCCTTGATCTAGGTTTCAAGATAAGTACCTTATTTGTAGGAATGTGATTTTAGAATTAAAATTAAATCTAAATCTAGAATTCAGAAAGCATCCCTGGTGGCCATGTTATTTTCAGACATGGAAATGGAAGTCCCAAGGGAAATGACTTGCTTGGAAGTCACACATTTATTTAATGGCAAAGGGGAACTTGGACTTGGGTCTCTTCACCTTTAATGTACCTTCTGTTGTCCTCAGTCTGGAGGACACCCCTGAAAGCAAGTGCCTTTAACTTTCCACAAAAATTTGGCGCATTCATCCATACTAAATGTGATGTTTGATTTAAATGCCAGGCTTTCAGAGGGACCACTGAGATTGGGAGCCTGATGCCTCAGCTCCTACTGGTGTATTATCAGGAAACTAAACTCCCCATGCTAGAACCAGGATCTGAGGGGCATTTTTTTTTTCTTTTTGGCCACTTCTCAGTATCCTTCTAGTCCTTGGTGGAAAAATATTCTCAAACCACCATGAAGGTAGAATTAATTTAGCTTTCAGAATCTATTCTTTTCCATCAGTGCCTTTGAATTGAAGCATCATATTCAACATCCTGAACCTAAGAAACATTATATTTCATATTTTGCCATTAAATGTTTTATAATTTAGGAATGTCTTTCAACGTTTTAAAAGGAGTCTTGGTAAAGGCCCAACACTCTCTAGCTAATACTGATGTCTTTATCAAGGAATGTTTAATGATTTTAAGGGACTTCTTCAAATGCCCTTTACTAGTCCCTCCTGAATTTTCAAGTGATCTTAATTTACTTCAATTTCTTCGGATTATTTGAAACAATAATGTATTTCTTGGTGAGATCACTCTAAAGAATTATGAAAAAAGGGAACTTTGAGTGTTTTAGGACACGTTCATTTTTATTGGGAATCATAAAAACTGTAGCCACAACCGTCTTCGCAGTTCCGTTCCTTCCCTCTTGCTACCATTTCTAGATTTGAAACTTTGGAAAAAGTACAACTTCTCCAGCCACGACTAGTACCCAGTGTCAGCAGCTCATATAAAACCTGGGAAAATATAGTCAGGATTAGAGAAATCTGTAAAACTGTGAAGTAAGGCCATAACATGTAAAATGCAATTCCTTTTACTGAATACATAATTTATTAGGAAAGCTCTTTATTTGTAGAAAATCTGCTTGACACCTTATCCTTGGCAACTGCTGGCTCTTTTTTTTTCTCTTTTTTCAGCTTAACAAAAATGGACAAAATGTTTCCCAGTACGGGAATCCATTAATCTCTCAATAAATATATCTGCATCTATGCTTCAAACTTGTTCCTCTGTCCTCGGGCCCAATTCTCCTTCCCTCCCTTCCTACCTTTCTTCCTTGGCCCTTGGTTTTCCTGTCACCTCTCCCGGGGCTGAACCCAGCGTAGGTCCATACCTCTTCTTCCCCCACCTTCTGGCCTGGGCACAGTCCCTCCTCTGTCACAGGCTCTGCGGCCGCCTGTTCGTCTCCACGGCTGTTCAGCTGCACTTCTTTCCCAGTTCTGTGAGCCACGTCTAACTTTGTAGCTAGAGGGATTTGGTGTTTTCCTGTAGTTATTTTCTCAGGAAAACTTCAACTACCCACAATTTCGGATGGTTGTGCGAGTAGAAGGAGCCCTTCATTTCCAGACCCCTTCTCTGAAAGCACAGTAGAGTGGTAGCAAGGCTGTGGGAACTTCGCTTGATCAAAAGCCCATTGTCCTCCTGGACACACATTGTTCTCCTGTGCCTGAGTGGCTAGACAATCCTCTGGTGACAAGATCTTCACAAATACCTGTAGCTGTAGATTCACAGTTGTCGTGTGTGAGTGTATCTGGGCTTGGGGGATCAGATTTTGTTCTTCTCCTGTTGTTGTCCTTTGCCAGTTTCCAAAGGTCTGCTTCCTTTTGGAAAGGGGCTGCCCTACCCCACCGTCTCAAAGGGAAGCTTGAGAAGCTTTCTGCCACACTCTCTTCTGCAGGTTTGCTTTCTATTCTGGGACAAGGGAGGAAAAGCCTGCTCGCTCATCTCAGAGCCAAAATTACAATGGGGGGCCAGGTAGCAAAGGGTGTGGAGGCAGCATGAAATGTGGCCATTGGTCAGGGAAGGGTAGACGGAGGGGAAATAAAGGGGGCCCCACCTCAAGCTCAACTCACGGGACCCCTGGGCCAGTTAGCACCATGACACTGCCCGCTTGGTTTTCTAGCTCTGTTTCCTTCCCACAGCTCCACTGGTAGCAAAAGGGGCTGGTGCAGGCCAAGATTAAGCTCGTCCTTGGTTGAGGAGAAGGCTTTATGTGTGACGGTGGGGGTTGCTTCAAATTCATGGTTTCATAAATGTCTTATTTCAAACTTTGCACCCAGGGCAACATATTCCAGAACAAAACCTAGGCAGTCTTTTCCTAACATCTTTGTGGAAACATCACGTTGATCAAAGCAACCAAAGTTCAAGTTTTCAATAACTCATACCAATCAAATTTTTTAAAAGTCTAGCTTTAGGATTTGTATTTTCAGCAAATTCTAAGAGCAGGCCAATCATGTAAATCCTTTGTCAGAACCCAACTGAATTTATACTTGGGATTGAACAAGAAGAAAACATATTCAAAAACAAAAGGGGATATGAACAAAATTGAAAAACCTTTGTACTGACAAATAAAAAATAAGGGAAGATGCAAAATGAATTAACTAGTCATTAAAAAGGAGGACTTTTCTGGACAGATAATCTTATTATTTTTCCCAAATTAATACATATATTTTGTTCCTCAACTAAAAGCAGCTATTTATTTTGTATGAAAAAAATTATAGAATACTGATCATAGGAACAATTTGATTGTTGCACTGAGTAATTATTGTTCGTATATTATAATGTAGTCATTTTACATTTATCTGGTCTACTCGAGCTCTTTTTTGATTACTATTTGCATGGAATAACTTTTTCCAACCTTTCAATTTTAACTTGGTGGTGTCCTTAAGTCTGAGGTAAGTCTCTTGTAGACAACATATAGATGGCTCATATTTTTTTATCCATTCTATCAATTTATGTCTTTTGATTGGGGAGTCCAAGCATTAACATTCAGTGTAATTACTGGAAAGGCATTACTTACTACATCGATTTTGTCCTTCAGCTCTTTGTTTTCATATCATTCTATTGCCTGTCTTCTTATCCTTTAGTTTACCTTCCTAATAATCTTCATTTCTGAACTCTTCTCCAAATCTGTCACCCTTGCTTTTTCCTTTCATGCTCCAGCACACCCTTTAGTATCTCTTGCAAATCTTGTCTTTTGGAAACATAGTTTATCAGTTTTTCTTTTTCTAAGAAGATTCTGAACTCACCCTCATTTTTGTAGGACAATTTTGCTGAATACAGAATTCTTGGCTGGCAGTTGGTCCAGTTGGTATGTATTGTTGTTTAAAACCTCCGAGTTCTTATTGACCTTCTGCCTAGATCATCTACCCATTATTGAAAGTCAAGTATTGAATTCTCCAACTATTACTATAGAACTCTTTTCTCCCTTCAATTCTGTCATCATATATTTTGGAGCTCTATTGTTTAAGGTATATATATTTATAATCATTGTAGCTTATTGATAATTTGACATATCAATATATAATGTCCTTTTCTGTCTCTTGTAAAAATGTCTTGCCTAGAATCTTTTTTGTCTAATATTGATATAGTCACTTCACTTCTCCTTGTTATTATTTACATGGAACATCTTTTTCAAACCACCCACCTTCAATGTACTGTGTCTTCATGGACGAACCTGGAGGACATCATATTGAGTGAAGCAAGCCAGACACTGCATTATTATGAACTAAATATATTGTGTAAACTTATGGAGTTAATAACTAGAATATAGGACACCAGAAAATAGTAGGAGTGTAAAAAATGGAAAGCTTAGGGTTAATCTGTGCAGAATTGGTAAAGAGTTTGTTTATAAATCTTTGGAAATGAGTAATTAAAGCACATCATGGTGTCTGTAGCTAGCAGTGCTATTACATGGGCATGATAGTTGTATAAAGGGAAAGTCTAAGGTCATTTATATTACCAGAAAGAAAGCTAAAAACTGTAACACAGGAATCTATAAGATAGTAAAACCTCATTTAAAACATGAATATGGGTGATATTGCATATATAAGACTATTTTTACAAACTATAAATACAAATATACTAGAGAAGGAAAAAGAATAGCAGCTATGTATGGCAGGGGAAGCATAGGGAGACTGAGAAGGATGAGTTTTGGTTGTTTGTTATTTTTTATTATTATTAGGAATAAAGGAAATGCTCCAAGAATGATTGAAGTGATGAATGCACAAATATATGATTGCACTGAATACCCTTGATTATACACTTTGGATAGATTTATCCTTTATTAATATGTATCAATAAAACTGATTTGTTAAGAAAAAAAGAAGAATGAATAAGAAAAACAGTGAGATTTCCTTGGCTCATCTTTAGGTCTGAAGAAAAGCCAGATTTCGGGCCTGTTTTATTTTGGTAACTTGTTCTCTCATGTCACATCGTAGATTGTGTATCTCCTCAGACACCACAGTCCTGGATGTAAGAAAACTTATAGAGCATAGGCTCGTCACAGTTTTAACTATTACTATTATCTTTATTTCCCATCATATATTGAATATTTATTGTGAGCTAAGTACAGTGCTAAGTACTCTACATAGCCTGCGCTTCACAGTCATAATTCTGTGCCCTATTTTTTACACCTAGGTTCAATGAGGCTAAGTTACCTCGCCCAACATCGTACAATTCCCAAGTGATTGAAGTGCAATGAAAATTTATCCTAAGATATATTACTTTCTGACAACACAGACCAAAGAGAAAATTCTGACTTTGGTCAAATATGTGTAGAATTCAGGTGGCTTGGACCACCTGTGTCTTTTTGGACTCTCAGAAATTTTCATAAATCAGTACTGATTCTTTCCTGCAAGGCACAGAATAAAGGAGAAATGGAGGCAGGAACTAGGGGGTAATTTGATCATTGTCCAGCTGAAAAAGTAATTATTATTAAGTTAAAATAACTCTATAGAGTTTCACTTCCCTAAAAATTATAACTTCTCACATAAATTCTATGGATACTTCTTTTGTTTTTAGGGTGTTTTTATTTTAGTTGCTTATTTCCTTTTTCCAGTTAGAAATCACCAACTTCCTCCTCAATTTTTTTTTCCAAATCATGAAATGTTTTAAACTTCAAGGCAAGAATAGAGAAAAATACAAAACATCTACATATCCTCTACATTCTATTCCCTTCCTTCTTCAGAGGTCACCGTTATCATGAATTCAATGCCGGGTAAGTGTCCACTCTATAAACACACCATTTATGGTCTATTATCATGTTGATAGAAACTTGTAGTGTATCTACTTTATTCTTGTATTAGAACCAATGCTGTAATGAGCAGGTGTTGATCTACTAGTGTATGAGAATTTATCTCCACTCAATATCTAGAAGTAGAATTGCTGGCTGGGATCAAAGAACATGCGCACCTTTAAATTTCTAACCTATTGCCAAAATTCACCTGACGACACCTGAGTGGACATGCAGCAATCAGGAAGTGGAGTAAGGGTGAAGTGGGTTGTCTTCACACAGGTACGTGGACATGGGCACACTGTGCTGTTCTCTTCCCACGAATCGACTGTTTGGATGAGCCACTTCCTTGCAACCTTGAAAACTCTGGCACATTGAGAGTTGAATGCGAGGGCTGTTTATATCGAGTTTTTCTGTTTCATTGTTCTCTCTCTCACTCCCTAGTGAAATAAAATGGATCTTCTTTAAGTTCTATGGAAATAATATTTCTCACTTAGGTCCATCGCTGGTACAAAGTGTTGACCTATTTGAGAGCTAAAAAGAATTTAAAGATTTTGAAGACAGCAGTGCTTCTCAGACTTCAGTGCACATTGGAACAGTCCGGAGGCATTAGGCAATAGCAGCTACCTGGTGGCTGGTGACCATACTTGAGCAGAAAGGAGGGATTTGTTGTGGAGAAAAGAAGGATTTGTTGTATTTAAACCTTTATGGGAACTAATGTGAATGAGTTTTTTAAAATCCCCTTTCTTTTTCTTTAAGCAGCAATGTATTTTCATAGTGGTTTCAGTTAATCATGACACGTGAAGGAGTGCTGAGTTCCAGCCAGGGGAGCTCTATCCCATTCTCCAATGGAACAGCAACAATCCCCCAAGTGCAAAGGCAAAACCGATAAAGATGGATGGTCCAACAATGAGCCCTTGACACTGATGGCTACAATTATGAGCCTGTGTGCCTGAAATATGAACTAGGCCTAGAGCTGCAGGGTGCCTAAGAGATACCTCCTGAGAGCCTCCACGTTGCTCAAATGTGACCACTCTCTAAGCCAAACTCAGCATGTAAATGCATTACCTTCCCCCCAGCATGGGACATGACTCCCGGGGATAAGCTTCCCTGGTGCCAAGGGATTACTACCAAGCACCAGCTGATGATGTAACTAGAAAAAGACCTTGAATAGAAGAGTCAACTCAGACCAGCAGAATACCTCAGCCTACATGTAATATCAGGTGTTAAAAACTGCTTTACGACTTTGGATAAAAGGGGGAAATGGAAAAGACAAATGAGTTTATATGGCTATGAATCTCCAAAAAGGAGTCAGGAGATCATCAGAGGGGCAATGTTTACGCACACCTGAGCAGGGTCCCAGAGACAGCTAAAGTAGATAGAAGCCCTGTTACTGGTTCTCCTGAGGGCTACAGAGACCCACAGGTTCTACGGTCATGGCAGATGGCTCTGGAGTTCAGTGCCATATCATTTGGCCCTACTTTGGAGACTGTGTCCCTGAGTGTGATGGAGGTAGACTCAGATATTACCTTTCTACACATGCCTCTTCTGTCACTTTTACTGAACCTGTGGTTGGCACTGGGGTTGGTGTATACTCAGAAGACCTGAATCTCTGGATTGTCCATGTGACAACCAGACTCTGAGCCTCAGCAGACTTGCAACTCCTACCATCTGGTTTATTGGACTTACCCTGACCAGCTATCAGGGAGGTGAAGAAGGTCAACCACCACACCAGGCAGCCAAAAGTGCCTACAACTGCAAGCAGGAGAATTGTATCCATCATCCACGTGGAATCTAAGCCCCCTTTTGATATAGAGGGGGAGTGGACATAACCATCCCAAGGTCCACAGACTGGAGGAATAGGGTATGGACTTACTGATATTTTACTATGGAATTATTGTGATTAGTAATGGAAGAAATTGTAGCATTGATGTGGAAAAAGTGGCCACAGTAGCTGCTGAGGGTTGGGAGAGGGAAGAAGAGATATGATGAAGAGATATGATGTGGGGGCATTTTCAGGACTTGGAGTTGTCCTGGGTGGTACTTCAGGGACAGAAGCTGGACATTGTATGTCCTGCCATGGCCCACTGGGGGGATTGGGGGAGAGTGTAAACTACAATGTAAACCACTACCCATGTGGTGCAACAGTGCTTCAAAATGTATTCACCAAATGCAATGAATGTGCCATGATGCTGAAAGAGGTTTTTGATGTGGGAGGAGTGGTGTGAAGGGGGTGGGGGGTATATGGGGACCTCATATCTTTTGAATGTAACATTTTAAAAAAAGTAAAGAAGGGAAAAATGATTAGAGCACTTTAGCATCAAATGCTTTCAAATGAATCCCTCGTTATGTTCATGATAGATGTATCAGGGCTGTATCTGCCCATATCATGGCTGGTGAAGTCATTAAATGTGCCCTGACTCAGAGCAGAGTCATAGGCGAGAAGTGTGTGATTCTCAGGTGCAAGGTGCTACATCTAAAAGAAATGACAGAAGGATTAAATAGTTAAATATGAACATAAAAGCAAAAAAGTACAAGAAAGTACAAGTGAAGATTATGTGTTGCTATCAGGAGAAAAGTATTTCTATATATAAAAATAAAGGCAATGATAATTAAAAAAACAGCCTATTTAAATATATAAAAACTTAAATTTTTGAGAAAAATAGCATAAACAAAATTAAGGGAAAAATTTCCATTTTAGGAAAATTGCAAACTATGGCACATTATTTTTTAAATTTCAAACATAAAATTATTATGTATCATAAGAAAGACATAAAAAGTATAATAGAAAAATATGCAATAGACTACAAATATATAATTTGTAAAAGAAGAAATACAGACAGACAACAAATGTGAAAACTGTAATCTCATTATAATAAATAATTCAAATTAAACCAAAAATACAATATAATTTCCACCTACCAAGGTGGCAATTGTTTCTACTTGCCCTTCTCTTTCTCTCGGTTTCTTTTTCACCTCTTCATCCCTCTCCCACCCTTTGAGGCACCTTGTGTCTGTAATTTATTTCACTCCCATGCCCTGCAACTGCCTCTGTCAAAATTTCTCCTTTGGAAAGAATCCCATCTCAAGATAAGAAAATGTGATTCCATTCCCTACATTGTGTTTTCTCTTACTCTTCTGATCCCTGGTGGGGTTGAAATTTGGGGGGACTTGTGTACTTCCCCAAAGACCAAGCACATGACTATGGTTTCACACCCTCTTGTCAGGGACTAGTTGGGCCTTTGGCAGGAGAGGCTGGAACCCCCAGCTCAAAAGAGGAGGCAATCTAGGAGGGAAGAGAGAAGAGGAGGCAACAAATTTGAAGAAGGATGAAGAGGAGCAAAGGAAGGAGAGGAGTCAATTGTCTCCAAACATCCCAGCAACAGGAGTTATGATAACAGAGAGCTGGGCTATGATACAACCCTTCAAGAACTACTATTTGTGTTCCCAGTCTTCATTGTGCCAAATGCCTGGTAGTGTCATAAACGAGAGCTTCAAGGATGATACTGAGCTGATTTAAGGAAATCGACATTCTTTCCTTGTCCTCCTTGGGTGTTTAACAAGGCAGCGCAGTAATGGTTAAAAATCACCTAATTATATACTTTTTCTTTCTAATTACATAACAGGCATCAAGTCTAGATTTGAGTAAAACACTTCCAGATAAGGAAAACTGCAGTTGTAACTGTTTTTGTACATTAAATGGCATTACTGTAGGGAAATTCTAAACAAGTCTAACTCTGTTACATTGGGGAGCATATATTCCAAAGTAAGATCCATTGACAGGGTATCAAATTGTTGTCTGCCCTGCCTATAGTGTCTAGATGTCTCTAGAGCCCTCAGGAGTCCCACTATTTGAGGCACTATTTACTATGGCAGTCAATGAGATCCTATTGAGATGTGTATAAGCATAACCTCTGGAATAATCTCCTGACTCACTTTGTAGTCTCTTGCCATAAAAACTCATTTGTATTTCATATTTCCCCCTTTTGGTCAAGGTCTTTTTCCAGATTCGTTGTTAGTTGGTTCTTGGTAATAATCCCTTGGTGCCAGGTAGGCTCATCCTGGGGATTCATGCCCCATGCTGGGGGAAACAGAGTGTGTTTATATGCTGAATTTGACTTAGAGATAGGCCACACTTGGGCAACAAGGAGACGTTTGGGAGGTAACTCTTAGGCAGTATATAGTACTAGGGTGAGTTTCAATTTCACTAGAAAGTATTCATAAGTACAATCATCAATATCATTATTTGAACCTATAATTAGCATTATATTTGGTAAATATATGTCCCAGAGACTTAAATCTTTGCTCTGTTCAAATGCTCGTTGAGCCTTGAATCTCAGCTGAGTTGCATCACCTACTCACAAGTTCATTGGACTCACCTAGGACTACTAACAAAAGGATAACGATGGGCACCACCCATCCTAGGAAGCAGAGAATGTTTGCAACTTCGCGCAGTGCATTCCCTCCATCTGCCCCAGGGGATCTAAGCCCTCTCAATCAGAGACAGGGTGGGAATCACCATGCCAAATCCTCAAAATTGAGGAATGAACACACATAAGAGGTGAAAGCAACTATGGACTAAAGTAGACTTGTGAGTATTCTAGCAAAGGAAGAACTTGTATCACTAATATAAAGGCAGTGGCCACCAGAGGTTCTGAGGAGAGGGAGAGGGGAGAAAAGGTGCAATGTGGGGGTATTTTGGGGATATTGGACTTCTCCTGCATGACATTGCAGTGACAGATACAGGCCATTATACATTTTGTCAAAAACTATAATATTGTGCAGGGCAAAGTGTAAACTAAAATGTAAGCTACAGGCCTTGGTTATTACAATGCTTCTGTATGTGTTCATCAATTGAAACAAATGTACGACAATAATGAAAGACGTTGTTAATGTGGGAAAGTACGGGAGGGGAATAAAGGAATCCCCTATATTTTTGTTGTAAAGCTTTTAAAAATAAAAAAAGAATTTAAATGGCACTAAATATTCTTCTAAATAAACATAATTCCTCCAGTAAGTACAGTGGTTAGCCAGTTATGTGACACATTCTCATTGAAGAACAGAAACACAAGGGACAGATGTATCAGTCCTATAAGGAGTTCAGCATAAATCTTGCTACTGTATCTGCCTTCCCAGTTAAAGCAACCGCTGTCATCGCACTCATGTAGATGGACCCTCCCACAGAATGACTGACCTTGAGGTTCTAGAAGAAAAAATGTCCTTTCTACAAAATTCTGCAAATTCTGCTAGCATGGTAGCCCTGGCATAGAGACTGGGGACTGAAAACTTTGAAAGTGCATCTTTTATCCTCCAAAGTTGCCAGGTTTGCATTGGACAAGGACTAAGGCTTTTCCCAAGTGGGTCTGGAGTTAACTCTGATTTCCTGGCAGGATAATGCCTGATGCCTTGACTTGCATTCCAGGTGTGCTGGGCCAGGTGCAGAAGAGACCCGTTACCTGACAAGGCTGCAAGGGAGCTTGCTTTGCTTGGTTCTCAGTTTTCCTTTGTTCAGAGGGGGGCCTCTCACTTTGGATGAATGGAAAGGAGAGGAAGGCAGTTGCCTTGGGAGAGTCTGACCGTAGTTCCAGCTGCTGTCCTCTGCTTGGGAGGCCCTGCCACCTCTGGCGTGGTTTTTATAAGAAGTCTCCGTGACACCCGCCCTACAGTGCGGTCCTTGGCAATCCCTGGTGCATCTCTTTGCTCACTCTGTCCCCTGTGGTCCCATTCATCATTGGTTTCTGCCCAGTTGTGGCAATAAACTGCACTAGAAGAAAAGAAAGGACCCTCTAGCACTGCTTCAGCACATTTTCGGTATGGGACTTTGGGGAAATTACTTAAATTATTGAATGTTAATTTCTTTAGAATACAGGAATAGAAATATTTTCTTTACAGTGTGGTTGTGAGGATGACTGAGAATCAAACCTGACAATCCATGTGCAGCATCTAGTGAAGAGCATGGTACCTAGTGGCATGACACACGTGCCATTTTTCCTGCGTTGAGATCTGTGGGTACACCAACATGGCATTTTAAGTCACACTGTATCCCACAGCAGTTAGCACAGAGTGAAAACCAGGCATGCATGGAAATGGAGGTAATCCAGCTTTGCTGCTTTCAAATTGCAAAACCTAAAGAAAGTACTTAAGCTCCCTGAGCCTTAACTTTATCGTCTAAAAATGAGCAGAATAGTAAATATCCCTTAGGGTGGGGTGAAGGTTAAATGTGATACCGCGTTAAGGTACTTAACAAAGAACCTGCACCTAATAGATATGCAGTGAACACTAGGAATTACTATTCAGAAAATGCCAACTGAGGTCCAGCCAGGGCTGACCCTTCCTGCAAGATGGATGGCCTGTCCCCTCTGCTCAGTGTGTGCTGGCTCTCAGGGCAGCTGAGGGAGGACAGGGCTGGAGGCCTTTGGTGTGTCCCAGGGGCCGCCCTCATGTGCAGACTCACAAGCTGAAGCTCAGGGCTCGGCGGGGCCCACACAGGGAGTCCATGCCAAGACGACGGGGCCTGGTTCTTTGCACGGTCCCCGGGCCTGACCTCTCTGCCACCTCTCAGATCTGCACCTTTTGACCTTCGGGAGTGCACAGTGAGGCCTCCGACAAATAAACAGTGGCCTGGAGATTAACCTGCACCTGAAGCTGGTCATGCAGGTTCAGTTGGCGTTGGAACCACGGGCTTCCAGCTAAGCCAGACGGGGGAAGGATTAAGCCATTCTCAGGTCCCCCCCATGAATTACTGCCCACTGGGACATGCAAAAGGAGAGGAACAAACTGAATCTCACACAAAGAAACACAAACCCGTAGACATTTTTGAAACTAACAAAACAACTGGAAAGAAACTATGTATGTTTAGTTGTGTGAAACACTTCCAGACAAGCTTCCCCCTTGCATCCCATCCCCTACAGAGCAGAAGGGGTATGATGGAATACAGTGGAATGCAGAAATCTCCCTCATCCAGCAGGGATTAGTTTCAGAAGTAACACAGTTTCATCTTCAAAGTTTGCATCTTCAAAGTTTGCATTACATTACCCCTGTAATGGGTATTGCATGCTTGCTCGGTGGTGAGAGACAGGTGGCATGGCACTCTGGCAGATGCCTTGAGGAGACCCAGGGTGACCAGTTGTCCTTGTTTGCCTGAGACTGAGAGGTTTCCCAGGACTCAGGACTTTTATGTCAAAAACAAGCAAATCAGTACAGGTGCCCCCCTCCCAGGATGAAACTGGGAATTCCTGGTCTCATGGGATAGGTAGATTCGAGCTACATGGCAGATAAAGCAAGGTTCCAGGAGCCTGAGCAGCGAGACAGGAGAGAACTATCATTTTAGGTGTCCTACTGGAAGGGCTTCTTGGTGGAGGCAGGATTGGAGCTCATTCTTAAAAGGTACGCGTTGTGCAGGCAGAGGATCATGGGTAAGACATCCTGGGTGAGTGAAGCTGCAGGGAGAGTTGGGCAACAGGACAGCCCAAGGGAACTTGAGTTGTGACCCCCTCCACAAACACACAAACACACACACACGCACACCCACGCCGTTCCTCCCCCAGCCCTCCTCAGTTAGGGTGACAGCTCAGCCATCCACCCAGATGCTCAGGAGGTGTTGGATCCCTCCCTCTCCTACCCTTTCCCCTTATTTAATCCCTCTGCAAACCCTCCCAGCTCTACCTCTCCATTTCCCAGATACCACCCCCTGTGCCAGTGTTTGACGCTGCCCCCAGTCTATGGCCACAACCCTTCCTGCTCCCCGTCAGCATGTAGGCACGCTAGTGCCCTCTTGCATCCTCTCCTCTGGGGATGGTGTCATCTCTCAAGAGCAGACTCTGGCCATACCCCCCTACTTCGCTGGCCTCTGTCCTTAACTCTCAAAAGGTCCGGAGTCTTGTCTGTACTTGCAGGTCCCACCCATCTGGCCCATGTCTGCCTCTCCAACTTTATCCCTATGCTAGTTTTCAGTTGCCATATAACAAATAACCCCTCATTTGTCAGTTAAAATAACACCCATTTATTAATTCACGGTCCAGGGGTCAGAAATCTGGGGTGGCATGGCCAGGTTCTCCGCAGGGTATTGCAAGGCTGCAACCCATGCAAGGCCTTCCAGGTCTTGGTCATCTTGAATTATAATTTGGAGCCTCCTGGAAAAAATCCACTTCCTCAACTCATTCGTATTGTTGATAGATCTCAGCTCCTTGCGGTTGTAGGACTGAGGTCCCTGCCTCCTTGCAGGGCTGCTCTCGCCCAGAGGCCACCCACATGCCTCACCATGTGGCCTCAGCCATTGGCTCCTTGTGCTTTGATCCTCAGACTTCCTCATCTGCCACCACCTGGCCCAATTGCTCTGTTTTGTAAAGGGCTCAGATAATTACCTTAGGTCCACCTGGAATCGCTGTTTCTCAAAGCCAGTTGTGCCATATAGCACAAGTTAATCACATGAATCAAATCCTTCATATTCCTGATTATACAGGTGCGGACACAGGTGGCAAGGAGGGGCAGTGAGAAAAAAGGGGAGGGTCATCTTAAAATTCTGCCTACCAAAAACATGTTTCCAATCTTAATCTTTTCACCCTACTTCTGTCAAATGGTGCTTTCTATGTCCTGAACCAGTCGACTTTTAGTCCTACCTCAGGGCCTTTGCATTTGCTATAGCTTCTGTTTGGATACACAACGAGGCCTCTCTGACCACATTAGTGAGGGACCCCCTGCTCCTCATGGAAAGCCCCTCTTGATGAATATCTGATTTGTACACTTAGGGGTGTACGTGTTGTCTTGCGCTGTACCCCTCTTCCCTCCAGGTCCACATGAGCATCTTGAGGGAAGAGACTTGTCCTTTCACCACTGCAGCTCCAGTGCCCAGATCGGTGCTGGCACACAGCATGCACTCGAGCAACACTGACTGAGCAAGCGAGTGAACGTGCGCTGTGTGCGAAGTGAGGCAGTCAGCATAGCCTGGATAGAGGCTGAGGATGGCACCTGTAGCTGGAATGCAACATTCCAGCCTTGAATGGCTCAGAGTTGGAACCCAACCCAAAGAGCAGTGGGACTCTCTTACACGGGCACTGAAGGTATTGGGGAGCGTGAGCCTGCGCACAGCTCAGCGCCACGCCACCTAGAGCACAGCCCCTAAGCTTAGCAAGCGGCTTGAGCATGGAGGAGTCCTCTGGGGCCCAGGAGCAGGGTGGTCTGGCCCAGCTCGGCACACCTCCCACCTGTCCCTGAGACCCTTGGGGTTATAGAAGTCCTTCCTACCTTACACTGTCCAGAGGAACAAGGCATGAAAATATAATCTTACAAACGTGGGATGCTGGCTCAAAGGAGAAAAGATAATCTGCACTTGCAACAGTGGTTATTCAATTTTAATTTTTAGACACCTTTTAAGGGGACAGTAGAGCAGGCACTCAGCTGTCAGAATTGCTTTCCAGCCCATTAAATCCTGGGATGTGCCTCCTTCCAAACCTTGACCTGGACACAATGGTTGTGGATGTACTTTTCCAAATCTGCATGGTTTCCTTTGATACAATTTTATTTTTAAAAATCCCTGATTTTGGGGAAAAAGAATTCCCCTAAGTAACACATACTGGGTACATGTGTATAATAAACTTTGGGGATTTAGCACCCCTTGACAATTACATTTCTTGCTATGTCAGCTGTTTGAACCCATTTTCTTCTCAGTTATTTAGGTTTGAACTTCATGCCCAAACACTAGCATATGGCAGTAGAATCCAAATTTTGAACAAAATTTGTTTATAGCAGTTATTATAAGATGCTGTTTTTCTTCATTTCCTATTCATCTTTCCAATAATGTTCTTGAACTTTTACTGTTTGTTAGAGGTCATACCTTTCTCAGGCAATCTCACACTTTAGCAAGGGATCCGGCTTTAGAGGTACATGTACACAATCTGTGTGTGCATAGCTTTGCCATATAGCATATATCTCTATATTGGTATCTAGCTCTGCACACACATACACACACACACGCATAAAATCAGGGATGCCTTTTGCTTACATTTAAGGGAAAAGAAGTGGTACCTTTCTAGTTTCAACGGCAACCAGGAAGTTCCTCTCTGGTTCCCTCCTAATAAAGTGAGATTTCACTCCTGAGAAATGACGAAGATTGAAGGTATGACCTGGCTTATCGATTTTGCCAAGGGTATCTACGTCCCCTGGGCGTCAGACCAAAGAACATAATTAATTTTTTGCCCAGGCCTGTGGGAGTACACACGACTTGTCATAAAACAGGCTCCTGGCTCTCTTACTCGTTGAGGGTATTTACTTCGCTAGAAGACTGAGGAAGAAACTATTAGTACAATTATGTTGATCTTCTTTCAGACGAGGGAAAATTGAGCCTCAGGGTGAAAAGGAGAAGGTTCAGGAGGAATAGCTGATGTGTCTACGATAATTATGTTTACATGGGTAAGAGGTGTCAAAGTGACATTACTCAGGAGACTGATTGGAGCAGAATGTTGCAAATCACTTTCAAGATTATTTTTGGACTTCCCCATATTTTTGGAGGTTGGAGTCAGGATTACTGGCTTTGGTAATTAATCCTTCCCGACCCACATTCTTTGCTACTGAGCATGGAATGATTCAGGGTCCAACTTGCTAAATCAAGATAATGCTTGACCTCTGGAAGCAGAAGCCTTTTCCTCACTTAGCTGGAGAAACTCAATCCAGGAGTGCAATTGGTAAAACAACTGAGCTCATACTGGAAGAGCTGCAGAGGTTAACTTGGAAGGTCTATTTTGGGCATTTTGATGATGTTTTGAGAATATAACACAAAAAGTTATACACTCAGAGGAACAAAGTTAGTTGGTTTTCGTGTGTACCTACAGAAATGGAATCTCTGAAACAGTTGAAATATTACCAAGGGAACCGTTCGTTTCAGCATGTGCTTATCAAAGGTGATCTTTCACAGCCGCTGTGTTTGCAATCTTAGGATTCACAAGTGCACTATCACAACTATGCCTGAAGAAGTTCCCTTGGTTTGGTTTGGCCAGAGCTAAAATGTTTTTAAGGTCATTTTCCCAAATAAACTGCAGTTATCTTTGTTTTACTCTGCAGTTAGTTATCATGACTTTTAAACAACTTCTCAGTCTCTAGTGGGATTGTATACATAAATAAAGGGATCTCTTTGCTTTTGAAGGCAAGGAGAACAGGATCCCTTTCCCTATGAAAGTCATTTCCCTAAGAATTTTATAAGAAGTTGAGACCAGAATGGGAGAAGCATCTTGTTTGGCAAATAAACCTCATCATTAGATATTTACCTGCTCACAGCCCCCCTTGCATCCCCAGGACTGGGCTCCAGGACCCTGCATGCGGCCCCTCAGGGCCATTGAGCCCAGTGCTCCTGGACAGGTACCTCTCTCTTTCCATTAATTCTTGTTCTGGAAGCTCTGTTCTACAATTGTTGGGTGGCTCTTTCTGTGCCTCCAGATTGTGCACTGCTGGAGGGCAAGGTTGAAATGCATTGCCTGACTTGATGTTCCCCAGGCCCACTTAGTGCCTGGAACATACTAGGGGCACAAAAAGAGGGGTCGGATGATGGTTAGAGGACTGAGTTCTAAATGCTTCTCTGGAGCAATTGCACCCTTCAGCTCTTGTGTGTGTCTGTTGGGTTGTGAGTGTGTAAGGGCATCGTATCCCAGATGCAACCACCTTCATCTAATCATGGTTTTCTTTACTATCTTTGGTCTAAATTTAATTTTATAATTTTATACCCCCATACCACTTTATACCTTCTATGCAGCACACACTACCCATCACAACAGCTATGCACACCATATACACTCTAATTTTTAGACTTGAGTTAATGCTTAATTGGAACAGAATTTCTATTTGGGGTGATGGGCAAGTTTTGGTAATGGGTGAGGGTGATAGTAGCACAACATTGTGGATGTAATTAATATCATCGAATTTGTATATTTGCATGTGGTTAAAGTGGAAATTTTTAGGTTGTATATATGTTACCAGCACAACAAATATTAAACACCATAGAAGTGTACAACACAAACAATAAACCCTAATATAAACTATGGATTACAGTTACTAGTATAATTGCAATAATGTTTCATCAATTGGAACCAATATACCACATTAATGTAAGATGTTAGTAATGGGGAAAACTGTGTGTGAGGGCAGCAGTATATGGGAACTCTGTACATTCTGCATTTTTCCATAAGTCTACAACTTCTCTAATTAAAAAATAAGAAGAAAGGCCAATCTCCCGATTGTTTTCACTTAGGTCAGCCAAGGCTTTCTGATATCAGACGCCCTGTCAGTGAAGGCGTAGCCTGCTGACCGTCCTTAGTGTGGGGTTTTTAAGATTCAGCTTTACTAGTCGTGGTAAGGGTGGAAAGATATTGGCACTCAGCCTCGACTTCTTGGCGCAGTCGAGCTTACTTGCCATGGCCTTCTCTTCCTAGGGCCACTCTCAGAAACCTGACCTGTGCAATCTCAAGTCCGTGGAGTCTCAGACGAGGTTGGGAAAACTCCTGAGTCAAAACCAAAACATGATTTTGTTTTGTGTTTTCCTTAGGTAAACTTTTCAGTGTGTCCACTTTATCATCAAAAGGTTTAGATGCAGAGGGAAAAAAGAACGTGAGATGAGGCGACTGCCTTCCGCGCGCCAGCACAGCTTGAACTTTAGAGGGAGGATTTGCAAGTTGTATAAGGTCTAAAATATTTGCTCCCTGCCTTTCTAGTCCACGTGTTTGAGGCTGAGAATCTTATCAGCAGATAAGGGCCTGAGAGCTGCCATCCCACATTCCACAAGCTCACTTCCAGATGGTTTGGAGACTGCGGGGTGAAAAACTCAAGCTCTTCAATCAAGCCAAGCAGCCCCTACCTTCATTGCCCCATTTGTTTAGCAGCCTGTCACGGGGCCTCCGAACAGCTCCAACGCCACGGGGGCAGCTGTTTAATTAACTCCTCGAGGCTGCGTTGTGGTGGGGGCAATTCATTTATTATGAAAAACAAATTGAAAGCTACAAGGCTTTTTTGTTCTTTTTTTTCTTTAGTGGTTTACTGTTATCTGGAGCTCAGTCCAAATAGCAGTGTGATGATGGTTTTTTAAAAGGAGCCACTTGATCTTTTATGTTACTTTTTCGCTTTTTTTTTCTGTTTCTAAATCAATCTGGTGATCTGTCATGAACATGGAGAGAGTTTTTTTTCTTAAGTGCCAAGAAACAATGGCGTTTTTCCAGACTTTTTTTTGTGTTTTAGTTGCAAAAATATCATAACTACAACATGACTTCTTATAACACAGATAAGGTCATGTGTTGCTTTGTTCCAGGTTAAAACTTGGTTGTAAATCATTCTTGACCAACTTAATTCTAGTAAGAATTTCTTGAGAACTTCCTCTGTGGCAATTCTATGTCAGACTATGCAGAACATACTGAGAGAGAAATTTGCCGTTCTACTTGCTGAGAAAATATATATCCCTATTTTAATTTCTTTTTACTTTATGTTTGAAGTAATATTTTATTTAAAGGCAAAGATACTACAGAATATTCTGAAATAACTTTCATCTAGCTCCTAATGTCAGCCTCTTAAGTAACCCTGGCAGCCCAACAAAGAAATGAGCATTGATACAATATTATTAACTAAATTAGAGGCTTTACCCAAGTTTTGCACTAACTGGACTTTTCTGTTCCAGGATCCGATCAAGACTCCTCATTGCATCAAGACGCCACGTGTCCTTAGTCTCCCACGGTTTGTGAGAATTTCTCGGTCCTTCTCAACTTTCAAGACCTTGACACTTTGAAGAGTTGTGGGCAGGTGTTTGTACAGTGTCTCTCTGTATTTCTCCTTCTGGAGTCCACACTGAATCAACCTCTTTTAAAATGCCCCCTGGAAAACAATGTGCAAAGGTTTGGAATCGTGCATTTAGGATAAAAGCTAAAGGACACCTCACTTTAAAACTGTAGAAAATGTAGTCCAGAGAGGAGAAATGGACTTGCCCAAAGTGCAAAAGCTAGCTGAGCTAGGATTAGAACCCAAACTCCCTGACTTTCCAGGCAGAGTTGAGACTATGACCCTTTCCTATTGGGAAGCCTGGGGATACCCCACTCCAGGGGAGTCTGAGGGTGTACTCTTGTGATGGCCAGAGGCCCGACCGTGCACCTCTCCTGAACCCATAGCACAGAGCGTGCTTACTGAGCATTTGCTAAGTCAAATTAAATTGTGCTCCAGAGAATCAAATTACTGAGAAGGCTGAAGTTCAAAGAAGCACGAACTACACAGCAAGGTAAGACCTGGGCGATTGTTGGGTGAGGTCGCCTGTGGAGATGTGGCAGAGCCACAATTGTTGGGCAATAGACCCAAAGAAGCTCCCCAAAGAGCACATAATGACCCTCAGCCTGCAGCCAATACATTTGCTTCACCCACCATCCTGCAGGAATTGACCCATCTGCCCCCAGATACCAGAGCCCTCTCTACCTGTCTTATGCCCTGAGACCCGAGGACACAGAGCAAGTCTTCCCAGTTTACTCTCGCTGTGTCTAAATTCAGTGTCCCTGATTTCACACACCATTTGCTAAGAGCCAGACAGGGCCTGGCTGTGATCCTTAAAACTCAGAATTTTAACATTTGAGGTTAATAATCATCTCAAGCATTGCAATTAGAGCAATCTAGAGTCCTTGGGGGAATACGTAACATGAAATCAAAGTATTTTCTAGAAATCAAGTTCATGATTCATCATTAGGACTCAGAAATTTGTACTTGTTTCTCCATATTTTGTGTAGTCTTCTTGGCTTTAGAAAGGCTTTCTCCTGGCATGCTCTGTTGGCCTCACCCCAACGTGCATCAGGTACAAAGTGGATTTGCCTTGTGTGTCGGAGCAAGTGCAGAGCAAGCAAGGGACTAGACTGGGAAGTAAGGTTTCTGGGTTCTGGGTCCTGCTGTCCCAGTAACTAGTTGCATGACTTGGGAAAAGTGGTTACACATCTATGTTTCACCATTTCTCCTAGAGAATGCAACTAGACTTGTGAATTTTAAACTGTATGCTAAGAAGAAACTTAAGGGATTACCCAGGTGGGGATAAGGTTTTTGAAGAGGATCAGTCAAATATTGTACTGCAAAACACTGATATCTAAAAAGGTTGGAAGACACCGGTCCCAGTGATCTATTACCTAGTGTCAAAAAGGTAGCTTCTGCAGTCCTTCACACGAATCTGGTTTCATGTACCAGCTCGGCCACTCACTAGCTGAGGCATTTGCTTAACCTGAGCCTTAGTTTCCTCATCTTTAAAGGAGAAACAATCATGGAAACTTCCTCAGAAGTTGCTTGCTGGTGAGAATGTGATGAGTTGCGGGATGAGAAATGCTTCGCAGAGCACCTGGCGCGTTTTGAGGGTGCTCTGCTCTCCAGGGCCTCCTGCAGCCATTCTGTGCTGTGCTCCCGAGAGCTGGGCCCCACACTCTGCGTTGTGAAGGTGTTTGTGAACCTGGCCATCCAGCGCTGGCAGGGAAGTGTGTCGGCCCCACTGGCAAGCAGGAGATAGTCAGTAAGGCAGATCCTCCATCCTGAGGACCCTGGGGTGGCGACGTCCACTCCACCTCAGGATGGAGGACAAAAATATGGACGAGAGTGCACTTACCGGTATTCTCCTATAGAATTACTGAGACTCTAGCAATGAAAGCTATGATGTCATTGATGTGGAGACAGTGGCCACAGGAGTTGCTGAAGGCAGGGAGAGGGAAAAAGAGGTGGGATATGGGGGCATTTTCGGGACTCGGAGTTGTTTTCAATGATATTGCAGGGACAGATGCAGGACATTATATATCCTGCCATAACCCACTGAATGGACTGGGGAGAGCGTAAACTACAATGTGAACTATGGTCCATGCGGTGTGGCAGTGCTCCAGGGTGTAGTCACCAAATGCAATGAATGTGCCTCACTGATGAAAGGGGATGTCGATGTGGGAGGAGGGGGTGGGGTGGGGGATGGGGAAACCTCTTGTATTTTTTAATGTAACATTTTGTGTGACCTATGTATCTTTAAAAAAAAAAAGATAATAATTTAAAAAAAAATAGCAGATGCCCTGAGGCCAGCAGAGCTTGAGCGTCTGTGAGGAGGTGATAGAAGTCTTCTCCAGCTCGGGAGGCTGCTGTCCCTGTTCCCATCTTTTCTTATTCCAACTGTGCAGGGCTATTCCGGGTCGCGTATTTTGGGAGCCTTAATAAGGTGCTTCTCATCACACCTTTTCATTTTCAGGCAGCTTTCACTGTCCTCTGGACAATGGGACAACCTAGCAATTTAAGAGCTATTGTTGAAGAGGCTGGAAATAGGCTGAGCTGCAGCCCTGGTGGTGCTTGTCTTGGGACACAGTGCGAGTGGAGAATTTGTGCTCTTGCCTTCAGGAAGGGGAAGGCTGAGATGGCTCCAGATCATACCCAGAAATGTTCATGGAGAAGGAGAAACCACACTTTCTGACTCGTGTGCCACATTGTGCCTGGAGAATCCAAAAGACTGGTCAATGTCTTAAGTAGTCAAGAAACAATGTTAGCGCATATGCAGTTAAACAAAGGGTTTTTTTTATTTGCAGGAGCTCAGACGCTGAGCTCGGCCATGATTCATTTTGAGTTCAAGTTCTACTGGCAGTGGGAATGTATTTGAAGAAAGTAAAGCTGTCAGTGACACCAGCTTCGAGGCAAAATGCAGCCCAACAAGTGCCTTCAAGTACGAAATGAGCAATCATCCCTTCTCCTATAGCACCCGGCACTCTAGAATTTCAAAACAGGTCTTCCTGGACGTGATTTTCCAAAGCCTGGACACTTGCCATGTTTAACTGTGAAGCTGTGAAATATTCCCAGAGTGCACGTATTCGTGGACCTACAGTCTCCCACCAAAAAGTGTCTTTTCTCTGACACCAAAAAAACAGAATCCTTTGTGAAAATCTAAATGCAGATTGATGTCTGCGTCAAAGAATCCCATGTTTCCTCTTCTCCGATGACGGGGAGGAAAAAGAGAAAATAATTGCGTTCGTTACATTTTGCTCAAGTTTCCAAACAAAAATGTCATTCCGGCTTTAAACACAGGGTAAAAGGACACATTTGGCTCCGGGAGCTGACACTTCCTCTGGTCATATTTCAGATACGATTACCCTGTATTGATGCCGGTGGTTGATCTATCAAATGAGCGGCTAATCTTATCTGCGTCTCGCAAATGGCTCAGATGGTAGCTGGTGACTTTGATGACTGGGAGCCTGGCCCCCATTAGACCGCTGTGCTCCAAACAGGGGTGCTTGCAGCCTCCTGCTCCCGGAGATCAAAGCGCCCTCCTCTCTCTCTATCTGCAGGGAAGCTCATTAGAGGGAGGCTGTCAGGGTTATAATCATGCAACAGTTTTACTTCTGGGTTATAACGCTTTCCCCTTCTTATCAGCCTGTGAGGTCCAAAGTGAGAAGGATAAAGGAGGTAGGATGACATCTGATACATTTAATAGGCTTGCCGGCCTCCAGCTCTGCCCCTGCTGCCTGGCTGACTACCGAAGCACCCCCTATTCCTTCTCGGGGCAGTGGGGGGAGGAGCTCTGGCCCCCCAACAGTGACTTTTCCACGGGGAGAGGCAGGAGCACAGATTCGAGCAAACAGGGGTTTACCTTTCAGCAATTTGCCTTCATAGCTATGTGTGGACTTCATATTCCCCTGTAAAATAAGGAAAATATGACTTTCCTCCCTGGATTTAGTATGGAGATTTCAAAGAAAGTCTCCTAGGAAGCTTTCATGAAAGCACGAGGCCTTCTCGTTCTTTTCCCCAGAGTTAAAACATTTCCCTTCCGAGTTGCTTCCATACAGCGCACCCATGGCCCTCTGGTGTCACCAGCAACGCAGCCTGCGTGCGCCGTGATGTTCTGTTGCCTGGCTCTTCTCTTCTGAGGAGACGGTGAGCTCCTGAGACCTATGAACCTTAAGCTCCAGGGGATGGCAAACGGTGCCTGCACCTGGAAAACAGTCGGTCCTAAGTAACCGCTTGTTGTCCACTAATAATAAAGTATGTGTCCGAAAATGATCTGCAAGTCTCCATGAAACGGGCCGGTCATCCTGATGATTGGGGAAAGAGCCTTTAGAGCTTCGTGGGACCCCATGAAGATCGTCT
Source organism: Dasypus novemcinctus (assembly GCF_030445035.2). Classification (NCBI taxonomy): domain Eukaryota; kingdom Metazoa; phylum Chordata; class Mammalia; order Cingulata; family Dasypodidae; genus Dasypus; species Dasypus novemcinctus. The sequence goes on from NC_080697.1 coordinate 8,934,348, forward strand.
AATTCAGGGCCTCTGGGGTGGGGCCCAAGAACTTGCATGCCCACGTTCCCACTTGGAGAATCAGGGACATAATTCAACCTTCTCATGAATAGATGAGGAAACGGGCTCCCAGACTGGAGAAGTGGCCGAGATCCCACAACCAGTTAAAGGCTCTCAGCGTGTCCTTTATCCTCAGTTGTTTATCAAAGTGAACCTTATCTCAGTCCATCTTATTGAGGGTGTTTTTGGAGGTGTGTAAGGTATCGGTTTGGTTTGGTTTTTGTTTAATTTATTATGTGTTTGTTTTTAACTTACATCTAGCTTCTTCAGACTTCAAACCTGGGCCCTTCCAGCCTTCACCTTGGGGTCGTTTCACAACCTGCTGCCTTTGTCTTAAGAAGCACCCCACTCTGCCAAGAGGCTGGCTCGGCGTTCACCTCTGTGAATCTCTAATGCTCCTGTTACTCCTTGATGCTTCAGAAAAACCTGAGTCTAATCAAAGGGGGGGCCCAGGCCACAGAACAGTCAGAGAGGGGCCCTGACCCCATGGCAGGCTCAGGCTCGGGGCTCTCCGTCGCTTTCGTCGCTGCAGTCCCTGGCACTGGTCCAGGGGAGGCCTTTTCAGCCCACGTGAAACTGGAGCTCCCGCCAGCCCTGCCCTTTCCCAGAGGCGGGAGAAGCAGGGGGGAGGCCCGGGGCCTGGTGGTGGGTGGGATTGGGGACTGGGCAGGCCGAGGTCTGACTTTCAGTCCCTCGGGGCCCTGCTGGGCTAAGGGTGCTTAGGGAAGCCTCCGTGAGCCTCACTGGCTTCTCCGCCCGGTGGGGACACATCTATCTACTTGTGGACTTCTCCTAAGAATTAAAAGAAGTGATTTTTTCTTAAGATTTATTTTTTATTTATCCCCACCCCCGCACAGCAGTTGTCTGCTCTCTGTGTCCATTCGCTGTGTGTTCTTCTGTAACCACTTCTATCCTTATCAGGGGCACCAGGAATCTGTGTTTCTTTTTGTTGTATCATCTTGTGTGCCAGCTCTCTGTGTGTGCGGCGCCATTCCTGGGCAGGCTGCACTTTCTTTCGCTCTGGGCGGCTCTCCTTACGGGGCGCACTCCTTGCGCGTGGGGCTCCCCTATGCGGGGGACACCCCTGCTTGGCAGGGCACTCCTTGCGCACATCAGCACTGCACATGGGCCAGCTCCACACGGGTCAAGGAGGTCCCGGGGTTTGAACTACAGACCTCCCATGGGGTAGGCAGACGCCCTAACCACTGGGTCAAGTCTGCTTCTCAAATTCTCAAAAGAATTGATTTTTAAAGCATCTTGCTCTGTGTCTAGAGGGGCCCCCGACCACCTCTCTCTCCCTTCCTCTACTTCCCGCCCACCCCTCTCCCACAATCGCCCACTGTCCTCCCCTGGAAGAACAGGCCTGAGACATGTCACCCAGCTGGGGAAACACACAAACTGCTCTCCTATCTGTGTCCTTCTGAGTTCTTACTGTTCGTTCTTCAAATTAACTGTGCATTTTTATCTTGATTCCTTTAAAACTTTTAAGAAATTACTTGCAGTTGAAACCATGACCTTTCCTTACACATAATTTAGGAGACAGTACCAATTGCGATTATAATGGAGCTTACGCCTGACACACATTGCTGGCCATGTGACAAAAGAAAGCCCGGCACTCCCCAGAGAGCAGTGACAAGCTTATCAGAATATTAATCTCCTTCAGTTACTCCTTAAGAGAATAAATAACGAATCACTCACTAACTGCTAATAATAATATATAGCCCTGGTGCTTAGATGGATGGTAATTTAAGCTTCAGCAAAATATATTTATTTAACTGAGAGAACTCATGACTCAGTCTTATGTTTTTAAATGACAATGCAGTGAAAGCTTGCCTGACTCTTTCACTTAGAGAATGGAATATTTTAGTAATCAAATTTTTAATTGTCTTTGTTAGATAATAAGTTCGATCAATCCCATCGTGAGCATTGATCGTGTATCTGAAATGCTTGTTAATTTTCGAGTCTTTGTAAGTGTACACCAGACATCGGTAACTATGTCTTTTTAGTCTTATTATTAGAACACGATCATTTTGACCATCTGATCTTGTAACATATGATTTTAGCAGCAGCAGTTCTGAGAAATTGGACAAGTGTTTGTTGGCCCAGGACAGAATTAGCTGTTATGATCCAAAGTAAATATCAGGTATTACTCCACTTTCTTGGGATTATATTTCACTCCCCCAGTGGAGTGAGAGGAACAAAATCCCACTGGTGGAGAAAAACGCTCCCTTGAATTCTGGGTGTCTCTGGCTGCTATAGATTACTCAGCAGGAAGTACCATCTCCATTGAGGGCTAGTGCATCTTGATTATGCTAAGGGCTGGCCATGGAGCAGCCGCCCCCTTTTCAGTGCGAGGAGAAAGCTGTGTGAGCATTAGCGATCCTCTTGGGAGGACTTTGAGTCAATGAAGCGCTCCTGCTCCATTGACTCCTGGGGAGCGGGAGGACTTACCTGATGGGAGAGGGTGGGAGAAATAACCTCTTTAGAAGCCAGTCTACCTGCCAAGATAGTACATCCTGGTTTCCTCTCTGTTATTTGGCAGCTCTGGAGAGGGACATCAGGGGGGCTGATGGCTTTCGAGCACTGCCGATTACTGGGTAGGTGAGCTTTCCTAAATGAGGGGTGGAGAATTAGGAAACCCGCTTAGATGAATATCTGAAGCTATGTTCTCTAAACGTCTTGCAAACTCACTCAAGATAAAAGGAGCATTTACTTATGGGGTGCTCTCAGACCCCAGCAGAGCACGGGTGGGTCCCAGTCCTCCAGGTGTAAGGTGAGCAGCTCTGAAGCTACATACATAGGGCAGTTCCACCAGGCTGGGGCTCAGGAAAAGTTTGATAGGTGGGAGAATGGACAGGGTCTCCATTTCCATATGTTTAGCTCTCTAACTAGGCAAAATTCTTACCTGTCCCCCCCCCCCCCCCCACACACACACACACCTGCAAAGCAGGCACGTGCCTTCCCAGGCTTCTAGTTCCTTTAGATCCATACTCCCCTGAGAAGTGGCAGTGAGTGTGTCATATGTGAACAAGAGAGTCTAGTAGGCGAGTGGAGCCCTCCACCTGCAAGGAGATGTTGCCAAGCTTTTCCGAGACGGGGGAGGGAAGTTAACATCCGCCTCCATGGGGACACCGACAGTTGTCACGTGGTTGGCTGTGTGCCTTGTTGCTATCTCCAAGTGTAAATGTGCCTTATCTTTATCCTCTTGGAATGTAGCTGGGCCAACACGTGCACGAGTTGCATACTTTGTCCTAAGATAGAAGTGGCCCATGAAAGACACAGCCCACTCATGACAGAAGCATTAGAGAAAGGAAAGAAGACACCTGCTCCAGGGCTCACGCTTTGGCTGCTGAACAATCTCATCTTGCCCCCTCTCAAGGACATGAGCTCCTCTTTGAGTGTTTTCATCTGACTGCATGACTCCACAGAGTCCTCTCTCTTAGAGGGTCACCCAGAGAGACAAGGATCCAAAACTATCATGCCTTTGGGATGGGGTTTACTGAGGGCTTCTCCACTCCCATTTTCCTGGTTAGCAACAAGACTGGGGAAGATTGCCCATGGCTGAGAAATCTGTTTGAACTTTCAGCTGGGAGGTGGAGGAAATGGTAATTCTTCCCACACTCTCCTGTTTTATTCATCTATTCATGCCTTCATTCGTTCATCTGATATAATTGAAACGCTTACTCTGTATCACGGGAGTCGAGAGGTAAATATGACATCAGTTCTTTGCTCTGAGAGCTCACACACAGGCTGGTAGAAAAAACACAAGGATACAGAATATCCACAGCAGGAAGGCTACAGAGAGAGGGGCCAGTGAATAAAGAGATAAGAGGTGCCATGTGAGTCCCCATCCTAGAGAATCAGTGAAGGCTTCTGAGAGGAAATTGGTGGAGGAAGCAAAATCAGAAGTACTGAACCAAGCTAGCTAGGCCCTGATGTGGCTATGTGGGATGAAGTATGTTTCCAGAGGACACAGTTTGCTGGGGGTACAGATTTTAAGGTTGGAGTAGTGAGAAAGGCTAGAGAGAAAACCCAGTGTAGCCTGCGATGATTAAGTTCGTGAGTCAACGTGGCCAGATGTTGGTGCCAAGTTGTTTGCACTGACCTGATGGTGACTGTGAAAGTCCTTCATGGACTTTAATCATCAGTGAGTTGACTGCATCTGTGGCTGATCACATCTACAATCAGCTGAGGAGATTGCCTTCAGCAATGAGAAATGTCTCATCCAATCAGTTGAAGGCCTTACAAGGAGAAGTGATGATTTCAGCAGTGCAGAAGAGAGAATTTCCGTCTTTACTTCAGCCAGCCAGCTTCTCCTGGGGAATGCATTGAGAACTTTCATCAGCGTTCCCAGCTTGCATCCTGCCCTATAGAATTTGAACTTGCTCATCCCCAGAGTTCCATGAATCAATTCTTATAAAAATCACATAATATTTGCAGACCTCTCCTGTCAGTTCTGTTTCCCTAGAGAACCCTGACTAAGGCATAATTGTTAGTCACCTAGTAGGACCCTGCAGTTCCTCTTTTTAAGAAGGCCACTTCTCTAAGAGCTCTTATATATCTTGAGACAGCTATTCGTTAAGCTCCCGGTCAATGCCAAACACCATGCTTGGCAATTTTACACGTTATTTTAATTTCTGACCACAGCCCTGTGAGCTCAGCAACACTGCAGATTTTACACCTAAAGCAACTGGAGCTCAGAGCGGATAAACAGTCCTCCCCAACTCAGCCGCAGAGCCAGGATTTGAAAGCAGCGCTTCACGACTTCAACGCCCGCGTTCCTTCTAAGCACACCGCGCTGTCTCTCTAGGGAGCAGAAAGCAGGCAGAGCCAGAGAACTTGCCCACTGCGTCTGGGGTCTCCCTCTCTCGCTCCAGGCCTCAGGACTCCGGTGCACTCCTGCTTGTCTTCAGACTCACCAACCCCTCTCCCCACAGCCCCATCCCCACCAACTTCATTTTTGGCTTGTTATTTGTTCCACCCCTTGTTATTGGTTCCAAAAACCGTGGCCCGGGAACCCTGTCTTCCGAGGCCAGGAGGAAGCTTCTGCCTCGCCCGTGCTAAGGGGCCTTTGTCTTTCCGTCTTAGGAAATACTTTTCAGAACCCTTAGAAAAGTGTAGTGCTCCTTTCCACTCACCTCTTTCTCTTTCCCTCCGCTGCCCATCATTTAGGGACAACACAATGGTACTAGTGACAGTGGAAGTAGCCAACAGAGAAGGATGCCTTTGCAAGAGAACCACACACTCTCGCTGGCTTTCTCTTTGTGCTCCAAGTGAAGCTGTGCTTAGTTGGCCTCCTACTTCCCAAAGGAGTGGATATTGTTATAGCTCGTTTTCTCCATACAGTTTTAACAGCGTACGCCTTCAGAGAGATCACGTAACTAAAAGACAGAACTAAGCAAGAATGGCAGAAACCTGGCAGCCAGTAGCCCTCCGCCAATGGTTTTCATTGAAAAGCATATAGGATTACCTTATTGTTCCAGATATTAGCTTTCTCTACCCAGCATGTACATATTTAAACAGCATAACAACTGTGCTATATTACAAAGCACCTATGTGTCACCAGGGCCCAGAAAGCCTGCTCCATGCCAAGGCCTGGAGACACCCTTCCAAGTTTCCCCCCCCAGCTGGAGAGGCTGGGGGAGGGCTGGCCACCTGAGGTCAAGAGCAAACACTCTCATTTTTTTTCAGGTCCCTGGTATAAAAGGACTTTAATCGGAAGGTGGCATCTGCCTGCCAAGGGGCAAATCACCAGCGCCCCCGGTGGAGAGGCTGGTTAGAGCTTTCCTTCCAAGGACAGGGCGCAGGCTCCAGGTGGGGCACCGGCCCGCTCTGGACAACATTATCAACCTCGCGGCTCAGGGCTGAGCCTCGGGGTTGGGGTCTTGTGAGTGTTTTCATCACTGGAGGAAATGTCCCGGCTGACAAGGGCCATGCCCGCAGATCAAAGGCGCGGGGAGGTGTTATCGGCTGCCGGCTGCACGGCTGTCGGGTGGGCTGACCCCGGGGTGAGCCGGGGCGGGGGCGAGCCCTCTCCCAGACGGCCATCTGCGTGGGGGTTCCGCGAGGGCGGCCTCCTGGGAGCAGAGGCTCCCTTCCCTCCTCCTGGGCAGCCCTGCTTGCCTGGCCTCGAGAGCACCGAGTGCTCTGGAAATGGTGCTGGCCTGGCACGTGCCGCAGCGTGCCGGCTCGCAGGGGGATCAGCGGAAGGGGGGCCTCTCGTGGCTGCCCGGGGCTGCCCCTGGGCAAGTCCCAAGCTCCAGGCCCCCTGGCCCCTGTCCATTCCCTGCCAGGGCGTGCCCTCCCCGAGTCTGCTTTCTACCTGGTGCCCTAGCTGCTGGGAATATTCGGTTCTGTCTTCTCTGCAGGACAAACTGCTCTTTGCAGCATCTGTGGAAGGAGGTGAGCATTTCTCGTTCCCTTCGAGGAGCCATCCAGCCCTGCTCAGTTCCTGCAGCCCAGTGTGGCCCTGGGGTTTCACCAGCTGGCCCTGGGGCTGTGACTCTCAGCACTCAGGGGTATGAGCACCCCAAAGAGTGACCTGGGCCCTGGGTGCTGTGGGCCTGGAGGCAGAGCTCAGGCGTTAGGGGAACGGGGCGTGCGTGGAGAGTTGGCAGCTGGAGGAGAGCAGGGACGTCCACAGCCTTGGGGAGAAAGCACCGACTTTGGAGATGGAGTGCGTCTTCACAAGGAAATGCCCCCCAGTTCTCGGGCTTTTCCTGCTTTTCCACCAGGTCTCGAGTCGCTGGAGAGGGGAATCTGTCCCCTCTAGCTCCAAGGCTCCCTTCTTCTCCGATTCGTGTTCTTTCCCTTCAGTGCTGTGGTTTAGGAGAATCAACGCCTGGTTTCCCAAGCGCCTCTGCCCCCTTTTCAGAGATGCACAGGTTCTTGCTAGGAAATGCTGTTCCCTCTCAGATCTGAAGGCCGGGCATTTCCGATCACCTCTGCTAGGCCGTCTCTCGCCTGCCTGCCCTCGAAGCAGCTTCTGCAGCCCACCAGGTCCAGGCGGCCGTGCTCAGCCCTCCCCTTGGGCCTCGGCCTTGTGCCGAGCTTTCTGGACTAAAGGCCTGCGCAAGAGTCTGCGCTGGTCGCGCGACGATGCTGCCAAGTTGCCCCCGCTCCTGGGTGCCACCGTGGCTGGGCAGACCTGCGTCCTGCAGAGGGCATGGCTGGACCCCGGGGGCCCTGGCCCAGCAGGGCAGAGACACAGTCCAGGAGTTAAGGGAGTTTTAGCAGTGGGAGGCAGGGCAAGAGGGGAGTCGGCAAATAACTTTCTCTTTCTTCTTCACCCTGTGTGTGTCATTCTGAGAAATGGAAGTTCAGACTCTCAAGAGGAGGTGAGAAAGGGAACAATCAACCCCAGTTTTTACGAAGTGGTGGCCTCGTGGATAAAGCAGCCCCTCGGGTTTTCTTTTCTCTCTTCCCTCTTTCTCACCTCTGTCCTGCTCCTCTCGGCTGCCCCTCCAAGTGGGAGTCCTGGCTTCAGCCTCAGTCCATGTAGAGCGAAGACAGCTCCCGTCTAAGTCAGGATGGACTGAGCCTCGGTGTTCCGGGAATACCATGTGCTCATTACTTCCCTTTCCCTCCTAACATCCAATTATCTATTTATGAGCCTCTCTCTCCTGGATTATATATCTTTTGAGGGCAGAGACCATATTTTGCTTATTTTTGACTCTTTGGCACCTAGCATAATGCTTGGAATAAATTTGAACTCTGAAAATAGTAAATATTTGCTGGATGACTGACTGTAAAAATACAAGAGGGCTTTCTCCCTCATCAAGAAGACATTCCAGCAGACCTCACAACTGCTTTATATGGTTCACCATTTCAATGGGTGATCTCTTCTGGCTCTCCCTAAATCGAGTTGGGATGATGCTAGCAACTTCATCGTGCTGCACGATTATAATTATCCTCCAGTAATTATTACAATAATGACTTTGATATGCTGGGACCCTATATGCTATTATGCTCCAGCAGGCATTTTGCATATATTAATTCATTGCTGCAGCAAACTTGTGCTGTTATTATGAAGTGCTTGGGACTTTCGGAAAGGCAGCTGGACAACTGGCTTTGACTAAAAACATTCTTGAGGTGATAGTAAAGTTTGTTTTGATTAGAGCCTTTTAGGGGTTTCCTTTGTGGTTAAGTACTGCTTATTGGCATGCACATGACTGGAGACAGTGCTGCCTTTTAAAAAAAGCCAAAAAAAAAAAAAAAAGGACGCACTTTGGCCCTTATTAACAGAAGTGTGACTACACGCTAACATGCTCACCCCAATGTCTACCTTCGTGGATGTGTACATCCTATAGCATGATGTGAGCTCAGCGCCCCCTCACTCAGTCCATCTCTCCTGGTTCTACTGAGGTTGGCAAGAGGTAGCAGAGATTCCACCCAGGGCACAGTGGCCGTTAGGCAATTCAAAGTGGGCGTTAGCCAGTTCTATATATCCTCTGAGATAACATAAATGCTTCCTGTGATTCCAGAGGTGCATTTTTCTAGAGTAAGACTCATCAGGTTCTCAAATGCGTTCTGAATCACTGATTCTAGCAGTATGTCGGCTCCATGAGAGGGGAGAGGGTAGGCTGTAAGAAGAGGGGGCCAGTGCTCTCTGATGAAAAGGAACCTGCTGGCAATTGAGTTCTGGATGACCGGGGATCCTGGGGTTGACTCACCTGCGCTCGTTTTAGGCACCCCACTTGAGGATTAGAAATGGAGGCGTTTGTGGTATTTTTCTCGGTCAAAAACACTTGCCCTTTACTCTGGTCTCATCTTCTTCTTAGTGCTGCTCTGTTGTCAGGGTTTCATGTGATGATGTAATCCAGTACAACGTGTCCAAAACAATATTAGATTTATTCCATTTGTTAAAAGGAAGATATCACTAGTATGTGGCCCTTTTGGCAAAATCTCAACTCCCAGTTCTAGGCATGGGTTCAATCACCTGTTGCTAAGATACTACAAAAAATATTATCTGTTTTTAAATGTTTCTTTTAAATAGAATAAACTGCTGCTTTGAAATATCAGTGCAAAGGTTAAATAGGTCTTTGAAATAATATATTTTTTAAATTGGTGGATATGTTTCTGAGCATTTTAAATGGAGCAGCTGCTGTCTCCATGGAGTTCCTTGGTGGAGTAGAAAGTTCACAGAATGGGGCTCTCAAAGCACAACTGGATTGATGGAAATAGCTGAGAAAGACTCCCTTGATCTCTACGCATTGAAAATGTTGCTCAAGGAGGTTGTTTCCTCCAGGCCCAGAGCCCTTTTAACAATCGCTATGGACAGATTCAGAGTTTTTCCATTTTGATATGGCAGATATGCCCTTGGAAGGGTTGGGGCCAGTACTTCATAATCAAAAGCACAGATGTTTCTGTAACAAAACATGCTAGTATTAACACTAAGGTCTCGCATCAGTTCAGGTCCAACTTTGTGGCTGAATGAGTTTCCTGCAAGCCTACAAAAACACTTGGTTTTAAGAGCATTTTTTTTTATTGTTTGAATTGTACATACGTGATTGTGGACTAATAATATATAGAGAGTACAGGATTCTGAATAACTTCAGGACCTCTTAGACCCCAACATGGCCCAGACAGCAGCTGGGTCGGGAGCCAGGTGTCCTAGCGGATGGAAAAGGCTTGAAGGAATGGATGGAACCCTCACCGTGTCTAGACCAGGCAAGGCCATCAGTGACCAGCCGGCAAGCACAGAGGCCCCAGGTGACGGATAAACTCACAGGCACAGATAAGGTTTGGAGAGGTTGAGGACACCCTAGATGGCTCCCCAGTCCAAACCCTGCTCTTCACCTGTGCTGCTCGTGCCCTGGTCAGCTCTGGAGAGGCCTACAGCAGTCCCTTGCCTGACTCCTGCCTCCTTCCAGTCTACCCCCAAGGCCCAATCGGTCTCTCCTATCTGTGCCCAGTGTGACTTTCCTAGAATGCAAGTCTTTTTACTTCCCTGATGAAGCGTTTTGGTGGTTCCCCATTAATTACAGGGTAAGTCCTAATCCCTTGGGCAGTGCACCAGACCCTAAATAATGGGGCGCCGTCCAGTCTGCCCACTGCCCTAAGCCCTCAGAGCCTCTCCGCTCAGGCTGGAGCCGCACAGCCCTCCCCATGTCAGCATGACAAGTGTCCCCCTCTTTGCTGCTCTCCTCACCCTGTGCTTCTTCACACAGCTGACTCCCACCTGTGCTCCAGAACCCACGACCACTCACCGTCTCTCTGAGCTATTCCTTCCCATATCTATGTGGTTTTACCTTTTCACCTAAATTATCTACCTGTTTCCTTTCCTCTTCCATCAGTCCATGAGCTTCTTGAGGGCAAAATCCATTCCTTCTCCTTCTTCTTCTCCCTCTCAGGCTCCAGCACAGTGCTTGGGACACAGTTTAGGCTCAGGAACAATTTCCTGGCCTCCGGGTGGAACATGGAGACTGGCAGTCAGAGAGCGGGAAGCAGCGGCCCCTGTGAGCAGAATCACACAGGGTCCTCAGCCCCGGAGAAGCCACAGGACCAGACACCCGGGCGACTGAAACTTTGATGCATTTTTTTTCTCTCCCCTTCCCCCCCACCCCCCCGCCCTGGTTGTCTGTTCTCTGTGTCTATTTGCTGCGTCTTCTTCTTTGTCCATTTCTGTTGTTGTCAGCGGCATGGGAATCTGTGTTTCTTTTTGTTACCTCATCATGCTGTGTCAGCTCTCCGTGTGTGCGGCACCATTCCTGGGCAGGCTGCACTTTCTTTCGCGCTGGGCAGCTCTCCTTATGGGGCGCACTCCTTGCGTGTGGGGCTCCCCTATGCGCTGGACACCGCTGAGTGGCATGACACTCCTTGAGCGCATCGGCACTGCATGTGGGCCAGCTCCACACAGGTCAAGGAGGCCCGGGGCTTGAACCGCGGACCTCCCATGTGGTAGACGGACGCCCTAACCACTGGGCCAAGTCCACTTCCCTCGATGCACTTTTATATCTTAGCGATGTCAGAAGCGTTCCTAGACAGCAAGTATAGACGCTCTGTATTATTCTGACCCCGAAGAGCATGACCCACTATTTCCTTGCTCCTACGACTGTGGCAAGGGGCAACAGACGAACTTGAACTGAATGGAGAGTGTTGCCTTGTGATGAAGTTGGTTTGGTGGAGCAGGGTCCCTGGGAAAGCTCTCTGGACAACAGGATACTTGTCCTTTGATGACAGGGACGTGTGGAGTGGGCAGGAAAAGGCCTGGCGTATACCCTCACTAGGGTCTCGAACATGCCGTCACCTTTGGTTGGAGTTTCTCGCCCCACTCCTCTGTGTACAATAAGCTGGACTATCTCACAGTGGACTCACACTGTCATGCTGGCTGAGGGATTTTAAGCAGAACCCACAGAAGTTGACTGTGATGGAGTGGAAAGAGTACTGGTCCAGGAAAAAGAATTCCATCCAAGTCCTGGGTCTGAGATTTACTGAGCCCTTAGGGAATTACTTACCATCTCTTAGCCTTAAGTCCCTCTTTTCTAAAATGGAGATGATAACACCAACCTTAAATGGCTATTGTAAGTGTTAAGTGAGAAATGCATGTGAAAGCATCTGTCAAATTAGAAATACTTAAGTGTGTGGGAATTTGTTAGAGCTTTTGTAACCTGGATGGTCAATATAACAAGAGCTACAAACTTCATTCTATCATAAATTAGATTATTGGTGTCATGGTGGGGGACTGTTTCTTTAGTCATTTCCAAAGTCATTAGGTCAAGAAGGACTTTCAATGATCCAAATGGAATTTAGCTCTGAAAAAATTCTAAGAGCTCCACCTTGATGTATGTTTATTAATAAACATCTGCAAACTGTTTTCATTTTATTTATTTGTACAAAGTGTCATTTAGTCCGTCTGCGACAAGGAAAAACCTGAAGTCAAATCCAAACAAAGTAACCCCACACAATTCACACAATTATTTAACAGAGGGAGGCCCTCAAAGTGTTAGCTCCTCAAGGATTCCCTGGCAGTGTTCAAGGCAGGGCCTTGAGATAATCATTCAGAAGGGCCGTAAAACCCTAAGGTTACAGATTGACAAGGGGAGAATGGTGGGAAGGGAGGCTAAAATTTTGATTTGCCAATTGTAGGAAGTTGAGAGAGGATGTCCAAGACAGATAAGCCAAGAGACGGGTTAAGCTCATCTTGCTTAAAAATATAAGGCAGGGAAGCTGTTGTGGCTCAAGCGGTTGAGTGCTTGCTATCCACCTTGGAGATCATGGGTTCGGTTCCCAGCACCTCCTAAAAACAAAACAAACAACAAACAACAAGCAGACCAATGGAAAAAATCAACTCATGGGAGTTGATCTGGCTCAGGGGTTGAGCACCAGCTTCCCACTCACGAGGTCCGGGGTTCAATCCCTGGCCCGGTACCTCAAAAAAAAAAAAAATTCAAAAAGAAACGGATATAAGGCCTGAAAGCGGTTGTCTGTGGGAGGGAGTGGGCTGAGCAACGGGACGCAGAGGAATGGATGCTCATGTGTGCGTATGTGGGTGCTCCTTGTCTTTATAAATGTTGTGTATATATTAATTTCATAAAAACAAATAGACGTTTTGTAGGTAAGCAAGCAAGTTTTGATAACAACTACACTGTATATACATGCACATTTCCACAAACAAATTGCCATACTAAACCTTATAGGAGCCAAGATCCTCACTTTAGTAATTACTTGAATTAGGAAGACTCTTTGCGGAATGTTTAAAATCACTCAAAGAAGACATATTTCTTCTAATAAATGTTTAAATTGCAGTCTACATATTCTTACCAGGAGAAAATAAAGTGGGTCATAAACCCCTTAATACACCTTGTGCTCAGTGCCCTTGAAGAAAAGCTTTCTGTTTAAGAGTTATCGAACTCTACCTGTGCCCCGAACATGTTAGATGTAATATTTCATTTAATCCTCCAGTCTTATGAGGTCAATGATAGTATCTCCATTTTATAAATGAAGAAACTCACCCAGTAAATAATGGAACAGAAATTTAACTAAGGTCTGCACTACAACCCACTCTAGGGTCTCTGCAGGTAAAATGAAGAGCCACGAGAAATCGGCCGAGACAATGAGATACCCATTTAACAAGAAAGCATGAGTATTGAACCCTCAGCATTTGTTTTCCCAGCACTTTTTAAAATGTCATTACCATTTTTCACTCTTGATGACTTTGGTGTGAGGTGTTGAGTGCCACCAGTGTCACCTCTTCCAAAATTATCCCAGGTAGAATAATTCAGCCATATTGTATTAGGAATGTGTTCTGAAAGTAATAGTAGCAGCAGCTTGATCCAAAAGGGATTTATTTTCTAATAAATCACGATGCCTGGGGTAGGCTTCCACTGGTCTTGGGTCAATATTTCAATAATTAAGGACCAACATCCCATGTCCCACAGGGACAAAGGATTAGGATCTCAACTAAAAAAAAAAAAAAGATCAGGGAAACCCTGTATGTTTTTGAGGAGACTTCTGCCCCTCTCTTTCCTGGGATGAGGGTGGAGTGTCAGCCAATGGAGGTATCATGAGATAAATTCTTGAAGCAAACACAGATGCCATCTGCAAAGGATGATTCCAACCATCGTTCCCAGCTCTCACTTCTCTGTCACAGAAGCTGCACCTCCTAACATCACATTTGTGCTCAAGGCTGGGAGAGGATGAAAGAGGAAAGGACCTGTGCTAACCAAATCTTTCCAAAACACAGACTTTCCTTTGGGATTCACTAGCTAAACTGGTATAAATGGGAGGTCATCCAAGGAAGGCTTGGACTTCGGGTAATAGGATCGTCATAATTGGACTACATTAATCACAACTCCTCATCACTTGTGGCTGGGAACATTGCTTCTCTGAACAAAATTGAGGTGCTGTCAATATCCCATAGCATTACAGTCAATTGCTTAAGTATTTTTCTCTTCAAATAATCTAATAGCTTCTGAAGGATGGCGACTGTGTCTTAATTTCCTCTCTATTAAAAGACTTGTTAGGGTGCCTAGAACATAGCATTGCTTACATAAGGGTGTCCTAAATGTCATTAGATTGAGTACCTTGAGCAGAACATGTTAAATTATACAATTATAGATCTAGAGTGTCAGTTTGAAGGTGTGTGTGACCATTTAGGTTTGAAGTGGAAGTAGAGGGACCTGAAGGGCTTCACAGAGGAGGCAGGTTTTAAAGAAGATCTTATGGATACAGTCCATGGCTGATCACCTTTATGATGACCTCAGCTTCTATAACAGTATTTTCCATAAGGAAAATCATGAAGTTTCATAAGGAAACTAATGAAGATAGTACAGAGTTTCCATATACCCACCTATACACACAATTTTTCATATTATTTAGCATAATGTGGTACCATTGTTACAAGATGAAACAACATTTTCTTAAGTATATTAACTATAGTCCGTAGTATACATTAAGGTTCATTCATAGTGTTGTATACTTCTGTTCTTATTTTATTTTTTATAGAAACATACATAAAACATAAAATGTCTCATTTTAACCCCTTTCAAATATACAATTCAGTGAGGTTAATCACACCCATAATGGTGTGTTACTATAATCACCATCCATTTCCATATGTCAGACAGAAACTCAGTACCAATAAGTAATAACTCTCCATCCCCAACTCACTCCAGCCCCCAGTAACTTGTATTCTTGTTTCTGACTCTGAACTTGCATACTCCAATATTTCGTAAAGATGAGCTCATACAACATTTGTCATTTTGTGCCTGGCTTATTTCACTCAAAAGTTATCTTCAAGGGCCATCCATTTTGTAACATGTATAAGAACTAAATATCTTATGACTGAATAATATTCCATTGTAATGTATATACAACATTTTGTTTATCATGCATTTGTTAATGGGCAATTAGGTTGTTTTCACCTTTTGGTAATTGTGGATAATTTGTTATGGACATTGGTATGCAAGTACCTGTTCAAGTCCCTGCTTTCAGTTTTTTGGGGTATATATTTAGAAGTGGGATTGCCTGGTATTATGATAATTCTATACTTATTTTTATGAGGAAATGCCAAACTGTGGCCCACAGTGTTTTCAGCACATCATATTTCCACCAAAAGTGTATGTGTTCCTATTTCTCCACATCCTCTCCAACACTTAATTTTCATTTTTTAAAAAATAGTAGCAATTCTAGTGGATATGACATGACATCCTATTGTAATTTGTATTTCACTAATGGCTAAAGGTGTTGAATATCTCTTTATCTACTTGTTGACCATTCGTATATGTTTCTTTGGAGACCTATCTACTCAAGTCCTTTGTCCATTTTTAAATTGGGTTATTTGTCTTTTTGTTGTTGAGTCATAGTTCTTTATATATTCTGGGCATTAAACCCCTTTCAGATATATGTGTTCCAAAGATTTTCTCCCATTCTATAGATTGTCTTTTTACTTTTTTAATAATATCCTTAGATGCACAAAGTTTTAAATTTTGATGAATTCCATTTATCTGTTTTTTCTTTTGTTGCTCGTACTTTCTGTATAAAATCTAAGAAATCATTTCCCAACACTAGCTCCTAAAGATGTTTACCATTGTATTTTTCTAGGAGTTTCATATTTTGGATTCTTCTCTATTTTGAGTTAATTTTTATATATTGTGTGAGGTAAGGGATCCAGCTTCATTCTTTTGCGTATGAATATCCAGTTTTCCCAACTCCATTTGTTGTCAAAACTATGCCTTTCCCATTGAGTGGTCTTGACACCTTTTCAAATTCAATTAACTATAGAGTGGAGGTTTATTTCCAAATTTTCAGTTTGTTTCCAACGCTTTTATGTATATCTTTTTACCAACACCATGTTGTTTTGATTACTGTAGCTTTGTAATAACTTTTAAAATTGGAAGTGTGAGTCCTCCACATTTGTTCTTTTTCAAAATGATTTTGGCTATTCAGGTCCCCTTACTCTTCCAAATGAAATGCTTTTCAATTTCTGCAAAGAAAGCTGTTGTAATTCTGATTGGGATTGTGTAAAATCCAAAAATTGCTTTGAGTTGAAATGACATCTTAAAAAAAGTAGTTTTCCAGTCCATGTGTACTGAATGTCCTTCCGTGTATTTAGGTCTTTTAAAATTTCTTACAGCAATGTTTTGTGGTTTTCGATATACACGTCCTTTGTATCCTTGATTAAATTTATGCCTAGATATTTAATTCTTTGTGCTGTTGTTATGAATGGAATTTTTACTTCGTTCTTCCCAATTTAGATGCCTTTTATTTATTTTTCTTGCCTAATTGTTCTGGATAGAATTTCCAGTACATTGATGAATAACAGTGGTGATAGCAGGCATCCTTGTCTTTTTCCTGATCTTAGAGGGAAAGTTTTCAGACTTTCTCCATAGTGTATGATGCTAGCTGTGGGTTTTTCATATCTGCCCTTTATCATGTTAAGGATGATTCCTTCTCTTTCTGTTTGCTGAGTGTTTTTTAACAAGATGTGGTGCTGGATTTTGTCAAATGCCTTTTGGCATCTCAATTGAGATTACCATGTTCTGTTTTTTCTTTCTTTTGCTCTATTAATATGGTAATTACATTAATTGATGTTCTGATGTTGGACAGCCCTTGCATTTCTGGGTTAAATAATCTCATTTGATCATGGTGTGTAATTCTTTTAATGCACTACTGGATTTGGTTTACTAGTATTTGGTTGAGGATTTTTGCATCTATATTCATGAAGGATGTTCATGTGTCATTATCTTTTCTTGTGATAACTTTATCTGGCTTCAGTATTAGGATGACGCTGGCCTCATAGAAATGATTAGGGTGTATTTCCTACTTTTAAATTTTTTAGAAGAATTTTAGCAATATTTGAATTAATTCTTCTTGGAATGTTTGATAAAATTTGGCAGTGAAGCTATTTAGTTCCGGGCTTTTTGTTGTTGGCAGTTTTTTTCATTACTGATTAAATTTCTTTATTTGAATTGGTTTGTTGATATCGTCTATCTCTTCTTGAGTCAGTGGCAGTGATTTGTATGTTTTTAGAAATTTGTCCATTTCATCTATGTCATGTAATTTGTTAGCCTACAGTTGTTCATAATAACTTTACAATCCATTTTTATTTTATGAGGTCAGTGGTGATGTTGCCCCTTTCATGTCTGAATTTAGTTAGCTATTTGCATCCTTTTTCTTTTTTCTATGCTGCCTATATGTTTGTTGATTTTATTGCTCTTTTCAAAGAACCACCTTTTGGTTTCATTGATTGTATTGTTTCTATTCTCTTTGTTATTTATCTCTGCTCTAATTTTATTTCCTTTCTTCTGCTAGCTCTGGGTTTAGTTTGCTCTTCTTTTTCTAGTTTTTTTCAGGGATGAAGTTAGGTCTCTGATTTGAGATCTTCTTTTTTAATGTAAGTATTTAGGCTTAAAATTTCACTCTCAGAAATGACTTTCCTACTTTCCATAGATACAGGTATGTTGTGGTTTTATTTTCATTTGCCTCAGGGCATTTCCTAATTGTCCTTGTAATTTCTCCTTTCATACATTGTTGTTTAAAATTACATTATTTAATTTTTCACAAATTTGTGAATTTTCCAGTTCTCCTTCTGATATTGATTTCTATCTTCATTTTTGAGGATTGGGGAAAATATATCATGTAATTTCAATATTTTGAAATATATGGAGGCTTGTTTTGTGACCTAATACATGGTCTAGCCTAGAGAATGATTGATATGAACTAGAGAAGTATGTCTGTTTCACAGCTGATGGGTGAAGAGTTCTTATGTGTCTTTTAGGTCCAGATATTTTATAGTATCGTTTAAGTCTTCTATTTACTTATTGATCTTCTATCCAGATGTGGTACCAATTACTGACAATTTTGTACTAAAGTCTCCTACTATTAATATATAGCTATTTCTCACTTTAGGTCTGTCAATATTTGCTTTGTATATTTTTTGGTTCTGCCATTAGGTGCACATATATACTTAAAATCGTTAGGTCTTCTTGTTGAATTGACATCTTTATCAGTGTATAATGGCCTATTTTGTCCCTCATAACAGCTTTTGATTTGAAGTCTATTTTGTCTGCTATTAGTGTAGCTACCTCTTTTTTGGATATTATTTGCATGATATATTTTTTCCATCCTTTTACTTTCAACCTACTTGTGTCTTTGAATTTAAAGTGAGTGTCATGTAGACAGCATATAGTTGGGCAATGCTTTGTCATCCATTCTGTCAACTTCTGCCTTTTGACTAGAGTGTTCACTCCATTTACGTATATAATAACCACTGATAGGGAAGCGGACTTGGCCCAGTGGTTAGGGCATCTGTCTACCACATGGGAGGTCCACAGTTCAAACCCAGGGCCTCCTTGACCCGTGTGGAGCTGGCCCATGCGCAGTGCTGATGCACGCAAGGAGTGCCGTGCCATGCAGGGGTGTCCTCTGCGTAGCAGAGCTCCATGTGCAAGGAGTGTGCCCTGTAAGGAGAGCTGCCCAGCGTGAAAGAAAGTTCAGCCTGCCTAAGAATGGCGCCGCCCACACGGACAGCTGACACAAGATGACACAACAAAAAGAAACACAGATTCCCATGCCACTGATAACAACAGAAGCAGACAAAGAAGAAAATGCAGCAAACAGACACAGAGAAAAGACAACCAGGGTGGGTGGTGGGAAAGAAAATAAATAAATAAATAAATAAATAAATCTTTAAAAAAAATAACCACTGATAATGTAGGATTTTTCCTGCCAATTTTCTATTTGATCTTTCTAAATCTTATGCATTTTTTTTCCCCATCCTTCCAGTCTTCCAGTAATCCCTGCTTTCAAATTTTTGGATATTTCATAATGTACCACTTTGAATTCCTTCTAATTTCCTTCTATAAATTTTTTTCATATATTTTATTTGTAATTACCATTCAGATTAAATTTAGCATATTAAATCTATAACAATCACATTTGATTTGATACCAACTTGACTTCAATAACATGTATAAACACTCTTTCTATAGCATTCCATTTCTCCCAATTTTTGGCTATACTTGTTAACATTATGTCCTTATTTGTTGTGTGTCCAAAGTCATAGATTTATTAGAGTTTTTTATGAATTTCCATTTTAGAACCTGCAAAAAGTAAAAGTGGAGTTACATACCAAAAATACAATTTTATAGCATTGGTATTTATAATTACCCATGTTGTTAACTTTATTGGAGATCTTTATTTCTTTATCATACTTCAAACTCCTGACTAGAATCCTTTCCTTTTACTGTGTAGAACTCCTTTTAGCATTACTTTTAGTTCAGGTCTAATGGTGGCATACTCTTTCACCCTTTGTTTTTTTGGGAATGCCATAATCTTGCCCTCATTTAAAAAAAAATGTTTCACCAGATATAATATTCTTGGTTGGTAATTATTTTCTTTCACCACTTTAAGTATCTCATGCTACTGCCTTCTTGCTACTGTGGTTTCTGATGAGAAATTGGCATTTTATCTTATTGTTGTCTCATTGCCTTTCTCTTGCAGAATTCAAAACTCTCTCCTTTCCTTGGCATTCAAAGTTGGATTACTATATGTCTGAGCCTAGTTTTCTTCAAGTTTATCCCCTGTTTTGGGGTTCACTGGCCTTCTTAAATGTGCATATTCATGTCTCCTGTTAAATTTGGAAGATTTTCTGCCATTACTTCTTTGAACATTCCTCCTGTTCTCTTTCTCTTTCTTCCACTTCTGGGACTCCCATAATTTGTATTTTGACTTGCTTGATGCTGTCCCATAGGTTTCTCAGGCTCAGGGCACTTTCTTCATTCTTTTTTTTTTTTCTTTCTTTCTACTCCTCAGTTTGAGTTATTTCAATTGTCTTATCTTTGAGTTCACTAAGGTTTTTTTCTTCCAGCCTCAATCTGCTATTGAATCTCTCTAAAGAGTTTTGTTATTTCAGCTATTATGTTCTTCAACTCCAGTATTTCTCTTTGGTTCCTTTTTAAAATTTGTAACACTTTATTGGGATTTGAATTTTCTTGGTTTGTTGTATTCCTGACAAGTTCTGGGATTGCAAATCAGAGATGAGTATCCTGATTCAGTCCTTCAGGCTGCCACCAGATATATCATCAGTGACATATAGTCTCCCTACCATGTGCTTATGGGTTACTCTGCTCCCTCCTGAATAGGGAAGCAGAGATTGGTCCATACTGCATGGTAAGGTTTGGGAAAGGGCTAGGGAAGGAACCCTGAGCATCTTCTGTTTTTAAGTTGCATTTCTTGATTTGAATCTTGCCTGAATACTGCAACCCTTTAACTCTTCTCAGGATCTTTAAAGAATATGACTGTCAGTTTTTGCAATTTGTTCAAAGACTATAGGGGAACAGAATCTTGAAGTGCCTTATGTTGTCATCTTGGTCAAATGGAAGTCTCTGAACTGGACTGAATTTGAGTAGAGAGGGATTCCACAGAAGAGACCTTGCAAAGTGAAAGTTCATAGGTAACAAATGCAAATCGACTGCCTTACTTTTTCGTTCTTTACCTACATGAGGTCACAACAAGAGTTGATATTCAATCTTCAGTTACTCAGAGGCTTTGGGTCTTGGTGGAATACATTGCTGACCCTTTGGCCTGAAATAAGGTCAAGTTGTCCATCTGAAGACACTCAGAGCCCCAGTGTTGATAATATTATTTGAAGTATACAGAGTTGACCGAGTTGCAAATATTAGAGCAGTTACCTTTGGATAAACTGAGCTGAGCCTCAGTCCTTTACTGAGAATGCCTGTTATAAGGTGAGAAAGTTTAAAAGATCCCAGGTTCTAAAGTCCTGGAGAAGGCCTTCCATTACCAGCATGACATGCCACCTATGCATATCTTGTAGAGGCCATGCCAACAGAGTTAAATTAATGGGGACATTGAAAAATGACTCAGTTGGGGATGTAGACCACATGGAATGACATATCATGAATGGTTATCAATTGATTTGGAACCAAAAAAATGGTATTATAGAATGAGTTTGCTTTGTGTGAACATAGATGCACAATCATACGGGTTTTAAGATTCTTAGAAAGCAGAAACAGAAACAAAACACTACCATGGAGTGGTCTTCCAAAATGTTTCAGCAATACTGGAATTGCTGATATGTTTCCATTTCTGAGGTGGATTTTTACTAAAATTGGGAGAGGGTGGGTGGATAAAGAATGTCAAATCTGAATAAAACTGAAGTCAAGACAGAAGTAGAGCATTGACCCTCACCTTTAGCCAAGGACTCTTGATGGCATCTAAGTAAGGTGTCTGCAGCAGGTGCCAGTCAGGATTCAGAAGTTCTCAAGTGGGGTCTTCCTCTCATACTGGAATAGTTTGTATGGTAATCTGCTTCTATAAAGTATTATTACACCATTTATTCAACATGGTTTTCTAAAAATATGGTCTATATGCCAAGCACTGAATTCATATAAAAGTTTCTTTTCTTTTGAAGCAAATAGGTTTTATTAATTATAAGTGTGGCCCAGGAAAATAGATCTGTCACTTCTCATCACACCATGCTATTCTACTGGAAAGGCTGTATGAGTTAAAAATTGCATTTGACTGCTGATAACAATGATATGAAGTAACGGTGTCTTAAACAAATTGGGAGATTATTTTTCTCTCATGTAAAAGAAATCTGGAGTGAGACAGTTCAGGGAGAGTGTGATAGATCTGTGCTATCATCAATGTTCCGAGTTCCTTTTATCTTTTTGCTCCACTATCTTTAACATATGGCATCCATCCCCCAGAGCACAGGATGGCACTGGAATTCTTGCTGTCACATCCTGGTTACAGGGAAAAAAGAGAAGGAGGTGGGTGGAGAACATAAGTTACACCTCCTATCCCTTTAAAGAGATTTTTGGCATGTCCCACCTGGCAACTTCTTCTTATATTTATTGACTATCACTGCATGCAGGATAGCCTGGAAAATGTTCCATGGTTGGTCACATTGCTATACCCAATAATAATGAAGTTCTGCTACTAAGAAAGCAGAGATAGATGGTATTGGGGAGGCAATTGGCAGTATGTGTGACAGTGATAAGGCAATGTGGGGTAGAGGGAAAGGACTAGCAACATTTATGAAATTAATTTATGAAAATAATTTGACCACTCTCAGATGATTCATTTCCCAGTTCTGCCTTTCAGTTTTCACACCTATACAATTGGAACCTATTCTAAAAACCTTGCAGGGTTGTCTTCAAGATTAAATAAGACACCTCACAGGTTAGTATGGTATTTGCTGAGTAACTCCTCTTATACTTTTTCTGACTTCCTAACAAAACAAAATGAAGACATATACAATGATAAAAATTCAAGACATTGGCCAAAAAATCTGAAAGGAATTTCTACTAGCTCTAAGGCAAATAGGGTATTAAGAAAACAAAACCAAAAATTACCCAGATTTCACCATGCTTGTGAAAAATAGAATACATGAAAGGACAGGAAGATACTTAATCTTGCCATTCTTCTCTCCTGACTCAGGCACCCAGAGTCTCTACCAAGCAGGAAAAGGAACAGATAGTACTCACCTATTCAAAAGTTGATGACTCCTTGTGTACTTCCTCCAGATATCTCTGGGACCACCTCCTTCAGTCTTTGCACAAATGTCACCTTCTTAATGGGAACAACTCAACATGTCCCCCTGCCCCCCTTCCCTGTCTTTCATCCTTAGTTAGAATACCGTCTTAACAAATGACGTAGGATGCTTATTTATCTGAGCTCTTGTTTGCCTTCTTCTACTAGAGCATATGACACTTGAGAACAGAGATTTCTGTCCATTTTTCTTTGTTTTATTCACTATTATATAAGTAATGGCTAGGAGAGCACATAGCACATAGTTGGTGTTCAATAAATAATTAAAATAGAAATATTGAACTTCCCATTCACTCACTATACATCTTTCCTGCTTTGTTTTTGTTTCCCACACAGCACTTACTCTGTCCTCACATAATATATATTTGCTTATTTATTTCCTTCTAGTCTAATAGCACCAGTGGAATATAATCTCCCTGAAGGCAAGGGTATGATCTGGTGTGTTTACTGCTCTTTTCTCAGCACCTGCAACAGAGCCTGGCACAGAGTAAGTTCTTCATGAATATTCCTTGCTCTCCTGACCAGCCAAGCAACTACATCTATTCAGAGACACCTCACTGAAGATATCTGGTCAGAAAATGTGTGGGGGAGAAAAACCATGATGCATTGCATCCTGAGAACTTAGACCTTGTGTTGGCAAAGGGGAAAGAAATGGGAAGGACACTGGGGGCAGACATGCTGAAATTTATCATTATCACAACTTTCTTAGGTTTAGAGAATCAAACAAATGAAAAACAAAAAGGCATCTCAGTAGTTCAATGATTAAATACCTGTAGGGAAATGTTGTAATTTCACAAGAACTGTATACATCAGTGTGCAGTTTGTAAGCATTCAAACATCTGTATTCATATTTATATAAATATTTTCTATTTGTTAGAACAGTTGTAGGTTTATAGAAAAACTATGTAGAAAATACAGAATTCCCATGTACTCCCCAGAACATGCAGTTCTCCCTATATTACCACTTTGCATTAGTGTGGTATCTTTGTTAAAATTGATGAAGAAATATTTTGATAATTAAAGTATTAATTATAGTCCATGGTATATATTAGAGTCTCAATGTCTGTGTTTTACAGTCCTATTTTTAAAAATTTTTCCTCCAGTAATGCGTATAAACTTAAAATTTCCTCTTCTAATCACATTCAAATATATAATCCAGTGGCAATTATTACTCATGGTGTTATTCTGCTGTTACCACTAACCACTAACAAAACATTCCCATCACTTCAAACAGAAAACTTCCCATCAATTAAGCATTACATTCTCATTCTCAATTCCCGTCCAACACCCCAGTAATCTGTTTTCTAGTTTTGAACTCTGAATTTGCTTCTTGTAATTCTTCACATGACTGAGATCATACAATATTTGTCCTTTGGTGTCTGGCCTATTTCACTTAACTTGATATCTTCAAGTTCCACCCATTTTGTAGCATTTTTCAGAACTTCATTCCTTTTTAGAGCTGAATAATATTCCTCTGTGTATACTTACTACATTGTGTTTTTTTATTCAGCAGTTGATAGGCACCTGGGTTGATTCTACCTCTTGGAAATTATGACTAATGCCACTGTGAGCATTATTGTGGAAGTATTTATTCAAGTCCCTGCTTCCAATGCATTTGGTTATATACCTAGGATTGAGATTCCCTAGTAATTCTATACTTCACTTTCAGAGGGACCACTAAACTCTTTTCCACAGTGGCTATACCATTTCACATTTCCTTCAATGATGAAAAAATATTCCTATTTCACCACATCCTCTCCAACACTTGTCATTTTCCTTTTTTTTTTCTCTAATAGTTCCCATTCTAGTGGCAGGGAAATGGTATCGCAATGTGATTATTTTTTCAGATATGCATTTATTATTTTAAAATCATTATTATTGAAACATATTTATAAATCATACATTCTATCTGCAGTGTACAAACAATGGCTTTTGTTGTAATCAAAGAGTTGTGCATTTATGATTGCAATCGATATTAGAGCATTTTCATTACTCTAAAAACAAAAAAATATCTTCCCCCTTAGTAGTGACCTCTCAATTCCTCTGTCTTCTTCTTTGGAGAAATGTCTATTAAAGTTTTTTTTGCCAATTTTTAAGTTGGGTTGTCTTTTTGCTGTTGAGTTGTGGGATTTCTGTATATATTCTAGACATTAAACTCTTATTTGATATTGGCCTCCAAAAATTTTCTCCAATTCTTTAGATTGCCATTTACTTTCATGTCAAAGTCCTTTGGTGCAAAGTTTCTAACTTTGTGCAGTCACTTTTGACTATTTTTTTCATTTGTAGCTTGTGCTTTTGGTATAAAGTCCAATAAATCATTGCCTAATTCAAGGTCCTAATGATACTTCTCTATGACTTCTTCTAGGAATTTCATAGTTTTGGTTCTTACATTTAGGTTTCTATTCCATTTTGAGTTAATTTCTATATATGGTGTGAGGTAGGGGTCCACTTTCATTCTTTTGCATAGGGATATTCTGTTTTCTTAGCACCATTTGTTGATAGGACATTCTTTCTCTATTGAGTGGATTTAGCACCTTTATCAAAAATCAATTGGCCATATATGTGAGGGTTTATTTTTGAGCTCTCATTTTTATTCCATTGGTTTTTATGTCTTTCCTTGTGCCAGCACCATGAAGTTTTGATTACTGTAGTTTTGTAATAAGTGTTAAAGTTGAGAAGTGTGTGTTCTCTAACTTTGTTCTTTTTCAAAATGGTTTTGGTGACTTGGGATCCCTACCCTCCCATATGAATTCGATGATTGGTTTTTCAATTTCTGCAAAGAAAGTTATTGGAATTTTGATTGGGATTGCATCAAATTGCTCTGAGTAGAAACAACATCTTAAAAAAATGTAGTATTCCAATCCATGAACATGGAATGATTGTTCTTCTATTTATTTAGGTCTTCAGTTTCTTTCATCAATTTATTCCTAGTTTTTCATGTATCAGTCCTTTAAATCCTTGGTTTAATTTTTCCTGGATATTTAATTTTTTGTTGCTGTTGTAAATGGAAGTTTTCTCCTTAGATTGTTCATAAACAGTGTACAGAAACACTATTAATTTGGAGGTGTTTATCTTTTATCCTGCCACTTTGCTCAATTTGTTTATTATTTTTTATGTATAGAGTAGTGTCATCTGTATATAAGGTAAGTTTTACTTCTTTTCATTTGGGATGGCTTTTATTTCATTTTCTTGACTACTTGCTCTGACTACCACTTCCAGTAATATATTGAATAACTGTGGGGAGAGTGGATATCCTTGTCTTATTTCTAATCTTAGAAGGAAGATTTTAAGTCTTTCACCATAAAATGTGATATTGGCTGTTGGTTTTCATATATTCCTTTCATAAAGTTGAGGAAGTTTCCTTCTTTTCCTAGTTCTCTCAGTATTTTTATCAAGAAGAGATGCTGGATTTTGTCTAATGCATTTCTGTACCAGTTAAGATGATAATGTGTTTTTCCCTTTGTTTTATTTATGTGATGTATTATAATGATTGATTTTCTTATATTTAACCACATTTACATAACTGGAATAAATCCCACTGTATTTTGGTATATCAGCAATCAAAACCTTTTTTTTTTAATGTTGTTTAATGTTTAATGTTTTTAATGTTGGTTTTGGATTGCTAGTATTTTGTTGAGAGTTTTGCATGATATTCATGATGGGTATTGGTTGGTAATTTTCTATTCTGTTTTCTTAGCACTATTTGTTGACAGGACTGTTCTTTCCCTATTGAGTGGAAAAACAGTATCTTTGCCTAGCTTTGGTATTAGTATGACATAGTCCTTATAGAATGAATTAGTAATTGTTAACTCCTTGCAATTTTTGGAAGAATTTGAGTGTGATTGGTGTTCATTCTTGGAATGTGTGATAAAATTCACCTTTGAAGCCAGTTGGTCCTGGGATTTTCTTGGTTGAGACATTTTGATTATTGATTAAATCTTTTTACTTGTTATTGGTCTGCTGGAATTTTCTATTTTTTTCTGCATCTGTGTATGCAGTTTGTGTGTCTCCATGAATTTTCCCATTTCAACAAGTTTATCTAATTTTTGGTCATTAGAAAAAATGTTCATAGTATCTGCTTATAATCCTATTTATTTCTCTGGGGTCAGTTGTAATGTCTTCCCCCTCTCATTTCTAATTTTGGTTGTTTCCCCTCTCTTTATCCTTTGTTAGTCTAACTAAAGGTTTGTTGATATTATTATCTTTACAAAGAACCAACTTTTGCTTTCAGGCATTCATTCTCTCTATTTTTTAATGCTATATTTCATTTATCTCTACTCTAAGTTTAATTATTTCCTTCCTTCTGCTCCTGCTGAGTTTCATTTACTCTTCTTCTTCTAGGTCTTCCAGGTATGAGGTTAGGTATCTGATTTGAGATATTTTTTCTTTTTTAATGTAAGCATTTACAACTATAAATTTTACTCTCAGTACCACCTTTGCTGCAAACCATATATTTTGGCATGCTGTGTTTTCATTGTCATTCACGTCAAGATATTTCCTAATTTCCCTCACGATTTCTTCAGTGACCCACTGTTTGCTTAAAATTGTGTTGGTTAATTTGCACACATATGTGAATTTCCAATTCTACCTCTGTTTTTTATTTCTAGTTTCATTACATTGTATGAAGATACATAGTATGATTCAATTTTTTAAAAATTTATTGAAATTCTTTTATGACCTAACATACAAACTTTCCTAGGTAATGTCTTCTGTGCACCTGAGAAGAATGTGTATTCTGCTGCTGTTGGGCAAAGTGCCGAATACATGTCCGTCAGGTTTAGTTGGTTTATAGTACCATTCTAGCATCTATTTTATTATCAATCTTCTGTCTAGATGATATACCCTGTATTCAGAGTTCTGTATTGAATTCTCCTCCTATTAATGTAGAACAGACGATTTCTTCCTTGAAGTCTTTCAATATTTGCATAGTGTATTTTGGGATTTTTTACAGTAAAGTGCATATATATTTTTAATTGCTATGTGTTCTTGTTGAATTGACATCTTTTAATGTATTGTGGCTTTTCTTGTCTCTCATAATACTTTTTTTACCTAGAATCCATTTTATCTGTTATTAGTTTAGCTACTCCAACTCTCTTTTGGTTACTATTTGCACGATATATTCTTCAATCTTTTCATGTTCAACTTACTTGTGTCTTTGAATTTAAAGTGAGTTTCTTACAAAAAGCAATAGTTGTCATTCTTTTATCCATTCTGCCAATCAATGGCTTTGATTGGAGGTTTTAGTGAAGTTTAATTTAAAGCAGCATTGATAATGCAGGACTTTCTGCCACTTTTTTCCATTTGGTCTTTGTAAGTCATTCATTTTGTCTCTCAATTCTCCTGTTAATGCCAACTTTTTTATTTACTTGAAAGTTTGCCCTGTAACTTTTTGGATCCCTTCTTGTGCCCCGCTCTATATATTTTTCAGATATTTTCTTTGTGGTTACCAATGAGGCTTAAATTTAACATCCTAAATCTATAACACTCATGTTTGATTAGATACCAACTTAACTTCCATAGCATATGCACTCTTCCTATACCTTTCCACTGCCCAACCGTTTGGTTTCCCTTGTTAAAATTTATATATTTATACATTGTATGTCCTAACCCATAGATTTCCCATTACTTTTTATTCCTTTTGCTTTTTAAGACCTGGAAGAAGTAAGAGTGGAGGTACATACCAAAAAATACAACACAATAATACTGACATTTATAATTACCAGTATCATTATCTTTACCTGAAGTCTTTATTTATTTATTCCTCTTCGACCAACTGCATAGTGACCTTTCCTTTTATACTGAAGAACTCCCTTCAACATTGTTTGTATGGCAGGTGTTGTGGTGACAAACTCCTTCACCATTTGTTTCTCTGAGACTATCTTAATCTCCGCTTCATTTTTGAGGACAGTCTTGCTGGAAATAAAATTCTTATTTGGCAATTGTTCTCTTTCAGCATTTTAAATATTTCAGCCTACAACCTTCTTATCTTTCTAGTTTCTGATGAGAAATCAGCACTTAATCTTATTTGGACTTCCTTAGACATAACATGTTTCATTTCTCTTGAAGCTTGCAGAATTCTCTCCTTGTTCTTATCATTCAACACTTTTATTACTTTGTCTATGGGCATGGATCTCTTCAAGTTTATCTCTTTAGGGTTCATTGGTCTTCATGGATATGTAATTTAATGTGTTCCATTAAATTTGGGAAGTTTTCTGCTATTGTTTCTTTGAACATTCCTTCCGCTCCTTTTTCTCTTTCTTCACCTTCTGAAACTTCCTTAATGTATATATTGTTTTGTGATGGTATCCCACAGGTCTCTTATTATCTGTTCACTTTTTTCGTTCTTTTTTCCTTATAGCTGCTCCTTAATCATTTTAATTGTCTTATCTTTGAATTCACTGAGTCTTCATCTGCTTCATTCTGCTATTGATACTCTCTAGAGGATTTTTTATTTCATTAATTTGCTCTTCAACTCCAGTATTTATGTTCAGTTTCTATTAAAAATTACTATCTCTTTATTGAGATTCTCATTTTGTTGATTCATAATTTTCCTGATATCCTTTATTTCTTTCTCCTTGCTTTCCTTAATCTCCTTGAGCACATTGAAGATAATATTTTCTTTAAAGTATTTGGTATGTTCAAACTTTGATCTTATATTTTGATGGTTTCTGAATTTAAATCTTGTTCCTTTGGTTGGACCATCATTTCCTGTTTCTTTCTTTGTCTTATAATCATTTGTTGCATAATGTACATTTTTATATTCTAATATGTTCACTTTAATACCTGAGAAGTCAATTCCTTAATTTTGTATCCTTCCAGTGTTATGACAGAGATTTCCTTGAGTGCCAAGAGCTTACAAAAACAAAGCAAAAGTGAACGGCAGGGTCCTTTTCATGAGCCTGTTCTTATCTTGGGCTTAGGCTCACTCATGGTTATAGGACTTCACACATTTACAGAAATTTGAATGTGCCTTCTACATCCTATGAAATAGATGTTGCCTTTCTCCTCCATGCTCCATTGTATGTCTTAAAACTGGAAACCTTTTTCCAGAATGCTTTGATTTAATTGATTCTCACATTGCTTTCATTGCTTGTAACCTGCTTCTTCCCATAGGGCAAATTCTGAGCTGGTGAGCCAGAGATGAGTGCCATGGTTCAGAATTCCAGGCTGGCACCAAATAGATGGACTTCAGCATGTAGGCATTCCAGTATGCATGTAGGGTTACTCTGTCCCTCTGGACCATAGCCCAGGGCCCACATCTGGGTCCTCACCATGTGGTGGAAAAGAGGGGAATGAACAAAGATGGCACCATTTTGGTCAACTGGAATTGTTGTGTCTGCCCATTTTATATAATCATTAACCAACCCCTTCCAAGCAGACAAGCAACTGGCAACTGCTTGTGGGCCAGAATTGTATCAGAACCTTTATTCGGACTTAAACATCACACCCGAAACACTGCTGATTGTACACCATGTAAGGTTATTAATGGTTGAGGGCTTCAGATTTGGTAGAAATCCACAAATAGCCAAAAGAACTATTAATATTTGGAAATCTGAATAGGATTAGGCCCTAGGTTAATATAAAAAAACAGAGAGGAGGAGATGGCCTATACTGGGTCAAGTACCATGAGTTCTGCTTTGACCTCTGCGAGAATGAGGAGAGTCTATCAAGTACTTTGGTGAATAATCCCTTACTGAAGGTAACTGGAGGAAATGTCCTCCAGCCAGCAGTGCTCAGGAGCAGTCAGTGCTAAGGGACCTCAGAAAGAATGGAGAACTGCCTTAAAGAAGCATAGAGAAAACACAAGGATACCGCTTTCTGTGGAACTTGAAATGGGAAGCAAATGACATCAAGGCAACTCTCCCTTAAATCCTATTTTCTGAATCAGAGTCACCTTAGCAGGCATGTCAATGAGGATGATGGGTTCCAACCAACATGAGTGGGAACCTTGATTTGCTCAGCCTCGAGGCCCTGGATGCTTTGCACAGGTTTTGTCACCTGTGTCTCCAATGGTGAGATTCACCTCTCTGATTTCATGCAACTTACTTTTATCACAGCCATGTCCTTCTTAACCCAGTATTAATTTTAAAATGTCCATCTTTCTCTAAGCATGGCTTTGTAAACTCCTAATCATATTTGTTTGTTTAATCAAACAAATATGTTCTGTGTTTTGGGTACAAGTGATGGCTCCTAATTGGTTACATGTTAGCTTGGCTCACAGTTTCAGGGGATGGGGTTTCTCTGGTTCTGGTTGGGGGTGCGGCAGGGGAGATAACTTTAAAGCCTGATTAAAGCAAGTTTCTCTAATGTCAGAGTTCCCTGTGAAGGCATAGTCCTGGAGGAACAATGGAGGCTCCCTCAAGTTTAGAAAGTCAGAACAGAAGTTTTAAAAAAACAACCCTTGGTCAAATTTTCAACAGGACTGTATAATGTTCAAAAAAAATGAAAAAAAAAAAAATCCCCCCTACTTGTAACCACAGGAAGCCAGGCATTAAAGTGAGAAAGAAGAAACCCCCAATTCCATCCCAGAATGGACTGCACCATATTGTTTTCCTTTCGTGCTCACCGATTTCAGATTTTCATTTTCTGTACATTAAAAAGCAAGAGAGAGTTAAAAAAAATATTCGTTAGTGGTTACTGTCTAAATCTCATCATCTAATTATTTTCACAGTGAACATTTGAGATGGCAGAAGCAATTCTGCCAAAAGCCTTCTCTCCCTGGATTCCAGGAGATGTTTCACAATAATTAGAAACCCCAATGGGTCTCTTAAGAACCCTTAAAGGGTTCCATATGTAGACTTCCATATGAAGTGGTACAATGTGTGTTTCTTCATTTTCTACAATGGGGCCTGACAGGTCTTGATGTATATTGTTACATTAAATGAGATGCACATTAGTTGGTCAGAGGGCTGAGTAGCCAGCTCCAAGTCACCGAGGAATACAAACCAGCCCGACGCCCCCAGTATTATCTGCCCCATGCACACACATGCAGAGGACTGTGGATCACTGTGCAAGAACTCAAATATTCATTGGCTTCTGGGACCCTGCCCTTGACTGTAGGTGCTATTGTCACCGATTGTACTGGAATTGGAAGGTAAAATTAACGGACCTTAGTCAGGAGCTTTCTGGGCTAAGCTGGCAGATCAAAGACCAGTGATCGTTCCCTTTTCCCACTGTGCTGGCAGAAGACTTTCATTTGTCCTTGGGACAGAGTGAAATACAGTGGTCACAGAGGCCCAAGGATCAGGGTGTCTTCTGTTTAAACTCCGTGGCTGACCTGCTCCTCAATACTTTCAACCATGGCTGCTACGGCACTCAGTGCTAAAATAGCAGGGAACAATTACGGGAAGACAAGATTGGGCACATTGTCAGGTCTGCTTACTTGCTGTGCTGTGCCAAGCAAGAAGCTACAGATTACCAAACCTATCATAGAGATGCCAAACTGGCACACTTTTGTGACAGGAAAATGCTGTTTTGTTACTTAAAGCCCGCATGTGGTTCATTGGGTGGGGGATGAGTCTGAAGTCTCTGGTCCCCTGGTTGGTGACATTTTAGGAGACTTCCCTTCCCAATGGCTCTGTGCATCTGTGTTGCAGCCAGGCTGTGTGTCTCAACAAGACCCCCAGTGAGCAAGGCAGGCAGGAAAGTGTAACACAAAATAGCTTCTTTCCTCGAGGACTTTGTCTTCAGCAGACTGGCTGGCTGTATTCTCATTTAAAGAATCTGTGAGCGTTCATAAACAACAAAAGGTGTGACCAGTATTATTATTTGGTGAATTATAAAGGTATCTCCCACTTTCCTTCTTACAAAATGCCCATTCTTGCCCAGGACTGTTTTAACAGGATGACCAGTCCAAGCCATTTGCAGTTACTGGAGAGAGGCAGGAATGCAACAAAAACAAAGAAGAGCAAACCATATTTATACTTGTTTTTGATTTAAACATTTCATGATGCATTGGAGATTTTTAAAAGCCAAGAAATGTGGTTCAGCCCAGCATTTTATGAGTATTTAACCCCTTTCCTGCCCCTGCAGACAATTATCAAAATGGGAATAGTAATTAATTGGAGGTAATGTATATCGAGTATTTTTAATATGCTAACATGGCAACCTCTCATGACATGAAGAAGCAGTGGGTGGACCAATTTTTTAAGGATGTTTAAATTTCCATACAGGTAACTGGGTACAAAATGAAAAGATGAATGAACCAGTTTAATGTTTCTTTAAGAAATTAGAGGCTCAATTTTATGTGCTGATAGAAGTTTCTTAAACAGATGATATCTGGCCATTAACATGATTTATTCAAAAGTAAGATGGCCCTAGGAAATTGCCTCTTTATAGCTCCTAAAGCATGTTGCTTCTTTCTGTTAAATTATCATCTAGTGGAACATAAAGGCTAAAATTCTTCTAGCAAAACCCACTAATAAAACATCCCCACACAGATCTGTTGCCTTCTCTTGTCCTTACCACAGAAATTAAGGTCTAAAAGTGAAGATAATTTGAATTGAAGATAAAGAGAAATAGGAGGCAGGCTCTGAAGGAGGGATAAGGGATGGTGGGGAGGGGGTGGGAATGGTCGGCCACCCAATCGAGAGAACAGAATAAAGTTTTGGAATGGGACTTCTGGGAGCTCCAGGAGAGATTAAGCTGCAGCATTTGGACAGAGGATCCTGGGGCTCCGATTGTCCACAAAAGACCTCAGAGGAGCACAAGAGAAAAGGGAGAGAGGGAAGGCCGAAGGTCGGCGGAAATGAAGGAACAGGGCTAAGAAATATTGCCAAAAAGGGACATCCATGAACACTATATACTCATTCCTATATCCTACCACCATGCACACCCCGAGAGCAGATTTGGGGGGGGAGGGCGGGGAAGCTGATTGCAATTTTGCACTCCAGCTGCTCACATTTAGCGTAGAGTAATTTTCAGGGTGGCCAAATCATGTACCCAGCACAGAATCTTACTCGGTTATTTGTAGATCTGGAAATCAATGGTGACAAGATAATCTATTGCAGTGGCCAGGGAAGGGCAGGCTCTGAGTGGGACAACAAAAGTCTGAAAAAGGCAGTGTCCAACCCTGAGGCCTCTGTGTTTACAGTGCATTGTTAGTGCGTGGAACTGGGTAAAAGAGGGAAGGAAAAGCACATATATTGTGATAACCTCATGCAGTCGCTATTGGTTCCAGTTTTCAGATTAAAAGATATGAAGGCACAAAGGTATTGACATAGTTCTCATAGATCACGCGTCTGTCAGTGGGGGACTTGTGAAAATCCATCTTACCTAAGCTCCGAACAGCTGGTTATGTTATAGATGCTGCTGGCATACAGGTGTGCTCCCACAGCGCTGCGCAAAGCTGTCCTGTGGCCTGGTGCAAGCCGGCAAACTCTGCTGCTGGCTTGCAAGAACATGAGAACAGAAACTGAGAGACTGGATTTAGGAACTTTGATGGCAATTCAGCAGAGTAACTTTATGTCCATTGAATCTGAGGAAAAAAGGAGTTTTATTTTATATTGCTCTTCTTCATTTCTAAGTAGTATGGTTTTATTGTATTTTATAAAAGTTTGGTTCAGGATCAAGTAGTAATTTAAACTAAACAAACAAAAAACCAAAACTGGTCCTCTGTCACAGATAGTTTGAGACATACCCTCCTAATTTAAATGTTTATGACAATCTGGAATGGAGCTAAGGCATCTTCGAATATGTTGTCTGGTTTTTCTTTTCTTTTTTTAGCTTAAATAATAAGCATGTCTTACCTCACAATTTCTTATTTTAATCTCAGATTGCTTTCTTCCTTGATAGCATGCTTCATATGTAATTAAACAAATACTTTCATTGAAGTACAGGCCATAAAGTACTGTAAAAATTATGTAAAAATCCAGGGCCAAATCCTTTAGGAAACACATATGCACTCTGCTTGCCTTAGAGAGTCACACTGCACTTTCTTATGTTAAAGACTCAGGAGGTATTGCAAGCCACAAATCTGTTGATCTTTAATGCAAAATGCCCCAAACTTATTTTGTCAGGAGCTCCTTGTATCCAGCAACTGTTAGGGCCTCCTAACTACCCATGAAATGTTTCTTCTTTTTATTCGTACTGGAGACCTCAGTAAGAGCGGAACAGAGAAAGGTTCAGGTGGAAATAGGTGCTGGCGAAGGGAAGAAATGAACAATGCATAACCTTGACTATGATAACCTGCAGAAGAGGCTGATTACATTTGAACTGGTATTCAAACTTTTTCTTCCCCCATTCCCTTTTTCTTCCTCCAGCTGCCTTTTCAAAACACCAATTCCTTCTCAGCAGGCTCTCTTGAGACCCTGATGGGACAATTTCTTCTCACCTTGAGTCTTCAGAATGGAGTCAGAAGTCCCATGAAAGGAAAGGTGTTGCTAGTTTCCTGACTTTTCTAAAACTGACCCTTTCTATACGTTTCTGGGCATTTAGTCAAACCCCACTGATTTGGACTCACAAGGGAAAAGGTCACAGTGCCAGAGGCTACCATAGTGGACATCTACAGAGCATGTATTTATGGAAATATATGAATGACTTGCAGTAATTGAATTTAAGATAAGGTTTTCTACTAAATGCAAAGTTCCAAAATGCCTGCCTTTAGAAGGACTAGAGAACCACTTTAATTTGCTTTAAAACATTTTTATTTCTATAGAGACTAAACCTGTGCTTTATTCCAAGTTCTATTTCAAAATTATTTTTAAAGTCAGTGAACCTCAAAGAATGTGACTTGCTTGCATTTGGTTTCCATCCTTACTAGCAGGAGGAAATAATATGAAACCCTGACAAAAGCAAAGAATTCAGGATCTGCATGTTCTTTCTATCCAAACATTCCCTCTAAAAATAAATCTTCATTCAGTAAATCCGAAATATTAGGTACCTCTCACTGTGTCTCCTGTAATTATCATCCTCTTTTGTTCTTTTCAGTATTAATTATTGTCTGAAATCACATAACTCATTGATTGTTGATTTGACTATTTGCTGCCTCTCCTGACCATCATGTAACCTCACAGAAGGGGGTTAGAGCCAAGCCATGTGGCCGAATATGGGAGAGAATCTACTCAGAATTAGCAGGAACAAAGCAAGGGCCCACAACTAAGGAAGCCGTTAAAGACAGGCTGTGCTGGGAAACCAGTTGGCTCTCCTTATCCCATCTCCCAAAAGTGGCCTGGCAAATATAGCAAGATAAGACACAAACAAGAGTCCTCCCCTTTGAATTTAATCAACTTCTTGAGGAAGACTCAGACTTCTAGAGGCTCTTATGGCTCTGGCATTTGGGGGATGTCCAGTCTAATGTTCTACCTGCCGACACTCCAGGAAAACATTCTACCTGGCACTTCCTGCCCCACACGCACAGTACCCAATCCACTCACCAAGGGAAATAGAAGGAATGCTATTCCAACTACCTAGCATAACAGATTCAACAATACCCTGATTCCCAAATGTAATAAGCAAGGTTTTACCAGAAATAATGAGGAAAATAAATAGCAGTAATGAAGAAATCCAAAATTAAAAAAATAAAGACCATGAACTAAACCCAAAAGGAATAGATAATTTAGGGAACTTAAGTGAACTCTTAAAAAGCCATGAATATTAGGAACAGTCAAGAAGATATTGCTGTCTCTGTAAAACAAAAATAAGCAGTGATAACAAAAATGGATTGAAACTAAAAATAAGAATGCATGTGTTTAAAGCTCAATACAGAGAGAGGCAGCAAGATGGAGTTGGTTTAGGTGGGCACTCACCATCTCTCTTGCTAAAACGGGCTGAGTAGGGATGGAATCCTGCCCCAGTGGACTTTTTTGGGAACCCATACAGTGGGAGGTATCAGGGCATTGATCTTGAAAGAGCTGGACAAAGAGATAAATTGCTCAAGGTAACATCCTGCCGTTTTTGCCCCTGAGGCTAGAGGCTGCAGGACAGCTGAGCCCCACCATCAAGGCAAAGAACCTGGTGAGACTGGACTCCTGTGAGGAGCATTCTCCCAGAGTGGGAGGGTTCTGGTGAAGAGTGGAGAGGCGTTTCCTTTCCATGGGTTTGGTTGCCTGGACCTCCTTTGAGCTTTGAGGAGCATACCAGCTGGCTCACGGTGGCACTAGGAAGACGGGAGAGACTAATCTGCTGAGGCAGCCTGATTTACCTAACCGCCCTGGGATAGGGAAACTTGGGCTATGGGATGGCAGAGTCAGGCAATGGACTAGTCCTATCTGAAAACTATCAAAACTTCAACTCCCCTAAGGGAGGCGGGCAGTAGGAAGCACTTCATAAGCTTCCAAGAGCCTATTTAGGGTAACCTGGGATGAGCGGGTGGCCTGGAAAAGGGTTGAGAGTCATTTTTCTGCAGTGGGTGAGTTCAGTTGCCAGAGTCCCATTTTAATTTCAAAAGGAAATTCAACCTGACCAGAAGAGGTGAGGGAGGAATCCCCTCACACAGGCTACAGTGACCTGCTGCGCTGGGAGAGAGAGCATTAAGAATAGCAAAGGGGCAGGGACAGACTCCTGATCGGCAGGAATCTATCCAACTGCAAAGAATCAAACCTGCCCTAGGGAAAGTGACTGAGTAGTTTTCTGAAGCACTAATGCTAACTGGCCCAATGAGAAAGTTTAGCTCAGTGGAGGAGTTTCCCCTTCAATATACGAGGTCCCTAATTCAATTCCCACCTCCTCTAAGAGTAGTAATTCACCAGAATAACAAATATCCAGCTGATACTTTAGGATAGGGAAAACATAGACAATATTTTTATATTAGCTTCTCTTGGGTCCCTTATTTTTCCTGAAAAAAAAAAGTTACTTTAAAAAAAATTTTTTTACTTGTTAAAACCCACTTCAGAACCTGCAGAGGGAAGGCTGCAGGGGACTGACTGGTGAACACTGGCCAAGCTCCTCAAGGGCCCAAGAGGGAAGGCTGTTTTTCCTTAGTTTTTGTTTGACTCCCTGCTTGTGGGTTAGTTTGTTTTTCTGTTTTCTTGTTTTTCTTTCCTCTTTCTCTACCCCCCTTTTTCCTAAATAGGTGCTGCTGGCTTGTTTCTTGTTTGCTGTGTTTCTTCTTCCTTGATTTCTCCTTGTCTACCAATGCTATCTCTTTTCCTTCCTTCATCTTTTTATCTTCTGCTTTCTGTCATTGTTCTTACATTGCGTTTTATCTCTTTGTTTAGTCCTCAATTTTTCTGGTTTTTATTTCTAACTCATCTATTCTGTTTTCTTTCTTTCATTAACTTTTTTCCTTTTTTTCCTTTCTTTTCTCTTTCCCTCTCTTCTCATCATTCTGACCTTTTAATTCATTCTGTATATTTTTCTCTATTCAGTTCCCTATTTCATTTTAAGTACTCTGCTTTTTCATTCCTATTACTCTACAACTGCTTATATCAGTTAAATAGTCATTTTCTTAGGTCTTATGCAGATCCTCTTCTAAATTTCAGTATTATTATAACTATTTTTTTTTCCTTCTCTTTCTCTGACCCTAATCTTTTTCCTTCAAGGAAACATAGACAACAACAAGGAAATAGAATAAGAAGAACAAAGTGTCAAAGAGAAAACTTAACACACACACAAAAACAGCAACTAAATAAAACCCTAGAATAGAGAGAGAAGCCAGTCAAATGAATAAACCCATCAAGATAAAAAGATGACCAGACAGCAACAAAAAATTACAAACCATATCAAAAAACAGGAAGACACAGTCCAGTCCAATGAACAAACTAACAACCAAGAAGAGATGCAACTAATCAAAGCTGTCCAAACAAATATCATGCACCAACTTAATGAAGTGAAGGAAGAGATTAAGAATATTAAGAAGACACTGGGAGAACATTCCAAAGAAATTGTAAACATAAATAAAAAGATAATGGATATGATGGTGAGGAATGGCATAATCCAAGAAATAAAAAATGTACTCACATAACAGCAGATTTGAACAGGCAGTGGAAAGAATTAGCGATGTAGAAGACAGTGCATCTGAAATCAAACAGATAGTAGAACAGATAGATGAAAAGATAGAAAAAATCCAGCAGGGACTTAAGAATTTCAACTACAACACAAAATGCACAAGCATACTCATTATAGGTATTCTAGAGGGAAAAGAGAAGGGAAGGGGAGAGAAGGAATGTTGGAAGAGATAATAGCTGAAAACTTCCCAACTCTATTGAGGGAGATGAATGTATATATCCAGGAAGTGCAGTGCACCGCAAACAATATAAATCCCAACAGGCCTACTTCACGATATAGACTTGTCGAACTTTCAAATGCTTAAGATAAACAAAATACTGAAGGCAGCAAGAGAAAAGGGAACCATCACATACAAGGGAAGCTCAATAAGATTAAGTGCTGATTTCTCATCTGAAACCATGGAGGCAAGAAAGCAGTGGTATGACATAGTTAAGGCACTGTATTAGTCAGGGATCTCTAGGGAAAACAGAATCAACAGGAAATATCTGTCAAAAGTAAGAGATTTTGTAAGAGTCTCTCATATGACCTTGGGGATGCGCAAGTCCAGGTTTCACAGGCAGGCTGCAAACCAGAGGCTCCAATGAAAGTCCAGTGAAGGTCCTGGATGAATTTCCAGAAGTTGGCTGTCCAAAGACTAGCTGGGAAATTCTCTCTGAATACTGGAATCACTTTCCCTTTTAAGGCATTCAACTGATTAGATAAAACATCACTCATTGCTGACTGCAATCTCCCTGACTGATGTAAATGTAATGACCTATCTATGCAGTAAAGTCATTGGTTACTAAAGTTCATAAATGTTCTTATATTGCAATTAGCCCAGTGCTTGCTTGACCAAACAACTGGACACAATTACTTGACCAAGTTGGCACACTAGTCTAACCATCACAGGTACTAAAAGAAAAAACTTCCAACCAAGAATTTTCTATCCAACAAAGTTAGTATTCAAAAACAATAGAGAGTTAAAAATACTCACAGAAAAATGGAAATTAAGAAAGTATGCCAATAAGAAACCAGCCCATCAAGAAATAATAAAGGGAGTTTTTCAGGTTGAAAGAAAAAAAAACAGGAGAGAAAGAAATGAAGGAGAGCGTAAGAACAACTAAAAAGATAAAAAGAGAAATAAAAACAATATATGACATACATAAACCCAAAGAAAATATGTCTAATGTAAGTAATTCCTTGAGAGTAATAACACTGAATGTTAATGGATTAAAGTCACCATTCAAGAGACACAGATTGGCAGAATAGATAAGGAAATATGACCCATCTATATGCTGTCTATAAGAAACCCACCTTAGACCCAAGGATTCAAGGAGGCTGAAAATGAATGGCTGGAAAACAATTTTACAGGCAAACAATAACCAAAAAAGGATGGGAGTAGCTATACTAATATAGACAAAAATAGACTTTAAATGCAAAACTATTGTCAGAGACAAAGATGGACACTATATATTAGTAAAAGGGGTAATGTTTCAAGAAGAAAGAACAATCATAAACATTTATGCACTTAACCAGGGTGCCTCAAAATACATGAGGCAAACAGTGAAAAAACTAAGTCGAAAAATAGATGCCTTGACAATTATAGTGGATGACTTTAATACACTATTATCACCATTAGACAGAACATTTTGACAGAGAATCAATAAAGAAACAAAAACTTTGAATAATACATTAGAGGATCTGAACCTAATTAGACATACAGAACACTACACCCAAATACAGCAGGATATACATTCTTCTCAAGTGTACATGGATCATTCTCCGTGACAGACCACATGCTAGGCCACAGAAAAATTCTCAGTGAACTCAGAAAGATTGAAATTATACAAAGTAATTTTTCTGACCACAGTGGAATGAAATTGGAAATCAATAAGGACCAGAGAACCAGATTGGGCACAAAGATGTAGAAGTTAAACCACATATGCTTAGACAAACAGTGGGTCAAGAAAATCAGTAACTACATTGAGAAAAATGAAAATGACAAGAAAACATATCAAAATCTATGTGATGCAGCAAACGCTGTACTGAGAGGGAAATTCATAGCCATAAATGCATATATATATATATATATAAAGAAGAACTAAAAAAGAGACTTAACTATACACCTGGAGGAATTAGAAAAAGAACAACAAAATAACCCTGAAGGAAGTAGAAAGAAGGAAATAACAAAGATTAGAGCAGAACTGAATGAAATAGAAAATAAGTAAGCACTAGAAAAAATGAACAAAACCAAAATCTGGTTCTTCAAGATCAATAAAATTGACAGACCCTTAGCGAGACTAACAAATAAAAAGAGAGAGAAGATGCAAATACACAAAATAAGGACCGAGGAGGGGGTTGCCAGCACTGTCCCCACAGAAATCAAGAGTATCCTAAGAGGATACTTGGAAAAATTACATGCCAACAAGAAAGATAATTTAGAGGAAATTTCAAATTCCTAGAAACATACAAGCAGCCTACATTGATAAAAGAAGAAATTGAAGAACTTAACAGACCCATAACAAGTATAGAGAATCAGTCATCAAAAACCTCCCAACTAAGAAAAGCCCAGGATCAGATGGTTTCACAGGTGAATTCTACCAAACATTCCAGAAAGAACTAGCACCAATCCTGCTTAAACTCTTCCAAAAAATTAAAGTAAAAGGAACATTGCCTAAATCATTCTATGATACCAACATTACCCTAATATCAAAGCCAAACTAAGATGCCACAAGAAAGGAAAATTACAGACCAATCTCTCTAATGAACGTAGATGCTAAAATCCTCAACAAAATACTTGCTAATCATATTCAACAAACACATCAAATGAATTATATACCGTGACCAAGTGGGTTTCATTCCCAGGTATGAAAGGATGGTTCAACATAAGAAAATCAATCGATGTAATACACCACATAAACAGATTAAAAGAAAAAAAAAATACGATCATCTCTATAGATGCAGAAAAAAACATTTGCCAAAATACAGCACCTTTTCCTGATAAAAACAGTGTAAAAGGTATGGATAGAAGGAAACTTTCTGAACATATAAAGGGTATATATGAAAACCCCACAACTAGCATCACATACAATGGTGAAGTTCTAAAAGCTTTCCCTCTAAGAACAGGAACAAGACAAGGATGCCAATTGTCACTGCTTCTATTTAACATTGTGTTAGAAGTACTTGCTCAAGCACTGAGCAAGAAAAAGATATAAAAAGCACCCAAATTGGAAAGGAAGAAGTAAAAATTTCAAATATTTATTCCTAGGTATTTGATTCTTTTAGTTACTATCATAAAAGGTAATTTTTCCTCAGTTTCCTCCTCAGACTGCTCATTATTGGTATAAAGAAAATGCTACTGATTTTGCATATTGA
This sequence comes from Dasypus novemcinctus, assembly GCF_030445035.2. Taxonomy (NCBI): domain Eukaryota; kingdom Metazoa; phylum Chordata; class Mammalia; order Cingulata; family Dasypodidae; genus Dasypus; species Dasypus novemcinctus. The sequence continues at coordinate 8,976,201 of NC_080697.1, forward strand.
TCTTATAACCAGTGACTTTACTGAACTCATTTGTACATTCTAGAAGCTTTGTGGTAGATTTCTCAGGGCTTTCTACATATAGGCTCATGTTGTCTGCAAATAATGAAATTCATTTGGAAGGGCAAGAGGCCCCAAATTGTCAAAGACATATTGAAAAAGAAAAATGAAATTGGAGGAATCACACTCCATGACTTTAAAATATACTACAAAGCTACAGTGGTCAAAACATCAGGGTATTGACACAAGTATAGACATACCAACCAATGGAACTGAATTGAGAGTTCTGATACAGATCCTTGCATATCCAGTCATCTGATATTCACCAAGCCCAATCAACTGGGAGAGAATGGCCTCTTCAAAAATGGTGCTTGGAGAATTGGATATTTATACCCAAAAGAATGAAAGAGGTACACCATCTCACACCTTCTACAAAAATCAGCTCAAGATGGATCATAGATCTGAATATAAGAGCCAAGACCATAAAGACCTTGGAAGACAATTTGGAAAGTATCTACAGGACCTTGTAATAGGAAATGGCTTCCTGAATTTCACACCCAAAGCACAAGCAGCTAAAGAAAAACAAAATAGATAAATTGGACCCCCTCAAAATTAAAACTTTTGCACCTCAAAGGAGTTTGTCAAGAATGTGAAAAGACAGCCTGTCCACTGGGAGGAAAAATTTGGAACCATATATCTGATAGGAGCCTAATATCCAACATATATAAAGAAATCCTATATCTCAAAAATAAAAAGACAGACAACCCATTTAAAGAATGGGTAAGTTATTTGAATAGACACTTCTCCAAAGAAGAAATACAAATGGCTAAAAGGCATATGAAAAATGTTCATCATCTCTAGCTATTAGGGAAATGCAAAACTACAATGAGATACCATCTTACACTCATTGGACTGGCAGCTATTAAGAAAAATAGAGGACTACAAGGGTTGGAGAGGATGTGGAGGAATGGGGACCCTCATCCACTGCTGGTGGCAATGTATAGTTGTACTGTCATTATGGAGGGAAGTTTGGTGGTTCCTCAGAAAGCTAACTATAGAACTACCATATGATACAGCAATTCCACCACTAGGTATATACCCAGAAGAATTGAAAGCAAGGACATGAATGGAAATATGCACTCCAATGTTCATAGCAGCATTATTCACTATTGCCAAAAGTTAGTCATCCCAAATGCCCATGAACAAAGGATGAATAAACAAAATGTTGTATAAACCTATAATGGAATATTACTCAGCTGTAAGAAGGAACACGGTACTAACACACAGGAAAACATGTATAATCTTGAGGACCTAGTGTTGAGTGAAGCAAGCCAGGCATTGAAGAACATATATTATGTGACGTCTCTGATATGAATTAAGCAAATTGAGCTGACTCAGAGAGCTAGAGTCTGGAAGATAGGGTTACAGGATATAGAAAGGGAGAAGAGGTTGTGAGTCAATGCTCATGTGGGCAAAATCTATGATAAGGTGGAAATGAGTAATTGTGCAGTGAAGGGATATGACGGGGTGTAGGGATACTTTTGGGTTGGGTGGTGACAGCTTGACAGGACTGTAGTGTTAGGATGGGTTGGACACTCCATGGAACTGAGGGAAGGATTGGGGGAGGGAGCTGGTGAACACTGGGGATTGGCAGGTACGTGGTTGAAAACACAATTTTGAGAAAGTACTGTTGGCAATATGACAAGGAAGCATTACTGGTTTAGGGTGTTGGTTGGGGGGGCTTTTGGGACAGGGCACACTGGGGGCAGTCTTCAAGAGAATGTGTAAGTGATCATTTTGTCATAGTGTGTTGTATCAGTGGGGGGAGACCCACTTAATGAGTGGGAAGGAATTGAACTTCCATACTGGTGAGACACGATATGTTCTGGAACAGAGGGGAGGGTGTCTCTCAAGAGCATGGGTGGTTCCTAATATTGGACAGACTAATGTGTCAAGCCCTCAGCGATGATGCAAGTACCTATGAATCTTGTCCTTCATGGAGTGAAGCTTGTTGGTTGCTGTGGATGTGATTGTTGATAGGAAAGGGGGAAAAGGGGGAGGATGTTGGGTATATGGGAATCCCCTATATTCTGTATGTGACTTTACTGTGACTGAAAACTTCTTTGAAGATAAAATGAAAGAAAGTAAGACACTGGGCAAGAAATGGAAGAAAATGTCACAGTACATATCACAGGACAACAGGACAACAGATATTGCAGTGATGAAAGGCAAAACATCAAAAAATATTTTAATTTAAAAAAATTTTGTCCTTTTTTAATACCCTAATTTTTAAAAACTTTTTTCCTTTATTTTAGTTTTAGTTTTTCTAAATTACTATATATTTTATTTCTTAATAAACTTAACATTATTATTTCATTTTTCTTATTTATTGAATTTGGCAATATTCTTGGCTTCATTTTTGAAGAAGTTTTGGATCATAGAAGGGTTACAATTATGGCAGGGGAGGATCATTTGTGTGGGGTGTCAGTGATGGGGGATACATGGGAGAAAGTTTGCCTGGGCATACATGTAAGATATATAAATATGTTCAAATGTTCATAGGGCATTGCCACAGAGAGTAGAGATTCAGACAACAGCCAAAAGAATATTGAATTCATCCCAGGGAGCTCTGTCACATTCTCTAATGGAACAGCAACAATCCCCCAAGTACAGGGTCAATGACTGGTGAAGAAGGATGGTTCACTGATGGACCCTTGATATTGATGACTATGCTTATGAACCTTTGCTCTTGAAATAGAAACTTAGCTTAGTTTTGTAGGGTGCTTAAGAGTTACCTCCTGAGACCCTCCATGTTTCTTAAATGTGGCTCCTCTCTAAGCCAAACTCAGCATATAAATGCATTACCTTCTCCCCAGCATGGGACATGACTCCTGGGGATGAGCCTCCCTGGCACCAAGGGATTACTACCAAGCACCAGATGGTGATACAACTGGAAAAAATCTCGAATAAAAGGGGGGAAAGGTAAAAATAAATGAATTTATTTGGCTAAGAGACTTCAAAGTGAGTTGGGAGGTCTTCAGAGAGGTAATGCTTATACACTCCTCAGTAGGATTTCATAGATAGCAAAAATAGATACTACCACAAATAGTGGGGCTCCTGAGGGCTCTGGAGTCACCCAGGTCTTCCAGTCATGCAGATAGCTCCAGAGTTTGGTGCCTTGCCAGTGGGCCCTACTTTGGAGTTTGTGCCCCTAAGTGTGGCAGAGTTGGACTCACATGTGACTTCTCTACACATGCCTCTTCTGTCCCTTTTATTTGAATCTATAGTTGGTGCTGGAGTTGGTAAGTGTATGTCCAAGACACTTGAATCTCTAAGTTGTCCATGTGCCAGCTGGATCCTGAGCCTCAGCAGAGTTGCAATACCTACTCTCCAGTTTTTTGGAATCACCCAGGACAACTAACAAGGAGGGGAGGATGGACAACCACCACATCAAGGAACCAAAGAGTCTACAAGTGCAAGCAAGAGAGTCCCATCCACTGGCCCTATGGGATTACAGATGCCTCTCAATTAGAGGGGCAGTGAGCATCATGATCCTAGAATCCTCAGGATTGGGGAATAAAATATGGACTAGAGTAAACTTACTGGTATTCTACTATAGATGTATTGTGATTCTAGCAATGGAAGAAATATCATTAATGTTGAGACAGAGGCCACTGAGGTGCTGAAGTCAGGGAGAGGGAAAAGAACTTGAGATTGTCCTGAATGATATTGCAATGACAGATACAGACCATTATATATCCTGCCATAACCTACAGAATTGAGTGGGAGAGAGTGTAAACTACGATGTAAAGTATAATCCATGCTTAGTAGCAATGCTCCAAAAATGTGCTCATCATTTGCAATGAATATACAACGCTAATGAAAGAAATGGTTAATAGGGGAAAGTGGGAGGGTATATTTTTATGTAACATTTTACATAACCTAAGTATCTTTCAAAAATAAATTAAAAGTATATTAAAAAAATAAAGTTCAATACAAGATCTAGAAACAAAAATGGATCAAATTTTCCAGAAGGCAACAAAAAAGATAAAAACTATGATATATGTTGTATAGAGTATTAATAGCACTATATTTTAATAATTTGAAGGGGGCAAAATATTTTTAAAATGATGATTTTTCAGTTCAAAGGAATATCCAAGTGGCCAACGTAACATACACTCATGCACATGTGTGAATTTTCTGCATCATTTAAGGACACAGAGAATAAGGAGAAAGTCCTTAAAAGGCAAAAAGCATTGCACTTAAGAGAATGAAAATCAAACTAGCATTAGGAGTCTCATCACTAATAATGGATGTTAAGCCTCCCAGTCTCTAATAATAAATTTTAATCTACAATTGTGTACACAACTAAATTATCAGAAAATGAGAGGGCAAGAAAAGAAACCTTCCATAGAATTTTCCCATGCACTTTTCTCAGGAAAATTCTAGATGGTATACTCTAGAAAACAATGTTAGTAAAGAAAGTGAGAGAGAGAAAAGAGGAAAAACATGAGGAACAAGATACATGGGAATTAGTTGAGAAGTACAAGTAAAATAAATCCTTGATAACAGCTGTACAGTTGGCCTAGACTGCTGCAAAAAATGTGTTCAAGGAAAAAAAAAATGGATGGATTCCTTTAAATTGATCGATGGACTAACCCAGAAAGTTTTGTTATGTGGCACAAAAAGTTGTATATTTATTTTCTGAGCAAGAATAAGAGAAAAACAATTAGCACTTCAGTGTTAAAATGCACATATTAATCATGACATAAATATGAAATAAATTAAAATGTATCATTTTTTAAAGAAATTTCATGGAATGCAAGAAATCTGCCGTGATTTCGTTATGGTTTTTGGGTCCCTGTTTTGTTAAAAGGCATTCACTATCTTGAGATTATATCAATATTCTCCTAAATGATTTTAGTTTAAAATGTTTAAGTCTTTTGAATTTAGATCTCTAATCCATATGAAACTTATTTTTATATTAGTGTAACAAGGATTTAACTTAATTATTCCTGATGAGCAAATAATTTTGTCAATGCCATTTATTAAACATATCACTATTTCTTTACTGATTTGAAGTGCCACTTTTAATCTTTTATTTTAGGTGTTTTAGGAAATATTTTTTGATGTGGGCCAAAGGATCCTCAAAGAAGGGAAAAAGACTTGTCCTTTTTATGGAGAGGAAAGAGTTATTTAATAAGTTGAAATAATGAAAATGCACAATGAGTCATATGTACATGTCATAACTTAAGCCAATTGCCATATGGATAAAAATAGAATTATGATTTTAAATCAGGAGAAGACAAATTTAATTAATTAATGGAATGCAGGAAAAAAGGTAGAGGGAACAAAAGAAAATATAGAAATTTGGAAATAATAAGTAATGTGGAAAAATAATTACAAAAAGAACCAAATGTATGTTAATTGTAAATAAGTTAATTTCACTAAATGGCAGAAATATTCATGCAGGATTAAAGACACCCATACACATTCAGTGTTTTTAATGAAAAAGATCAGGGACTTGACATTTTGAAATATGTATTTTGTTGTTTACTGAATGAAGATCTGCATTCCTGAAGATTGTAGAAAAAGCTTTTGGCAAAATCTGAAATCCATTCCTGATAAAAGCTCTCAGCAAATCAGTAATAGTATGAAACTTCTTCAACCTATTGAAACGTATCTATGAAAAATCTACAAACAAAAAAGAAAAAGAAAACAAAAACAAAAAAAAATCTATAGTTTCCCTCATTCTTAATGGTGAAGTGTTCAATGTCTTCCTGCTAATATCTGGAATAGGACAGGGATGTCTGATTTATTCCTACTGTTCAACTGGAGGTTCTAGACAGTGCAATAGAGCAAGAAAAAAGAATGCATCCAGATTTGGAACGAAGAAGTAAAATGGTCTTTATCATAGACATAAATCATAGGCATGATCATCTTTGTAGAAAATCCAATTGTCTACAGAAAAGCTACTAGAACTACAAGGTTGGGATATACAAGATCAATACACAAATTCCAATTGTATTTCTATAGACTAGCAATTAACAGCCAAATATTGAAACTAAAATAACATCATTGATAATAGCATTAGAAGTATAAAGTAGAGATAAATATGACAAAAGATGTTCAAACCAACACACTGAAAACTACAACACATTGTTAATTGAAATTAAGTAAGACCTGAATAAATGGAGAAATATACTGTGTTGATGGGTTGGAAAATTCAGATTTGTTAAGATGTCAGTCCTTCCCTAATTGATCTATAGTTTCAATGCAAACCCAATCAAAATTGTCAAGAACATTTTTCAGAAGACTTAGAGCAGAAAACCTTCAAAAAAGAATATAATTGGAAAACTAACACTATTTGACGTCAGGATGATTATAAATATGCATTCATTAAGGCACAGTGATTTAGGCAAACTATACAGACAAACAGATCAATTGAATAGAATAGAGTCCAGAAATAGATTCACACATGTATGAGCAATTTATTTTCTATAAAAGTACAAAGACAATTAAGTGTAGAAAGGATTTTTAAGCAAATGGTGTTGGAGGAATTGGAATTGGATATCTGTATGCAAAAAAACAAACAAAAACTTCATACATCACACCATATAGAACAATTTCCTCAAAATGGATCATAGATCTATACGTAAAACCTAAAACTTTGTAACTTCTGAAAGAAAACAGAAAATAAAATATTTATGACCTTGGTTAGACAAAGAGTTCTTAGGTGTTACCCGCTAGTGCATGATCCATAAAAGAAAAATATAATAAATAGAAATTCACCTAAATTAAAAACTTCTGCTCTTTGAAAGACAGTGTTTAAAGAATAAAAGACAAGCCACACAATGGGAGAAGTATTTTCAAATCATGTATTTGATAAACATTTGTAAACAGAATATATGTTCAAAATTTTATCTAAACTAATAGTAAGAAACCAACAAATCAATTTATAAAAATGGGCAAAATATTCAAACAAAGAAGATACATGAATGCAAAATATGCAAAGACAAGTAAATAATTACAAATTCAAACCACAATGAGGTACTTTCGCATGCCTATTATAATAGTTAAAATTAAAAAGATGACTGTTCAAGTATTGTCTAGAATACACAGAAATTGAAACCTTCCGACCCTCTTGGTAAGAATATATAATAGTACAGTCACTGTAGAAAGAAGTCTGGCATTTTCTAAAATGTTCTCTATATACCTGTTGTATGACCCAGTCATTCTACTCCTAGATATTTACTCATGAGAATTGAAAGCATATGATGATACAATACTTACACATAGGTGTTCATATTAGTCAAATTTAATAGTCAAATTCTGCAAACAAAGTAAATGTCCATCAATAGATCAATGGATAATCAAATTGTGGAATCTCCATATAATGCATTAATTATTATCCATCAATATAATGAACTATTAATACATGAAGCAGCTTAAATGATTTGCAAAATAATTATGCTTCACGAATAAGTCAGACAAAAAAAAAAGTCCATACAGCATGCTTTCATCTATGCAAAATTTAGAAAATGAACACTATAATTACAGAAGTTATATCAGTGTTTGCTTGGGGGTTGGGAGTAGGGTTTAAGGGAGGAATTGCAAAGTAGCATAAGAAACCAAGAAACCATTTGGGAACGATGGATATGTTTGCTATCTTGATTGTGATGGTAGTACCATGGATTTATTCATATGTCAAAACATAAATAATTGTAAATTTTAAATGTGTAGATTTTATTGTGTGTAGACTGTACCTCAATATGGTTGTTAAAAATATTAACTTATTAGATCCAACAGTGCACTTTAAAATTACATATCAAGGGAAGAGACTGTGACTCAATCAGTTGAGCTCTAGTCTACCATATGGGAGGCCCTGGCTTCCCATCCCGGGGCCTCCTTATGCAGGCAGTCTCACCCGCATGCTGCAGAGAATCGCCAGCCCACAAGTGCTGCAGAGAGCTAACTCAGCAAGGTAATGCAACAACAACAAAAAGGGGAGAAAGTGAAAAAAAAAAAACACACACAGAAGAGCGCGCAGTGAATGGACACAGAGAGCAGACAACAGGCAAGTCAAGCCGCAAGGGCCGGCAGGGATTTTAAAAAATTACGTATCAATGTCAATTGTTTATCCCAGAGTGCAAGATAGTGGCAAACTATATTGTGGCCACTCTATATTGCCACTGTTACTGTAATTAGCCACATTCATGTACCAAAGCACAAATAAATTATATTGATGTTTCAAAATAAATAGATTAGAGGAGTGGGTATGGCTCGGGCAGTTTAGCACCTGCCTCCCAAGTACACGGTCCTAGGTTTGATCCCCGGTAACTCCAAAAATAAATAAATAAATAAAATAGATAGATTAAATAATACTATAGTTTGGTACTTATTTATGATAAAACTTTTAGCATATTAGAAACTAAAGAGAACTTGCTTTACTTGGAGGATAATATTCCTAAATATAGCAGCAAATATATTTATTATTGGTTAATATTTTACGTATATTGTTAAAATTGGGAAAAGATAAAGATATATAAATATAATATAATATAAAATATAATCATATAAAATATATATTATTGGTTAATATTTTATGGATATTGCTAAAATTGGGAAAAGATAAAGATAATCATTCTTAATATTATCATTTAATACAGTTGTTGTTCAAGTTTCTGTGGTGCTGCCTTTCTTGAAAGCAAGCTGTCAAGTTTTTGTTAAATTAAACCTTCATGCACCTCACGACTGAGCAATCGTGTTCTGGGTAGATGTATATCCCGGTGAAATTCTCACCCGGGTCTCAATGGGGCATGCCATAAGGCCGGCATTGAAGAATTGTCCAGGTTGTTGACAGCGTGCCCGTTCCTGGGGGAAACAGGATGAGCAAATCAGGAGTTAGAAAGAAAGAACTAGAGGGATGCACAGCACCATGGATAGAGATGTGGGACAGTGCTGGCACCAAATACTCCGGGGCAGAATGCAGTCAAATACTCAATTCCATTTTGTAAATTGAAGCTAAATGCATGAAAACAAAACAGTTTTAAAGGATGGGTGCATATAAATAGAAGAATAGCCATTAAACTCAGAATCATTATTTATAGAGGAAAAAGGTAATGGGGAAGGAGATAAAAAGGAATACATGCATAAATGAAACAGAAGTTACCACATAAAAAATGATCATAACAGAGTAAATAAACTGAGGAGCATAATTACCGCAAGTCTTTCCACCTGAAGACCAAAAATAACAACAAATTAAAACGAACAAAAGAAACCACTAACATCTATGATTTTTACCACACCACTGCCACTTCTAGACTTTATCCGTGCTTGAAACTTGAACCGCCAGCACCACTTGCTGCCACTGCCAAAGACGTCCCTCACCCCTTACCTCTCACATTAATATCTCCAGTGTCAGAAAATGACATGAGTGTGAGTGACTGGTGGATCCCACATCACAAGCTTCTGCCCCAAGGACAAGGAGGGCTGGAAAGGTGAGTGTGTGGCGTTTTCATCACTTGAGTTAGGGTTGGTCAGGGCAATTCCCCAGGATGATGTGGGGAAGAGTTGTCTAGATGTAGCACGGTATCCAAATTTGTATGGTCTAAACGTATGTCAAATATTCAGTTTTATCAAGTTAGAGGCCATTTGATTCATTTTGCCGGGCATTCCTCCAGGAGTGTTTTCTTATATACTCTAAGTTTATAAACTAACTTACTAGGATATACACAGATGTGGAGTGATTGGAATCAGTTTTCTCCTCAGACATGATATGCCTATTCAATGCAGAAGATTAAAGTATTTCTAAATTTCAGATAAACTTTTCTGAGTTTTATCTTTGAGTATTCTCTCCCCGTTCCATTGACTTTCTATTTTTCTTTAGGGACACCAATTATGCGTATTGCAATTCTTTCTTTGTCTCCTACGTCTATCATCTTCCCATTAATCCTTAGACTCTTAAATTTTTTATCTTATGTTCAGTTTCTTAGGCCTGCCCTCCTTTTTCTTAATTTTTCTCAGTACTGTCTACTACTCCCCCCCTTATTTTTTTCTGCTTTCTTCTTGTGGTTTTATTTTCCCTTACATTCCTTCTCTAAGTACTGCAGGCTTGCTATTCTAATCTCTCCTTCTTTGAACCCCTCTCCCTCCACACTGGGATTTTTCCACAGAGAAGGCATATTTCTTTTTAATTTACCTAAATTTGTGGACAATGTTTGGTAAAACTTCCTGCTTTTTTTGGTCCCCCCCCTTTTTTTTTTCTGAGTGGTCTTCATCGGCTTTTGGATTGTCCTGTTCCTTTTCTTATTTATTTCATTAAAAATATGTTCTATAGGTTCTATGTTAAGACTTATTATTGCATTATTCTTGTTACTAAAATGGTGAAGAGTAGAAGTAATATACTTACCATTTCTTGTAATTTTTTGATGGAGGGAATTCAGGCTGGACAACATATTTATGAAAGGATTTTGTGGGAAAGGGACCAAGGAGAGAAAGTTGTGGCTGAATAGTAGGCAAGCAGGGAGGAGACAAGTCTGCCAGTTGAATCTCACTCATCCACACTTAGCCAGGAAAAGAAAAAAATCTCTTCTGCTCACAATAAAGCTGCTTGATGCCGGTGTGCAAGTGATTGAGTGAGTGTCTGAGTGTGTTTGTGTGTGTTTGTGTTTAGGAGAGCGAGAGGGAGGAGGGAGAGAGACAAAGGTGATATAATCTTTACATATTTGAAAATGACAGAGACTGGTAGCCTCAGTCTTCTTCCATGCCCATTTTTTTCCCACCTTCTAGCCATAACAGGCCTCCGTTTCTTCCAAAGACAGTTCTCATTTGCTCTTCAACCCGTTTGCCTGCCATTCCATAGAGCTAAGTGGGACTCAGAGCTGCTCATCCCCTGAGTCTATACAAAGTTCTCCTATCATCGCAACCAGGGCCAGCTGAGCTGTTCTGGCTCTGGTCCAGGATCCATAAAGTCAGAAGTGCCTCCCTGTAGCTCAGGTTCCACTCCACTCAGCGGCCATTCTTTATGTGTTGAGGTTTGGAGTTCTAGGTGTTTGCAGACTCATCAAAGATAGGATGCCCCTTTCTGTTTACAGGTTCTCTTGTTGGTGTTAGCTTATTTTAGAAAGAAAAATGAGAAAGCTACTTTTATTTTGCCATCTAAGAGAAAGGGGAATCTGAGAAAACTTCTGGGTGATTATGCCAAGCTCTGTAGCTAAGAACGAATAAGAGCCATCATGTTCAGGAGCCCATTTATTTTGCGCCATGCCTTCCTCAGTGCTCTGACCCAAGATCTTGTCCTCCAAGTGCTCAAAACTAGCAGTTGAAGATAAATGATCCCATGAAGAGCTTTTTAACTGTGTCCCTCACATGGGACAATTATAATCATGTGTCCTTTATCTGTGGATGGCGTTTACAAGTGGAGTACAATTTCGGAAAATATACCCATTTGTAAATGCTGGTCTACTTTCGTTTGCTTTGAAGATAAAAACTTGCCAAGTTGCAAGTTGAACGTGAGCAGCATTCCAACGGACCGACCTTTAATTTTCCTTCGGCAGACTCATTGTTCTGGCACAGCCTTTACTGGTTCTTTAGAGCAGTTGTGATCACCACCCACCAGCTATCCTGGAGCACAGTCTCCCCTGGACAGGAGTCCCTTACGCATTGATGAAGGAATGACTGGGCATTGAGGTTGTAGGGCATGGTGACTCATTAGGCTCAGACCGTTTATATGAAGGCAACTCAATTAGACATGTACCTGTAATGCAAAGAAAGCCTATAATCTCAACCTCATAGGTTTGTTGTGTTGTTTAAGTAAGAATATCACCTGGATATGTTAGTTTTCGGGCCACTAAAACAAATACGCTGCATGGGGTTGACTAAAAGAATGGGGATTTATTGGCTCACTGGAGGCCAAGGGAAATCCAAAATCAAGGCACCATCAGGGCGTTGCTTTCTCCCAGAAGACTGGCCTTCTGGGGAAGGCTGTGAGCATTGCTTGGACCTTGGCTTCTCTGTCACATGGCAGTCTCTCCTGGCTTCTCTAGTTTCCGCTGACGTTCTTTCTGTGCATCTTGCTTTCTGTCTGTGTGTCTGGATGTCATCCTGCTTATAAAGGATGGCGGTAATAGAATTCAGGCCCATCCTGATTCAGTTGGGCCACATCTCAACTGAATCATCAAAAGATCCTATTTACAATAGGTTCATACCCCCGGGAGCCGATTAAGAACTGGTTTTCCTGAGATACATAGCTCCAAGCCACCACACCGGCATATACTATATCCTCAATAAATATTAGCTCTTTTTATTTCTATTGTTCTTTCCATATCATCATCAGCAGCATGATCAGTATAAAGAAGTAATGACAAAATTCTATAAAGGAAAGAGGTGAAAGAATAATTTCTGCTGCTAGATCGACTCCACAGCTATTGACGACGTGTTGGTGACCTTTGGACCGTTGAGTCGATATGGCAAAGCAGGGGGCCCGAGAGCCCAAGTAAAAGAGAAGGAGAGTGGTGCTTTTTGATTCTGCTGTATTGGGGGAGCATTGTGACAACTCTTGCTTTGGTACTGGGTTCCACGCACTGACCTTGCGGTTCTGTTTCATGCTCTCTAATCACTCCCTTCATCTTGGCCTGCTGCCTTTAGCAGTGCATCTGGCTGCCGCCTGCTCCCGCTATAGCCGTCTTGAGAGGATGAGAGACATGGCTGGAAATAACCGCTCTAAAGTTACTCTGCCCTTCTCCCATAATGTATTGTGATGTGGTGGGAATGATAGACGCCCTGGCTTCTGTATTTGAAGTTAAAAGAAAATTCGGTTGCGTTTTCTTTTCACTCTCCACAAACGGTTATTTTGTAATAACAGAGGGAAGAGTTTTCTATAGCTGCCCCGTCAGTGGTTCCAAACTGGAAATAACATCCAACCACTAACTGCTGTTTAATTTTTTTGTTTTTACTTTACTTCATGCGTAACTCTGTTTGCACAGCAGGGCAGCGAGCGTGCGAGGAGATGCCACTCCGAGCCGCCAGCGGGCCAGCGATGCCCTGTGTGGGTGCACGGGCTCCCCGACCACCGGGCAGACGTTGTTGAAATGAAATGAAACCTGGTGGAAGCCAAAAGCCGGCAAAGGGCAGCCTGTACCAAAGTATCAATTTTGTGCTTGTGGTGCTCGGTTTCTCCAGAATAGAAAGAGCTTCTAAGAGAAGACTGACGAGGCGCACTGGCTGCTGCTGCGCGACTCGGGCGGCACAAGGAGGGGTGGCTTGGCGTGGCGGGCGCAGCTGCCTCCATGCCCGGGGTATAATCTTCACATGTAACCGAACCCCAGGCGGGCGTCTTGTGTTTCTGAGGGGGGCTCCTGGCTTTTCTCAGGGTGTGCTATTTTGGAGGGTTGGCACAAAGAGACGTCAGGGGATGTTGGCAGGAATCAGGCATCTGCCCCGCCGCCCCAGTGGAAATCACCGCATTTCATGCATCATCTTTTCCTTTGTTGGTGGTGTTTTGCATCCTATCTGTCCTGCTCAGAGGAATGCAGGGTGACCAGAAGCACGAGGAATTCTGGAGCCCCTGGGAGTACGAGATCTCCTCCCCCCCTTTTAAGGAGGGCCCAAATTCGAAGAAAAGGCTATGAGAGCCTGAGCCTTGGAGCTGGGACAGGATCCTCTCGGTCCATCCACAGCCAAAGTCATCCTCTTGCATCAGAAACAGGGTGGTGGTGCAAGGAATCGTTTGAAGTTCCTTTTCGGGCACCTTCTCTCATCCTTTACCTCTTTCCTCTCTAGCTTGCTTCTTGCAGCAAAGGAAGAGAGGCACAGGGTCTGTTTTGTGAGTTGTGGTAGGGCCCCAAGTCCAAGTTTGCAGCTTGGGGCTTCAGCTTACTTATCTACAATGTGTGAAGAGCAGCCACTTCCTCAGCCTTGTTGAGAAGACAGAACTGCATAATTGAGCTAAATGCGTCTAATTAAGCTGGCGATAAGCCTTAGATTGAAAATCCTGGGTCTATGTAAACATCTTTTACACATTTTAAACTGCTCTATTCATGATCACATATTTTCTTCTTATATAACCTCTTTCTCCAAAGCTGTATCTGTGTCTGTAACAGAATCTCAACCTAGAGTTATGTCTTCATTCATCTTTGCTTATGCAAGTATGTAATGATTTCCCACAGTGTACCAGGCACAGGCATAATCACATCTCAAAACTGAATACGACGCAGTCACTGTTCACTGTCCCAGAAGCCAGAGTCCATCACTGGAGAGGCAAATCTTCGTTCATTCACCCATTTGACAAATATTTACTGACCTGCTCTCTTCCGCTTCCTGGGATATTTCCGGGGATGCTGATGGCGCCATCAGGTACTCGTCAGACTCTTGTCTTTAAGCTTCTCACAGACGGACGATCTGGCGTAACAAAATTGAATGCAATTCTCTGTCAACCAACCTAGACTAGGGTGGAGAGAGGAGGCTATGCAAGACAGAACTGGTTCATTATTGTGTTTAAAATGGGCCTTCACTTATGCACAGGACTGTCTACATCAAGGTATGGCTAGGTTATGGGAATGCATGTGAAGGGTAAGTGCTTAGTTGCATGGGACCATCTATCGTTTTGGCTTCACCTTTTGCATTTCCATGGCCGTTCTTGCATTCCGTGTTGCCACCCATGAATTTATGGCTCTTTCGTGATTTTGAGATTGAAGGGACCAGTGAAAGTGACAAATATCTAAAAGCTATTCTGACTTACCCCCAGAATCACCAGTGATGGGCCAGAGTAGAAGACATAGCTTGTGTCCCAGATGATAAGGCTTTCTCCAGCTGAAAAGCCCCGAAGAGAATGTTTCCTTTGCAATCAAGTAAAAAGTGCATGGAATAGGAATGGAGCCTTAGACAGAACTGCCTTGCTAACCTGATTATTAGACATGATCTAAGTGGATAGATTTGGATAATTCATAAACACACACAAAAATAGTTTCACAGATACCCAGAAGATACTTTAGACAGTTCTGAAAGAGTTCTCCAAAGAAACCAGACCAGTCCTTCATCTCTTAGAAGTATCTGGAAACCTGGGGAAAATAGAGAACAAGACTTTTTTCTGAAAATTGCAGAAAGGGGCCATGCATTTTTTGGTGATGTGCTCCAGAAAAATGTTAACAAAAAGATGGTTTTTACTATTAAACCATCAACCGACTTTGGCCTGTAAAGCACCAGCTGGCTTACATTACTTGTAATGTGCTTTGGTGTGTCTCTGATGATAAATATGAAGGGTCCTTTAAGATATACAGAAATATTAAGCAACTTAACATGCTTTCCCCCTCCCTTTGAAAATGTAAGGAGTTGAAAGAAACATGGAAGACTTTTTTAACAAAAAAAAAAAAAATATGTATATATATATGGCCAAATCAGCTTTGTTCCCACACCAATGGGGCCTTCTCCTCCTTTGGGGAGAGAATAATTGAATTTGAGCTCCAAAGGTCAAGACATTAGCCTGGCACAAAAAATCATTTCACAATCCAGCTTCAGTCCATGTTCCCAATAGAGTTTTAAAATGAAAGGTTTATTTTACTTTTCCACCAGATAGGTCTTCTTATCCTAATATATGTGAGACACATTCTTATCAAGTCTTTGTTCACTCTTTCTGGAAGCAAAGCCTTCCCTGTCTGCCCTGGTTGACACTGATCTCTATTCTCTCTGACCTCCTAATTTCACGTCTTTTTCTCTGTCCTCTGCCTGTCCTCTGGGAGTGAGTGCACACTGCTTCTGAGGTTGGTGGTCTTTGGGTATGATATAGTTTCATAACCAATGACATATGTGCTCTGTAAGTATGTCATTCGATCAACTCTGCCTCCCTTTAACATGGAGTAGAGAAACTGCACACAGTGGGTGCTCAAAAAAGAAGCTGCACACAATGGGTGCTCAGACAAGGTTTTTGTTTGGTTGGATAGTTGATGGATTGCACTTGCACATTGTGGAAATTTTCTCCTCAAGCATGTAGCACAAAGCATATGGTTTTCCAGTGTTCTTACTGAATTCAACTTCCCTTATAATTTCCTTGTTGGTAGAGAGACCTAAGAGAATCCATCCATTCATTCATTGAATGAGTATTTTACCCCAGGCTTTGTGCTAGTCTTTGGGGATAAATTAGTAGGAAAATGTGAGTGACAGACATTAATCCAATAATCACACAGTGTAAAAAACAACAATATAAAGAAAAGAAAATGATCCTTGTTACCCTCAGGCTTGTTCTTCAGATTCCTGGGCCTGGAACATGCCCTACTTTTAGAAGAGCAACAGGAGGTTTCCTTGGTAAAAGAATTGGGCAGAACACAGAGTATAAGCACAGACTAGTCATACCGAGGGAACTCTGCTGTCTTTTTGGCAACGGGGAAAATAGTCCTTCGCTTCTGGAAGGGGAGGGGGAGGAGTGCGAGCAGCAGGAAGCCTTCCATGGCATGGGAATTGACTCTCCCGGGCAGAGGGTAATCAGTCTCCTACTGAAGAGTATGTCTGGCAAAGTGAAAAAGATGAAAGTCTCTACATTTCTCTTTCTCTCTAAGTTTCCATTTTCCTGGGAGCTTTGTTTAGAAGAACAATCTTAGGACTTGGGACTACACAGTTCTGGGCTGAAAATCCCAATTCTGTTACTTACTAGTTGTGGAACTTGGGCAGGTTACTTACCACCAAGGCACATCTTTCTAAACTGTTTTTAAAAAACAAAGATGATAATAGTTACCTAGAAGAGTGCTAGTTGTCCGACTTTCCATGCCAAACAACCAAAATCTTGGGACTTGTGTCTAGAATGGAATTTCAGGAAGCAGAGGGCCCCTGAAAGAGGGAGGTGCTGATCCTCTGGGCAGGATACAGAGTGAAGAGAGTGAAACAGATCCAGAAGCAGGACAAGGCAGCCATAGCCGTGAGGGCAAACATGGCACAGAAACTGGACCCAAGAGGTGAGCAATCAAGGAAAGGTGAGCAATCAAGGAAAGGTAACCTGGAGCTGAGGCATGCGTGAGGAGGCACCTGGAAAGCGGGCAGATGCAACAGGAGAAAGCACTCTACCCATCTGGTCCAGGCACTCATGAAAATTGATGGCTGAGAATACTTAGTGCCCAGGGGAGTGGTTAGCAAAGAACAGGCATGCAGACCTCTTTTACCTACAGAGTTGTCAGAACAGCAAGGAAAATCCTGGACAGGTACAGAGCTTTCTAGCTATAAAACACTTTCACACACACAGACTCCAGGAAAGCATGTTCCTGAGTGACAGCCAAGACACCACACAGGTTTTATATCCCCTCATGTTATAGTGCAGAGCATGACGTTCAGAAAACGTTCTTGATTTGTCCAAGCTTCTACAACTTATGAGATAAGGTAGTTTGGCATGGAGCTATATGTGCCCCAGAAAATCATGTTCTTAAAGCAAATCCACTCCTGTGGGTAATAACCTATTATAAGTAGAACATTTTGATGAGGTTACTTCAGTTAGGGTGTGACCCAGGTGGATTTTTATCCTCTTTCTGGGGTCCTTTATAAGAGAATGAAATTCAGACACGGAAGGAGAAAGCCATGGGAGCAAGGAGCTGAAAGCAATGAAACCCAGAAGAAAAGAGAGAGAGCGGCAGGTAGCAACGAGTGCCTAGCCATGTAGCAGAGGAGTCGAGGATCGCCAGCAGCCGGTCTTTGGGAATAAAGTGTCACCTTGATGATGCTTTGATTTGGACATTTTTCTTAGCATGGAAGCCTATAAATTCTGATTGTTAAGTCCATCAGCAGCCTAGACAACTAAAACGTAAGATAACAAAATTCAGATTCGAACCTGAATATCTGATACAAATATAATGCTCTTTGACATAATGGACGGTTTTATACAGCTGACCAGCAGAACCCCTGCAGGGAGCTTTCAACAAAACAAAGATTTCCTGGCTGCTCCAAACGTGCTGAATCAAAGCTCTCCAGGACGGTGATGGGAGTGTGCATTTAAACTCTCACTCTGCGCGAGTGCGAAGCAGCTGCTGTGGGTTGAGGAAGAGGTTTGGGTTCCACTGTCCCCTCCACAGAGACCTCTGCACAGTTAGCCAGTGTTCTTGCCTCTAATTACCGACTCCATTAGTGCCGAGCTGGGGCTGTAAAACGTTGAATTTCTTCTCTAAGAGGCTGTTCAAGTGACCCTGTTTTCACTCCTGTTTTCCCTGACATTTTTTTTTTTGGCAGATATCATGTAAGGTTTACTTTCAACAATTTTTTAAAATCCCTCATTTAAGAAGAAATTGGAAAGGTTATTACATAATCAAACCAGCCAATGATAGGATATAGACACTGGGAACCTAATAAATACAATTTGATTTTTTAAATTTCTCATGACAAAATCTATATACCACATAAATGGAAAAGTTTTCCTGAATGCGAGCATAAAAAGGCAAATGACAAAATGGTTGCATTAAAGATATTTTATTAAATATACAAGCAATTCTGAGGATTTTTGGTGGCATTAGTTCTTACTTCATCTCTGAATACAGTAACAGATCATGAAACTTCTGTCTGCAAGTCGAGATGAGCTGCATGACATGGAGGGAGGTATTTCTCTTCTGTGAGCTTCTGTTTCCTCACAGGAAGATGCAGAATGTTGCATCTGCCTCGTAGTGTCCTAGGAACAATTGAAAGAGATTATATGTGTGAATGTGTCTGCAACTAAATCAGGTACCCCACAAACTTTAGCTGTGTCTGATCTATTTTTAGAAAGACTTGCTGTAAAATGGTTCTTCAGTTATTCTCTCAAGTGCTTTCATATCTATAAATGGAGGTGAGTTCAGAAAAAATGACCTCTAGAATCTCTTATAAAGCCAAAGTTCTGGATTTTTATTATTCTAGAAAGCTTTTTTGTGTGACCTCTAGCCAGAATTACTTCTGAGAAGTTATAGTCATCCATGAGATGTCAATGGAAAGTCATCAATCTATCTTCATCTTCAGAGGTCTTACAGATAGGATTTATCAGTGTTCCGGTGAATTCTAACGTTAACAAAAATACATTAAGAGGAAAATGGTGAGTGCTATTATACATATGATAAACAAAGGGCCTCAAGGTCTTGCATGGCCTTCTGTTAATTCTTTTAGGACAAAAATTGTTGTGCTATTGGCATGCTGATACACCAATTAATGGATTTTTTTTAAGCCTTAGGAACTAGAGTTTTTGGCTGATTTACCTTTTCAATATGGATGGGTTCCAAAGACATTATTATTTAAGTGTAATATTGCCCCAGTACTTATTGCAATTTCTGGTACATAGTAGGCACTCAACCAAACTGTTTAGAGGAATTAAACACATTTTTCTATTGAATTGCATTAATTGGTGTGATACAGTGGGATGAACATGATTTTAGAAGTTCTCTTGCTGCTGTTCTTCTCTTCCTTTTCTCATTTTCTTTCTCCCCCTCTTGCTTTCCCCTCCTTGTTTTCCCCTCCCCTCAGAGTCACTCACTGATGGCTCACTGCCCTATTCTCTTCCATGAGAGCCAGCCCTGCCTGCCCCCGGATACAGTGGAATGTGGGGTACAGAAGGCAGCAGGGCCCCTGAATCATACTTGCTTCTTTACAGAGCAAACTTGACATCTGCTGAGCCAGCCTATGATTTAGGCATCCAGTGAAATGACATTCTGCATGGAGAGGTCTCTGCAAAAACCATTCCAACTATAAATTCTATCATCAAGCAACGTGGTTTATCAGCATTCCCATCCCACTGTTTAAGCAAGAAAGCAAGCCACACCTAAAAGCACATTCCTTGTTTCGTAAGGAAATATATAGTGATACACACTTTGTCCCACTGGGCCAGGACTTACCCTTAAATTTACTCGCAACCTTCTTGCCTGCTCCCTGTGCTATTTCACAGAACATCCTCCCATCCGTTGAAACAGAGAAGTGCTTGCATTTTAGGCTCAGATGACTGATATTCATGAGTACTGAATCCAAGTTCAAACTAAATGCACATTTTTGCAGTTGTAGAAACCTAGCCATGAATTATCTGAGGCCATCAGTAGAAGAGGAGGAGAGTTGCTATCTCTAAGTCCCTATTTGTTTTTCCAAAATTGCACCCTTGGCAATGGGTGTGACAGAGAACTGTTCATTATTCCTCCTCGCCTAGCTTGCCAAGAGAGATAAACCTACTTTGATGTCCGGGCAGCAGGGACTACACAGATTTTTACCCCAAACGGGCCTCAAGCCATGCTCAGAGCACAGGGCCTGAAGGAGTCCGCCTGCTTCCCGACTCTAGGACAGGGACAGGTGGCCCGCTGGCTCCCGGAGGCAGCTTTTTCCACTAGGCTGACCAACCATGAAAATAAGGAACATGTCAATAAAAATGGCAGGGTGAAAACACTGCAGTACCAGTTGATAGTACTAGTGCCCTCGTATGTTCTGTGATCGCTGTGCCAGCCCTGAAGCGTGTGACTTGAATGCATTATTTCATTTTTCCCTGACAATACCCTGAGGTGAAGCCAACGGAGCTGGGCGCGAGGAAGGGCAAGTCATGTAGCAAGGAGCAGGGCTGAGTCACGGTCACCTGTCCTGCTTCTGGAATCCTTGTCCTCCACCTACCAGCTGCTGCTACCTTTCTTAGGTGAGGCTCACCAGAGACTCTCAGGCTTCTCCCAAAACACTGTCCACGCAGCACCCCAACATGCACGACCCACGTGCTTGGTGGCAGCAGGTGACAAACTCCCTGGGCTCTAGCAAAGTGTTCTCAATCCTGCCCCCGGCTGAGTTTCTGTCTTTCACTGCAGATGAGACTTGAGGGCAGCTGGTTCCCAGGACTGAGGGGAGAGGAGCCAAGTCCAGCAACATTTCTCCCCATCTCAGAATCTCAGGGAAGTTCTTATCTTCCACGGGGAGAATGTGTCCCCTCAGTCGTGACTCCTGGGGCTGGATGCAGCCCATCCAGTGCTTCCCTTCATCGTCCCCCAACACTGAAAAGCAGGCTTTGACTGTGTATTGGTTTGCTTGGGCCGATGAGATCAGAGGGGTTAAGCGGTTAAGTGCCTTTCCCAAAGGGTGAAGTGCCATTCAATGAGTGGTTGTCAGCCAGGGCAGATGTTCACGCTGCTCCCCCCAGGGGCCTCCTGCAGTGTTTGGAGATGTTTTTGGTTGTCACACCTGGTGTAAGGATGCTTCTGGCATACAGCAGGTACAGGCCAGGCATGCCACTGTGCGCAGGGCAGCCGCCCACAACACAGAAGGACCTGGTCCAAACCACCAGCAGCCTGAGACTGAGAGCCAGGGTTAAATGGAGGGGCTTGACTCGGTTCTGCTGGGTGGCCCCTCCAGACAACGATCAGATGCTCTGCCACCTCGGGCTCCTTGATGTGCTGCGTCTCTTGGAGCTTGCCCCCAGGGCCTCTGCTTACCGCTCAGTGTTCTGGCCTGTACTCCGAGCCCAGAAACAGGCTCTTTCTGCTCGGCCCAGCCGGTCTGTCTCTGGTCTCCAGGACTTTCATGCTTTTGCAACAGATAAACCCTTTGAGATGTGCCAGACTCCCACGGTTTATAGAAAAGGTGGGTTTGGAACCGTCTGTGGTCTTGGAATCTTGGATTTAGAGAGCCTTTTGCTGTGAGAAACTTTGGTTTGGGCAATGTCCAAGAAGCTAGTTCCTTTAGGGAAAGGAAAAAAGCTAGTTCCTTAGCTCAGGGAAAAGAGGAAACAGAGCTACCCACTTTTAAAATGGAATATAGGACAGTTTCACTAGGGTTAAAAAAAGAAAGCCTTGAGGATTCAGGCAAGCTGAGCAGTCCAGGAATAAAGATTGAAAGTTTGGTTGTGTTGATGTTCCACAGGTGACCCCCGATTTTAAACAGCTCAGCGGTATTCTTAATTATTTTACATAAATAGATGTGATCCTGGGGCCTTTGGTGAAATTTAATTCATTCATATTCTCTGAAAAGATGTGTTATGGGGACTTATTCTGTGGCTAGCACCACGGAGGGTTATGTGGGTTAAGTAGGAGGGAAATCAGAGAGGAAGTGACACTAAAAGGGAACAGGAGAATAAGTAGTTATGGGAAGAAGCAACGAAAGTGGGAGGCAGGCTGGAAAGGCTCCCCACAGCAGGGAGGGTGCATGGGTGGGAAGGCCCCGTGGCAGGACAGAACAAGGGACATATGAGAACTGACATGAAGCCAGCATGGCTGGAGCAGAGGAAGCAGAGGCCACAGTGAGCTGGGGAGCAGAAGGCAGCTGGAGAGGCATGGAAGGGAGCCTGGTTTCTTCCTGAAGTCAGTGCTGTTGGTGGAAGGACTCAAGGGCCAATGTGAGTTTCCAAAAGCGGGGTGACCATGGAGGGACCACTGACAACCTCGTGCCAAGGGTTCAGATAAAGGGCAGATGGTGATTTGACTGCAGCTGAGGATATGAAGAGAAGTGGATGGATTTGGCCCATGGTCGGGTGGAGGGAGGGACAGCAGTCAGTGGTGGATGGGCTGTGACAAAGCGGGGAGAAGGAGGCAAAAGGGTCCATCCAGTTTTCTCTTCCATGAGATGGGGCGGATGCCATTTACTGAGACTGCACAATCCTTGCTTTTCCCACCTGTAAAATGGGATCGACATTCTCACCTTTCCTAAGTCTCGAGGTGGTTGTGACAACCAAGTGATAGAATAGATGTACACGAGTTTTGTGGACTGCAAAAAATGGTGAAGATCTGGGCTCAGGGAGATTATTCCTCATCATCGTTCTATTATAACAACACATCCATGGCTTTATCAGTCCCTGTGTGCCATAAAGCACCAACTCTACCTCGAGGATAGCATCACTTGGGTGGCTTACAGCTTCCTGATTTCATGGTTACAGAAGGAATTTACAGAACATTTGAAGAGGCAGGGGAAAAGGTGTGGCTCCTTGTTCTCCAGCATGAACTTGGCTTTTAATTCTTGAAATCCATTCTGATTGCCATGAGAAAAACCAAACCAGCCCAGCTTAGGAGCTGACATGACTGGGAATTGGGAGTAGACAATGGAAACTCTTTCTCCTGCCATCGTTTTACTGAATTGCCAAAGAATGGCTGGGTCTCACCAGTCTCCTCCTGGTAGTTCTCCAAGTGGCTCCACATCATCAAAACCACAGGAGAGAGCCTACGGGCTTGCTCAGTTCCATAGCTCCAAAGCGCTGACCTTTTTGAAAAATCCCTCTGGAGCTCTGGAGAAGAGAATGACTATTGGTTGAACCCAGCTCACGTTACAAGGAAAATATTTTGGGATAAGGAATCAGAAAATCTGGGCTCAAGTCCCAGCTTTGCCACTTACTATGTCACCTTGAGAAATTCCCCTTTTGAAACATTGATATCCTTGGCCATTCTATGGGCGCTCAGATAATTGATCCATTTCAAGATTGTGAGAGACAGATAATATAGTGAATATATTCTGCAAATTGCAAGAGGCTAAGAAAATTATATAGATTGATGAATGTGTGGATAATATTAGTAATAGTTTCATTGATAGAAAAGTTTTTACATATGTACATATCCAAATACAGACATATATACATAATACATATATACATGTGTATATACATATGCACATATGCACAGATATTTCTCACTTAGAGCAGGGGATAATATTTGTGAGAAAAAAATTACAGTAAATTGGAAAACAAGTGACCCAAATGTATTCATTGATAAAGATTTTAAAAATATACTCTTCAGTACTGTGAAGGAATGGATGCCATAGCCAGACTATATCTTAGAATGTTCCAGAACTGGGGGTTACCTCAAAGACCTCACACACATAGGTGTTGAAGGAGGGGCCACTGAGGGAGGCTCGGTGTGGAGACCTGCTCAAGGTGATATGGCTAGGTAGCTCTGGGTTAGAGCTGAAGCCAGACCTCTGTCTCCCCCTTAACTCCTCTCTTTGCCCCACCACTTCAGAGTCTATTTCTGGCTCTCATTGCTGCCCTCCTCCAGCAGACCAGTGAGGGTCCGTGCCCCAGACCCCTGGCCGTGGTACTGTGGGTGGATCTGGTGGGAACGATCTAGGCAGAAGGCAGGAGGGGGCATTTCACTTTTATCACATTAGGTTCTTAGGCCAATTACAGATTCAGTTCACATCATTAGAATTATTATTGTTATTTAAAAACATGACCTCCTAACTTTATATTCTTCAGAGTTACTCACTTTTATTGTTTCATTTTGAATACACAGCAAAATCGCCAGAACAGTTACTTTGTTCTTTTGCAGCAGAAGAGAGAAGTGGCAAGTATTAAAGCAAGCTCTATGGATTAGTTCATTTCAGGGGAGAAAGTCGGCCGGAGACACTAGCTAGGTTTTCGACCCTGGGCAACCCAATTCTCCTTTTCCCTTGGCAGCTCAAGAGCGCTGTCAGGAGAGAGGGGAGAACATAGTGGAATTCTCTGTTTGTCAAAACATCTTGAACAATTTTTCAAACATTTTGGGTTTGTTAAAATCCAGGCTGCACAGTGCCAAGCAGTTTTGCTTAATTTTTAAACCCCTGAGTATTTAAAGGGAAATTTAATCGTATTTTTCTGAATCGTCTCATTTAACTCATCAGCATGCTGTTTCATAAGAGCCATCTGATGCCAAAGACGTTCTTGTATGCCAATTTAGAAACTTTTACTCTGGAAGGCTCAGAGGGGCTAAAGGGAGAAAAATAAAGAGCAGGGACTGGGGTGAGGGGTGAATTCTAGGATCTCATACCTCTAGAGCTGGAAAGAACTAGATATTGTGTTGGTCTCCTCTTATTTTCCGGAGTCAGGGAAGGTCTTGCTTGAAATTATTCAACTGGCCAAATTGAAAGCTGAAATGTCAGTCCCAAAGGGGATAAATCTACCCAAGGCATTGTTTTCTTTGCTTCCAGAACAACTTTAGACTCGGTGAGCTTACATTTAACAGAGATGAGCCCGCTAGTGTAACTGCTATTTCCATTATTGTAACACATAGCAGTTAATATTTCTAAAATGTTCTGCAGTGACTGGGCCTGATGATGCACCATCTCTGTGAGAAAGCATTTGCCCTCCTCAGAGTTAGGGCTCAGGTTTGCTCCTTCCTCATCCTCTCTCCTCCCACTCACTCAGTGGAAGCACTCAGAGCCAATTTCTGTTTCTGTCCATTAAAGGACATAGTTCAAAACAGTTCAGTATATAGTGAAAGACACACATGCAAACATATATTCTAAGGCTTTGTACAAAGATGTTTAGAACTGGCTATTGGTAATAGGCCAATGCCCAGCAATAGACAATCCATCAAAGAAATAGTAATGTGCCACCAAAAAATGTAGAGGCTGTTGACACTAAGATTTATTTAGTGTCTACTCTGTCCCAAGCCCCTTAAACTTCATAAGGATCCTGGGAAGCCGAAAGCATTAAGTTTATTTTGTGACCAAGATATTGCTATTCAGCAACTCTTCTGAGATCACCCAGCTAGTAATGATGAGCTGGATTTGCCCAGCTCTGTTGACTTCAAGGTGCATGCTATTTCTATTTGCTCTAAGCAGTATTTGGTGATTAGTTATGTTAATAAAAGCAATGCTGTTTGACCTTGAATAAAAGGGGGAAATGGAAAGGACAAATGAGTTTATATGGCTATGGTCTCCAAAAAAGAGTCGGGAAGTCATCAGAGGGGTCGCACTTATGTGCACCTCAGCAGGATCCCAGAGACAAAGTAGATTCAAGTCTAGGTACTGGTTCTCCTGAGGGCTACAGAGACCCACAGGTTCTATGGTCATGGCAGATGGTTCTGGAGTTCAGTGCCATGTCAGTTGGCCCTACTTTGGAGTCTGTGTTCCTGAGTGATGGAGGTAGACTCAGCTATTACCTTTCTACACATGCTTCTTCTGTCACTTTTACTTAGCTTGTGGTTGGCACTGGGGTTGGTGTATACTCAGGAGACCTGAATCTCTGGACTGTCCATGTGACAGCAAGGCCCTGAGCCTCAGCAGACTTGCAACTCCTACCCTCTGGTTTATTGGACTTACCCTGGCCAGCTAACAGGGAGATGAAGAAGGTCAACTACCACACCAAGGAGCCAAGAGGGCTTACAACTGCAAGCAGGAGAATTGCATCCATCATCCATGTGTAATCTAAGCCCCCTCTCGATATAGAGGTGAACTGGACATAACCATCCCAGGGTCCACAAGATGTAGCAATAGGGTGTGGATAAGAGTGGACTTACTGATATTCTATTACGTAATTATTGTGATTAGTAATGGAAGAAATTGTAGCATTGATATGGAGAAAGTGGCCACGGTAACTGCTGAGGGTAGGGAGAGGGAAGAAGAGATATGATGTGGGGCATTTTCAGTACTTGGAGTTGTCCTGGGTGGTAGAGCAGGGACAGATGCTGGACGTTGTATGTCCTGCCATGGCCCAATGGAGGAGAGCGTAAACTACAATGTAAACCACTATCCATGTGGTGTAGCAGTGCTCCAAAATTTGCTGAGCTCTGCAGAGGGAGCCGTGAGCAAGGCAGACATGGCTGCCATCTCCAGGAAATGAATCCAATTGGAAAGGCATGGCTCTGGTCCCAGAACACCCAAAGGCTGTGGCATGAACGTCTGCGATGGTGAGTGCTGAAATAGACTCCCAGGCTAGGGAAGGGAGGGCTTCTTGAGTAGAGACAAACAAAATTGGGCTTGGAAGGGCCCCAAATCTAGAAACAAACAGCCCTCTTGGGGCATGAGTCGTGTCCACTGTTTTTTCTCCAGGGATCATCAGAAAGCCTGGAAAGAGCCTCCTTCAGGCTGCAGAAAGAAAGTGGTTACACGTGCACTCAAAGCAGAGTGGCTAGAGCAGAGTTTTAAGTCAAATGTTTCTTTTTCTACGGCGTGATCCAAGCCTGGTCACCTCATCTCTCTGTGCCTCAGTATTCCCACCTTTTAAATGGAGATACAGATAATACTCACCTCCCAGGATTTCTTTAAGGATCAAATGACTTAAGTAACCCAAGCATCCATTTGAGACAGTAAGTTTGTATTAAATATATGATTATTTTTCTTATCATCCCCATGACAACTCTCCTTTGAAACTTGCTTTTTCTATAAGAAATATGCTTTATATCCCTGCTAGCCTTCCCTAACCTATGGTTGTCTAAAAAAAGTCAGAAGTCCTTTTCAATGAATTGTCCCTTAGGAGTAACATGAAAATGGTGGTCATGCCTCTATGATAACTCACGAAAACCTGTAAAACTTCATAGCTCTGGAGCAAGAAATCTCTCCGGAATTAGGAGCTGGGCCAGAAGCTGGCCAATTCTCAGGGCAATGCTGTGAGAGGCCTCGGGAAACAAGAAGCAGATCAGGAGGGGGGTAAACACTGGTGGCTCTGGTGGAGGGCAGGAGCTTCAGCCGCACTCTCACCAAGTCAGTTTTCACATCCTCTCCATTGCTTCGATTTGTGATGACAAACCTCAGAGGTAGTGTCTGCTATTCATCAGGAATTTGGGGAGACTGAAGATCCGTTCTCTTCCTGTAAGACTTGGGATCTGAAAAGTCTCACCTCTCTCGGCAGGTTCACAAGCCTAGCTCGTAAATAGCTTTTTCACATGAACTCTTCTGTCCTTCCTCTGAAGACAAGTAAGCACCAAAAAGGTGGGGTCCATGCATGCTTGGCCACTGCTGCAGCTTAATGGCCAGTGTATGCCTGACACATCGGCCAGTGTATGCCTCAGCGTCTACTTGGCAGATGAATATACACTGCATGACTCCCCTACTCAGCTGCCATCAAGGAATACTTCCCTCTTTGGGGCATACTGGGGATGTGAGTGCCTGAAATGGCCCTTTGCACACCTAGTAAGTGAATTTCAATCCATTAAGACAAATCCCAGGCATCTCCTGATCCAGAAAACCATGACATCAACACCCTCCCCCCAACAGAGGCTGGGGTAGGTACTCTATATTACCCGAGGGTGATTTTATTCCTTGTTGCCTCCCTTCCAGACACTGGGATGCATTCCTCTTGTAAACCCAGCATCTGATCCAGTGGATGGTGTGAAGTGAGAGCTCAACTGGTGAGGCAGAATAGTACCCCACCCCTGCCCACGAAAGTCGTCAATGCTTCTCTCTCCAGAACCTGTGAATGCTAGGCTATAGGACAAAGGGAAATCCAGGTTGCTAATGGGTTGACCTTAAAACAGAAGATTATCCTGGCTTATGCAGGCAGGCAGTGTAATCACAAGGATTCTTACCAGTGAAAGGAGACACAAGAGAAGATCAGATGGATGCAATGAGAGAAGGACTCCACCCACTGCTACTGGCTTTGAAGGTGGAAGGGGGCTAAGAGCCAAGGTAGGCTGGCATCCTCTAGAAACCAGAAAAGGCAAGAAAACATATTCTCCCCTAGAGCCTCCGGAAGGAGGCAGTCCTGCTGACACTGCGACTTTAGCTCGGTGAGACTCGTGGCAGACTTCTTACCTATGGCACCACAGGGTAATGAAGTTGCATTGTTTTTTAAATGCACTAAGATTGTGGTAATTTTTTACAACAACTATAGAAAAACATGATAGAGCTAGGACCTCCAAATTTCCCATTTGGGTTATAAATAATGGGCATCTGCACTGGTATCCCAGAGAGGAACCCCATGTTCCCACCTACTCAGGTGAGCACAAAACTGTCTCTCAGGCCCTGCTCATTTATTTGTCCAGGAAGCCACAAATAATTAGGATAAGTCCTGCTTGTTGCTCTCTCATTTTGGTGGGATCAGAATGTAAAAGCATGCATTTTTGGACTGTAGGATAAAACAATGGCCCTCAGAAAAAGTCTTAGTGCCACCAGCTCAAGTACCAAAAGAGTGGATCTCTGCAAAGGTGGCACCTGCTCCTTCCTAAGCTACCCCACGAGGAAACCCCCTATGGACCAACACGTCCAGGGCAGGAGCAGCCCCTATGACTGAAGGGCTGCAGCCCGGCCACCATTTTGTTCCTCCCATTACCGCAAGTGTCAGAGTAGCCAACTATCGAGGTCACCATAATTCTTCCAGAGGAATTAGCCTCTGTTTTCCAGGTTCACACTTAGCCAATGTCCAGGGCTTCCAAGATTCTAGCTTCTCGGATTTACCTGCAACAAAGAAGCACTGCCTCTGCCAAATCGGTGCTGGCAGGTTTGTTCTGAAGCACCTTGCCAGCCAGGGTCAGGTGTGAAGCCCAGCAGGTAGGTCCTCTAGGTGCTGGTAAAGCTCGTGTGGGTGCTTACCCCATGGCCGTGGTCCTCAGGGCAGAGCATCCCACCATCCCAGGGTTAACTGGGCCCAGTTCACTGAACCCCACTCTGCCCAGGCCTCCTGAGGTTGCACCCACACAGCCACTTCTCCTCGATGCCAGCCAGCACCCACAAGTGCTATGCCAGGATGGAGACCGGTGTCCTCAGCCTCAGACCCCAGACCTGCCATTCTACCTCCCTCAGCCTGAGCTGTTTGGGAGCCAGACAGCCCCTCTCAGAGGCACTTTTGTTCCAGGAACTTCGTTGACCTTCCTTGAGCTCCACCAACCCATCATCCCATGTTTGAATCGTAAGGAAGAAGCTACAGTCTCCATTTCTGTACTCTCATGAGACCCAAAAAAATTCTTCCCAGAGTGCATTCTAATGTACACTACAAGTGGCAGCCTTTGAGAGCTCTCCTACTCCTCATTCACTCAACATTCTCTCCCTCTGGTCTTAAACACACACACACATCACAAAAGTTCCAAGATCTTCGTGTATTTACATAACTTAAAGAAGGCCATTCCATAATAGAGGACTTTTTCCAAGATGTGGAAGTCGGTAGAATTTTTAAATGACAGATGCTTTTGGTGAAAAGAGTCTTGCAACCTAATCGGATAGCCTTCTGTGTATGTGGTTGCTTGACTGGCTGATGAAAGTGGAGGTGAGCAGAAGACACCCCTCAGGATTTTAGGGAAATCTGGAGAAAGCGGAGCTCTTATACTGGGACTCATTGGGGGAGAAGTTTTGGATTGCAAAGGAGTGGGTTGAGGCGTTTGTTTCCATTTGTACTGACAGATAGAATGTCAGGAATTAGAGAAATAAGGTAAACTTGTTGCCCAGGAAAAGGGGAAGTTCACTGGGGTGGAGGAACCAGAATTGGTAACTTAACTGATTCCAGAGAGTGCTGGAAGCACATTCTCCTAGAAGGGCTGATCACATGCCAAATGGCTCACCTTCTTTGGCGCTCTCCCCTCCCCAAGAAGGAGTGAATAAATCAATGACTCTCCGGGTAATGAGAAGCAGATTTGCCTTGCTAATTTCTGGGATGTGAAAGGTCATTAGAAAAAGCCTCATAAGGTATTGCTGTGTGTTATGAGCCCTGCCTCCTTGATAGAGGGCACATGTGGGGCGCAGACCAGGAAGTCTGAGCTCCAAATGTGGTGGATGCTGCAGGAAGGATGGAGCTGCGCAGGTAATCTCGATAAATTCGTCCCATGTTGCTCTGGTAGGTGAGGAGCCTTCTTGTGGAGGTCTGGGCCGGGGCCCAGGAGAATGTGGTCCCTTCCTTGGTCCACTGTGAGAATATGCATCTTCCCCTTAGATGGGGGCGAGGGCTTCCTTAGAGTATGCTCTGATTATTGTCAGGAGGGTTGGGGCAGAAGCAAAGGCTTTCCTCAAGGAGTAGCTGGGTAGAAATTGCTTGGGAAGCTTAAAAACAACAAAATGGATGAAGACAGAAGGATAGAGCCAGGAGGAAAGAAGGCTCTCCCCACCCAGAGGCCCGCCAGTAGGGGCTGGACCAAGAGAGTGGACGCGCAGGGTGGGGGGTGGCCGCAAAGCCCAGGAGGCTGGGACTTGGCTTCCTCTCACTGAGCCTCAGAAACCCCTGGTTGGGAGGTGGCAGCTCCCTGTCTCCTGGCGGAGAACCTTGCAGAAGCCTAACCGGTGGCCCTCGCAGCAGCCGACTGGCTTGTCTTCTGGGTGGAGGGTCAGGTAAGGACGGGGTAGAAAGAGCTTCTCCAGGGAACCCTGCTGGTGGGGACAGCACAGGACTACAGCACCCCCCAACTGCCAAGGGCATCCTGAGATGGCGAGTGACCTCGTTTACCGAGGCCCACTGACACGCGAGCCACTATATTTCCATGGCTTTCCCATGCACTGGCAAAGGCGACTGACAAGGGACATTGTTTCAAGGCTATCTTGTGGCAGAAAAGGGAGTGAATTATAGAGCAGCATTAGTATTGGGGCTGGAAGGGGATTTAAAGATTGTGTCTTCCGAAACTTTCAGGCTACTGATGGAGAAGTTGAGCTTCAGAGGAGAGGAGAACCCCTTTTCATCATTCCCCAGAGTTTGTGGAATATCTGGGACTCGCTGCATATATGCTAGTTGCTAACACCTCTTTGGGAGGTTACCCAGAAAGCCTAATTTGGAAATGCATTTTATCCCTTGGAAGTCGATCTATCATTGCAATGTGACGGGGAAATGGATCCAAGGGATGGAAAAGAAGCTAAGAAATATTTTATACCACCAAGTTGCTTATAATATGATGGGACAATTAGTCCTGACACAAATACTAAATGCTACAGAAGGACATGCATATAATTACTTTATTTCTTAAAAGAAACTGACCAGCTGTCTATATTTTCCAAAGTAAGAGTTTTGCCAGATTCCAAACTATCAGGTAAGTGATTTTCAGGTGAGTGAGATGTGGCTATAAAACCTGAGAGGATGCTCTAAACAACTGAGAAAAGAATCACAAGAGGAAAGAGAGGGTAACAATAATTTAAATAATTTTAACTTTTATTACTATAATAAGAGAAGCTGCATTATGAAATTTTGAATAAATATTATTAAAGTTATCAGTTTGATATGTCAGCTTACTTTTCTTTTCATACAAAAACTTCACAGGACTTACATTAATTATATTGGCAATTAACATTACCCTCTATGACTTTTTGCATGCCAGAAAATACGTGTTACCTATTATATGAATATGATAGGGTAATTTGCTGTTGTTTGACTCCTCAGTAAATCAAATCAACAAATATTTTCTTGTAGCCGGGTGTGTGTCTGTGTGTGTTGATACAGGGGGTCGGGGGAGGGGGGAGAGGAGCAGGCACCCATCAGGAAGAGACCAGGGTGGTGGCGCTTGCACCCCATGAGGCACCC
Organism: Dasypus novemcinctus; assembly: GCF_030445035.2. Taxonomy (NCBI): domain Eukaryota; kingdom Metazoa; phylum Chordata; class Mammalia; order Cingulata; family Dasypodidae; genus Dasypus; species Dasypus novemcinctus. The sequence continues at coordinate 9,008,257 of NC_080697.1, forward strand.
TGCAGGACACAGGCTAGTACCTGTGAGCGCCAATAAAGACACTCATGGCCAAGGCCACCCCAGGTTCTCGAGATGAGACGGAGTGCGGGGTGTGGGCTCACCGAGGGCATCATGCCTTTGACTCCCCTTGCCCTGCTCTGCCAGGCAAAGCAAAGCTCTTGCCGTGGGCTGTGGGGAGCCCCCACCAGCCTCCTCAGGAGCCACTGCCCTCCTCATGCAGCTGCCAACTTTGCGACTCCACCTTGCAGCTTACATGAGAGGGAAATCAGAGGGTGAGGAAAGGGTCATCACCTCCCAACAGTGGCTGCACATGACATTGAGAAGAGACAGGGTTAAGGGAAGATGATTATCCTCAGCAGAAGGACGGGACTTGGAAGTGATGTTTGTGCATGGCCTGGAAAGGTGGGGAGCAACGCAGCACTCGTAAACAATTGCAGGGCTCTGACAAGCTACCTGAAGCCACTGCTGGTGGATGGGCGGGATGGAGGTTGACCAATCCTTAAAAATGTTTCAAAGTTGCTTTCCCAAGCCAAAGTCAGAGAGAAAGATTCATTTTATGCATAACTTTCCCCCAAATCTTAAAGTTTGACTTAATCCTTAATCATTAAATCAACTTAATCATTAATCTTAAATCAAAGACTTGCAGAAAAACTGATATTGACCTTCATTTTGTTGACCCTAAGTATCGGCCACTCACAGTGTAGTCATATTTAAGTTTCTTTTCCAGCATCCGTTTTTTTTTTACATCTTTGGTGACAGCCACCATTTTAAGTCTTGTGTCATTCTATGTAAGCCAGTGTCTATATTACAAAATAGTTTATTCTATCACATATTTAGTGCATCAACATTCTATAAAAGCTCCCAAAACTATTCCTTCAAGGATTGCCAGTCACTCTGCAAGCCAAACAAGTTTGGGAACCATGGGACTAATGGAGTCTTGGGTTAAGTAGTTATCACACCAAATTTCTCCTCTTGGCCTGGCCCAGCCTCGTCAAAGTCAAGGATGACATGAGGAGCAACCCTGTCTACACCCACTGAGCTAGGATCAGCAGCTTTCTTCCCAAATGCGCATGTCCAACCTCCCTTGTAGCCTGGGCCACGAGGGCAGGGGCTCTGCCTTAAGATCGCCTCACGTGCATAGCCCAGGGCAGACTGAGTTTTCGATGGTTGATTGATTCATAGATTCATGAAGACAGAATGTTTGTGGGCTGATTTAGAAGTGAAAGCCGTTGAAGAAAAGAGATTCCTGGAACCCGAAATAGCTTCCAGGGCGCCTGGATTTAGAAGAAGGCTGAGGAGCTCTGGAGCCAGGAACGCTGCAGCAGCCCAGGTCCAAAATCTCAGGGCGTATGGCTGTCGTCGATCCTACTGCCCAGTGGGTCCACCAGCCTGTTGGCAGCGTTCCTCGTTTCATCTCACTCATAGCTGGACCGCTGCCCTGATGCTGACTGTGACCATTCGATGGGTGCAGAGGAACTCCTGCGGCAGGGTCAAAAGTGGTCTGAGACTCCAGGGAACTGCCCCTGTAGTTGCTTTTCCTCCTCGCCAGAAGAGGAGAGGTTATGGCTGCTGCTCTTCAGGTCTGGGCTTCCCTGAGGATGGCGACGTGAAAGCCCCGGATGGAGGTGCCCCCAGGAGACAAGGGAAGCCTCAGCCTTTGCACCTTTCAGAAAGCCAAAGGACAGAAGAATCTCACGATGAATGGAGGTGGTATTGAAATTCTAGCTTTCAGGAGTGAACCAGAAAGACACAGAGGAGTGCCCTTGTGGGCTGGAGGTCAAACTTCTCCATGTGGGCTCCAAAGTTCTCATGGCCTCAGGCCTCAAGTGCCCCCTCTTTTTTGCCTTCAGACCCCTAATAGCAAACCCTAGCTTGAAGACCCGCAACTATTTGACTTGCTCCAACTTGAAGCTGTTAGTATTACAGGAAGCATCTCTAAATTGTTAGGATATTACATTTCAAGAGAAATGAAGGACACATAAAACGGACTGACCAGTCTGTTCCTCAGCATGCTGAAGTTTCCTCTCCTTGCCCTTAATTAATCAAGCTGTTGAGTAGCCTAGAGGAAGGAAGCACCCGTAATTTTGACAGACCATAAAGCAGGCAGCAATTCACCAAACTGATTCAGCAGTACCCCAATAGTCTCCAGTTTTCCCAGTAAAATTAAAAACAAAAATCTTAAAATGAATCGGGGTAAAATTTCTTGAAATTATGTTAAAATTGCAAAAATAAATAAATAAATTCTCATGCCTTTCTACTTTCTCTTTTGTGAAAATATCAAAAGCCGGCCTTGGAAGGAAGGTTTGGGATTGTCAGGGAATACGTCGCCTAAAGCATGGCAGCCTTGCACATGGGAAGTTCAGGATATCCTGAAACATGCCCGAGGCGGGAAGAGTGGTGCTTCCTGAGGATGGCTGAGGCACTGCATCCCGGGGGCTGCAGAGGGGCCGAAGCCTGACCAGCTGCGGTTCTCTCTTGTCTGCCCTCTCCTTAGAGGGTTCATTCTTTTTGGGACTATTGTTTTAGAAAGTTCTTTCTCCAGATAAACTTCCTCCTCTAAATGCCTTGGGGTCACTTGTGTTTACTAGTCTTTTAGGAGGTACAGACACCGCCTTTCCCATGCTCTACCTCGCTCAACCCGGCCCAACAGGCTTCACAACTGGTCCAAGTGAGGTGTGGCGGAAAGTCTCTTCACTCTCCTGGGCTCCCTCCGTTAGAGCTCCTCCATATTGCCTAGAAAAATGTTTTCCTATCCTAGAATATCATATTCTAGTTGAGGTGAACACCTCCCTTATTTTAAAAACTAGAAATTCAAGAGACAGGAAATCTAAATATGAATGTTCAGAAAGTCAAAAAGGGGAGCATTTCACTAATCATTAGAAAACGGTAGAATTTGCTTCAAGACCTGAGGCTACAACATGGGATAAGCAGTAGTGACAAATTACACATGCCCGTATACCCATGGAGACATGTGCTACAGGGTGGTCCAACTGATGGAGGGTCCTTATAAACCACATTAGGTTCTGAAGCTTCTAAAATACTTTGAGTTCAATTTATGAGTTGGGCTTTCTTTGGGGGTCTACAAGGCATAAATAACTATTGATTAGCTTCCTAGTGACAGGGTTTTTAGTAGAACTCTGAACAAGGACATTAGAGAAATGCCCCCAGTGGGGTCATTTTTTGCTGACCTGGAGCTACATAAAATGGGAGTATTGAATGCTTAATGTCACATTTTATTGCTTGGTTCAGCTGATTTGTATTGTGGGAGGCAAATGTTTTTGAAAGCATTCCAGAGCCTTTGTAGTGTTAAAGCTCATTACCTTGGATTTTACGTGAGCCCAAAAATATACAAGTAGGTGTGTTGAACCTCCGCAAATTTCCTAGCTAGACATGGAAACAAAGCTGTGTTGTACTATGTCATGTAACGATGAAGTAAATTTAGCAATTTGCATTCCGAGTACTAAAATGCAATGTAATCAACTTTAGTTGGGACTACTTTGTTATTTTTTTCCTTTAAAAATGTTAAAGAATAATGTAATGTGCAGGTTAAAGAGCAGATGAACTATGTCTTCTTTAAGGAACTTTTAACATTTTTCAGTTAATCCTGAACTCTTGGTTTGAGTGTATGAGCTTAGAAAAAGAGCACATAATTTTACCTAGATAAAGTGCTTTTATAGACCAGAATACATTTACCAGTCATCTGTGATAGGCCTGGCCAGGTTTTTAAATATATAGAAGATATTAAATATAATATCAGCTCTTAAGGAATTGTTTATCCATTTTACAGATGAGGAAACTAAGTTACCAGTGTCACAATTCTACTAAAAAAATTAGTGTTTCACAAGATTCAGAAGAATGTGATTGATGTATGTAGATCTCAAGAAAATCACCACCTGATTCTAATATACCTTTTTGTGCCTTATTTTCCACTCGTATTTGTAAGCCCCTCTAATACCTAATGAAATAGGTTTCATAAGTCATCAGTCTGTGTTTTCAATATCCCACAATTTTGCTCCATCTGGAATATCCTCTCATATCTAATCTATTTGTTGAAATTATCCATCTTCCAGTCAGCTGAGTGAGTGCTTCTACAGGAAACAATCTTGGCTTGCCCCTGACGTGAGAACTCATTCTATTAAATGAATTGCCCGTAAATGCTGAGGGAATAGTCAAATATTTTACTACTAATGGGATGAAACAAATCAATACCTAAAAGAAACCTCTTAAAAAGTTCCTTTTCTTCTGTAAATAAACTAAAGTATGAATTATGAGACTTCACCAAGTAATAGGAATTGCAGGGCAAGTTATTCACAAAACCATTCTAATAATTTCCAAATCACTTCTTGATATTTAGACATTGCTTATATGTTCTCTTTTGACACAGGTGTCAATAGCTAAGTAATACCCTATTTGCAACTATATTTTGACAGGGACCTTTAAGCAAATTGATATCATCACCTCAATAAGTTGAGAATGACTCTTGGTACCAATCCTGTATCATCTTCATCTTCAGCTGAACTTACACAGGCACATGCAATTAGTTTTTAGCCCACACATTGCTTTCTGAGATTCTAACATATTAAATATCTAGTATGAATTAGGTCATCAAAATCATTACTTAGAACGTGATATTTAATTAATGGGCTTGATTTTCTGATGATTTGTTCACCATTATTTCAGAGTTGCAAACATTCCTTGGCCACCTTTCAGTATATATATATAAGTTCATATATTTTACTTTTGGTCATCAAACCATAATGACATTTTTACATATTAAACCATATAATAGCTATTTGCCTTAGAATGATGCATTGCTTTGTTTCAAATATTTTATCATCTTTATCATAATATAAAATTATGCCTCTCTTTCAAAATTACTTTATTAGCACCTCTGAATAATAACTGTGGTAGTTTGAGGCTTTTATGGACCCCAGGGAATCGTGTCTTTAGAGCTAATCCATTCCTGGGGGTGTGAGCCTATTGTAGTTGGGGCCTTTTGATTAAGTTACTTCAGCAGGCTGAGACCCAGGGTAGGTCTTAACCCTCAGCTGGAGTCCTTTAAGAAATGGATTTGGCTTAACTGATAGAGCATCTGCCTACCACATGGGAGGTCCAGGGTTCAAACTCAGGCCTCCTGACCCGTGGGATGAGCTGGCGCACGCACAGTGCTGATGCGCCATGCAGGGGTGTCCCCCGTGTAGGAGAGCCCCACGTACAAGGAGTGCACCCCATAAGGAGAGCCGCCCCGCACGAAAAAAGTGCAGCCTGCCCAGGTGTGGTGCCGCACACATGGAGAGCTGCAGCAGCAAGATGACACAACGAAAAGAGACACAGATTCCCTGTGCTGCAGACAAGAATACAAGCAGACACAGAAGAACACACAGTGAATGGACATGGAGAGCAAACAACTGGGGGGGAAATAAAAAATAAAATCTTTAAAAAATAGATAGATAGATAAGTAAATTTAAAAAAAGGTAGGATGAAGCGTGGGAAAGCCACAGAAGCACAGGGAAAGCCATGAAAGCCAGAAGCTTGAAAGCATCAAAACTTGGAAGAGAAGGGAGAGGCCAGCAGACACTGCTGTGTGCCTTGCCATGTGACAGAGGAGTCCAGGATTGCTGGCAGCCAGTCTCTGGAGAGAGAATATTACCTGATGATGCCTTGAATTGGACACATTCACAGCCTCAGAACGGTAACCTTGGAAGCTAATAATTCCTCACTGCAAAAACCAACCCATTTCTGGTACATTGCATTTCCACAGCCTAGCAGACTAAAACAATAACTAAAAGATCGAAAAGTAAAGAAATTTTTGAAAAAAGGATTCCATTTATTAAACTGCCACTCTCAAATTGTGTGATTTCTTTAACAATTTTAGTTAGAGTTTGTATAAGTCAGCCAAAGGGGTACTGAGGCAAAACACCAGAAATCTGCTGGGCATTATAAAGGGTGTGTATTTGGGGTAGGAGCTTACAGTTACCAGGCTATAAAGCATAAGTTACTTCCCTCACCAAAGTCTATTTGGAGCAAGATGGCTGCCAACGCCTGCGAGGGTTCAGGCTTCCAGGGTTCCTCTGGGCTCAGCTCTTCTGTTTCTTCCACCAGGTCAGCTGTAGACTATGAGACTCTCTAGGCTTTGCCTTTCTCCACAAGGTCAGCTGTAGACCATCAAGCCAACAGCTCTGTCTCTTTCCGCGGGGCTCCAGCTTAAGACTTCAGCATTTCAAACTCCAACATCAGAAACCTGCCACTCTGTCATTTGCCATGGCTTCTATCTGTGAATCCCCACCCACCAAGGGGTGGTGACTCAATGCCCTAACCATGTGGCCCAATTAAAGCCCTAATCATAATTTAGTCAGGCCCAGGTACACTTCAGATTACAAACATAATCCAATATCTATTTTTGGAATCCATAACCATATGAAACTGCTACAGAGTTACTATTTAAGGCTTGGCTTAATTTCTTAAGTGCCTTCATAGCGCTCGCACTATACTAACTTTGAGGTCCAAATACCCTTCCAATAGTGATGATTTCAATTCTATTTCTATCTATCCTCTATCCCCTCTCTGATGTTCATGTGAGGTCTTTACGTTCATCCGGAGAAATGACTTAGGCAGTACCAGAGTAAAGCATCTGGAAATTTTTCTCAAACTGTTCATGACTCTCTAGCTTTTCTCCCCAGTCGTGGCATCACCTCTACAGTCCAGCCTCTTTGATCTTTAGTTTCTTCGCTAATGAATAGGGGGAATTATCTTCTCCTATAGTTGTTATGAAGACGTACGTAATGTGACGTATGTAAAAACCTGGCCCGTGTTATGCTCTAATCATTATTATCTGTAATGTGTAGTTATTATCTCTCTATGCCCAGCACTCCCCTGCTCACTTGTTTTAGAGGGAAACCCTTCCTTTGGGGACCTGGTCAAACCATGAGTTTCCGTGTGCTGTCCATCCCAGCAGCCCACGCTGGGGTCCGGGGTGGGCCCTTGACCCTCATCTGGACAGTGATGCTTCATCCTCTGACCACAGTGATGGGTCTGGGCATGTGAATATGACCCAAGCGACAGCATCAGAGCCTCTCCCAGGGTTCTGGTAAGTGGACCTGGCAGAGAAAAGCCCTTCTCGCCTCTGAGAAAGGGGCGTCATAGGCATGTTGCCGATAGACCTGCTGGTGGCCACGTCCCCACTATTGAGAAGCTGACTCAGACACAGCTGACACCAGGAAGAAGTACTGGGGACAGGATCCTGGAAAGGGGGAGGCCCCTGTCCTGGAAGTCTCCTGTTTCAACACTCTTCATTAAATTTGTGAACTTCCAGCCCTCCTTACAATGAATACTTCGTACAGCAAATTTGAGTCCATCTTTTGTCACTCGTACCCAAGACGTTTTTCTGACCAGTACATTGACTTGTGCGGGAGAAGCAATGCTTTAAGGAAAAGCAACCGAGAAGACCTAATCCTATAACCGTGGTGGTGTCAGAAAGTTTTGAGACATGGGAACCTCTCTACAGAGCCTCAGCTTTCAAATGCACAAGAGCATGGCTAACAGGGAAGGAGTAAGGAGAGAGCACAGAGCACCAGGGTGCCCCGGTGCTCCTGTCAAGGCCCCTCAAGGAATTTTGTATAAAACACACCACTTGGGACTTGGGGAAAGCACGTGGGGGGGGAGGGTAGCTGACGCCTGGAGCTCCTGTGAGCAGGACCTGGAACTGCTGCTTTCCTAACCTGTTATCTCCGGGATGTAGATCTCTGGAGGAACTCTTGATTAAAATCAATAAACGCTATCCTCATTTCGGCTATGTGATTTTGTGTAAGACATCTCAACTTTCTGAGTTGGGGCATCCTTATCGGTGAGAAGTGTGTAATAATACCCAACTCCTAGGCATGCTAAGAGGACAGAGGGACGCATGAAGCTGAAGGGCTTGGTGACCTAAGGACATGGATGTGAGGGACTAGCCATGGCTTTCCCACATGTGCTTGGTCATTAGAATGTTCTCTCCCTACTTCTTCTCTTTTTTAATCAATTTTTCTCCCCACTTTTTGATTTCAAAATTCCTAATATTTATTGGCCAAAGTTGGTAATATTTACTGTCCAGTACTCTGTGTGCAGCACAGTAATAATTGTGGCACGAATCTGGACCTCAGTGTACCCACGAGTTAAAGAAGAGGGTTGACTCCTCTGATGTTTAAGGTTTCCCTGAACGCAGGGCCCATACTTAGGGCTTTAGGAAATGTCAGAGGCCAGCACAGATGGAGCATCTGTCCTGTGTGTCCATGCGGGTTGGGGTGGGGCCTGCCTGACCTGGCAGCCACCTGTGAAGGTGGGTCCCCGAGGGATTCAAGGTTAAGGCGAGGGAGCTGGGTACCTCTAGATCCCATGCAGGAAAGATTCCTGGAATAGAAAGTTCCACGGAAAGGTGAGAAGGGTGAACATGGGCTTCTTAGGACCCCTGGCAGAGCACTGTGGCCTGGGAAATCCCATCGCTATCCTGCTTGAGCTCCTCCAGCCAACCCCGAGAGCTCACTGTAGAGAGGCAGGCAGGGGAGGACTTCATCTCCAGTCAGGGTTTGAGCCCTGAGTTTGCCATGTACTTGGGAAAAGTCCTTAAGTCGGTTCGCTTCTGTGCAGCATGGGGATGATAACAGCTGCTCCACAGGAGGCACGGGCGAGGAAACAGAAGGAGAAGGCTGTTCCAGCATCCGTCCAGTAGCACGTCCTCAGCAAATACCATGATTCATTTTGCTGTTAGCCTTTTAATCGTGGCCATTCCTTCTGGAGAAGACTGCCTAAGGCGGAGGCGGAGCGGCGGGAGCAGAACCGGGGAGCTGAGGGCTGGCCGGGCCCTCATTTGGCGGGGACCCCGGGCGGGGGTAGCCAGGCCTGCGGGCTGGCGTGCGAGCGTGGTGGCTGCGGACAGGCGTGTGGCGTTCTTGAAGGTCAACGCCAAGGCAGGCCAGCCTCCGCTGCAGTGTCATCTCAGCTTAGCATTTGGGGTGCTCCGTGGGTTCCTGAGAAGTGAGGGTTCATGCCCCAAGCCGTGACGAGCCGTGTCCCGTTGTGCAAGCTGCACGCTGGCCTCGTCAGCCGCCCACAAGAGGGTCCACCCACGCCCTTCTCCTCTTCTGTGCTTCTGCGCAGGCACCCCATTGTCTAGCATCCTTCTCCTGGCCTTTCTAAACTAACACCTTGAGCAGCATTTGATGAATGGTATTCTTTACAAGAGTGTGTGTGTGTGTGTGTGTGTGTGTGTGTAAAACACTCGCCATTCTGCCTGGGATGTTTCCAGAGCCTTCGCCTGGGCAGGCCAGAGGCGGATGCTGAGAACTTCCATGTGTGCCTCGTCTGGTGAAAGAGTGGGGTCCTCGACCCCCATCGTCCTTTTCCAGAGCCGGTATCAGTCACGACACCCCCTGAGGAAGCAAGCTGGTTGGCGAGTGAGCTCACTGCCACATCTGCAGAAGCATTACTGCACCCAACACTAATTTGAATACTACAAATGCGTCAAGATTTGAAGCATATTATCACGTTTAAACCAAAGCATATCTATTACCAGACACACAGGCCAGAGGTTTTTTTAAAAGTTGTTATTCCTGAGAAATAAGATTGATTTTGGACTTTTTTTTTTCCCTGCGTCAATGTCATGAACCAGACATACATAATTATATTATTTGTCTTATACAAATGAAAAAGAATAAATTAAAACTGGACATGTTGCAACAGGACTGTTGACATTATATATAAAGCCTGCTTATTGTCATAAGATACTCTTAACCTTCAAGCCAAAATCTTTCAAAACTATTAGCGTTAAATCTAGCAGCTGTTGTCAGAGTTCTCCTGTTCTCTGTTTTATGCATTGTGCTTTATTTGAAATGTTTGTTATATTTGTGTATATAACTTTCTGTGAGCTGTTCCTTGAAAGCTCCAAGGATTAAACATGAAGGTTAAGCCAGTTCAAAAAGGAACAAAGTTAAGAAAATTAAAGAAAACTTGCTAAAATGAATGTTTAAACCATTAAAATATTTAGCAGGGTTTGCCTTGAGCCATTTCCTTTATATAAAAGATGATGCATTTCTTCGCTTTCTCATTCTCTCTTTAAAACAAAAGAGGTTAAGGAAAACATACATCTGCTCTGAAGTTTTTTTTAAAGCATTAGACATTTAATATCTAAATATTTTATGCAAATAGATATGTTTGATAGAAGAAGAACGATTCCTAACCTCTCAAGTATTTTGGGCTAGTGGTTTGCGTCTGTCTTAGATAAGTGAAGGAGACTCAGACATCCTCTTTGAACTTGGACTAGCTGATGACTTTGCTATGTCCTTAGGAATTCAACTGTGTAGTAAGAAAGAAAAGAGTTCTTGTGGATCTTCACGTGCAAGAGAAAGGATGAACTTTGCAGAAGTCTGTGTAGATTTATCAGACTTTCTGTGTTTATTTATTCAGTCCTCCAAAGAAGAGAGCCTAACCGATGTGCTTGATTTCAAACAAGGAAATATGCTGTTCGGTTCTGTCCTCCAGCCCATGGCACAGGAGCTTACTCCTTGCCCACCCAGTTATGAAATTCCAGGTCTCCCTTCTCTCCAGGCAGCTGTCATCCATCCATCTGAGGAGTAGAGCACTGGCTTCAAGTCAAATCATTTTTGTGTCAGATGACTTTTACCAGCTGTGTGATGTGAGCAGTTCACCTATCCTCTCTGAGCCTTGGTGTTCTCATTCGTACCACGGTAATAATAAAACGCCCACTTCCCTGGGGCATTGTGACATTTATACGAGATAATGGACTTAAAGTGCTTACCTTACTTATAATGTTAGGAACAAATATTCATCAACAAATATTTGTTGGGTACCTATTGGGGCCAATAGGCCAGAGTAGGAATCTTGTGAGCCTGCTGTTGTAGGATGGTCAGCCAGCTTTGTGTGGAGCAGAGCATCCCAAACTTTCTTTTTTTTTTTTTTAAAGATTTATTTCATTTAGTTCTCTCCCCTTCCCCTCCATTGTCTGCTCTCTTTGTCCATTCGCTGTGTGTCGTCTGTGTCCGCTTGCATTATCAGGTGGCACTGGGCATCTGCGTCTCTTTTTTGTTGAGTCATCTTCCTGTGTCAGCTCTCGCTCTGTGTGGTGCCATTCCTGGGTAGGCTGCACATTTTTTTTTCATGCGGGGCAGCTCTCCTTTCAGGGCACACACCTTGCGTGTGGGGCACCCCTACATGGGGGCACCCCTGTGTAGCCCGGCACGCCTTGCATGCGGCAGCCCTACACACGGGCCAGCTCACCATATGGGTCAGGAGGCCCTGGGTTTGAACCCTGGACCTCCCATGTGGTAGGCAGATGCTCTATCAGTTGAGCCACATCTGCTTCCCCCAAACTTTCTTAATACATGGAGCCCTTAGAGTCTCAGTAATTTTTTCACGGTTCTCCTAAGCCAAAAAAAAATCTAGTATTTCCATTTATTAAGTAGTGATGGCCAAACAACTTGTGTTTATTGTGCTAACAGTTTAGTAGCCATTGGTGAAATTATATATACATACATTTTAAAAATACTTTTATCTCATTCTTTAAAGATGAAAGTACTTAACTACTAAGATAGGTGTCCCTTTTGAGCCTGTGCAACTTTTCAAATCTTGGAATCAGATTGGGCACCGCAGCGCTCACATCCTGCTTCACAATGATTTTCATGTGGGACTTGCTTTTTATCCATAAACACCAAGCTTTGCAAAGATGCGGTGTCACCAAAGTGCATATGTTGTGATCTAATGTTGAAACCATGACCTACCTCGAGCCGGTAGTTCACATGAGATGTGACTGATGTCGATTGTCTGTTTTCCTTGAAAATGTAAACAATAACGATAATGATTTTTAATGTTGAAAACAGCCAGCGTGTTTGCTGCAGCATCTCGGGGCACTCAGCACACGTTTTGGAATCAGCAGGCCTTGAATATCCTTAGAAGAATTTTGTCTTGGTTCTGCACAGGCTTTGTCCTGCTTCCAGCCCCAAATATGGATTTCCCAAGATGGAGAAAGGTGCCTGTGAAATCACTGCAGCGGTCACGGCCAGGGCTGCTGCTCACTTGTACGAGCCAAGTGGTTCAGGGTGCAAGTTCCCAGAGCTGCCTGAAGCTCCAGCCTCTGCACGTCGTGGATGCTCTACGCGGGTGCCCAGGCCCCGCCTGCCTGTCTCTCTTTCTGGTTGAGTCATGCCAACTGCCTTTCCTACAGAAAGGCAGGTCGTTCCACCGTCACCACTTTCTCTCTGTTCGGAATTCGAATTGTATTTATTGCCAGTAGCACGTAGTCCTAGAACACCAGTCACTACCACATAGCCGCTTTCTACGCGGCCAGCACCATATCAACTCTCACTGTCCAAGCTGCCTGTCTCTAAGCTTTTCTGGGTTCTCAAGGGCACAGGTTCAAGTCCATACTTAACCCTGTCCACCGCGGCGTCCTGCATTCAGGGCTCTATGAAGTAGCATCTTTCAGAGATGCAGGGGAGGCACGACCTAGACTGCCATCTGTTCATTCTTACACAACTGAACATGCCCTCTGTGGCTCAGTGTAGAAACGGCCATATACCTGTGGGTGCTGAAGAACGAGTCTTACCTTTCGAGGGAAAATAGAGGAAAGTTTCTGTTAGCTGCTCCCTGAGCTGAGGTCTTACCTTCTTTGATAAATGCAAAGGCCAGGTTTTAATTTGTGACTTTTAAGGCATGAATTAGGCGTGCGGGGAGAGGAAGAGGGAGAAGAGCTGGAAGGGGCGTCTTTCTGCGGAAGCTACCTCTGACCTGGGCACTGCGCACGAAAGACGCAGGACAACGAGGCGCAGGAACCCTCAGCCCTACCTGGTGATTCTCATCCCCTGGGGAACTTTCCAAGAAGAAATGGGCTCCCAGCTCCTCAAAGCTTTGGTTTAGCCTCATACTCTCATGAGGATGACGGGGGCCAGGACTCCTCTCCTTGCTGGGGGCTAGCTGGAAGGCATTTTCCCACCACCCTACAATGCCCCAATAGTGCTCCACCCCTCGAAGTCAACTGAGGCTATTTTATACCATTTGAAGCAAGGCATCTCCAATATTGAAAATAAAGGAAATTTTTACATTTTAAAGAGGAAAACGGCAATCTTAACCAGAATCCTATCAAGATGCCATACTTCCTTCCATAATTATTTTATGTGATGTATATAAATATATATATTTATATATTCCAAAAGAACTGTTTGACTCTCTGCATATGTGACATCCCAGATCCAGGACTGCCTCCGCTCCCACTTACCACCCCCCACGTCCAGGACTCCAGTGCCAGCGACCTCATGCTCCACAGATAATCCTCTTCCCTGCGTCTGCCCACATGGCCCTCCCCACCCAGGCATATCACAGTTCTCCAGTGACTGTATCACGGGAGCTGCAATGTCTAAATGGGCTCAGAAAGGGAACGCCTAAGAAAAGGGGGAGAGAAGGGAGAGCAAGATTCTGGTGGCCTCAACAAGCAGGAGCCCTTGCAGTAGGGAGACAGTGTGTGTATTTGCCAGACCTTTCTTTTCTGAGTTGAGTTGCAAATACGAGTGAAGGGACAAAGATTGCTCTACTTTCTTTCAGGCCATCAGGCTTGCTCTGGTTCCAGAAGCGTAGCAAGAATAGACCCCAAACCGTCTTTCTCAACATATTCCTGCAGGCCTTGTGGAAATGGAAATTCTTCCCATTGCTCGGGGATAGCATGAGCATCAGCTTAGTTTGTGAAGCTGACGTGGGTGTGAAAGTGATAGTGGAGGGGCCTTGCGTTCCGGGGCTGGACGATGAGAACTAACTGGGAGTCAGGGACTTTTGACCAGTGGCCATTTTAAACCAGAGTTTCCTACAGTTTTAAAATAAGATTTCAGCTATTTGATTGTAGTTGGTGGGATTTATTCTGAGCAATTTAATTCATATATTATGTATATGATGTTCTGAAAGTTCCTGGGAAAGGGACCTGAGGCTGAAGAATAAAGGAAAATGAGGATTTAGGCTGCCTTGAAGCCTTCTTATTATTAACTCATTTTAGACAAAAAATGAATTTGAAGTCCTTGTGAGATTCTACACATACATACATACACGTGTAAAAATATGTGTGAACACTTTCCCATCTATAGCTTCTTGTTATTCTCCTTACAATAGGGACAACATGGTGTTATCCTAGTTTTACAACTGATAATTTATTATAAAATGATTGGAGACATTAACTTGATTCTAGTGTTACGATTTGTTCATTTATCCACTCATTTTCTAGACCATTTGTTCATATGTTTAGTCATTCAGCTTTTCAATCAAGACTCTATTTCAAGGCCCATTCTAGGTTTTGAGGATGGACACAAGTAGTGTCATCCTGGTAAATGTTTAATACGTGGCTCTTCAGGGAAAAATCAAACCCCTCAATTTGAAGTATTTCACAATCCCACACTGTATGTAACTTCCTGAGTGCAGGAAGTTGGCTCTCTCAAATGGCACGTGCTGGCTCCGGCACACTTGGATGACAAGGTATAAAAAGCAGTTCCTGTATTTGAGTTGTTCATAGTAGTAGATGAAGGACAGTGTTGTAAATTAATATTATGATATGAAATGTGTCAAATGATGTAATAGAGAGCTATGCAGGAACTTGTGGGAGAACCAATTTTCTTAGCAGCACATCAGAGAGACTTCAGAGAGGAAGTGACGTCTGAACTGAGCCTTAAAGAATGAGGATTTCTTTGCCAGTGAGGCAATGCGTGGCCAAGGCTCTTGAGCGCAACAAGGATGTGCAAGCCACTGCCCCGGGACGTTTGTGGGCTGTGTGTGAGTTTGCTAAAGCATAGCGTGGACATGTCCTCAGGTTCTCAGCGGGCGAGAGGCCAGATCACGAAAGGGATTCTAAATTGTGGTAATGAATCTGGACTTGCATTATCATGAGGCAACTAAAAAGAGGTTTTCAGCTTTTGGTGTATAATGCAGCAACTTGCCTGCGGGGTGGTGAATAGACTTAGGGGTGCAAAGACTTGTGGCAATGAAAGAAGCTGCTGGGATTCGAGTGAAAAGAAAAAAGGGCTGGAAATGAAGAGGAAAAGAGGGATTTGGCAACTTGGAAAGGGAGTGAATTGGGCGGCCTGATGCAACGGAGCCTTGAACGCGGCACTCTGGCCTCTCCTCTCATCCATTCTCCCCCCACTCACCGTCCTGCCCTGTGCATCCAGTGGCGGCCATTTCCGGGGTGCCCCTGGCCGGCCGGTGGCCCTGCCAGGGCCTGGGAGGCCGCCCCGTCCTCACGCAGGCTGCCCGCGGGGTCCAGCGCTGCACAGACGCTCTGCTCCTGCCTTGCAAGGCCACGCAGGCCGCGGGCCACACGGCGGGGAACATGTGGTTGCTATTTCATTTCTGCTTTATCATTTTTCATCCTGACATGAAAGCTCCTCGGCAGCAGGGTGAGAGCACTGCGCATTGTAAGGCGTAATGCGACCCGAGGGCTCCTGCTTCGTGCCAGAGGAAACGTGATGCAGAAACAATCCGAGGGCAACTGCGAGGTGATGCGGCCCAGAGAACCAGAAGCCATTGAAACTCTAAACGTCATTCCTGGACAGTATGATGTGTTCTGCAGGGCAGCTTGGAAAAACAGGAAAACCCTCCTCAGCCAACCCTTGGAGGATTAGAAGTCTTTCCATATCATAGGGAGTAAATAATTCTTAAAGAGCCCCTGGTTCTTACACTCCAAGGCCAAAATGCTGAGCTGGAAGCGTCCCCCCTCCCTGGCCTTGTGAGAAAGCTTGGGCCCCAGTAGGGGCGTGGGCTCGCTGGGGGTCTCACAGCTGGAGAGCTGGTGGCCTGGTGGGCCTCTGGCTTTTCCCACCAATTGGCAGGCCTTCTCTGCCCATGGCCAGTCTGGCCAGGGAAAGATGAATTTGCAGGGGGACCAAATGGTGAACTCAGTCTGTGAGCTCTTTGCACATCTCTCCCCCACTAGATGGTGGACTACTGGAGAGCGCCTAAGCCTTGTGTCTAGAACACAGTAAATGCTCAATAAACGTTGAAAGGAGAGGGCGGGAGAGAGAGGGAACCACGGGGGACTCCAGCTTGAAGTTTCTGCCTCAGAAAAAGGAGAATAAATGAAGCCAGGGAAGTGTCAGATTCCTCTAGGTTCTTGACTGTCACATAAAGGAATCTAAGAACGTGCCAGTTTCGTTAGGTCAGCAAAAAGAATTCACTGGGAAATGGGGAAAAGAACAGAACTTGCTGAGAAGTGGGAGAGAAATACGTGCTGAGATTTGATGGGGGCTCCTCTAGGCCGAGGGAGTGGGCTCTGGCTTGTGTGGTCACCTTTTAAGGTACTAATTGTTCCTCTCCTTGCTAATGCTAAGGGGAGAGGCCCCCAACTGTTACTGGTTACCCCACCAATGGTGGGGCCGATGGTGACGCCTTTGGTTTGGGGTTACCCAGGTCCAGTGGGGTGGCCTGTTTGGAATTATCTGGGCCCCAGAAACCGGGACCTCAAGATCAAGGTATCTGTGGGGTCTCACAGCTATGCTGTCTACCGGGCTCATTTTCGGCCGGCCATGTTGTCCGTCAGCCATGTTCTCCGTTGGCCATGTTGTCCGTCGGCCATGTTGTGGCTCGCCTTCTCCTCGTTTCCCTGTACTAACCTGCCTCAGAAGGATTCTGTAAACTGATATGGTCAGAGAGAAAAAACAATAAAACAATATTCATTAAATGGCTTTTTAAAAAAAGTCTCAAATTCAGCTTATCAGTTTACCACTCAGAAACGATGATAAAGCTGTGTTCCCTCAACAATTAAGACAAAATATGCCAAGGTTACTGGTAAATCAGACTTCAAATATCACAGCCTAAATAAATGCAACTGCTCCTGTTTTTTAGGTACAGAATCACACAGCTTTCCTCGACGTTTTATCTAACGTCCTTTTCCTAGCCCAGGCTCTCTCTGGGATGCCACATTACTAGTTAGCTGCAGGACAACTTGGGTTCTTCCTGCTGGGACAGTTCTCACTTTACATTTTAGCAGGAGTAAATAAAGGCCTATTTACTGTGCCTCAAAGTAGTAAACAGGCTTTCCTGCCCATCAGGCCCTTTTGCACATAAACACGATTTTTCACAAAGGTAGTTCAAGTTTTAAACATGTTTAAACGCATGGCTATTTTGATCAAAGGAGATAAACACCTGCTGGACCCCAAAGTTATAAACACATTTTGGAAAGTACAAAAATTATGAATGTGCTGACAAGTAGTGGTAAACAACGTATATAACCAAGGATATAACAGTTTATGTATCTTTGGGTGTAACCAATCAGAATGAAGAGCTGCCAGCCCAGCAATGGAACATGGGGGGGGGGGATCCCAATTAGCATATTTGACCAGGTCCCTCCCCGCTCCAGCCAGGACGAGAGTTAACCCCTGTGCTGCTGCAGAGCTGCTTGCAGCTTTACCAGAAGGTAACAGACCGCAAAGCCTAGTCTTGGCTGGGAGGGAGCGGTGGTCAAAGCGCTGAAAATACTGGCCAATTTGTGCACAGATAGGAGGCACCTCCCTCCACCTGCACCTGCCTACCATTGCTCCTTAACTTGTTGAAAGAAAGAAATGTGAGAGCTGCTGAAGCTAAGTGGTATTGCTGCACAGTGGCTCCTCTACAGCACTCTTCAAATCCCTGTACCTAGCTTCTTGTTTTATTGTTGAAGTGAAGTTCCTCAGGAGCTGGGCCAATTGGAATATTTCCTAGGGACTTTTTTTTAAGAAAGGAACCCAAAGTGGCTGGCAAGAAGCACCCTTTCACTCACTGCTTCCAATCTGTGAGGATGTAAGCCTGGAGGTACCTGAGTGGAGGAAAGAAACAGAAAAGAATGGCTTTGAAAAAAGTGGAGTTGGCACACAGAGAGAAAAGCAGACAAAGAAATGGAAACAAGAAGTGTTGGCATCACTCAGGATTCAGAGTACCTGGATTCAGTTCCTCCTGGAGAACCGCTACCTTGTATATCAGTCAGGGTTCTCCAGGGAAACAGAACTGACAGGCGAGATCTCTAAATAGCATGAGATTTTATAAAATTCTCACGCAACCACGGGGATGCACAAGTCCAAATTCCTCAGGGCAGACTGCAAAGCAGGAGCTCCAAATGAGGTCCTTGATGAGTTTTCCAGAAGCTGGCTATCTGAAGTAGAACTGGGAATTCTCTCTCTGAAAGCTGAAATCACTTCCCTCTCTAAGGGCTTCACCTGACTGTTTAAGAAGTCACTCACTGCTGAAGGCAAGTTCCTTGGTTGATTGTAACCAGGAATCAATCCTTGGTTGGATGTAACCAGCCATCTACGCAATCAACTCATGGATGACTGAAGTCCATGAAATGTCCTTGTATTACAATTAGCCCAGTGCTTGCTTTACCAAACCACTGGGCATCATTATCTGGCTGAGTTGACACATTAGTCTAACCATCACACCTTGTGTCATTGTTTTTTCCCCCTTGTGCTAGATTTCTTTCACCTATAACTAAGTGAATCCTGATTAATGCAGATATCTGGTTTTGTATATTCTTTCTTAAAGCACTCAAACCACCCCTCATGCTTATCACAATTTATAATTATTTATTTATCAAAAGTAATTTCCCCTTGAGATTGTGTTTGATGTGATAGTGGGGCATGTCTGCCTGGCTCACTTCTGAGTCCACAGAGCACCTGGCACTAGGCTTGGCACAGTGTAGGCATTTAATAAATATTAACGAATGAATGAGTGAATGAATGAACTGCACTGATGCCAGAGTTATTTTAATTAGTGAAAGTAATAATGAACTTTATATAACCTCCATAAACACTAAATCAGGTGAGGGTATGAAGATTATTTCCAGAACCCCGGGATTTAGATTGCCGGTGCTTAGATATGGTAAACCATTCAGTTTTAACATTCCAGCTTTATTTCATTTGGTTATTGTGTCATGTAATTAATAGGTTTTTAAAAATTCATAGGGTTTTCAGTTGCTTCATCTCTATTGGGTTTTATGCCTTGTTTTTGAAAATCAGATCTCTCTGACTGGGATCTGGTCATCACAGCCAGTTAACATGACGATCCCATAAATTGGATATAAAATGAGAATGATAGGATTCTTCTCATCTCATAGGGTAGCTGGGCAGCCAAATTAAAAGTCAGCTGGTTTCTGGGATAGTGCTTTATTGAAATGTATCACAAAAGTGTGAAAGAACAGGCTTTTACAGGGAAAACGCACTGCCTCTAAGAGTCAACCTGGGAAAATCAACTCTGAATGGATGTGATATAACTTCTGCAGAAGTCTCCTTATAGGGCAGAATGTCTTCCAAACCAAATTAGAAAGAATAAAATTATAATTGAAAAGAGTGGTATAGGGCACAGAAATAAAAACTAGCATTATGAATTGTGCAAGCATCATGGAAAGAAAGATGCATCCACAGATAAAAGATGCTTCACTTGCAGATTGGAAAGGGGATTTTACCACAAGAACATATATGGGACCCCCTGCTTGGTGCCAGGGAAAATGTGTCCAGAAAGACCAGCATTTGCACTGCCTGGGTTATTTCAAATATGAAGATGGATCATCTTCCACCTGCTTCCAAGTCTGACCCCATGGTTTCAAAGCACTGTTCTGGAAACTTCTCTATTTGAGAACTCTAGTTCTCCATGTAAATTAATGAATTTTTGCCTAGCCTATGTGTAAGTCTCTGTGAACTTGACTAAGGAAAATCCATCCTTCTGAACTCAGTAGCTCTGGTGCCCCGACTGGATCCATTTTTCAGGCATGTCACCCCCATAAAACCCTGATGGTATATCACTTTGTTTACCTTCACACTGACGATAATGGAGTGCAATTTATACTACTGTTTAAATAATATTTACCAATATTTGTTATTTATTTGTACATGTTATCAGTGATATCTTTGTCCCATTTATTTCTAAATAGCCAAAGCATAAAAACCTACCTGGTACATGATGGGGATTGAGAAAATATTTTATCAAATAATAACAAATGAACTAAAAAAAAACATATATGGTTCCTCTTTTAAAAAAAAAAGTTTCTTTGGCTTAATCCTGATGCTTCTGAATTATCCTAATCCCTTTCATTGGCATTTGATTTCCTGCCTATGAATTCCTTCTTCTCAATCTTTTGTAAAGCTCCCAAGACCCTATCTGGATTGTTATCAGCCTTGATAGCTGCCAAGTATAGGTGCCCAAGAGTGAGGGCTGCTCTCTGAGGAGGAAGTGGTCCCATTTTAGGTTTCAATCTAGATAACAGGCATATCTATCACTCAATAGATTCCTTATATTCCTTTGAAATCTTTCTCACAGCTCCTCATCCCTGAGTCAATAGCAAGTATTTATATGCTTCTATTAATATGGGTTAGTATGCATATTCTGGCATCTACTATAAACAAAATCATACAGAATATACTCTTCTTTATCTGTCGTTTTGCACTTGGCATAATTATTTTGAGACTTATCCATGCTGTTGAGTGTTCAAAAGTTCATTATTTTATTGGTGAGAAATACTTCATTGTATGGTATAACACCATTTGCTTATCCATTTGGCTGTTGGACATTTGACTAGTTTCCTGTTTTGGAGTATTACAAATAAAGCTCCCATGAACATTTGTGCATAAGTCTTTGTATGGGAATATACTTTCATTTTTCTTTGGTAAACAATTGAGTGGAATAGCTGAACCTTATAGCAGGTACATATTTAACTTTTTAAGAAATTAACAAAATAGTTTTCCCAAGTAGTTGTCTCATTTTATGTCCACAAAAGCTTTGTAAAAGTTCCTTCACATACCTTATAGCTCTGAATATTGTCTTTTTCATATTAACTATTGCAATAGGTATCTCATTGTGGTTCATTAAGGAATAATGATGTTGAACATTTTTTTATGTGCTTACTTGCCATCCATATATTTTCTTGAGTAAAATGCCTGTTCAAATATTTTGCTCATTTTTAATAGAGTTGTTCATTTTTTATTATTGAATTGTAAGAGTCCTTTATATATTCTTATATTCTGTTTGTAAGGTTTTAAAAATCAAATAAATGGTATGCAGATATTTTCTTCCAGTTTGAAATTTTTTTTTTTTTATCACTCTCTTAACAATGTCATTCAAAAAGAGAAGTTTTCATTTTGGCTTTCTTATGAAATCATGTTTTCTTAAGGATCATACTTTAGGTATTTTAAGAAATCTTTTCTTTTTTTTTTTTTTTAAAGATTTATTTATTTGTTTTAATTTCTCCCCCTCCCCCGGTTGTCTGTTCTCGGTGTCTGTTTGCTGCGTCTTGTTTCTTTGTCTGCTTCTGTTGTCGTCAGCGACACGGGAAGTGTGGGCGGCCCCATTCCTGGGCAGGCTGCATTTTCTTTTCACGCTGGGCGGCTCTCCTCACGGGCGCACTCCTTGCGCGGGGGGCTCCCCTACGCGGGGGACACCCTTGCGTGGCACGGCACTCCTGGCGCGCATCAGCACTGCCTGCGCATGGGCCAGCTCCACATGGGTCAAGGAGGCCCGGGGTTTGAACCGCGGACCTCCCATGTGGTAGACGGACGCCCTAACCACTGGGCCAAGTCCGTTTCCCAAGAAATCTTAATCAACCTAAGATCACACAGATTTTCACTTATATTTTCACCTAAAGTTTTATAATTTTAGCTTTTAAATTAAGGTGTAGGATCCATTTGAATCAGTTTGTTTTACATGGAGAGAGGTATGGATTGAAGCTTATATTTTTGCATATAGTTTTCTAGTTAAAAAGAACATCTTTTCTCCAAAGAAATGCTTTTGTACCTTTGTGGAAAAATAAGTTTTCCATAAATAAGTGGGTATATTTCTGTACCATCTATTCAGTTCCATTAATCTGTCTACTTTTACACAAATATTGTACCATCTTCATCGCTGCGGCTTTATAACTTTTGAAATCAAATGTATTCCTTATGGACTGAATCATGTCTCACACAAGGACATGTTCAAGTTCTAAACCCTGGTCCCGTAGATGTAAACCCATTTGTAAATAGGTTCTTAGAAAATGTTATTAGTCAATGTAAGGCCAAATCGAGTCAAGGTGGGACTCAATCCAGAGGCAGACTGAGTAAGGGTTGGTGGCTTCAAAGGAAACATGATCCTGATAATACTTTGATTTTGGATTTCAGCCTCCAAAACTGAGAAAATTAATTCCAGTTGCCATCCTGTCTGTGATAGTTTGTTATAGCAGTTCGAACAAACTAAGACAGTATTAGTCCTCCAAATTTGATATTATCTTTCAAAGATATTTTTGCTATTTAGGTCCTTTCCTTTCTATTTAAATTTTAGAATCAGCTTGACCACTTATTTTAAAAAAAGTCTCCTGTAGATCATTTTGGGGATAATTAACACCTTACCAATATTGAATTTTCATCTCATGAATGCAATATATTGCTGCATTTATTTAGGTCTTTAAATCTTTTTCTCAACAATGATTTAAAGTATTCCACATACAGATCATGCACATCTTTTGTCAGATTTAGCTCTAAACACTTCCTATTTTTATTATATTGTATACTTTTGCTTCATTTTTTTTATTCACTGATATTTCACAGAAATATGTCTTTTTCTCTATTGTTCTTTTACTCTGAAACCTTAATAAACTCACTCATTTAAATGCTCTTTCATATATTTTTTTCAAATGTTTTACATAGACAGTCATACTGTAATATCTTTGAATAAAGACAGTTTTGCTTCCTTTCCTATCTGAATCCTTTTTATTTATTTTTCTTGCCTTACTTTATTGGTTAGAATCTCCAGCACGATGTTCAGGGCTGTTTGGGACCACTACTCTAGGATGACTTTTGAATAAAAGTGATGAAAGCTTCAAGTAACCCTGAGGGGAATTACAGTGCCCTCCATTTTGGTGCTACTAAGTTTCCCAGCTTCTGCTTTTAGGTGCTGACTCCAAGAAGCAAGCTCTGCTTTTGTTAATAACATGTGCATGGTAGTTCCCATCAGTGCCCGCTCTGTGTCTCGTATTCTGTTAGGCACTCGATACATACTATGCCATTTCATCTAAAATAGGGAGGCATCTTGCAAAACGCCCACCACTTAGCATGGTGCCTGAAGCCTAGAAGGTACCCCAAATAGACTCACTTAATAAATGAATCAACTTTTGTGTTACTATCTCTATTTTACAGATGAGAAGACCATTAGAGAGGTTAAGTAACATACACAATAGCACAAATAAAACCAGTATTCAAAAGAAATCTCTTAAATTCAAACCTGGTGGTGAACAATCTCGCCTCAGTTTCTATCATCACCACACGGTGATGCAGCAACGTCTTTATCCTTTATGAATGTGAGTAACAATTCGGACTTCATTGAGAAGGAAATTGAGAGATGAATAAAAAGATAAACTGATAGATTGGGTAGATGATAGATGATTTGGTAGATGATATATAAATAGATGATAGATAGATAGATACATAGATAGATAGATAGATACATAGATACATAGATAGATACATAGATAGATACATAGATAAACAGCAATAATAAATTTTATTTTATTTAAAAAAAAACCCTAAGAATTGCCCCAGATTTAACATTTTAGGAAGTTTTTGAAATAAAATGTAGAAGTGAGGAATTAACCCATCCTACGGCTCACAATAAAAATAAAACAGGCATTGTATGTAATGAATGATTAATGAAGTCCTCATTTCAGAAATCTTTATAGCAAATCCTATACCCCCTAGCACACCCCTGAGCCTGTCCGCAAGGAATGAGAGGCTACGTTAAGGCTAACGGTCACTGGGATTGTGCTGAGCTGTGGCGTGGGGCACCATTGCCTTTGAAACAGTAGCCAATAGTCCAGAGGTGTATAGTTATTTACCCACAAAGAAATCTCAAGGAGAAGTGAGGTTGGCCAGGTCATTCATTTAATCACAGATTATTCCACAAATACTGGTTGAACGGCTTCATTCATTCATCCATCCACTCTTTTCTCTCAATTTTTTTTTGAAGATTTATTTATTTATTTCCCTACCCCCGACCCCCACCCCCCGTTGTCTGCTTTCTGTGTCCATTCGCTGTGTATTCTTCTGTGTCCACTTGCATTCTTGTCATGTGGGACTGGGAAACTCTGTCGTTTTTTTTGTTGTTGTGTCATCTTGCTGCATCAGCTCTCCATGTGTGCAGCGCCACTCCTGGGTGGGCTGCGCTTTTTTCATGCAGGGCAGCTCTCCTTGAGGCGCGCACTCCTTGCACATGGGGCTCCTCTACACGGGGGTCACCCCTGCATGGCATGCCACTCCTTGCGTGCGGCAGCACTGCGCTTGGACCAGCTCACCACATGGGTCAGGAGGCCCTGGGTATCGAACCCTGGACCCTCCATATGGTAGGCAGATGCTCTATCAGTTGAGCCACAACCCCTACCCTACCCATTCTTTTCTCTTAACCTAAGCGATTTATCACAGGCAAACTGGAACCAATCAGTTTTGTGATAAATTCAAAACTAGAGTCCAGAGAGAATTGGCCTGATGACCTTCCGCAGAGAATCAAACACCCGTTGCAATTCCTAAGACCCTGGCAGCTGTTGTTCTATTCAGGACGGTGTAGACTATAGACTGGTGCTATGAAGTATGTGCCACAGCTCTCACTACAATGCTGTAAGCGATCATGGTGCATTGGAATACAAAGTCTAAAGCACCATCACAGGATAATGTGGTAAATGTTTGGATATTTTAGAAATGCTCTGATATGTAGTTATGCTGCAGGTGACACAGGTCATTGAGATTTTAATATATTGAAACATTTAAGTACAACTAAAAAAACAAAAAGCAACAACAACAAAAAATTGCTGGCACCTGCAATTAAGAGATTTTTTAAAAGGGGAAGCAGTGACTCAATCATATATATATTTTAAATCATAAGAGTATATTATTAATACTAGAGATTCATATTTGCTGATTTCCACCTATGTAATTTCTATTTGTTTGTTTATATATGTCTTTATATAACAATGCCTCATTCAGAATTTAGGTACAAAGAGAACCCATTCTACTTAGCCTGTGGAGAAGGGAATTCCTTAGAGGATATTAACCACCTTAAAAAATCCATTGTAAGGCTGAAGAGATAAATTCTGACTTGACCAAAATCAGGCAATGTCAGAAACTCTGTTATTATCAGGGAGCCACTTACTGAATTGGGAAATTGCTGCTGTTGCTGCCAGCTCTAAAATTGTTAAAATGGATGCCTGAAAACCTGCCTTTTAATTTCTAGAAATGTAGCTACTTTACACTGCTACTGCTACAGAAAATAATAATAATAACAGCAATAACAATAATACAATAATAATACCTCTAGGCCATGTTGCAAGTATACAAATCTTGTACAAGTGAATCAAAATGACCAAAGCCAAATCACATCTGGAAGCCATGCTGTCAGAAAGTTTGGGAACATAGTTTTAGGTTTACAAAATCACATCTCTCGTAAAAATCACAATTAAAATTTGATGTTTTATTCCCAGACACTTACCAATCAGATAGATAGAGTTTTAAATATAGCTTTAAAATATGAGTACTTTTAAAAGCAGGAATGAAATCATAAAATACATCCTAATCTGCCAACTTTCATTTTTTACTTAAAATATATTTTGGACAGCGTTCCATGCCAGAAAATGCATATAATCTATCTCATTTTTAATGGTTGCAGGGTAGTTCATTGGGAGAATGTATCATAAAAGATTTAGTTCATTATTAGCAGCCATTTGTTTATTTCCTAAGTTTTATTATTACGAAAAGTATTACAATTTACAAGGAACATTATGTAGCACAGAATAAAAAGTCATGAATATTAGTTTCATTTATATTGCCCAATATTTACCCAAAAAGTTTAGATTAACTGATATCATGTTCTTCCCAGTAGCAAATAAAAGGGCCTTTTCCTTATATCCTTGTCAACATCAGTGTTGGTGAACTTGATCTTCACCAATCTAATAAGTCAAATAGGGTGATTGTTCACTGTTGTTTAATTTGTTCACATTTTATTATTAAAGAGGTTGATCATTTTTTCTTTTGTCTTTTGGTTGTTTGTATTTCTTATACAGGGATTTTCTGTGTTTAACTTTCATCCATTTTATTTCTGGGGAATTCCTTTGCTTTTTGATTTTGTAAGAGTTGTTTAAATTTTGCATTTATCAGCCCAAGGTCTCATCATCAGTGTTCATTTTTTTTTTTCTGTTTATTGTCGCCTTTTGAATTTGTTATGGTGTTTTAATTATTTAAGTTATCAAATCAATCAATTTTTTGCAATCAGAATTTTGGATTTTATGCGGTGCTAGAATCACTTTCACTGCTCTAATATTTTTATATAGAGAGGTACATTGCATACCCCCTATTGTCTCATTTTTTGGACCCACCTGAACTTATTTTTGATGTGAGGAATGAGGTAAGGATCTGCTTTATTCCCCACCCCCCCTAGTTGGCCATTAGTCATCAGAGAACAATTTATTAAATGATTGCTATCCTTCAAATAATTTAGAGTGCCACTTTTATCATTGATCAAATCCCCTACATCTTCTTGGGACTAATTTTTTACTATATTTTGTTACATTGATTTGCTTGCCTTAATGTCTAACATTAAGGCATAATTCCATTCTTTCCTCACTAAACTTTAACTACTGTAAATCAGTGAGTTATCTATTCCAGGTTTTACCTCTTAATTTCATATCTCCTAATAAATTCTATTCTAGAATCAAATCCAACGTAAGATTATGTAGATTTCTCTCCTTCAAAACTCTTCTGAATTTAAACACCATTGGATATTTCTTTCAAAAATTAGTGTTATTTTTCCTGTGGGCATGAAACTTCTTGTTCTCTTGCTGTGTATCTTTCCTTAATCCTTACCATTTCCCCCACCACACCTCCTGCTTGACAGAAAAAACTGCAAAGGTGCAGGGTGGGGTGAAGGGAGAAAAAGCCAATGTGTTCTTTGCAATTCTTAAGTTTCTTGCCCTTCTATAAACATGGCAGAAGGAAAAAGTTAGTGAACTAAAAGACTTTTCCCTTACCAAAATCATGGGATTTTAGTAGATCCTTTCACCTTTCTAGAAAGTGGAAAATTCTTACAGATATGAAAAATATCTCCAGATTCCAGAGCTTGTGCAAACTGCTCGTTATTGAGATGTAGATTAAATAAAACTTAAAACAACCTCACTTAATTTAACAGTTAACAGTGCTCCTAAAACTGCAAATATTGTATTGTCTCTTCTGAAAACCTGGGGTTATGCGGCAACTTTTAAAAATAAGCTTCTCAGGTAGAGATATAAAAGGATTGTCTTCTGGTAAAGAAGGATTCTCTTATTGCTAACAATGTGCAAACTTTGTTTTCTATGCACCACAATTGTTAAAGGCTCAAGGCTGACAAACCCCTGGAGATTTACAGGGTTGGGGATTAGCTAACTCCTGAAACACGCGATTAGGAGGTAGTGTAAATTTTAGCCAGCGCTCCACTGCTCTGGTGTTTAAAACCGCTTTGCAGCAGCAACCAATAGGAAGTCTACAGGATTTATTGACTATATGAAAAGTGACTTGTCTCAACGTTTCTATGCAACTGAGTACTTTTAGTATGTCTACCCTCAAAACGTTGGTTTTTAAATACCTAATTCAGTTTTCTGCTACTTTTGTATTGGATTTGAACTCCAGCATATGGAGAAGAAGTGATAGAAGAAAAGTAAACTTTTATTCACACCATACATGAACACACAATAGAAGTCCTCTCTCTGTGATACAATCAGGCTTTAGAAAATGTGTCACAATATACCCTCTTACTAAAAACATGATCAAAAGATTATTCAAAATTAATCATTTAAGATTGTGGATAATATAATATCTATGTAATAGCATTAAGTGTAGGAAGAAGAAGGGCATAGAGTATAGTCTAAACAATAATTGAAATTTGGTAATAAAACTTAGAGCAAATTCTAAAATTTACTCCTCAGAGATTATATACATTCATCTAACAATATTAATCTGACAACATTTAATAATATTCATATAAAAATACTAACAAAAACCCAGGAGACAACTAAAATATCTTAGAATTAATATAGCTAAAATGAAGTTATTGGACAAGATAAAAAATAAAAATCAATGATTTTTCTTATGTAGTTACACAAATCAGCTGGAAGATAATCTGGGAAATATTTTATTTTAATTAACAATAAAATATTCATAAAATAACCAGGATTAGCCCCAATAAAACCTGAGAAAAGGACATTTTAAAAAGCAAAAAAAATTTAGTAAGATATTTAAAAATGAAAAACGGAGAGCTATATTCTGTTCCTAGATAGAAAGAATCAGCTTTAGAAATTCTTCTTTAATTTTTTTATTCACTGGGAATAATAGATATGCCCACTAGTTTGGACATAAAAAAAGTAGTTGAAATCTTAATTCATTTTATATCACAATTGATTCTAAATTAATATAAAATTAAAAATAAAAGAGAAACCATGAAGACCAGAAAAAAATAAGTAAACATGTACCTGATCTTAAAGTACGTAAGCACTTTTATGCAAAAACAAAAAAAAATGTAAAAAAGAAAATGACTACCAAAATAAATAACTATAAGACAAAGAAAGGACTTACAATGAAATTAATCAATATATTTTATCAAACAAAATTATGTTCATCAAGTACTGAATGTAAAAACTACCAGGGAAAAAACTTGGGAAAAGACTTGTTTTAAATATTAAGCTAATGCTTCAATAGTTAACTTATCCTTAGAAATAGTTTTATGAAAATTTCTTATACCAAATGTTAAAAAAAAGACAAGAATTATTTTTAAATTTCCAAAATAAAAATGAAAGTAAATTTAATCCCACACACAAAAAATATAAAATTTAAAAATCAATCTTTGCCTGTAATTTTAATAGCTTTTAAAAAAGAATAATAGCCAGTGGGGTAAAAGCCTGGGGGAATGAATGAGGGTAGTTCACCTAAAGAAGTTTAAATTAACTTATCTTTGGGGCTAACTGGTAATGTTCTGATTAAGTCCTTAAACTTGTTTCCATTCTTTGTCCTAGTGATTCCACATAAAAGAAAAAAAGTTTATCCTGAAGAAATAATCAGAAATATGTAGAAATATTTATGCACATCTTTGTTAATTACATGAAAAGTTAGCTAAAATCCAAATGCTCAAGAAGAGAACAGCAGTGAAATAAATTATGGGATATTCATAAAATGCAATATTATGAATATATTGCATGTTTTAGGAATCATGTTTTCAAAAAGTTTTAAGGATGTGACTTAGGAAAAAGTCAATAACAAAAGACAGTAAGTAAAAGAGGCAGTATAATTTTGTTAAAGCACTCCAAAACGGAGATGTCTGTATTAGACCAAAACAACATGGGGAAAACAAAAGCAGCTTCTTGTGGTTGGGTGGTGAGACAATGAGTGGATTTTCTTTTTTTATAGTATTTACATGTTCCCAATTTTCTGCGAAGAACATATATTCTTAAAAAAAAAAAGCATGAAAAGTCATATTTTAAAATGTAAACTATTTTGGAATTCGTCTAGATTTGTGTATCTTTAGGTGGCAGGATCTTTCTAGCCTAGTCTCATTCAAAGTTATTGTTGAAATCTGTATTATTTTGTAATGTGTAAAATATGTGTTCTTAAATATTAAAATTGCGGGATTTTATTATCTTGGTAGGAGGGAAAACGTTTCACCCTCTGCGCTGATTACCTCAAGCTGCCCAGAAAGTTCTCTGCGGGCACCCCCGGCCCCGCTCCCTGCGCGCCCCTCGCGGGGTGCACGTCCCGGGCCGCGCCCTTGACCTTCACGGTGCCAGGGCGGGCCAGGCTGAGGCAAAGCTTCCTGCGGAAGCACGCCGCGGACTCAACGTTGCCGACACAGGGATCGCTTTTAAAACGTCTAGTCCAACGGCGCAGCTTCTGGCCATCAGGGCAGAATGGAATTTGAGAGCCACGGGGACCTCTGAGGGGGCCAGGGGGGGCGGGGTGAATCAGGGCCCCCCTGTCCCAGGGCCCCCGGGCCCAGAGCTTCTGCTGAGAGCCAGGAGGAGGGGCGTCGTGCCAGGACCCCGCATGCCGTGCGCCTTCTCCAGCCTGCTGCTGAGCCAGACGGACGCCCTCCCAGGGACCCTCAGCCCCCACGTGCCTGGGAAAAGCTCGGGGGGTCGGGGGGTGGGAGAAAGCACCCTAGTTCTTCCAGGAAGCCGAGGCGCTGATAAATGCGAGCGCGTCCGCACATGTTTTCACGGTTACCTAAGAAACTATCTTGACAACAGAAGTCCTCAGCCACGCTCTGGAGAGGCATCAGACGCCTCTGCGCTGCCACGCTGTGTATATCGTCCGGCAGGGATTCATCCGGGGAAGATAAACTAGCGTCTTGCCAGCATTCTGGTCCTCTTGACCCTGACCTTGGCTGGAGGCAGTTACGTTCCATCTGAAAGGCCTGCTCTTTCCTCCAGCTTCCTTTTTCACTTCTCTTTCCTGTTGCCCCCAAGGACGCCCCCGAGGTTAAGGAAACCTTGCTGGGGGGAGAAGCACGTGCTGCTTGTTGCTTTGCTCTTGAACAGTGTTTCTTATTTGAACTCGGCAGCCCGGCGGCTTCCGGGGAATCCTCTTCTTTAGCCCTGGGCATCGGCTCCATCGTAGGGGAGTGTCGCGGTATTGCGCGCAGGAGATGTTCCCTCGAGGCTGAGCACCCCAAGCTTCCGCCCCCTGCTCTACTGTACTCTGCTCCCATCCCTTGCCCCTCAGCAGCCGGGTGTTTCCAAGAAAAAGAAAACTGTTTTCCCATAAACTGTGAAGCCAGGGCAGGCGCCGCCATCGCTGCAGCTGTCCCCCGGGTGGAGCCAATAATTGTCATCGTCGCTGAATACAGGGTAATTGCACAGTTTTTGAGCTCTTTAGGTTTAAGAGTGCCCTTACAAGTGAAAATAATGTCTAATAATTGTGGAGCAGTTTCAATAGGTTCTTTAGGTATATTATCTCATCCTTAAAATAATCCCATGTGGTAGGGATTATTATCACAATTTGGCTTATTAGAAAACAGAAGCTTGGCAAGGGTAAGAAACTTTCCTATGGGCTATAAAATGGTAACTGACAGCACAAGATTTGAGCCCAGCCTGTTTCATGCCAAAAGCTGGCTCACACTCCCTCCTCTGCTGTGTCTTGACGTGACACCGAGGGAATCTGAAACAGTCCTTAAAAAAAGGAAAATCCTTAGGATGTTTGTACAACTGACTGCTATGTGAAATGTGTTTAATTCTTTGATTTTTTACAGCAAAGCAAGTTTTAAGAATTATTTTTAAGTGATCATGTGACCCATTCTCCATGCAGATGCTCTAGTAGCTTGTGTCTGCCCAAGAAACAAGTAAATAAGCAATTTTGAGACTCCTGACCTAGTTAGTCAAAGTGGTAATCCCCAGAGATTTGGTGTCCTTTGTGAAAATGTGGAAACTGAGTCCCGAGTGCATTGGAAGGATTTTCTTTTCTATACAAGACACTGCCCCCTACCCTGTTGCCCCTGCCCCCTGGCTGGCTCGATACTTCGTGGCATTGGGAATGGTCTGCTGCTGAAGGAAAGACCATGCAAGAGGGTGGCTTCAACAACGGGAATGTATTGCCTCATCGTTCGAGGCTAGGAGGAAGTCCAATTCAAGGCCCCATCAAGGCAGTGCTTTCTTCCCAAACGCTCGCATTCTGGGGCTGGCCGCTGGTGATGCTTGGTGCTTGCTCCCCTGCCATGTGGCAGCAGCCTCGCCTGGCCTCCCCCTTCTCTTCCAGGTTCCCTGGACTTGCAGCTGCTTCCACTAGGGCTTTTTTTTTCTCTCTGTGATACAAACCTTGGGTCATAGGATTAAGGCTCCTTCTGGACCATTCTATGGAAGCCACCCCACCAAAAGGGCCTCTTTGCAAGGGTTCACACCCACAGCAATGGATTAGGGTTAAGAACAAGCTTTTCTGGGGGACCTCGCCACCGCCAGTGCCCAAGGCAGACGCTGTGCACTACTGCCTAAAGCTCGGGCCGGCAAGGGAACGTCACCGTGATGGGGAGAGAGAGGGAGAGGTTTGTCCTGCCAGGTTCTGGCGCCTTGATCCTGTCGTCCTGCTTCAGGCCGAGCAAGCCCGCATTTGGAAGCCGCTTGCTCTCACCTGACGTTCCCTGCTCGATCCTGCACAACTATTGTGCCTGGAGTCTTTACCCACGGCGTTCAGAGGAAGGAGGGCAGCCTCTGGTTTCACAGACAGACGTGTGGAAGTTGGCGCATGCCAGGGCACGAAAAAACAAATGCAGATCTGCCCCTAGCATTGTTTTGGCCATTCTGAAACCGGGTTTCTCATCATATCCTATAATTTGAGAGAGTTTTAAAAAGCAGCAGCTATAGGCAGTACTCTGTTTTCCAGTAAGGATAACAATTCCTCTGTGTTTTTGTTTTTTTTTAATTTTGGGGGTACTTTGGTGGGTAATCGTCCAACCACCACCGCACATTTACAGTTGCCAGAAAGCTGATGACTTCTTTGCAGATCGCTCCTGGTATGTGTACCTGTGAAGAAGGCACCGGTGAGAGGAC
Organism: Dasypus novemcinctus; assembly: GCF_030445035.2. Lineage (NCBI taxonomy): Eukaryota > Metazoa > Chordata > Mammalia > Cingulata > Dasypodidae > Dasypus > Dasypus novemcinctus. Next base: position 9,040,808 of record NC_080697.1, read on the forward strand.
AGGTGTGAGTAAGGAGAGCTAAACCCTGAAACTCCAGCGAGTTGGGCGTTTCATGAGTCACCTGTCAACCCATTCCCGGGGATGAAATGCTGGCACTTAAAAGTCTGACATGCATGCTGCCCTTGCTTGTTGTTAATTTTTTAAGGCATTATTTCTACTCTGTTTACTTCTGATTATAAAGGTAATTTTTGCTCATTTCCTAACACATGAAAAATACATAGACAAAATAAAAAATATCTATATTCCACAACCTAAAACAACCACTATTAACACTTTGGATAATAGTTTCAATCTAAGTGTGAACACTTCAAAAAAAGGGTATGCAGACCATACTGCAACAAGTTAAGGTGTTTTGATTGTAAGAGACACCATTCATTTATGTGTCATCAAGAAAAACTAGGGCACCTAGTTTTCATTTATTTATTTACTTCTCTTTCTATTTGTACCACTTGACTAGACTTTCATGGAGGTACAGTTTAGCATTTTTGTTGTTAATTAAATAATATAAAGTTGGCCTTCTGGGGGCATATATTCCTGGGAGTTGTAATACTTGCATTGATTTCAATAACCGATACTGCTCTCAAGACAGAACGAGTCTATCACCCCAAGAATGTCCTCTGTGCGGTGCCTTTTTAATCACACCTGCCCGCAAGCCCAGCTCTTGGTCACCATGGATCTGTTCCTGTCCCTATAATTTTGCCATTTCCAGAATGGCAGATAAATGCTCCAACACCCTTTGTTTAAATGATTGCTCTTTCTTCTATTAAACTAGCTTTTATAATCTGTTCCATTGATTTATGTTTCTATAGTTTCACTAGTGTAAATTATTGTAGCATTTGAATAAATCTTATATAACTGGGTAGCATGGGTACTATATCTTTATTCTGCTTTTTCAAAATAGTGTTGGCTATTGTAGTTTTTGTGCCTTTCCACATAAATTTTAAAATCACCTTGTCTAAAGCTGCAAACGGTCTTTCTGGAGCTTTAATATTAATAGGTTGAATTGCTCTATAGCTTTATAGATCAATTTGAGAAGAAGTGACATCTTAAATTCCAGCTTATACATACATTGAACCTCTCCATTTATTTAGGTCATTGATTTCTTTTAGCAGTGTTTTGTTAGATGTATGCCTAAGTATTTCTTTGATTTCGAACTATTGTAAGTGGTATTATATTTTTAATTTTTAATTCTAATTATTTATTACTCATCTATAGAAGCATGATTGATTTTCGTGTATTTTCCTTTTATTCTATGACCATGCTAAACTCATCTTCTAGTTCTAGGAGTTGGTTATTTTTTGTAGATTCCTCAGATTTTCTTTGCAGACAGTCGTGTCTTCTGCAAATATGGACAGTTTTATTGCCTTATTTCCAATCTTTGTGCCTAATAATTATTTTCTCACCTTTTCACCCTGGCTGAGACTTCCAGTAGGAATGGTACAAGTAGGAATTCTTACCTTGCTCCCAGTTTTAAGTGGTACACATTAATCTTTCACTGTTAAATGAGGAGTTATGTGCTGACACTTTATTTTTATTCTTATTTTTTTTCTATTGGAAGAAGTAGCTTATATAAGATTTTTGGGCAACAACCAGGATTTGTATTATTTCTGCAAGAGTGTTGTCAACTTTAGTTTTGAACTAAAACATTGAGAAGTGGCAGTTGTCAGGTCATGCCACTGGGAGTAAGAACCAAGTTCATACATGTGCCAGGAAGGCCAAGTATGTCATCATGGCTGACTGGCCAACAGTCACTGTAAGACAACATGGATTTTAAGTTATGTCCTGACCTCAAAAATATTTAAAAGCAAAAATGTATACCTTGGAAATTTTAACATATAGTTGTTTTTGTTTTTTAAATAAACTTTATTTCAAATTCAAAAAATAAAATAACAGACAAAAGGCAGCCCAATGAGCTATGGGAGCATTATTCTGGAAAATTCTGTCCATTTTTAAAAATAATATGCTTTAAAAATTAATCATATTTCATGAGAAATTCCCCAGGTCACAAAAAAAACCCTGTAAGCACATTATTTTAATGGCTGCCTAAAGTTTCTTTGTAAGGACCTATCATTATTTATTTAATCAGCCGTCTAGCAAACATTTATTTTCAGTTTTTACTAATTTTACAATGCTTTGATAAGCATTTTTATGCCTTGGATTTTGCATGTGTATTTATATGCCTATTAAAATGATCTAGAATAATTTGGTCAATAGACAATTTGCTTAATTTTTAGTTTAATTGTCCCTCCATGAGTATAATTTCATGTTAGGACACATTCAGATGTACCCTGAGAAAAATAAGTCAGGGTTGATAATATAAATTTGAGTGCTAAGGAGAACTTTAGTTACTGCATCATTAAATATGAAATAAATTTACACTATCAGATTTCTCTTATTTATCTCCATAAAAGTGGAGTACAGGGGGATTAAGAAATTCTTGATTTCCCCATAAAATTTTCTGGTAAGATAAGGAAAAAATATCAATTTCATAACAATCTTCCTGTTACTGAGGGAATATTGCTGTAAATCATAGGTGAAAAAAAAAAGGCTTCCTGTATGAAATGTAAGGCTTTCAAACCTGAGACAGAACAAGGAAATTTAATAGAAAACAAAACACAATTTATGAGTTGTAAAAAATTATAAAAATTTTCTTTCTACTCAAACTTGTAAACCAAAATAACCCATGAACTCCATTCCCTTTACTAGATGGGAAACTACGGGAAAGTTTGTTAACATGCCTTGGATAAGAATCTCAGTTGTGTTGGAGTTAAAACAAATACGTGTTGCAATACAATTTGTGCCAATGTTTAGCTTAGCTTAGAAACAGAAAATGTTAACACTGTAATTTCAGACTGTTGATATGGTTTGTATTTTGGGGCCAGCACTGAAATTGATATAAACAAAAAGTACTTACGCTGGATTTTTAATTCATTCTGTCTTGTGGTTCAAGCTGCTTGCTGTTTACATGAGGAAGTAAGAGGGGAGAGATTAGGGATAAGTGACAGGCACATTTATTCATTTCTTAGCAAGTGTAACTTGAAAAGTACGTGAAAATTGAAGAGAGATACACAGATTTTTAGAAAGCGAAATGTACACGGTGGCAGCCTGGGGTTGAAAAGAAAGGCTTGGGCTGAGTTAAGATTTCTGCCACTTCCAAGCTGTATGACCCAATGAGTTTTCATCTGCAAAGGACGAACCTTGGAGAATAAGGAGGGAGCTTGGGCTCATTTTCAAAGTTGTGAAAATCAACGAGATAATTGATGGGAACATTTTTATTTTGAAATCTTATGTCAGATTAGGCTCAATGAACTGTTATTTATGAAGGACACAGTAAATGCTCATGATGTGACCTTCAGCAAATTGGTTAACCTCTATAAGTCCTCTTCTTTTATCTGTAATATGGATATTTTCTTCATAAAATCAATGTAAAGATCAAATGAAATAATTCCGTGAACATGTAAAAGGTGCAGCTTAAGGAAGCACCATTGGGACCCTTTCAGACACATTTCCCCGGGGGCACCTTTTGTTTGCTCAGCATTTAGCATAGTGACTTCCCAGTAAGGGCTAGAGCCCCTCTGCTGCAAAGCTGGAGGTGCCATTTCAACTGCAGGCTTTAGAAAGATCATCAAAGATGAGAGCTAGTTGTGGACTATGATCCAAGCATCTCCATTATTATTATTTTTTTTTTTAATCACTGCACTACCTCTTCCTTGCCTAGGAATATCCCTCATTTTCGATGCTGGCCATCATAATTCTTATGACTCCTTACAATTTTATTTGAACTGATTCGTTGTCTGCCATGCTGTCCGGCCTCATTCTTTCAAACATAACTTTATTAACAATATTTCTAAAATTTTCCTTGTTCCCATCCTGAGACAATACCTACATAGAACCTAACAACGCAGGTGATGCAGTAGCCTGGAGGTGTACTTCAGTGCTGCAGTTGTGTGTGAATGGGCAACATGGCCAAGGAGGCAGGACTTTTATTGATCTCCAGGCATTTTGTTTGGAAGAAACAAGAAGTCTCAGGGTGCCTTACCAGACTCTCCACCTCCAATTCCTCTATTGTATGGCTCCTTATGGTGTCACGGAATCATACAAACCTTCTTTCAGAAGTTAACTCCTCTTGCTTCCTCAATTAATTTTTAATACCCATGCATACCTGCTTTCAAAGACAATTGTAAATTAAAAACCACATCGGAACACAGATGAACTGCATTGTTCTCACAGTATCAAAATGAGACTCTGTCTTCACATCAACCAAGACTTTGAGACAAAAGGTGCCACCCCTTATTCCGAAGGACCGTGTAAGGCACCCTTAGCCGGACTGCACATGGCTGCACGGGGCTGGTGTAGCCAGGGTCATCGGAGGTCCTTCCGCAAGAGGCTACCCGCACAGAAGCTGGAGGTTTTCTGGCAGCTTCCCTCAGACTGAAGGATGACCTGTAAGCGACCAGCCAGAAGAGAACTGCATGGAAAGATCTAGTGAAGGGGAGGGGTCTACAAACCCCACGGAAACATCCAGAAGAGAAGGAACTCAGCCAGGACTGGCAGCAAATCCAAAGGTGCTGGTAAGATAAGGCCTCTCCTGCCACTTCCCTCCCCTGGTCTCCACCTTCCGTTTCTGCAGGAATCAAAAGCTTTGCCTGGTTATCAAACTGGGGTCCAGGGTGTGTGGGGGAGATACGAACACAAGGCAGGGAAAGAAAGAAGCACCCCCCAGGCTTTCTGTCCCCTCCACAAGGCCATGCCATTGAGGTCCTTGCTGGGAAAAGGAGAGCATTAACTCTAAACGAAACTCAGAGTTTTAACTACCATATGTCTTGGGATATTTTAATTCCCTAAATAATATGGTTTTGTGACTAGCAGGAAAAAACAGGAGATTTCATTAATAGCAAGTGCCCAGAAAAGTCATGGGCTGTCCCAGATTTCCTTAAAGGTGTGGAGAAGAATGAAGTCCGGAGACCAGGTTTGAGGGACGAGGTTGGGTGGGAGGAAACAGACAGCTTGCTGATCGCCCTCTCTTGTCCCACTTGTTCCAAGTACTTAGTTGCACGTTATATGCCAAGGGCTGCAGAAAATGAGCTACTATCTTAAGAAGGTTTATTTTCACAGTAGGTAGAAAGTCTGTAAAATTGTGGACCAAAAAGGTCCAGCGAGGCCACAGACTCGAGTGCTCTCCCCTTTCTCCCTCCCCAGTGGCCCCAAGCTGTCCCTCTCCTAAAAGCCACAATAAGCAGCAAGCAGTACTGGCTAGGAGGATTGTCAAGGTACCTGCTGACGCTTCGACAGGTGGGCGGCACGTGCGAAAGCCCAATGTGCCTGCCTTGACGCTGCAGTTTTCATTTCATTTGTGAAAATCCTCTGGTCTCAGAAAAACAATGTCTTTTGAAACACTTTCACCAATGCCAAGGACCAGATCTCACTTAGATCTAGCGAAAGCTTCCCACACCCCAATGGAGCATTCTTCCTGGGGCTGTGATTTCTGTAGAAGAGAAGGAGGTCCTGGAGATAAACAGAGCCGAGACCACGCTGGAAGAAAACAAACCTGCTTGTTGCTCCCTGCAGCGTAGATTTCCTAATATAGCCCTGGAGTGGGAGCACTCGGGCTGCCTGGCTCTGGAGGGAGGCTCAGGGCTGGTCCTGCAGAACCGAGGCTGGGCCCTGAGAATCCCTGGGCTGCTGTGGACTCTCCCTGAGAAAGAGCAGACAGTCCCGAATCGGCTGGCAGGACAGGCCACTGCAGAGGGGCCTTAAGAGGGAAAACCTCACCGACCAAAATGCATTCATTTGTTCAACATGCACTTTAATGGGCTCCGGACAGCATAATCTTTGCTTCAACACTCACCTGACCGTGCTTGGCTCTGTGCTGGGCACTGGATGTAAGAGATGAGGAAAAGCAACCAGTGGCATGACAAAGGCAGGTGTAGGCCAACAGAAGGGGGCATTGTCTGTAAATAAGATACTAAAACAGGTTAAAATGAGTCTGCTTTCTATTATCACCATGCACCAGCAATTCTAAATATCAGTGACAAAATACCTTTCCCTGAAACAAAACGAAAGAAACACTTTTGTTGGTCTAAATTCTAAGCAATGGTTGCAATTACTGTGGGATTTTAATAGTGTATGTGTCAGCTTCAATTGGGCACATTTTTATTACTTATTCTTTAATAACCATTCATATCCTATGTAAGTCAATTCAGAGAATTCCCAGTTATAAGTTGTTCCTGACACACATACACTCAGCTACACTTGATTGTTTTGAGAATAAGTGCAAAATAGTACAGAATTGTTTAAGCTCCTTTTGGGCACAGTTTCTGTCCAGTCCTGTGGAACCAGATATTCTTGTGTTTAAGTAGTATATTTGAAATTAAAAAATGATAGCACCATGATTAGAAAGACAAAGAAACATAGTTTGTGTGATTTCTGTGAATGCTCGGAGTTTTAGTTTGCATTGAAAATTTAAATCGGTGAATGAGAGTGGAAACTGCCAGGTAAAATATAATATTTTTGTTTGCTAAGTGCACATTTTAGTTTATATAGGGATATTCTACTGAACTGGAATAATACCTTTACAGTTGAAATATACTGTTTAAACATTGTTAATTGTAAAGTGAAAGAGTGAATCACTAATGTGAAAAATTACATCACTAGTATAATAGAGTTTTTCTAGCTTTTCAGATCCTTTGTTTTGGTTAAAATTCATTTTTTAGTTACCAGACACTTATTTAAAGAATGCATTTTTATATTGGTCTGGAACCAGGGAATCAAAATTCAAGTTGTTAAATACTTTTGTTTCTCCTCCTTTTCCAAACTGTTATATGTACTGTGTTTTAAATTATTTAATAATCTGATTAAATATAAGAATAAAATGAATGTGTCCCTTTCTGCTGTTCTTTTGACCCTTACATATTATTTATGGAATTTCTTGAACATAAATGAAATTAATTTTGTCATATAAAGGAAAGGGGTATAAAAATGCTCTCTGGGTATCAAACGTGCTAGGCACTGACCACAGTATTATCAACAATGACAAATACTTCCTGAACTTTTCTAGGGCCAGGGATGCAACAGTGACCCCAACAGATGAAATGCCTGCCGTCATGGAGCTTACATTCCAGTGGGGAAAAATGAGCAATGAAAGCAGTGACCAAGGGCACTCTGGAAAACGAATAAACAAGGAAAATGGATCATGATCTCCTCCAGGAGGGGCTGCGGTTGTAGGTAGGGTGGTCAGAATAGACCTCCAAGGGGATGGCATTTGAGCAGACAGGTGACAGAGGTGACAGAAGGAGACCAGCCCTCTGTCCTCAGGATTTCCTGAGCAATGAGTTTGGTCACCTCCTTGCCGTCTCCCACTGCTGTCTAGGAAAGAGCAGAGTAGAGAGGAGGGCTGGGGTCCACACACCTCCAAACTTCCTCAAATACTAACTTTTGTCCCATACTTGAAAAAAAAGTGAATTAAAACCTGATTCTATTGAATCCTATTTCACTTTTACTTAAATTTAATGCATACCTTCACATGCAGCATGTTTGGATAAGCGTTGCTTGGACATAATATGAATAAAAATTCATCCCCTGTTTTCAGAGTGAAACAAACAGATAACATGGAACTACCATTATGGAGGAAGTTCTATATTCAACACAAAAGCATTCAACAAAGTCCTGTTGGCAGGATTAAACCTGGCAGCTTGACGTTGGAGAAGGCTGTATGGAGTCAATAGCCTTTGAATTGATCTTGAAAAATACCTAAGATTTGAATATACAGATGGGTCCTGTAGGCTGGTGATCTGAGCTAAAAACCCATGCGTGGGAAACTGTAGGAAATTAAAACAACTCTCTGTGGGTTCCCATCTGAGATGGAGACATGCCAGCAATCAAGAAGACTTGGGAGCATCCAGAACTCTTGCTAGATTGTCAATTTTAGGATTGGAAGAGGTAGATTAAGTCAAAAGAGTGGGGGTGGGTCTCACTGTATAGTTTTTTAATAAGTAGACATGTTTACTGAATGAATCGAAACTAAGAGTGACTGTGCTTGAGGATGGCTGTAGTTAAGGAAGGGCTAGAAGATTTAAGGAAGTCAAGGACAGATGGGGGTCAGAGAGGACCTCAATGCAGGGTTTACATTGGTGAAGATGACCCCAGAGGAACGGCTGGAAGGGAAGACTGTGAGCCTGGCACTGTCATCAGTGAAAAAGTGGGAACAGGGCCCAGATGGGAGAGAGGGGTGGGTACAGTTCATTCCATGTTCGATTAGCTGGCTTCTGGTAGATTAAGGCTGGGGATCCCTCCTCCATATTGGTAGGCTAGCAATTCAGGGTGTCGATGGGGGCAGCATTCATTGCTCAGGGTGTCAGACTGGACAAAGACAGCTTCAGCCAGGGTGGCACCTGCAATTCAGCTCCCATCCGCAGTAAGTGCCAAAGCTGTCAAGATGCTCCATGGAAGGTCCCCGATACCTACATATGACCCAGAGCTGATTGACAAGGGGTGTGTTTTACAAACCAAAAATAGAAATGCAGACATTCTCAATAAATATGATGCTCTACGGCAACCCCAAGGGACCCCGGACAGGGCAGTGTTTCCATAAAAGGCAGGGAAGATGCCCCAGCCTCTTCTGGAAGGAAGATGGGTAAGGAGGGACTCTGCACACTTTAGGAAATTCTCTTGCTGAAAGCTCTCCCCCCACACCCTGCTCTTCCAGAACTGTTTAAAAACCACTGAGTTATAGCATTTAATGAGGAAGGAATTGAGATTTTAGAGCAGAGAACAGATGTACTGCCAGCTGTGCTCTAGTCTGCCCTTTGCAATTGCTAGAAAAATCATCTTATTTTCTGAAAGAAGCACCTAGAAATGCATAATTCGGTGAAGCACTCTACAAGCCCAATCTGCTTATGCTACACTTATATTCCTGGGTGCCATGGAAATTGATTTTTAAAAGCAACCTATGCCCTAATTAGGGCAAAGGTGGCATATTAAGAGAAACATAGAAGGACAGGGCAATGACTTCGAAAACTGGTATCAGCGGGAAAGAGCCAAGAACTCAGAGCATGCAGATGAGAGTTCTCTTCAAAGTTGTCTCTTTCTCTTTCTCTTTCTGTCTCCACCCATATTACTCTCCTTCCTTTCCTCCTTTATTAAGTTATGTCATATAATGCATACTGTCTTCAATACAAAGAGAAATGGCTTTTGGAATCTCTTGGGGTGTCTCAAAATTTCTTCAACAGTTTTTTTGCTTTGATATTGGGATTAGCACCCAAATTACAAGAGGTGGGACATTTTCGTTAACTCTAGGTTCAGAATTCAGAACAAACAATAATAGCAAATCCCCTAGGGAAGTTCTAAAGGTCCATTTTTGGAAGAGAATGTCTGTGTTTATATTTCCAGTTTATAAAACATGTACCAACCCTTTGGCCTCAGAACATGTTTACAGAAGAAGAAAACACCCACAAAACAAATAAACTGCATGTTGCAGTTTAGATTAGCAATCCTTGGCTCTCCCTTTGGGGACACTATTTTTCCCTGCCTGACTGAGGGATTCACAACCCAGTCAAGCGGTTTCTGTGGAACCATTATGCTTATGCCCGCAGTTTGGTTCTTATTCCTTCCAGTCTGATCTGCTGACAACTGGCAAAATTAGATAAAGCTCCAGCCTGACCGGGAAACTTCACTGACCAGCAAACAGAGAATTCTTCTTCCAGGGGCTACATTCTGGGAGAATGTTCTGGTCTGTATTGCAAAGGGCAGTGGTGACCCTTCCCTCGTGGGCCTTGGCTTCGGTTCTGAATTGGGCAGACTTAAACTGGCAATTCCTACTTTGATGCATTTTGCCTTTTTTTTTTTTTTCTAGTGAGCTGTTTCTGATTTGCCTGTCGAATCGTAGGAGTTCTTCATATATTATTAATACTAATTCATGTGCAAATATCTTCCTGCAGTTTGTAAATTGTATTTGCATTTCCTTTAAGATGTCTTTTGATGAACAAAAGCTCTGAAATTTAATATAATCATAGGTATTAATCTCTTCATGTTTAATGTGTTTTTTTTTCTTGTTGTTTAAGAAATCTTTTCCCCTATCCCTTAGGAATTTTAAAGATCTGTTTTTCACAGTTAATCCCTTAATCCACCTAAAAATGATACTAGACAAGAATATAATTTCAGCGTTTTCTGGTATGTATAACAATTTTCCCAACTCCATTTATTGAATAGGTGCTCCCTTCCTGCATGGCATGCATCCTTGTCATATTCCAGTGTTTTCCATATGCATGACACCATGTCTGATCTTTCTACTCTATCTCATTAGTCAATTTGCCCATCCCTAGACCAGTACCACACTGTCTTAATTGTATAGCTTCATATATACTGATTATTGTAGGAAAGCTCTCCCTCTTTCTGCTCTTCTTTTTTGGGAATATCCTGGCATTTCTTGTAATTTTACTTTTGCATACAATTTTAGGGATATTTCCTCAATTTCCTAAAAAATATTCCTGTAGACATTTTCACTTGGAATTCCATGGCATCTCTCGATCTAGTCAGTGGAGAATTGTCATCTTCATGATATCGTTTCTCTCATGAACGTGCTATCTCTCTCCATTTATTTAAGTTTTTAAAAATATTATCAATAACATACATAATTCCCTGGGTTAAAGTCTTGCCCAGTTTTGTTTAAGTTTATCTGCTGATTTGTGGTTTTGCTCTCCATGCTCCCTTGCATCCTACTCCTTCCTTTTGAGCGCAGTTTCCTTCTGAAATTGCTGTTTTCAATTGTTGTTATTTTTAACCTCACTCCTGAATGAAATTTTGATGTAAAATTCAGTGTTAACACTTATTTTGGTTCAATATTTTGAATGTACTACCCTAGCATCTTCTGGAATCTAATTTACAGTGAAAAGTTTGCTATCAAATTAACGACTCAAACTTTTAAAGTAATCATTTTCTGTTCCTTTGGTAGCTCTTAATAGAACACTTTATTTTAGATATTCTGTAATTTCACTGTCATCTGAGATTCCATAATTTCCTTCAATAATGGAAATATGTTAATCTTTATTTCTTTAAATATTGCTTCTCCCCTATTCCTCATTATTTTCCTTACTTAGAATTTCTACCTGAAGGTGCTAAAAAATCTAGCTTACCATGTATATCTTTTGCCTAGAGGGTTTTATTCCTTCTTTTTTAATTTTGAGCATCTTTAAAATATACATTTTACACGTCTTTCATGGATGAACCTTCAAACATTACGCTAAGTGAAAGAAGCCAGACACAAAAGACCTTATATTGCATGACTCCACTTTATGAAATGTCTAGAATAGGCAAAGCTAGGGAGACAGAAAGTAGATTGGTGATTGCCTAGGGCAGGAGGTGGGGAGGATGTGGGAAAACTAATAATGCTATGGGATATTTTGGGGGAATGATGAAAACATTCTAAAATTGATTGTGATGGGATTGCAAACTTGTGAATATACAGAAAACATCGAATTATACTCTTTAAATGGGTAAATTGAATGGTATGTGAGCAATCTTTCAAAGCTGTTACTGAAAAAGTAATTTTGAAGAAATTTATTTTAGATTTGCCTTCTATCTTTAGGGCTTGTGGTGTGAATTCTTCCAATTTTCATCTACAGACTTATTTTCTTGTCTCTGTTCTAATTTTTTAGAACATTTTAAACCAGTTTTCTTATTTCTCCCAGGGAAATCCTTTCTGCCTATTTTGGTCAAGACATCTCCATGGAGTTATCTAAACTGTCTTTATTTTGCCCCCACTCCTGATTGATATTTTAGCTGGGTGTACAATAGATAGACATTCATTTTTATCCTAACACTTTGAAATTATTATTTATGTCTTCTGGCATCTATTTTTAGTGATGAGGAGCCTGCTGTTAATCTGACATTCTTATGAGCATTTAATGTTTCCCTAGATTCTCATCAGTTTTTGTGTTAAGACTTCTTCACTGGTTTCCCCCAATGTACAGGATTGAGAGTCATTGTGAAGATTCTTTATCCAAAGTAGTCCCAGCCAGGCTGGTCATTTATGGTCCTGGACCATTGAACAGACTTCTCTTAGTTCCTGTATCACAGGTAACAGTCCCTTTAAGCTCTCAAAGTCAAGCAGGAGTCTCTATCCTCAGATTTTATCCTCTCACAAGTGTTAAAATCTGAACTTCTGAGACCTCTGTTTCTGATATCCTCATGGACAGTTACTTTTATTTTGAAGTTCCTCTTTATGAAGGTATTGACCTGGAGATTTCCTTTTTTGACTTAGAATTTAAAGTATTTTACATTTTTGACACACTATGTAGTTTTCCGTATTAACTCAGTGCGTAAGATTGATCTGAGAGAACTCCTGTGTTCTGAGGTCTTGACAATTATATTTATTATCTAATTAACCTTCATTGTTCTCAGGTATTTAGTGTGTGAGTTCTCATTCCTGGGTTAATGTATTCTCTTAATATTTCTTATAAATAGGAACTGTAAAGACTTTCACATCTCCCTTTTTATCTTGGAGTATCCTTTTACTCAGATTTTTCTCCTTCTTTTGACTCCCTGGCCTTCTACAAATATGATATTTCCACTCAAGCCTCTTCCCCTGCCCTGTCCCACCCCTGCAAAAGCCTCCTCTTGTTTCCAGAATAATAACATTCAACAAACAACTACTTGCTTTAGAACCTACTTCTGTTAAATGATAAGAAAGAAGAAGAATGAGATGGATGAGATGTAACAGGGAAAGCATACATATATACCGGTCAGGCTACACTTTCACAGGACAAGATGGTGAGAGTTCTCCAAGTTACAAACTAACTTCCATGGATGTCTAAAGGAAGGGGTTACAGGAAAACTGGAGATGCTTCTTGACTTACATAGGGCATGAGAGGAAGAGCCAGAGAGGAAGATCAGGCCAGAAGGTTAAGCTGAGACAAGGCTGGGGAAGATTCGATATTCTATGCTATGATGCTTCTACTTTATTTCATAGATGTAGCAGTTTCTGCAAGAAGAAATAACATGGCCAGGTCTTGCATTCAAGATGGTAAAAAAGAGCAACCTCACTGAATCAAGCCTACTAGTGAGTCATACTAATTAAACTAGGAAAAGTTTTACCTTTGATGCCTCTGCTTCAAGTTGTAAATTGGAAATTGGGATTTCATGGCAAGAGAATGTTGAATTTGGACAAAGGCTTCTCTTCTGAAACCTCAAACCACACCATCAAATGCTCTGTCTCTGTTTCCTCTTCTACTCTGGGTCAGAGAACAAATGCAACCAGAGAAAAACTCATTTCTGTCTCTCTTAACATCTGTCCTTGAAGAGAGATCAGCAAATATTACGAGGAAAAGGCCCGGAGAAAACATTTCAGGCTTTGAGGGCCATCTGCTCTCTGCAGCAGCTCTTCAGTTGTGCCTTTGTAGGTTGAAACAGCAACCATAGATTGTAAGAAAATGAATGCACATGGCTGGGTCCCAATAAAACTTTCTCTGCAGAAACAGGCTCTGGACCAGATTTGGCCTTGCACTCAGCTTGCCTTTCCTAGAACGTTGCCATATGTGTTTGAGTGAGACCCACATCTTGAAATGTCCATCATCTCTGTAGGTTTATCTTCATGATTTATATGATCTTATAGAACCTCTTCCTGCAGCAACTGCCTTTCATTTAAATACAGCAAATATGTATTGAGTTCTCAGGGTATGCTAAGCACTGAAGATGCACCGGTGTCCTCAGGGCGGAAGTACTAATAGTAGGAAGATCAGGCCTTTGGGTTAGGAATTTGGCAAGTGCCTTGATGGAGATATACCACTGGTGCCACAAAGACATGGAGGGGAGCCTCAGTTTGCAGCTATCTCTGGTCACCCACCTTGTTTCAGGTACTGTGCAGCCCCTGGGACACACAATACACAAGACGGATGCAAAACCCGCAGTGGATTAATTGACAATCTAGTGAAGAAAGTATATTCCAAACAAATAATTTAATTAATATTTATAAGTGTGCAAAACACTGAGAAGAAGTGTCAAGTACTACTTGAGAATATGGACATGTGGAAACTGGGAACGGGAAATGTGTCTGGCACAGCTATGTCATGAGGTGGTAGGACATAAACTGAAAGGTGAATTAGGGCCAGACCAGAGGGATTTGGACGCCATGTTTAGGAATTTGAGCTTTATTCTGGACACACCTGGTAGGCATCAAAGATTATTGAACAGGTGAATGTCAAGACTAGTCCTTTTGAAAGAAAACTCTGGCAACCATATGTAGAGTCAATTGAATGTAGAGAAAATCAAGGTCAACAGATTCAGCCTCCCAATGGCTTTGGTGGGAAACCATTCAATTAATGCACAAAGATGACAGCAAGGAAGATATTGACAGTTGTTATGCTGCTGAATAAATCTGAAGTACAGACTTCAGATATTTTAATGACTATCATATTAATTTTCTGAATAAATTTTGATACGGTGGTGGGTTGTCTCTGATCTGTAAATTGTATAATTATTAGCCAAAATACACTGTGCTAAACTTTACTCTCAAGTATTCTTTAAAAAATACCTCTTATTTACCTGTTAATTTTCTTAGAATCTGCTTGTTACCTGTATCGTTCAGAAACAAAATGATCATGTCAATGCCATTACTGACTCTAGTCTAAGCATTTTATAAAAACGATGCTCCATGTATTTTCCCTACTCTGGAAAGATTCATAATCCAAGAGATTTCCAAAGACAATTCCCTCCGTCTGTGGCTTCACCATTAACCAGGTCACCAAAACTCAACCATTGGAGTAACATCTTTCAACATCTTGTTACCACGTCGAGTCGATGCTTGGTTCAAAATATATCTCAAATTTAGTCTTTCCTTTCCATTGTGACTTCCACCATTCCAAGGGATTAGTACGTTCTGTTTGGGGAATATGTCAGTAAAAAAAGAGATGGTGAGGGACAAGCTAATGAGGGATCTTGCCAAGTGCCTTCTGAAGAAAAGGCTTTGGCCCTCGCAGTGCCACAGCTGGAAGCACAGGACTTCGTTGCTGATATATAGCAGAGCAGGGATCCCCTTTGGGATCCAGCAGAGCTCCTAGGCAAAGAGACAGGTGCAGAGCTATGAACAATAGAGGGACTCCTGGGTGAAATCCAGGAAGGTGACGGTGCTTGCAGGCGAGGAAAGGGTTACTGGGGCTCCGGAGCCACCTTCAGTCGCACATCCGCGTATCCACAGAAACGGCCAGCAAGCGGACAGCCAGCCGATCCTTTCTGCAGCAGATCGTGGTATTCATACCTGCATCGTAATTCATTTGACATCTGCAGAACATCCAGAGGAAATGTTCAAGTGTGAGATGGGCAATTCCGGCTGCATTCTGCGTGCATCAAATATCTCACACTCCATTTTCAAATGTTTTCAGTTTTGCAAAACCCAAAATGCATTTTGCCAAGCATGTTCTCTGTTAATGTTTATTTAGAAGGGAATTTAATCCGTATGCTGCTGATGCATTTACACTTAACTCATCAAAATGTTTTACTAGCGTCATCCGATGCCCAAGAAACCTTTCTGAGTTTGTTTTTTTTTTTATAAGCTTCTTCCAGGCCATTTTGCTTGGAAACAGGAAGTCGCCGGTCACTAACCATAAACGAATGCAGTCCCTGGAAGACTGGGATTCATTTACGATACCGAGAGACCACAAGGGCTCAGCCGCCTCGGAACGCTACAGAAGAGATCTCTCCCGAGCCCCCCTGAGAACGTGCTGTGCACGGATGAGGTGCGGTTATTATTTTCCAAAACAAAATCCTTTAGGAAGAGGCATCCTTCATACAGCTCCTGGGATGACGGTTCCCAACGCCGAGTGCTCAATCACTGGCTTTGCAGGCTGCACCTGGTCAGTGTCACTGTTTCCCGTGGACCCACTTACCGTTCAGCGCTCATGTGCTAGTATTAATAGAACAAATACAAAGGAGTGGGAGATGAAGATACCGGGATGGTGATTTCTTGCTTCAGGAAAACCTTCCTGAGTTACAGAGCCCTACAATGTTCCCAACCACGAGCCAGGGAGCCAAAGCTGATATAAACAGAGCATCCAAGCCACGGAGCAGGACTTGTTTAAGGCTTAATTCTGTGAAGGAAGGCAGGAAACAAGATTTATCCTTCTGGGAAACTTTTGGCATTTGCCTCGAGTTGCGCCTGATGACTCTGCGTCCTCTCCATCCATTACAGCTATCTGAAAGAAATCAAAGTTTTGCCCAAACTAAGGCAAAAGAGAAAGGTCTCCATCTGAGTCGCGTAGAAATCCTTCTGTTTGACGTGGCATTAAACAACCGAGAGCAAACTGTCATGTGGCTGCGAGGACCATCACCGTTATCTGAGGCTTCTTGGCTGCGAAGGGGAGTGAAATCAGTTGGGCGAAAGCCATTTTACAAACATGGTCAAAATAAATTACTACACTTAACAATTGAGTCTTAAACTTGTTATTACAGCAAACTCTAAATTATTCCGAGAGCCTTCACTGGGACTTGGCAAAAGTACTGGGTGCTGGAGGTCAGTTTTCATGTATGAAATCAAGCTTAGGTTATAACTACACTGGCTATAGAGTAAACTTCAGAGGATGAATGGGCCATTGAGAAGGAAATCAGACTCCTGGAGACTCTTAACTGAGTCCTGGAAGGCTTCAAACCGTCAGTTTGGTGGGCTCCCAGCAGAATCTGGTTGTTAATAGAATAGGATTTGGGGGTTTTAATTCCTTCCTTCCTTCCTTCCTTCCTTCCTTCCTTCCTTCCTTCCTTCCTTCCTTCCTTCCTTCCTTCCTTCCTTCCTTCCTTCCTCCCTCCATCCCTCCCTTCCCTCCTCCTCTCTTCCCCTCCATTCTTTCCTCCCCTCCTCCCTTCCTCCCTTCCTCCTTCCTCCCTCCCCTTTCTCTCTGTCTCTCTCTTTTTTCTTTCTTTTGTGTGTGTGGGAGAGAGAGTTTGTTTCTTAACATGCATATATTTCATTTTTTAAAAATTTGTTTGAACTGCACTCAGATTGGGCAGGGAAAACAGAGTGACTTGGTCCTTGGCCCAAAGCCTGCCTCCTGGGCACGAGCCTGGAGTGTTTGCTCTGGAGGGGGATGTTCAGACTCTGAACCAACCGGGAGACATTCAGCTAACATCTGGCTTTGCTTACTTGTCCTAAATATTAAATTATTAATGGACTATTAATATTAGACCATTTCATCCGTCATTCTTTCTTTCCTTAAAATCATATTTATAGGTTCCTTTCCTTAGACTGCAGTTTAAATCTCTGTTGGTGTCACTGCCTCTGAATTTGCCATACATACAAATCTTGAGGGGATTCAAGCAAAAGAATTACCAAGGAAACAAACATACAAAACTAACAAAGCTTTCTCCTCCTTCCTTTTCTCTTTTTTTCTCAGTGAGATTGGGAAAAACAAATTAGCTCATTCTTCAGATTGCATATATTAAAACTTTTATATCCAAATGTTAGCGCTCCTGCTAATAGTTTGTACGGCTCTGGGGTGGCGGGAGGGGATATATCTACACATATTTGAATATGCTGCCCAGGAAAAAGCAGTTTACATTTGTGTCTATTTTGGACGCAAAAATATTTTTAAAACCAGGTCTCCATTGTCACAATTGCCTAATTAGCTTAGGGATGGCCCCTTGTGCTTTACACATAGGCATATTAGTATTCATTGATTCAATGCCAATATACTCTTGCCAGAGCAAGTCAATACCATGAGTGGCCTCTGTTGGAAGACCGTTTCACTGAGTCTACCAGATGTATCGCTGCACACACATGCCCATGGTTTCTAACAAACGTGTGCCTTGCATGTATAGCCCACTTACTGGGATGCGAATTAGTAGGAGATGACCCTTTTTTCCTGGAGTGCCTTATTTTTTTTTTCCCCTGGAGAAGTCAACAGTCCACCTTGGGTGCCACTAGCAATTCAAACTTGACTGTCATCGTGTCCTCAGATCTGCTGATCCTGTTGAGACCTCAGTTTTTGTTTATGGGGTCGATGATACCACTGATTTCTGTGTCTCCCAATTTGGGAGTATATTAGTCACTCAAAGGGGTGCTGATGCAAAATACCAGAAATTGTTTGGTTTTTATAAAGGATATTTATTTGGGGTAGGAGCTTACAGATATACCAGGCCATAAGCATAAGTTACTGCCCTCACCCAAGTCTATTTTCATGTGTTGGAGCAAGATGGCTGCCAATGTCTGTGAGGGTTCAGGCTTCCTAGGTTCCTCTCTTCTAGGGTCTTGCTTCTCTCTCGGTTCAGGGTTCCTTTCTTCCAGGGCTTGCTTCTGTTTCCTCTGTGAGCTTACTTCCTGGGTCTCTAGCTTAAGGCTTCAGCATCAAACTCCATCATCAAAACTCCAATATAAAAAACTCCAGCTTCAAAAAGCTTCAACTCTGTCCTTTGCCATGCCTTTTATCTGTGAGTCCCCACCCACCAAGGGATGGGGACTCAACACTTAATGACATGGTCCAATCAAAGCCCTAATCATAACTTAATCATACCCAGGTACAGACCAGATTACAAACATAACCCAGTATCTATTTTTGAAATTCATAACTATATCAAACTGCTACAGGGGATGAGTAAAATAGAAATTGTCCCTCTTACATAGAAACTTGAATCCAAAGAAAATCTCTTGGTGACCTCTGTCCAATATTCCCTTTTCCCTATCAGCTGGAGCAACTATGGGGACTTCCTATTTCACCTGTCATTGCCGTTATTAAGCAAAGCATGTGCAGGTACTTGTGTATATGATTGTGTTTGTGCATCTGGAGAAATAGGGTTTGGAAATTCTACACTTGAGCAATTGTTGGGAGGTATTAATGCGCTCAAAAAAAAACAATCCAAGATCATAATCATGATCATTATCCTTAATCAAAAATAATAATAGCAATAACAAAACTTTTTTAGAGCTTCGTATTTCTGCTTATCTGATTTCAATTAATTTTCATAAAAATCCTATGGATTTCTTCTTCCTTTCCTTATTTTTCCCCTCTCCTCGTTCTTTTCCATTTTCTTCTTCTCTTTATAATTCTTATTTTACAGCTTCACCAAGTAATATTCAGAGAGGTGAAGCTTACTTAAGTGGTAAAGACTGAAGTCGAGACCTGGTGCCAGGTATTGAGAAGATACTGGCTCTTCTCACCAAGGCCTCTCATCCCAGAAGACTGAATGTGAGTGAGGTGGAAGAGAGCATTGCGACCCTGAGATTTCTGCCACCATCGCAGGGAGGTCAGTCTGGCCAAATTAATCCTTTTGCAGACATGCAAATGAGTGGGTGCTGTTTATGAACAGCTATAAAAGAAAACAAAGTCTTTGTGTTACTGTATAACACAGATCCTGCAAAAACACCTTGTAGTACCATCCAATCAGGGCCAGTTCTGGGGCAAGGCAAGCTAAGCATCTGGGACATGGAATTTAAGGAGACCCTCGCTCTCAGGGTCATATAAGTGCAGGGTGGGCACAGGACAGTGGGTACCTCCCTGCAGTTTGTATCTTAGGTGCCTCACCTGCCTCACCCTAGTCCTGGTGCCACAGCCAAGAACTACCTTGTGCTGAATGCCTTGCTCTGGTTCCACAGAAATTGAAACCAATCAATTAGTGTTGCATTAAACATTTACTAGGTGCTCTATAACATGGGGATGCTGTCAGCATTCCCCATCATATACCATAGCTCTGCACCGGAGGCGAGTGTAATCCAATTAGAAAGACAAGATATGTACATGGGAAAAATCCAGTTGGACATACAGTCAACTGTGTAAAACATGGCTAGATGGTGGGAAAAGGGCATCATTACTGAAGATATCCTGGAGGGCAAGCCCTTGCACTGTAAATGAGACTTGGCTGGGTGACGAGGCCAAACCTCCTTTGAGAGAACTTGAGACTCCAGCAGGGCTGCCTGATGTTGGCCGTGGAGGTGCTAACACGTTTGAACAGAGGAGCGATGTGTGGAACGCTCAGTGATGGATCATGCTTCGCGTGGCTAGAGCAGGTCAGGGTGATGGATGGATGAGAGTTCCGTCCAAAGTAAGAGCACTGTTTTAGAGCGGGTGCTTATCACCCTTAAGTTCATTTTAAATTGATTACTGCATCCAAATGGCTGGATATGCCACAGGAAAACTGAAGTTGGAAGACGGGAGACAGTAGAGGTCGAGGTGTCCACATGGATGTCTTACTTACGCTGCTTCGTCGCATTGCTGTTTTCCCGAAGGCTGTCTCTAGGATGCTCTTAAGCAGTTGTTGTTGGCTGCAGACTCCCTTTGGTCTGAACCACAGGGCTGGACACTGTCATGTGTGGCCTCGTTCCCTGAGGAGTGTGTAGGGTGACCCTGGCCTGCCAGGCTAGATGGCGAGCCCTCAAGGGCAGAAGCCAGGGCAGATGCTGGTGTGTTCTCTCTCTGTGGACTCTGGCAGCAACTGCGACTTGGAAGGCAAGTAAGGAGGCTTTCACAGCTGTCTGCACTGGAGGAGAGACAGGGAGAGAAACCAAGCCTGACCACCCAATGCGGAAAGGTCTGTGTGTTCTGTACTTTCCAGGGCTTGGGCTGACCCGAATGAAATTTGCAATGGCTAATTTCATTTCTCATCCATACATGGGTCAGGCGCTCTACCTGTGAGGGAACGGGTTTTCACTGCCATTCCTTTGAAAGGGTCAGAACCCCATTTCCTGCCAACAGGAGCCTTGGGGATAGACTAGTAGATGCTCAGGGTGGAGATGCGGGACACAGACTTCAGCCAGGGCCCTGGGCTTAGCATCAAACCAGAATGAGCAATGCAACGTCAGGTATCTATCTTGACATTTAGATATCTGAGCCGAGGATGCTGAAGTCCAAGACATTTTACCAAGAAGGTAGAACAATGCTACCCTGTCACTGCACAGGCTTCTTTCCAGCCCAAGTTGCAGGACTGAAAAGGACCCACAGCAACCAAATGAGCTTCATGTGTGTGTTTTTTCTATTGTTAAGTGGAGCACGCTCCCCTATGGATGCATAAACCAACAAACATGTAATGGAGGGTGCCACATTAACCTATATCACTAGGGAATGGACTGTTTTTTAAAGAAAAATACTCCAAATAACTAAAGCCTATGACTTGAAGTGCCACAACATTAAAAAATGTTAAACATGTCTGATGAAACTTCCTCAAAAAATTCCCTAATGCCTTAAATACAGCATACAATTTGATGTTATGTTTGGAGAAAAAAATACCTTGAACAAGGAAGGGACAAGCTTGCAGCCAGATCTGATGTTTTAAGGCTGGTGACTAACCAGGAGGAACAAAGCGCTTCTGGACTTATGCTACATCTCTTTTTTATTTGAAGATTTAGTGGTGAACTGAAAAGGGTAGTTTGGACATTGCAGGGAATAAACTGAAGCCTTGTTTGTGGAGAAGGCAGTAAAAGAATTACTATATCATGAAAGAACATGAAAGATGGCCTCACTTGATTCAGAACAACTACTTTGCTTTGCAACAGGGCAACGTAAAGACAAGATCTCTGAAATTCTAAACATGAAGAGAATGAGGAGGTTAAGGGCAGAGCCAAACCCTAGAAATAGAGTCCGTGAGCTTAAAATGAATCTAAAGGAAAGTTCTAGAAATGGATCATCTGAACCCAGAGATAAGGAAAATCATCTTCAGTTCTGTCTTCAGCTCTCATCCTGTGCCTGATGAGCCCATGAATCCTCTAAACTTTACCTGCCTAATACACCCACACTTCGACCACTTCTTACCCCTTCACCACCACTTCTACAGCCCAGGCTGCCATCATGTTTCGCCTGGTGAAGCAGATGGAATTATTGGCCCCAAGTCATCACCTCACCTTATAAACTTGTCCTTGCCATGGTCTCATGGTAGGCAAAGTCCACTTTCCTGCCCCTTGGTGTTGAGCTCAATTGTGTGTTCTCCAAGTTTTCAAGCAAAGCCTGGGCAGGTGCTTGCAGAGTGGGACTTTGTCTCTGGCCTCTGCCATCACCTTGAGAACAGATTCCCCATTCTTGCTGCTGCCCTTTCACCCTGGGCTCCAGGTCAAGCAAAAAGTGCAGAACTGAGGGAGCTACCACACCCAAGCCCACCCAGGTCAGCTGATCCCTAGGTGACCAGATCCAGGAGAACAAATGCCTGAGTTTCCAACCCTGGGAAAGGTTTATCACACAGCATGATTGTGGCAATCACTTACTCATTCAGTGGGATTGCTGCACTCTCCTCAACTTCTTACCCTCTTGTCCTACTTTAGATTTTTCCCAGCACAGGGACCAGAAGGATCTACTAAAACAAGTCAGATCACTTCCCTCCTCTGCTCAAAATTGATCTTATTTCCTATGCCCCCTCTTATATACTGGCTGTGGCCACACTTGCCTTACTCTTCCTCAAGACAGTTTTCAAGAGACAGTCACTACCATTACTCTAGAATTCAATTCTCCCAAGCAACTGTTAGTGAAGACAATTGAAAAAAAAAAAAGTGTAAAAAGTACCATACACTCACTTCTCCTATAATGATGCCCTTAGTAGAAATTACATACATGAAGGAAAAAGTCCTTTTACTAGAGAAATACACCACCCTCTATTTGCCAACCACCCTCAGACCCAGCCTACCTGCAGCCATGCATCTATGTAGCTACAGGTTCTTTCTCCTTTGGGCAACTGGGCTCTTCACTGCCAATCCAGAACCAAGAGTAGTCATCCTGCAGGGATTCTAGGTAGGGTTCTTGAGTGGTAAACTTTCTAAACCTTGCATATCTGAAAATGTCTTTGTTTTGTGACATTGACAATGTCACATGTGAAATGATAAGTATAGATTCTAGGTTCACAAATTTCTCTCTGAATTTTGAAGATCTTTCTCCATTGATTTTTCACATATCCTGCTACCAAAGATGTCAAACCAATTTAAATTCTTGGTAGGTAAACTGTTTCTTCTCTCTTTTTCCTGGAGTAACTGAGAATTACATATACATCATTGGTTTCTTCGAATTTCACCATATTGGGTTTGTATGTAGCCTTAAAAAAATAATAATCCATTTTGTTTGTAATTCAGGGGCTCTTTCAATCTGAAGACCCAGGTTTTTCTTCATTTCTGTAACAATAATTTCTACCCTCTGTTTCCCTTTTTGAAAATACTGGATTAGCTTTTGGAATTTTAGTGTAAAGCTTCCATATCTTCAAGTATTTCATTCCTTCTTTCTCTTTTTCCTCCATTGTGGGGATATTTCTTGGTTCTAAATTCTAAACCATTCATCTCCTCTTTCATTTATTTCTCATTTATTTAAGGATTTTAAATTTTCAAAATGATACTGCTAATTATTAATACATGCCTTCATTTTTTGGTGGCCTATTTGAAATGCTATTTCACAGTTAACTATTTAATGCCAGCCTTTTCTGCTGCAGATGACAATGGTGCTTTAATTTACAGCCATCCTTCTCCTTTTTTATTTATTTCCCCTCTGCTCCTGGCACTGCGTGTTATGTAGCTGGGGCCTCTCTTTCACGTTGGTGGTTTCCCTCATGTATGAGGGGATTCCTAACTTCTCTCACACTTAGGGTGAAGAACCTGAGGGTGAGTGCTGTATGCATTTGGCATCTAATATTGTCGGGGGGGGAGTGGGACCCTCTGAGGGCAGCGTGCTTCAGGAAGGCCACTGACACAAAGCTCCTCCTTCAACAGATTGCCTGAGAATTTGGAAATAGTGGAAGGAAGAATTAACATAACACTCTCAAGGAAAAAAAAAGCCTGCACAACCACAAAGAATGTCTTCCTGGTTTCTGAGCTGGCCCCAGACTGTGGGAATTGATGCGCCCAGCTCCACGCTGAAGGCTTCGCCCACGACCTGCCTCATCTCCGAGGCTAATGGAAACTCAGACGTCAGGGGCACTTCTCCAACTCTGACTGACAGGCACAACGATTTCTCTCTTGAGGTGTTGCGCTTATTCTCCGACTGTGAAGGGGCAGGAGAGGCCCTGGGTGAGCAGGCAGCTCACCCCTCGTTTGCAAGGTTGCACCTTGAGATGTTGTCCTATTATTGAGCACATCTCGCAAATGGACTTTCCCCCTTCCTTCTGGAGTCCAGCTGCACCCAGCTCTTGTAGGGATGTGTGGAACAAACTTGCCCTCTCTGTCTCCCTGTCCCCAAGTTAGGCAGGCTTTAACTCTGGAGAACTTCTCAAAACCTTCCTATGCCCTTCCTTTGGGTCGCTCTGAGTGATGAAGAATGTTGACTTTTGAGGCAGATCTCACTCGAGTAGCGTCTGAGGTCTGCCACTTACTAGTTACATCACCTTGTGCAAGTGGCAAGCCGCTCTAGGCTCCAGTCTTCTCATCTGTTGATTAGAAAAACATACCAGTGCCTACATCATAGGCTTTGTACAATGACGGAGTATGAAAATGAATGTAAATTGCTTAAAGCACTGCCTAGAATAGAATAATTGCTTTGGAAATGTAGCCACTAATTTTAAAACTACTTTTGTATGACAACTAAGGAAAGCAAAACATTTATTTTAATAAATACTGAAATGATTTTGGACACAATTATATTTTTGTTTTAAAAAGATCTTAAGTATGATCAATATATAAATCATAATAAAGAACATTTTTATTTGCCTGACAGCCATCACAATCCCTAATAGTGAAAATCTAGAAAATTCGTATTATATTTAGAAACAAAATACACATCGTGTTATGGGATTTTGTCTAGGTTCTTGACTATGCTGCAGAAATGAATTGCAAGAGCATGTTAGGTGAATTAAACCAGTAATTTATTCAGGTGGGAGGGAAGAGAAATGGGAGATCATGGGTCTGAGGTAAGAGGAAGGGGCTGAAAAGTGAGAAATCAGGCTGATTTACAGACTACAATTTCCCATTATAGATTATAAATGCCCAGGTTTTACTTGTGAATTGATCCATGCAGGGGGAGAAAGTCGCCAGAACTGGGGTCCAAAGGGGAGAGAGAATTTAGGCCTTGTTCCTGCTTTTTAAACCATTAATTATTCCACCCCTTTGCTAATGGCAGGGGAGGAGTCCCACCTATTTGTTGTTTTGATAGATTATCCCTCCATCAATCCCCGAGGAGGGCCCAATGATAAAGTCCTTGGGGAGTATCCTGGGCTTCTCCTGGCTTCTGGAGGAAATCTTGTTCTGAATGGCAGGAGCTTGTGTGTGTGAAGGGGGCGGGGTGTCTTCCAGCAGCCATCTTGGGGTTGTTGATGTCCATGTGGACTTCTTGCCAGGTTCCAGAACCATCTATTGATTCCCTATCTTACTAGCCAGCTTCAATTGTTCTATCCTTTTTTAGTGTAATGATAATAGGGTTTATGGCTATCATTATAAGATATAGAACAGAAGTTATATATATATTGGAAAGTAGAAACAAAATAATTTTACAACTAGAAAATCTGAAAAAATTGACTGGCACTTCTTAACATTAGTAAGTATTTGATAAAGTATGTGGATACCAACAATAACCAGTAAGAAAATACAATGAGAAAAAATTAGAAGACATTCAAAAACAGCAAAAAGCAGTACAGAACCCAAACCATTTAGAACAAAGATGAAAAATACCCTAAGAGACATAAAGGCAATTTTAATCAGTCCTTTGAAGGCACAAATGAATCTTATAAATATTTTCAGTCAATTTAGTGACCTTTAGAGCCAAAACAGCTCAGTGTTTAAAGAGTCCCAGAATTCTGAAGATATAAGGGCTGAATTCAGGTTTGTTCCGTCAGTTTACTGTGGAGGGCTCCTGTGCCAATTGGGTAAGTGTCTCTGCCTTAACTGGATTCTCTGTAAAATAGAGATAGTAATAACAATTGTATTATATGATAACCTGGTACAGTTGTCATTTGGATTAAACAAATGCCATCTTTCAGCAAACAAAGGGCTTGGTTGGAAGCATGGACTCAAGAGGGTAGCTGCAGTTTTGTTCATCATGATTGCCATTGATGTTTTTTATACACATTGTTTCAAACTTCCTGGGCAGATTTCTTACAGCCCTACACAAAATTCCCACAGGATTTTTCAAGGAATAGTACTGGAAATTTCACTTAAATTTTCTTGAAAGAACTACTAAAATCCTGAAACCAAGTCAAATGAAGATAGAACAAATAATTAAATAATGAAAATAAAGTAAATAGATTGCCCTGCAGGTAAAAAAGTTTGTACTAAGGAAACAAAACGTTTGTGTGTGTGTGTGTATGTTTGTTTGTTTGGTGTGTCTAATGTATTTTTTTTTAAATGTTACATTCAAAAAACTTGAGGTCCCCATATACCCCCCACCCCCCTCACCCCACTCCTCCCACATCAACAACCTCTTTCGTCATCGTGGCACAGTCATTGCATTTGGTGAATACATTTTGGGGCACTGCTGTACCACAGGGATAGTGGTTTACATTGTAGTTTACACTCTCCCGCAGTCCACCCAGTGGGCCATGGCAGGACATACAATATCCAGCATTAGTTCTTCCAGTATACAGCCCAGGACAATTCCAAGTCCTGAAAATGCCCCCACATATCTCTTCTTCCCTCTCATTACCCTCAGCAGCTACCATGGCCACTTTCTCCACATCAATCCTATACAGATGGCTCTGGAGTTCAGGGCCATGTCAGTTGGCCCTACTTTGGAGTTTGTGTTCCTGAGTGTGATGGAGTTGGACTCAGATATGACCTTTCTACACACACCTCTTCTGTTACTTTCACCAGACCTGTGGTTGGTGCTGGGGTTGGTGTATACTCAGGAGACCTGAATGTCTGGACTGTCCATGTGACAGCCAGGCTCTGAGCCTCAGCAGACTTGCAACGCCTACCGTCTGGTTTATTGGACTTACCCCAGCCAGCTAACAGGGAGGTGAAGAAGGTCAACCACCACACCAAGGGGCCAAGAGTGTCTACAACTGCTAGCAGAAGAATTGCATCCAACAGCCATGTGGAATCTAAGCCCCCTCTTGATATAGAGGGGGAGTGGACATCACCATCCCAGGGTCCACAAGCTGGAGGAATAGAATATGGATTAGAGTGGACTTACTGGTGTTCTGCTGGGGAACTATTGTGATTAATAATGGAAGAAAGTGTAGCATTGATGTGGAGAAAGAAAACAAAAGTTTAAAAACAACTAAGAAAAGTATTTGCAATCTACGACAACAGACAAAGAAATAAATTTATAGGTAAATATCTCATTCAATTACATGTCAATTTATACATTACTTCAGATCGTAATAAACAATTCACACAGAAGGAGATATACAAATGACCAAGAAGTATTTTTATTGTATCATTTCACCAACCAGCAAAGACATCAAAATCAATAAAAATGTTTCCTTTCTACCAAATTAAAATAGAAGTAGTAAATAATAATGGTGACAGGAAAAAGAAGAGGGGAAGAGGAGAGAAAGAGGAAGTAGAGATGGAGAAGGAGAAGACGGAGGTGAAGAAGGGGTAAGAAGGAAAAGGAGATGAAGAAGAGGTGCCGAGGAGGAGGGGAGAGGAGGAAAGGGAAGAGGAGGGGAGGGAGGGGGGAGGAGGAGAAGAAAAAGAGGGGGAGGAGGAGACAGAAAAGGAGAAGAAGGAGGGTAAGAAGGAAAAGGAGAGGTAAGAGGAGGAAGGGGAGGGGGCGGAGACCCAGTGCTTTTGAGGGTGTGATAATACAGAGATCCACCTACCTTCAGATATTTATTATAGTAATTTTACTTCAGAGATTCATGTCTAAGGGAATGATATGAAATGTGGACAAAGATGAACACACAAATATGAAAAATGAAGCATTATCTGTAAAAAGGAAAGAATTTAAATGTGTGTATATTGTTAAGTAAATTGTTTTATTAAGAGGATAATACTCATGTAAAATGGTATTTAGAATTTAAGAATGTTTATGTCACATTTTCATTATAAAAATATGGTGCAATATCATTTCTTCAGTATAATTCCAAATATATAAATATTTCATTAACAAACAACTAAAGAGTTAACCTGCTGCTGCTATTATATATATTTAGAAATTCTGCTCTTTATGCATTTTTAAACTTTCCAAAATGTACAGAATTAACAAGAATATTTGTAACAAACCAACAAAACACTGTAAACACAATTAGGGTCAATTTTTTTTTCTCCAGTTCTGTGACATTAGCAAGAGGAAAGTAGTTTTCTTTTTCTAGACCCTCAAATCTCCATCTGTGAAATAAGGAGGCTAGAGTACTGAATCCCAACTTCGATCTTTTAAAAAATAATAAAGAAAGTACTCTTCTTTGATTCCCTTCAGTGTCATAAAAAGCAATATTTATAAAGCTCTTAAGTTTTTGGAATAACTCTGAGGGGAAGAGGCAAATTGGTGCTTTCATTCATTCATTCGTTCATTCATTCACTATTCCTAGAGCGCCAAGTCCATGATGGGCATTGTGCAGAGCTGAGAACACAAAGGGAATGTGATCTGGACCCTGCTCATGGAGTTTCAAGTCTGGGGAGGCAGACTTGCCAGTAAATAATTAGAATGCCTCTTGAAATCAATCTCGCAAATGTATAAATAAGGTTCATTATTGGTACAAAGGAGGGGTCGTCTGATTCTAAGATGCTCAAAACGTGAAGGCTCATCTAGTAGTTGGAAAAGAGTCACAATGGCTGTCCCTTGATGTCTTGCAAAATCTATGACATTCAAACTTGGTGAGAAGAAATTTAATATCCACTAGTAAAGACAAAGCAGAATTTCCATGAGCTTTTAAACATTACAAGATTTTTTTAACCAACAAATGGCTAAAAGGTTTTCCATTCAATCAAACGGTATTTTAGAAATTGTGGTCTACACAAAGGATGTCTCTTGCTGAGCAAAGTAATATAATCCGTTCAGTGTGGAGTAGGAAACTTTAATGATATATGCAGTTTTGTTATTAAAACGGAGTTACATATTTCGCTCTGCTCTGGAAAATTGTGACCCAGTATAACATATCTTCACAATGTTTATAACTTGAGGAAAATCAACATTTTGGGTTCCCAGTTCACACAGTAGGAATTACATTTGTTTTGGCCAAATACAATTTATATAACTGCAAGAAACAATAAAACATGAACTCCACAGTGTTTTCTTACCAAAAAATAATATAGACCTTGTAAAATTGAAGAGATTATTATTTTAAAGAAAAAGACAGTGACTTAAAAGGCCAATGCTCATTTTACAACACTCTTTAATGCCTGTACAAATAGGCAAACACCTGTGTCCCCATTTTCCTTGACCCAAGCCACAGGAGTAAGATTCCATGCAGTAAAAAATAACCTTGCAAGTAAAACTTGGAAATGTCTTTTTTTCTTGAATAAGCTCAGTTTTTCCATGTTCAAAGGTTATGTTCAAAGTGACTTCTTAAAATGACCCAGTTTTCTTTTTTTTTTTTTTAATTGACTTTGTAATAATATTACATCAAAAATATATATGTGAGGTCCCATTCAACCCCGCTCCCCCATCCCCCCTCTCCCCCCCCAACAACACTCGCTCCCATCATCATGACACATCCATTGGATTTGGTAAGTACATCTTTGGGCACCTCTGCACCTCATAGTCAATGGTCCACATCATGGCCCATACTCTCCCCCATTCCATCCAGTGGGCCCTGTGAGGATTTACAATGTCCGGTGATTGCCTCTGAAGCACCATCCAGGGCAGCTCCATGTCCCAAAGACACCTCCACCTCTCATCTCTTCCTGCCTTTCCCCATACCCATCGTCCACCATGTCCACTTTTCTCAATCCAATACCACCTCGTCTATGTGGACATTGGATTGGTTGTGTCCATTGCACCTCTATGTCAAGAGGAGGCTCAAATTCCACATGGATGCTGGATGTAATCCTCCCATTTTCAGTTGTAATCACTCTAGGCTCCATGGTGTGGTGATTGTCCTTCTTCAACTCCATCTTAGCTGAGTGCGGTAAGTCCAATAAATCAGATTGTAGGTGCTGGAGTCTGTTGAGGTTCAGGACCTGGCTATCACATTGTCAGTCCAGAGATTCAAATCCCCTAAATATATCTTAAATCCCAACGTTAACTGCACCTCCAGCACATTAGCATGAAAGTCTTATGAAGGGAGATCCCATCTGAGTCCAGATTCATCACACATAAACACCATTTCCAAAGAGGGGCCATCTGCCCTGGTAGTTAACCCCATCGGCCATGGCCATAACTCTCATGGGTCTCTTTAGCCTTCAAAGGAACCAATATCTGGGGGTTGTATCTGCTTTATCTGTCTCTCTGACTCTGCTCAGTTGTGCATGAGGGCAATCCTTCTGCCAGCCTCCAGACTCTTTTTTAGAAACTCGTAGCCATATAAACTCATTTCTCCTTTCCATTTCCCCCTTACTTTAGGTCAAACAGCATTTTAAAGTCATGTTATTTTATGTAGACATGGATATTCTGCTGATCCGCATTGAACCTTCCGTATAAGGTCCTTTTCCAGTTGCATCATCAGTTGGTATTTGATAGTGGTCCCTCGTTGCCAGGGAGGCTCGTCCCCGGGTGTCATGTCCCACGCTGGAGGGAAGGCATTGCATTTACATGCTGAGTTTGGCTTCGAGAGACCCAGTTTTCTTTATTGCCCTGCCCATAAAGATTGTTTGTAGGTGACAAAAGCATCTGGTCCATCTTGTTTATAAGGTCCCAAGTTAGTGAAGGGGCCACCCTGAATTTAGGGTGGCCTGAAATGAGATGAATGAGTGAATGAATAAATAGCCCTTTATCTTTGGAGTTAACTGATCTGTGCAGGAATTACTCTGTTTCATCATCGTGGACCTTGTCAAAAATGTAGTAATGGTGAGATGAGAAAAAAGAGTTAAATTCCTTTGACAAGACATATGCAAGAATCATATGGAATGCATATCATAAAATTGCTGTTTGCGAAATCAGTCCCACAATTAAGAGAAATGGTAGTGTTTTTGAGCAAGGACTATGTTCCGTGAACGCCCCATGGAAGCTCATGCAATCCTCTAATGGCTAACCAATGCCATGAAGCTGGCAGAACTATCACTATTTCCCATGTGAAGAGCTAAGACTCCTAAATCTTATGTGGCATGTTCCAAGTCACAGTCCAGTAAGTGGTGGCATTGTCCACTGTACCCACGTGAGACGCTGCTGGATGAGGGAGGACTATGGGTTAGTACCAGGTGCAGCATAGTCAGATGGCAGATGGGCTAGTGACCCCAACAGAGGGCGGCTCTTGACTCTTGCCATCTGACTTCCTCAGACTCACATGCAGAGCAGATTCTCCTGCTCTGAGATTTATTTGGCTCTCAAATTCTGTTAATTCCATGTAGTTTTTTACTTGACTTTGTGTCTTAGCATTCATTTCACAATGGGGTTTGAATTGCATAGTAGCGTTCATGTTCCTAATTGCATTAATTTTTCTAAAGCAATCCGTTCTTAATATTTATTTAGGGAGCTCTCCTGAGGCTTCCTTCATGATGCAGAGTTGCTTCTCAGGAGCTGACATGATAGCTCATTTTACTTAAAACACACACACACACACAAAACAATGTTTGCAGCTTCTCCAGGCTTTAGATCATTTGGCTTGGGGCCAGGCACTAGAGGGTGCTTTAGAAATATTATTTGATGATGAACTCGGATGTTGTCTGCTTGCTCTTCAGAAACCATTCCTGCAAATCATGGCTTTGAAAACTTGTCAACATTTTGCTCTTTCTTCTGTGGATTTCTTCAAAGGGAGAAGGAATGCTTGAAAAGTAAACATTCAACAGCCATAACTGTGTCTTAAGGAGGGTAGAATAAAAAAATCATATAGAGACTTATAGACATATAAATATTTCTGAGATAAAAAGAGAACCCTGTGGATAACTCACAAAAAGCCTACTGGAACTTTATCAGGCGGCTGGGCTTCGTCAGAGGAAAGTGAGTCTGAGAGAGAGAGGGCAGGGGACATGCTTTTCTCCCACCCGCCTTCTCCCCTTCTGGAGTTCTCTGCGATCATAACCCTCAACATTTGTATGAGAGTATGAGACCTCTCTCTCTCTCTCTCTCTGTCTCTCTGTCTCTCTGTCTGTCTCTCCGTCTCTCTGTGTCTCTCTCTGTCTCTCTCTCCCCCTCTGTTTCTCTCTCTTTAACAAAGTATGTACTTTTACATACATTATCTCAAGTGATATCCACACCTGCCCTGTGGCAAATATTGTTATTTCCATTTTATAGATGAAAAGTTGAAGATGTGGTGAAGGTAATTAACTCAGATCTGTAAAGTTAAGGGACCAAACTGGACTTTAACTATAGGGCTTATTTTTTTCCCACTATTGGCTAACCCCAATCTTCTTTTATATGGTAACACGACGCTGTTTATTCCTTTCCTCCTTCAAATTTGTGTCATTTCCCCCTCTTCAATCTTTTCTTTTTGAAAGGTTTCAAGTCTTAAGCTATAAAATATTTAAATAAAATAAAAACCCATAAGACACGAAATATAAAAGGATGAACCAGGCATGTCCTCTCTCCTCAAAAATATAAGCTGGCAGTGGAGCTAAAATAAGTTCTGTGAAGATGACTGCACAAACCCTTCCGCAGAGCCGTGAGGTGTGACTGAGCAAAAGCTGAGGCCCAGGGTCTCAGACAAGTGCAGATTCTGACTGGGAAGAGGAGAAAAGGCTTTGAGAAAACAATGGCTTTCCTTTAGGTCTTGAAAGACAGCAAGATTTCAACGGAGCCTGCCAGCTTGGAAGGAGCAAAGACACAGAGTTAGCAAAACTCGGGGTCCTGGCAGGAAACAACGGGGGTTCAATTTATTGGTGGCCTGATGACTTGCCTGTGGAGTAACATTTCCACCATGTTCTAGAGTCTGTCCAAGAACTCTGGCTAATGCATTCCTCTTCCTTCATTATCTCACAACTATGAAAGTCCTTGTACTTCCCAGAAATTTGTTTTCTAGCATCTTAATTCACTTATAAACTCACCCAAGCTATCTAATATGTCTTTGAAATTGTTGGCAGCAGCAGACTTTTGTAATGGTTTTAGCTCCTAATCCTAGATTATGACTTTATTGTTTGTGCATTTAAGCTTCATGTTTGAGTTTTCTTACCAAAAAAAAAGACAGGTAATCGGTATTTGTTTCCATACATTTCCCTGAATGCAGGCAGTGAAATATTTAAACCAACCCAAAGCAACACAGCTGTCAATAGTAATTGACAGTAATACTATATATAGTCAATAGTAATTAACTATTAACAGTAGTTAATTCTGGAATTGTTCCTCCATTCAAAGGATCTTAAGGTCTTAAAATTGAAATTGATCCTGAAGGAAACCACCTTAAACCCTTCTTACAAATGACCGTACTATTGCAAATATTAAATGTCCAGGATCAGAAATGGGAAGAAAGCTTGTTCATATCCTGCTCTATTTTCTCCTCCAAATGTCCAAGTAGCCAAGACTCTGGTATATATCAGAGCAACAGGCAAATTTCAGAGTGAAGTCAAGTGAAAAGTATGCAGATGGCAGGGGAAATGTTAGGAGAGTTTGGAAAGAACTATGCCAACTATGTGCTGTTTTGTTAAAACTGTAGCACCATCCCTCCAATGCCATGGGCAAGACCCTTGCCAGGTGGGGTACTCTATTACAACCTGATCAAGAGGGGGCAGTACTGCTAGGAACAAGATAAAACTATTATCTGCATTAAGAAACGACTTAAAAGCCTGTTTGTATTTGAAAATAAATGTTAGCGGTTAAGAAAAAAACGTAGGTAGTTTTCGATCTGGTGTTGAAAACCTGTTGCAAATGCACTAATTAGTCATCATCTTATCTTCACTGTCATATCTCTGCCAACTTGCCCCTTTGAAGTCATAAATGGAGCTCATAAATGGGCTCTTTGGGAGATATGCGGAAAATAAACAATCCCCCCACTCAGCAAATAGTTAAGACATCTCCCGGAGCGCCCGTGCTTTTCAGGCCCTGTTGGCACAGCTTTGTCATGCCCGGCTCCGCCCTGGAGCTGGCAGGCTTTCCAGTGCCAAGTGTTTAGGCTGCAACCCCAGAGTGAGTCCCAGAATGTCATGAACAGATGGACTCTGGTCGCAGGCCGTCATAGGGGAAGGCCTGGCAGCCAGCCACCTGCGGCAGCGTCGGCGCCCATGCCACGGGCTGCCACCCGTACCAGCTTGGTGAGCAAACACGAGCCGGGGTGCTGGTGGGACTGGTGCCACGCCCTAGCTCCTGCGCCACCCCCAGCCTATCAGGAACACTTGACTCATCCCACACCGCCCTCATTACAAGGACCAGGTGAGCGTCAACACAGAAACTCATTTCACTCCCTTTCTTTGTCACTTTCACTTCGCCATCTACTTATCTAACCTGGCAGTGAGAAAAGCCCATAGGATGTGGAAGTAGGTGAAACAAGGGTTATATTTTGGCTCTTTTACAGGTTCCCCAGTCTGGAGGACAAATAAGACGTTTAATTAGTGAAGCCTCGGTTACTCGTCCATGGATGGCACCCGCCTCGCTCGTTGGCTGTGAAGTGTAGGGGCCATATAGAAAGTGCCTCACCCTGTTGATTTGGCATCACGAGTGGCATTACGTTGGACTATGGCTAATCCAGTCAATCTGGGACATCGTCACTTCAGATGGAAGTATTTATTAATTATGCATTAGTATTCTAATTCATTATTATATTAGAATATAGTATAGAATATTACCATATAACTATCCATTTATTAAATACATGACTTAGTTGTTTACCCCACAAACCTATCAAATTATATGATTATTTTATAAACAATTATATATAATTATTTAAAGTATAATCGATATATATATCTCATGCATTGCCTATAAACATCTTACATATTTTATATATATATATATAAAATATGCTATAATTGCTTTCTATATTGTACATTGTATGATGTTTTGTATTATGTATTATGAATCTGTATCTGGTATCTATCATATATATCATGTTTTACATATCATATATCATTTATATGTAAGTTACTAAATTAGATTTATCATTTTGATTTATATTACTCATTTACAATATAAATAATATAATAATAATTATATGCTTAATCTATTATACATATATGTAACCAAGGCATATCATATTATAGACAGATTATATAAATTATTGAAAAATAAATGACCTAATTTTAATAACACTCTATTTATATATGTTTATATAAATATGAACGTAAACATGCATACACATATCTGATTAATGACATTCCATGTACTTGGGTCACAATTCTCACGATTAAGGATTCTCATGAGGGGAGGTAGTAAAATATTGTGTTAAGACCATGTGTTTAGAGCAGAAAAAATGTAATCCAGGCCATGCCAGGCATGTGAACTTGGCTGTGCTGTTTAACCTTTCTGAATCCCTATTTGCTTATCCTGGTAAAAAAAGACTTATAGATTTTAAGTGAAATGGTATATGAAAAATGGACACATGACTGCTGGCAAATAAGTAATCAACGGCGAAGATATTATTCATATTAAGGCTGATTATTAAAAAATGAATTCTCGTTGTTGTTGTTGTTTACAATGGAAGTTTTAAAAACAGATTTCAGAGGCAACAATTTACCTGCTAGGGAGTTCCACCTGTGCAGCTGGCTTCCACAATGTCTATTTTGCTTGGGCCTCATCTGGGAGCAGAACCAGTTGTTCTTGCTTTCTAGTGGTTGGAGAATATTCCAGTTGATATCCCTTGTGGGGTAAGATCTTGGGGACAAATATTTCTTCTATTTCAAGGTTTCTTGAATTTCATGTATGATTTAAAAAGCAAATAAGCCCCTTAATTGCTTCATTAAGCTAGTCAACACTAATTAAGACAAGTCATGGGGAAAAATATTAGAAATTGCTGCGCTTGGCTTTTGGCCTCTTCTCTTTCCCCCCAGAATATGTTTTGCTTTGCTGAGAAAAGAGAGTTTGAGATTTTCCATAATAGACCCACTCTGACCTCCTGGGTTCTGGGTTTGAAATTGAGCTCCAGTCTTTCGGGGTTCGATTCTGTTTATGACTATTAAAGCATGATTTCCCAACGCCATGAAAAAAATGCCTAAAATGCCTTGTAAAGGCACACAGGGGGTGACCTGAGCTATTTTGAGGAGTTAAAATTCAACAAGCGTGAAGCATCAGTTTTATCTCCCATGACACAGCACAGACGTTTGAGACCAGCAGCAAAACAATGGCAGGGAGGACGTCAGGCTCAGAGCAGGAGCTCTGCGTGTGAATATGTGTGTGCTGCGTTAGGCATTTGTGTGCACGGGTGTGTGTGTGTCTGTGTGCACGTAGGCGATGGGGCAGCAAACAGAGCCTGAATTCAGCCTTCCGCTCTTGCCCTGACTTTAGGATGGTCGTTTCCCTCAGCTTTGCCAAAGCCTATGTGAAAAGCAAGTTTTGTTATAGCTTTTCCTAGAACTAACTAGACCAAATCCCTGGTTACCCCACCTCCCTTAGAATATTTCAGCTCCAGAGAGAAAGACAAGCAAATCCAGCCACCTGCCTTTGCTCTTGCTTTCTGTGCTGAATAGCTTCTAAGCTATACTGAACACCAACTGTGTACCACATTCCATTTAGATATTTTATAAACAGAGCCACATGGAATTCTCACAGTAACCCCTCAAGGTACAGAATATTGTCCTTAATTGATGACAATATCAGGGCTAAGAGAAATGAAATAAATGATTCATAGCCCCAGAGTTGGTATTTGAGCATGGATTAGAAGCCAGAGCTGAGTCTGGCAAAACCAATATGATTTTCTCTTTGCCCCATCTCCAAAAGGTTTTGTTATTGTGACCCTCTGAGTTAGACCAACGATTCCTCTTCATGGTCCCAAATGAGAAGAGCCCACATACACTCATCAATACATGTTTTGTTCTGGAAAGCGCTGTTTGACCCCCGTACTTCTCCTGGGCCAACACAGCATGCAAACATCCCCTGTAGCTCCAGATTTGGCTTTCCCTGTAGCCATTGGGACCTCTTGATAGGAATCTGAGCTGATTAGGGGAGCCTGCTAGAAGAGTATGAAGTATGGAGGACCCAGGAATTGGGAACCGAAGTCATTTTCCCTGTGTTCTCCCAGGTACTTTAGAGTTCAGACCCGGCTTATTTAGGTAATAGGTGATTTCCCCTAGACATAGCAGGCCTCACAGATTACCTCTTATGGGACTGCCAATGAGTTCTAAGGGTAAGAACTGTGCCTTCATCATAGCAAACTTCACAGACCCCAAAGAGTAAGACTCAGTTTGCTATTTTTCAGGCTTTGGAGCATTCTGGGATACCAGTTATGTGGGCTCATTGGAGGGACAAAGGTCAAGCGTGTCTAAGTAGAGAAAGGATGTGGAGGCCCTCAGGGAAAGTGGTCAAGGATCCAAAGGTTCCTTTAACTTGGTACTGAAAAACAAGTATGTCCAATCAGGAGTGCCCAGCCCCTTGGCAAGGCATGGCAACGGCCAGTTCTGCCTGTGATGTGCACGCACTTGGAGGGGGTAGGAAGTAGCCAGCCAGTGGATTCCTAGGGACTTAAGATCTATGCCAGCCAGGTTGTTTCAGCCCAAGAATAGTGCCCAAGGACTAACTCTAGAGTCTCTGCTGGGTGAATCTAAGCCGGCTGACAGTTCCTTGCCTGGGCCTGAGCAAGATGAAGCCTGCCTGGGTGGCTGGGTAGGGGGCATTGGCTCTGTGCCTCAGCCCTGAGGTCTCAGACACAAGCATTTTCTCTCTAGAAAACAAATTACCCCTGGCCAGGAACTGTACATAGATAAACCAAGGGACAAAGTGTGCACCATTAAAAAGACAACATTGGCACAAATGCTGACTTTCATTAAAACAAGCTAATAAAGGAACAAACAAACCTTACATATTTCTTTCTGTTTCTCAATGTTCTGGAGATCCACAGCAACTGATTATAGGCCTGAAATATTTTATCAAGTACTTATCAAATAACTGCCATAAAGAACATGAGCTAGCATCTTGAGATCCTTTCTCAGAAGGTCGTTACTGAGAATAAAATGAGGTTCCAAAGTAACAAGCAGTTTCTGATACTTCTGTGGGACCACTGTTGCCCCCCAGTGCTCACAAATGGAGGACCAGAGATCCAGTTTAAATGGGAAGAACGTGTGGCAAATGTTTGGGGAATGGGAGCATGCAGTTCCAGGGACCCAAGCTCACTGGTGCGAAAGGCTTGGTGGTAGCTCAGATGATCTGTATGAGAAAGTCCATCAGTCAGGCTGAGAACTCAGGCTCTGGCAAGCACAAGACAAGGTCAGCCTGCCAGGTCAGTGGGCTGAGTGCTGGGCAGAGCTGTGGACAATGAACAATGTGGGAGTTCATGAGCAAGAAAACCACAAGGGCAGGTGCCATTCCTCTGGACAAGCCAGAGGGAGTAGAGATACTGACGGCGATGACTTCAGGTGGAAATGGGGAGCAGCCAGCCTCAGAACTCACTGTGGCAAAAAGCTGTTAGAGTGTGAGGAAGTGCCCAGCCAATGCGCCCTGGTAAGGGTGTATTGCACTTCAGCAGACTGAAGTGGCTGAAGCTCCTGATAACCTATGCTGGGAGAGGATTAGGGAACCAGGTGGCCGTAAGGCCTCTGGAGGCTTCAAGGATTTGTCCCCATTAATCTGAAGAAGGCAGAAAACCAGAGGGTGAAAGATTTTGTACTGCCAGCACCCAGGAATGTCAGGAATCCCACCTCCTCTCTATGGAGACTGTCCCACAAGGAAATAGAGCCCATTCTGTAAGGAGAAGGTGAGCATAATGTTGACAGAAGGAGGACCTAGTGTGGAAAGGTCACCTGGCAGGTGGAAAGAGAGGTCTGAGGCTCACAAGAGCACCAGGTGGGCAGATGGGACCAGTAGGCCTTTCATCAGAAAAGGTCTAAATCAGCCACAGACTTGGATTATCTGAGTCCAGAAAATCTCTCATCAATGGCACTACAATGTGTCCTTGAAGTTGGCCACTGAATAAGCTCTAGAAATCTCTTCTCTTCCCACACAAATCCCTGGGAAAATTGTGGGGATTCTCTTCTTCTTTCAGTCTGCTCCAACTGCGTGGGACCCCCCTGACTCTCAAATCAGACCTTGTACCTCCATGCCTCAGGCTGGTACCCAAAGCCTTCTTTTGGCCTGCAAAGCTCTCTCTCCTCTCTCATAATTCTACTCCTTCCAGGTCTTGGAACTAAAGCCCACCTTTCTCCCTACTATGATTATGTAAGCTTGCAGTGAATTTTCCTGGATCTAATATCTGAATTATATATAAAGCAATCATTATTTAATCATTATTTAATATCAATAGAGTTTCCCAGTAAGTATACTGGATAAGGGGCCAGTCTCACATTCAACTATGGGTTAAAGAGCAGGATAAGCTCCTACAGATCACCTAGCCCCACCATTTCTCTGTTTAAGTGAGCATGCAGAGGCCCAGAAGGAAGTGATTTCCTCAAGATCACAAGAGAATCAATAACAGACGATGGAAAAAATCTATGCCTCCCAACTCCCGACCCAGGACATCTTCCTTTCTAAGCAGTTCAGCTGGACAGTCAAGTCCTTATTCAACAATGATCACGTTTGTGAAAAGCGACCAGGGGTGAGTCTGTGCCCTGTCCTGATGCTCCAGCAGCCGTGTGTCTTGCTGAAGACCCCCATTTTTTACAGTTCTGGCTGAAGCTTGATGTCTCTGAATGGGCATAAAGAAGGCGGAGCTGGCTGAGAAGACCTCCAAGGCACTGTCAGTCCTCGCGGAGAGGAGATCAGTTGAAGTTCACCTGGAGATTTCCTCCTATGTTACCTTAATGGCCTCACCTCCCGCCGAATTCTGGGATATGATTGTGCTCTGGGGTAGGGAAGGAGGTAATCCCCAGAGCCTTGCACCATAAACTTCATTTCCTCCCTTTATTGCAGTTAACTGCCCATGAACTCTATTAATATTTTGCAAATTCAGATCCCCAAAACACATGTTGCTGTTAATTTTAACCTCATGCTAACTAGGATGTGGTCAAATTTTCACAACAAATTCCAAGGATATTTTGATATGCCTTGGAAAAAATGCATTTAAAGGTGGCTCTAGGGTGTATTTTTTTTCTAAATCCTCACATTTCCTATCAAGCCCTGCTGTTTAGAGCAGGCAGAAGTAGACTTCTTTGAGAGAGGAGGAGCCAATATATGAAGTGGCTCATTTATGGTATAGGAATATAGGAATAGCAGGAGAAAAAGCGTTTCAGACCAAGAGGGCCAGTCAAAGAACTTCATATTGGTGAATTTGCCATGATAAAAAATCTGATGTCCCCACAGCCAACCAAATGATTGCCTGCTTTTGCATTCAGGGTCACTTTTTTCTTAGAAACACTTCACCATCCTATAAACACAACACTTCCTGTAAGGCAAATGTCTTGGATTTTATGAGTTTAGTAGAAAAAAATAGATTTTTCCTATAATTTTCCTACCTCCAGTCATGCCAAAGGCATTATTGTAGAATCATGTAAGTGTAACCTCTAAATCTGATCATCCAGGAAAAGAAACTCCTTTCCCTCCCTCCCTCCATCCTTCCCTCCCTCCCTCCTTCCTTCCTTCCTTCCTTCCTACTTTCCTTCCTTCCTTCTTTTACTCCCTCCCTCCTTCCTTGCCTCCTTCCTTCCTTCTTTCCTTCTTCCTTCTTTCTTATTTTATCCCTTCCTTCCTTCCTTTAATTCAATAAGTATTTTCTGAGTAACCACATGTATGAGGAATTGTTTTGGCCCTTGCAAACACAGTGGTGGAAGTATGTTGGAAACATTAACCACATTTGATCATTTAATTACACTTAGAAGCATGTAACCTCTGAGGTGGGCACTCTTTCCCTAGAAAATCAGTCTCTTCTTGGAATCACCCATCTAGAAGAAACAATTTAAATGAGTTTTAAACTATAGAAAATAATGCAACTCTTCCTTCTAGTGAGGTCAATTCATTTTTCTGTATTTTTAGGTTTTTTGATTCTCCATTTTCTCTCAATCATGATCTTGAGTTGAGGGTCACCTAAATGTTGGTTTCGCCAAAGGAAGAGATTGTGTGGAGTGGTGACAGCATTTTCTCCTTCATACCGAATTCTCAGACACATGAGGGGGAGCAAATCATTCTAGAGAAAGACACAGACCTTCCCTGCTTCTCACCCACCCACAGCAACCCTGGTTTGCTCATCCTGGTTGCTCCTGGTTGCTCATCCATCCACAGCAACACCTTCCCCATGTATCCATTTGAAATTGTTCTTGAAGCCTCATTTCTTCCACCCCTTTACCCTCCACCTCCTAGTTCCCGTCCAGGTAAGCCCTTTCAACACACGAGAGACAAGCTCTCTCAATGCCTTCTCTACTTATTTATGGATAGGACGTCTCCAGAAGGAAGAAGGAAATATTCTTCCTGAAGGACCATGACAAGTGACCTAATCTGAGTGAATAATCAGGACAAAACTGTTATCACATTTTACCAGGTGCTGGTGAACATGCCATGGACTTTGAGTATCAAATTAGATTTTGCCAGGCTGCAGTGGTGGGAGGTATTATAGATTAAAGAACGGTCTTGATCAAGAGTTCCTAAACTTTTTGGTTTCAGAATCTCTTTATACACTTAAAAATTTTAGAGGACCCCAAAAGAGATTTTATGTAGCTTATATCTATCAATAATACCATGTAAGAAACAAAAATGGAGAGATTTTTTAAAGGTTTTTATATTTAATTTGTCTAAAATAGCAGTAAGAAACTCATTGCATATTGACAAAGAAACATATTTTATGAAGATAGCTATAATTTTTTTAAAAATCAGTGAGAAGAAACAAATTTCTTTAATATTTGGCTTCATAAGAGGGCGTGAACTTCTCGTATCTGTTTCTGCATTCAGTCTGTGGTAATAGCACATACCAAGTTGTCTCTAGAAAACTCTTCCATAACTCAAGAGTGACTGGACATTAATAGCCTGTCTGTGCCTCCAGTTCTTCATCTTCCAGATGGAGAAAATAATAGTACCTCCTCATGAACTGACGTGGTTGATGTGAGATTTAAATGAGTTTGTAATGTAAACCTCTCAGAACAATGTCTGGCACAAAGTAATAACTATTATTAGTACATCCACATCATTCGTATGGCACTTTACTCGGCTGAACCCCTCTCTGAATGGGGAAAGGGCGTGGCCCTTAGAGGCTCGATGGAGGAAAACTTCATGTGCATTGCATCATGGTGGGAGAGTGTCCTTCTCTCCCTAGCTCTATAATTTCCATCTGAGACAAAACTCTCAGGTTAGAGGGGCCATCCTTTAGTAAGTGTTGGCCTGGGTCAGTGGTTTTAGAATACTCAGGCTCAAGGCTGTCGGACTGAACCACGTGGGTTTAATCTATATGGACACAACCATAGAATCTCTCTCATGGTTTCCAGGGTCATGGGTTGGAGGGTACCTTAGGGTTCATTTTATTTTACTTCCGTCTGATTGTAGGAATTCCCCCTGTGCCATCTCCTATTTATTTCCCAGCCTTTATATGGGCTTTGTAAGGGATTAGGAAGGCACCTAATTAAGATGTTTTCCTAATGGATCGTCCTTAGGAGGAATGCCGACCTTGGCCTTGCCTCTTTGGAGGCTTTTTTTTTTTCCTCCAAATCGCTTTAATTTCCTTATCCAGGCTGTTTTTTCCAGTGACATTATCAAGAATGAATTAGAGTGAAAGCCAAGGTCTTTGGAAGTAGACAGACTTGGACTTGAAAACTAGATGTCCAGCTTTGAGTAAATTACTTGCTTTCTCTGAGCCTTGGTTTCCCAGTTTAAAATAAAGGCAAATAGGAAGACTTATC
Source organism: Dasypus novemcinctus (assembly GCF_030445035.2). Lineage (NCBI taxonomy): Eukaryota > Metazoa > Chordata > Mammalia > Cingulata > Dasypodidae > Dasypus > Dasypus novemcinctus. The sequence goes on from NC_080697.1 coordinate 9,083,538, forward strand.
ACACAAGCGTAATCTGAACATTGCATGATATGATGCATATTAAAGTACCTTGCTTCATGCCCAAGACATACACATAGGGGCTTGACTTCAGGTTAGTGCCTAGAACCAGAGCCTGAAACTGGCACTAGGGTGCATGCTATTGACTGAAAGGAAATGAGGGAAGCAGATTGGACAAGACAGGAGCCAAGCAAGGATGTGGTCTTGGCTGGAGCTCCTCTTCAGCCTGATCCCACGGTGATTTCTGGAGCACAAATCGCACCACAGAGTGGATCCCACTTTAAGGCAATAGAGCTGGCTCCACTCTTTGTCAGCAAGTCATTGGCTGAGGCACGGGGGGCAGAAAAGGGGGTGAAAAGGTGAAAAGAGAGCATGGTTGCAAAACCTCCTTGGCGAGGTGACTCCTGATCATCAGGGCACAATTCTCCAGGAAGGAAGAAACAGATTCACTGGCTTTGTAAGGAGGACCCAGGTGAACCCTAAAAGCATCTACATTTGCTCACTCCCATTACTACTTAGATTCCCAGGCTTCTCACTTTAAGATCAGATCATCCAGGGTTCTGGTTGATCGAAACTCCTAGAAAAACATCATAGAGAAGGGTTAGTTGTGCAAACTACAGTTCTTTCCCCTGCAATTGGTGCTGAAAGTAACTGAGAGTCTTCATTTCCCTCCACTGCCCATCAGGTCCACCCCCTTCCCCTTGGTTGGTACCTTCACTGGTCTAGGTGGTTTGCCTGGTGAGTTAACACAGACCCTCCTCTCCGAGGGCTGGACCCTGGTCACCACACCCTTATAAACTTGTACATTTAACTAGCCCTGGGCATAGTGGCAACAAGAGTGGTCCAGCAGATCTTCTGGGGTCCAACATGCCCCTCCTCCCCTTTGGTGAAACAGCAGCCCTTCCTTCCTTGTGGTGACCAGGACCTTTGCACATGCCAGTATGGTGACTCCTTTCTTTGACTGCTGGTAGAGCAGTGCGATGGGCCCACTGCCCAGGCAGCAGTCTTAGTTTTAGGAGTCCTATGTCCCCTGGTGGAAAAGTCCCCAGAATCTAAAATTGCAGCAATGGGAGGCACAATTTGCCAAGTGATTTGTGGGGAATGACAGTGAGTGGGGCATCAAGATTTTACCACAGGGCTCAGTAATGATCTCTCTTTGGAGAGATCCCCAAATCCCACCTTGCTTCCTCAGTCCAGTGATTTGCTGGGCACACAGAAGACCAAGAGAAGGGTTGTTGCATGGACGCCTGTGACTGTATCCCTGAGGAGAGCTCCTTGATAGTCCATGGCTGTGCTGGGCCCTGGGCCCCGGGCTCCATCAGCTGCAGTCAGCCACTCCCATCGTGTCTCGTCTCAAACCTGCCTCTGGCCTCCAAGTTCAGCTTACTTGGCGTGGGCCCCACATCACTGCAGGAACTCAGGGCTTCAAAGGAGGGCCCCTCCGAGCAGCCGCCTCCTCCCAGACGCTTCTTGCCGAAACACAGCCAAAGCAGGATTGAAGCTAAATATTTGGATTGAATGAGAAGGAGAATGTAGTCCCTTCCCAGGGCATTTTACCCAGGACCAGTTCGCAGCACAGGCCTGCTGAGTCCCGCGGAAAGCAACGAGATTGCTGTGTCACCAGCTGGGCAGTATGTTTGCAAGCATCACGGGAAGAGCAGCCGCACAACATGCTCGGCCTTCACAGGCTGCCCTTCTCATCTCAGGTCGTCTTATCTCATCATAGCCTTCAGAATCTGCTTTGTGGCATGTCTTGCCCCTCTGTTCATGCAGAAATTGAGCATTGCTCAAAAGGGAAAAAAGCTATCTCAGTGCTGCACACCAAAGAAGGGCATGAGATGGACCCTAAACTCAGACCTTCGGAAGGCAGGCCCTGTCCCTCTCCTTACTGATTTAGGGTCTTGTTTAATTCTGAGAATGTCCCTCCATGTGTATACGATGCTATGGGGAGGTAGAAAGAACACAGTTTTTGGAGACAATAGACCTGATTTCAAGGATCCCCCCAATCCTTTGTCAGTTCTGGGATACTGCTCCTGTCACAATCTGCCTTACTAAGCCTCAGTTTCCTCTAGAAAGTGAAGGCAATATTGGAATCCCCCTATCGTTAGACTGCTCTGCAGAGCCACTGAGTTAGCATTTTTTTGAAAACACTTTTGTACCCTGCAAGTTCCCTGCACCTGGTTGAGATGATGTTGGTGATTATGATGAAGGTAATAATCATCGCAAGACATTTCAGATGGAAGGTCTACCCGGCACCAGCTTGTCTAACCCCTTTATTTTCTAAATATGAGCAATTAGTTTGCCTAAGTTGACCTAGTAAAATAGTGGCAAAGCCAGGCTTATTTCTCCCAGGATTGTGCTCTTTTCATTACCCTTTGTTTTCTTTTAATGTTACCGAACACTCCACAAACACAGCATTTGTTCTCTGCGAAGTACCTAGGGCAGATAACATGTCCCAAGTTTATGGCTGAGGACATTTTGGCACATATGGCTTCCAGGAATTGCTTCAAATAGCATGGTGAGTAAGTAGTGGTCTAGGGTCCTGCTTTCCTTTTGCCCAAAATAATTTCATTTTAATTTTTTGAAAAGTTTACACTCACACCAGATTGGATGCATTGATTGCTGAAAGTCCCCTTGGGTATTGGAGCAAACGCTGTGTCCCTGTGTCAGAGTGTCATCTTGTAGTCTGACTTGAATGCAAATGTGCAGTGTGGCATTTTGCTATGGAATTTGACAGAATCAACCACTACCTTCTTCCTGGTATTCTGTCTTCCTTGTTTCCTGGTGATTAGGCTCTTGGTTCTTTTCCTCCAGGTCTGGTTGATCCTTTTCTGTCTTGTTCACTGGCCATCTTCTTCCTTCCTATCTCAGTGTTCCAGGCAGTCTTGATTCTCAGCCTCAGAGATGTGACTCCCAAATATATATCTGCCCAGAACCTCTCTACTCAGCATCGGAGCTAAACATCAAACAACATAGTAGACACCTCCATTTGGATATCCCACAGGCATCACAAATTCATCATGTCTAAAACTGAACTTTTTTTTTTTCTGTAATCTCCTGGAAAACTTCTATCCTGTGCTAGTCCCCATCCAACCCCAAAACTTGGAAGTCAACTCCATTCCACTTTCCTTTGCACACATTCTAACTCTTTAGTTCTACACCCATACAACCTCTTAAATTTACTCCTCTCTTGTCCTCACTCCTATTGTCTTAGGATTGACCTTGTTTAGTTCCCGCAGAACAGGTGACAACCTCCCAGCTTCCACCCTGCCTCAACCCAATATCAATGTGAAATGTTTGGTCATGATTTTCCTGCTCTCCCTCATCAAAAGACAATGTCCAAATTCTCTATTATAGACTAAGTAGCCTTTAATGAGTTGGTCCATCTCCATCTTCTTTCCAGACTCATTTCCATTTACTTCTCCCAAAGTTCTCTGAGGGCTTCTCATACTAAGTTCTGGTCATTTCCTTAAACATGCTAGGTCCTCTGTGGCCTCTGGTTTTATTTTCACTCCCTGGGATGCTCTTCCCTTCAAATGATGCATGTGATTATCTCCTGCTTCCTGAGGAGCAGCTGAAGCATCTCCTCTGTGAAGCCATCCCGTCCTCTCCAGATGGAGCTCAAACCCCCCAAGATCATGGTCTTTTCACATATAGTGTAGCTGGTAACTGTGAGCCTCCTTTACCCCATGGCGAGTATCTCAATGGCAAGGAGTGTGTTTGATTCATCTCTCTGGGCTCTATAGATTAGTACATACCTAGAATGAAGTAGGTGCTCAAAAGTTATTCTGGAAATGAATAAATGGATGATTGTATCACATCCCTCTGGAAAATCTCAGTCCCTCTACTCTTAAGTTTGTCCCCAAATGCTGGGTCATGAAGCTTTTCATAGTCAACTAACCAACTCAGCCAACTTTTTATCATTGAAGTCTAACTAGAAAGATCCTTCCATTTACAGCAAGCAATTACTTAGAGACTTAAGTGACAAGTAGAAAATGAAAGAGCAAATAAAATTAAATAGAATCACATTTCCTCTCCCCAACATTTCAAGTCTGAAAGGATTTGTTGACCCTGCCCTTTCTATCCTTACTACAAATCTAAATATTGGTGGCAGCAAAAGGGTCTTTAGTTCCAAGGCCTTGTTCCAAGCTCCTTCTTCAGCCTGATAGTTTCTTCTCTCCATGTTGCCTAACCTACCATGAGAAGGTGCTGTGCTTGCTGGAGCTATTCTTGCCCTTTACTGCTCTTTAGGGTTTCAGATTTATTCTCAAACTAGATAATGGTTAATATGAGGTTGAGAAAAGGGGTCATCTTACCTTATTCTACCTCTAGCCTACAGCAATTTTCAGAAGGTATCTAAGGAAGAAAGAAAAAATCTTGCTTTGATTCAGTTTAATCCTAGTTGGATTCCTTTTATATTGATCCTGCTACACTTGCTGATCTTCTATGTGGTTAGAAACAAAATGTAAGATATTAACCGATGTATTTTTTTCTTCTCCGATCTCCTATCCCACCACCACACTATCCATTTAAGGCCATTTGCCACAGTGAGCATTTGTCAGAATGGGGATCAGAGCACAAAAGAGCCAATTCTTAACACTTGAATTAAAAAGAAACAAAAAACTCTGAGATCATGAGTAAGATAGAAAGATTCAGAAAATCAGTGTGCTTCTAAGGATCATGATCTCCTGCCCTGCCCAGAGAACTGCAGACAAATTGGGGACACACAAACTGGGAAGGGAGAGGAGATTGGAATAAGTGACCAGGATGGTTGTTGGTCTGTGGCTGCATCCTGCCTACCTCCCACCCTAGGTTAGGTTCACGGCCGGTGGCTGTTGGACTCCTCACATCAGTCTGAGCATCCAAGCAGAGCCAAGAAGGAAGCAAGGCTCAGAGAGAAGATGCGGATAGCACACGGTACCTACAGAGTGGGCCCAGTGGCTCCATGAGGCTCCCCATGAGCAGGTGGCCCCACAAGATCTGCATATTCCAGGGTGACGTGGGGAAAGGAGCTTTCTGTGCCACCAAAGAAGGCACATGCTTGCTGAGGGAGAGAAAGCGGGAGGCGTCAGGGTCCAGGAACCTAGGTGCCTAGGTCACACAGTAGAAGATGCGGCAGACCAGCTTCTGTCAGGGGGCAGGTGGTGGCCCAGGCCACATCTCAGAGGGGTTCAAGGTAAAGTGCAGTTATCTACAGAAATATGGGGCAATAATATGAGGATGGTACCACAAGACTTAGGTCAAGATGGAGGACAGCCAACACTCCCACCACAAAACAAAGTTGAATTTGCTTAAGCCTCTGGCACTTCCATCCAATTTTAACCTCTTGCTCTCCACCTTTCCCCCTGAGAAACAGCTTAGCATGGACTCCAGGCAGGAAAAGAAGGATAAAGGAAAAATAGTCTTGGCTAGAATTGAGTTTTCAACCTAAGGTGATCCCCCCCAAAAATATAATAATAAGAGCCTGAATTTGACTGAGTATCCTCTGTAATGGAGAGAGATGTTTTACTGATTGGGAACACAAAATTTAAAATTATACTGTGTTATAGAAAACAAAGGTCATGTTATTTTGCTCATCTGAACTTAAAGTTAGGAAGTTCATGTCTTTTGCAGATGACCAGAAGTACTGGTGGGGCAAGCAGTGCTGGTCTGAAATTCCTTCACTATATCTCTTATGGAAAGCTTCTCCAATTACTTTCTCTGCCTCACAACCTCCTAGTCATTCTGATTTAAGCTTGGAGTTATTATTGACCCTATTTCTTTGTCATGTTCCATGTTTAGTTTATTACCAAGGCCTGGTAATTCTACCACAGAGCATCTTTCCATACCTTCCCTCTTCTCCATCCTTGTTACTTGCTCAGATCAAGTCTCCACCATTTCTTAATGTGAAAACATGTTGAGTGGATCTCTTTGCCTCCAGCCTTTCCCCTCACCCTGAGCTCATTGCCAGACTAGCCTCACAAAAGAAGAATATGGTTCCAGGATCTGCCCAACACTCTCCAGTATCTACAGAATTAATGGTGAACTCCTCAATCTGACACTCAAATCCACTCTAAGTGAGGGAGTATATAAAGTGGGGTGACATGTCAGCTACGCAAAGATGTTAAGAGCACAAACTTCAGAGTCAGACACATCTGAGTTTCAACACTTACGGAGAAAACAAAAAAATGGGCAGTTTGGTCTTTAACATGCTGTGAGAGCTGACCACCACGTGTTTCTCTATGCTTTTACTTGCAACTTTGCCAAGAATGCCCATCCATAAGGAATGGTCTGACCCCTGGATTTTGACCCTGAGGACTTCTGAATAAAATAACCTCCATCAAAATTTTTGTCAACACTTTTGAATTTCCGTTGGAGAAATATGTCCTTGAATGAACACTATTAAGCCTATTTAACTCTTAATCAATTTTGAACACATTCCGTTTTTAACTGCATTTAAAATTTTTCATTTCCAAATGATTAGTTATTTTATATTTAAATTGCATAATGAGGTTTTAGTTTATTCATCATTTATTCTTGGCAATAACTGTCATTTAATATAATTTCTGCCATCGTGAATTTTCTTTTGTGGTCTCTACTTCTACCTTGGCCAATTTCCCCGGGTTCGATTTCACAGTTCTAAATTTTGTCAAGAATATTTAATTCTTTTCTCATTAACAAAGTTTATCATTTCAAAGTTTTGTTTTGTCAGTTCTGTGTTATGTTATTAGTTTTACACCATAATATTTTTATGCATTGGGGAAAATCCTGAAGGCATTTACGATGAAAAAGTAAATGAGAAACGCAGAGGGAGAGGGAGAGAGATAGAGAGATACCAAGGAAGAAAGAAAGAAAGAGACATGAAGGTGAGGAGTTGGGGTGTGTGGAGATTCTCCTGAGTCCAGCTGCCAAAGAAACACACGCTGAGGGAGGATTCCCGTGTGAGCTAGTAAGGACAGCTCCCGGGGGACAAGAAAAGGGGAAGAGGAAGGATACGAATTGTGGGAAGGGGCCTGAAGAGATCCGCATGCAGGGTTGCCAGATTTTGCTGCTAACACATAGGGCGCCCAGTCAAATGTGAATTTCAGATAAACAATGAATAATTTTTCAGTTATAAATATGTCCCGCGCAATATTCGTTGTTTGTCTGAGCTACCAAATTAACTGGGCGTTCTGTGTTTTATCTGGCAGCCCTCTCCGGGTGGAGCCCCAGCACTGTCCACTACAAGGCGGAGGAGATGGAGGACAAAGGACGAGAGAGGCCACAGCTGCTCTCAGGTCCCGGCTGCTGACGTTTCAGATGCAGCGGGAGTTCAAAGCAATTGGGGGACCAATGCATGAGGGGCAAAACGGCTGGTAGAAGTGTCCTGCTTCAATGGCATTTGCCCCTCTCCCCAGTCTTCAAGTCAGACTTCAGCTGGAGCAAACACACACACAATATATATTCTCCCTGCTTTCAAGAATAATACTCACCCATTTTCCAAAACTTGGAAAATATGGAGTACTTCGAGAAAGAATGTTTAGAAGGAGAAATCAAAGTTAATCCATTTCATTTCTTTCTGTTTTGTTTCTAGGCATTTTTCTGTATGAATTTTGCAGGGATTTTCCTTTATGCTTTTTAGATTTTAAAATTAGGGCAATGAATTTTTAAGTCCTACTTTTTCAAGTTAGCATTCTGGGAACTTCCCACTCTCAGCTAAAAAACATGATTTTTTTCTTTTAAAAATGGTTAAAGTACAAGTTATTTATGTAATTTCCTTATTTTGAGTATAACTTAGAATTTAAAACCTGGAAAAACTGCAATTATGTCTAATCTGTGGCTAGTCAAAGTGACACTGTGAATAACTATAAAAATATTTAGCAACGTATCTTATTATTTCCTTGAGATGATTCCTAAAGCACTTTGCACACAACTCTAGACTTCTGCCAAATAGAGACCGGAGAGCTGGAGAGCTAGGTCAGTATTCCCGGCTCAAGTTTTTCTATTAGGATCAGATTACTTCCACTAACCACAAAGAAAATATTCAGATACCCGCCTGGATGCTCAACTGATATCTTCAAATCTCTGAAGGCTGCTATGAGAGAAAAGACAAGATAAAATTTAAAAAGACCTGTTCTGGATGGTTCTGGAGGTAGAACTAAGAGCCACGTGGAGAGCTCGGGCAGCAGAGTTTAGCTCAGGGACGGAAACAGCTCCCTGGAACCTGTGAGCCGGGGTTTGCTGACAACGTTCATGTGGAGGCCGAGGGGGGTGGGACGTTAACCCCGGCTCTGCCTCTTCCTGGTTGTGTGCTCTGGCACAAATGTGTGCACCTTTCTACGCTCTAGTGTCCTCGTTTGTAACAGGGAAATAACCATCAGAGTAATAATGCATGCACAACCCTTAGAATTGTGCTAATAGCTACTGAACGTTCACTAGAGGTCAGCACCTGTTTCAGGTGTTATGCGGCAAGAGGCTTGTGCAGGACGTACAACGGGGGGACAAGTCTTGCAGCTTGAGCGTCCCCACCGGATGTCCGAGTGTCCTGGTACCCCTGTGGCGACGCTGCACCAGTGGACCCACTGGGACGACTCTGCTGGGCACACTCTGGCTCTGTTTGCTTCAGCTCTGGGCCCCACTGTTTACTTTTTTTATGAGCAGAACCAACTTTTAGGGTTTTTGCTTGCAGCATTGATGGGGCCAACTGTAGCTTTGTAGCTTATCCTTCCTGGAATCGAATAGCTGCCTTGTAAAAGCAGTGTTGCAATCTTTAAATGCCCATAAATAAGAATTTGAACATTTATCTCACATCATGTGATTTGGTCAAAGTAAACAGAAAGTCTTTCAGACCGAGAGTGGAAGTGATGACTGAGAGGAATGATCTGAAACAGGAGGCGGAGGTTGAGAATGTGGCTTAACTGTAAATAGTGGAAGGAGCAAATTGTGGTTGCTACAAAGAAGGTAAAAATTTTTTTGTACAGCAGGCACGGCTGTTTCACATGAACAAGGGCAAGGAGATGCTGCCAGTGGACGGCGTGGCCCCTTCAGAGACTTAGGAGCATCTTGCCTCTGTACGTCACTCCTGAAGTCTTATTTCTTGTGTGGCATATTAATAGCAAGGGGGATATGCTAAAACCAGAAGGCATCCTCCAGCAGGTGAAGCAGAGATGAACTGGAACAGGAACACCATCCACAGGCACTGGGGAGAGCAGAGGGCACAGCCTCCTGCTACCTCCCTACGCCATCACCGGGTGACCCTGCCACCTGCCTGCGACTGAAGGCCAATTAAGTCCCCTTTCACACAGTAGAAGGCGAATATTGGGAAACGATTTTCAAAAAAAAGCTAATTTTTAGAAATAAAAAGTAAATTGTTGAAATGAAAGGTTTAGGGAATGAGTTAGCAGATTTCACTGCTCGTGGGGGCAGAGGGTGAGGGTTGGAGTGGGTGCAAAAGGAGAGGGATGGTAAAGAGAGGGTAGAAGACACACTAGTGTCATAGCTGGGGCTTTGGGAATGCCACTTGTGTGTCACTTCTATGGACCATGTATCCTGATACCACTGAAATCCAGAAGCTCAGATTTGCTTCCAGTGACTCACTAATCCAACAGTGAAATCCTGGCAACGCTATCTGGGAGGAACCTCCTTTGTCCAAAATCCTAGAATCACCCATCCCAATAATCTAGCATGTTTACAAGGAAACTCTGTGGTCCCTCACTTTGATAGTTCTTAAGATGTTGACCTGTCTGAGTGATTGCTGCTATTTTTTTCTGAATGCCCCCTATGGTATGTTTGTCATGATGGCAGACCAATTAAGCTATCAGCTCCCTTGATCTAGCATCAAATCATGATAAAGACTAAACTTTCATTTCATCCTGTATTTGGTCACAGACATTTGTCATTAACAAAGACTTGGAAATAAATATATATATATATTTAATTTTCAGTTCTAAAATGTGAATTGTAAGCTTAAAATTCAAATCTCTTTTAAAAGAACGACTCCTGGGAAGTGGATGTGGCTCAAGCGATTGGGCTTCAATCTACCACATGGGAGGTCCTGGTTCAGTTCCCGGTGCCTCCTAAAGATAACAGCAAGCCAGTACGATGGGCAGGTGCAGCAAGCTGACACAAAAAGAAGATGCAACAAGAGACACAAGAAGAAGAACATAATGAGAAACACAACAAAGAAGGGAGCAGAGGTTCTTGGTGTCTCCTAAAGAAGACGAGCAGGACAGTTAGCTGGCATGACAGGCAGGTGCGGCAAGATGAGGCAACAAGATGAGGCAACAAGAGACCCAAAAGGAAAATCCCAGCAAGAGACACAACAAAGCAGGGAAAGGAGGAGGCTTAACCGATTAAGTTCTTCACTCCCACATTGGAGGTCCAGGGTTTAGTCCCCGGTATCTCCTAGAGAAACAAAGAAGTCAAATAGACACAGCAAGTATGAACAAGGGGTGGGGAGAGATAAATAAATAAAAACAAATCTTAAAAAAAAAAAAATGGCTCCTAGGAAATATCTAAGGGTCAGGGCAGGCAGTGGAATCTGACATATTTTTAATGGCGCGCCGCTGCACAGACATGACACCAGGAAAGGACTGGAAGGTGGACAAAAGGAGATGGTGGCCAGGGTGCACAAGATGGAGGGGTCCAGACCAATGGGGCAGTTGAAGTGCTATTTGTTGGGGACAGTATAAGCACAGGTAGTTTTGCAGGTCTTCAAGAGTAACTTGAGTGACCCCAGGAAAGGGGACAAAAAGATGGCATCAGGAGGCTATGGCTGTGTTGTCATTGTTGTTATTCCCGCAGTTTGCTGAACCAGGTTTGTCTAAGCCACATTCCTAACTGCAATCGCTCTTTCCACTTCTTGTTGAGGCAGACATTACATTGTGGACAGTCTCAAAAAATCAGAGATTCCTTCTTTTTTTTTGTTTTAAGATTTATTTTATTTATGTTATTTATACCCTGCCCCTCCATTGTTTACACTGGCTGTGTCTGTTCATTATGTGCTTATCTTTTTTGTTGGAGGTTCTGTGGACAGATCCTGGGACTTTCCATGTGGGAGCCATCTCTGCTCCCTGCTTGCTGTGTCTCTCATTGTGTTTTCCTCCTTGTGTCTCTCCATTGCATCATCTTGTTGCATCAGTTCGCCATGCCAGCCCCTTGTGTCAGCTTGCTGTCTTGTTCTTTGTCTTTAGGAGGAACCAGGAACTGAACCTGGGACCCCCCATGTGGTAGGCAGGCACCCAACTGCTTGAGCCACATCTACATCCTGAGAGATCCTTTTTAGTGGGTACTCTGCTTCTTTAGAGATGACTCTGGGGACTTTGCCCAACTGCTAGAGGATGCTGGGAATAAATTCTAGAGGGGCAGAGATGGTCCCTATATGCAGTGTGGATGAGGCTATCTGGCTTCGACTGTGGCACTGGTATAAACTCCCTTCAGGCTAATTCAGCCAGCATTTATTATGTACCTACAATAACTCCAGAGCATACCAGTCTTAAGATGATGCTGGCCTGAATGACAAGAGTAATAATATTTCATTCAGTGCCTCCATGCTCCGAAACTTTCTGGAACACCTCTCCTTCCAAGCTTCCTTCTTTTTAGGGGCATTGTACCGTGGCAGGAAGACGTGGCTTTGAACACAAATCCAGACTCTGCTACTACTTAACAATGCGACCCAGCAAGTCACTACAGCACTCTGAGACACCGCTTTGTCATGTACAAAATGCGGGTTAACTCTCTTTTGGATTAGAGTTGTGAAGATTAGCAATAATGGTACGACGCCCCCCCCCCGCGCCTTGCCTGACTGAGGCGGCTTCTGTCAGTGGTATCCTTGTCCCTGCTGGCTTCTCCGTGTGCCGCTAGCCCAGCTGCTGCTGCTCTGAGGCTCCTGCTTCTTCCAGAACAGCTCTCGCCATAGGGCCTGCCAGAGTTCTTTTGACTTTTGCCACCACCCAAAGTGCCTCCAAGTCTGGGCATAGTTTCCCTAGTAATTATATTTGCCCACGAGCCTTTTTAACGTTAATGTAGACCTTAAGCATTGTCATCCTAAAGCAGGAAAACTTGAACCGAGCTACCAGGAAGCTACTGAAGGGGTTCTCAAGTGTATTTCTCCTCCGACAAACCCATATCCCAAGATGGAGATTCTGAGTCTCATTTCCCTTCTAGTTCAAGGTGAGTTACCCAATTCCCTAGGATTTTCCCAGACACTAGAGCAACACCCGAATCATTCTTGTTTCCGGGCTGTAACCCAGTGACTGAGGATGCCAATTTTAATCCTCAGTCCTCCTCAACCTATGGCATACAGGGTGTCTGAACAAAAACAAATACTCCCTGTACCTGCCACTGCGCCCTTCAGTACCTGTGTGACGTTCTAGAGAGACACAAGGCATACCCAAACCTCCCCCCGGCTCACTACTCAGGGGGGGCAGCAAACACTCGCCAGACAGCTTTACCGTTGACCAGGGAGTGTTCCAGAGCAGAGGGCCTGGCGAGGGCCCTGGAGGCAGCCAGGTGGGAGAGGTAAACAGGTAGGTGAGGGAGGCCTCCTGTGAATTGCCTTGAGGTGAGATTTTCATAAGCCAAAGAGCTACGAAGATACTCCATTATACTTTAAGGATCAGCACATGCAAAGCCAAGATGTGAAGCTGCTTTGACTATTCTAAGAAATGGCCAGGTGTCTCGTAAGGAAGGCACAGAGGATGCTTGAGGAGAGGTCGAAGGGATAAGCCTACAAAGCACGACTGAAGATGGATGGAAGAGCTTTGTGAATGCCAGAATAATGAGTAGAAACTTTTTTATAAGCAACAGGGATTTAAACAATAGGTTGTAGTTTTTTCCTTCTTTATTTTCTTTTAAATGTTACATTCAAAAAATATGGTGTCCCCATATACCCCCCACATCCACAACCTCTTCCATCATCATGGCACATCCACTGTACCTGGTGAATACATTCTGGAGCACCACTGCACTAAATAGACAGTGATCCACACTGTAGTCCACACTCTCCCCCAGGCCACCCAGTGGGCCACAGCAGGACACACAACGTCCAGCATCCATTCCTGCAGCACCTCCCAGGACAACTCCAAATCCTGAAAATGCCCCCACACCATATCTTTTCTTCCATCTCCCTACCATCAGCAGCTACCGTGGCCACCCTCTCCACATCACTATTATAATTTCTTCCCTGACTAATCACAATAGTTCCCCAGCAGAACACTAGTAAGTCCACTCTAATCCATACTCTATTCCTCCATCCTGTGGACCCTGGGATGGTTATGTCCACTCCACCTCTATATCGAGAGGGGGCTTAGATTCCACGTGGATGATGGATGCAGTTCTCCTGCTTGCAACTGTAGGCACTCTTGGCCCCCTGGTGTTGAGCAGAACTGTGGCATAAGGGATGTATGATTTAGAAAGACCCTATGTAGAGGGTGACAGTGATTGCCAAAGGAGAGTGCCAAAGTAGAAGGAGGCAAGTTTGAGCTTGCTCCTGAAAGAAGGTATAATTTTGGCCTCTAGTGAAGGTGGGTATTGGGGAAGGGAATTTACCTTTCCCTCCTTGATGACTCCAAGCACCTCATCATTAGCCATAAAAATACAACTAGTGCTTTAAAAATTCCTACTATGTGCCAGAAGTACAGTCATCACATGTGCCAGGTGCAAGAATAGGGTGTGGGATTAAACAGTGTTTCCCAAATTCCCAGGTGCTTGGAGAAGGATGGCGACTGTGATTGACTGGGGCTGGGAAGGTTTTATTTGCATGTGTGAAATAAAATGAACACTGAAGCTCTATGTGGGTGAATGGTAGAGGAGAAGCTGCTGGCGAGAGGACCAGTCCAGAGGATTCAGGGCGGCCAGACTTTGGGGCAATGAGGTGTCTGCCTAGGGAGGCAAGAGAAAGGGAGCCGGTCAAGAGGCCTATCTGAGCAAGATTTCATGATGTAAAGAGGTGGAGAGACAAGGAAAGCTGGTGCCACAATAATACTTCCTAGAGGGAGAGCAGGGATCCTGTCTGGTTCCTCACAAGCGGTCTTGAGCGCCATGTACAAAGGCCCACTATGATGTAGCTGCTCAATAACCACCAGTCAAAAATTGAATTAAAACCAGGAGGAGTATTAGTTAAACAAACAAACAACAAAAGTTAAACAAGTAACAAAATAGTGGCAGGCATTCATTTACAAGCCGCTGCTAAACGAGACTGTACCATTATTGCAAGAAAGCCATTAAGGCCACAATTCTTCCAGAATTCCTCTAGATATCATCTTTAGAACCTTTTTAGGAAGTACCCAGAAAGCGCATCTCCTCCCTTTATACTCTCGCTTGGATTTGGCCCCAACAAGGCGCCTCAGCTCTGCCGTAGGCTGTGGAATGACAACTAACATCGACTCGAACCCAAGCATTGCTGCTGAATGTACGTACATTTGAACAAACCTCGTAACTTCTATGAGTTTATTTTTTTCTCATTTATAAAGTTGGATGTTTAATAGCTACCTTTTAGAGCAATGTATGGATAATAGAAGATACATATGCAAAAGAATGGGCCCAGAGTTCATCATGATAACAAATGCCATTTTAAGGAACTTTTAAATCTCTTGCTGAACGGTATCTCCTTTGTCAAAGAAAGCTCCAACCCCAGGATCAGGGACTTGAGAATTTCCCCTAGAGAAAACATTCTCAAGAGTGGACCTCATGCTCTTTTCAAGACGTTCTCTCAATTAGAAAAGAAAGCGGATGTTAAAGGACAACCTCATTGGCTGTCTTACCTAGATGAAGCAGGCATCGTTCTACTGCTGAAGTTTTTATCTGTAGGGGCTAAGTGGATGGATGGGGAATATCCACTACCCCACTGCAGGTTGGATTGTAAAGCCATTTAAGGGGTAGTGACCAGTATTTTTTGATGAAAGAAAAGGAAAAAAAAAAACAGACAAAAAAGAAAAAGAATAGAAAAAGTCAGGAGGCATCACAAAGAGTCAATATGTTTTTTTATAAACTTGTTTCGTGTATGTATGTGCACGTGTATATTTTTATTTTTTAAAATTGACCGTGAATCTTGAAAAAGAAGTAAACAGTTGTAATGGAGTCTTCTATTATCTCAAAATTAAATTTCTTAACTAAAAAATGGGTCATGGTTGAGAAATCCTTGAAAGTCACCTTTCTAGTATGCTTTTTTCTCCAGCAGAGGCTGGACAATTAAAGGCATATTCCTTGGGGGCTTGGGTTGTACACCTGATTTAGGTTTTTGGTAGACACCTGTTCACTGAGAAGGTAGAATGGAGCGAATGTGGTCATGGTGACATTGAGTCCAGCCCCCTGCCCCATCCCACCCCTTGGTTTACCAGACACCCAGTGACCAGTTGCTTACCAATGAGAGAAGCATTATGCGGCCATTGAATTTTGGCCAGTGAAGATCTAGCAAATCTGGTGTGGCTTTGGATTCGACTATTCGGAGGGCAGTTTCCTGATTGCTGGATTATGCCAAAGATTATGTGTTCCTAGAGCCACCTGTCCCAGTAGAGTCTTCCCAATTCTTCCTTTTCCTGATGGTGGCAGCGATAGCAAACTAAAGCCCTTTCAAAGTTTTGCTAAGCATATAATGCTGAGCACTGCATCCCTTTTGCTCAAAGGAGCTGGAGTGTTTTTTGTCATCTGCAGCTGAACCCTGAGGACTTATGCCCTTTAGCTTCTTAGTCCATTGCATCTACCACCAGATTCCCTCGCGAGTGACATGCTCCATCTAAAAGCCTGAAAATGACCAGAGATGGTGAGCTAACGATATAGAACCTTCAATGGGCCTCTCCTTTCCTACATCACCCTCTGGGCTGATGTCTCAAAGTAAATAGGAAAAGCAAGAGGCAGGGATGGGGTCTGGGTTGTGGGAAATTTTGGATATTTTTGCTTGTGATTTTTTGTTGACAGTAGATGCAGGTTCAAGATACCAGGGAGACCTATGGGAGCCTGAGGGCTGTGTGAAGTTTCTCATACATTGGGACTCTTTGAGGTTTTAATGGATATTTGTTCTTGGTGAGATCGTGTTGTGAATCCCGCAGGAAAATTAAAAGCAGCTGAGAGATTTCTAAAGCTCCTATCCATCCTCTCCTGTGATAGTCCTTCTCTCCACCCCTCAACATTTGAACAAAATCCCCTTCACAGTAAATAGAGCAGAGGGGACGTGTCCTTGAAGGCAAGGTAAGGCATCCTTCTGGACTGATGTGGCCAGACCCTGTTTGCCGTGACTGCAGTGGGGTGCTGCAGGCTTCTCGTTTAGAAAGGGGGAGACCAAGAGAAGCAGGACCCTGGGGAGAGCCGCCCCTCTGTAGCCTTAGCCACCCTGTGCTCTTCCTCTCTCCCCTTTCCCCCCGCCCACCTTTCATCGTCCTCAGAAGCCCATGTGTGTGAAAAGCAGCAGAGGAATGTGGGTGGGTTGACTTGTATAATTAAATCCATGTTGCATCGTGTTCTTTAGAATTAATAAGGAATTCATCCCATTGAAACTCACCATGACATCTTCCCTCTGACTCAGATTTCTTTTGCTTTTCTCTCCTTTCCTTGTCTAAAAGCATTAGACATGGAGCTATGGTTCAAATTAGTACCCTACATTTTTCTTCTTTTTTTTTTAATTGAACTGTTCTGTTCAGCGAAGAATTCAGTTTGTTTATATTTCATTTTTCTTTTATTCCACCTATCCGCCATTGTCCTTTTCCTTCCTTCTTCCAGAAAATTTGCCCATAAAGGAAGCATCAAGAGAACTCTCCATCTAGCTCAGGACTGCAGAGCTGGAGGGAGCATACAGCTGGCCCATCCTCGATGGCCCGGCCTTGCCCTTCGAAGGTCTTCATTCTCTGGACATAGCATCACGCAGTGAATGCAGCCCCCACGCACGTCCCCTGCAACCAGAGGAAATGTGTGTGAGAGAAGGCAGAGACCCCAGATAGCGCTCCCCAAGTCCTGAGTCGTGTTGTGAAACACCTTTTTATTGGGGGTAGTAATTTGACTCATTCCTTATAAAAGTGGATTTATGTGATAGACACGTGATATATGTATTTGTCTGCCACCGTTCGCGCGGCACAGGGTTAGAACCAGTTAGGATCTGGCTCAACTGTGAGTAACAGAAACCCGAAGTAACAGTGGCTTAACCCTGATAAAAATTTTTTCCTCTTGCATGTAAAAGGCCAGCTGTCACAGTCCAGGGCTGGGATGGAGGGGGCTTTGCTCCACGAAATCTTGCTTGGCCACTCAGAACTCAGGTACCATGGAGCTCAGGATATGGCCCTCATGTCGCCTCCAAGCAGTGGCCGTAGCGTCACCTTCGGAATCATCTTCTGCACCATCCAAAAGAGGCATCTTCTTCCTTTATAAACACATGGCTTTTGACCGCAACAGGGGGCCTCAGATTAAACTCCTTCCTGACACTTGGGCCTGTGCAATGAGACCGACACAGGCTGTCCGACTGATGTATACATCTGAACAAACCCCTTCATTTCTACGACTCTATATTTTTTCTCATTTGTAAAAGTGAACTTATAGTATTTACCTCTTTGGGCACTATAAGGAAAAAAGAAGATAACATATGTAAGAGAATTGCCCCAGTGATTAGCGTGATAACAAATGCCATTTTAGGGAGCTTTTAAATCTCTTACTAAAAGATGTTTCTCTTGTCAAAAACAGCCAATCCCAGTTCTCCTAATGAGAACATCCCAAAAAATGAGCCTCAAGGGTTTTTTTTTCCCCCTTTATTTTTAAAGGAGCTTAAAATTGCATAAATGCTACATCAAAAATATGGGGATTCCCATATACCCCACCCAACGCCCCTCCCCCACTTTCCCCCATTAACAACATCTTTCATTAGTGAGGTGCCTTTGCTACAATTGATGGACACATACTGAAGCATTGCTTCTTACCAGGGCCTATAGTTTACATTATATTTTGCATTTTGCACAGCACAATTTTATTTTATTATTTTGTCAAAATGTGTAATGGCTCGTATTTCTGATTGTAATATCATGCAGAATGATTCCAGTGTCTCAAAAATGCCCCATGTTGCACCTATTCTTCTCCCTCTCCCCTACCCCCGGAACCTCTGGCGACCACTGTCTTTATACCAATATTACAGGTTCTTTTGTTACTAGAACAATAATGTCTGCTTTAGTACATAGCTGCATTCCCCCTTGTGTTTTGTTCCTCTCTCTTGAGGATTTGGGCATGGAGATGCCCACGCTGCTTCCTATTGAGAGGGGCTTAGGCCCCATGGGGCAGATGGATGGAGTGGCTTGCAGTTGAAGCTACTCTCTGCTTCTTGGGTTGGTTAATGATGGAGCCTCGAGTTGTTAACAAGCCCTTCTCCAATTCAAAAAGAAACCTGATGGTAATGGGGCAACTTCAGCAGTTGTTTGCCGTTTTCATCTGTACAGACTATGGTGGACGGGTCGGAAATATCTACTACTCCCTCATTCAAGTGCATTTTTAAACTGCAGGTTGACAGAACCAGTGTTGGGTTGGGAAGTCAGTTTAGTGGGTCATGATCAATATTTTTTGATGAAATGAGAGGAGAGGAGAGGAGAGGAGAGGAGAGGAGAGGAGAGGAGAGGAGAGGAGAGGAGAGGAGAAAATAGGAAAAGAAGCAGGCTCATCACAAACAATATTTTTTTTCATGAAACGTGTTTCATATGTATGTGCCCACACATGAACGTACATTCTAGGTTGTAAAATAAAATTATTTCTTAAAATGGGTTATGATTCTTCAAAAAGAATAAAATGGGAGGAACCACTTAACCTGATATTAAAGCTTACTATATAACTATAGTAATTAATACTATAATAGTATTTGCAGAGAGAGAGTCACATTGATCAATGGAACAGAACACACCTCTACAAATATTCCCAACTGGTTTTTGACAAAGGCAGGAAAACAATTCAAAGGAAGAAAGATAGCCTTTCTAACAAATGGCCCAAGTAGCTGGTCATCTCATCTGTATTCTAATTATCAGAAACAAGGCAAGAGCAAACTCCAGCTGTCTTTTAAGGAAACTATCTGGGAGCTGCCACCGGGGCTTTCGCTTCTTTCCCATTGGCTGGAACTTGGTCACATAAACATGCCTGGGTCTAGGGGAGTTTGAAAAATGTCATCTTTGTACTGAGCCTCTCAAGTCCCGTTAACATGTCTATTATTATGTCTAAATAGAGGGAAATGGACAGTGGGGGCCAGTTAACTCTCCATGCTATGCACCTATTCACATTTACCTAGGGATGCTCTCCATCCTGAGAGAGTTCCATCTCTGCACACCTGATCCATCTTCCAAAGCATGCATTTAACCCCCTGCTTGAAAACTCAGCTGCCTGCACAGTGCACACAGGGTGAAGGCCAAAGTCCTTTGTAAGACATTCAGGGTCTTGACCATCTCGTCCAAGCCCACAGTTTCACCACCTTTTCCCAAGGGCTGAGACCATGACTCCTAGATGCCTCTGCTGAAGCTCGTCCCTCCCCCGGAAGGCCCCTGGCACCCCCAAGCACCCCAGATGTCTGACAAACGAGGCCTCATCCTGCACCCCCAGAGCAGTTGCCGTCCTCTTTCCCCGGTGCCCTTGCTGACCTCCAAACCCAGCCGAAGTCCCCACCCCCTGCCCAGGCTTCCACTGGGTACACACGCGCCGATGATGACACACCACACTTGTTCATCTGGTTTCCATCCCTGATGTTTTCTCGTTTGCTTTGTTTTGTCCTGCTCTGTTTTGCTCTTGCTGGAGGCCAGGTCCTCCTCAAATCCAGCATCTGTCTTCTTGATTTCTATATGCATCGATATTGGCACAGCCTGGAAACCGCTTGTTGAGTTATTGGGAGATTTCTCAGGGAAGAAAGAACAAAAGAATGAAAGAACGAAAGAAAGAAAGAGAGTATCTATTTACAACAGATGTGTTTTGAATGGACAGATGTTATTTCAAAGGTTTGGTTGTGAAGAAATAATCTATGCTTAGAACTGCTTTCAAAAGCTCAGGTGAAAAGGATGATTATTTGGCGTCTTCAGATTCTGATTTCTCTATAGAGAGCAAGTCAGAGCCCACTTAGTCTCCTTAAGATGTCATGGCCCTTTAGTTGGGAGCAATATCTTGCTTGAGAAAGAGAAGATTATTCCTCTTTGCAACATATAAAGACAAAGACCAAGGATGACTTACAAAATACCATTTCTCTGGTTATATTTGGAGGAAAATCCCCTTCCCTCTAAGGGAAAAAAAGCTTTATTTTTTGAAGACGTGCCTTCTTTTCCGAATGAAATTCCAGAGAAAGTGATGTTCTTTGTTTGATCACATCCCTGCTGTCCGTTGGCCTTTCTGAGCCTCAGTTGCTTACACTGCAAAATCTAAATTCTGTAGTATGACAGGGACAGCTTTGTTCATCAGATATTTAGGTGCGCCTCTACTTTCTACAGCTTTCCTGTTGGAATTGGGGCCCCTTGACTTATTTGAGCCACTGGGCTATGAGCAGAAGTAGCATGTATTCATTCCTGTCAAAACAGGTAACAGCAAAAATGTTTCTATCTTTCTCTCCCCAGGAAGGCCCCATATTTCAAATGGCATAACCCCAAATGGAGGAGGATTTTACCTGAGTGAGAAATAAAACCTTAATGTGTTCATCCACTGAGACAGGGGAGCTGGTCTGTTGAAGCAGCTAGTGTTAATAAATAACTGTGGCAACTATAACTGCACTGTGAGGGTCTTAGAAGGCTTAAGCATGGGCCCAGTGTTAGAGAAATATGCATCAGTCACATGGTGAAATTAGGTTACCATACTATAATACATGTAAGTAAATTGTTTTTAAAAATAAATTGCTTATGGTGAAATCGAGAAATATTTAGAGAACAGGAGAACTTTAGAGTTGTAGAACTTTAAACCTGGATGTAGAAATTATTTAATTGAATGTTTCCAAGCTTGCCTGGGTATAAACATCAACTCAGGTTCTCAGCAGAAAATACAGATTTCTAGGCCCTGCCCCAGCCATAATGGATCAGTACCTCGGTGGTTTTGTTGGACTTGTTTTCATACGTCAGAAGAATAGAGTGAGTCTGAGAGGTTGATGGCTTTCCTAGAACCAAGCCTCTGGCATGTTGGGACTAGAACCCAGCTTCCACAAAGCCCACTGCTTTACTTCTGGGCTTACATAATAATTTTCTAATCGAGTAAGGCCAAGACTGACCTTTTGTCCCCTTTCCTCTGATAAATCATGTCAAGACCTGCAAATGATTTTACCCCTGAACAATGAAAAGAAGATGTAATTTTAAAATTACCTTGGATGTACAGTAAAAGCAGCATTCCCATAATCAATCATCCAAAATCATGGGGTTATTTGGAGCTATTTGAAGGAAAGTAAATTGAAAACATGTTGTTAAACAATGCACCAAAGAGTTATCAAATCATAAACATCCAGATTACTTTAACATGTTGATTATTTCACATTCAGGTTCCTCTTACAAAGTAACTCTGACCAGGAAGAGACCTGGAAAATTCAATGAATCCTTCCTAAGTTGTTAAATGTCTTGGGTTAAATCACTGGGCTATGTGGGAACATATGTTTAAAAATTATATTTATATAATGTGTATGTGTGTGTATTCTTTCTGGAGCTATTATTCATACTTTTCACTAAGCAGAAGACACGAAGGCCTGTTATTAGAACGTGTCTCTGAGGATAGAGAAATAGCTTGGGGAGTGCAGTAGTGTAACATTGGGCACATTAAAACCTATCTGGAGCTTTGGAAATCAAATATACAGACATTCCACAATGACCCTTGGGTCTTCGCATAATTCCTGAACCTGAAAATTCATAACTAAATAATGGCAGCACATTTATGACATAAAATGCCTTAAACCATTTGTTTATTATTATATGTGGATTTTAAGTTTTATGTTTAAGAAAATTGAAAGCCTACCCCGTTTCCTCCCCCTTGAAGGGGTGATATACCAATTACCTTTGAGAGTCTTTGTTTTTCTCCCTGGACGAGAGCGAAACCAGGACTGAAATTTACGTCAAGGCATCTGCTTGGTTATCAAATCCATGATCATGCGCTCTGTTAAACTAAACCAAATTAAATTAATCTTCATTGAATAATAAATGATGTAATTCCTGAAGGAGATTGTTTTACTCCCAGGATGGTGGCCTGGTATTTCTAAGTGGCTTGTAAGACAGCAACGTCTGAAATATTTCTTGAAACAGAAGAGGAAATTGCCTTGAGTGGGACAGGTGTCTAGAAGTCCCTACCCACAATTGATCTGTGATCTAGGGATCATAATTATAAACTAAATAATACATGTATTCTCCCCGAGACTGGAATTAAAACCTGGAGTCAACAATTTATCCAGTTATAAAGAGAGCACAGGAAAGGTTACAAGCCAATCATCTGGCTGAGAATCACAGTGCATCCTCTGACTTTTATTGGAATGAATTCCTTATGTGGACACAATGTGAACTGAATTGCATCTGGTTATTGTTTTAGAGCATTTTGCTGAAATTCAAGCTGAGATCGTGGCTTGTGGGCTGATTTATCAGCGCCTGCACACGTGAGAACCAGAATGGACCTGGGAAGTGTGACTTGGAGGAGGTCGCCCTGCGGGCACCCGTCCAGGGTGTATTAAAGGGCAGAGGGCGCGGCCCACGGGCCGGGAGGAGTGTGGGCAAGGGCGGGCGCTCCTAGAGAGGCGCCTTCCAGGGCCCCTCCTTCAAAGGGGGGGGACGCACAGCGGCAGAGTGGAAAGAAGGTGGAATTTGACATCATGGCCACATCTCATCCTGTTCCTGGTACGAGAGAGGTATCCTATTTTAATGTTTCTTAACCTCTCTAAGCCTCAGTTTTCCTCTTGGTAAAACAAGAATGATAACACCTGCCTCGGTGAGTTGTGAGAATTAATGGGAGACACCACGCATAAAGCGTGGCACCCAGCAGCCCTTGAAAAATGGGAAAATGAAGTCTTCAAGAATCCCATCAACAACGGCTAGCATATACTGCACGTTTACTATACGTCAAACGACTTGCTGTTTTCCTACACCTTGCGTTTGCGGCCACCCGGTACATGAGTCATGGAGTGACAAAACGACGGATGAATCTTCTTGAATCTCGACTGACTTTGGCCAAGAAATGAGAGGCAGGCAAGGCTGTGTATGCCCAGGGCAGGAGGCGGCGCGGGCTTCGGGAGGACGGTGTCCCCGGCTCGTGGTGGACGGCAGTGCCACTGCTGCAGGCAGGAGGCCGCCGCTAGCGCCCTGCAGTCTTGCCTCTTCGGAGTCCAGGGGGTCAAGTCATGAAACACAAACTGAGAACGTCAAGTTTTATTCGGCTCCAGGCGCTCCCGAGGGCTGGGCAGAGGTTTTGCAGCTTCACCACAAGCATTTACAAGGGCCGCACGCTTTGGCAGGACCAAGTTTCCAGCTTACCCAGGCGCTGCAGACCCGGAATGCGGCTGAATTTCATGAGGTCGTGAAAGGGGGAGGGTCCGGGGGGGTCTTGGGAACGACCGACTCGACCTCGGTTCATCACCACGCTGGGTGCAAACCCCCTTATAGTCAAGATTTGCTTGGTTTCTGGTTTCAAGATGAAATTTTCACACGGCCCCGAATCCCAACCCGTCCTCATTTAAAGAAACAGGCCCTTGGCCTGTGATACCGATGGATCAGCAGTGGCTCACACACAGCTGCGCACATCTGGCAGGCAGGTATGTGGTTTCGCATGAAGATAGATGGAGCGGGGACCAAGGGCACAGTTGTTAAACGAGAAGGGAATCCCTTCTTGGGAGCAATCCTCCTGCACAGCTTGTGCTTTCTGCTCTCTGCGAGGGCTTTCTCAGAGGGCCCAACTTTCTCCAGAAGGTCTGCAGATTCCTCCCCAGCCAGCCTGGACCCAAACCCCAGAGGCCATGGTCAGGCCAGTCGGCTCAGGGGGTCTTGTCGGAGCCCTGGACCTAGGAGAAAGCCAGGCTCTGACCTGGTGCTGCTTTGCTCTTCCTGGCTTAAACATTGGTTCATGGCCGATTCTTCAGGAAGAGATCTTTCAGGGACATTTCCTGAAGGGTCAGGGCCCTTTACCATAGTTGACAGATTAAGAAGTCCGTGTCCCTCTAGAGCCTCATGGGATTGGCAGCATTCACCCCGGTTTGAGTATCTTTCTCATAGTTTGAGCACTTGCCATTCATGGGGTAAAATGCTAGTATGCTGTTCAATCAGATGGTTCCGCTTCAGAGTGCTGGAGGGGACAGAAAGAAAGGCTCCTGAGCGAGGAGGCTCCGGGACGTCGTGAACCACTGCTCCGATTCAGGAGACCAGTGTCTAAGGTTTGATAGAGAACGCTCCATTTCATGTTCCATTTCACAGTTCCAACAACAGGAAGATAATAGTTCTTTCTCCAGTTGAAGGAGATTCTTCCCCTTTCTTTCGCATGTAATGGCCTAGCTAATGGCTTCTCCTCCTCCTCTCTCTTGCCTCTGTCACACACACACACCAGCAATGAACATACAACTACGATAAGACAAAGAGAAATTGCCAAGGTTTTAGAGAGTAACGTAGTAGCTGTCTTATCCTACCTGAGTTGGAGTAGATGAACTGCAAGATCATCCACTGTGGATTCCATCTGGATTTTTTGACCCTTTTCCTAGCTCGGTGAACCCTGAATCATCCTTTCTTGCTCAAATCAAGTCGAATCTCTTTTATGACTCCTTCTCACACGGGAGATGGCTTTATCCCCCATCACTGCCACACCTCCCTCACCCCTGTCTACTAGCACCGCACCTGTTTGTGACTGTATATTTGCAAGTTCTCTTTCCGACACGCTGTGGGTCTCTGCACAGCAAGGTGGTCTGTTCCTTTCTATTTCCAACACTGAGCCCTATACATAACTCAGAGAGAGTCCTTTGTGAATAAATAAATATTTGGAAATTTAAGGCCTGTACTGCTTTCCCTTTCCCTGCCAGGGCTCTGTTAGGACCTGGGTATTCCCAGCCTGTGAACACCACGGGAGCCCAGCATGCAAACGGCAAATGTTGCTCACAAAGATGATCTGAGCCTGGAGTAGCCTGTGACTGCCAGAAGTACCTGGAATTGGCCTCTAGGGGTTCCTGGCAAGGGATAAAATAAGGAGGAGCATAGGATTAAAAGCAGAACAGACTATCTTTGTTCTTACAGAAGAAGTCTAGAAAATACAGGATTTTCGGTCTCACCGTTGGGTCCAGGACGTGAGGGCAGATAGGGAAGCCCATGGGAGTCGCCGAGGCTGCCGAAGTCCACGTGCTGCGGTCCGAGTTCCCTGTGCGTGTCCAGGGCAAGAGCCACGCGGCAGCAGCAGCAGCGGGGCCTCCGGAGTGACCGTCCCTGCCAGCAACCCCCATGCACCCTTTCTCCGAGCCTTTGCTTTGACTCGGTAGTTTATAACTCTGCTGAAATCCACAGTGAGCAAACGTCTTGAGAGGAAAGGTATGTCATTTGCAAAACCCAACATAAATCCTGCACTCATGTGGGAACAGAAAGCGGAGCAGAATTGACAGCCATATGAGTCTGCTGATAAAAACATATATATATATATATATATATATATATATATATATATGAACCTATTTACCAGCTGTTTTTCCATTCAAATTTTAGTAATAAGCACTCAAAATACTCCCTAAAATTAACAACCGATGGAATTTGCAGTCCCTCTTCTTCTGGTAGAAGAATGTTATCTCGGGGCACCACATGATAATCAAATCCCATGGCTGTGACAGCTCGAAGTAGGATTTCTAAGAGGAGTTTTCCATGGTTTCTTACTACTGACACTGAAAACCCTGACGCTGCCCTAACTTGCTTCCTCGTCACCGTCCCTCGCCTTGGAGTTCCTGTTCTCTCCTGCTAGCGCCCACCTCAGGATTCCCCAGTTAGCACTGCCTCTCCCTCGTGGTCTGCATGGCGGTCCCAGGTAGTCACATCACACAGAGGGTGCCGTTCCTCACGCTGTGTGGGGAGAAGCACAGCCACCGGGAGTGAGGGGAAAGCTATGTCAGGGATCCTATGGAAAACGTTCTCTGAACACCAGACACAGATTGGAAATAGAACCTTTGCAAGAATTGACCAAATTCGGCCAGAAGATTTTAGTCCTCTGGAAACGTTCTGCACGTACGATCAGAGTAAATCACCCAATCAGAAAATGGTCCGTGCTGCCAACCGAGGGAGTGACAAGTCCAGTTGCTCATGCGCAGCCAAATGATGACTTCTATAGAACTTATCCTGACCTCTTCTGCAAATATCCTTCCACACAATAAACTAAAAAAATATTAAGGGTAGCTCAGGAAGAGGCAGAAAGGGAAGGTCAAGGAGAGAGGCAAAATAACACTGGACTTGGACTTAAGGAATTGAGATCTCACCCACTGTGTCACTGTGCATCTTCAAACATGCCTCAACTTCTCCAGGCCTGTTTCCTTTATGGACACAATAAGGAAAACTGACCCCAAAATTCCAGGGTGATTTACTTTTATATTTTTGTCTTCCATGATATTTCCCCAAACTATTTCTTTACTGAATCTCAAGTTTATGTTTCCAGTGCTATTACTCTAACTTCTTTTTCTTATTTCTCTCCAGGAATTTTGTTCACAAAGGTGTTTTTAGGCTGGATTTCCTTTCAACCCAATTATATTTGCTCTCCAGAAGAGATTTGAGCCTGGGTGGGCCTCATACTCAAAGCTAAGTCTGTTTTCATGTTTAGGTTACTGATCCATTCAGAGTAGGCGGTCATTAAATACTTGCTAAGTAAAATAATCACTCATCTTATAGTACCAACACTGAGAATATTCTATGTAAAAATCCTCAGCATCCTGTAGTTGAAAACAGCTTGCCCACTGTGGGACTATTTTCTGAGATAGTTCTAGTAAGACCTCCTCTGTTGATAAAGAGATCTCAACCAGATTTACTGGGCTGTAGGATGTCAAGGGCATCAAAGTAAACCAGTGAGTCTGGGAAGGTTTCATCTGCCAGATCTGCCCAGCATTTAAGATATTCTTCAGCAAGATCTGAATGTATTTCCCTAATGAATCCACTTCATTGAAATAGAGTGTAATCAAAATTTTTCTCTGCTGGCCCTCCAGTCCCTGGTGGTGCTCACTTCCTAAAGGTCACAACCCTCAGGCAAAGAACCCATGGCTCCATGGAGAAAGGAGACTTCTACCTCCTTGAGAAAGCCCAGGGCTGCCTGTCCATTGGCTTCTGAGGTACTTGGGGAGAAGGAGGTCTTCTCTGCTTGGCTTGCTGAATGGGGTGCCTTTCTGTAGATGTCTATACTTAAACAACACTGAGTGGACACGTCTTGGGAGGAGAGTGTTCTTTAAGAATCTGGCTACTGTGAGGACACTATCCATCATCTCCCCAAACACAGTTTAAAGTACAGTGTGTGGTCCTACTCCCTTGGGTCTTTCTTGGCCTAGAATTTAATTAAGGTCTTTAGGGGGCAAACTGCGATGTAAAACAACTGGTGCATGTATTTTAAGTGTTCGCAACTACACAGCTCGCCCATTTGTTTTTATTTAGGAGAGATCCAATGAGAATAAACAAAGCAGAGGATACGATAAATGACTTCTCCATTATAAGTAAACCAGGCAGAATGCAGTGACACCTAGGTTTCCATTTACTCATCTTGGGTTTCATCTAGTCTTAGAATCCAAACCTCCCTGAGCCCTTCCTAAAACACAAGGAGTAAATGATGTTGTTAGAATCAAACAGCGGTAGGTAGTCAGAACCTGGAGGACTGACAGGTTTTTCCATACAACCCACTTTCTGTCAGGCTAGTGTGGTTCATAAAATTACAGAGCCCAGAGTCTCAAAGCCAGGAAGTGTCAGTCAGGAGGAACCCAGTGTCTTGACTGGAAGTTCCACCATGGGTCCATCACTGCTGTTCGTGGGGTAACAGTATGTTCTCAAAAGGCAAGCATTGGACTCTGTTAATATATTCTCTATTTGGGTGTTTCCCTTTTGACCAATATGAATTGGTGGCAAGTGAATAAGATATTAGGGACACCGGAAATTTTAAATTAGGTTTGGGAAACAATTTAGTTCATTAGCATTCTGATCAGGTATCCATACAAGGCAAACTATCAAATTCTCACAACATACACTATAAAGCAATGAGCATTGCATTGCTTTCAAAAATATCTGTTTTTCTTTGACAATTCAATTTTCTCCATTCAAGAGAGTATTATAACCTTTCTGGAAGGCTGTCTACACATATCCGTGGAGAAAGGAATGAAAAGATTCTGCAGTGAGGTCTTTTACTTTACAAATCAAGACCTCTTGATTCAAATTATGAACCCTTTGAAAACAACTGCAGAAAATGTTAATGAAGCGTGTGCGTGTCTGTGTATGAATGCGAGAGCATGTGTGCATCGTGTGTGTGTGTGTGTGTGTGTGTGGAGAATTTACCAGTAACTTAAGTGAGAAGGGGATAGCCTTTGATGGGCCGATCTTTTATTGTTCATTAAAACAGTGTAGGATTGTGATTAACACTATGGAATTTGAAGTAAACAAACTTGGACTTCAAGCTCCAGTTATATAACTTCCCTTTTGTGTGATCTTGGAAAAATCCTTTAACTTTTCTAAGACTCAGTTTTCTGATCTATAAAATGGGGGTAACTACATCAAAAGATTTCTGTGAAGGGGAAAATGTGCTTAATAGTGTTCTTTGCATATGATACAGTCAGTCCCTTCTAAACCTACCACCACCATTCTCTGTCTCCCTCATCCTGTGATTGGAAATGGGTGCCAGGAAAAGTGAATGAGAAGCATCTGGCTCTCCATCCATTTCCTTCTTAGTAGAGCTTCCCAGTCTGATTGGTTTCCCCAGTCAAACAGCCATAGCAAGATTGTTGGCAAGGAATACTCTTTATTTTAAAGGTATTTACCTCTTGGTTACAAGCATCATGATCACATAGGTATGTCATTAATGAGACAAATATTCTCAATAAATGTTAGTTTTAATAATAATAATAATAAAACAATAATTTCCTAATGACATTATTATATCATTGTTATCACCTTCATCCTATTCATTTTCTTTATGATTGATGTAGAGTCCTTTGGAAAGAGGCTGTGGCAACATATCACTCTTCCAAGTGACTCGATACCTGGACAGCCATCTTGTTGGCAGTGCCAGCAGGTGGTTGTGATCCTAGCTATGGAATCCCTGACTTTGGTGATGAATGAGGGGGCAGTGGTGCAGGATGAGGGATCCTCCTTCAGTTAGACAAGTTAGCCTGGGTGCGCCTGAGTTCACCTGGTGAACCTCAGTAGCAGAAGCTACAGTCAAAGAATGGAGCTAAATTTGTGTGCCACGTGGCTTCCATTTGTCACTCCAGAGCATTTATAGATGAGCTGCTTCCTGGAGGGCAGGCTGCGCACCTTGACCGAAGGCCCTACTTGGTGGCCCTCTCCTCACAGCTCTCTCTCTCTCACTAAACTTTCCCTTTCTCTCCCCTCATTCCTTCAGGCCTAATCCACTTTACTGTCCCTAGTACTCTACAGTAACCCTTGTGTCTTCTTACACGTTGCTCAAGCCTTTGCAAACAGTCATTTATAAATGCTCCTTAAACCCATTTCCCTCTACTAGCTGCTTCCCCTTGGAGTTTGGTTGGGCCAGTGTGCCTGTCCCTCAGCTGGCATTCCACGATCCAGTCACCTCCAGGCCTCCTTCCCATCAGGACCCAGCTGTGCCAATTGTCCCCAGTTTCACTGGAGAAACTCTAACCCTAGCCTTAACCCTGATCCGTCTGTACAAAGATGAAGCCAATACGCTAGAAATGTTTGTACCTCCATGCTCTGTTCTAAAAGTCAGAAAACCATGTGTTTCCTTTAAGTGGCAGCAGCTGTGATGAAGTGAAAATGGCTGGCAGGTTCAGGGCTCCTTGGTGCAGGAGGCCTTGCCTTCCTATGAGAACTGTCGATTTGGGGCATAGAGAAAATATTTGAAACAATAGTGTCATTAAGAACAAATAAATTTGGATTTACTGCCATTCTAGGGATTGCCAAACATGGCAACTATGCAGTAGACATATTTTAATGCTTCGTACTCTGGTGAGTGTGAGGACTCCATTATGGCATCAAGATAGTCCAAAGCACATAGCACGCAGCCCCAATTGCAACTTTTAGTGCTTTTTTAAAATAAATTTATTTTCACATTAATTTTATTTTCTTTATCCCAATAGCATCTACATTTACTTAAGATGCTTATACAGATGGGAAAATACATAATTTATTCAGTCTCCAGAGAAGGTTTGGTTTATTCGAGGATCCACAGATCAGTTTGACAAATCTACGTCTCTGGCAGGCCCACTAGGAATCTGAGGACCTGACTGTGTCTCTGGAATTCAGCCAGGCACAATAGGAAATAAAGGCAGATGTCAAGATATGACAGGTGAATAGGAAGTGCTTCCAAAGGTGCTGATGATAATCAGGGTAAATGAGAAAGCGACTCTAATGAGGAGTGGAAATTTCTACCCTTGGTTCTCTCCCTTCCTGTCCCGATCTGCCATTGGCTCAGCATGTAATCTGGGAAAAATCATTTTTGCCCTCTGAGCCTCAGGTTCTTCATAAGGTAAAGGGTAGGCAGGATATGAAGGAGAACACCAGTTTGATTGATAAATTTTGACATTTTTATAAATGCTATGAGCCATCTTTCAGGAAAATATTTACATGCACAACATTTTCCGACAATTCTGGGACTTCATGGACCTCCTGAAGGCAAGGTAAGGAACCCCCCTCGGTGATGGACACTGAGGTACCCCCAAGAACAGACACGATGGGTTTAGGGAGTCAAGACTGCATGACCATGGGGCTGTGGTCATTTCACTTTTATTTCAAGCACCTCCTTTGCGGGGATATAATAGGAACCAGTTCCAGGGAGGCATCTGGAAAGCAAGCATGACCTCCAGCTGTGTTCAGTTTCAGTTTGTTCCAACTGGTGACCCTGAAGTGCTCCTTTCCTTCCCGACCCAGACATGTCTCCCTGGCTGTCCTGCACCTTCTGTGGCCTTGTAGGAAAGAATGTGCCAAAGGCAAGATGTCTTCGCCCCGAGAGCGGGCCAGCCTGGCTTCACATTCAGATTCATCCTTCTTCCTCTTGATCTGACTCCCATTCCAAAGCCCTCCTCATACTTGGGGAAAGGATTCTTCTTGCAAGCATCTGCCATCCAGTACGTGTCAACCATTCAGGAGTGGGCTCATATCAGAGAGAAAGCATAACCTGTTAATGTGCATGCGCGAAATTCCCAGCCAGCTGCTGGGCTCTATGGCCCTGCTGTGTGAGGCGGGAAGGCCGGGATCGGATGTGGTACTTTCTCACTCCAAGTCTCCACTCTTTCAGGTTGATCGCCATGCCCTCATCATGGAACTTGACATAATTTCTTAGACTCCCTTTTGGCCATTCTCCCATTGTCACCGATAACTGTGCTGTTCAATGCAGTAGCCACCTAGCCACATGTGACGATTTAAGTCAATTATGATTAAATACAATAAAAAATTCAGCTGCTCCGTTGCACTAGCCACATTTCAAGTGCTGAATGGCTATATTTGGCTAATGGCTATCGGACCAGACAGCACAGAAGGTTCTAGTGAACAGCAATTATCTCCACATGCACTCGGCAAATACACGCTCTGTGCCAGGACCAGACTGAGTTTTGAAGATGAAGCACGTCTAAGTCCCTGCTCCCAAGTGGCTCAGAGAGTGTGCGGGAGGGAGGCATGGCTCGGACCATCGCACTGCTCTGTGCTCCTGAGGTGGAGACGAGAGCACGTGCACAGGAGGGTAGACCGAAACCCATTGCAAATTCAGGGAGCCAGGAACATTCCAGGTGTTTTGTATGTAGAGTGCAGGGGTCCAGTGAGAAGAGCGGTGAGGGGGACGGACATAACCAAGCCTGCACGACACACAAGGATCAGATCTTAAGGGGTCATGTGTGCTGTGCATATTTGGTAGCTGTTTAGGAATTTCTATAAAGAACAATTCTTCCACAACTTTACCTTTAGTTTTGATCAAATCTGGTTCCTTTGGTTTTTGTTTTTTAATTTTTTAACAATTCTATTTTATTGATACATATTAATGAAGCGTACAATCCATCCAAAGTTTGCAATCAATGATATTTGGTATCACATAGTTGTACATTCATTTTCCAATTATTATTAGAGCATTTTCATTATTCTAATAATAATAAAAATAATAAAACAAATATAATAATAAAACAAATAATAAAAAACTCTTACTCTTCTCTATACTTCACTTGCTGTACATATCTGCTATTCTTTTTACAACTCTCTATTTTATTTGTATATACTTTGTATATACTTTGGTATAGATGGAGTCAATATGTAGTACATTTTGTTTAGTTTCTTTCGTTTAGTATACTTCCTTTATTTTTACCTTTTCTTTCCTTGAAGTTTTTTTTTTTTTGGTGCTAATTTTTTTATTTTCTTTTTTTTAAAGATAACTAGATCACACAAAAAGTTATATTAAAAAACATAAGGGGTTCCCATATACGCCACTCCCCACTCCCACTCCTCCCACATCAACAACCTCTTTCATCACTGTGGCACATTCATTGCATTTGGTGAATGCACCCTGGAGCACTGCTGCACCGCATGGACCATAGTTTACATTGTAGTTCACATTCTCACCTAGTCCATCCAGTGAGGTGTGGTGGGATACACAGTGTCCTGCATCGGCCCCTGTAACATCATTCAGGACAACTCCACATCCCGAAAATACCCCATACCACACCTCTTCCTCCCTTTCCCTGTCCTCAGCAGTTCCCATGGCCACTGTCTCCACATCAATTTTATATAGCTAAGAAACTTCAAACTGAGTTGGGAGGTCATCAGAGGGGTCGCACTTACACATGTCTTAGCAGGATCCCAGAGAGAGCCAAAGTAGATACAACCCCAGGTACTGGTGCTCCTAAGGGCTACGGAGACAAAAAGGTTATACATTCATGACAGATGGCTCAGGAGTTCATTGCCTTGCCAGTGGGCCCTATTTTGGAATTTGTGCTCCTGATAGTGTGGAGTTGGACTCAGATGTGACCTCTTTACACATGCCTCTTCTGTCACTTTTACTGAACCTGAGATTGGCACTGGGGATTGTGTATGCTCAGGAGATATGAATATCTGGACTGTCCATGTGCCCGCTGGACACCGAGCCTCAGCAAAGTTGCAACACCTACTCTCTGGGTCATTGGACTTATCCAGGTTAGCTGATGGGGAAGTGAGAATGGTCAACCACCACACCAGGGAAACGAGAGTGTCTACAATTGCAAGCAGGAGAATCGCATCCATAAGTCATGGGAGATCTAAGCCCTCCTCTAAATTTAGAGGTGGAGTGGACATCACCATCCCAGGGTCCACAGGATGGAGGAATATAATATGGATTGGGGGGGCGGACTTGGCCCAATGGATGGGGCATCCACCTACCACGTGGGAGGTCCATGGTTCAAACCCTGGGCCTCCTTGACCCGTGTGCAGCTGGCCCATGTGCAGTGCTGATGCGCACAAGGAGTGCCATGCCACACAGGGGTGTCCCCGCATAGAAGAAGCCCCATGCACAGGGGGTGCGCCCTATAGGGAGAGCTGCCCAGCACGAAGGAAGGTGCAGCCTGCCCAGGAATAGTGCTGCACACATGGAGAGCTGACACAGCAAGATGATGCAACAAAAAAAAAAGGAGATGCAGATTCCCGGTGCCGCTGATAGGGATAGAAGCAGTCACAGAAGAACGCATAGCAAATGGACACAGAGAGCAGACAAATGGGGGAGAGGTGGGAAGGAGAGAGAAAAAATAAAAAATAAATCTTTAAAAAAATAAAAGAATACAATGGAGCAACAAATTTAAAAATATATATATATATATAATATGGATTGGAGTAGACTTACTCTAGCAATGGAAGAAATCTGGTTTCTTAAGGTCAAATCTCATTTTGCCCCATCTCTGTCAGAATCTTATTCTACAGACTTGTTGCAGAATTTAGAAACCTGAGCTCTTGTCTCTCTGTGGCTTGGGTTGTTCTTCTTCGAGACACTTTCCCTTGGATTAACATCAACCATCATCACGTGCTATGGCTGCAGGAAGATGTAATGCCTGGTCTATATTTGTGTTCAGCAAGAAGTTGGAAGCTCAGAGATGTGCCTTAAATTGACAATGAGGATAAATCCAACAGGCAAGAATAGATAGGGCCTTGTTTAAAAGGAAGCAGACTGGTCACAGACAAGGGTATCAAGAAAAGCCAGTGGAAGGGCCAGTTGCAAAAGAGACTCTGAGAGCACCATTCCACAGGAGACAGCTCGATGGCTCTCCTTGTCAAAGGTGGGCACTTCTTTCACACTCTATAAGACCCTCCATCAGAACTTGAGATCATTTTCTGCATACCTGTCCTGAAGATATCATGATGACCATGAAACCATGGCTGCATTCAAAAACATATTGAGCATCTGATGAGGGTCTAAGGGTCAAGCTCTCACTACAGTCAGTGGAGACTGGCCTCATGGGTCCACAATGAGGAAAGAACTCTTGTCCTTATGATACACATTCCAAAGTTTGTCCACCACTGTCATCTCCTCAAGTTCTCAAAATATCCCTGCTAGGTATATAAGATCAGGATTGCTATCTCAGTTTAACAAATGGCAAAATTCAAGTCCAGCGAGATGAAGTCACTTCCTGATATGACATCTACTACAGAGCTAGAAGCAGCTCTTACTTCCAAATCTAAGCTTTGAAATATGTTCTCGGAAGGCAAGTTATATAATTACAGTGAATTTCCCTAAAATCAATTTTCTCTAACACCTTGGGATGAAATGTCTGATGGCAAAAATACCAAGAGATTCTTGATTATTGCATGTGGTTAAAAACAGACACAATGCTCAGAGCAATTTAAAAGCCAAAACATTTCTCTTAAATATCAGTGGGCGCTGGAAGCTGATTTCTTCTGAAATTCATCGAGAGTAAACGAGATTAGGTGGCCTCAGCCATTGAGGGCCTTGCGGTGACAATAAGGATGGGGAAGTGTTTGAAGAGTGTGAAATGTTCTTTAGAAAGAGTGGAAACAAAATGCATTGAGGGCTTTGCTCATCATTTCCAATGATTAGAAGAGATGGTGGAAAAATTGCAGTAGCCAAGAAGGAACTGGCGCTGCCGGGAAAACACTAAATGAAGAAGCCTTCACTGCATTGCAATGCCATAACTGCAGATAAATCCCTGCACATGTTGTTTAAATTAACAGAAAATAAGATAACACAACCATGAGACTTAACCAACCATACAATTAAGCATACGTTTGTTTTCAATTATAGCTAAAATTCACCCAACTGAACACTGTCTAAGTGGTAATTGCATATTTTACAAATTGCTAATAATCCCTGGAATGGCAGTCTGATAAAAATTTGCCTCTAATGGGTACATTGTCTGCTTCCTCACATGTCAAGGCCAGTGAAGTCATTAGGAAGCCTAGCTGTGCAAAAGTCTATCTGCCGATTAGACTTCTGTCCAGAGCCCACACATGAGCCACTAGCTCCACACTTAATGTGGGAAACGGCATCGCCATTTGATTGTGGTTTTATGCTCTTTCCCAGGAATGCTTCTCAGGCGCAATTCTGCTATTGGAAAGTGGTTATTTGTCATTTCCTATCAGATGAGGCCTTGAACAGACCCCACAGTAGGTTAAAAGGGGCTTAGTCCAGCCATCCTGGCTGCAGACACTTCACTTCATTTTGAGATAGGCCCTAACCTCCACCCAAATTTCCAGGATATCCATCTGTGTTTATGGGTGGATAGCTGCAGGACTAGAGTGGCCGCAGCATTCCAATCCAGAGAAATATGTCTGGGGACACACACGGCTTGATAATTTGCTTTTAACTTGGTCTCCAGGCAAAAATCCTAGGCCTAACATAAAATTCTCTCCTTTCATCTTTGCCCAATACGTTTTTTGTTTTTGTTTTTTTAACTGTTTCTCATCTTCAATTTCTTTCTTTCTCCCATGTTCCTTCTTTATTCTCTGTCGATCTTGTAAAAGAATTTCAGGGAAAATAACAGAGTTTCTCTTAAAATAGAGAGCCCATGTAGCATGGTTCTGAGCTGTATCATTTCCCGACCTACCAAATCAATTATTTGTCGCTCCATTTGTACAGCTCTGAACCTCTGGAGGGATCTGGAAAGCACTTGGCAGATAATTATTTCCAACATCTCCTTGAAATTGAGAGTAGGATTATGGCAATGCCCAGAGAGAGGAGAACAGTCTTCATAGAGAAAGAGGGACAGCACCTCCCAATTTTATCGAGTCAAATCCTTGACAATATTCCACCCTTGTTCCTAGCAGCACTTTTCTAAAGGAAAAGGTACAATGGCAATAAATACCCACTAAACAAATAAACAGGAATGGAAATAGAAGAGCAGAAGCCAGGAAGCTGGATGTGCTCATCATCTCCCTCTGGTAGTCATGGCAATGCTTGGGCAAATATGATATATGGATATAAATTTCAAAAGGCAAAAGCCATCACTTTCATTCTTAATAGTCAGCATCTTTAAACAAACCCTTCCCCCCTTCATTGGTTGGTGCCATACCTAAGAGTATGGTGGTAGAAGGTGGCAGTAAAAGGGGTCCATGGTTATAGCCAGCCCTGCCTTAGAGGGACACAGGAGTGTGTACAATAAGCTTCCCCCTTGCTGGGTCTTAGTATTCCATCTTTAAAATGGATTATGTTAAAGGTCCCTCTTAGTGCTGACAAACATGATTTTGTGAAACTACAGCTCAAATCTAAAAAGCGTTCCCTGGTTTGACATGGTCTAACCATCCAGTCCTTTGCCATAGCAGCGAGTGTTCTGCTAGTCATCACTAAAGTGGACACAAACGTAAGAGAAATTTTGTAAATAAGAATCAGGACACAAAGAGAGAGTTAGGAGAGACGCCCTTAAAGTTTCTGTCCCCCTCAGAGTTCTAGGATTCCATAGCAGGTCTATCTAGCCATAACTTGTCCCTGCCTTGTGCCTGCTAACACTAGCCCAGCCTTACCACCTTTGGAGGGAGTGAAGCAGCCAAGTAGAAAGCCATTTGATGCCTGTAAACTGGTTGCCACCAGGGCAAGCTGGTGCTAGAAAGAATCTTATCTGATTCTGTTCACTCCCCACTTACCACACCACTACCATTACAACATCTCACTCCCTGTCTTCCCTCCTAAGACATCAGCTTCCAAGTTGTTCAACCCACTGGAGTTTAATTTCGTTCTCATTTGAATCAGACTAGATCCATTAGATAGATTCGTCTCATCCCAAATAATCTTTTCAGCCTTACCTTCCACTGGCCCCTGAGATGTACTCGGTGCTCCCAACAAACCTGGGAGCTTTTTATTAGTTTACTATCATTGTGTCACAAATTACCCTAAACTTAGAAGCTTTTAGAAACACCCACTTAGGATCTCAGAGTTTCTGGATTCCGGCCTTGACTGGGTCTTCTGCTCAGGATCTTATAAGGCTGCATCTCTTTCTGGAGCTCAGGGTCTTTTTCCCAAGCACAGAGCAATTGGGAGAATTTGATTCCTTGCAGATGTAGTTCCTACTTTCTTGCTGGCAGTCAGCTGGGGGATGGTCTCTGCTCCTAGAGGCTCCCATAGTTTCTTGACAAGTAGAATTTTCACAGCATGAAAACTTCCTTCCTGAAGCCAGCAGGAGAAGCTCTCTCTACAGTCTGCCAAAATGGAGTCTGCTATAAGCTGATGTCATCATGGGAATGCCTGTCCCTTTGCCCTTGCCATAGAAGGCTCAAGGGCAGGGGATCAGACAAGGCTGGGATTCACTGGAGGTCACTTTAGAATCCCACCCACCACATTTGTCATTCCCAGGGCATTCTCCTGTCCCTCTTTAGACGTGAGGTTTCCTCTGCCTATGATCACTTTTCCCTTCTCTGCCCATTCCCCAAGCTTTCAGCTTCCTAGATGACTGCTTTGACTTCCCCCACCACCCCTCCTGGGCTGCCATTGTGTGTATAATCTCTCGTGGCTTGCTCTGGGATGCATTATACCCTCTGCTTGCAAGATCCCCCGTAGGCACAAATCTTCTCCAAGGCAGGGAACTGAATTCTATGTACCTCTGTATCCCCTTCCCACCCACCCCCGGCCCCCAACCCAGCACCCAGCATAGTGCTCCCACATAGGAGGTAGCTGGCAAATGCTAGTGGAATTCAACATATTGAACCAGAGCATAGGATTACAGACTGTGCAAGTTGGAACAGAGCTTTGAGGTCATCTAGACCAAACTCTTCCCCTATTGTTCTTGGCTGGAGGCTCTTGGCATCCCTTCATGTTTGTATGTCCCATCTGTTATCAAACATTTTATGACATTTATTTCCTCATTATAGTCCCTATTGTGCTTTATTTATATATCTGTGAGGCACATGAGAGTTGGAAATTCTCCTTCTCCTTGCAATCTCTCCTTCCCCAAAGCCCCAGCCAGCCCAGACACCCCATGGCCATGACAGGCCTCTGGGGCTTCTGGGAGAGCATTACTCCCCATTTCCCTGTGTGTCTCCACCGTCTCCTCTGCGCCTCCACCATCAATTTCAAACTTCCTGTCCTGACATTCAAGGCCTCCTTACACTTTGAGTCTGTCTTTATCACCTCCCTTATTTTCTCTGGGTCTTACTCCCTAGCTCCCACTCCAAATTCTGGGCATTCCTCCAAGTTTCTCTATATTCCTGGAACCATCACCCCCTTTCTACTCCTCCCCCATCTTCCCCATCATCTATCAAGACTTCCCCCATTTCTCTTATCTCCTCTAGCCCTAAAAATATTTGAAGGGACTCTCCTTTGACACAGTAAGCAGACGTATATTTAATGTTCCATTAGCAGATGTGGGCCCGTGGCTGTATGTACATTGAAATATAGGACATATGTGAGAATACCTTGATCTTTGCCACACTGAAAATCACAGGCAGCTTCCAATGTTGGAGGCGGTGTTGCGGGAAGGAAGCCTAAGTTGAAACAGAATTAAACTGTCTTGATTTGTCCATGGGACTGAGGACTCCAAGAGAGAAAATAATTTGGGGCTTGACCTATCACCCTAATAGGCTTTCACCATTTCAGGTAAAGGGCAGACTAGGCAATGGACATTTTCTTGGTGTTAATTCATGGTTACCAGTTGGCATGATTTTGAATCAAGTGTGTAATCTCTCTGATGATCAGTTACTTTATCTGTAAATGGAGATGAGCCTAGATAACACCTAACAGTATCAGTTAAATAAGTTATTATGTTAAAAAAAAAGTATCAAATTGCAAAATGCATGTAAACACCATTTATAATATTACATAGCAGCATTTCTGACCACAGCTGTGTCAGATTTCCATTGCAATTGACTGTGGGAGAACCACTTAATTCCCTCAATTGCTTCATCTTCAAAAATGGAGTAATAAATCCCTTTTTTGCTTATCTCAACAAGTTGATTTGAAGATACCATAAGAAAAGAGATCTGGACACTTTAACTGTGAAATGTGTGAAAATAGAAGGTATCACTTTCATCTTCATTGGCAGCATCGCCGTCCCAGAAGGAAGTCACATGCGCCTGTCCACATTCCTCTGTGATCCCTACCTGGAATGCCTTCCTCCCACCTCTTCCCCAGCTCACCTGACTCCCCAATCTGCATCTCTCCAGTCCCAGGTAGCACTCTCATCTCCTCCCTGGGCTACCTGCCATGGTCAGCGATCCCTGCATGTTCGCATTTAGCGCCTGCCCCAGTGAATGGCCTTGGGCCCTGCCGTCCCCCCTCCTGGGAAAACTCAGCCAGAGCTTTATTTTAGCCTCAGTTTAAGAGCAGTTACAACTTGTCCTTGCCCAGCAGCAGAGAAGTATGGGAAATTTCTGGACCTCTTGATTAACATCTCTTACAGCCTGAGATTTGCAAGACCCAGCTTTCAACACTGACTTCCTACTCTGCTTTGTACCTGATGGACATGAGGACAAATGTGGCCAGACGAGCATATTAGTTTATATTCCTCTTTTATTTCCATAAATATAAGTTTCTTTACATAATGACAATTTTTGATATTCAAGTGCTGTGCGATTTTGAGATTGACCTAAATAAAAACACTCTGGCAAAATCCTCACAACTGTGAAAGTTAAGCCTTGATTTCTGACATCTTTACCTCTTCTTTTTCACTGACAATGCTTCCTGAATTGGATGTTTCCATCTTTATTCACAAACCATGTGTTTTAACTTCATTTTATTGATTTTTAAGGACAGAAACCTTTTGAGGGTTTTAAAGCTTCAGGGCAATTTGATGTGGAAGCCTCTGATAACTTTCTTTTCTCCTTAGTCTTATAATTCTATTAGCTTGTGGTCCGTATTCAATTCAAATTGTCAGAGAAAACACAGAAGCCATTTCTCCAGTTTCCTAGATTATTTTTCACTTTGTAGCCATGCAGAAAGAAGATGAGACATACATAAACAACATAGGGTGAAGGCTAGAGTCTGTTTAAACATAAGGACAGTTTTTTCACTCTCCAACCTCATTTTCCTTTCCTCTAAAGGCAATAGCTATTTTATAAGTAGCTTAAATCAAGTCAGAACTTACCCATCAATATGTCTGATTCATTCTAGCTTTTTTTTTTTTTTGCCTTTGTAAATTGTTCTTAGTCTTTGTATTTACTTTTGAAATTGCATTAAATAAGGCTGGCTTTTAAGGTGATTTGTTCAACACCATCTACATCCACTTTCCAAACCCTTTCTGCCCTCTTCACTGTGCCACTGAATGAATTTAGGGCATGATTTTCTAATTTGGTGATTTTATGTACTGGTACCTAAGTAAAGGAAATTCTTTCTCAGTTCTCTTGAAATAAAACATTGCAAACAAAGCAAAACAAACCAACCAAAAACAATATTGCAATTCTAAATTTGGGTGATTTTAAGGATTAGCTGAAATTTCCCCCTATTTTCAAGGCTTGGAGGTCTTGCAATCTGAAAGGCCCTTAACCGAATGGAATCTAACATCTCAATTCTGTCGTACTGAACTCAGAGCCAAGCAGAAAGACACAGCAAAGCTGTTCAGTAGCTTGGGCATTTGTTTCTATTGCTGTGGAATAGGTTACCCGTGGCTTAGCTCCTGAAAACAACATAGACTCACTAGCTCACGGCTTCGGTAGACCAGAAGCCCAGGCACAGGTAACTGAGTTCTCTGGTTAGCATCTCACAAGGCCAAAGTCAAGGCGTCAGCCGGGCTGGGCTCTCATTCAGAGGCTGCAGGGAAGGACTGTTCAGGTTATTGGACACATTCAGGTCCTTGTGATTGTACGCCACCAGCCAGGGTTGCCTTCGGTTCCTAGAGGCCCACACCTCCCTCCTCACGTTTTCCATGACTCCCTCCACCTTCACAGCAGCAACGGCCCGACATTCTCAGAGCTCTCTAACTTCTCCTTCCCTCCAGCTGGAGAAAGCTCTTTGCCTTTAAGACACATGTGATCAGATCAGGCCCACCCAAATAACCTACCTTACAGTCAACTCTGCCGTACAACGTAGCACAACCACAAGAATGATACTCTACTTACGAGTTGACAGACCAGTTCAGTTCATCCCTGGGAGGGCATCTGAAAAGGTTTGCTTACCACACTAGGAGATCTACTGCCCCAGTCAATGGGCAAGCATCAGAAACCAAGAGATCTCCTGAGAATAAGAAAACCCTGTGTGAGAAAGAAGTTTCCAGTAGATCAACAGGATGAGTTTAAACTGCACTGATAAATCCTCTATGGTTGCTGCAAGAGTGAAACCACAGGAAAGGCACAGGTGATCTGACAAGGAGAGAAAGAAAGGAGGAGAAAGTAAACAGAGTGTTCTTAGAGGGGATCCAGAAATACCAGGCCTGAACTTAAATATACTAACATGGAAACCATGAAACAAAAAAGGATGGACCATGAAGGGAAACAGAGCACGTGGATAATCAGCGAGAAGGCGGAGCACGCAGCGAGCAGGCGGGCGATGGGCGCAGAACAGTGAGTACTGAATGAGAATTCGCAGATGACGGAAAGCATCAAGTAAACAAATACCCAGCTCGTAGCCAGGAAGCTGCTTCAAGGCTGCGAGGTTCCAAGATTTGGAATACGAGGGAGGTGGTTGGAGGGTGGAACAAGGACATTTCACTCTAGATGGATCTCGGAAATTGTCAGGAAAGAGTCATAAATTAGCTCTCAGTAGCACAGGAAAATAATTCCATTAAAAGAAAATAGAGGGAGCAAGTCTGAAAATTAGACTTTCTTTAATTTTCAGGGAGATCCCAAGCTGTTATCACACCCACATGCCTTCACTTTCTACCTAATTCTGGGAAATTGAATTATGAAATATTAATGGTGTTAAAGAATTCCTATGGTACATCTAGTGTAATCCATTTTTACAAACTGGTAAACAAAGAACTGGGAAAGGAAATAAACTTATTCTGGGTCAGTCAACCACAAAATCAGTCCCTATTAAAACACAGGTCTCCTAAGTCCCAGCCTCAGCCTTTTTAGCACACTAGAACCCTTTCTAGGTAAGCTAGAAACCAAAGACAAAGCTGATACTGCTTGGTAAGTAAAGTGAAAAGTAGGTATTGCCCAAGGTTAGATACTATTCAAAAAATCACTTTGGGTCTTCTTTTAGGACTTACTCTTAAAGCCTGTACTTCTATGACCCATGCTGTCTCCCACCCTTCTTTAAGAACAATATTTCTGTGCTGGTTTGAGTCTTTTGTGGACTCCAGAAAATGACGTTCTTGAGCTAACCCATTCCTGTGCATGCAAACCCATTTATGTGGGCTCTTTTGGTTAGATCACTTTTGATTAGCTTGCTTAGGTTAAGGGCCTTTGATTAGATTGCAGGGTGAGTGCTTGTCCTTTTCTGGAGTCCTATATAAAGAGAGGAGAGAGGAGAAGAAAAGCACCATTTTGCCCTTCCATGCAAGAGAGGACTCCAGTATCACCTACAGTTGCCAAGAGACAGAGAACCCTAAGAGTCTGAGAGAGAGGCTGGAGGCTGGAATCAGCAGAGCAGCCTGAAGCTCAAGAAAGGAGGCCTGGGGAAAGACGAGATGAGCCATGTGCCTGATCACCCACAGCTGAGCTAGAGGAGAAAGTAAGTCCAGAGTATACGGCAGAGACCAACCACCATTTTGCCAGGCTGCATGTTGGAGTCCATTATCACCAGCAGCCATCCTTTCGTGAGCCAGCATCTCTAATGATGCTGTGATTTGGATGTTTTCACAGCCTTAGAACTGTAAGGCTTTCCACTAATAAATTCCCACATAAAAGCCAATCCATTTTTGGTATTTTTGCATTGGCAACCTTTAGCACATGAAAACAATTTATTTCTCCATTTGAAAAAGTCAAGGATAAAATTTTATTTCACTTCAATTATTCATGGCTCTTAAATTAAGATGCTTTCTGGGTGGGTAGGGTCTTAAAATTTTCTCAAATAGAAAATATTTTAAAATAACTTTATATGGGAAGTAAAAGTTTATCCCCATCAAATGTTTTTATGCATGAAACATGGAAACAGTGAGGAGATATGAGATCTAGCTCCACTCTATAAATAACTAGCCCATTTACTGGGCCTCAATTCCTTATCTTTGAAATGTAGAATCTGAGTATATTACATATACTTTCCCTCTTAGTTCAATACACTACAAGCCTAAGAACGGAAGTGCCACCATGTTGGTGGTTGGGTTGTGGCCTGCACACCTCCAGGGACTGACAGTCCCGTTGCAGTCTATGTGAACGGCCGCCCTGGAGTTGTAAAGGATGAAAC
The DNA here is from genome assembly GCF_030445035.2 of Dasypus novemcinctus. Lineage (NCBI taxonomy): Eukaryota > Metazoa > Chordata > Mammalia > Cingulata > Dasypodidae > Dasypus > Dasypus novemcinctus. The sequence continues at coordinate 9,127,275 of NC_080697.1, forward strand.
CAGTGGTGTTACACATGGTGGTCCTGCGCAGAAGGAAAATGCTTGTGAAAAGAAACATTATAATATATAGAATATGGTGTTAGGTCCTCCGTCCCAATATAGCATTAGCTCATGTTTGGCTGCAATCCTCCAGAAAGCCCTCCTGTTGGCTGAGAAGATACTCTTCCATTCTGGCCAAGAAGAGTCCACTCTGCTCTTGAGATACCACCTTGATGTAGTGGGAATCCTGGCGCACTGTTCATACTGTTGTCCAGAGCATGGGAACGAGCCCAAAAACAGTTGGAGAAAGGGGAGGATGAGGATGAGCTCTGGTGTCTGAACATAGATAAAAGAAGAGCCAAAAATTGAGAAGGAGATTACACACGGTGCAGTCCAGTGGAAAGACTGTATCCTGGAGGCATGGTGACAAAAGTTGAGAATTAAAAATACTCAAAATTTATCCAGCCAACCTGATGAAGCATAATACTTTCTAACTGAAAAGAGCTTAAGTTAAAGTCATATCCCCACATGTGCACGTTCTTCAGTATTTCTTCATATAATGATTAACACTGCTGTGAGTTGCAAACTATGAGAGAGATTCTTTTCAGATTCTGAGCTTACATAGGACAAGAAGTGGGATAGTGAGACATATCTCAGGCCACCATTCCAAGACAAGCAGGGACATTGCATGAGAGAGACAGAGAGGGAAAGAGGAAGAAAAAGGAAGAGAAAGAGAGAGAAAACCATTCAAGGATCTTTTGTAGGTTTAATTTTTTTTTTTGTCAATATTCTCTAGTTTTAGAAGAAATAACCAAATAGGAGAGGCTAATGACTTAAAAGTTAGGGGGTCAGGCTCAGTTTGACTCCCACTGGAAGATGATCCATAGCATTTCACCCCTTCAGCATGGTCTACGTCAGATAGCTCCCCAGGCAAAGTCCAGCCTGGTCTACTGGAGGAGCAAATGCCACTTCCTACTCTAAAGCTACTGGGCACAACAAAAAAATAGCCCCCCTCTGCCTTCCAGCACCTGCCTTCTAGTGCCTAGTGCAGCGCTGCAAGGCAGCTGCTTGTGAGAAGGAAGGCCCTGCTTCGGTTTTGGGTAAACATCCTTTCTATAACTCTTAGCCTGAGACTGTAGAAAAATTATCAGAAATTGAGCTGAAATCAAAAATTCTTCTTTTACATTTCTCTGAACTTCCATTCATTTTTGCTTATTTTCAAAAATCATTCAAAAAGCTCCATGTTTAGAAATGCACATATGATAAAGTGCTCACTCACAGCACTAGGAAATAGAACTATTCTGTTCATAAAAATATTGGAACAAAAGATGGAATGTAATGATTTCTTAGGAACCTGAAAAAATGAGGAATGACTCTAGGTTTTGATGCCATAGATTCCTGCTTGCTGTGGATGAAGCTTGTAAATGTTCTCCCCACAGCCGATGTGTAGCCATGTGAGAATTAAATGAATTAGGATAACAACCTCAAGGTGCAAAGCACAACATCTGGCCTCTGTTACAAATATGGACGAGAGGCAGCTCACCCCCAGTGCTCAGTGAGGTTAGATTGCTGCTTCATGGTCTCGTGTGCTTTTCAATTGCCCGATTCCTTTAACTTACTTGAGTTTCCCCTTCCTCACAGGATTTGCTTATGAAGACCCTGCCCCATGTATTTTGGGCGCATGTGTGAAACATCCTAAAAGAGATCCCCTCTCAGTGAGGCTGCCCATTCCCTGCTTCAGCCACCAGGACCTCCCCTGCCCAAGGAGGCTGCCTGAGAAACAACCGCAGTAGACTCCAAGCAAAAGGTCAGCCTTCCAGTGGCTCTCGCTGTTTTCCCACCCCAGTGACCTTGCCTGTCATTCCCAGGGCAAGTCTTCTGCCACTGGAACTCCTGGTTAAAAGTGTCAGGGTGTGGAGACATCTATTTCCTGGCTCTCAGATTCTGTTTTGTTAGATCCTGGCGTCACTATCAGGTTTGGCTCCAATATTTGTACTGGGTGGGAGTAAGAGGGAGGCACAAACAGAATCTTCTGCTTTAAAAGATCAGGCTAGAATTTTATATATGTATATATACACACACTCATATATTTCATGTCAGAAAAATGAAATGCATCTTGGCGGCGGGTGAGAAGTTGGAGCACTGGAAGGGGGAGTGGAGAATTGGCAGAATGGCTTGGTCCCCCGCCTGGTGATCATGCGACCGTTTACTCTTGGAGGCAGCATCTTCCCTTTCCTCCCAGGCCTTCCAAGTGCTACAACACCCCTGCCATCATCCCTAGCCTGTTGTCAGAACCCGGGATTGAAAAGGGATAGCATTTTTACAAAACGGCGCATAGTTGCTGAACTGAATGGTTGGTGTTCCAATCACCAGAATGAATCTCCACAGCTTTGCTTTTAGAGGAAAATGAAGCTCCAATGGGAGGATCAGTCCTCACAAGGACTGGATGATCCACATGAGGAGACATTAAGAATTGACCCTGGGAAACGGACTTGACCCAGTGGTTAGGGCATCCGTCTACCACATGGGAGGTCCGCGGTTCAAACCCCGGGTCTCCTTGACCCGTGTGGAGCTGGCCCATGCGCAGTGCTGATGCGCGCAAGGAGTGCCGCCCCACGCAGGGGTGTCCCCCGTGTAGGGGAGCCCCACACGCAAAGAGTGCGCCCCGTAAGGAGAGTCGCCCAGCGTGAAAGAAAGTGCAGCCTGCCCAGGAATGGCGCCACACACACTTCCCGTGCCACTGACGACAACAGAAGCGGACAAAGAAACAAGAAGCAGCAAATAGACACAGAGAACAGACAACTGGGGGGGGGGGGGGGAATTAAATAAATAAATAAATCTTTAAAAAAGAAAAAAAAAAGAATTGACCTTGTCACTGGAAATGGAAATCCCGTTTGTCAGGTTTTAGAGCACTGAGATGATTATTGGTCACAAATGTTTACTGAATTTCTCTCAGCTCCACTGTTTCCCTCCAGCTCAAGGTGTTCTGTCCCTCTAAGTCCTGGTATTGTCCCTGACCACTCAGGGCTGCAGGCAGTCTCTCGCCTGCATTCTTATCCTATCCTCTCTTCTTTAGCCTCATGCTCTCCATCGGGTTCCCAGGAAGGCCCCACCCCATTTTTAACTGTCCTCCTCCTATATACTTAAACTCTTCCAAAAGTGTCATTCTTGCCACACCGTGGGCTCTGAAACCCTGAAGAACTCTGATGGCTGTGCTGCTTTTTTGGATGATACTGGTTCTAGGTGGTAGGGAATACATTTTCATAACTCACACAATGTCTAAGCCATTGCTTTCCCTCCTTTTTTAGGAAAAGCCTCTCCCTTTGAGTCTCAGGTTACTAGTGAGTCCACCTCATCTGTGTGTTTGTATCTGCCAGCCTTTCTGTGGGTCATTGCCTCATAATTAATGCTCCTCTGTAACCTGGTCAAAAAGTCCTAATCTCCAACTTAAACCCAAAAACTACTCTGGGTGACTTGATCATCCACAATCCTAAAACCTTGCTCATTTGAATGGCTTTAGATGATACTCTCCACCTCACTCCAAAGACCACACACACTGGACCTCATCAGCTTTTGGAACATTCCCTCACTCCAACCAACCAAAATATCACCTTTGGAAATCCCGCCCCGCTCGCTTTGTGGAAGCATTGCAGCAGAATAGTTTAGTAGGGAGCAAGAGCTTCTAAATTCAGGTGGCGTGTCCAGAATTCCTTTCTTCTGAAATCAAAATGAAAACAAACACTGTAGTTAAACCCCCAACAAAATGACTTCTTCAGAAGAAGGAAAAAAAAAAACAGTGGGGAGAACAGAAATAAATTATGAGTGACTGTGATATTTCATCCTTTAAGAAATGCCCACGCCCATTGTTTCAGTTTCTTGGGCTGGTTAAGCAAACAGCATATAATGGTTTGGCTTAAACAATGGAAGTTTATTTGCTCTTGGTGTGGAGGCTAAGAGAAAGTCCAAACCGAGGCAAGGCTTTCTCCCTAAGACTGTGTACTCTGGGGCTGGCTGCTGGCGATCCTTGGCCCTTAAGCTTGTTACATGGCAAGGCACATGGTGTTGTCTCCTTGACTCTCCCTTCTCTTCTGTGTTCTCTTGCAGTTCAGCTTCTGGATGCTTCCCCTCTGGCTTTTGCTATCTCTCTGAATTTCATTGTCTTATTAAGGACTCCAGTTATAAGATTAAGATCCATCCCGATTGAGACGGACCACATCTTTACTGAATAACTTCCACCCGGAGTCATGGATCAAGTTTAACAACATGTTTTTCTGGGTTACAGACAACTCCAAACTACCACATCTGCTATATTGGTGAAACAAATTCAATACTTAATAGCAAATAGTATGAATGGATTTCATTGCTTTCCAAAAAGATAGCATTTTTCCTGAACCTCCTAGAGTTGGAAGAAAGGGTCAAACTGGAATCTTGAAACTTCATGATTTTCTGGGCTGTTTGTGGTCTAGAACCCACAGTGTGCTGAAGTACCAGGGACTCGTCTGACATAGACACTCCCCATGGGAGCGCACCAAAGGCAAGCGAAAGGTGACGTGTTCCATCCCACTAAAATGTTTGTGCGTTGTACCAGTTTATAGCACTTACTTTTTGAGATGACTGAAATAAGAGGCTGGGAAACTTGCCTCTGCCTTATCTAGAATTGAGACCCAGATATTGGCATTGTCCAAAGCAATCTAGGAATTCAAGTCACACTAATGTAATCTTCTTTCCTGTGCCAAAAACAACTTTTGATGGAGTCTTCTACGCTTACTTTGCAGGTCATTCATTCTCCCCCAAAAGTGAGCATTGATGAACTGGCATAGACTAGTTTCTGAAAATATTCAGGCCAAACGAAGAGTCCCAAACACTTCTGAATATTGCTGACTTTTTGTTGAAGGGCTATACCTCCCTCAGCTCTATGTTGTCAGCAGAATTAACCAGTCTATATCATTTTTTATAGATTGTGAACAGGGAGGACCTCAAGTCTGACCCCTGTCGGGCCCCAGTAAATCTCACAGCACACAATTAAAGACACTCCTCTGAGCTTTGTTTTTCTACCAGTCCATCATCTCCTCCCATGCACTTCTGGATACTCGCAAAACTTCTTTTCATCTGAGGTTCACGGTAGGATTATTTTTTACCATCTGCTGAAGATACAAATAGGTCATTACATATGATCCAAATTGTCATGTGACTTCCAGGAACATTCCATCGTTCCACATTGAAACAGGGTCTTTCTCTCTTCATGTTTCCTTCCTGAATATGTCCAGGAGCATTCCCTTTTTAAGCAGTAATCCCATGGGGTTGCCTCTCTGAGACCATTCTTTTCTGTTGAAAGTATTCACATTTTACTTGTTCTTTTATTTCAGTTTGAAATTCTAGGAAATGTTTTGTTAGCCTTTCAAAGTAGGAAATGATGCAATGATCAGTCATACCTTTGTTTATTTCAGAGCTACTTCATTGTGTTGTCATTTGGGTTGAGGGAATCTAGAAACATTAACTTGGAAATTTTCTTAAGAACTTTATTTCCTAAAATGATTTATCCCAGGGTCCAGACACAAATAGTATTACTATATTAAAATTAACACTTATGTTATAGAAGAGAATGAGGCATCAATTCACATGCATTTCTCAGACAGAGCAAGACTTCAAAGATATTCTCTGTCGCCCCCTATTTCAGCCTCCTACCCCAGAAGCTCTGGGGTTGTAAGTTCTGTCTTCTCTGCAAGAGGGAAAGTATGTTTTTATACATTCCTTGCACATGGATAGCATAGGTGAAGAATGCATGAGACAGAGGAAGTAGTGCCCTGTCAGTGCAGCAATCACCAGGCCAGTTGGTGTCCCTTGGGCTTAGCTCAGAACTCTTACCCCTCTTTGTGGAAAACAAAGCAAAATGAGAAAATACCTAAAATAAAAGAAAATTATAATAGCACTTTCTAATCCACAGGCATGTATAACCACTATTCATGGTTTAGGGAATTTCATTTTTATTATGATAAAAAAATATTTTGTATAATTGAGATCATAATTGTATAGCATTTGGTATTGGCTTATTTTTATGCATAACAATGTAACACTAGTAGTTCAAATGTGGGTCATAACTGATTCATACACATTTGATGATCAACTAGCGTTTCATTAACAAATACAACATAATTCACATAATTACCTTGTTTTGTAGTTTTTAATGCTATAAATAATATAACAATGAAATCTCTATATAAATATTTTCCCTGTATTTCATAATTTACAACTAGGATAAATTTCCAAAGTTCTAGATTAAGGTTATGAATATATTCAGATCCTTGATGTATATAGACATATTTTTCTACAAAGCATTTGCCAATTTAAATTTCCTCCAAACATGTCCAAAAGCAGTAAACTCATTAGATTCTCACAAGCATTAGCTATTATAATTTTGAAAAAATTTTTGTTCTGAGAAATAATTCCAATCTACAGAAAAGATGCAAGAATAATATTAATAAACTCCTGCATACCCTTTGTCTATATTCACCAATTATTATTTTCTCATAAGCTTTGGACATTCTCTCTCTCTGTATATATGTGCATATATATAATTACTATTTGCTTAACGTTTTGCAAAAAGTTTCAGACATCACTATCTTTTACCCCTAAATATTTCAAATTAACCTTCTAAAAGGGACACTCTTGTATAAAATCACAGCATAGTTTTCAAACTAAGGATGTATAACATTGATATAATATTGTTATCTGACACATATTTCTATATTTAGAGTGTCGTAATACTGTTCTTTGCAGCACTTTATTTTTTGATCCAAGATCCAATTTAGGATGAGGTATTGCATTAAATTGTCATGCCCTCTAATCTCCATAATCTGGAACAATTTCTCTGCCTTTCCTTCTCTTTTATGATATTGACAGGATTGAAGAGTAGAGACAGGTTTTTCAGTATTTCCTAATCATTAGAGTCAGGTTATGCATTTTAGTCAAGAATACCACAAAAGTGAGCTTGTATCCTTCTCAGTGTATTATATCAGGAGTCACATGATGCAGTTTGTCCATATTCGGTGCTCTTAACTTCAATACTTGGTGAAGGTGATATCTGATAATTTCTCTGCCATAGAGGTAACATTTCCCTTTCGTAATTAACAACTATCTCTGAGAAGACACTCGAGGCTGTGTAAGTGGCCTGCTCCCCAACAAAAGCTCATCCACGAGTTTTAGCATCCAATTTAATGATTTGCTGAAAGAATTTTTTCTGTGATGGTTGCAAAACGAGGTTTTTCTAACCCTTGGATTCTTTCTTCATTTATTTTCCATCTAACTGTAAGAAAAGATCTTCCCTTTGTCCTGCCATTTTATATGTGTATGTCTGCATGTATTCAGCCATTTGGTTATTTATATATATTTTAACATTGCTATGAACACATAAATTTTCTATTCAATGCTAAAATCCACTACAGTCATTATGCATTTTGGTATTCAAATTATCCCTGATTTGGTTAATGGAAGCCTTGTGAGATTTCCTTCTACATCTTTTGACATATCCCCATATTAGCCCTTCTTAACTTTCTGGTTATCCATATACGTATATATAATATCCATATTATATATACATATATATGTGCTCCTCCTTTGCATTTTTTGCATTTCAAATTTTCTAAAAACAACTATTACTTTATTCGCAAAAATACAAGTACACATACATGTATGTCTGTGTGTGCGTGTATATGGATATTCCAGAGTTCTTATAATTACTTTGCCCTCATTCTGAAATTGGCCATTTCTCCAAGGAGCCCAATTTCTTTTAGTGGGAAATAGAATTAATTCTATTCTTTTGAAACTCAATATTTTGTCTTTAATTTCCATTTCTTTATTAGTGAGGTCAAATATTTTGTTTCAAATATTTATCCCTTGCTTATATTTCCTTTTTGGTATTGTCTTTTCAGCCCACATAGTGTTTTCATTAGCATACATAGAATGTACATTTATGAAAGATACATTCCAAAATTTAGTTTAAAACATTTGTTTCTAAGGGCAACATCAGTATCTATTTTCATTGTTGGAAATGGTGGCTAAATCCCCCCAAATCCTCTTTGTGGGTTTCGGGTAGACATGCTGTAGAACTCAGAGACATTTTAGAATGCCATCTTTATAGTCGAATTCAGAATTCAGAATGGGGGCTGAAATGCTGCGTTACGGTGGTCTGAGCGAGAGCTCGGAAATCTCCAGCTGTGGGGATATAAACTCTTTATTGGTGCCAGCAGCACTGGAGCTGGAGAAGAGAAAAGAGAAGTTTGAAGAAAAAGGAATCTGTGACAGGAGGAGGCATCTCTGAAAGGGAAAGGATCATCCCCGAGGCAGTCATGTGGAGTAAAGAAATATTCTTTTTCCCCCAGGAGCAGTTAAACGAGATATCATCACTGTGAAGGTCCATTTTTAAATAACTCTACTATTGTGAAGAATTACAATGAGTATGAAATATTCTATAAACATGGATGGATGAGGGGGCAGGGGTGTTATAAAATATGTACACACTCCTAGAAGTATAAATTACAAGATGACCACTCTTCAAATGAAGTCACAGTACAAAGATGAAATAGCATGATGTACACAAAACTCAGAGTGGCTCGGAAGATGCTTCAGGCTCCCCTCGTTAACCTGCTATCTGCTTCCTTCATCACCATTTGCCCCCTCAGTGGCTGCTAGAGCTGCATTCTCTTTTCATTTGTTCCACTACCCATGAAAGCAAAGAATTCATTGTCATTTAGAACACTCTCAGCCAGAGACACAACACACATGCCATCAAAACACTCAGCAGGGAAGCAGACCTGGGTCAACCTGCTGGGTGCCTGCCTACCACATGGGAGGTCCCAGGTTCCATCCTGGTACCTACTAAAAGAAGATGAGCAGACACCGCCTCCTGCAGCAATGAGCAGGTGCCACAAGCCAGCAGGTGCCACAGCCTGCGGGGAGCACATGTGGCTCAGGCCGTTGGGCACTTGCCTCTCATGTGGGAGGTTCCAGGTTCAGTTCCCGGTGCCCCTTGGAGAAGGCGAGCAAACAGTAAGCAGACAGATGAGAGAACCACCTGGGAGAGAGAGGGATAAAGAAAGAAAAATAAAGTAAATAAATAAAATCTTTTAAAAAATGAAACAAAATTTCAAGGAGAAGGAAAAGGATTGATTCTGCCACCTATCACTATCATATTTCTCTTTTTCTCTCCATTGCTTTTCTTTTCTGGACTGGAATCACTTCCCATTGCTCACTTGGCCCCCTAGGGGATTTTTTCTCACCAAGTCCTCACAGACTCTTCTGTATTGCATTTCTGTGCTACAATCTTTTCTAAAAAAGGAACCAATCTAATTTTGTTTTTCTCTGATAATTGAGTAATAAAGTTGTTTGTAGAAATGCAAAGACAGAAATGAAAGCTCCTGTAATTACAGCATCCTCTAGAACCACTGCTGACCTTTCAATGAGCATCTTTCCAATTATTCTCCCACTCACGCAACTTCTCTTTGTGTGTAATGTAATTCTCTATCAATATACACATTTATGCTTCTGTTCATACATAATATGCATGTATAGGTGTGTATCTGTACACAATCATCTATATGTGTACACAAAAGCATACATATAGGCACACAAAAGTTTACATAAATACATAATTTACATATTTGGAAATACATTATATATACTCTGATAGACACATTTCTTTTTTTTTTCATTTTTTACCAGAGACATTGAGGGATTACAGAAAAATATGCATAAATTACAGGGTTCCCATATTCCACCCTATTATTAATACCTTGCATTGATGAGGTACATTTGTTACAACTGATGAAAGCATATTATTTATAATTGTATTATGAACTATAGTCCATTGCTTAACTTAGGGTTCACTGTGTAGTGCAATTCCACGGATTTTTAAAATTTTTATTCTAGTAACATATATACTAGTATATAACATATATACTATTCCCCTTTTATCACTTTCAGAGATATAATCCAATGCTGGTAATTATGACCCAATGCTGTGGTAGCTTAACCAAATATTATAAAATATTTTCATGTCCTTAATCACCATAAGGATGTAGCATTCTTTCTTTTTTTTTCTTTAAGATTTTTAAAAAATTTTCTCTCACCCCCTCCCCCCAGTTGTCTCCTCTCTGTGTCCATTTGCTATGTGTTCTTCTCTGACCACTCCCATCCTTATCAGGGGCACTGGGAAATCTGTTTCTTTTTGTTGAATCATCTTGTTGTGTCAGCTCTCCATGTGTATGGTGCCATTCCTGGGCAGCTCTCCGTACAGGGCACACTCCTTGCGTGTGGGGCTCCCTTACACGGGGGACACCCCTGCATGGCACGGCACTCCTTGCGTGCATTAGCACATGGGCCAGCTCCACACGGGTCAAGGAGGCCCGGGATTTGAACCCTGGACCTCCCATGTGGTAGGAGGATGCCCCATCCATTAGGCCAAATCCGCTTCACTAGCATTATTTCTTTAACCAAGCTACTATTGCTCTCGTGAACATTCTGGTACCTAATTTTATTTTTACTTCAATTTTTTAAGGTAAGTTTTCTAGAACTGGACTGCTGGGATGAAGTCACGTGGCAAAACCCAAAGTTTTCTCTGGCAGTGTCAAAGCACCCCCTTAAAAGTGGTCTTCAGTCTTTCTGTTTCCCAACTCTTACCCAAGATGGCGCCGCCATTGAGGATGAAAACTTTTACCAGTGTGACTGGCAAGGGAGCCTAATTCAGGGTTTCATGTGATTTTTCTCTGATTATTAGTAAAGTTAGTTGTTTTCATTTGTATTTGAATCTTTTGTCTGTTTCTGTCCTTTGAGCCTATTTTGTAGACTTATAACTGATTTGAGAATGTAAGTGTTGAAAAAAATCTTCAAGAACACCCCAAAGAAAATTGTCACATATATGACAAGAAGGAAAATACCATAAATATGGCAAGTAAAGAAATTTTACAAATGATGTGCTTTTATGCTAGGAAGTCTTCCCCACTCCAAAATCAGATAAATACTTTCTCTTGTATTTTCTTCTACTTCCTTAAGAGTTTTGCTTTATTTTCACTTAATTGTTTTCACTAAAAAGTCAGTGTTGCAAAAATTAGAAAAGACAAATAGTAGATCTTTGCCCCACCCTTCCCCACCTCCGTGTCCCTGTCACCAGCGACAGCCACTTCCAACTTACATTACTGTGTGTCTTGACTTCCAGCTTTGCTAATTAATATAATTATCTTCCATTTCTTTCCTTGAGGTATTGTTTGCTTTAAGACTTATCTCTTACCTTCTCCTTCTGGAAGTTGAAAAGTCACCGCTCATATTCAACACTTTCCCTCTCCACCTCACACACACATTCTCTAGCACTCCTTTCATCCTCTGGTAATCGTCATAGTATAATCTTTGGTTCAATTACTATTTATTGTATCCATTACAAGGACCATATCACTCCTGATTCTAGTAATGATTGTCTGTGAAAGGAACATTCTTCGAGAGGTATATGAGAAGCCTATGCACTATGAAAGGAAAAAGGATGGACCAACTCTACCAGCGAAAAGCAGCCCTAATGAAAAGGAGAAGAATTTAAAGTAAATTCACTAAACAGCTTTGCCATAATAAGCAGGGGTGTTGAAAACTTGAAACAGAACCAAGTTATTTTATAGAAGAACTACTTGGCTATTTGGAGTATGAAATATGATTGCTGATATAAAATCATTAATGGGTAAAATAAATAACAAAATGAAAGTCACTGGCCAAAAAATTCTCCCAGAAGGTATAAGGAACGGATAAAAAAAAAGTAGAAGAAAGAAGTGATGGAAGTAGGAGAAAAATTTACATATAAATGTACCATAAAAACTACCTGAGAATATCTCAGAATTATCAAAATACATACCCATATATTAGAAATATATATACATACACTTATAAAATAAATAGATATGGAAATATAAATAAACAATATACACTCAAATTGAAAGAGCTCGTTGAGATCTAAGCATTGTAAATTATGGGAACAATAGACAAGACGTATTATTCTGAAATTTATATCATCAAATGTAGAAGAAAGTCTTCAAAAGAAAAAAATGTGAATCATCTTCAAAGAAATACAAGATTGTCATCAGATTTCTTAGCAACAAACCAGATACAAGAACACACTATAGAACTCTTTCAAAGAAATGTTATTCTGAAATTATATATCCAGATAAATTATTATTCAATTATGAGAGATAAATGAAAAAATTATAGCCATCGAAGGTTTTAGAATGTTCGTCACACACAGAGCCCTTTGAAGGAACTCATAGAGAAAATATTCCAATAAGGATAGGAGTTAACCCAGGAAGAACAAAGAGATGAGCGAAGAACGGGTGAGCAAGATTACTAAAGATTACTATCATCTAAACCAGAGGTCAGAAAACTTTTCTGTAAAGGAAAAGATAGTAAATATTTCGTGTTTTATGCTTATATGATCTCAGTGAAAACTATACAACTCTCCATTTGGTCACAGAGAAAAGTGAACCAATAAGCATGACTGTTGACTTCCAGTGATAACATACAAATGACTTTGAAAATCCCATATGTCTGAAAATCACTAACTACAAAATTAGGAAAAACTATAAGGAAATATATTAAGCGCTAAGAGCTAAATTACAATGAAAACATTGCATGCCAAAATTTCTGAGATGCAGCTGGATTATAGATGGAAATTTACACCTTTGAACACAAATCACGGAGAAGATAACTGGATAACTTAGAAGATAACTTAGTACAAATGTACTAAGAGCTTAAATCAAAAAACCAGAAAAAGCACAAGTGAGTAAATCCAAATAATCAAGATAGAAGAAGGCAGTAGAGAAAATGGAAAAAAAAATAATAATAATGAAGGACAAGGAAAAGCAATGGACAAACTAAATCAAACTGAAAACTGCTGCCTTGAAACAAATAATCAAACAAAAATCTCTGCAGAAGAAAACTAAGAAAATTAAGTAAAAGTCAGAATGAAAGGGGAATATTATAAGTGAAAAAGTCATTTATAAATTGTGAATAGTATGGACAACTATTCTGGCTTCAGATTGCCTGCATTCAAAATCTGGCTACTTCTACCTAGCTCTGTGCCTCAGTTTTCTCATCTGTAAAATGGGAATGATAATAACACCAGTTACTTTGTAGGGTATTATGAGAATTATATAAATCTATTCGGGTGAAGGGCTTAGCACAGTAGAAGGGACAATACAAGCTCTATACAAGGCCGAGATATTATCACAGCAAAGAAAATGTTAAATGGTCAAGTAAGATACAAAACGAGATTTAGATCCCAATACCATTGTTTAAGTGACTGCATTCCATACCTCCGGGCAAATATGCACACATTATCATCACCAAGAAAACATGATATATTTTTCAGGTTATGCACATATTGCAATAAATGTATAGACCGTTTTGGAAGCATTCTAATCAAAACCACTTCCCGGCTTGCCTTAGAGTTCGGTGTGGCCCTGAGGTTGAGTTCCGTCCAATGCCTCTGGGCAGGGATGATGGAGACAGATTGGCAGCCTGGTCTGTCGGTCTGTCCCACTTGTCTCCCTCTCTCCCCTGGGCAGCCTTGAAGCTTTATTTCTGTAGACACTCCGCTGGCCTGGCACCCTGAGTGGCTCTGAAGGCAGCCCCGCCCTTGCGCCAGCACACACGCAGACAGCCCCTGACACACACACTGGACTTCGTGTGAGCGAGAAATAAACTTCTTTTGTATTAAGCCCTGGAGATTTCGGGTTTATCTGTAACGAGAGCTAGCAACACCTTGATAACTCAGTTATTCTTGGTAAGGCGGAGGGCATGGACCTGGGAATGGAGGAAAAAAGGGGGAAGGAGAAAACAAGAAACTGAAATTGAAGAAGAGGGAGCTGGAGACAGACCTGTGAAAAGTAGTCAACCCGTTTCTGTGTGCCCGACGTCCAAAAACATTTCTAATAATTAGCCCAGTACTGAGAATTCAAGGTCAGCCTGCCAACGCCACTTCAGTTGTATGGTCTTTCAGAAAGCATCTGTGAACTGCCTGCTGTGTGTGAAGCCAGTGGGCAGGTACAAGGTCCACTGAGGATCAAGGTGCGGGCCCTTCAAGGTGCGTATCACTGGCAAGAGAGAGCTCGGCTTCTTCCTAACTCCGTTAGCCAAAATAACTGTTTCCAAATAGGCATTCTGAGGCAAGGGGAGGGTCAACTGAGGAATTTTCATACTCTCACCTATCATTAAGGCGGTCTGTTTTCTTTTTAATTTTCTCTTTCCCTGATAACCTACTACAATTTTGGCATTATTGTCTTTTTTTTTTTTTTTGCATTTAAAATAATAATATCTATTTTGTCAGTATTTTCTTCCTTCTTTTAAACTACTTTTATTTTTATTTTTTGGAAGATACATAGATCACAAAAATGTCACATTAAAAAATATAAGGGGTCCCCATATACCCCTTACCCCCCTCCTTCCACATCAACAACCTCTTTCATCATTGTGGCACATTCATTGCATTTGGTGAGTACATTTTGGAGCACAGCTGCACTGCATGGATGATAGTTTACATTGTAGTTGACACTCTCCCCCAGTATTTTCAGTGGGTTATGGCAGGACATATAATGTCCAGCATCTGTCCCTGCAATATCATTTAGGACAACTCCAAGTTGTCCCCACATCACATCTCTTCTTCCCTCTCCCTGCCCTCAGCAACTACCATGGCCACTTTCTCCACATCATGCTACACTTTCTTCCATTACTAGTCACAATAGTTCTATAGTAGAATATCAGTAAGTCCACTCTAATCCATATTTTATTCCTCCATCCTACAGACCCTGGGATAGTGATGTCCACTCCACCTCTAAATTGAGAAGGGGCTTAGATTCCACATGGTGGATGGATGTGAATCTCCTGCTTGCAGCTGTAGGCTCTATTGGTTCCCTGGTGTGGTGGTTGACCATCCTCATCACCCTATTAGGTGACCTGGGTAAGTCCAATGAACCGGAGAATAGGAGTTGCAACTCTGCTGAGGCTCAGGGCCCAGCTGGCACATGGGCAGTCCAAAGATTCAAGTTCCCTGAGTATACACCAACCCCTGCACCAATCACAGGTTCAGTAAAAGTGGCAGAAAGGCATGTGTAGAAAGGTCACATCTGAGTCCAGCTCCACACTCATTGTATCTTTAACTTCCTAGAAAATTCTGAGAGCAGTAAAACTATCAAAGTGATCAAATGGATTGGTGAACAAAGATCGTTTAAGAGCCCAGAAAAAAAGTGGTCAGGTAATCCACACATGCTCTTGACTTGTCCTGGCTAATTGTATTCAATTAGAAAAGATTCTTAAGAACGCTGGGGCATTAGAGAGTTACGCCAGAAGCTCCAGGTGGTTTGCCAGCCTCGTTGTGCCTCACTCAGCTGCTGAGACAGACTAACCACGTGTGGTGCAGGAGCAAGCATGGGCGCACCTAGCCGAGCTCACCGTCAGTCCGGAGTCCTGAACATCTATTTTCTCCGAGCTGTGTCACCACAGAGGGATTGCTACTGGGGTTGCCTATCTGAAGAGGGGGAGCCCTGTTACCTCAGACCTTTTGAGCAAAGAGTAGCCATTTACCAATAATCCTTTCTACTTTTGCCACAAATGTCTCTTTCCTTTTCCACATGGCAGAAATCTCCTTTCTGTTCAACTCCAAGCATGTGGAACAAGATGTCCTGTGTTTGCCTGTCCAAAATGGGCCATGGGGGGGCCCATCCCTGACCACGTTATCATCCAGAAATCCCTACCCTGATGTCACGTATTGCAGTTTGGACCCTGTCATGGTACCACAGCTAAGCACTTCACAGCTCTAGTTTTATCTTCTTCTTATTCAAATTGCATCTATGTTGGAACATCAGGAAAGAAAGGATTGGGGAAAGAATTTTATATATTCCTCAAATCTAGGAAACATATCTTCAAGGGGAAGGTGTTTTAGAAAGAGGGGTAAAGTTTTGATAATGTTCTAGGATAGCTAGCAACACCTCAACTATCTCAATCATTCTTTGAGGGATCAGGAACATTTTAATCCTGCCTTAAAACTCAAAGGAATTATAAAAAGAGCAATGGGAAATTTAAGTACACATTACTATTAGCCTGGCCAATGCATAATAAACAAATGCGGAACTCTCTGACAATGTGTCTGGATCCCAAATCTGGACTCCCAAACTCTAAATTGAAAATCTTGTCTTGGAATCTTAGTATCCTAGAGTTGATCAAATAGTACAGAAGGCAAAAACAATAAATAAGGAGAGTACCACATAGAAAAAGAAATAAAATTAACCTGGAGAAATTTCAGAGACCAAACCACTTATAAAAACAAAACAATAAACAAATGAAAAGTAGACTTCAATTAAAAAAAAAAGCTCCATCATAAAAAATGATCTGTCATCTTTGAAAACCAGTCATCAGGTGGGTAGGTATGTGGGACCTAATTTCCAAGTGATAGACAAAGAAGTAGGAAGATTCCAACATCAACCTTGTGTATAAGAAAAGAAAAGATTGGTAGCTTCATACACTCTCTCCAATCTGCCATATGATTGGAGGAGAAAGAAAATGTTGTCATACAATGAACCATACACTAGAGAATATGACCCAATAAGTAATAGTGAACTTGGCCCAGTCAGCAGAATCTTCTCTTGAAAAGAAGTGAAGAATGGGACAAGAGGACAAAGGGATTGCTTTCCCTATTTTCTACAGTTTGGGGATAGGACGGGAAAAAAATGCTGTAATTTTTTTTGAGGTGGTTGTTTAAATTGTGTGTGTTTGCACATGTGTGCATGCTCCTACTATTTTGAGCTCTGTATGCATTTGGCAAGAGAATTTATGGGGAAACTCCTGCAAACATCACAAACACCTATTGAATTAAGATATTCCAATCCTCATTATGTGGATGAAGATAATGAGTCTCAGAGAGATGATTTGACCAAGACCAGATAACTCTTAAATAGGATCTTCGGTTATCTGTGCTCAGAGCCTGTGCTCTTGTCATTTAAAAAGAAAATAGGAGGTTATGATTCCAGAATTTCAATATTAATTAAAATAGTTTGTGGAAATTAGTTGCTTTTTTTCTTATTAGCCATTGTAATTTGGCCTGTATGGAAATATTCAAAGTAGATACTGAGTTATTATATTTTCTAAACCAAAGTAGCACAAAGCAGGCATTGTTTGTCATACTTTCTTGCAGCATTCTCTAAGGGACTTCTGGATACTGTCAAGAACAGAAACTTCTTCACTCTGAGAAGTTCTTCCATATCCTTTTAAAGACGCATTCTTTCTTGTAAGTTATTATTGTTACATTATTCACATGCTTCATAAATCCACATAGCTAGGTACCTGAGTTGAAGCTACTATTCAGCTGAAACAATTAGGTATATATTCATATATTTTCTATTAAATATAGTGTGTAGTTAATTCTCTTTAAGGGCAGTGTGGCTGACTTCATTCACAGGTTCCAGAGAAATGAAGGTTTCTTTATTTAAGCATGTTGTATATAAATGTCCTTTATAGCTTGCATATCATTTCTGCATCTAAATATTCATATTTGTTTAGTGCATACCTATACACCCACATTCACATAAAGATGCACTATGCAACTGTTACTCTTATCGTTACTAATAAACACAGCTAGATTTCAGATCTCTGGGGCACAGATTAGAAATGTTAGCTAAAATCGTTGGAGAATTGCTGGAGGCCCAGTGTGGGCTGGTAAGAACATCTGGGGCTCTTTAGGGCTGGAGATACAGGGAGACTTTGCATCCTCTTGTTGACTCTTCTCCACAGACCTCACTGGGTAGTGACCTAAAAGATTAGGATGTCTTGGAAAGTGTCCTTCAGGGTGTAGGCCTGGACCTTTCTCCCTTATCTCCCTGAAAAAGGAACAGAAACCTTTATCTTTGGGAGAGAGGGAGAGCAGAAGTGCAGCAGTCATCCTTCCAGGCACCGCTGAATACCCCCTGCAGGCGGGGAAAGGAACAGGAGGAGAGCTACTCTCCTGGAGGAGCTGCAGAAATACCTGCAGGGGCAGAACTCCAGCTTCGAGAAGGGCAGGAAGAGGGAGAGCCACACCCCTAAAACCAGGATAGCAGACACTGACCTTTCCTGCTCAACCCCATCAGGCCAACAAGCCCCGAGTAACATGCAAGAGTGGACACTTCTGAAAGAGCTGTAAGAGCTTGGAGACAGAGCATGGCTGAGGTACAGAACAAATGGAAGACCGAAAGGTGAGGGTCGGGTAGGCACTGAGAAAAATTCTCTGGCAAACTAGACCCTCCTTAAATACAAAGTATAACTAGAGGAATTTTAAGTCCGTGGTGCACTGAAGGCAACCATAGCAACAGTATACCTACTCTTGACTAGATTAACCCAAATCACCACAATAAAGGTCTTGAAAAAGAAAAACATGCACATTCCCAGGCATAAAATGATCTACCATAAGCTTTACCAACCTACACAAGCTTTGAACAAAAAATTACACAGTATATGAAAAGGCAAGGAAAAGCCACCTGATACCAAAAGACAAATCAACCAATAGAACCAGTCTTAGATATGAGACTCATGTTGGGACTATCAGAAAAGAAATTTAAGAAACAGCTAAATGTTGCTGTTAATGGTTTCAGAGGTGCCTGACTAATGTTTCTATGGGATCCTATATGATAACTAGGAAATTCCAGGCCATACTAAGGCATCTTTTACCCAATAAAATTGATTCTAAAAGACTGTCACAGGTCTTCCAATAACATATATTCACATCACACATATTTACTGACCATTTATTGTGTGTATGATTCATTCCCAGGTTTATGCTCAAAGAGAGGGACTTTCCCCTGTTAAAAGACACAAAGCAGATCTTTTAAGCAACTATATGTCAGATTCCAACAATCCCGACCCTGTTAGAGGTTGGGCTTCAGAGTTCTATCATAGCACTGCTTGGCCTCATAGCCTCATCTGAAAGACTTCTGACGGCCTTTTTAGGCCATCTGCAAATGCATCTTGGTTCTGTTTGGCCTTGTGCAGTACATTATGGTTTTAGTTTCCCAGCTGATAAAACAAATACCATACAACGGGTGGGCTTAAACAACGGAAATTTATTGGCTCATGGTTCTGAGGCTAGGAGACGCCCAAAACTGAGGCATCAGCCAAGCGATGCTTTCTTCCTGAAGACAGCAACATTCTGGAGCTGGCTGCCAGCAGTCCCGTAGTTCTTGGATTTTCTGTCATGTGGCAATGCGCATGGCAGCCTCTCCTGGCTCCCTCTCCATCTGATTTTCACTCTGCCATTAAAGAACTCCAGAAATCTGGATTACAGCCCAGCCTGGCTCCATGGGGCCACATCTTAACTGAAGTAACGTCTTAAAGAGGTCTTATTTACGACATTCCACACCAACCAGAATATAGACCAAGACCAAGAACATATCCAAACTGGGGTACACAGTTCCATTCACCACAGACATGCTCTCACCCCTGCATTATCTTCATACTGGACCTGTATAAATTTCCCAGTGAAGCAGCTCCCTTATCTGAGGCCGGCAGGAGATGGGAAGCTTTTACCATCTGCAGACTTTTAATTTGACCTAGAGTTATACTTGCTGTTTAGTAATCAACTATCCTGTTTTGATAATCCAGTTGAAACAAAGATTTCGGTGGGTCATCTGCTCCTTCATTAAATAAATCAGTTTCCAGGGCAATAAATGAATGAAATATTGCACTGCCAAAGGACCAAATGGTAATTTTGCCAACATCCAATATTGCCAGGAACTTTTCTAGGCATTTCTCCATGTGATATATATTTCTCACAATAACACTGTGATATATGCATTATTAAACATCTTACCTTGAAGAAACTGGGCACAGAGAGTTTGAATAGCTTTGCCCAAGGACACAGAGTAAAGGACAGTAATAGTAACAGCCCATCCATGTTAGTACTTCCTCCTGTAAGCCACAAGTGAATAGATAAATATTTTCACCATATCTCTGTGGAGAGACATTTCTTATTGGGGCAACTTGAATGAAAGAGCATCTTACTCCATTTACTTCCTCTGTTTTACTTTTGGAAGACTGAAAGGGATCAGAAGACAGGGTTATAAGAGGAAGCCGTGACTATCTAGTCTCAATGGTAGCCTCCATCTGTGCCAAGGTTTTGAATTTCAGAAAGTTCCCGAGGTTTTGGAGTTTGGCTTTTTCAGTTACCATGTTAGCTGGGCAGCACAGCTTGTGGAACACAATCCCATCTGTTGAACGAGCACAAAATATTATGAGACTGAGAAAGGCCAGGGGGAGCAAGTCTGCGTAGCATCACAGCTTCACAGCCCATGAAATAAATCACGGGACAGAAGCCCTTCCTCCCTTACGTCCCCATGGGTGCCTTTCTTGCAATACTCATATTATTGCACTTTGTAGTACCATTGTGTTGTGCATTCAGAAAATCTTATTCCCCTGCCTCCTTCCATCAGGTACTGTGCTCTTGTCCCTGTTCACATCACCCCTTTAATTTTCTTGACTGTCCTGACCACCAGCCCTCACATACCCCTTCTTTTCTCACGGCTTTTCTACCCCTTTCAGAACATAAGCTCCACAGGAGCAGAGACTTTGTCGATCCTGTTCATCATAGTTAGCATCCAATAAATATTTGCTCAGTGGCTGAATTGCTGAACACAAGTGTAATATGCTGTTGACTAAAGTTGTTGCCATGCCTGTGCCAGAAGGGTCATATGACCACTTGAGGACAAGGAGCAGAATTTTCCCTGGGGAAAACCTTGTCCCTAAGGTCAGTCGCCCTGGAGCAGGACTGAGGAAAGTCTCATTCTTCACAAAGAGCCAGGGAAAGGTTTAGCTTAGACCATGAGGCATGACCTTCTTCCTGGTGGGGGGTGGGGCAGCAGGACCATGCTTGGATCTGCATGCACGTTATTTTGCAGGTTGAGGTGCTGTTACCCTCAAACCTTTTCCAAAGGAAGTCTCAACCTGTACCAATTCAGCTAGGGAATTAGAGAGCGGAGTGCTGCACCTCAGAGCTGGGAGCAGAAGGCGGCTGGAGGCTGTGCACGAGAGGGGACAGCAGAGCGAAGATCTCATAGGCTGGTCTTCAGCCCCCAAGACCCTAAAGCCAGGCCAGTGAACAGGAAGGCTGGAGCTGAAGACCTCTCAGCGATTGTTTCAGAGAACAGGGAAGTCTTAGACGTGCCAAGGGATATTTAGGAGAGAGGTGGCCACATCCAGGAGCCAGAGCTCGTGCTTCAACAGCATGGGATTGAGGAAGTATTGCCTTACCCCTAGGACTCACAAGCACATCCACTTAAAGCCACTTGATGGAGCCTCCGGAATAAGGGAGGGCTCCTGAACTTTCAGGAAAAAAAACGGATAGTCATTCCTTCCTCTTGTGAAGCCCCCTGCTTTGAAAGTCCGTGTACCATGATGTCCTTGGAGAGTTATATGCATATATGCAGGCAGGAAAGAACTTATTTTGATTTCTGATGATGCTCTTATTTGAGTTCTACACTACTCTTAGACCTAAAACACTCTCAGGTTCATGATCATAAAAACAACTTTGATTTGAAAAGTACCCTATAGCCTCGTGTTGGCCTGGCACAGAGAGCCTGTGGTCTGGACAGTCATCTCATGTCGGCTTCGCAAGCACCCACTCCTGCTCAGCACCACCAAGAGTTTCTGAAGCTCCAGATCTCTTGGCTGTTCCTTGCACATTTCTCTTCCCACCAGTCAGGCATTCCACTTTCATCTAATTCCCCTTCTTCTTACCTCTCCCAGGCAGTTTCAAAATTAGGCCTGCAGTCTGCAGTGAGGGAAGGGTATGTGGACAAGGCTATGCCTGAAGGTATTTTTCCCTCTTTCCACCACCCTGAATAATGGTTTCCTAAGGTAATTTCTCAGGCCACCGGCCACATCTGAGCCCTCCTCGTCCCGTCTCAACTGCTGTATCTCCTACTTCACAATTCAGAATTTTAACTCTGTCGATAACAACACCCCAAATAATATTAGCTTGACTTTCCTTTTGTCTCCAAAGACTCCATCATTAGAAAATTTGGATGATTTTGTCTCTCCCAAAAGATTTTAAAGAAAGGCGGTGTTAAGGCACAGATGAAAGAAAGAGGTGGGAAAATGTTTTGTTTTTGATGCTGTTGTTTGGTTTTTCCTTTTACCTATTGTTGCTATCATTATAAAGTTACACTCAATTATCCTAGTCACCCCCTGCCTCTGCTCCATGTAAATCAGGCTCCAGCCACACTGTGGTACGGAGCGATTCTCCAACTGGCCAACGCTTGGGGTCTCCTTTTCACAGGCAGCTTCCTCCTAACTGGAATGAGCTGGCCTCCCTGGCTCACGTGCAGAGCTCG
The DNA here is from genome assembly GCF_030445035.2 of Dasypus novemcinctus. Lineage (NCBI taxonomy): Eukaryota > Metazoa > Chordata > Mammalia > Cingulata > Dasypodidae > Dasypus > Dasypus novemcinctus. Next base: position 9,149,630 of record NC_080697.1, read on the forward strand.
TATCCTACGTGTGGCACGCAGGTTAACAGGTCTTCTCCACTTCCTCAGAGACTTGAACGCTACTTACATTCACGATTCTCAATAATTTATATAAACTTTTATCATCACAGCTCGGCCATTGCTTGCTGAGATTTGCTGGCAGGACAGTCCCCCCTGGTCACACCATAAGCCCTCTGTTGTGACTCTGACCTTGCACTTGTACTCGGACCCTGTCTGTCACTCAGTAACAGGATACAGGAAGAACTATTTGCTCCTGAAATAATTTTTCCAAAGGGCCAATCTATTATAAAAATTTGATGATAGTCTGTCTGAGTCATCCATTAAGTTTACAGAAAGGCACACACAAGCAGGGGTATTTGGCTCCCAGAAGAGCTCTTTGTGACTTTCCATAGCCTTGTGTGTAAGGACAAGACATATTCATTACCTGCAACTTGTCACTGTCTGCATTCAGTCTTGCCGTGAGTGTGCTCTAAGGATGGAAAAAGAGCTTTCGGTTCAGTCAAAGAAACACTGAATTTTTGCAAGAGCTAAGATTTTTGGTTATGCATTCGGAGAGGAGTTGGGGAGAAATTTTCTGAGGACACTGACTAAGCTCAAAAAGTTATGGCCTCGTATTCACATACACCAAGGTTTAAGCTGAAATTTGAAAGTCAACACCCAAGTGACGTTGACTTGGACGAGAAAGGGAATTGGAAAAGCCAAGAATCCAGCTCTTCATCAGTTCCCGTGGCCCTTCACTAGAAATGTGTTCCATTTTTGCTTGTCATGTGACAAAAGTGTACTAAGCCCAGCTGAGTTCTTGAAGGGAAATGTGAGTCAACGATGCCCATTCACGGGGCACAGCCAGCCCCCCTCCCCAGTGACTGGATAACGGCTTTGCACTCCCCCCACCCCCCCAATCCCAGATGGGTGCCTTAAAAATGGACATCTAAACAATTAGTAACTTCTACCAATACCACTTTAATAAATTCCTCTACATTCTAAACCTAGCATCTGAAACTCCATAAACAGGAGTGAACTAGTAGCAGTCTGAAGTTGTCATCATTGACAGCTTATGATTTATCTTAACTCTCCCTCGCCATTTGGCCACGACTTTAAGTAAACACTTTCCGTCTTCCTCATGTTCTCGTTACTGCCACCTCCCACTAATAAGAAAGACTGCCAAGGAAAGCATCCAGACAGTTCATTTACCTCCCAAACTTGCCTGAAAGTAGCCGCTCCAGTTTAGACAAGGGGCGAAGAAACTACTGCACATTTTCAACAGATGGAACAATGCTTCCCAAATTATTTACATTAACATTATTTGCTTTTAGGATGTGTGTGTAACGAATGGGTAGTTGAATGAAATATTGTGGTGTGGCCTGAAGACACAAGCAGTGCGGGCAGGCCATTTATGGTGATAGATGGGGATGGACCTTTTTTGCTTTCTAAGAAGCTGGGGTGCTCTGGACAGTCTGTCTTTGCTAAGTTCTTGGCACAGTCGAGTGGTTAGGAATTTTGTCACAGATTCATGGAGAAGACCCTCACTGAAGGCACCGTGGCCCAAGTTCCCTCCAACTGTCTCCTCACCCATCAGCAGCGTGTGAGCTTTATCTAGATGGCTGCTTTTGGGATGCCAAGAGCGATGGATGTTCCCCGGATTTTCTGGGAGTGTTGTGGAACCATTCTTCATAAAAGAGGACAGACCCTCTCTTACAAAACTGACGCAGGCCACAAGGGATTCAGGATTCCCAAAATTTCTAGTGGCTAGCACCCTCCAAATGCAATCCAGTCGGGAGTGCCATCGAGTACGTCGGGGTGAGAACCATATGCCTGGCTTTGTGACTTTTGTACCTTCTAAATCAGACTGGGAATAGAATGGTCTCTGGCAGAAGACTAGCTGGAGGGTGGGCAGAGGTTGACCAGAAGCCTGCCGTTTCTTCAGGCGCTCATTCAGTAACCACATGCTCTGAGGCTGACGTTAGGGGCACGGTGGCTGCAGGAAAGATGTCAGGATGGGCACCCTCATGTCAGCGATGATCGCAGGGCAGCAGGAGCTGAGTTCTACGGGAAGACTCGCATTGCATCCATAAATGTTATTGTCTAAAGTGACAATTCTTCACGAGGAATGACAACGCGTGGTCACTGATTAAGTACTTATTATATTCACTGCCCAAGGCTCTAGGTGCAGTTGCGTGGGGGAAGAGTCCCTCTCCAAAGCACACTCTGGGGGAAAGGCAAATGTACACCAACATTCTAAGCTGCAGACAAAGAGAAGATTTCGCAGACTTTCTTGAATTGGCAACTAAACTGTAAATATGCAGATGCCCCCTCTCTCCTCGCCTCCCCCCACCTTTCTTACCCTGTTTTTACTCTCTGCTTTCAAATAGCTCATTTTTTCCACAAAACTTGCGTGTTCTCAGTATTTGTCAGAGTGCAGGGTTGGGAGGTGAGGGTGCTCCATTAGTGCGTCTCCCTTTACTGTGTGTTACCCAAAGAGATGAGACCCCAAGGCTGAGTGAGCCAAGACCGAGCAGCGCAGGGACCAAGCACAGCCTGTCTCCCCTGGGTTGGACATCAGAACATTAGTTAGCGTCGTTGTGCGCGTTCTCTCGCTCTCTCTCTCTTTCTCTCGCTCTCTCCTCCCCCTCAGCCCATATCCCCTTTCCCTTGTCCCCTCTCTTAGAAGGCCTCACAATATCTCATTTATCCACAGAACTAATTCCCCAGCGACGCCCAGCCTGGGACGCCTGAGCTTAGGGTTCACAGGTGGCTCTTAAATGGTGGCCCTCTTTCTAGAGCCGGGTCTGGAGCTGGTTTGTCCTCAGCAGCAGGGGCCCCTGCGCTCTTCCTCTGCCTTACTGTGACCATGGCCCTGCACGGGGGACCAGCCTTGGACCAGAGGGCACCCCGGGGAGGGCCACAATGACCACACACCGGGACTCCTAACCCCGGGCTTGGGCGCAGGCACGCTTTGAGGGAAAGAAAGCAAAAACCAGCATATTACCCTATTGATTTGACACATTTTTAAAATATTTTGCATTTTGGTGGCATGAAGACGGTAAGCTTCTATAGTTCTCAGGGGGGTTGGATAGTTTCAGGAGGTGGCAGCTGGCCCCCCGCCGCCAAACCCAGGGCGGCACCACCGGTCCCAAGCCACGTGGGCCCTGCCCACACCCACCTGGGCAGCGAGACGCCGCTTCCCGCCCAGCGCGCGGGCCCCGCCGCTCCGCCCTTGGCACGAGGCCTCGCACAGCACGGGGGTTCAAGAAAATCCCCGGGGATACCTGACCTTCCACCAACCAAATCCAACGACAAAGCCGATTCTGTTTTCGTCTTTAGGGGAAAACGCGCCGGGACACAGCAGCCAACACAAGCCGCGAGCTCTGCCACACGCGCGGACCCTGCCCTCGTGCACACAGCGGGGACCCCGAGCGCCCCGCCGGGCCGAGCGGCCCCACACGGCTCCGCGGCTCCCGCTCCCGCAGGGGACCCAGCAGCGGGCAGGGGCGGGCCCAGCGGGGCCGGGCCGTGGAGGGGTACAGGTGTCCAACTCCCCCGCCCCGAGCTCCCGGAGCGCGGGGTGACTCAGCCTTCGCGCTGGCTCCTCCCCTGAAAGGGCCGTGCGCCCCGCCCACCGAGCCGGCCCCGCCCACCGAGCCGGCCCCGCCCACCGAGCCGGCCCCGCCCAGCGCCCCCGTGGCCGGAAGTGACGTCCGCACCCGAGGCTGCGCAGCGCAGGGCCCTACCCCACCAGAAGGAGCAGGCTCTGGGCCTCCCTGGGGGCCGCAGGAGGTTCCTGCCTTGCAGAGGTTGCTGGGAAAATGTTTCAAGGTTCTTTGAGCCCGATCCTGCAGGGCAGGCTCCACCTGCTTCACTTCTAGGAACCCAGGAAGTGGGGGCAGCCCGACTCCGCCGGGGGGGGGGGTTGCACAGGGCGGCTGCAGGTGATGACTGACTGCTCTAGCGTCCTCGGCCTTCTTGCCAAGCGGATTGGCTCCCGCCTTAGTCAATCCCGGGGACGTCCTCAGATGCCCACGTTGCAGCCCAAGCTCTTCGCTGATGTGGGGGTTATTTTCACGGATTCGTGTCACAAACACTGAGAGGCCACCTGCCAGGTGGCTGGCTCCCTGCTGGGTCCTGAGGGCAAGAGGGCTTCAGATCAGACCTTCTTCCTAGGAACTGAAGACTTGGTGGGAGGTCTAGAGGACACAGTAGTAACACGGAGTAAATAGCCAAGATCTGGACTTCAGAAAAATAATGGCTATGATTTATTGGGTGCTTCCAATGAAAAGAAATAGACTCAACATTTTAACTATCTCATTTAGTCCTTGTACCTATTCTCTGCAGCAAGTCTTAATTTTAACTTACTTCTTTTATTACAGCTGACTTTTAATGCTTTGCCAATAAAGTGTGGAAAGATAAAGACAGGACCCCAGTAGGTAGTTACCTTTTAACAGGGTCTCAAGAACACAAAAAATGTTTATAGAGCTCAAAGAGTGAATTTCAAATGGTGGAATTTTATACAACATGGCAGACAGCACGGGAGAACTGTCTTACATGGGGTCTTATTAGTTCCTGTGATTTCTCCTGTACAGGCAAACACTTATCCCTTAAACTTCTTTTTAATTTGGGCCAGGATCGAAGGATTAGATGTGGCCCCCAGAGCACCCGGGAAGGAATGGGCACCACATTGGGATCACAGACTCTGACACGGTTCTGCAGACTGACTTGTGGAAAAAGAGCCAATTTTCTGGGCCCTGGTCTGAACACTGTTTGGCACAACATGGCCCGGGACGGCCATCCCAGCTGGTGAGTGGCCGCTGCTCGAGGTAAAGTCATGGAAAGTGGCAGGCGTTCATTGTTTAGTCTCGACGGCTGTCTTGTGCTCCATCTGCAGCACCTCTTCCTGCTCAAGGCCCATCCCTCTTTGTGAACCCATCACACATGGGTTTATTGGTGCTGCCACGGGGCTGAGCACGCACTGCTCTTTTCAGACAGCTGGAAAAGAGCACCTGGCACCTGTCTCTCTGGCTTCTTATTTTTTTGTATTGTTTTTTATTAGGAAAGTTGTAAGTTTACAGAAAAATCATGGAGAAAATTCAGAGTTCCCATATACTAAACCCTATCGTGATCACCTCATAGTAGTTTGCTACCCTTCTTATAATTCATGAAAGAATATTATCATTGTACTAATAACTAAAGTCCATGGTTTACCTTAGGGTTTGTTGTTTGCGCTGTATGGTCCTATGGTTGTTGTTTTTTTAAATTTTTATTCTGATAACATATATGTAACCTAACAGGTTAGTTTTTTAAAATTACCCCATTATACTAACCTTCCTTTCAGGGGAGAGCAAGTGCCACTGGATAGTCAGAAGATGTAGACTAATGGGTGACTCTGTCACTTACTACCTACTTGATTTAGGAGAAGACACCTAGATTCATTCACTCATTCATTCAAAACTTATTCCTTGAGCACCACGTCTGTGCCGGCTTTTGATTGTCACTGAGAGTACGGTAGTGAGCATAGCAGACCCTGGACTTGTCCTGATGAAACCCACCATTTCCCGAGCTTCAATCGTCAATTGATGACCCATTTTCACTTGTACTTCAAAACTATGGCCAGGGCTTTAAAAAAACATATGGCAGGGGAATCTGGCTTCTTCTAGCGGTCAGGAAAGTCCTCGCTAAGGACATGACATTTGAGTGAGCTCTTATGTGAACTGAGGAAAAGGTTGAAGAAATAGCATTTCGTGTTGCTAGAAGAGCAGCCCACGAGGAGTCCCAGAGTGAGAAAAGGTACAATTGGTGGGAATTGGCAAAGGATTGTCCCTGGGAGGAGGAAAGGTCAAGGGAGACCACAAGGATGACTTCTGCCTTTCCGGCTTCTGGAAAGGATGCCTCATGGTGCTATTAGCAGAGAAAGGGAACAATGGAAGAAAAACTCAGGTTTGGGGAGAACAGCCTTAGCGCCTGTAGTGTAATTTGTTCTTTTGTCACCCAGATCAATTCAGCCTTGCCCTATAAAAATGGCATCTTATGTTTTTTCAGAGAACTGGCCTTCTGCCTCTCCAGGTCAGGAGATTTGGGTGAAATTCCTTCAACTTCCCCAGGGTCAGGTTCTGATTAGCTGAGACTGATCCGAGTAACCACTGGCATTGGAGAAAGTGACTGGTTCAGGACTGGACCCGTGGTCCTGCCTGGACCAAGATACTGGATGAGTTGTGGGGGAGAGAAATTTCTTCTTTCTGCCGGATTTAAAAGTGAAAGCATGGATGTTTAGAAGCTGATTCTGTAACCATTTTGGGAGCATCTGAACAATAGAGGAACCAACTCAAAGGGATGTTATGCAGCATGAGGTGAGAGGAACTGAGTCATCTAGACATCAGGGAGCTCCTGATCCAGCCATGCCCAATGCTTAGACCTACAGTCAGACTTTCAGTTATTTAAGTAATAAATTCTTTTTAAATTTGGGGTCAGATTTTCTATTTCTTGAAAACCAAAATTTCCAATTGCTATAATGTTAGGAGGTTTAGCAGGACCAAGACTTATCCTGACTTCTCTTACAATCTAGCTTGACTTGCTGAATAAAAAGATAGACGGATAGAAGGGTGTATAAACAAGCAAATGAATCATTGGATAGTAGATAATGTTTTAATTCTATATGACAAATACTGTGCTAAGTCTTTCACATGAAACTGCCATTTTTGTAGACCAAAAACATGTCTTGCCTAGTCCTTGCAGCAACTTCCCCAGACTGTTATTAACGACATCATCACAGATGAGGAAATGGTGGCTTGAAGAGGATGAGAGATGAGGTCAAACAACTAGAACTGGTGCAAAGTCTGATCCCAATGTCCATGCTCCTCCTACACTGCCCCCTGATTTTCTGAGCTTTGGCTTTCTTCTCTGTAAAATGAAGATAATAATATTCACTTCCCAAGATGGTTAACTGAATGATGGAAGATATTCTGTGTATGTGTGTGTGTGGTAGGTCTCTTTAATTCATTAGCCTGTTTCCCTAATAGTAATATTAACATAGGAACTTAACATTCAATACAGATGTATTTTTGTCCTTGAATGACATTTTTTCCTTTTTCCTTTTCGCTGCTGCCACATGATTGTGTGGACACTGAAATTTCTTGTATCCAAAACTGTACTCATTTTTCCTCTTTGCATGTTAGGTTTGTACCATTATCAAAGTCTTACTTGCCTCAGAAATTGAGAACCTCTCACAACCCCACAGTCCATGTTAACTGAAGCCTGTTACCATAGCTCTCCCGAGAAATTTAGGGTTCCTCTGGGTGACTTGGGGGATCTCATAAGCACTACTACACTGCTACTGTCACCACCACCCTCCAAGATTACCACTGTCCTACTACCACTACCACGATCACCTCTACCGCCATCAGCTCCTCTACCATCTACCATCTCCACCCTGCCCAGCTCCATCACCACTTCTACCACCTCTACTATCTCCACCACCATCACTACCTCCTCCTCTCTCTACCTTCACTGGCACTGCCACCAGCCTCAGCATCATCGCTATCTCCACCATCACCTCCACTGCTCTGTCTATGTCTAACAGCAGCAAGGCACTTGCACTCTCTAATTCTCACCAGAACCCTAGAAAGGAGACATTTTATCTTGTTTGGTTTATGAAGTAGCCGAGTCTCAGGAAAATTCAATAACCTCTCCAAAGTCTCACAACTTCTAAGTAGAAGAGCAAGGATTTAATTCCAAGACCCCTTGGATTCAAAAACAGCAAGCTTTTCATGTCAGTAATCTTTTCTTCTGCCCATACAATCACCCTTCTTCTGAAAGGCCTCCTGATTTTTCTTCTCTGGACTATACAATGGGATTTTCTCTTTCAGCCTTTCTTGACTGCAAATATTGTGACAGAATTCTGTCTGGGAGTGATTTTCTTAATTACTGAAATGACAGCAGGAAGTCAAAGCCACCACAGAAAGGTGGAGAAGGCATAGCTTGAAAGGGCATTGGGAAATGTGGAAGAGTCATGTGTGGGATTAAAACAGCCACAACCGTGGACTCTGAAGGACAGAAAAGGCTTTTTGGCTGGTGGAGAGTCCAGCTGAGGTGGTAGAGAAATAGGGACCTGGCAAAGAGGCCATCTTCCTGCCAGGACAGGGGTGCAGGGTTGCTGTCACAGCGGAAATGAAGTCAAGTCTTAAGGTCAGGGTTAGCATTCAATGGGAGGTTTGACAGGAGACCTTGACATCTATGAAGAATTTCTGCACAATGCCTGACGAGAATTCCAGACCTTTAGAGAAGGATCAGGAGATCGGACATGATTTGCTTTGGAAGTCTTTTTATTTACAACCTCACAGTTCTTTCTACTATAATTTTGAGCTGAAATGGATCTTAAATTGCAAAAACAACAAAGCCCATGCTTATTTTTCACACACACACACACACACCCTTAGAGTAAACTGTGTCCCAACTAGCAGAGAAGGGTGTTTTGATAATGCCTTTACCCAGTTTTTACTTCCCCACCGGAATATTACCTCCTCTGTCCACTAAAGGGAAATTTGACTTATGAACTTCTGATGTTCACACTTGGGAAATTCCTCAAGGTTCTTAATCATCAGTACCAGAAATCTTGAACCGGTTTTCTGCAGGATTAGTGAAAGGTACCAATAGAATTTGGGCTAGGTACCTAAAGTCGAGAGATGTTTGCTCTTTTTTTTTAAAGATTTACTTATTTATTTATTTCTCTCCCCTTCCCCCCCTTACCCCGGTTGTCTGTTCTCTGTGTCTTTTTGCTGTGTCTTTCTTCTTTGTCCGCTTCTGTTGTTGTCAGCGGCACGGGAATCTGTGTTTCTTTTTGTTGCGTCATCTTGTGGTGTCAGCTCGCCGTGTGTGCGGCGCCATTCCTGGGCAGGCTGCACTTTCTTTCGTACTAGGCGGTTCTCCTTACGGGGCGCACTCCTTGCGCGTGGGGCTCCCCTACGCAGGGGACACCCCTGCGTGGCGCGGCACTCCTTGCACGCATCAGCACTGCGCATGGCCAGCTCCACACGGGTCAAGGAGGCCTGGGGTTTGAACCACGGACCTCCCATTTGGTAGACAGATCCCCCTAACCACTGGGCCAAGTCCGCCGCCGAGAGATGTTTGCTCTTGAAATGCCCACATCTCTGCCTTGTTTGTTCATCATGTAGGACATCTCATTACCTAAACCAAGCATGAATAGATCTGGTGGACTCTGTCACCTGAAGCCTCGACCATATATTGCCATTCGTATTATGGTTCCTACACATTTGCAAACTTACTGTCAGAAGACATGCTTCAAATGCAGATGCTGCATGTTGTTCTTTCATGATTGTGGATGATAGAAAGGTAAACTCCATTGCATCAGAATAAGTGGGTGGGAAATGCTGATGAGCCGCCGTTTTCATTTGCTGAAAGCTGCTGGGAGCAATACACCAGCAATGGGTTGCCTTTTATATTGGGAATTTATTAGATTAAAAGCTTCCAGTTCTGAGACTGTGGAAGAGTCCAAATCAAAGCATCATCAAGAAATGCTGTCTCACAAAGTTGCAGCTGTGGGTGGCCCGGCACATCTGGAGCATAATGGTGGCTCTACTGGGCTCTGCCTTCTTCTCTAGGCTTACTTTCTTCCATGGCTCATCTCTCCCCTCTCCTCAGGTCCTCACTTTTTTCAGCATCTTGAGGGTGGCCTCTCTCTGTGCCTCATACTCCATGGATTCCAGCCTCTGGTCACTGGACCTTTCTCTCTGCCTCTGGGGGTTCTCTGTCCCTGCAGCTTTTTCTATGCACCTCTGCATGTTTCTCCCATTTTTAAAGAACCCCAGTAAAAGGATTAAGACTCACCCTGGGTCTTGCCCTTCTGAAGTGATCTAATCAAAAGAGATCTAATCTAAATCTAATCTAAAGGCTCCATCTGGGGAGCAGATTTGGCTCAAGAAGTTGAGCGCCTACTTCCCACATGGGACATCCCAGTTTTGGCTCCAGGTGCCTCCTAAAAACAAACAAACAAACAAACAAAAAGTCAAACAACGAGCAAACAAATGAAAAAAGCCAACTCAGGGGAGCCCAAGTGCTTCAGTGATTGAGCTCCAGCTTCCCACATACGAGGTCCCAGATTCAATCCCTAGTCCCAGTACCTCAAAAATGGAAGGAAGGGAGGGAGGGAGGAAAGAAGCACCCCATACGCAATAGGCTACCAGACACAGGAATGGATTAGCTCTAAGGACGTGAGCTTCTGAAACCCACCCAGTTTCAGATGGTCTGGCTACCTCATTTTATCCTCCAGGACTCTAGGAAAGATGGGATTTGCATACTTCTTAAACTTTTCTGAATGGTTTGCTCTTCCTTTTCATTTTTCTAAAGAAACTAAAATTAGTTTCTAAAGAAACTAAAATTTATTACAGTAAATAGATAACCTCTTCAGTTAGCCTCATCACATGGTTTATAACTCTCTTGGGACCTGTGACACAAGTGTGTCTTCTACAAGAGTGTATACATGAGTTTAATTACCATTTAAAGAGCTCATGTATACCTAAGGCTCATAAGCTAGTCCCCAGAAGATATTCCTCATAGCACCCATAGCTACTAAGATTGCTGGCATCGAAATGAGGTTCTGATGGTAAATTGGGTGCTTTGTCTCCTGGGAATGCTGGGAATGCCCCCGCATGCTGGTAAACATCCTGGCCACATAAACATCTCTGTGAAGTAGGCTGGCCCACCCTCCAGACTGCTCAAGGCCCCTTCTGTGGCTGCAGCCCCACGGCCAGCACTTGTGTCTTTATTGGCTGCCTTTAATCCTTTGAGTGATGAAGCTGAAAGTTGCATTCATGATATTTATGAGTAGTAACTCCCCGTGCCCACAGCTGGCACCAAAAAACATGGCATGCTGATGACTGCCTCTGGTCTTAAACAGTGAGTAGCATGACGGCGTCCCACCCTGTAGGAGGCCTTCTCCCTCATGGAGAGCGAGTTGGCATCTTTCTTTGGCTTATGTCAGAGAACAGGTTTCCAAGCCATGGGCCAAGCCAATGGGCACAGCCCTGGGGCCTTACTGGAGCCAGCTTCTGGTGGGGTATTGGGCCCTGGTGCATTCTGGAGAGAACAGTTTGCATATTGAAAGAATGAGTGTATTTGTAAACCATGACCACATAAATGTGAAGGCGAGGACCATGTCTGACAGCAGCGTCCCTGGACTGTGTACAGAACAGACTGGTGAATAAAGGAAGCCACCAGAGCCCTCTGTGTCAGAGCTGGGTGGGGCCCTGCTGTCACAAAAACTGAGTCCAGAGTGAACACAGAGATTCAGCGACTTTCCCAAGGTTACCCAACCAGAAAATGACATGTCTGGAAGTAGGGCCCTGGCCACCAAAGCAGAGGGGGATCTTTCTGTGACATCAAGCTCGCTCTCCCCACTGATTTATAAAGAAGGAATCCTTGCTTGGCAAGACCCGTGTAATGACCAAATGTGTTAATATCTGAGTGAGAGCCTCACACAGAGATTGGCCCCACTCAATGTTTAATAGATTTTTATTGCCAGCTTAGAACCCCTTGGAGCCCACGTCTCTAATCACTGCCCATTCCTGCAGTGCTCAGGGGTGTTACTACACTGTGTGTCCAAATATATAAAATCCAATGTGATGATGGATGGTCATACGTGCCAGGTCTGAATTCTTGCCTCAGAATTCGCCCTTTGGCAGTACAAAATATGAATTAACCCTATAGAAAATGTTCTCTTTAAAAAAAGAAAAATGATTTTATATAACCGTTTTCATTTCCACAATAGACAGCAGAAATGAAAACGGCAGAACAAACCTAGAGTTGAATTTACTGTTCCTTCCTCTCTTTTCAGATTAAACACTCATCAGCTCCTGCTCTTCTAAGGAGCACATTGTTGTCCATTGTCTTTCTAGTGAAAAGAAATGCAAATTCCAAATCCAAGAATTTCATTTCAATACCCAGGAAAGAAAACATCTATTTCTTTACCATAAAGAGCATCAATACCTAACAGAAAGATGCCAAACCTTCATGGGGCACGTAAGTTACGACTCTGAGAAAGCCTGTGACAGTTCTGTGACCTGTGTCCTCGTAAGATTGACAGGTAATTTACATAGTAGCCCTCTGGTGACAGGATGTAGAATACACCAGCAGTTTTCTTGAGCCTAGTACCCTTTGGAAAACTGGTTTAGGCCTGGGTAGACCGTTGGCACAAAGCATTTACTATTTTACTCTAAAAGAGAAAATCTCTCCCAGGAACTTCTATCCCCTGACAGAAGTCAGCCAAAGACCTCTATCACTGAAACCACTTCTCACACACAAATTAGGCCTAACCCACACTTCATAGCATTTCCTACCATGAAAGTTTAAACGTATTCTATGAAAAAGTCACAAAAACATTGAAAAATCAATCTCCAAACCCAAGCCCCAATGGATTTTCCCATGAAGGCAAAGCTCTGCCCTGCCCGCAGTCAGGCCTGCGCGTCAGAGGCCGTGCTTTATCACCTGCGTCAAGGTGGGGCTGTTCCTTAGCAGCCCAAGCGCCTACCATGTAAGAAGATACCATCCTGATAAGGAGAAACCTCACCCTGCTGGAATAAAATCACTGAGAGAAACAGATGAAGTTTCAGACCTCTTGGGCGTGGGGTGTGCTCAGGGCGGTCCGAGAAGGTGTCACTTCTCAAAGAGAGCGCGGCTGTCTTGGGAAGAATCTGGCACTAGTAAACATGGAGATGACAGGCTACCCCCGGATTCTTAATGTGGTGAGAAAATTATAAAACAAAACATGGCATTGTAAGCCAACTGGAATTCATTTGAGGAGGAAACCTCAAAGCAGCATCAAGTGCCAAGGAGAAGGAGAGACAGATAAGGAGAACGATGGCCGATTTGGAGAAAAGAGGGTCAAAAGAGGAGGCATGGCTCTGAATTTTGAAAAACAGGGAAGAGAAGAACTATTGCTTCTTGAGTGTCTACCGGGTATTTCAGACTGAAGAGAGCGAGGGCCCCTGGAAGAACCTGCCTGGCTCTCTTCCCTGTGCTTATCCATGCCTACGTGGGGTTTGTTAATTCAGCACAGAGCTGGGCTCCTTACATACTTTATCACGAATAATTCTCAGAGCAATCCCATGAGGCAGGTATTATTTTCCCCATTTTCTAGATGATGAAACAGGACTATGGAAGCTACAAAGAAAATAGAGCAAATGGACAGAATCAATAATCAAATGTCTAAGTAAAAGAAACTTTCTTATTTGAAAAGTGTGTAGGACAAGACACTGGAAACTGATAAGGAAAATTAATGAAAAGAGATCCATACCCAGATATATTCCTTTTCAATAAAAGTACTCTACAAATATCTGTAAGTATTGGAAAAAGTAAATATTCAAAATATCTATTACCTGTCAAAGAGTAAAATCAGCCTCTGTGAAGCACCTGCATTTGAGGCAGGCTGGTGTAGGGAAAGAGGGAAGACAGCGAGGTCCCTGCAGAGTACCTGGCCCTGAGACCCGCCTGGAAACCCTGGAGGGAAGGCTGCTGCTAAGAACAGAGTTGGGAGACCCCTCCCAGGCCCTGGCCAGGAGGTCCTGTTTGGAACTCTTTCCGGGGTCAAGGGGAAGCTCTGAACACCACCAAACAAACGCCCTCATAATTGGTTCCCTGAGAGCTGGCAGGTGGGACAACCAATCAGACGAGCAAACAGCTGGGCCGCTCCCCACCTTTTGGAAAGGGGAGGGGAGAGGCCTTCGAAAGGCCTAACCTGGGCCCACCTGTCACTCTGTGGCTCAGCCTGCACCCATGCCTTGGGTGTTTCCTTTTTCTCATTTCTTAATAAGCGCTTTCCTCCCTTGCCTACCCTGTGGCGTGTTCTTAAGTTCTTTTATGAAGCATAGCCAAGAACCGAGGAACCCAGGACCCAGAGCCTTCTGCCAGCACATTGATGACAGAGAGGCCTCTGAAGCTGGTGAAGAAGGGAGTGACCCCCCTAAATCTAGAGCTCCTCAAATGTCCATGCCTACGCAATGGAAAAGAGAAAGGATTTGTCATACTCAAAGCATCAGAGGAGTGCTGTACGTATATTAATTTGCTTCATCATGCTAACAATGCCTTAGAGAAGAAACTGCTATTATCTCCATTTCACAAATGAGGAAACCAAGGCACAGGGATGTAAGTAACTGCCCAAGCACAACCAGCTATTGAGCAGCGGAGTCAGGATTTCACTCAGAAAGTCGGATTCCTAAACTCTTGCCCTCAACTAACACCCTGAGAGAAATCGAGCAGAAAAACAAAAGGGCTAATTCACACCCCCTAAATCTGCAGAGAGCACAGAACAGGACTTTGAAATAAAGATGTTTCAAATATTAGAAGAGACAAAGGGAGGACTAGAAGGCATCAAAAAATAACTGGGTGTTTGGGGAGGGGAGGAGAGACAATAAGCAGAATCAATATAAATTCTAGATCTGAAAATTATAGTCAATCACCAACTTAAAAAATATCAGTTTGCAGGTTTCTCATTATACCAGAAAAAACTGGGGAGAAATTTCTAATTTTGAAATGGAATCTAGATCTGAGGAAATTTCCTAGAATAAAACACAGACGTGGAAAGATGGGTACAAGGAAAATAGAAATGAAAAATAGATAGCAAATGCCAATAAATGTCTGATTATTCAAAAAACAGATAAGAAAGAAAACTGGAATAAAACAAAAAAATGTGGGATATAAAATTAGCTTTTATTGCTTATATTGTGATATAGCTCTTAGCATTTAATAATTTCCCTTATGATTTCTGCTTTATTCCAAGAGTTTTTGTTTCAACTGGCTTTCAGGCATAGGGAACTTTGAAAGTAATCTGTTCATTATTGATTAGTTTTTGATTGGTAAATGTATTGCGTCATGTTATTTGCTATATATGATTTGTTTTTAAAAAGTCTGGTTTCGCTCATTTCAAGATGAGTCCTCCGATTTAAAAAAACATACTGAGGCCTACAGGGTTGGGAATGAATTGCTGCAGTGGGGCATCACGGGAGAACAGGTGCAGGCACAACAGAAACTTTCAGCAAATGATCCCTTTACTGTGAGGAATAGAAAGTCAAGAAAGGGCACATTTCCTCGTCACTTAACTTAGCACAGAGAGTCCCAAAGTACCCGGGGTGGCTGAAAACTGCTCTAGGTTGGGGTGGATCGGTGGCAGCTTTGTGCCTAAGACGGTAATCTGTACTGCTTGAGTGTGGTTTTTACCCCCCTCAAGAGGGGAGGGACCCTGCCTCTGAAGGTTCCTCTCTGAAAAGCATCTGGGGCTTCTCGTTCCAGGTTTCACATTTGGTTTAAGGCCTGGCAGGCTTTACATTAGACGTAACACCTCCTCCAAATTGTGGAAGCGCACCCAAGAGAAAGACGGGTGGGGGCAGTAGGCGAGGGCTGGGCCACGGCCACTTTACAGGTGGCTGTGAGTTTGCTAACAAGCCAGCGTGCACCTTTCATCAAGCAATGCACTGGGGACATGGCCCAGGTCTGTGAAATTGAACTCGTTCTTTTACATAGCTGCATAATATTCTGTAAGATGGATATGAAAATAATTTGCACAAACTCAGCTACGGATAGGTATGCATATCATTTCCAAATTTTTGCTAGTAAAAACAATGCTGTAATCAATATCCTGACATATGTCACTTCTATTTTTATAGAAGAGAAACTCAAAATAGGATCGCTGAGTCAAGAGACGTGATTTCCCCCCTCCCATACCTTGCCACATTACTTGACAAAATGTTACAGCAATTTGTTTGCTGAGCACTTACACAAGGAAATGCCATTTTCTCTTAAACCTTACCACCACTGGGTATTAACTCTTTGATTTTTGACAATCCATTGAGTGAAAAATATCACCTGCTTGTTGCTGTTTTAATCTGTTTCTTTCTGAGAACTAGTGAGAGTGGGCAACATTCATTACACACATGTTGAATATTATACATATATGATACATATGATGCATATGATAGCTCTGAATGTCCTCTTCTTTGGTTTTTCCTAGTCACTTCCTCTGCCCATTTTTTTGTATTGGTCTGTGTCTTTTCCTGATCAGTTTGCATGAAAATCTAGGAGTTTAAGGGCAGTAACTCTTGCCCTATCAGAGTTCATGAAGACTTTTCCCTATCACTTTTTTTTTTTTAAAGATTTATTTATTTATTTAATTTCCCCCCCTCCCCTGGTTGTCTGTTCTTGGTGTCTATTTGCTGCGTCTTGTTTCTTTGTCCGCTTCTGTTGTCGTCAGCGGCACGGGAAGTGTGGGCAGCGCCATTCCTGGGCAGGCTGCTCTTTCTTTTCACGCTGGGCAGCTCTCCTCACGGGCGCACTCCTTGCGCGTGGGGCTCCCCCACGCGGGGGACACCCTTGCGTGGCACGGCACTCCTTGCGCGCATCAGCACTGCACATGGGCCAGCTCCACACGGGTCAAGGAGTCCCGGGGTTTGAACCGCGGACCTCCCATACGGTAGACGGACGCCCTAACCACTGGGCCAAAGTCCATTTCCCAACTTATTTTTAAAAGCACACACATACACAGACACATCACACACATGTATCACTTATATATCTGTGTAGTTAACATATATTATAATATAATATATAGTTATTACATATATTTGACATCACATTTAATATATTTTGGTTAGAAATAGCTGCACTTTCTTTTACTTCTGAATTTTCTTCCTTGCATCTTAAGTTCTTTCCCCCACCTCTTTCAAGAATCTTCCTGACTTCTCTTCTAATATGGTAATCCATCTGGGCTATGGGCATATATGTAAGGTAAAGGACCTCATTTTGCCTGTCATATTGCTATTTCTCAGAATGACTTCTAAAATGAGCACTCCTTGTCCATTAAATGGAAAACTATTTTAACTGCTTCATATTTACTTGGATCTGATTCAAAACTCTTAATTCTGCTCCCCTGATCTGTTTTCTTATACCTGGGTCAAAATCATAATATTTTATTTACAGTTTTGTTCATGCTTTCAGTTTTACTATGTGAGAAAATTATTTTCTTTTTTTATCATAATTTTCCTAGGTGTTTTTAGTCATTGATTCTTCCATACAAACTTTTAACACATTTTATCTAATTTAAAAAGCACATTAGGATTGTGTTACATTTATACGTTAATTTTGGAAATATTGATTTGTGATGCTATTATTTCTTCTATCAGATTTTATCATTTTCTTCATAGATTCCCTCATATATTTCTTGGTAAGATGACTCCTAGATAATTAAAGTTTTTTTACTATCATGAATATAATTTCCCCTCATTTCTAATTAGTTATTGCTATTAAAGGTTAATTTTGTGTATATATATCTTATCTGGGCATGTCTGGAGTACAGAAATTTTTTAAACTGAGATATAATTCACAATGCATAAGGCCTAATTTTTCAAAGTGTACGATTCAATAGCATATCCACTGGGTGTATTAGACCAGGTTCTCCAGGGAAACAAAACAGGCTAAATGGGTAGGTGTGTAGATAGATAGATAGATAGATAGATAGATAGATAGATAGATAGATAGATAGATAGATAGTTGTGTAAATATTATGATGTTTTTTATAGGAATTGTCTCATGCACTGTGGGATTGGCAAGTCTGAATTCTGCGAGGCAGCCTGCAAGTTGAGAACTTGATGAAAGTTTCAGTGAATTCCCAGGAAAGCTGGCCAGTTGAAGTAGAGAGAGAAATTCTCCCTTCTAATTGCCTAAGTCATCCTCCTTTTAAGGCCTTCAACTGGTTGGGTGAGACGTCTCTCCTTGTTGAAGGCAATCTCTTTGTTGGTCATAGATAGAACTAGCAGTAGAGATAATCAACTGACTGATCACTGACACCCGTGAATTATCTTATCATAGCAATCAGTCCAGTTCTTGCTTGACCAAACACCTGGACACCGCCACCCAGTTCCCCTGGGGTGTGTGCAGGCCTGGCTGGTGGGGTTGTCTCCGGGATGACTCTGTTGGCTGAAGCTGGCGTTAGAGAGGCTTCTGTTTAGTGCTTCAGCAGCAGAGGAAGTTTTGCCGGCAAATTCACAGCTGGTCCACTGCACAAGACCAACAGGGCTTTCCAGCCTCTCCCGTTCCCAAATGTTCCATGGGCACTTTTGCTGAGGGAGCAGAAAACATTCATGAGCCAAATAACCCTTACAGCATTCTTCAGCATTCTAAGGGTGTAGGATGTACCTAGAGAGGAAGAGACTTCTCTTAAATTGACTAGTTAAGGAAGTGGATGTGGCTCAAGTGATAGGGCCTCCGTCTGCCATATGGGAGGACCTGGGTTCGCTTCCTAGGGCCTCCTTGTGAAAGCAGGCTGGCCCATGCCACAGACAGCTGATGGCCCACACCCACAAGGAACTGACAGCCGGCACTCATGGAGAGCTGATGGCCGGTTCCCACAGAGAGCTGGCACAGCAAGATGATGCAACAAAGGGAGACAAGCAGACACAGAAGAACGCGCAGCAAATGGACACAGAGCAGATAGCAAGCAAGCAGCAACTGGAGGAGGGATAAATAAATAAAATAAATCTTTAAAAAAAAGTAAGTTATTTAGAAACCAAAAGAAGAAAGATTTCTAAATCTGAAAACAATGACTTTGTAAATTTAATAGATAAACTGAAAAAGGGTAGAGGCATATCTCAGTACCAATTCACACCTTGAGGTTCCAATGGAAGACTTAATTCACAGAATAGAGCAAACGTACAAAGAAATTAAACGTTTTATTCAACATGCCATCGTCCTTTTTTCTTGTTGATCGTAAAACTGTCATATGGGTCTTAATCAACTGTGATTAAAACCGTCACCCCATGCTATGGCACAAGGATGTTGAACCTCAAGTATAATTCTTGAGGTAGACCTCAGCTTCAGTTGCCTGGTGAGGTATGCACAAATAAAAGCTTTAGCCAAATAATTATTTTTAAATCACCTTAATGGAATACAAAAGGGCTGCAAATGAACCCTGAAGTCTGAGTTAGTAGTTTATTATTTGTATATGTGTGTGTGTCCCACATTTCAGAGAAATGATGACTCATTCCTAAAGGCTGTTTACACACAAACTGGACTGTTTGTCACTTCTCTGCCATTTGCCCTACAAAGGAGATGCTTGAGTATTTTGTGCAGTTGGATTGCTATGGCTGGACTTCCTTTCAAATAAAAGTCTGACTCCAAGGGCATGAACAGCTTAATTCTGGGAGTAGGGGATAATCGCACAGTTTTCGAAAGCTCTGACATGCTGAGAGGTGGAAACCTGGAGATGAGAATAAAGGAATAATCTGTGAAATGGCTGGAATAAGTCCCACTGAGAAGGTTATGATGACCGATGGCTCCAGAAAAGGCAGCAGTGATGTTGTTGTTCCTCAGCGGATAGAGGTACCCAACTCTCTCCAGAAGGGCAGTGGAGCAGCTAGCCAAAAGAACATGAGAACTGGGTGGTGCAAGCAAAGAAACCGGAACCAAAAACTAGACCCAACGAAAGAAGGAGAAATCAGTGAGGGAGCCAAGGCTGGGCGTCTCGTTGCTCTGAGATGTTGGTAACCCAAGCAGAAAGGGAACGCTGATGAGTTGCATGGTGCTATTATCAGAAAGGAAGAAGTGGGACCTAAGTTTTTCTTGGCATTCAGCTATAAAATTTATTTCCCATGTGAGACTTCATCTAGGGGGTAACAGACAGCAAGCATATCGGCATCAGAAGTGGATTGTTTAAGCTCATTCTTCTGAAGGGCTGTGGTCACTGTCTTTACCAGGTCTTTGTGGATTTCTTTTTCCTTGGTTTGTTAGAGAAAATTAAATGCACAACATTCCCTGCTGATTTGGAAAATCAGGTTCTATGTCTTCCAGACCAGGGGCCCCTCCATTCAGCTATTCCTGGTAGTAAGCAGGAACCAGGTAGAAGATTCTAGTGATTTAACTAAAAATAAAATAATTGAGAGATGAGACAGTCAAGATACTTTCAAGAACAGTCCACGACTTGGGATCAATTACCCCAATGCCCACTTTCCACAGCAGTGATGGGCTCATGGCAAAGCCCCGAAGACCAGCCTGTTTCTACAACGGAATGTGCAAAAGCTCCCTGGAGTCTTGCCCTGCTTCATTGCAGTTCCTTTTAGAGCCCGGAAAGAACTGAGGCTTTAAATCTCTGACACTCACCTGATCCCTAATTGGGCAATGGGTAGCTCTGTATCCAAGCACTTTCCAGCACAGGAAGGTGAGTTCTGGGTTTGGCAACTCCTTTTATGACTTGACTGCACTTTGCCAAGTATGTGCTTAGTGTCTCATTTATAAATTTACATAAGAATCTTTTGTGCAAACTTTTTGAAGGCTTCCTTTATGGACTTGCTCCAGAACCAGATTCCTTGGGCCCTTTGCACAGCATTACTGCCCAAAACGTGAGGTTTGTCTTCAGAGTATTTTCTCCCACCTTTTCAGCTACTCCTCCTTCCTCTGCAGAGATCTCTCCCTTCCTCTACCTATACCTGCTTCTATAACAAGTAACTTAATTACTTGTTAATAAACAAAAAGAAACAAAAAAAGTTTGTGTCCCTAACATTGCCCAGCATTCTCCTGGGCAGGAACCTGTCCTCCAGAGGGAAGGTTTACATTTTAAAACACCTACAAATACATCCACAAGTACAATTGTGGCTTGTGTGCATGTGCATGTGAATACGCGCCACTTCCTGAGGGGTCACTGCTTCTCTGGCCACCTGTTTATAGAGTCCTAATATTGTAGCCTCCAAGCAGCCTTCTAACATTTTGATCCAACCTCCACCCCATCAGCCTCTACCCCAGTGAGCATTTTCTCTGCCACATCTTTTCTAAAGGCCCTATTGGTGTGATCAAACCCCTCCAAGATGAAGGATCACTGTCTTACATGTAGCCCATGCAATTTCACACCGTTCTCACTGTTGGACGTCCTCTCACATGTGGAGCTAACGCTTTCTTCTTGACCCCCTCTCACTGCATCGTCCCTCCAGGCCACTCTCCCTTACTCATGACTTGTGTGGACAACACGGTGAAATGGAAGGTGGAGTAACCCTTAGTAGCTCAGATATAAAACACTCCCAATTCTTTCCTCAGATGCTTGAGAAATTATGGTCAAATTTACCCTCAGTTATCTGCATAATTTGTGGCTGGTCTCTGGTACTTCCTCTCCTCTGCAGATCATGAATTCCCCCTCACAGATCTCTAATGAGAAGGGCACAGGGCTTGGCTGGACAGCATCCACCAGGGCTGTGGCTTCCAGAAGTTCTAAAGATGGTATCCACATACAAGGCTGGGGAAGATGGAACTGGGAAAGCCATGAAAAGAAGGCATGCCCTGAAGGAAGGGTGCAAACCTACCTAAGGAGACCTTCTCACGATGCCCATCCCTGCATGAGGAAAGGGGTCTGCAGAGCCTGGCATTTCAGTGCATCAGGGACCTTCAATTTCCATGTCACATTTACTGACTATAAAGTTCATTGGAATTGGTTCTCAGTTATTCAGACTGGTGTTCCTATAATATTATGAGTAAGTTCCTGGTAAGACATATCTCCTTTTTAATCATGTCAGCTATGCCAAGGATGGCTGTGAGAGGAGTTGTGGGTGGGATGATGACAACAAAGGTAGAGTCTTTAGGTTGCAATTCTTGGGGAAGGACTGGCTAGCTCTGCTGACCCAGAGGGGGGTCACCTAGACATCGGGCCTTGGACTACCAGAATGCTCCATGGAGCTCCGTCTGGCCACTTAATAGTTATCACTTTGCATGACCCATTTTCTTTGCTGTGTTTGTTGTTTCAATACACTTTTGCACAATCATTTTATGTGAACAACCCAGAAGAAGGCAATGGCAGGGGCTCCTGAGCTGTTTTCATAGATGAGGGAATTGAGAAGTCCAATGACTTGTCCAAAGTCACATCAGGAGTTAAGAGTGGGATCGATGAGCCCTCACACACTCCCTAGAAGCCTACCCAGGTGCACCCTGTGCCAGATGCCTCCATCAAGCATCTTAAACCAGTTCCCCTTCCTTATTGTATTTTCTAAAGAGTTTTCTCAACATTATAGTTTCAACCACATGGAGGAATAAAATACGGATTAGAGTGGACTTACTGGTATTCCACTATAGAACTGTTGTGACTCTAGCAATGGAAGAAATCATATCATTGATGTGGAGACAGTGGTCACAAGAGTTGCTGAAGGCAGGGAGAGAAAAAGCGGTGTGATATTGAGACATTTTCGGGACTTGGAGTTGTTCTCAATGATACTGCAGGGACAGATGCAGGACATTATATATCCTGCCATAACTTACTGAATGGACTAGGAGAGAGTGTAAATTACAACGTAACCTATCATCCATGCTGTGTAGCAGTGCTCCAAAATGTACTCATCAAATGCAATGAAGGTACCACACTAATGAAAGAAGTTGTCGATGTGGGAGGAGTTGTGTGTGTGGAGGGTGGGGTATATTGGAACTCTTATATTTTTTAATGTTAACATTTTGTATGATCTATGTATCTTTAAAAAGAAAAAGATAATAAAAAAAGGACTGGATAGCATCTTTTTCA
The DNA here is from genome assembly GCF_030445035.2 of Dasypus novemcinctus. NCBI lineage: Eukaryota > Metazoa > Chordata > Mammalia > Cingulata > Dasypodidae > Dasypus > Dasypus novemcinctus. The sequence goes on from NC_080697.1 coordinate 9,172,164, forward strand.
CTCCTGGTCCTTCGGTCTGTCTACTTTTGCCCATGGGGGTATTTTAACTTCTTGCATTATCCTGGGAATTATCCCACTTACCCCTTTTGCTTAGTGTAGTGATTGTGAGCAAGGAGACCCATCCTTTGTGCAGGAAGATGTGACACGTCATTCCAGCTCCAAACCAGGCCTTTTGAAAGATTCAACTAGAGTCCTTTCTTGGAACAATTTGGTCAGGATATTTTTATGTTCTCTTCATAGGCATGGATAAAGGGTTGGCTTGAACACGACATCAAGCATCCACGCACACGCAGAGGTGGAGGCCAGCCTGGAAACCAAAACCTCCTTGCTCCATTCCTATGTGTAAACCCTTTGACCACACAGGTTACCTTACCATTTGGGAATGTCTCCACCTGACTAAATATATATTCGGGCACATTGGCATCAATCTGCATTGACATAGTGTTAGCCATTATAGGCGCATTACAACATCATCCGACTCACAAATCTGACACAGCAGCGCGTCACAGACACCTTGCTCCACTGGGCCCTTGAGTCGAACGGAAAGTTAGAAACACCTTCTGCAGGCAGCCCCTGACATTACTTCATATTTACACTAGTTTTGCTAATCTCATCGAGTGGACTTTTCCCTAAGAAAAGGCAATAGAAATCTTTTATTTGAAAATTTTATGTAGTAAGCAGCTGTCTAAAGTCTTAATTCCTGTTTTCAGTTGGGTAAGTGGCAAATGCAACCAGGAAGAAAAAAAGAGTAGTTTCCGAAGTGCTAGTGAGGGCAGCAGGCAGTGGAAAATCCATGCAAAATCTTTCCAGGAAAGCGTTCTTACGGATCACTGTGTAAGTACTTAAACATTAGTGTAGAAAAATACACCCATGTATTTCTTAATGAGATTGAGCTAAAGAGTTGGGAAATACCCTGGCCATCAGGAAGCAGAGATAGAGAGTGGAAAATAGCTTGAGAAAGTCACACAGGCCAGAGAACCGTAACAGCACTCAAGGGTCCAGGTCCTGGCTCCGGGCAACCCCCTGCTCCCTTTGCTCAAGGATGAAGGCAGAACAGGAGACCGATTATCTCCTTGCCACTGCTTCAGCCACAGAGATGAGTGACATTCACTGGCTTCTCACCATAGGTTATAGCTCCTCTTACCAACGCTTGTCTGATCAACTACAAAAGCACATGTTTGGGAGGTTTGCAGCATTTGTCTTTTTCTGTTATAGAAATTCAAGCAGGAGGATCAATATATTTTGTATTTACCTACATCTTGCATAAAATGAGATGAACTGGTGTGGCGGAAAGAGAAGGATTTGGGTGGATAGACCTGTGTTCAAGTCCTTGGTCAGTTGTAACTTGGAAGAACTACCTGATTCCTGAGGCTCTTAAATCAGGACAATAATAATTTTCTCATAATTTTTCATGAGGATTAAGTGGTATAATGTATTAAAAGTACCTGTCCTGAGGGAGTATTTCAGTAAATGGGAGCCAGCAATAATTACGTTTTTTCCAAAGAAAAATGACAATAATGTGCAATAATCTTATTGCTTGCCAAGTTCTGAGGCAGCATGCCCTTTGAGACAGAAGAAGTGGTGGGGCCAGAAGTAGAGCATTGGTCTTAAAAAGAAGTCATCATGCACAGAATAGCATTCCTCATCATAATAATCCTTTGGACCCAGGGCCTTCCATTCCCAAGATTCTTTCCCCAGTGGTCCCTAAACGACCTGCCCTCATCTAGTGAACTCTGTGCTATCTTCTACTACATTTGCTCTGTCTTGGACTCCAAGTTCCCCACCCCGGCCCCTGGTGCAGATGCCTTGTTTCAAGCACCAGGACATCCCATAGAACTTGTGCCAACTGAGTTCATTCAATGGGTGCATAATAATGCTCCATGACATTCTTTGTTTTGAGAGTAAACTTGTTGACTTCTTTCTGTTCCCAACAGTGGCTTGGTAAAGGCCCCCCAATATATGTCAAACATATGCACAGACCCTTGGCTGTATCTAGTAAGTGCCAACTAGTGGCACAAATATGTTGGGTGAGAATTTCTTGGAAGGTCTGGATGCCACAGATGTGATGCTGAAGGTCCACATCAAGCAGGTAAGATTTGGAGGCCTTGTCATTGATGGTTTGGATTTGAATCAGTTCATAGGAAAGGAAAAGGCAGATTTCTAACGATAGGGAATGATACCTTCTCTCTCTCTCTCTTTTTTGCCCTTTTGGTGGAAATGTATAGCGTTTGAGTAGATTGTGTAGGAACTGAGTTCTTAAGTGAAGATCCCCATGCACCCTTTCTCACGCTTCTCCCTAAGTTCTGTAGCATACAACTTACTCCTTCCAAGGTTTATTAACTTCTTCCTCCCCTTGTCACTTTGGGACTAAGATGGTAATAGCTCTGCCTCCCTGGCTGTGGGTCAATGCCTGGTCTCCTCCTTGCCTTACGTAGGTTGACCAGCCGTCCCAAATGGCCCTGTCCTGAAGGGCTGCCTGGGCTGTGGGACATTGGGTGCTAAAATCAGGACAGATGCAGGGAAACCTGCATGGTCAGTCACCTTACTTAAACCTTGCCCACACCTTTGTAATGATCACACTCTCCTTCAATAATCCAGATTGAAACGAATCATCCATTGTCTTTTGAAAGTCTTGAATAATAATCCACTGTGGGGAAAAAAACACCTATTTTCTCTTCTGCTCCAGTCGCTGACCTGGGGCTGCCTGTGACCACGGTCCCTGCTGCGGAGAGAAGGCCTCTGCCAGAGAAGAAATGGCGGGCAACGCGCAAGGAGCAGGGAGACGAGAAAGGCCAACCGGGAGAGCCCTGGCCCCGGGGACCCTGCCTCCTGCAGAGCTGCTTCCTTTCTCAGAGGCGCCCAGAGCCTTCCCAGCTGCACCAGCCAACAATTGTCCTCTCTTTGCTTAAGCTGTTTAGAGTTGGGTTTCTGACTTACGGTAAAAAGACCACTGTTCTCTTCACTGACCCTACCTTGTTTCACCTAGGTAGGCCTTTGTGTGCCTCTGTGTAGAGTGGGAATGGTACCAATGGGAAGGTTCCAGAAGCCTATCCTACCAACTCATGCCAGGGTGGGGGAGAAGTGTATCAGTGGCAAAGGTCCAACAATCCTTTAAAAAATGTTTTTAAGCAACTATTAATTGAATATAGCATGCCAATCACCATGCTTTGCTCTTAACATAGTTACCATATTAAGCTGTCTTTGTACTCCTCTGAGGGCTTAGGGCCTCCATGTTACAGAAGAGGAAGCTGAGGCCTGATCAGTGAACGTAGCTGTCTAAGGTCCACTCATAAGTGGCAGAGTCAGGATGTGGACCCATGCTTTTAAACATTGTTACTGTGTCTACCTGCCCTTCTTTCCAAGCCCACCCTGGTTAGAGTTAGCTATTACATCTGTCCCCACAAGAAGACCCTTCAGTAACCTGTGGCACAAAGCTAGTGAGGGTGTGCGGCCCTGGTTCACCCCAGCCTTCTCTCCCAGTTCTTGGCAAGTAGGCCCAGAAGACAGTTCATACTTCATTCTGATAATTTAAGACTTGGCCAACCTCCTGCACATAACATTGTGCTGTACAGACCCCAACATTCAGCATGGTTTACTTCTCACTTTTAGATGTTTCCAAAACTTGTTTAAGGCCATTCATTACCTATCCATAAACATTAGTAACCCATGTCCTCAAACCTGCAGATTCCTCAGTCTACACCTATCCTTGGGGGCCTGGATGCTGATAAACCCTACCTCAAACCTTCTCCTACTGTTTGCTTTCCCCCAGTGAAAAACACCCACACTCCCCCTTCTCTGGGCTGCTGTCACTGGGTAGAAGGCTCCAGCAGGGTCCAGCAAAACAGAGTCTAGATGGAGTGTGCTTCAGTCCATCCTTGTACTTTCCCCTTCTTATTCCCTTTTTCCAAAACAGGTAAAAAGACAATCTTCTTTTAGATTAATTTGATAAGTGTATGAAAATAGTTTCCAAAAAGTTCTCTTAGTAAATGATAATTTATGACTAGCTAATGGATGAGATGGCTATCTACAGATGTTGGGTAGTAAAAAGAGAATAATGCCGAGGAAGATGGCACTAGAGAGAATGTAGTGACTAACTGGGTAGGGAAACCAGACTGAAACCAAATAATTGGAAAATCATGGTCATGGAAGTCAGAAAGCCACACCACGGGCTTGTCCTCAAAATTAGCTCTAACTACCTCCCTGGAGCTTGATAGAAGGGAAAATAGAGGATCAGCTTATGATGCCACCTCTGAAACACATGGGCCAAGCAACTGGAAACCATCTGCCTTGGCCAGAATCTAACAGGGCTCCAGTGTAAAGTGTTGCTGGGAGACCATATGGGAAACCAGCATCAAGCACTGAGGCATGCTGGTTATACCAACAGAGCACCTTCTGGCACTGTGCAGCTGAAGAGCAGGCGATAGAGTGTGTCAATTGCCAGACACTTCTTGGATTGGTTTCGTGTTTTGAAGGACAGATTTTTGCTTGTTTGGTTTTATTGCTTTCTTGTTTTAAGATATAAGCATTAACCACAGGATACCTTTGGGAGGAGAGAAGTCTGCTATTTGGAGGCTAGTCATTTAGTCTAAATTATGGCTCAGGGAGCAAGAAAAGTGTGCTATCATCTGCTGACATGAAAATTAAAAGACAGAAGGGGTGAGTCCGAAATAAATGTAATTCCTAAATTAAACTGTATATCGGGCAGATTATGGGAAATCTGTACAGAATTTCAGAACTGAAGATATTCTTAGAAAACTTTTTGTCTTATACCTCTGGTCTAAAATGCGTCAAAACTGATACTTTTTGAATACAGATTATAGAAATTACATAGGTGATTCAGGTTAATGATATACATTTTCACGTACACACACACACTTGCAGGAACTCATCCATGCACACACTACATAGCCAAGCATGGAATCTGGAATCATCTGCTTGCTGACCACTGCAGTACCTGGCACAGAGTATGTACTTAATAAATACTTGTGAAGGGGTAGAGTGAGTAAATACATGAATGAATGAGAGAAAGAGAGTGATAGGAAAATGCTAACCACTAACTCCAGAGCCTAGGATTCCAAGGTACAGATATTTGCCAAGCTTCTCATTCAATAGGCCTTTGGTTTGGCTTATATTTCTTGGATAAAGGGGTGTGTGTGTGTATGTGAACGGAGCAATCTGGAGTCAGCCTGGCCTTAAATGAGCAAGACCAAGTAAAATCACAGGAGCCACAAAGCCAAAATGTCTGAAACATCTTTGTGATGCATTAAATTTTCCTTAAAAAAAAAATAGCTCCATTTTGCAGAACCTACGTGGGACACAAGTACCAAAAAATCTGTTTGTGGAGCTGTAGGATATTGAAAGTGGCTTTATTTACGCAAGACAATTGGTGTCACCATAATTGAACTTGGCCATCTGCAAAGCACAATAAACTCACCTTACTCCTACCACTTCAACATGCCCCTGAATGCTGAGAACCACGGGCACTGGCTTTCAAGAAAACATTCATGGAGACAAGCCTGAAGGGCTGTTACTAGACTGCAATTTTCCCCTGTGGGAATAAGGAGATTTCTAGTCAGGCAGCAGGACGGATATGCCAATGGGTGGGTGAAGTCCACCTGCTGATGAGGAATACTTTAATAAGAAAAATAAGAACCATTATTATCTAATTCTTAAATTAGGGGTTCCACTCTTCAACTCCTATGAGCTAAATGTCAACTGTTGAGGAGAGGAGAAAACAATGTGCAGCATGTCTGAAAAAGTCTGAGACTGAAAGAAGGAATACAGAGCAAAGAATTTAGTACATATGTGAGTAAACCTAAACAAACATTATATAAAACAATAAGGTGGCAGCTGTTTAATTTGTGGGGTTGGGAAAAAAAGACAACTAAAATATTGGACAACAATAACATATAAATTAGGATGAGATTATCAGAGAGTCTAGGAGATTTTTGTTAATCTGGAGAGTTAAAATATAGATTAACGTTAACAGTAATACCTAGCAATTGATATAATGTGCAAAAGGAAAAAAGTCTGAGACTGATGGTCAGAAGACTCAGAGTTAGGTCCAGGCTAATCCATTTAGGAGTTGTATAATCTTGGCATAATCTCAGGTCCCAGTTAAACCAATATACCCAGTGCCCAGCACATAGCTGGCCATTTTTGAATGAAAAGCTGAAGGTCCTTGGGAAGACCAAGTAAGATGTCTGTGCCTATTCTCTGTAACACATAAAGCATCATGCAAATGTAGGATCACTCTCATTAATAAGAGACATCCTCCAACTCAATTTGAACCTTTGAAGATGGAGTAGTTGTTTTAGTAGGGTCAGTTGAACAAAGGATGAACTTTGACCTGGGATGCAAGTTGGTTTTTCCCCTTTTGCAGATTTGTCCAGCTTGGAGCCCCAGCAATTGAATGCTGAAGAGACAATTTATCCGAATCTTTTCATTGTGCATGTGTTTGTGCAAGATGAAAGGGACGTGTGGTTATAAATGGGACACTGATGTTAACACAACTTCTCACATTGCTTAAGTACACTGAAAATGAGATCTTTCTTCTTGTGGCCTGTTTAATTTTAATTTCTTTCCAACCAATTCATTCGAGCCAAAAGGAAGGCAAGAATTTTCCACCTTGCTGCTTAATTGGCAGTCTGACATTTGGCCTCTTGCACCTCTCAGAAGTCTGGCGACACTGACTAGCCCCATTCATGCCAAGCAGCATTAGCGCTTTGTTAACACTAGACAGCGGCACAAGCAAAAAGTCTTCTTGCCGTTGCCATGTGACTTCATTGAGCCGACATCCAAGCAAGGAAAACACCACCGAAGGGCTGGACAGTTTCTGTGTGCGCAAAAACAGGAAGCAAACGAGAGCTGTGGCACGGTGTACAATAGTTAGCGAGCTGCTGTGGATGCCTCCCTAAGAGAATCTGTGGAAACAAAGGGCCGTAGACAAATTTTCCTATCAGTGGAGCAAGCCCAGGAGAGGCCATGTGTCATTGGTTGATGAGGAGAATAAGTCTGCAAAATAATGTGCCACCCTTTCAACACCTTCTCTAAGTGGCTCACACATCGCCTTCCATGGCTTTCTCAAATGTCTTTTTTGTTGTAGTCTAATAAACAACTGCCATGTCAAGTTTTTGCTGGAAATTATTGAATGTGCCCCACTTGGGGAGAATTTGCCTGGAAAAGAAGTGGCTCTCCAGGCATCCCACTGTCATTACTCTTCACAGGGGTCTGTGAACTGTGAGGGCTCCAAACCATCAGCCACAAACCATGAAGGAGAAGGACCACGCACTTTCTGCTGGTTTGGAATTTTGTATCCAACAGATGGAATAATCCTGATAATTCCTGCTTGCTACAAAAAGAGGAAAGCCAACTCATTCGGGGAAGCAGTTTAGTATGTTTCGCTTTCTCCAGTGGACTCTGATAGAGCCCCACTGGGGTGGCTCCAGGCTGTGTACCTGGATCTTGCCTCATGCAATTCTCTCCAGATGAACTTCTTTTCACACCAACTCCCCTATCTCTGAGCAAGACCCGGAGACTTTCTCAATCTTTGTTTCATTTCTTTCTTATGAGAAAACAGTCCACAAACCACACTTCTCCAGAAGAGATCCAGGGCTGACCCTTAGCAAAATATGAAAGAAGCTTCCATCATGGGTCTATTTCTGAGCTCATGGCTTCCTAAGTCCCCAGCTTGGAGACAGCTGCCACACACTGCCTCTCTCCTGTCCCTTTAAGAAGCCCCTTAAATCTCTCCTTTCCACTAAGACTGGGTCTCTTGGCCTCAGCATTGCTGTCACTCTGAGACAGAGGATGCTTTGTGGTGGAGGGCTGTCCTGTGGATTGTGGTGCGTTTAGCATCATCTCTAGCGTTCACCTGCCAGGTGCTATTAGCACCTATTCCTTCCAGTTGTGAAAACTAAAAATGTCTCCAGACGTTGCCAAGTGTTTTCCCTGGAATAAACTCACTGTTCAAAAATGTTTAAAAAATGAAATCTTTGTTTTTTTTGCCTGTTTTACTTTAAATTAAATTAAAATTACTCGAGCCACTCTAGTAAGGTCAATAGCTACCCTACAGTAAAAGGAACTTCAGCTGTGAACCCTTCCGAGGGAACTTGCAATAAGCTATGGGAATTGTCTCATAATGCTGGAATTTCCAGTTGTTTGTGAGCTTATCAGGGGTCCTGAAGTCACTTTACAAAGCAGTTATTAGCTGGTTCATCATAGTTAAGCAATTGAGACCTATAATAAACCAAACACAAGCATTTGGCCCAGATCAGTAGCAGTTTCAGATGTAAAACCACCTATTCATTGGACATCTGGGCTAACGTACTCCCTTAAGATCAGAGAATGACTCTCTGCAAGGCAGAAGGATGCTCTCCATTCCTCAAATGATGAATTTTCAAGCTCAAAATATCCAGCTATAAAATCTGGCACCTTAGGAGCCAGAATCTGTAGGCACAGACTCACAGTTTACAGCGCTACCCAGCAGGTGATGTCATCAGCCAAGGCACACATTCCACACCTCATTTTCCCGTGGCGGGATTTACACTTTCCTGGAGAACGTTGAACTGGCCAAGAGTATTGAAAGTGAGCAACAAAGACCTGGGGCAGGCACCAACTATTCTTTAAGAGCAAAGTGCTATTCCTGTGTGGTTTGAGAGCAGCCAAAATGTGAATGCTTCAGCACATTTTATGCAGCGTAAAATCACTTACCACGGTAAGAAAGAGGGTTGCTTTAAATAGAATGAGAGAAATGACTGTTGCAATGAGGAGCTGGCTAATGAGCGGGAGCGTGGGGCAGTCTTTCTGGGATCTGGCAGGCTTCGGAGATGGGCAAACTCAGTATTAGATCTACCTACTGGCTTGGATGACTCCAGTCACGGCAAACATGGGCTGTGAGCACAGATCTCTGAGTCTAGGAATGTTCGTGAGGTTAAGAGAAAGATTCAACCTTCTTTTTCTCTCTTTGAAAAATGGTGTCTTTTGCAAATGAAAAGGACCATATGAGCATTTTAAGGAGGATCAAATGTATGTATCTTATCAATTATTTTGTTACAGAATATGTGTCATCCATGTGGACTTTTCAAATTCTCAAATATTTCAAATCTGAAAAACAAGTGCCCTGATAATTGTATTTATTCCATTGCTACTGATGAAACTTAAAATGTTGCATGATGTGTTCTGCTTCTTCAAAGGTTATTAACTTTCAACATACATATATTTTTAATATTCAACCTCAGAAATACTTATAAGTTTCTGATGTCTGTAGAGGCTCTGAATTTTTCCCCCTCACTGTGAGGACCACTCAGAGACTCACAAAACAAAAGTTTAACCTGACACTTGACAAAGCCAAAGGCAATGCGATCTTTCTGCTAAAAAGGCACATCGATTAGCTCGTGGTGTGTTTTTTCCAAATCTCTGACGTTGGGATTAGTGTCTCCCAGGCGAGTTGGAGGCAGCATTCTCTCCTGGCCATAGGAATTGCTAATTAATCATACAGAGTGGAATTTACGCAAGACCAAACCATGAAGCCAAAAGCCCAACGCTTCTCACCAGGAAGGGGAGAAGCACATTGTGGGAAGACGTAACAGCATGTGCGTCTTGAATCAAAAAGAAGGCATGATGTCTGGGGGGAAGTGGGCAGTCACTAGCTTAAGTCTGCAAGGCATGGCCGCCAAGCAGTCCCGCCTGGGCTGGCACGCGGCAACCTCGGCGGCAAAGCCCTTCTGGCAGAGGTGGCTTCGTGCTTCCAGCGCCTCCCTCTCTTCTCAGCTCCCAGAGCTTAATGAAGGCGAATGGGGAAGTTTCACACACGCATACACACACCCCCCCAAAAGTTTAATAAGCCATGCAGTTAGGACACTTGTTCTTTTAAACTGTACTAAGGAAAGTCGTAGATTCTTAACTAGTTTGGGGATGAGATGGTCTGATTCGGAATATTACCACCCAAGTTAGGCTAAAATAGCCCAAGTCTCTGATCCACTCTGCTCTTTGCCCATCAAATACTCTCTGTTCACAGCTTCCACTCTTGCTCATCGCTTTGCCCTTAATACGCTTTTCTTTTTGTCAGTAATCTTGACTCCTGGAGGAGTTTATGTCAGCACAGGGGTCAAGCATCACCTGCACTGGGAATCCATCCCCAGCTCTCCTTTCCTTGAGGAGCAAGCAGAAGGGTGAGGTGAAGGAGCTCCATCTGATGGGAAACGTGGGATTTGGGAGCAGAAACTTGTGTTCCCACCACTCAATTATATTTTAGCTCTCAGATTTGTCAAGTTTTTAAAAAGTTCTTTGAGTGATTTTCCAGATAGAATTGAATCAAGCACCATATGTCAGAAAAGTTATTATCTAACCAGGGATACAATGTAACACTTCTGAAGATCAGCAGATGACCCCAGGCAGCGTAGGGGCGAGCACTTGACAGTGAGCTCTTGGCAGAAGCAGCCCATGAAAATGGTCCTTTGGAACTCAGTATAGTGCTGGCTATCTTACAGAGGTCATGGAAGTAGTACTAATTTAATTACACTTCTCTTTTTGAGGGTTCTTAAGAAGATGATTTTGTATCAGACCTGATTTGGGTTTGGAATTTTCTTGAAGACACAGTAAATCACATAATCTGTCAGCTTCTTCTGCCATTGACTCCTGGGAGGTTTAGAATCTGACAAGCACTCATTATACATTGCCCTTCCAACTGATGATTTACACTTTTGTACTGATCTCATTCCTGACTCAACCTTATGTTTTTATCCTTTTATTTCTTTTTGCTTCTTTACCTACTTCTAGGAGATATTTTATGATATTTTCATAAATGTTCATAAATCTGTTTTCAAAGTATTGTAGGGTAGTAAAAAATTAAATATTTACGTAAAAACAGAAGCAATAATAAAAATGTTTGATAACTATTATGGCATGGTCATTGATCAATGGGGAAATTGCCCACTATTAAAGACAAAAATGTTAAACTGGTGCTTTCAGGCAGAACGGCATTCTTGATCATAAATAAATTAAATAGCATAGCCTGGCATGGAAGACAGAACACTCAATTGAACTCAGAGGACTGAGAAAAGCAGCACCGATGAGGATAAAATGTGAACTGAACTAGACGTCAAAGAGAGTCAACTTGGAAAGCTTGACCCTGCTTCTTATTCGCTTTCTGAGTTTCCATTTAGTCAAGCACATAAAGAGAAAAAGAATACTTGCTTACCTTGCAGGGCTGATAGAGAGACGAAGGTATATGAGTTTTCTGCAAAAACAAACAAAAATACTCCACTGGTAGAGAAATGCCAGACTCCACAAGATTATGAGGGCCTTTCCATGAAATTTTTCAATGAGTCACACCGTGTTCTTCCTTTCTTTTTTTTAAATTGAAGTATGTCTTTCATAAATGAACACACATAAACAATAACTATATAGTAAAGATTGTGAACTCACAAAATAAACGTACATAACACCACACAGGTGTCTCATACATCACCCTTCCACCAACACTTTGCATTGTCATGAAATATTTGTTACCAGCTATGTAAGAGCATCATCAAAATATTACTACCAACTATAGTCCTTATCTTAAATTTGGTGTATTTTTCCCCAAACCCACACTATTTTTTGAAAAACATATTTTTGTCACAGATGTTGTGAACTTGCAAATAATCATACAGATGTGTAGATTTCCCATACAACACCACACCATGGTGGAACATTTGTTACAGATTATGACATAATATCATCAGACATTATCACGAAACATGGTCCATAGCATACATTTGGCACACTTTTTCCATACAGCTCCATTATCCACACAGTACAGCTTTGGCATTGATGCAAGAATATTATAGTATTTTTGTTAATCACAGTCTATAGATCATACAAATTATAGTTTTCCCATGCTTCTCCACATTCCCATCACCCTGCAACAGTGATGTACATCTGCTCTAGCTCACAGAAGGAATTTCTTGCATTTTTACTCTTAACCACTATCCTCATCCACCTCTGGGTTCACCGTGTTTTTCAGTCCCTAGATTATTCTTTAGCTTTCTTTCTATTGACATTTACTTCCCCAGACTACTGTTTTCAGCCACAATCCCATTTATAAACCAGTTGCTACTCACTATAATGTGCTACCATCAACTCTATCTATTTCCACACTTTTATAGTCAAGTTAATGTAAAACTTCTACATACATTAAGCATCAGAAGTTCTTCTCAACCCTCCTCTTACTTCCTAATAGCCTATACTCTTGGTTTTAATTCCATGTGCTTATTATTCATATTTAGTTCATATTCATGATACCATGCAATATTTTCCTTTGTGTCTGACTTACTTTGCTTAGGATAATGTCTTCAAGACTCATCCATGTTATTACATGTGCCCTAATTTCATTTCTTCTTACGGCAGCATAGTATTCCATGTATGTATGTACCACATTTTGTTTATCCACTCATTGGTGGATGGACACTTGGGTTGTTTCCATCTTTTGGCAATTGTGAATAATGCCACTACGAACATCAGTGTGCAGTTGTCTGTTTCTGTCATAGTTTTTAGTTGTTCTGGATATATTCCTAGTAGAGGAATTGGTGGATCTTATGGCAGTTCTATATTTAGTTTCCTGAGGAACTGTGAAACTGTCTTCCACAGAGGTCGTACCATTTTACACTCCCACCAACAGTGAAGGAGTCTTCCTATTTCTCTACATCCTCTCCAGCACTTACTGTTGTCTGTTTTTTTAATAATGGCCATTCAATGTGGAATTAGATGATATCTGTGTTGTTTTAATTTGCATTTCCCTAATAGCTAGTATACGGAATATTTTTTCATGTGCTTTTTTGATCATTTATATTTCCTCTTTGGAGAAGTGTCTATTTAAATCTTTTGCCCATTTTTAAATTGGATTGCTTGCTCTTTTATTGCTAAGTTGTATGATCTCTTTATAGAGAATGGAAATCAAACCCTTATTGGATAAGTGGATTCTAAATGTTTTCTCCTATTGACTTGGCTGCCTTTTCACCTTTTTGATGAAGTCTTTTGAATCACAGAAGTGTTTAAGTTTGAGGAGGTCCCATTTGTCTATGTTTTCTTTAGTTACTCATGCTTTTGATGTAAGGTTTAAGAATCTACCACCTACCACCAGATCTCTAAGATGTTTCCCTACATTTTCTTCTGGGAGCTTTATTGTATTTCCTTTTATAGTTAGGTCTTTGATCCATTTTGAGTTAATTTTTGTATAAAGTGTGAGATATAGGGGTCTTCTTTTCTTCTTTAGGCTCTGGATATCCAATTTTCCCAGCACCATTTGTTGAATAAACTGTTCTGCCCCAACTAGGTAAGCTTGACAGGCTTGTCAAAAATCACTTGGCCATAGATATGAGGGTCTGTTTCTGAACCATCGGTTCAGTTCTATTGGTCTATGTGTCTATCTTTATGCCAATACCATGCTATTTTTACCACTATAGTTAGGTAATATGATTTAAAGTCTGAAAGTGAGAGTCCTCCTACTTTACTTTTCCTTTTCAAGATGTTTCTGGCTATTCAGGGCCTCTTACCCTTACAGATAAATTTGATAATTGTGTTTTCCATTTGCTTAGAAAATGCTGGTGGAATTTTTATTGAGATTACTTTGAATCTATATATCAATTTGGGTAGAACTGACATCTTAATGATATTTAGTCTTCCAATCCATGAGCATGGAATATTCTTCCAATTATTTAGGTCTTTTTAAATTTCTTTTAGCAATGCATTATAACTTTCTGAATACAAGTGCTTTACACCCTTGGTTAAGTTTATTCCTAAATATTTGATTCTTTTAGTTGCTATTATAAATGGAATTTTTTCCTGACTTCCTCCTCAGATTGCACATTATTAGTATATAGAAACACCACTGATTTTTTCATACTGATCTTGTATCTTGACACAATACTGAAATCATTTATTAGCTCTAGCAGCTTTGTTGTAGATTTTTTGGGACTTTCTAGATACACAATCATATCGTCTGCAAATAGTGAAAGTTTTAATTCTTCCTTTCCAATCTGGATGGCTTTTATTTCTTTTTCTTGCCTGATTGCTCTAGCTAGAACCTCTGGCAATATATTGAACAGTGGTGACAGTGGGCATCCATGTCTTGTCCTTGATCTCAATGGGAAAGCTTTCAGTCTTTCACCATTGAGTACAATGTTAGTTGTGGGTTTTTCATTTTTGGCCTTCATCATATTGAGAAAGTTTCCTTCAATTCCTATTTTTTGAGGTATTTTTAGCAAGAAAGGGTGCTGTATTTTGCCAAATGCCTTTTCTGTGTCAATTGATAAGATCATGTGATTTTTCTTCTTTGATTTATTAATGTGTTTGTATTATGCTGATTGATTTTACTGTGTTGAACCAACCTTGCATGCCTGATATAAAACCCACTTGATCATGATAGATAATTCTTTTGATGTGTTGTTGGATTCGATTAGCAAGTATTTGATTGAGGACTTTTGCATTTATATTCATTAGAGAAATGAGTCTGTAATTTTCTTTTATGTAATATCTTTATCTGGCTTTGGTATTAGGGTGACATTGGCTTCAGAAATGAGTTTGGTAGTATTCCTTCTTGTTCAATTTTTTGGAAGAGCTTGAGTAAGGTTGGCATTAAATCCTCTTTGAATGCTTGGTAGAACTCACCTGTGAAACCATCTGGTCCTGGGCTTTTCATTTTGGGGAGCTGTTTGATGACTGTTTCAATGTCTTGTGATTGCTTTGTTGAGGTCTTCTATTTCTTCTAGCATCAGTGTAGGTTGTTTGTACACTCCTAGGAATTTTTCCATTTCATCTACATTGTCTAGTTTTTTTAGCATAAAGTTGTTCATAGTATCCTCTTATGATCTGTCTTATTTCTGTGGGGTCAGTAGTAATGTTCCCTTTTAAATTTTTTATTTCATTTAATTGCTTCTCTCTTTTTTCTTAGTCAGTCTAGCTAAGGATTTTTTTTATTTTATTAATCTTCTCCAAGAGCCAACTTTTGATTTTGTTAATTTTTTCTATTGTTTTTTTTTTTGTTCTAATTTCTTTTATTTCTGCTCTGATCTTTGTTATTTCATTCCTTCTACTTGCTTTGGGATTAGTTAACTGTTCTTTTTCTGTTTCCTCCAGCTGTGTAGTTAGGTCATTGATTTTAGCTCTTTCTTCTTTTTTAATGTAAGCATTGGGATCTATTAATTTTCCTCTCAACACTGCCTTCACGGCATCCCATAGGTTCTGATAGGTTCTGATATGCAGTATTCTCACTGTCATTTGTCTCAAGATATTTATTGATTTCTCTTAAAATTTCTTCTTTGACCCATTGATTGTTTAAGAGTGTGTTGTTTAATCTCCATATATATGTGAGTATTTCTTTTTTTGCCGTTTGTTGATTTCCAACTTTATTCCATTATGATCAGAAAAAGTGCTCAATATAACTTCAATTTTGTTGAATTTATTGAGATCTGCTTTGTGACGCAACATATGGTCTATCCTGGGGAAAGATCCATGAGCACTTGAAAAGAATGTACATCCTGCTGCTTTGGGGTGCAATGTTCTATATATGTTTGTTAGATTTAGCCCATTTAACATACTATTCAAGCTCTCTGTTTCTTTATTGATTTTCTGCCCAGATGTTCTGTCCAATGCTGAGAGCAGTGTATTGAAGTCTTCCACTATTATTGTACAGATGTCTATTTCTCCCTTCAATTGCCAGTGTTTGCTTCATGCATTCTGGTTAGGTGCATATATATGTATGATTATTATTTCTTCCTGGTGAATCATACCTTTTATTAATATGCAGTGTCTTTCCTTGTCTCTAACATGAGTTTTGCTTTTAAAGTCTATATCATATAAATATATCTACCCCAGCTTTTTTTTTGTTGCTGTTGTTACTACATGTGTGGACTGTCTTTTTCCAACCTTTCACTTTCAATTTATTGATATCCTTGGGTCTGAGGTGAGTCTCTTGCAGACAACATATAGATGGCTTATATTTTTTTATCCATTCTACCAGTCTGTGCCTTTTGATTGGGGAGTTTAATCCATTAATATTCAATGTTATTACTGTAAAGGCAGTTCTTAGTTCATCCATTTTGATCTTTGTGTTTTATCTGTCATTTTATTTTTGACACTTTTAGTTACCATTACTGATACAGTTGTCATTTCTTGACTCTCTTCCAGGCCTCTCTCCTGTCTTTTCTTTTCAGACTGTAACACTCCCTTTAGTATTTCCTGCAAAGCTGGTCTTTTTGTTTTAAACTCTATCAGTTTTTGTTTATCTGTGAATATTCTAATCTCACCCTCATTTTTAAAGATAATCTTGCTGGGTATAAAATTCTTGACTGGTAGTGTTTCTCCTGCAGTATCTCAAATATATCATACCACTGTCTTCTTGCCTCCATGGTTTCTGATGAGAAATCAGCACTTAATCTTATTGGGTGTCCCTTATATGTTATGCGTTGCTTTTCTTTTGCTGCTCTCAGAATTCTCTGTTTGTCTTTGGCATTTGGCTTTCTGATTAGTATGTGTCTCAGAGTTGATCTATTTGGAGTTATTCAGATGGCAGTATGTTGTGCTTCTTGGACATGGATATCTATGTCCTTCAATATGGTTGGGAAATTTTCCACCATTATTTCTTCAAATATTCCTTCTGCGCCATTTCTCCTCTCTTCTCCTTCTGGGACACCCATAACATGTATGTTTGCATGTCTTTTTCTGTCATTTATTTCCCTGAGACTGTTTGATTTTTTCCATTCTTTTCTTCATCTCTTCTTTTGTATGTTCACTTTCAGAGTCCATATCTTCAAGCTCACCAATCCTTTCTTCTGTTTCCTCAAATCTGCTGTTATATGCCTCCAGTGTATTTTTAATTTCATTTATTGCACCTTTCATTCCCATAAGGTCTGCTATTTTTCTATGTATGCTTTGAAATTCTTCTTTGTGCTCATTCAATGTCTTCTTAATATCCTTAATTTCTTTAGCTATCTCATTGAATTTATTAAGGAGATTTGTTTGAACAACTAAGATTAGTTGTCTCAACTCCTTTATGTCATCTGCAGGCTTATCTTATTCCTTTAACTGGGCCATAGCTTCCTGTTTCTTAGTATGGATTGTAATTTTTTATTGGTGTTTCTGCATCTGACTTGCTAGATGTATTTCTTCTGGATTCAGTTTCTCCCTTTAGTTTAGGGATTTCCTGTCTTTTCTCCCTTGCTGGTTGCATAGTATTAGTCAAGGATGTAGTTGGTGCTGTGAGCTATGGAGGCTGAAGCTGCCCTCATTGACCCAGGAAGTGATGAAGCTTCTCCCACCTTTCTCCTCTGTCAGGGGTAGGGACAGAGCTGCAGTCATGTATAATAATCCAAGTCTGGCACAACAAGACTGTCTGTAGTCTCCCAGAGACACTGATGAAGTTTCACACCCCTTCTTCCCCTACCTTAGGCAGGGATGGAGCTATAATTGTGGTCAACAATCTATGCTGTGTGGGTCCAAAATGGCCACAGTTGCTCAGTTAAACTGATGTAGCACCAGACCCTCCCCTGCCAGGGGTGGGAATGGACTCTCTAGAGTGCCCAACAATCTACACTCTGGGAGACAAATACACCTGCAGTTGCCCTGAGAGACTAAAGGAATACTGTCCCTTCTGCCATTTAGGGGGTGGGAACAGAATCACCAATGCTCAACAGCTCAGTCCTATAGGCCAAAATTACCCGCTGTTGCCTGGAGAGGCTGAGGAGGCACTAGCCCCTTCCTATCCTATTGGGTGGTGGGAGTGGTTCTATGGGCACTCACCAGTTCAGTTCCTTTAGGCCGAGAATACCTGCCATTGCCTGGAGAGGCTGAGGAAACACCAACCCCCTTCTATCCTCTTAAACCATGGGGTGGGATCCACAGTCACCCAACAGTTCAGTCCCTGTTGGCCAAAAGTACTTACTGTTGTCTAGAGAGACTGTGGAGACACCAGACCCTCCTCCTATTGGGGATGGGGAAGGATTCATAGGCATCCAATAATCCAGTCCATGCAGGCCAAAGGTCTGCCATTGCCCAAAAAGGCAGTGGAAACACCAGCCCCCTTCCTTCTTATTGGGAGGTGAGGGTAGATCCAAAAGTACTTCCCAGTCCAGGCTGTGTAGGCCAAAATCACCTGCAGTTATCCAGAGAGGCTGGGCAAACACTGTCTGTCTCTTGTCCTATTGGGGATGGAGGTGGAGCCACAGGTGTCCAACAGCCAGGCTTGTGCAGGTCCAAACAGCCTGAAGTTTCCCTGAGAGGTTGAGGAAACACCAGCCCCCTCCTATCCTATAAGGGGCAGAGGTGGAGATGGACTCAAAGACACTCAACAAACCTGTTTGTGTGGGCTGAAAACTCCTGCCATTGCCCGGATAAACCAAAAATATCCAGCTCCTTTCTTATTCTCTTGGGTGGCAGGGATGCAGCCCTGGATGTCCAACTATTCAGCCTGTGCCAACACTTGCAGTTGCCTGGAGAGCCTGGTGCAGGTCCCATCAGCTACCTCTCTACTGGAGATGGGGCTAGAGCCTAGGCTAGGACTACAGTCAGATCTTGGTGGAAAGAAGCCAGTCTGTAACTTCACCAGATTTCAGTCAATCAGGCTTCCTCTCATCTGGGGGTGGAGTCAAAATGGCAGCTACCAGACTGTTTCCAACCTGGACAGGCCCAGACCCCAGCTGTCCTAGGATTATACTTTAGCCAGCCAACTTCACTAATCAGTAGCTGAGGTCAGTGAACAACTATCTCTTCCTCCACCATTTATGGAAAATGGAGCTTCCAACCCCAGCCATGAAATAGTTCCTGAGGTGGCTTTAGCCCCTAGAGTAGGATGGGCACCAGCCTCTGTGGTGTGGCTTGCAGCTTCCCATAGAGGTAGTACAGGTTCCCCCATCTTCCTCCCTGCCGAGGTGGGACTGGGGTTTAGGCTAGACCTGCAGTCCAACCTCGGTGGAAAGAAGCCGATCCTTACAAGCACTGTGATTTTCAGTCAGCACCACTTTCCTTCATGCCTGGGGTAGAGACAAAATGGCAGCCATGGTCTTCCATCTGACCTGGACAGGCTCAAAGTTTAATTGCTCGTAAGATTCTACTTCAGCCTGCCGAATCCACCAACCAATAGTTGTTGGTGGTGCCACACCGTGCCACACCGTGTCTTCCTTCCCTGCTTCTTTGAGGGAAATGGAGCTTCCAACTCTAGTCACGGAATAGCTCCTGAGGCAGCATACGTGACACAGGCACCAACCTCTGCGGTGTGGAGGGCTCTCCTCATGAATCGTCTGTGCAGATGGGCAGTCTCCTCCTTCCACACTTTCAAGGATGTTGCAGGATACACCTCTAGTCTCCTGAGTCCTCCAAACAGGTGCTTTAGGTAGCTCTGGGTGACTTTCAACTGTTCTGTATCACAAGCTGACAAGAGGAGCTCCTTACTCTGCCACTACCTTGGCTCCCTCCCTCTTCTTTTTTGTTTTTTCCAAAACAAGTAAACATGGTGACACATCAAGAATGTCTCTACCTGAGTCTATTTGGATAATTTTGCAGCTTGTTACTTAAAGTGGTGAGTGCCTCCTCCATCGAGCATAGTGGATCCAAAGGGCTGCTGGGAGCTACCACCCTGTGCCAGAAGGCTCCTCCATACAGGGGCTTTGGGAGCATGTCCACAGGTGCAGCCTGAAAGGAGGAAAAGGGAGGGCAAAAATCAAGTAAGGCTTTGCAACAACCAGTGAGGTCATTTTCCACATAATCTCTAAATCCACTAGAATCAACATCTCTGAGATGTTGAACACATGAAACCCAAAACCCAACTGCTGAGTCTTCAGGTCATGTCAATGGCCCTTTACATCCTGGCTCCATCATGGGAAGCTGGAATTATTGTGAGTCTGAGGATGAAGGCTGGTCTTGAGGTCACACTTGGCCTTCCACACCTGTGAGCTGCTTGTCCTCAGAGAGGAGAGACCCACTACGTCAGATGTCTGAAGGGAAGGGAGGTTCGAAGAGTAGACTCTGGAGCCAAACTGTCTGGGTCAGAATGCTGGCTCTGACATGGACTAGCTGTGCGGCTTTGGACTTCAGTTTCTTCAATGGAGTCATCCTAGAACCTTTCCCAGAGAGCTTGCAGAGGTTTAATGTGGTAATCCATGTGAAGCATTTAGAGCAGGCATAGCACGTGGCAGACATCCTGCAGTTATTCACTGGGTGAGCCCTCCCACAAGAGTAATACGGTCAGTTCCAAACGCTACCATGGCCAGGTTGCTGAGGACCCCACAGCTCCGTCCCCCACTCTGCTGCTCTTGCACCTCGGCTCCTCCACAGTGCGCGGCCCATGCTTTTCTGGGCCCCCTGCCTGAAAGGTCTTTACCAACTTTTGCTCCTTGCTACATCCTTCGGGTCACGATTCCAGGGCTGTCCGGTCCAGGGCATCTTTTCATGAGAGAGCTGTTCATTCCTTCCTGCCAGGAATTCTCTATTGTGAAACAAGAAAGGAGGATTTGTGGGAAGATGGTGGAGTGGGAAGCCCCCGGAATCAGCCCCTCCACCGAAACAATGACTGCCCTGTCAGGAACCGTCTCGTGGAACTCCGGAGTCTGGGGGAGCACCGGGCAGCTCCCAGGGCGGTGCGGGAGGAAGAGGCTGGTAACTGCCCGGCTCTCCCGGTGGCAGCAGGTGGCCATGGGGACTTCAGCTCGGGCTCCGGCGCAGCTCCAGGGTGGGCCTTAACCACCCAGACCCCCAAGCTCGCGGGGGCGAGCACGGGTGGGGAGGAGTGGCGTGGTCTGCTTTGGGCCATCTCTGAGGGCGGTCGTTGTTCCGACCCCCACACCCTTGGGCTGAGGCAGCAGAAAACCTTAATAACTGCAACTGTCCTCAAAATAAGGAGAAACAGTTAAAGGGCAGCTTTCACTGGGAGAGAGATGCATCCAAAAAACAGCTTGCAAAGCCCCTCGGGCACCCTGCCACAATGCAGGGGGGAGTCAGCTTGCATTCCCATTGAGGCCCCTGGTCCTGTTCCAGAGGGAGCAGAGGGGGCCTGTGTGCGTACTGGGGTGCACAAACATCAGTGCCGATCGATGGGGCGCAAGCCTGAAAACCTGTATCAGGCCCGCCCTCCCAGAGCTTGTCCCAAGGGCAGAGAAGTGGCTTGGAGACAGACAGCTGGCAGAGCAAGACAAACAATTAAGTGGAAGTGGCCTGGGGCATAGGGCTACCTGCATTCATTCACACAGGAGAGTAGCCAGGAGAGGAAGGAGGTGGATTTCAAAGGGCACAGAGGGGCATTCACCAGATCATGTCACCTGTCAGTGGGGGAATTCCAGATGCCGGGGGCCTGTGCAGGCCCCAGGAAGGAGTAGGCTCGAAGAAGCCTTCATACCCACCTAGCACAGGTGGAGGGTCTTGGCTTTGGAAGCAGTTTGAACAGGGGACTGAGGCAGACGTGGAAAAGCACCTTCAAGATAGGAAGGAAACAGCTGTCAGAGGTCAAGTCGGAACGAGTCTGCCGAAGACATAACTCTCCAGGGGCTGACCAAGGAGAAGGCGGAGTCATCATGGGCTCATGGGAAAGGGTCTGAAAATGAGCATGGTCCAAAGGAAAGAGCCCCTCTGGATGCTGATTAGATCTGCGTCAGAATCTCACCGTTCCCCTTAGTAGTTTGTGGGCATGCCCTCAAAGCCTCTGGGCTTTCGTTTCCTCAGTTGTACAATGGAGGCGGCCTTAGAGTGCTTTTGTGATGATTAAATGAAATATGAGGCAAGTGGCTGTGGCTCAATGGACAGAGGATCTGCCTACCATCCAGAGGGTCCAGGGTTCAAACCCAGGGCCTCCTGACCCGTGTGATGAGCTGGCCCAAGAGCAGTGCTGCCGTGCATAAGAAGTGCCCTGACACAGGGGCGGCCCCGTGCAGGGGGGCCCCACACGCAAGGTGGGAGCCCCACAAGGAGAGCAGCCCTGCGTGAGAAAAGCACAGCCTGCCCAGGAGTGGCGCCGCACACAGGGAGGGCTGACGCAGCAAAATACGCAACAAAAAGGAGATGCAGTTCCCGGTACTGCCGGATAATGCAAGAGGACGCAGAAGAACACACAGTGAATGGATACAGAGAACAGACAACAAGGGGGGGAAGGGGAGAGAAATAAGTAAAATAAACCTTTAAAAATGAATAAATAAATAAAATATAATATCAAATAGCCTAATATGTGATGATTAAATGAAATATGGTATCAAATAGCCTAATATGTGATCATTAATGATGCTATTTTCTCTTTTACTTACAAAGCAAACCCCATGCTAGGATGGCCTCCTAAGCCACATGGCTCTGCAGGGGTCAGAAAACGCTCAGTATTTGTTCAGAAACCTGTTGGTAAACAGATTAGCACGGCAGCCGCTGTGGGCGAGGCTCCTGGCAGGAAGGGTTTGGCTTTCCCACCGGGCACGGCGGCTCCGCAGGGCAGCCTCTCCCCTGCGTGGTCTCTGGAGCAGGCCCCAGAGGAGGCCGGGGAATGTCTTTCAGGGGAGCCCAGCCTTCTCACCAGATGCAGCTTCTGGAAGCGCCAGCACGGGGAGTGCTCCGGGAGGGGCAGGCTGGCCGCCTGCCTCCAGCTCCTACCACTTGGCAGAGGGAAGCTGGTCCCAAGGCTCCCCCAGCGCCTGGGCTGTCGCGGGGGGCAGGCGCGTGGGGCAGGAGGGCCGAGTGGGGCCGTGCTCCCTTCCCACACCAGGTGTCGGATGCTGTTGCCTGGCATGAGCGAGAGTCGGGGCACCGGGAGCTGTGGAATTTCCACTTATGAAAGGTCCCATTCAGAGCTGCATGCCCTCTTGCACAAAGGAACAAGGAGACATTTGATGGCAGAAAAAGGCCTTGAACTGGAAACAAAGGAACCGACTTTCTCGTCTTTGTCTTCTTGGCCTTGAGGCCTGTTCTGTGTTCTGGTAGGTTACACAAGCAGGCGGCGGCTCATCCCTCTCTGCTGTGGCAGAAGTCTCACCTCTGGACACAGGGCTGGAGGCAGCACACTTGGGGCTGGGCTTCCCAGAGGTTCAAGCACACCCTGATCTGGAGAGCGTAGGATCCAGATTAAGGACTCACTTGTCCATTACAGATTCACGAACTCTCTGCAGCTCATGTCCCCCTCGCTCAGCTTTCCAATCCATTGCCAAATCCCTAATGATTCTCCCACCTCCCCCACCTGAACCCCACTGCCCTGATGGACCCTGTGGATTCAGACATGACTTAAGAGGCAAAATCACTGAGGTTACGTCTTGACAAAATCTCTTAACAGTCCTAGGTCGTAATATCTTCCTAAGCAGAGCTTCTGTTTAAAAGGTTTCTTCCTTGAAGATGGAGGAGCACAAGCATCCTATGTAGGCATTTTATGATTGCTTCCTCCGAGCAAACCTAACTGAATGAGGAAGCAGAAACTCAAGAGTTTGTCTGGGTCCCTTGCCAGTGAGTGGCGGATCTATGAATTTCCGTCCATCGGCAGCCAGCGCTCTATACTGCCCCGCACCCTGTCATCTGGGTTTGCCTCTGGACATTCTCCAGAATTGTCCTCTGCCCCCAACAGTGGTCATGGGGAGGTCAGGAGCATGACAGATGTCACCTGAATCCCCTAGAGTGTCCCCAAAAAATCTGGGCACAGAGCTCTTGTATTTTTAAAATATTTCAATTATTTGTACTCCATGTGTACAGATCGGTCAGTATCTGAATTTGTTCATGCACCCGTTGCTCAATATCCCACTTCTGCTTTAGAGATTTCATAAAGCACAGTAAGTGCTCACCATCAGAAGTGTAATGGAAGGCAGGACGATATTTTTCTATTGCATAAGGATTTCAGTTTCAGGAGCACATTAGCCCCACGCAGAGAGAAGAGGTGATTACTTACATGCCAACTCACAACTGGGAAAAAGAGGTTGCCAAAGAGACCTTCACAATGAAGATCTTGTGTGCCTGGCTCCCAGGTTGGTCAGAGCCGGGGAAGGTTGGAGAATGGGCTTCTCCAGGAACGGGGCCAGCCCCCTCGCCTGCACAGCCCCTCCAGGGAGGAATCGTCAGGCCCCCTGGGGACCACAATGGACTACTATGTGGTGCCCTCTTCCCTGAACAATGACGTTCTGTCCCATTGTCTTGGGGAGGCATTTACTGCTCCGGGACATGGCACTATTTCATCGAGAGGCCTCGGCGGCACTGGCTCTTCGGATGGTTGTTGAGCCAGATTGGGCAAGAGCAGATATTCTGGTGGGACCCTGAGACATTCTTACTGTGAAGCACCCAGGAAGGACTTATTCTGAGGGGTGAGGAGGGCAAGAGCTTGTCTTCCGAAGCCCCATCTGAGCATATTGGCTCGTGATCATGACAAAGCCCAAGCCCTTGGCAAGGTCTTTCCCCCATACGCACTGCCAGAGGGCAAGAAGCGTGATGCTGGAGCCTCAGCTCGGCCTGACAGCCAATGCCATTAAAAGACGTTCTCTTCATCTGGCCGGGGAGAGCGCGGCGCCCCAGGGGACATGGGTGCGTGCACAGAGCAGCACTGTCATTC
This sequence comes from Dasypus novemcinctus, assembly GCF_030445035.2. Taxonomy (NCBI): domain Eukaryota; kingdom Metazoa; phylum Chordata; class Mammalia; order Cingulata; family Dasypodidae; genus Dasypus; species Dasypus novemcinctus. The sequence continues at coordinate 9,196,690 of NC_080697.1, forward strand.
CAGAAGAACGCGGCGGTGGCCGTGGCCTCACACAGTAGGCTGGCCTCTCTGTCCCCGTCCCCCACCCTGCCTGACATCTAAGGGCAGCCACCCAAAGTTCTTAAAATAATAAACACCTGGCTGAGGGCACCCTACGCGCACACCGGAGTTCCAGAACAAGTCTGCTTGACTGGACAGGTTTGAGACCACAGCACAGGAAGGTGCAGAGTCCAACAGCCTCCCGCCCCCACCCACCAAGCCCAGGCATCCCTTAGAAGGATTGTCCCGGGCTTTTGTGTCTGGGAGAGAATCTCCTACAAGCTGCCAAGTTCAGGGACATTGACAGATCTTGAGTTGAGCAATCCTGTTCTCCATCTTTGGAATATGCCAAAATATGCAGGTGAATGGGGGTGCGCGTCTCCTCTGGACAGGATTTCATTTTCTCATGTCTGAGGGGTCACCTCTGCATAGGACGTGACTCATCAGCCTTTCTCCCCTACCCCAGAGTTGGAAGTAGAACAAGCATGAAATGGGAGGTAACAAGGATTGTCCTTAGATCCTCTGTCCTGAACTTCTGGAGAGATGTTCAGACAAGGATGACAAGAGCAAGCTAATCATTTTTTATTTAAAGATTTATTTTATTTATTTCTCTCCCCTTCCCTCCCCCCCCCCCCCACCCATTGTGTGCTCTCTGTCTCCATTTGCTGTGTGTTCTTCTGTGTCCACATGTATTCTCGGTGGCACTAGGAATCTGTGTCTCTTTTTGGTTGCATCATCTTGCTGTGTCAGCTCTTCATATGTGCAGCACCGCTCCTCGGTGGGCTGCACTTTTCTCACACAAAGAGGCTCAATGCGGGGCGCGCTCTTTGAATGTGGGGCTCCACTATGCGGGGACACCCCTGCATGGCATGGCACTTCTTGTGCATGGCAGCACTGTGTGTGGACCAGTTCACCACATGGGTCAGGAGGCCCTGGGTTTGAACCTTGGACTCCCATGTGGTAGGCGGATGTTCTATCAGTTGAGCCATGTCTGCTTCCCAATAGTAAGCTTATCTGAGATCAACAAAAGGAGAGGTAACCAAAGATTGGGAATCAAGTCTGGCGCTGCTACCTACAGATTGTGTGACTCCGGATGGGTGAAATTTTCTAGGCCTCAGTTTCCCTGTCTGTAGCATGGGGATAAGAATAAACACGTCTTAGTACTGTACATATAGTAGATAATTAATACACATTAATTAAATCAGTTAGTGATTGGATGACTGGTAGCTGCCTCAGCGCTTGCTGTGAGGACTGACTGAGAAGGCGTCTGTGAGAGTTGCCTTGTAATGAAAAACACACACAACTGAGAAAGCCCAGCAGAGATATCCACCTCACTAGGACTCCTAAGAAGGATTTCCCAAATTGTGAGCAGCCAAACAGTATTTACATGATATAGTAACAGGTATTCTTTGGCGGAAAGTTTTCATGGGGAAATTTTCAGGAAATTCCGAGTTAAACAAATTTAAATAATGTTCTTTCCTCTCAGGACATCTCAGGGTGTGTTGCAAATTTCTGAAAAACATAAAGCACAGCTTGTTCTCAGCCCACCTCATCACTGAACCTTTTTCTGACAAGGTTTTCCAGCACTTCATATAGTAAGGAATACATTTGCGGAATTCTGCTTAAGACATCCCATGGGAAGAGGACAAGTCCCCGGAACCCCCTTATGAAACAAACTCTAGTTCCAGAGGATGGACCCATATTTTCTTGCCCTTTGCCAGACATTTTCACAAGACTGCTGCAGCCACAGGGGGCGACTTTATGCAGTAGCATGACATCATTTAGTGTACCCTGCTTTTCATCTGTGAAATGAAAAGAGATGTTGATAAATAAGACACCTTAGCCATCTCTTTGGTCTCCTGTTCCACCAATAACTTGAGAACCTTTAAGGGGAACCACTTTCATCCTTGTGCAGGAACCACAGCCACAGAGGTTAGAGTCAAGCTTCAGGTGACAAAAACAGAGGAGACAAATGAGCCCCGTTGTGTTTTCAAGGTCCAAGACACTGTGGTTGCCACCAAAGGTGTCAGGGTGTGCTCCCCAGAGAAACACAAGTGAGGGCAGAAAACAAAGGAGCCGGGGTGGCCTTTTCCAGCAGAACCAGTAGCTGGTGACAGATCTTCACTCACTCTTTTCTGCCTTTGTATGAATAGATACTTGCAACTGGCCCATGGCTAACTTTTGGATTCTCTTGGGAGAGTGTCAAATGACATCTGGCACTGCTGCTCCCTCTGCATCCTGGAAAGGGAGCTTCCCTGTTGGGATGTGGACCGGATTGCCTGCTGATTGGAGGATGCTGCTGGGAGCACCCAGGGACGAGCTCAAGGAGGGCCCTTGATGAGGAGCTCAGGGACTGGCCCTGCCACGGATCAGCCATCCAGAGCCAGTGGCCAGAGGCCTGTCACCTCACAGGTGACCCTCCTGGATTGTCAGGCTCTAAGGTCATGTCCAGGACTTGCCCTGCTGAGACACGAACAGTAAAAGGCCAGAATAATACCCCGGAGGAAATGCACATGTTCTTTAAGGCTTTCCAGGAAGCTTCAAAATGCTGAAGAGCTTTCATTTCTTCTTTGATGTGTTCATTCAAATACAGTGACTTGAGGCCTTTCTGTGCTAAATCCTGGGATCAGAGGGCGAATGAGAACTGGAGTTCCCCTCTGTTGGGGGGATGAACGAGCCAGTTATGACAGTTCACAGTGGCAGATAAAGCCATAGAAAAGACCCCACACTGCAGACACGCCAAAGAATACACAATCAGGTCTGGTGGGGTGGGGGGCTTGCTGCAATGAGGCCTCTCCTAAGGCTTGGGGATGAAAGAACTTGGCTGTGGGAAGAAAGGGGGTGAGGCCAGGTGGTTTCCAGGTAAAAGAAAGAAGAAACAAGGCATGTCCAAGTCCCAGTTTAGCCCATTCCCACTGGCATTAGTTTCTTATTGCTGCTATACCAAATTGCCACACATTTGGTATAATTTGTGGCAACACCAACTATTATCTTACATTTTTGGAGCTTAGAAGTCTGAAATAGGTGTCCTAGGGATAAAATCAGGGTGTCAGCAGAACTGGACTCTCTCTGGAAGCTCTGGAGAAGAGCCCATTTCCTCCTCTCCCAGGAGGACTCTCGGCCCTGCCAGTGCCCACACGTGCTCTGGCCTCTGCTTCCAGCATCACTTCTCCTTCTCTGACTCTCACATTCCTTCACTGACACGGGCTCTTGGGATTCCATTGGACCCACCCAGATAATCCAGGAAAATCTCCCCATCTCAAGAGCCTTCATTTAATCACATCTGCAAAGTCCCTTTTGTCAGGTAACATAGCCATTGGTTTGGGGGACTGGAACAGAACATGGACGTGTTTGGGAGCCATTATTCTTTCTGCCACACGGTCGATGGCCCTAGGTTTCCCCACTGATTAAATGGGCTGGATCTGATGACCTCGAAGATTCTGCCCAGCCCTGAGTGTAGGTAGAAAATAGTTATCCAGAGGCTGGAGTAGGCCAGGCCGGGCCTGGAGCCTGCAGCAGGCATCTCGTGTCTACATGTGTGTTGTCAATTCAAGTGGCCTTTGAGGCCTGGTCTTTGGTGTGGGACAGCCAACCCAGCAAAGCCACTCCTGCTTCTGCCCATGGCTCTGCCGAGATGCCAGGAAGTTGGCGCACCCACACCTGAACCAAGGAAAAGTCCAGAGTCCTCTCACTCTTCCCTTCCCTGAAAGCCCTGTTCTAAAATTCCTAGGTCCTCAGGTCTCTAGGGTAAAAGACCTTCTTTTTTATTTTCCTTCTTTTATCATAGAACAATCTAATTCACTTTTTAACTGGTCCCCTGCCAAAGGCCTTTAAGAGTTAATTAAGTCTCTACATACATCATTGTAGTAAAGGTGAGAACAAATTCAAACTTGAGGAACAAGGATTGCTTTCACCAGAAAATGCTTAATTTCCATTAGCCGTTGGGGGAGGATTACATGAGTAGCTGGAAATAGCAAAGTCTTGTTGGGAGAAAAATAAAGACCCTAGAACACAAATCAGAGCCTTTGGGTGTACGTTTGCATTTGGCCCCTACATTGGAAGGTTCCTGTGAGCAAATTCTCAGTGTTTTTTTTTCCTATTAAAAATAAAAAGAGGGGTACTGGTTGGATCCCTTAAGGATCAACATTCCTGATTTGGGGGGTTGGAGATTTCTCCTGAAAGTGATTTTTGGATAGGTATGTATTTCCTTGTCTGTAGGTCAAAGAAGAACAGCGATGTGAACTCTCTCGCTGACTCCCCCATAGCGTCTCCAAGCACACAGGTCTGAGATGCTATCGGTACAGAATTTTCTTATCTTCTGTCATCTGCACAGTGATTGTGAAAAATGCCCTCGGTGGGTGTTTCTGCTTCATTTTTGTGATGGTCCCATGATGTCTGAAGAAGTTAAACTTTAAACACTCTCCCGTCCCATTGGACTTTACAAGTTTCCCCAGGAACTGAGCTGACTCCTAGAGCCAGGGGTTTCCAGAAAGCAGATGGCTTGATGGTGGTGGCCCCTGGCCACATTTGCTGAGGAGAAAGCTCCCCGGCTTTCAAAGGGTGCTTCTCTACAGCAGCAATAAAGGACCCCCGGCCTGTCAGTGCCGCCATTTCAGCCGGTGTACTGGAGATCTCTATCTAGGAATAAACTTCCTCAAAGATAAAACCACAGGCTTGAGCTGCAAAGACAATAGTAACACTGTCTTGGGACTTGGAGACACCACGCTTAAGGGCACTTAAAGAACACAGTGTATTCTTCTCACTGATCCGGACACAATGCATGTATTATTCAGGAACCAGCCCTGAGCAAAGTCAGAGCAGTATTTGGGGTCCTTTAAAGCACTAAAGTCTGCCTGCAGTCCCCAGGGGATAGAGAAATTTTTTTTTTAGGTGGGACACATTTTACACTGTTGGGACTGCCATCCAGACCCAGATTCAGGCCCAGCGTCAAACACAACTGGTGTGTCTGCAGGTGAACAGGTGTGTGTGCACCCATGGGGCTGTGTGGGTGTCTGAGCTGGGAAGCACCTGTGTGCAGTGTGCCTGGCCCTGAGCATGAGTCCGTGTGCTGAACGAGGTGGAGATCTACACTTGAAGCACCAGGATGCACACACACACACGGGTGTGAGTTTGCAGGCACCCGTGTTCCTACTCACCCGTGTCACGTGCACTTCAGTGACAGGAGGATGGAGTTCCAGCCAACATCTGATTGTGCACAGGCTCACAGAATGGTCAGTCTACATACTCAACTTAGCAAAGGTGCTACCAGTCCAATCCAAACTCCACAGAGCTTTCAGACTCAGCCATTCACTGCAGAGGTTGGATGGAAGGCCCACTGTGCGCAAAGCCTCTGTGTTGAATATTGGCGAGAGGTAAGGCAGGAGGAGCTGAGATGTTTATCCTCAAAGAGGACCCCACGTAGTGAGCGAGACCAGGGGGACATGCACGTGTGGTATGGCACCCCAAGCAGAGAGGAGCCTGGCGAAGACAATGCTGCCTGATTGATGCTGCCCCAATACCTGGTTATTATCTCACTTGAGAAGGTCTTTCACTCTAACATTTACGGAGGCATCAAAAAGGAATATTTGCAACACACTGAGTGAATTCTCTGAAATGAAATTGGTGCTCTTTTTCATGTATAGTTAATTTAGTCTTCCTCAGATAAGACAAACTGTAAATAATGGATTTATCAGTTAGTGTGAGATTGACTTTTGTGTTTTTCCACATTAAAAGACTGGCAAAGGTGCAGTAAGGATTAAATAAATCTTAATAATGTTGAAGACAAGGACAATGAAAATAATGGTGATGATGGTGGTGATAGTACAAGTACAAGTGATAGATATTCACATCCTTAAATGTGCTGGGAATTGTATTGTGGTTTACACAGATGTGCACCATGAGTTTGGACTGCATCTGTGTGCAACAGAAGGTTCTGAAAGGAGACCCGATGGAGAAGGAGGAGTCTGAAAGGAGACCCAGGGGAGAAGTAGCAGAGAAGGTGGGGAACCCCCTCTCATTTTCTACAAGTTCTTTGTTTCCCAAGCATCCCTCCAGTGATTCTAAGCTTTGCCTCGGGCCCTGGAATTTCTGTTCCTATTTGCCAAAGACTGAAGAGGAGGTCAATGTGCAGGGATTGCTTTTATGTAAGTGGTGGCCATCCTGGAGACCAAACATTTATTCAACCCCCGGCCCATTCCAGATGTTCTGCTCCCATCCACTACGATAGGAAAACTTGTCCTGAAACATAAACCCACTATGTCTTGTATATATTTTCATGTGTGTAGCTTTAAAAGTTAGCACAGATTTTCATAAGAGCATCTTCATGCGTCTCCATGCTAACAACTGTATCCCCTCCAATCTACTCTGGGGCTTACCCAGCACTTTCACATTTGCAGTTTAATTCATCTGAGCCACAATCACCTTTTGATGTAGGCAGACTAAGTCAACCCAAGAGTATACCATGGCAAGTCAAACCATGTGAAAAGAGTAAAATTATTATTAATTGGCAAAAACATCTCCAAAACAGAAGGCATCTCTTGTTTGAAACGGTCCAACAGCTAGCAGCTGAGAACATCGTAGTTTCTCTCCATCACTGGAGCACTCACTGCTTCCATGGTGAACAAACAACTCCCAGAGCATCCTCTGAGCTGCCCTGCTCAGGGGCAGAGCAGGGACTGCAGCACAGCCCAGGGGGCAGCTGTGGAATCTGACACCAAGATCCAGTGCCAAGGAGGGACGTGTTCTAACAGTCAGTCAAGGGAGAGTTTGCTAAGAATCAAATTGCAATAATGGTAAAATTTGATTATTTTCATCAAGAAATTTACACATTGTTAAGATTCCTAAATTACTATACTTATTTTAGTATTTTGGATGATGCCTGTTGTATAATAAGCGTACTTGTAATACCAGAGCAATGCTTCAAATGAATATAAGACAAAATTCATTTTCTTTCAATTTGACAAGCATTGGTTTAATTGTGAATTGGGACTTTTCCTGAAATCCCTTCCACCATTTCCAGGACTGATCCAGGGCTGGTTCTAGCCATCTCACCATTTTCAGAGGAAGGCACCACATGTGAACAGCCCAGTGCCTCGTCGAGGCCACACTGCTTGGGAGCAGAACCTAGGGAAGGGCACAGATTATTTGGTGCCTAATTTTCTCTTCTCGCTACATTGCACTGCCTGTTCTTAATGGGTGGGGAAAGGTGGTTACAAGGTGACATGGGGAAAAATGAGTGACATTTATGTGGATGCCATTCCTTCCATTAACACTGCGAACGTACAATAAGCCGGGCCGTGTAGAAGGCGCTCGACTAGCGGGAGTGTATAAGGCATGGATGGATCATCTTACACCCTAAGGAGCTCCAGGCTGGGAATGGAATGACAGGATAAGGGTTTTGATGGAGGAGTGTCTAGTATGAGCACAGGGGGATACCTGACCCAAACTGCGTGGGGAGAAGGAGAAAGCACCTTGCCTGAAAGCATTATCAGAGCAGAGGCTGGGGGTGCTAAGGAGTCTATCAGGCAAAGAAGGGACACAATGTGCAAAGGAGAGATGAGAGAGAAAAGTGACAAGTCACCCAGGTCAGTAGAGCCTCGGACCCCAGAGCTGCAGGAGAGGAGCGGAGGAAGAAGGCAGCAGCCGACAGGCTGTAGACTCTGCCAAGGAATTTAGCTCTTCATTCAGGAGATGTTTTCAGTAATGGAGAGCCAAGGAAAAATTTTTCAGAAAAGTAGTGGCGTGGCAGATGTGTGTTTTTTACGGCCATCTTTGAAGCCTGAGGACTCAGATAGCAGAATCACATAGTCACAGGAATTCAGATGAAGTGGGAATTACACGTTCTCCCATCGCCCCGGCATAACCCCTGCACCTGTGGGATGATGGCAAGGAGGTGGACAGATGTGCTGAGGGGATGGGGGACCTAGATTTGGAGAAAGCTAAAGGATGGAAACACCACAATTATTTAGAGCTCAGCAGGCACGTTTCACAATTTTACATCATTTCTGATTCAAATGAGCCCAAAAGTTTCGTTTGAATGTCTGTTGTATTTTGTGTTTATTTGTATGCCTCTACAATGTCATTGCCCATTCCCCTGGCTTGATGAATGAAGTGCTGTGAACCTCTTTTTTTTTTTTTTTAATGATTCAAGTCTTTCCTTTACTTCCAGGACATGTTTCTGAGTGCAGATGTGAATCCTCACGGGCCAAGACTCGATATAGGAGAGAACAGGGGCCTTTAACCTTTTTGTTCCACAGACCCCTTTGCCAGTCAGGTGAAAACCACAGACCCCTTACTAAGTCCACAGTCTACTGAGTATTATTTAATGAATATATCACACCTGCACCAACATGTCCCCACAAGAATAACGTTTTCTTGAATTTCTACTCAAGCTCACAGACCCCTTGTGAAAAACTCTTGGGGTAGAATCTAAGCGGAATCCAGGTGTCCCAGGTAAATTAGGCTGCGTTCACGAGGGTGTCTTAATCAAGTGGTAGTCATCTGGTACGCGATAGCCTCAGAACTGCTGGTGTTGCCAAGTGAGTGTATATTCTAGTAGCCAGGTTCTAGTTTATTGAAATTGAGCTATGCAAATAAATCATATCAAATTTATTCTCACTGCTTTAATTACCTAGGTATTTTTAAATTGGAGCTCTGGCTGACTACTTAGGGACTGTCATACTGGAAAAGTTAATGATTTCTACACCATTTATTTTTCCGCCCACTTCACACTGATTTCACTTCCACCAGGAGCCATAACTGTGCCCTTCCCTGACTTGCGACACTCTCACCATCTTGCCCAACTGAGACCAAGATTACTCCCAGCCTCAAAACCCAAAATGAGGAGTCTGGTCTTGAATCTTCTCTGCAGTGGAAGGCCACTGGATTCTTTTGAACAAGAAAGTGACACGGAGAAGGGGATGTTTAGCTCACTTCCTCTGCATGTTGCTGTGTGCAGAAGAGAATGTGATCTATAGAAAAAGCTTGCAGACAATAATTATGTGGAAGGGAGGGTGTGTATGTACAAAGAAATTTGGCTAGGTATTAGCCGATAAAGGAAAACTGATCTTCTAGAAATTTCTTGGCAGAGATTCACTGTTACTTTGGGCAGGTCACAAATCTTCTCTGGGCCTCACATTTGTCCTCCATAAAACAAAACTTCCTAAATATCCTTTCAGGCTTGGTATTTCATGGAGTTCCCATTCTATTCTTTTTTTTTTTTTTTTTTTTTTTATTTTTTTTTTTTTATTGACTTTGTAATAATATTACATTAAAAATATATATGTGAGGTCCCATTCAACCCCACCCCCCCACCCCCCCTCTCCCCCCCCCCCCCAACAACACTCGTTCCCATCATCATGACACATCCATTGGATTTGGTAAGTACATCTTTGGGCACCTCTGCACCTCATATACATTGGTTCACATCATGGCCCATACTCTCCTCTATTCCATCATGTAGGCCCTGTGAGGATTTACAATGTCCGGTGATTACCTCTGAAGCACCATCCAGGGCAGCTCCATGTCCCGAAGACGCCTCCACCTCTCATCTCTTCCTGCCTTTCCCCATACCCTTTGTCCATTATGTCCACTTTTCCCAATCCAATGCCACCTCTTCTATGTGGACACTGGATTGGTTGTGTCCATTGCACCTTTATGTCAAGAGGAGGCTCAGATTCCACCTGGATGCTGGATGCAATCCTCCCATTTTCAGTTGTAATCACTCTAGGCTCCATGGTGTGGTGGTTGTCCTTCTTCACCTCCATCTTAGCTGAGTGTGGTAAGTCCAATAAATCAGATTGTAGGTGCTGGAGTCTGTTGAGGCTCAGGATCTGGCTATCACATTGTCAGTCCAGAGATTCAAATCCCCTAAATATATCTTAAACCCCAACATTAACTGCACCTCCAGCACATTAGCATGAAAGTCTTATGAAGGGAGATCCCATCTGAGTCCAGATTCATCACACATAAACACCATTTCCAAAGAGGGGCCATCTGCCCTGGTAGTTAACCCCATCGGCCATGGCCATAACTCCCATGGGTCTCTTTAGCCCTCAAAGGAACCAATATCTGGGGGTTGTATCTGCTTTATCTGTCTCTCTGACTCTGCTCAGTTGTGCATGAGGGCAAACCTTCTGCCAGCCTCCAGACTCTTTTTTAGAAACTCGTAGCCATATAAACTCATTTCTCCTTTCCATTTCCCCCTTACTTTAGGTCAAACAGCATTTTAAAGTCATGGTATTTTATGTAGACATGGATATTCTGCTGATCCGCATTGAACCTTCCGTATAAGGTCATTTTCCAGTTGCATCATCAGTTGGTAGTTGATAGTGGTCCCTCGTTGCCAGGGAGGCTCATCCCCGGGTGTCATGTCCCACGCTGGGGGGAAGGCATTGCATTTACATGCTGAGTTTGGCTTCGAGACTGGCCACATTTGAGTAACATGAAGGCTGACAGAAGGAAATTCCCAGGCACAAAGTTGCTCTAGGCCTTGTTATTATTTTGGGTTTATCAGCTCACAAGCATAGTCATTAGTATCAGGGGCTCACTGTTGAACCCTCACTCCCTCCCGGTCCCCACCACTGTACCTGGGAGACTGTTGCTGCTCCCCTAGGGACCACGACAGAGCACCACTGGCCAGGAACCCAGTACCCCCCCTACTGTGGTTTTTAATTGTTGCCACTATGAGTATATCCAAACATTACCATGCACCCTGGACATATGTTCTGTACAGCTCCCTGTCAGTCATATATCACCTGTCATTGGTATCCCATACCAGTATCCCTCCATTGCCATTGTTGAAACACTCTGTGATCCAGAACTCCCCGAAATTTGAAGCCCAATATAATGTCATTATTCTTAATCTGTAGACTGCTAGAAGCACTTTCTGCCTCCTGGTTTTTTCAGCTGTCTGGTGTCGAAGAAGAAATGCACGATATCAAGGGATGCCCCAGGCTTGTGGGAACTCTATGCTAAAGAATAAGTAACACCCAATGCAAGCAAGTATCTTGATAATTTCCTCTGTAGCGTAGGATCTTTCATATTAGGCAAGATGAGAGAACATAAGCTAAGTAGGAAGGTAAATCACTGAGTCCATGGGGAGGAGGAAAACACTGAAGCAGTCACCAGCACATCCACCCACAACCCCAACCCCACCCAAATCAATCACTGAACTAAGAAGTACATATACCATTAAAAAAAAATTGACCTCATAAATGAAGCCCATAACTTAAAAGAATACATCACCCACATTCCATTTGGGAGACTAGAAAATATTAAGATAAATCTTCTTCTTCTTTTGTAAGGTTTTAAATGTCCTTAAGGGAAAAGCTTTTGTTTGCCTTGGTAAGCACTGCTGGGGCTTATTCACGGCTCAGAGATGAGGAAGTACGTCTCCAGCTCATCCGATGATTTACGACGGGGACTTGAACATTTCCAAATGAGATTCTTTAAACGAAAGTTGGCCAGCTTATTTTTTTTAATCTCCCTCTTGGTAGCAACTGAGATCCTGAATTCAGTGAATATATGTTAGACACTGTTTACTCAAACTTTCTAAAACAAACTCTTCATTTGGGTGTAACAGAAATCTTCTCTTTTTCTGTTGCTGTTCTCATGCTCCTCTTCAGTCTGGCGACACGCACACCTCCTCCCGCTGCCCTCCACCGTGGCAAGCTCTTAGGTGATCCTGCCGCTGGATTCCAGTCGATAAATTTGCATTTAGCGCTTAATTTGTTCAGTATGCCTTGCTAATTTGGCAATATTTATTTTGGCCCAGAGAGCAGAAGGCAGCTCAGTTCTTTTGTTTTGTTTGGTGGGTTTTTTTTTTCCAATTTTCATAAAAAGATTTGAGATATGAAAAAGCTACAATGTCACGGACAGGACTGGTTTCCTGTTTATGAGTCACCATAAATATGAAAGGTGCTGGGTGACATTTCTCAGCTGAGACAGTCCATACAGCTCCGTGTGGAGAGCAAATCCTCAAGCAGGGTGGTCCAGCGGTGACTTGCTGACCTTGTACAATGTCAAGAGGAATTATTGTTAGAGTACAGTAGTCAGATACACCCACCCACACATACACACACAAAATTTTAATAGTTTTTATCACCCTGGCTAGTCTAGGGGTGAAAGTCTTTACTGTTAATATCTTTGTGTTCTCAAAATCAACCTCCTTCTTTGTGCAGAAAGTGGTAGGAAGCACATTCATATTTGTTGCTATTTTGTTTGTTTGGTCTGTCTGTCCTTTCATAAGCCTTCTGCACAAAAGCAAACCCTCACACAGTGCTACATGCTGGAAATTCTTTTATTAAATTCTTCTACTAAATGTAGTCCTGTGGCCCCTTCTCCTTCCCTCAAAGGAACGCTACAGAGCTCTGGGTCCTGTCTGCGCAAGGAAGTATTAGAGTTTTTTAAAAATCTCTGAGAGTACACAGTGGTTACAAGACTCTGACCCACCTAAGACTAGCTGGTTCAAGGAAGAGAGGCCCCAACTGGTAGGACCTGTCTTACCATTGTTAGCTGGAATACAGTAAACAGATGAAATGCCCCTAGAGAGGAGGCTGTTCTTACTCAGAGACAAGGGACTTTGAGGCCAGTGGTTTGTGAAAGTCTCAGAATAGCTGGGCTGTGGTCTCAGATGACTTCCATTCACCCCCACTCTGGTCTCTTCCAAGTACCATCCAACAGGCACTCAGAAGTGCACTGCGATATTCAACCTGTACTTTTTGCCAAATGGATTGATTTGAGTCATGGGCAGCAGTGTTACGGGGCCCATTCTTCTACTCATCCAGAAAGAAACACTGCCTGTGAAATGTTCCTCCCTAAGTTTTTTGCTTGTTTTTCCTTGTTGACCCCACCATTTGAAAAACCCAATTCTTCTAACAGCCTGGGATGCCTTGGCATGATGGACTCTTACGTGGGTGGAGCTGAAATCGACCGCAGAATTTACTTCTGCATCAAAGTTCAAAGGAAGGAAATAATTTGCCTAAGATTACACAGTGTGTCAATGGCTGAGCTGGGTTTCAGACACTAGGCTTCAACCACAAGTTCAGTGGCATTCCTGTTGTACCAGCCCGACTCACATGGCCCAATAAACACAGCAAAGAAAATAGGGAACTGCCAGCCCTGGACCACAGAGTCAGGCCCAGGCAAGTCACCTTGCTCCCTCTCCCAGTCAGTCTTGGTTGTATCTTGGCAGAGAGAATTAAGAAATTAAGAGTCTGCTTCAAGCACCTGAGCCAATGGCCTCACGCTCATCGGGGAAGATGGGCCCTTTGCTCCACAGTGTAGTTTGTGAGGCACATGTTTGAGCACATTTGATTCAATGGTTATGTGGACCAGGTGCTTCAAGGGCAAGGATGGATGGTTTCACAAGGTTGAAATTGTATGTTCACAAAACCTGCATGGTGCCAATTAACTTTCATACGGAAGCAATATCATCTAGAGTCATAACTGGCAGAGCTACCATGGATATTACTTTACTTCTCATCCATTGAAAACGGACCATAAAATTTTGATGACCCTTTCTAGATCACTGAACCCCTACCTCTTCCTAACCATACCAAGTTTTTGTGTTTTGCTTTTTTTTTTTAATTTTCAGCACTGCTCCATGTATTTGCCAAGATTTCCTTCTGTCAAGAATGCTTTTCTCCAGTCTTCTCCATCTAGTAAACTCAAATAGTATGCTAATGCTGCCTTCGGAGTCAGGCATTCCATGAAGAGATGACTGAGGAGTCTCTTGAATTATATGGTAGGGTAGAAAAATTACTCAGGTGGAAATGATCTAGAACAAAAACCTGGTAAATGTGGGTCTAGCAGTCAGAGCAGAAGTCAGAGATTTAGGGCTGGAGGGGGATTTCACCCATGGGAAATTCTGTTTCTGGGTCATGAGACTTAGAATGAAGGTAGCCTCTTGCTGCTGAGAGCAATTTTCTGTGTGAAAGCCAGAAAAGAAATGGAACCTCAGTTGTCCACCCATAAGAATTGAATTCTACTACCAACCAGAAAGCACTTTAAAGCAGAGTCCTCCCAGGGCCTCCTGCCCAGAACTCATTCCCACTGAAGTCTTGATTCAGGGTCCTGAGACCCAGAGCAGAGACCCAGCCAGGTAGTGCTACATTTCTGTCCTACAGAACTAAGAACTAATGAATGGGCATTGTTTGAAGCCGCTAGGTACATGATAATTTGTTCTGCAGCAGAAGAAAACTAATATAGTATCAGTCCATAACAAAATCTCAGAAAAAGAACAAATAATTTCTAAAATACAGATCACTATCTCTGACTAAAATACATTCAAATTAGAAATAATAAATGAACCCCCCAAATTTCCATACATTGGAGTATTTTTAAAAGCACTTCTAAATAATCATGATTCCAAGGACAAATCACAATAGAAATTACAAATAGCTAGAACTGAATGGCAAAGTCACCATGGATGAGAAAAATTGATATCACATACACATTAGCTCTCCCTATTGATGCAATACAGTTCCTTTTATATCCCCAACATGGTTTTGTGGGGAAAAAATCAAGTTTATTCTAATATTTACATGGAAAAGTAAAAGTCAAAAAAGTACCAAAAGAGGGAAGCAGGTGTGGCTCAAGCCGCTGAGCTCCCACCTCCAACAGGAGGCTCAAAACCCAGTGTCTCCTAAAGAAGAGGTGCAAGACAGTGAGCTGATGCAACAAGATGATGCAATGAGATGACATGACAAAGAGACACAAGAGACACAACAAGCAGGGAGTAGAGGAGCCTCAAGTGATTAGATGCCTTCCTCCCACATGGGAAGCCCCAGGTTTGGTTCCCAGTTCCTCCAAAGAGAAGATGAGCACATAATGAACAGACATAGCGAATACAAGCACGAGGGGGAGAAATAAATAAATAAAATAAATCTTTTTTAAAAAGTTTCAAAGTAATTTTGACAAAGAAGAATAAGGAAGGAGAAAGAGCTCCTCAGATATCAAGATTTATTATAAAGGCATAATGATCAGAATTGTCTGGAACTGATGTTGAATAGGTAAAGACCCATGGAATGGGGTCAAGAGTCTAGAAACAGACTCTCACTTGAGGACTCCATAAATGGGAATCGTGGCAACTCAACCCAGAAGGGGAATGACTGACTATTCAACGTGTGGTAAAAGAAAACTGGCTATACATATTGAGGGAAAAAATAAAATTCTATCTGAAATAGAGATCTTAATTTTAAAGAAAAATCTTCAACTTTCTAGAATGAAATACATGAAAATATCTCTGGGACATTTAAACACTGAAGGATTTTTTTTTAACAAAACACAGCAAGTCCAAACTGCATAGAGGCATTGAAATATTTCTTTTGTCTATCAGAAGACTCCATTGATAAGCAAAGAATATTTAAAGAGATTGATAAAAACATATTTGCACTCAAAGAGACAAGTTGTTAATATCCATAATACGAAAGAACTCCAAATAAAGAAAAGAAAGAAGGATAACCAGTAGAAAAGGAGCAAAGACATAAATTAGCAATCCATAAACCAATATGCATTTGAAAAGATGCCCAACCAGATTACTATTCAGGTAAATATGAATTAAAACAATAATTACGTACAATTTCACTTCTATTCAGATTGGAAAAATTAAAAATCCAGAAAATACAGTTTTTCAGTCAAGATAGACTAGCTTATGCTGGGATAACGACAATTCAAGTATCTCAGTGGAATCAAACAAGTTTCATTTCTTGCTACTGTTACATGTTCAGTGGTTGTCGGCAGAGGGCTCTTGTCTAAGGGGCCTCACTCACAGATGCAAGCTCCTGAAGCTTCCATCTGGAGTATGCTTGTGGCCATTGCAGAGAAAAGGGAATTAGGAATTGTGCACTGACCCCTGGAGCTTCTGCGCAGAAGGGTCATAGGCCATATTTATCAACATCTCATTGGCGAAAATGAACCACATGGTAATGCCCAACTTCAAGGGGGACAGGGAAGTACAGCCTCAAAATGTGCTTGGAAGGAGAAGCTACTTGGTGGACAACCATAATGACGACCACTGCATTGCATTCCTCTTGCCAAAAGTCTTAGTCCTTCTTATAGGCACATGCAAAACATGCTCATATCATTCTCAATGGAAACAACCCCCAAATTCATCCAGTTGCTGCAACCAGGTCAAAATGCAGCATATTTGAGTGATAGCCAATAATGGCTATGCCATGTATAAGTTTTAGTACTTTTTGGTCCAGAGATTTACATCCCAGAAAGACAAGCTGGGTGTTTTCCCTACACCCAATATATTGTTGTGGAACAGATACAGGATAGCCACAATAAACACTCCCATCCTGAAAGAAAAATGAGACTCATATAGCAATTCAGATCAGTAACAATTCTGAAATCCTGCTGAGAAAGGGTTGCCCTCAACTTTGGGAGTGGGGGCTGTTCTTTGTTTAGGTCCTCATCCTGCTTTTTGGAAGTAATACCCCAGATCCTTTTTCTCTGTGGCCTTTCACTCTACCACCTCAGAGATTCACTCTTTTCCATTATCCTCCTTGGCTACGTCCTGGCATTAAAGAATATGCTTTCCTTGGAGTCAGAGAAGCTTTCTTGGCTTGTTCTCTGCCTACAGAATACTGAACTGAAGTGTCTTTTAAGTCTCAACAGACTTGTGGTTTCCTTGATAACACAACTCTCTTGAAAACTTGGTAGACTTATCTAATTGATTCCACTGATTCTAGCCAGTTCCAAGTGCTAATAGACTCTTCTACAGTTCTTATCTATATGTACCTCTTAGATATACTACATGTATTTATTTTCTCTATTCCATTCCCCCCCCTCCCACAACCAGCCCCATAATTACACACACTGCAAATGGGAGAATCCACTTTTAGTCTCCTTACAGTAAGCCATTTTGTCTAAATGTGAGAATTTACTGAGCCTCACTCCCTTCTTTGGAGATTTACTCTGATTGCCTTAATCCATTTAGAGGTTTCAGCAATGCCTTTGATATTTACTCCTTCCAGGAGACTGAGCTAGTTTCATCCCTCTGGGACCTTTTCTTCATTCCCACCAGCAGAATAGGATAGGATATATTCCTCTGCACACTTGACAGCACAGAGTTTTACAATATTTATAAAACTGTTTTCTAATGTGATAGTTAAAATCATACAGTATATGTATATAAAAAATATACACATTAAAAGTATAAAAATGTGATATATGCAGTATATCCTTATACTATTATAAAAAGAAATGTGAATTTCCCTTATCACCATTGAGTTTGAACATTATTCACCTATTTATAAAATCAGCTATGTGTATTTTTCCTTTTTAAAACAGCTTTTTGTTCATGCCATGTACCAATTTTTTTTTCCTGTTGGGATAATTTTGATAATTGGAGTGTGAGATTATTGAATGTTTAGGATATTGACATTTTAAAATTGTAACTAATTTTATCATCTCGTATGTCTTAAGATAGTGTATAACTTACCAGGTGCAATGGATGTATCACGATGATGGGAGAGAGTGTTGCTGTGGGGGGAGTGGGGGGCGGGGGCGGTGGGGTTGAATGGGACCTCATATATATTTTTTAATGTAATTAAAAAATAATAATAATAAATAAATATTAAAAAAAAAAGATAGTTTATAGGGAATTTTGAAAATTAAAGGTTCTAATTCTCTCATTGCCTAATCTTTCAATCATTTTATGTTTCCTTTTCCTATTTGGGGGTGTGTATGGTCCCTCTTTATCCCAAGATTAGGTAAATATTTTTAGATTCATAGATACTATCCATGTATATGCCCATTAAAAAATTTGTTATCATTACAGTCCACTCTTCTGGCATTAATCTGATTATATGGTATAAAATTAGAATCTTAGTTTAAAAATATTTAGTCAATTTTTCTAACAATATTAAATAAGCCATTGTTTTGCATAGGTTTGATATGCCTCCTTCATCTAATGCCATACAAAAGCTATGTATTTTAAGCATTCTACATCTTTACTCCACTATCAGTTCTTGTGTTTGTATCACATTTTACATATTGTAGCTTTCTAAGACATAGTTTAGCAATTAGATAGATAGATGATAGGGAGGGAGGGAGAGATAGATACAGATATCCTTAGGTAAAAGATAATGGTTCCAAACTCAGAGGGCCATGGTATTATGTATACATGAAGACAACAGGGCAGAGATTGTGACTCATTGGAGAGTCCACACCTGGTTTAAGAGGGACACTACTACTTAGCCCCAGTTCCATCACTTTTAGGTAGAGCTTCTGATTTGTTCAAGAAAATCTGAAAATAAGAATTTTTAAAGGGAATTCTGTTATTTTTAGGCAATTAATTTTTTATAAGTTTAATACTTCATAGGTTGCTAGAAGACAGGAGGGAAGTATAGATTAGTGATCTGATACTTAATCTGTGCAGAATTTATAATTTGGTTGATTGTAATTTTGGGGAATGATCAGAAGTGATCATGGCATAGCAATGTAGGTGTAATTAATAGTGCTGAAGTGTGAGTGTGAATATGGTTGCAAGGGGAAGTTTTGACCTGTCCATGAGGTTAGAAGGAAAGCTAGAGGAAAAAATGGGCAAATGTAAAACACAGTGAATTCTGGGGAGGCTAAGGATTGTAGTTACAAATACAAATACAAGAATGTTCTTTATGATACAAAACAAGGATACAATACTAGTACAAGGTGTTTATGTTGGGGTGATATGGGGGTAAAATGTACCTAAAACATACTTCTATGGGCTTTGAATGTATCATGTTGTTATAAGTATGTTTTCTCAATAGGTAGAGGCCCACAGAGCAGCTAATAAAACATTAAACTTCCATCCTGGAGAAACCTTGCTACTTTTTCAAATAAAATAGCAAAAATCCCTGGAATGTATAAGCCATGCCTAATAAAAGGAAACAGGCGTATATGCCAAGTCCTTGATCTTAATGCTTGTATGTATAAACCTTATTTTTTAAAATTTAACTTTGCCTAATTATAATTAATGCCTAAGAGTTACCTCCTGAAAACCTCCTTGTTACTCAAATGTGGCTTCTTTCTAACCAAACTCTGCAAATAAATTGATTACCTTCCCCACAATGTGGGACATAACTCCCAAGGATGAGCCTCCTTGACACTAAGAGATTATTACCATGCATTAATCAGCAATGCATTTGGGAAAAGAGACTTCAAACAAAAGGAGGAAACCTTAAAAAAAAAAAAAAAGATTTTTTATGGTTAAGAAATTTCAAAGTGACTCAGAAGGTCATTCCAGAGGTTACACTTATTCAGGTCTCAGACAGAATTCACTAACTGCCACAGCAAACAAAGGCTCAAACAAGAGGGCTCTTGGGACATCTGGATAACAGAGGCAAGGCACACAACATCATGAAATCAACACCACTTCAGTGGTCCCTATCTGAGAATATATGATAGTCTATATCCCGAATATAACATAATTATATTCATTTATAATTCCCCTAGTCATCATTCTTCTACTCCTTTTATTTGATTGTATAATTTTCAATGTACCTATTAAGAATATTTCACAGAGACCTGAATCTTTGGACTGTTCAAATGCTGGTTGAGCCCTGAGTCCCAGCAGAATAGCAGATAACTCCTACTCTCTAGTTCTTTGGACTTGCTCTGGACAAGCAACAAAATGATGATGATGGGCAGGTCCAGCTGAGGACAGGATAATTCCTTCTATCTGCTACATGCTATCTGGGTTCCCTCTCAGCCTGGGGTGTCAGAATGGACATTGTCCTGGGTCCTTCAGGATAGGGGAATGAATAATCAGGTTGGGGGCTGGACCAAAGTATACTAGCTGTTATGGATGTTATCTTGGTTGAGGGAAGAACTTGTAACATTTGTATGAAGATAGTGCTTGCCAGGGGTTCAGAAGGAGGGGGGTAATGAATGGGCAGAAGAGGGCACATTTGGGGCAGTGGGATTCTTCTGTCTAATACCATGATGATGGACACATGATATTACACATCTGTCAAGGCCTATGGAACTGTACACCTCAAAGTGTAAACCATAATGTAAACTGTAGACTTTGGTAAGTAGCAATGCTTCAGTATTGATTCATTAATTGTAACAAACCCAGTAATAGATATAACTGAGTGTGAGTGTGGGGGAGAGGGGCTTATAAGGGAATTCCCTATGTATTTCAATATAATTTTTCTGTAAAAGTAAATCTAAAACTTCTCTAAAAATAAAGTTTAAAGAAGTTTAAAGATTTTGCAAATCTCAGGAAAATATGTGCAACTCATGGGCTACCAACTTGTGATCTCTAATGTGAATAAAAATGTAAATATCCCTGTATTAGTCAGGCCTCTCCAGGGAAACAGAACCCACAGGATATAGGTATATCTATACATACATATATATATGTCAATATTAAGAGATTTATTGTAGGAATTGTCTCATACGAACTTGGAGACCAGTAAGTCTAAATTCCGATGAAGGTTTTTGCTGAATTCCCCAGGAGAAGCTGGCTGGCTAAAGTAGAGATGAAAATTCTCCCTTTTGACTGCTGATACCATCACTTGTTCCCTTAAGGCCTTTGAGTAACTTCTCATTGTTGAAGGTGATCTCCATTGTGGAAGGCAGTCTCCATTGTTGAATATAGATGTGATCAGTCAGAGATGCAAAAACTGACCAATGATTTAAATCCACAAAATAGCCTCACCATAGCAGTCAGGACAGCCACTGCTTGCTTGACCAAACAACTGGACACCATAACTAGCCAAGTTGACATGTGAATTCTTCCTTTCTTATCATTCTCAACTGCAATCATACCTTATACATTGTTTTTCACCTTTTTTAGAGAATATTTTTTTAACATATTTTCCAATCCATTCCAAATATTAGCCTTATTCTTTCTAATGGATGCAGAGTATTCCATTCTGTGGCTACACCATGTTTATTTAAACAATTTTGTGTTGGATAGCATTTAGGTTATTTTTACATTTCTATCACTAAAAACAAGTTGCAATAAACAACCTTGTAAATTTGAGAACTTTTGTGAAAACATCAAAAGACAAATGAAGAATCGAGAATTATTTGCAACACATATGATTAAGAATGATCATAGATGTGATATAGAAAGAATGCCAATAAATCAATAAGTTAAAGTAGAAATATATATATAATATTGTGCAAGAAATATGAGTAGGAAGTTTACAGGAAAAGAAATTCAAATGATAGATAAACTTGTGAAAATAGTCAACTTTATTTATAACTAATAGTTTGCAAATTAAAATGATAAGATATAACCTGTTGGTTTTGTCAAGACTAAAATATTTCAAAATATTTTGGGTTGGCAGACATTAAGATAGATAGATCCTAATACTATTGCTGATTAGAAATTTTAATAACTAGTATAATTTCAAGTAGCATAACTTTTAAAACAGCAAGTCAACTTTTAGAAATGCATATTACTTAATAAAAAATGAGAAATTTCCCCTTTTTATTACTATACTTTTCTAAGTACATTACCTGCTTATTCTTTTGGGTATTCAAAAAACAGTTTCTCCTAATTTACTTAGGTTTTTCTTTGCATATTTTTAATTCTTCAATTCAAACTCTTATGTTTAGTGTTTTTATGAGTCATTAAAATTGAAACCTATATATTTGTCCCGAGGATAGCTGTTGGTGTGTAGTAGTCTAATTTTTTTTCCAATATTATTTTGCAATAAAATGTTAAGTATTTTATTTTTGTTTTAATTGAAAAAAAATTCTTTTTTTCTCTAAATTGAGCAAAAGTTAATTGCAGTTTTATTGTATCATCTGAGGGCTGCTCCTATAAAATTCCTTTTATATTTTTTGGAATTTATTGATGTTTTCATTACGCTCTACTTAATGATGACTTCTTTAAGTGTTTATTGGGCACTCCCATTTTCTTTGTGTTTCTAATTCGTTTTCTTTTGTATATTCAGATCTTAATGGTATTAAACGATAAAGATCAAGAGTGTTACTACATGCATTATGGATTTGGGCTTTTATTTTTTAAAGGACCATATTTTCCCAATCAGTACTTTTGCTGAAATTATACATTACTTAAAATTGAAATACCCACCTTTATTCTTCAATCTTTAGGCAGGAAGCAGAACTTCAGCAAAGTATCATAGGATAAGAAATGTATTATAGGAGTAAGGTTTTCTACATCCATTGAAGAAGCTGGGGAAATAAGCATCTAGAAGGGAGAATGAGAGAGTCAGAGGAAAGCCATGAATCAGCAATAGTGTGCCTGAGAGGTTGCAGTTTGCAAGGAAGTCTGGGAGGCCAGGAACTTCCAGCTTCCAGACTTGGACGATGAAGAGGAGCTGGTGGAAGAGTGCACAGAGGGTGAAGACATCAACATGGCAATGGGGCTCATCCCCTGAAATACCTCCCCAGAGATTCAGAGAATATGAAGACAAGTTCCACTTGCTCTGAACTCTGGAGGATGGTAGAGGCTGGAGAACGACTCCACAAAGGCTGAATCGAAGAAAGAGAAAAATATCAGGGTAGGAAGCATCCATCCCAGACAGGCTGGTATTCCTGTTCCCCTCACTTGGTTCCACCAAAGCTCAGGAATTCTCCAGAGTCAGTGGCTGGGGTCCTCCCACTGCAGACACGGACGGCAGAGGGATTCACAGCAGCAAGTTAGAAACCCAGGCATATCCAGGCACAGACAGAAGAAGAGTCAGCTGAACAGATAGCAAAAAGAACAGAAGAGTCTGAGCAGTGCCTCAGGGATTTGAGTGACAGCACAAAGTGCACAAACATGCATCATGGGTGTCCCAGAAGAAGAGAAGAGAAAAGGGCAGAAAGAATGTTTGAGGAAATAATGACCAAAAAGTTCCTAATTCTCATGAAAGACATAAATACACATGTTCAAGAAGCACACCATACTCCAAACAGAGTAGATCTACTCAGAGACACATATTAACCAGAATATCAAATGCCAAAGATAAAAGGAGAGAATTCTGAAAGCAGTGAGAGAAAAGCGATTCATCATATACAAGGGTCCTAAATAAGACTAATTGCCGATTTCTCATCAGAAACCACAGAGGTGATGAGGCAGTGGGTATATGTTTAAGGTACTGAAAGAGAAAAACTGATGGTCAAAAATTCTTTTTCTGGCAAAGCTATCCTTCAAAGCGGGGGGCAGTTTAACATATTCACAGGTAAACAGAAACTCAGAGAGATCGTCAGCAAAAGACTTGCCTTACAAGAATTACTATAGGGAGTTCTGCAGGCTGAAAGGAAAAGACAGAAAGCTTGGAGTAGTGTTAAGAAATGAAGATTCAGAGAAAAAGTATGCTATTCAAGCAAAGTTGGTGTTTTTTCAAATTAGTAGTTTATAGATGTAGGTTGTGCAATATAAACTTCAAGGTAACCCACAGAGAAAGTATTTTTAAAATATACAGAAATAGAAATGAGAAAGGAATCAGTCAGAAACATTACAAAAGATCAACTCTACAGTAAGGAGTTTGCGATAAAGGAAAAAAAGAGACCAAAAAAAGATATATAAAAAACAAATGACAAAATGGCTCCCTCAGCTCTCATTATGTTTGCAATTACCTGATAAATCTTTGCCCATTTTACTATTCTGACCATTTCTGTGTCATTTCGCCTCAGGCTTGTCCCTTATAAGGAGTATACATTTGGTTCCTTAATGTTAGCTTTGTTCCAGAGCAGAGGTTGAGTCATTTAATAAGGAAGTCAAAACCATTTGTCTTTACTTTCATGATTTGTTTGATTTCCCTGTTACCTTTTATTTTTTGTGCTTTGTGTTTGTTGTATATCAGGGCTGTGTTTGTTTTTCAACCTTGAGGAGGTCTTGCTTTTATCTTTCCCACTGCCTTAGTAGGTACACATCTGTTTTTAATTATTTTAGCTATTACTTTTAATGTTTACAAAAAATATTTTTAAACACATATCTATCAGTACAAGCTCAAGACAAAACATGGTATAATTGAAAGAGCATTAACTTTGGAGAGGCATCAGACCTGAATTTAAATCCAGCCCCCACTGCCTGGTAACCATGTAAAGTTTCTGCATCTATTAACATTTCTTCTACAACTTGCCTTGAGGGATTGTTTTGTGGGCCAGCGGTGATATAGGAACAGGGCCTTGTATAGAATTATTACTTTTACAAGTTTTGAATGTTTGAATGTCAGATATGTGCCAGGCTATGTGTTACTTCATATAATCCTCACAATTTTCCCCCAAAATAGGCATCATCATTCTCATTCTGCAATTCAGTAAACTGAGGTTTGTGAAAGATAAAGGACTTGTGAAAGTCACACAGCTAGAATGGATCAAAACGAGATTCAAACTCAATTCCTTCTGACTCTAAACCCTCCCTTTTAGCCAGTAAGGAAAAAATGTACTCTTTTTCTAGGAAAGACTCTGAGTCATACCATTCAACATACAAGCATGTTTTTGGAAAAGAGTCTCTTTTGTGTATACTCAGTAAATTGCAATTATTCTTGTTACTGTCATCTTTTATCCTTCCCACATGTAAAACATCCAACACACTTTTCTTGGTCCCCCCAGTTTCCCCTGTGCTCTCCACCACGCCCATACTAAACCCACGCCACGGCCTGGCCTCCATCCCCTGGTTGCCTCCTACACTGACCTTCGAGCAGAGGGACAGCTACCATGTGTCCTGGTAAAGAGTCAGTAATTCTGAATTGGACTGATAGTGAAAGAAGGAAACAGTCTTTCTCCCTGCTTTAGCAGGAGCGGGTTTTCACTTTTCTTGACATCTCATAAGCACGCCTCCGATTATGTTTGTGTGTACATACTCAATTGTGTAAATTCTTCCGACTTCTGGATAAAGTTTGGATGGTTGCCCTAAATTTGGATGAAAGTGTGAGTTTCCTCTTATGTCTCCATGGATATTTCAAAGGAAATTTGAAAGATCCAATTTAGAAACTTTCGGCATTTTAAAAACTACACTTTCTAATCTAAACTACACTGGCTGCATCATCTTAGTTTTGTCACAAGGAATACTATTTAATTCCAAATTTCAATTCAAATCTATGTTATTGGTCCATAGAAATGAAAAGGCTACCATGTGTGGGTCCCTTGTACAGGAGCAGAATATTAGCAAAACCAAAGGTACTGGCACCAAATCTACTTGGGCTTGAACTGGGTTTGAGTACTGACATCACCAACTGCGTTGGATGGGGAGTGGGAAGTCCTGGCACCCCCCGCAATCTCTCTGCACCTCATTTAAGTCATCTGTAAAGTGGGACTCGTCATAGCTACCCTGCAAAGCATAACGGGGATAATGAAAAGCTACCAGAGCATGGCAAACGCCCTGTGGATGCTGGTTACTACCCGGATGGAAGGCTTGCTCCCATTAGCACTCTCACAAATTGATCCCCCTTCTGATTAACCGCACGATCTCCCGGCAAATGCTAACTCACAGCAAGTCCCATTACATGGGTCAGAGCGAGCTCTCTGTGTACAAAGATGGCACATTACTTCATTGATTTACACTTTTCTGCAGCTGAAGAAAATATTTACTGGGCAGATTAAGTAGATTTAAAACAATCAGATTAAAAGGAGCCTGGAGGCTACCCCTCAGCTCAGCCAGGACAAGTTGCCTTGCTCTGAGGATCAAGCGCGTGCCAGCGGCTTGACGAGCAGAGGCAACATGAGGAGGTGTGACTGCAACTGGGAGAGGCCTGGCGTGGCTGCGGGGGAGTGTCTTGCTCCTTCCTCGATGTTCTTATGGCAGCTTTGGGGATAGGCCTCCCTTGCTAATTCAGACCAACATGCCTAAGGAATGCACAGTTTAAGTGGGAGAACATCTGCTTCTACATCCATGATGTAGGAAGGTTAAATTTCCCTTACAGGAAGTGCAATCTTATAAATAGGTCATCTTCCAAAGATGAAATTGTAAGTTGGCCCTCTATAATTCAGAGCAGATTTTCTAATAAAAGTAAGCTTGTGTCTGTTCGTCAGCCTCCCAGGTCAGCCACACATGCAAATATTTCTAACCGCAAGAGCTGAGGTGACACGTGCAACACCCAACAATGCCAAGTCCAACAAGGTAGGGTTCCGTAGCCAGGTTGTTTGTGGTCCATATCAAGTTGAATTCTCTTAAGGTACTTATTTTAAAATGATCTACTTAATGGCCACAAAGAATATTATGGAAATGACAGGTTGCTTCTACCTGCCTTCTAGTACCTTCTAGTCTAAAGTACCCTGGCTGCATTACCTTAGTTTGATCACAGGGAATACTATTTAACCCCAAATTTCCCAAACTGTGTTCCAGAATCCATAGACAGTGTTTCAGAAGATGTAAACGGTTCTGGAAAAGGGGAAAAATCATTACTCGTAATTTGGGGGAAACGCAACATATTGAAGTGCCCCCTTATAGGGTCACAGTGCACGTTCAGTTATTGAAGAATCTATGGTAAAGGAACCTTAGTCAGCTGGTATTAAAACTTATCTCAAAACATAACATGCTTGGGTTTCATATCACTCTAATCAAAATACTGAGAATAGCATTCAGCGAGACACTAGCTAGGAAAATGCTTATCTACCTATTCCCACCTAACAGTGTGTATGTTGCATAACACCCACCCTTGAAGAGCAGCCTAATGCCCACAATTTCAGCAGCATTTAATACTTTAATAATAAAAGCAATACACTGTAGTTAAGCATCACACATAACTTGAACTTTTATAGACTGTCCTAAGAAGGTAATGGTTATATCTGACATTGAATTCTGGGAAAAATAAAGGTTCTTTGGAAAGGAACCATAACTCTCTCGTGTGCTAACCGTGACTTCAGGTACAGTGGCTTCCACCGGCTTCTGGAGAATCTCCGATTCAGGGTTTGTCCATACACAGGGCATTAGCCAGTTGTGCCGGCACCACCTGCTGCTGAAAATATTCTCATATACAGATAAATTGGCTGCTGCAGGTGTTCTTTTTATCATGCCCTTCCTTTTATTCCTAAGGAAATCATATGTCAAGTTCTCCTTATTCTGAAAATATGCGTGACAAGCCTAGTTCTTGTAAAAGAGGGTAAACTTGAGTGGGTCCCAGCCACTGAGGGAGCAGGTTCTGAACTAACGAGGCTTCGTATCGGCCGGAGGTAGAGCAAGGAATCCTTTCTCATGCTGGAGTTATGCATTCTGGCTGGGCAAGGCCGGGACTTCCTTTGGCGGGGGTGGGGGATGGGGGTGGGTGGCTGTTCACTGTGCAACACTGATTCCCAGCATGCTCTGTTGTTCTGACTCAGAAGGCCCAGGCGCAGCTCGTCCTGCGCTCTGGCAGCCCTGCTGGACACCAGCAGCTCGCTTTAGCTGATTTAATTACCCTCACATTTGTGCTGCTTTCCATGGCGCTCGAGAACGGCTGACACTAAAGGGCTGGGTTTCATGTGCTTGAACTTGGGTGACACAAATATCTCAGCGGTGAATCAGTCCTGGAAAGGGTTGGTGGGTAAGGTAGGGAGTGTTTATAGAAGACATTTCATCACCGCTAGTCAAACATGGCTCATTGTTGCTTCAGGAGGCGCTGGTATTTTCCTCTTTGAAGGAGATGCTCCCGGAGCCAAGAGCTTCCAGCCTGAGCTCAGAGCAGGGGAAGGGCCATGGCCATTTGCACGCAGGAAACCCGCAAGACTAGCTGCTTTGGAATGTTGACAATCTCGGGGCAATGGTTCTTCGTCTCTCCTGGGGTGGTGGGGGCACGGGTAAATCTATGGAGACCGCCTGAGGCTGTCTCTCAGACTTGCTCTGCACTGGGGAACTTTCTGCCTGGCTTCCTTTAAAAAAAAAAAAAAGCCAGCCCAGTTGCTGAAGACCAAAGATGAAACCGAGAAAGTTGTCACTTTAGAAAATCAGTTCTGTTGGTATCAATGGTGAAAACAAGGGCAATCAGAAGATGAGAAGACGGGATTTCTTTGGCTTGGGCACATCACTTGGACCACAGTGAGGGAGATTCAGACCCTGCACAGCAGTGTCCCCAAAGCCAACACCCTACCAGTGAGAAGAGAGCACTCCCGTGACCCGAGTGGCCCCCTAGCCTGGGGAAGCGGAAGTCATCAGAAGCAGCTTGAAGCCATTCTGTGGGTGTGGTGTATTGAAGGCAAGAGCAGGGGGTGTCTGAAGATTACATTTAGAGAAACCCAATCCAGGCCAAGCCAAGAAACACACACCAAAAGGAAATATTTTAAGAAAATAAACAAAGCCACTGAGTCAAACTCACAGAGCAGGAAAAGTGGAATAAAAGATGATCTGAGGCCTGAGGTTTGGACATTTTGAAGCCACACATGTGACGTGCCAGCCCAAGAACGTGAGGAGGGTTGCAGCTGTGTCGGCGCGGAGGCAGCCTGCTCCCAGCAGGGCCCAGGCGGGGTGGAGGAAGCCCACCTAGAGCGCGGGCACTGTCAGCGCGGCCTCGCGGTCAGCCTGGAGCGCTGAGGGAACAGGGACCCACCCACCGACTGGGGAGTTCCCTGCTGTCTGCTCATCAGTGTCCTAAATTTGTCATCACCAGAGGGCATTTCAGTGTTAGAACAGGAAGTTTGACTATCAAAACTTGTAACCAAGAACCTGCCCCATCAGTATTGTGCTGTCTTCAGAATCCTGGAACTCAGTTTGAATTATTCTTGTTCCCAAGAGTTTTAACTCTGTGAAATGAGATGCAAATTTGACCCATTTTAGGATCCATTTTATGTTGTAATGAATAGGGTCCACTCAGAGAGTCGGGCATCCGTGGCACTGAATTCTGAGTCCAGGCCACCTTCTTTGGAAGCATTCTGGTTCTACCAATTAGCTGAGCCACAGGAGAATGACTTTCACCAGGATGTCCTCTAACTCCCATCTTTTTGGTTTTTATGAGGGGGTCAATGCAAGCACACAGGGGATGGAAACAGCTCTAAATTTGTGGTGAAACTATTGTCAAGAATATAACCACATCAGATCACAAGTGAGACTGGCATCTTTATGATTAAACATCAGAAAACATGTGTCTCTCGAGGAATGAATGTGCCTCCTCTATCCTGTTGGTGAAGCTCGTCAGGTCTCCCTGAGCTGTGGGTGCCAGGAAATTCATCTCTAAGTGTCACAATCATAACTCCACCATTTCTCATGAGCGGTATATTTTCTGCATCCTCCTTTATTTAGTCCTGCTTTTCTTATGTGTGTGTGCATGTGTTTGGACAGAAACCATCTTCAGATACCTTCCCAGAAGTGATGTCCACTACCCGTCTCCCAGTTTTGGAGGCATAATTTGTTTTACAGAGGAAGGGCTGGCATAATTCATATCATGAGACAATAACTCTCTGCACTGGTCCTTGTCACTGGGAGAGATTGATTGGGGAAGGAGAAGTATCATCAGAGCATTGTATAGAAGTCATACTAATGTATTTTTGGAGAAGTACAAAGAGGTCAGGAACTGAACCTGAAATAGGGGTGAGAGAGGGCTGGGTGGGCTCTGCATGATAAAATAGAAAGTGTTGGGGAGAACTGCTGGAGTGCAGTAATGTTGGAAAAGTGGTTGGAAAAAGGGCAGAAAAATGCAACAGGAAGTGGGAGCCCTAATTGGCAGACGTGTCCACAAATTTTTTTTTTTTTAATAGGAGCTTTTATTCTCCATTGAAATTATCTAATGAACTGAGCTGGATGGTAGTTCTGTTCACCATTATTTTATTACCAAAATCACCTCTTTGGATTTGTATGTTAGGTCAAGAGGGCCAGAAGGTGACAGGAGTCAGAGAGAAAGGACGAGGTCCTTTGTTTAGTTAAGATGAGCTGTAACACTTTGAAAAACTGGCAGTGTAAAGCATGAGAAAGAGAATGCAGCATAAGCAGGTAACTAGGGTCAGTGCTCTTTGGCAGAAACCCAAGGACTCAAGATATACAAAATCATGTGGAAAGCACATTGCACTTCCTGTGGTACATGGATTGGTGCTGGTGGATGGCTTGAGAAGGTATGATAGTATGTAAATGTGGAGGACAGCAGGGAGATTCCCAGGTTTACATTTGCTATTTGTGGTTTCATCAGGGGATTATCAGCCTAAAATTTTGCAAGCTTCCCTGCCTTCCTCTGCAGACAAGTATTCTCCTTCTGAGAAAGAATTTTGGCCGGCCACAGGGCCTTCATAGAGGCCTAATGTGTAACCATGGGCCACCAAGTTACCATGAGACCTGAATTTCTAATTATGAGCTGGATGCTTTTTGACCCACCAAGCATAACGTTGGGCATGCATGGAAGCACTCCATCATCCAGTGGAAGTGGTACCTACAAGATAGGGCTCCAGTGAGCCCTATCTTCATGAGGAAATGGCCCAAATGTCCACGACCCCTCTGCTGCCACATTGCCTTCTCTTTCCCAGAGCACAGCTATGGCCTCTTGAGGAGTTCCCTCTGATCACTTGGGCCTGGTTTCCACATGGTTCTGTATGATATACAGATACCATCTGGAAGTGAACATCTATAGTACTACTGTCCCTTTCTGGGACATCCCTGAAGGACAGTAGTGAGAGGAAATTGTTCCAGTGGGCAGTACTTTGAGCAGTGCACCTTGGAAGGAGAAGTGGCCAGGGGTGCATCTGTACACTGATTCATGGGCTATGGCCAATGGTTTAGCTGAATGGTGAGGGACTGGAAAGGACATGATCAGAAAATTGGTGACAATGAGTCTGGGGGAGAAGTGTATGGATAGCCCTTTCTGAATGGAGGAAAGACATAATGACACTAATGTCTTATGTCAATAACTCTCAGAGAGAAAACTCAGCAAAGAAGGGCTTCAGTAATGAAGAGGATAGGATGACCATCCTGTGGATGCTGCCAACACCCTTCCCCAGCCATGCCTGGCATTGCCCAATAGGCTCATGAACAAAGTGGCCATGATGGTAGGGATGGGGTTACACATGGGCTCAGCAACATGGACTTCCACTCACCAAGGGCAACCTCGCTATAACCACTGCTGAGTGCCCGATCTGCCAGCAGCAGAGACCCACACTCAGTCCCCAGTGTGGCACCCTTCCCTGAGGTACTAACTGGTGACAGGTTAATTACATTGGACCACATCCATCATTGAAGGGGCAGCATTTCATTCTTACTTGAATAGATACTTGCTCTGGAAACAGATGTACTTCCCCTGCAAGTAATTTTTCTGTCAAAACTACCCATCCAGGGACTTACAGAATGCCTTATAAAATGTCAGAATATTCCACAAAGCATTGCCTCAGCTCAAGGAACTTACTTCACAGCAAATGAAGTATGTCAATGGGCCCATGCTCATGGATTTCACTGGTTTTACCAAGTTCTGCCATATCCTAAAGCAGCTGGGTTGATAGAATGATGGAATGGCCTTTTGAAGGCTCAATTATGGCAACTTCAGGGAGAAAATACCTTGCTGGTCAGGGGCAGGGTTCTTCCAGACGTTGCATATGCCCTAAAGCAGCATCCGCTCCATGGTGCTCTTTCTCCCATAGTCAGGTTTCAGGGGTCCTGGATGTACCCTTAGCCATCCATTATGTAAATATCTGCTTCCTGGCCCTGTAACCCCATGCTCTGCTGGTCTAGAGTCCTAGTTTCAAAGGGAGGAGAAAGTAACTGCTTCAAAGGATGAGAGACAACAATGATTCCATTGAACTGGAAGTTAAAACTGCTACCTGGCCCCTTGGAGCTCCTCATACCTCTGAATCTAAGGCAGAGAAGGGAATTACTGTACTGGCTGGGCTGACTGATCCTGACTATTGAGGGGAAATACTGACACAATGAAGGAAAGAAGAGTTTGCCTGGAACACAGTTCCCTCAGCACTTCCACATCCTGTGATTAAAGTTAAAATAAAACTAAAGCACAGAAATCCAGGCAGGACTGCTAATGGTCTAGACCCCTTAACAAATTAAAGTGTGGGCCACCGCACCAGGCAAAGAAGCATGACAAGGTAAGGTGTGTGTTGAGTGTAAAGAAAAAATGGAATGGATAGTGGTAGAAGATAGTTTCAAATACCAGGTATGACTCATGTGACCAGTTGCAGAAACAAGAACTGTAATGGTTATGAGTATTTCTTCCTTGTTTGTTTTATGAATGTGTTTAATATATTTACATAAAGCACGTATCTTTGTTTTCTTCATTGTCTTATCCCCTTTTCATACACCATAAGTTGTAAAAACTTTATGTCAGTGTTTAAGTCATAGGATACCAAAGATAAGGGTGAATTTCACACAAGGACTTACATCCTCTACACAGGACAAGTTGAGTTATGTTAGACAAAAGTGTCATTGCATTGTTGCCTTTATTGTAGTTTAAGTATGGTTGAAGTACATGTGTGTGGGTGCCAGGTTCAGAAGGGGTGCTGTGATGGTTAATTTCATGTGTCAGCTTGACCAGGTTACGGTTTCTAATTGTGTGATCAAGTAAGTACTGATCTGTTTGTTACTGTGAGGGTATCACATAGATGGGCTTGCGTCCATAATCAGTTTATTGCATCAACAATCAACAAAGGACCTTGCCCTCACCTATAGGGGAAGTCTCCTCATCTAATCAGTTGGAGTTCTTAGAATCAAGAGTTGAGGATTTCAGAATCAGAAAGAATTTTTGCCTCTATTTCAGCCAGCTTTTTTTCCCTGGTGAATTTGGACTTGCCAGGCTTCAGAATCTCCTTGTTGGATTTTCCAACTTCAGTTCCTCATAATAAATCTTTTAATGTGTGTATATGGGGTGTGTGTGTGTGTGTATCCTATATATCCTAATATATACTATCAGTTCTGTTTCTCTGGAGAACTCTGATTCATACAACATATAAATAAATGTCCCTGCTTATAAATTCATTTATTTCTACTCTTTGATACAGAAATCTTATTTTTCAGAAAGTTCAATACTCATGTTTCATTAAACCCCCCCCCCCCCATTATAAAGAAAAATCATTACCAAGTCTAAGAGTCCTTCAATTGCAAAAACACAGTAAATGATCCAAAGTGGGACCACTTTTTCTATAAATATTACGAACAGAAGAGTATTTAAAAATGCATAGGTAAGTTCCCAAGAAAAAGAAATGCCCAGCTAAGATAAATAAAAAGGAAATTAAAAGAGAGACTACTGATAAAATAATTACATATAAAACTTGAGGGAGGCAACTAAAGAGTATTTACAGGATTATTTATACTTACAAGCATAGATAGAAAAGATAACAAAGGATGAAAACCTATGAGCTAAACGTGAAACTTCTGAAGACAAGAAAAAATATGTGAGTGAATACAAAGAAAGTCAGAGCAAGAAACCAACATAGAAAGGGAAGAAAAAATAGAATTGACAAAATTAAAACATTCTTTGAAAGACTGATAAAATAGTAAAAAAATAAAATAAGAGGAATATAAGTACAGGTACAGTAGTGACTTTTTCTAATTTTCAGAGATTGTTAGGAATAGTTTTATGCCAATAAATTTGAAAACTAAAATGTGATGAAAAATTTTATTAAAAATGAATAAATTATCAATAGCAATCAAAGAAAAAATAGACAAACTGAACATCCAATAAAGACATTAAATTGAAGGTTAAAAATTCCACCTCATTACCCCCACCTTTTCATAGTGTCCCCCACAAATCCAAATATCAACACCATGAAGCTCAGACAATTTTATAGACCACTTTTATTAAGCCTTCAAGGAACAGAAAACCCTTGTCTTACACAAACTCTTCCAGAGAATAATAAAAGAAGGAATCCTCCCAAGCTCACTTTATGAGGCTAAGATGACCTTGATTTCAGTACAAAACAATAAAGGAAAATTGTAGACAGATTTCACTTATAAGCACAATGTTAATATCCCACACATAAAGTAAACAAAATCTTTCCACCTTCCTCATCTGAATCTGAGAGGGATCTCTTCATGGTGGCTGCAAACCAGGCTTCCCCAGTCCTCCTTGCTTGACTTATCAGCAGGCACGGAGGTGGGGCACCCACCACATGCTACTCCACTGCCTGAACTGTGACCACGCCCTCCATCCCCAGGTCTTTGACCTCCTCTCCCCTGATCAGTAAACTATCCTTCACGTTGAAGGTAAGGAGTTTCCTCTCCACTTGAGCAAGGAGGCAAGATGATGGTGCTCCCATACTAACAATGAGAAAAATTCATATAATGTGCAAAATCTTTCCTTGAGCCCATCCAAGAACTGGGATTACAAGGAAACAAAGTAAACTGAGTGCTAAATCCCACCAAGAAGAGAATCAGACATACAATCTAGTTCACATTTGATGAAATAGCCCTTAAAATGGATAAGAAGAAAGTTGCTAAGATTCTAATGATTTTTTAAAGTTCAGGATGGGCTAACACTACAATTGAGAATAACTAAGATGCAGAGATAAAGTCTTTTCCACAGGCCCCCACCGGGGGCTTATGGTAAAGAATAGAGAGAGTCCCTATTGGTGGCATATGTTTGCAGGTGATTACAATATTACCAGAAAACAAAATACTTCAGGATAAACCCAACAAATTGCATGCAATATTTGTGAGCCAAAAATTACAGCACATTTGATGAGAGAAATCAAAGAAAAACCACAAAAAAAAAGCTATACCATGTTCATGAATTACAAGACTACATATTGTTACCTTGTCAATTCCCCCCAAATTGAATTATATGTTAAATATAATCCCCATTAAAATTCCAACAGGCAGGGGTTTTTTAGAAATTGGCAGATTGATTGTAAAATTTATATGGAAAAGCAAGTGACCTATAGTGGCCCAGATAATTTTTTTTTTTTTTTTTTTTTTTTTTAGGTAAATCAGGGCTAGGATTAAACCCAGGACCTTGATTGACACTCAACCACTGAGCCACATCCGCTCCCCTGAGTTGGGTATTTTATTTGTTTGTTTGTTTGTTTTTGTTTGTTTGTAGGAGGCACCAGGAACTGAATCTGGGACCTCCCATGTGGGGAAGCAGCACTCAACTGCTTGAACCATCTCTGCTCCCCCTAAATAATTTTTACAAAGAAAAAAGGGTTGGAGAATTATAAATCTGCTATGAAGTTATAGTAATAGAAAGTGTGGCATCAGCAAAAAGATGAGCCTTTAGAACATAAAAACAGAACAGAGCCCATAATTAGAACCATACTTATATGGCCAGTTGGGTTTTGACAAAGTTGACAAAAAATGATAGTCTGTTCAGCAAATATCATAGGAAATGAGTATCTTATAGGAAAAAAAAAGTTAACTTTGACCTTTAACTCACAGCATGTCTAAAAATTAACTTGATATAGATCATAGAGTTAACTGCAAGATCTAAAACTATTAAACTTCTAGAAGTAAACATAGAGGAAAGCTTTGAGACATTTGTGCTAGACAAAGATTTCTCAAAAGGACACAAAAAGCATCCATCATAAGAAAAGAAATGATAAAATGAACTTCAACAAAATTAAAGAAAAAGAAAAAATCCTTTGCTCTTCAAAACATGTAGTTGACAAAACAAGAAGGCAAGTCACAGACTAGGAAAGAATATCTGTAAAAGATAAACTTGATAAAGGACTGGCATTCATTAGCATGACTGAAGTTTAAAAGAATGACCATACCAAATGTTGGCAAAGATGTGGATCAACTGAAATGATCATCTCTTGCTGGTGAAGTGCAAAATGTTAAAGAACTTTGGAGAACAATATGATAGTATGTTTAAAATTAAGCTCACATTTTTCCTATGACCAGCACGCCACACATAGAAATTTACCCATGAAAAATGAAAATCTATGTCCACATAAAATTTGTAATTTAACATTCATAGCCAAATAATTCATAATATCAAGAAGTGGAAATAACCCAAATGGTCATCATTAGTGGATGGATAAATCAATTGTGGTGTAGCCATGCTATGAGCTATTATCAGCAATAAAAAGTTAAAAATATTAATAACATGCAACAACTTGGATGAATTTTGAAAAAAAAATTTTGCTAAGTGAAAGAAGTCAAACACAAAGAATAAACACTGTATGCTTCCATTTATCTGAAATGTTATAAAAGCAAAATCATAGTAACAGGAAACAGACTACCAGTTGCCTGGGATGAGGTTCAGTGGGAGAGATCAATTGCAAAGGGATGTAAGCAACTTTTTTATAGTAATGGAACTATTTTATATCTTTATTGCTGTGGTGGTTACACATTTCTATACAAATAACAACACTCATCATCCTATATTTAAATTGGGTGAATTTCATTGCATATAATTTATATCTTAATAAAACTGGGGAAAATGATATTGACAAAATCTTTAATCTGGGGTTGCTATACAGAGGCCAAGATTAAAGATTTTTGTCAATTAGTTGTGGTTTTTTTAAAATTCTAAATAGAGGGTATCTTCTTTTCAACTTTCATTTAAGTATATAATTTATATCCAATTAAATTCACTAATTTTGAGTAGGTAGTTCAATAGATTTTGACAAATATACAGTTGTATGACAACCCCCACAGAAAATTTTAGAACATTTCCATCAAACAAGCTCTTTCATGCCCCTTTACAGGTAATGCACCGCTCCCAGCTCTGGAAAAGAGATCACCTTTTCTAGCATTTCCTATAAATGGACTCACATAGTATGTAATTGCTTATGTCTGGCTTATTTCACTTAGCTTAATGCTTTTGAAATTAAGCAGTGTATATATATATATATATATATACACAGATTAATATTTTGTTCCTTTTTATTGCTGAATAGTATTTGGATATGCCGCAACTTTTTTTATCCATTAGCCAGTTGATGGGCATGTAGATGGTTTCCCTTTGGGGATTATTCTACATAAAGCTGCTATGAAAATTCTCAAACAAATTTTTGTGTGCACCTATGTTTTTATTTCTCTTGGATAAATATTATAGAGTAGGAATGTTGGGACATATGGAGAATATGTTAAATCTGTAAGAAAATGCCAACCTGCTTTTCAAAGTGGCTGCATCCCCTCCATCTGTAATGTCTGGGAGTTCCAGTGACTCCACGACCTCAGCAACATTATGGTCAGTCTCCTTAAATTTAGCCACTCTAGTGGCTGTGCAGTGGCTCTCATGGTGGTTTTGAGTTTCATTCCCCTGACAACCTAATAGCATTGAACTTCTTTTAAGTGTTCATTGGCCATTCATGTATGTTCTTTGGTGGAGTGTCTAGATCTTTTGTCCGGTTTTTAAAACCTAGGTGTTTTACTTTTTTCTTTTTTCTTTTTCTTTTATAATTTTTTTATTTTATGAGTTCTTTTTCTTTGTTCTCTCTCTCTCTCTTTTTTAATGTTACATTCAAACAATTTAAGAGTTTCCCACATAGCCCCCATCCCCCTCACCCCACTCCTCTAAAATCAACAACCTCTTTCATCATCATGGGACATTCATTGCATTTGCTGAATACATTTTGGAGCACTGCTGCACCACATGAATAGTGGTTTGCATTATAGTTTACACTCTCCCCCAGTCCACCCAGTGAGCCATTGCAGGATATGCATTGTCCAGCATGTGTCCCTGCAGTACCACCCAGGACAACTTCAAGTCCTGAAAATGCCCCCACATCATATCTCTTCTTCCCTCTCCCTGCCCTCAGCAGCTACCGTGGCCATTTTCTCCACATTTTTTCCATTACTAATCACAATAGTTCCCTAGCAGAAAATCAGTAAGTCCATTCTAATCCATACTCTATTTCTCCATCCTGTGGACCCTGGGATGGTTATGTCCACTCCACCTCTATATCGAGAGGGAGTTATTTATATGTTATGGATTCAAGTCTTTTCTCAAATACATGTTTTGCAAATATTTTCTCTCAGCCTGTGGCTTACTCTCTAATTTTCCTAATACTGTCTTTCAAAGAGGAAACGTTTTTATTTATGATTAAGTCCAACTTATCAAGATTTTTTGTTATCTCTGCTTTCCTATGCTAAGAAATCTCTGCCTAAGAGTGAACAGTTCTATTGTTAATTAGATGCATTTCATCTATTTTCAAAAGGAGGCAATCTGGGTGGTTGACCATGAGGTAAGAGGGCAAGTAGGGCTGGACAATAGAGCCCAGTGTGTAGTTGTCTAAGGGGTAGGACTTTTGGACAAGTCACTGTCCTCCAAGTGGGTCCTCACCAGACCAGTTTATTTTACACCGATCTGAGCCATTGTGCCATCTGCTTCTTTGCTAGGTAGGACTCTTTTCCACTCTTAAATCATAAAAGGAATAACTTAGGCTGTCATAGCCCTTTGGAAGCTTCAAAGTGTTTTAAAATCTTTTAATCTATTGGGTCCCCACAGTCCTGTGAAATAAGAATGGAAACTCCCACTGACACGATATGTTATGGTTCAGAATGTGAATGACTTGCCTAAGGTCATGCAAGTAATTAGTTAAAAAGTCAGGACCAGCATCCCAGGCTCCTGACAGCACAGGGTGTTGCCGGGTTGCCTTCTTCAAATTCCTGAGCAACTGTGGTTAAGCTCAAGTCTCGTTTGTGGAGAGGGCCATGCCAGAGGGGGAGATGGGTTAGGGAGAGAATCTGCTCCTAGTGAAGGTTTGGGACAACCTGGTACAGTATGATCATCCCACGTCAAAACGAAAGTCACTGTGATAGTGTAGGAAAAAGGAGAACATTGGAATTGGACAAACATGTGCTCTGATTCCAGCTTGGCTACCGTTAAACAGTTATAGGTGAATTGGTTTCCCTAAAGCACTTGAAATAAATAGTTTCTCACCCAGTAGATATGTATTTCTTAATATCTGATCATTCGTTTCCTCCTCATAAGATGTGCTAAGTTTTTGAACACTTTCCATGTGTCAGAAGCTATGCTAATCATTTTACCTACTGCACTGACGCCTCAAAACAGTTCTATGTGGTAGATACCCCCATCCAAATTTAATATACAAAAAGAAAAAGGTTTAGAATGTATCTTGCCTGAGACCCCACAGTTCACAGGTTGGGGATCCAAGCCTGTCTGTCTCCAAACCCATGCTCTTAGCACCCAATCTATGCTGTCTCCCACCTTTAAAAACATGCCCTGCAAAGCTGGTGGGCAGCAGTCAGAAGCCATTCACCACCAGACAGCAACCCACACGGCCCCAAGCAAATCAAACCACCCAGTAGATTTCCTCTTGCTTTGCTTCAGAGAAGCCAATCAGCTCAGGTCCTGGAGCCCCTGTACCCCATAAAAGAAGAGACCCCAGGGCAGAACTGGCAATTCTCTTGCTTGTGAATGCCTACCCTCAACTCTGAGGGTGTACTTTTGATCTCTTGCTTTACTCCCCAATAAATTCTCTGCTTGCCTGAAAATAAAAAATGGGCACAGCAATCTGTATTACGTAAAGTGCCTTGTGAATTTAACCCATTCATGTCACAGTAGGAACTGCATTCTTGCCATTTTCCAGTTTCCTCCCCTTCTAGTTACACTTCAAGATCCACCTGGGAGTTGAGTGGGACCTTCTAGCTAATTCTAGCCAATGGCTTGTCGACAGAACAGCCTTGTGCCCCTTCTGGGCTGGCACATCTGATTGTCAGTAGAGGATTGGCCAGAACTCTTGTCACACTGCCTAGGAGGTGATGGAAGTACGTGTTGATATGGGAGTTGCCCTAAGATTCAAGCAGCCTGAAATCTGAGCCAACACCTGGAGGAAAGCTGGCCTGGGAAGTCTTTTGCAGTGAGCTTTGTATGGAAGGGAAATGAACATTTCCTGTTTTAAGCCACTTAGATTTGGAGATTGTTTGTTACCACAGCAGTACCTTCAAAAATAGCACAATATGGTACCTAGGGTGGGGGTGGTTGTGGTTGTGTTTGTAATGGTGGTGGGTCATAGTGTCATCTCCCAAGGGCTACCCTTTTATGATCCTCGACCCTCTTCCCAATAGCAGTTGAGATAATATTTTTATAATCAAATTAGAAAAATAAAGATCTAAAACATCATTCAATGGCATGGACAAGGAAAAGATATATTGACTGGACCATTGAGCACAAGTCTAAGCAGCAGATAAACAGCCTTTCCCATGAATTGGCTCTGGAGGTTCTCACTCTACTCATAAGTAATTATAAAGGCATTATACTCACCAGCATGAATGGATTACAAACCATCCAGCCATTAAGTAAACTTAAGCAGTCTTCTCGATCTCTATCAGCAAGGACTTTCCTCTTAACAAGTTCCACATTGCAGACCAATCTTTCTGCCATCTGCTCAAGTGGTAACATGTGGCAAGACCATGATTTGTTGAACACTTTGCCCTTGGTAAGGAAAGAGACCTTGGGGATTTTATTTTTTTTTTTTTTTTGACAAAACCACCTTCTTGGCACACAGTTTGTGGCTAGAGTTTGCCCTCTGTCCCTTTTGTGAAATGATCCATTTTAATCTGAATGTCACTTTGAGTGAATGTACATGAGATTGTATTTACATATGCTAACCATCAGACTGATTTCCAATAGTGATGGTGTGTTGGATCACCTTCCATGCCCAGGATTTTAATCAGGTAATGATAACAGTGTCTTCCTAGCCCCCAAAGAGAATGAGGCATTTTTTAAAGCTCCATAGACCTTATCTGTTGTTGTTGCCCCCTGTTATCCTCTTCCTTCTTCATCAGCCTACCTCTCACTGATCCTTTAAATTTCATGATTTCTGAGATGTTTTCACTGACCACCCCATGTGGGTTAGGGAACTCTCCTCTTTGTTCCATTTTTTTCCTAGGCTTACCTCTCTCACAGAATTTTACAGAAGATATTGGGATATGATGTGGCTATGTATAATGCTAGAGCTATTACTGATGAGGGAAGTTTAACAATGCTTCAAAATAGTATCATCATGTGCATTTTCTTCTGCACTGTGGGCATCAATTTTCAAATCTAACTCAAAGTAAGAGGTGAAAGATCCCACCGTAGGTGGTTTAAAGCATTCTTCTCCCCAGAAATCACACATGATATCAGTTCTGCAGAAGCCATCAGAGAGAAATCAAATAGTTTAGAGATCTCTGAGATTAGAGAGGCAATAAAATAGAGCCCCATGGTCGAAGAAGACAACTTGCATTTTGTGGGACTTACTTGATGTTATCAAATCCATCCATAGATATTAATGAGTAAATCCTGGATATGCAGACCCTACTTTTCAATCAAGCATGTTGGCAAAAGCTAAGAATTCAGGTGATTAATAATGAGGATCCCAAGTCAAGAGGGAAGAAGTAGACATCCTATCAACAATACAAACACATTTAACCCAGATGAGAGCAAACACAGTATATACCAAAGATGGTATAAGCTGTTTGGACCATAATCACTTACAACTTTATAATACAAGGGTTCTCAAAGTATCTTAGTGGGGAAGGGGATGAGGATCAAACTCACAAAAAATAGAGATTTAAATTCTTTTCATAATCAGCTATATATGACCCATTCTTAACAAAGTCTTCTATGGTTTTCAAATATTTTCATAGACAAATAATTGCATTGAATCTACCCACTTGATTCAGTGAATGTTTTTTTGGGGAGGTGGGGGGCAGAACCTTACACATTTTCCATAGTGCACATCTATCATCATGGCAATTAGTGAATTAACACATTAGTTAATATATTTGGCATAAGAAAACTATCATTCTGATCTGGGAGTAGGGAAAGATATCTTAAATAATGGGACAAAGGTGATAACAATAAAAAGTTTCATAAATGTCTTCTTATTAAATTAATATATCTATAATATTTATGAAAAAAGCACTTTAAAAAGTGAAACATTAAGGTATAAACTGTGAGAATGCATGGGGAGCATACATAACTGACATTAAGGTATCAAAAATATTGATAGCTTACAAACCAAAAAAGCAAAATCATGAGATTTATAACCATTCAATGGAAAAAAATCAAGAAACCAAATATGATGGCTATTTTTTGGGTCAGCTTTGCAAGATTATGGTACCCAGTTATTTACTCAAACACTAAGCTTGGTGTTGCTATGAAGGCATTTTGGAGATGTGGTTAATATCTACAATAAGTTGACTTTAAATAAAAGACATT
The DNA here is from genome assembly GCF_030445035.2 of Dasypus novemcinctus. Classification (NCBI taxonomy): domain Eukaryota; kingdom Metazoa; phylum Chordata; class Mammalia; order Cingulata; family Dasypodidae; genus Dasypus; species Dasypus novemcinctus. Next base: position 9,238,605 of record NC_080697.1, read on the forward strand.
ACCCTCAATAATGTGAGTGGGCCTCATCCACCATCACCTTGAGGCCTTCAGAGCAGACCTGAGGTCTCCAGGGGAAGAAGGAATTGGCCTCAAGATGACACCATTAACTCTAGCCTGGGTTTCCAGGCTGCCAGCCTGCACTAAAAAATTCAGACTTGCAGACCCCACCAACGAGTCAATAAGGAAAGGACCAGTTCCCTGAAATAAGTATCTAAATCACCAGATCTCTATCTATCCATCTATCTATCTATCTGCCTATCTATCTGCCTATCTATCTGCCTATCTATCTGCCTATCTATCTATCTATCTATCTATCTACCTATCTATCTATCTTTCTATCTTTCTATTTCTTTCTCTCTAACTCGCTCTCTCTCTGTCTATATATCTATATCTTATTGGTTCTGTTTCTCTGGAGAACTCTGATGATACTGTAAGTATTTGAGAGAATATGATCAATTGATTCTGTTTTATGATGCTGGTGGGAATGTAAATTGCTACAGCCAATATGGAAGGCAGGTTGTTACTAGCTTGTACGACTGACCATTCAGACACCTTGCTACCCTGCACTTCCATTCCTAGAAGTGCACGTGTGTGTGTCTCCAAATGATACTCTTACTTATAAGTATGCAGAAGAATACACAAGAATATTCATTAACAGCACTATTTATAAGATCAAAAACTAGAAATAATAAATTGTGATGTACTCATACAATGGACTATCTTGCAGCAGTTAAAAAGAATGAACTGTATCTGTATTACTATGAATAAGTAATAACAATATATAACTGAGTGGAAAAAGTAAACCCCAAAATATTACATAGCACATGATATCTATTTTTGTGAACCTACAACACCAAAACTGATATGCTTTTTAGGAATACATATCAGTATTTAGAAGAGCAAAGGAGTGGGGGAAGTGATTGAAGCCCACAGAGGCCACAGCAGCAGCCTGGACATGGGGGTCTCTTGAGAGCTGAGCTGCAGGCAAAGCCTTGGGCCAGCACAGTCCCAAGTCACAAGATCACATGACCAGCCTGTGGACATACTATGGTCACGTGGGTCAAGAATGATTTGAGCAGGATTGGGGGCAGGCTGGAAGAGAATAGCAATCTTGTCAATGGCTCATCCATGTGTCTCGATGAACTGCTGAGATGGATGATAGGTACCTATGGCAGATTTTGGTCAGGCTCTGAACCAGAGGCTTTGACTACAGTATGGTCATGGTGTGATTAGCATTGCAACAAGGTCCCGGTCTAGAAATATGGGCATCAGGACGAAATTCCATAAAGCTGAATGACCTAACTTGTCCCTGTGATGATTCAGCACTGAATTTACTGGAGTTGAAAAACATTTGGGTAACCTACAAGATAAGAGCTAGAAAGCCGAGTACTCTGAGGTTAGAAAACCCACAAAACACTGAGCGATTAATCTTCGAAGAGTAGAAGTAGTGAGTGCTTAGTCACCGACTCTTTTTCCTTTCTCTCCTGAGTGTTCTGGAATTCCTCAATCCTCCTCAGGTGTCTTCCTCCCACCTGGCGAGAATAGAAGTGCTCCTGAAATTGCTGTCATGGCTGTCACCAAACGTGAATAGCTGGATTTTACAGAAGATTATGAAATGATAAGCTGAACAGAACAAAACTGCAGTGCAGCTTTCCATTACAATAGGAGGATTACTCTAAAATCTCTTTTTATCAATATCTAGTTTCCAGTTGCTTTCTGTAACAAAAGAAGAAACTGAAAATCATTGAAGGGCATTTTCTACAAAATGGGAAACTTTTCATTTTTTCTTTCATTTTTTTCCCCAGAGACAATATGAGTTTGTCGATAAACACGTTATGCTGACTACTTTATTTAAGCTTGTTACACATAAGGTGACAGCATACAAATATTAAAACAGATTGATATCGATCGCTAGATGTCATTTTGTAAGTTCCTCTTTTAGAGAATACATTTGAATGCTTTCTAAAACAAAGTATCATATTTTGTCTCACAGAGATAAATGCAGGCATTTCATGGTACATGTTGTGTGGCCAGACATGGTTACTTTTCTTCTCGAATGGGGAGAACTGATGCAAACGAGAACGTTTTAAAGAGACCAGAGCAGTTCCCGGTAGATTTTTGCTCAATAATCAAAGTAGGTCATTTGCTTCAGTAACCAAAATAGTTCATGGTAGTAATTCTCTCTTTTACTCATTTAAATCCCAGCTGGTTCTCCAGAGATGAATATGAGGTAAGGGATTTTAGGAATTGAAAACTTGGTAAATGTTTATTAAGTATTAAGTTGGTCATTTTTAGAATGCATCCATATTCATTACCCAAGCAGATAACGGACACAGAAAACTTCTGATAATGTTCTAACAAAACAATGATTAGTAAATTTACGATAGTCAAGTTGTTTTTACCTTTACTGAGAAGTGTCTATTCACGTAGTAGTAAAAGTGCCAGTGATTGTTTTCTGGTTTGATTATTCACAACGGGGGCTGTGCCCTGTCTTTTGAAAGTAGCATCCTTTCACTTTGGACAGCACAAATGGGAAGGCAAGTTCGGATGTAAGATACATGCAAGTATTAACTCTGTATTCTATTTTTAATGTTGGCTCATTACCCCAGTTCTCGGTGGGAAATGGCATACTGCTCTGATTTGACAGCGGATTCCTCATGGAAAATATAAAACTGCTCTTAGAATTTCATAAAAGTTGTTTTGTGCCATTTCTTCACAAACATTAAATTGCAAATATTTAAATAGAAAACAGCCGCGACCATGTCCTCCGGACTATTATTTACATTGTATTGAATGTTTCTGAAAGAATCACACTTTCCTAGGGGATAAAACCTGATTTCGTAACTTCTTCACATAACTTAGAAAATAAATGTGGAGGAAATACGGAAAATAAATGGAGGAAAAATAAAAGGAAAAATGATGGTGAAAATACTGGAAAGAGGGGCTGTTAGGTTAAATGGAGATGCGACGGGGGACCACAGCATGATTTTGTCAGTGCTCTAGTTCCCATATGGCACAGTGGACACACTAATGGGGGGAAATTCTATTTTAATTCCTAAAGGGCTTCTCTAAAAGGAAACTGAAACCACTTGGAATATGAAATTGGAAAGTAATAAGTCCTTTAAATATTTCCTCAATCTGAAGAAACTACATTTTCATAATATACGCATCTGTGAAAAATAAACCTTTCAAATTTCCAATGCTACTCACTTTCTTCAATGGAAAGGATAAAACTACCCAAGGAACATTTTTTTAAAAGGCCACTATAAAAATTCAATAGAGGAAAATCTAAAAGCTGATAAGTAGATTTGGGGACTCAAATATTGATCATGTGAATAATATGCCCATTTTATAATAGTAGAATAAGATAAATGGCGATGACTTAGCCATTTTAGATTTTTTTTTTTCAACCTCATTTTAAGAGCATCTTATAGGAGTCCAGTCAAGGATTATCAGCATGGCTCTCCTCCCTGCGCAAAGCCTGCTCACAGTCACACACTAACATCACCAGTTGCCTTCACCATGTATGGAGCCTAAGTATATCAGTCACTGATCTGTCTCCAAATAGGAGCACTATTCAAATGAAGTTGTCGAAGAAAGTTTAATTAACAGAATATATAAGTACATTAAATAAATATTAATTATGTGCTAAGGGTTATCACTCAGAGATGGGGCAGAGCTGGGTGGAGAGCTTTCCCGATCCTCAGTCCCAAGGTCTCTGCTGGAATCGTGGGTGGACACCACCCACTGGCCTTCTGGTGCCCAGCAAGCCTGCTGAAATGCAAACACCAGCACACGAACATCTTGTGCATGTGAATGTCTGATTTGTCCCATGCCGAGATCAGAGATATTTCCCCAAAACCTTGAGCAAGATATATTTGACCTGTGCTATCAGCTACTGCCTTCACGGAAGAAGATACACTTCTCCCCCTGAGTGTGAGTCTGGGACTGAGAATCATCTTGTAGAAACAGTATGCCTTAGCATCCAGGAATGTGCATGGATGCTGGACATGTGTGTTCCTGAAATGGAACTCACTGTGACTGGTGTACCTGAAATACCTGTCATATTGACAGAGGTGGGTAACAAGAACGGTTCTTGAGTTGGGAACGACTTTAAAAGATGTTCAAGAGAACATCTTTTCCTTGGACTATTATTACTTTCTGTCTCTCAACACATGAAGATGAGTTCAGGGATAGAGTGAATTCAGCAAATATTTCCTGCGTGTTTACTCTGCTATGCATTATTGTAGAAGCTACGAAGCGATAGCTCTTGGCTATCAAGCCCCTATTATGGGGCAGTGGACTTGGCCCAGTGGTTAGGGAGTCCGTCTACCACATGGGAGGTCCACGGTTCAAACCCCGGGCCTCCTTGGCCCGTGTGCAGCTGGCCCATGCGCAGTGCTAATGTGCGCAGGGAGTGCCATGCCACGCAGGGGTGTCCCCCCGCATAGGGGAGCCTCATGCACAAGGAGTGCACCCCGTAAGGAGAGCCGCCCAGCGGGAAAGAAAGTGCAGCCTACCCAGGAATGGTGCTGCACACTGGAAAGCTGACACAACAAGATGATGCAACAAAAAGAAACACAGATTCCCATCCCTCTGACAACAATAGAAGTGGACAAAGAAGACGCAGCAAATAGACACAGAGAACAGACTTTGGGGGGGGGGGAAGAAAGAAAGAAAGAAAGAAATCTTTTTTAAAAAGCCCCTATTATGTACCAGATAGTTTGCATTCATTATCTCTAAACTTAAAAACAACCTTCCATAGTAGTTAAGAATTTGCACATTTTAGAGATGAGGCAACTGTGTGTAAATAAGTCATCCAAGTTCACAGGACTGGTAAGTGCTGGGTTAACACTTGAATCTAGACTTGTCTTGATCTGAAGCCTGACTTCTTTTATCTTGGACTGACAATTTTAAAGAAACTTCCCAGTAAGCAGGATAGTTTGAAAAACCACAGATTTCTTACAACTAAACTGGTCTAATGTGGAGCTGGATTAATCCACAAACCCAGGGCACACTGCCTTTCATGAACATTTGGAAACTATAAAAGGTTAAACCAAGCCCTTCCTCCCCCATCTGTTTATCATAACAATGTTACAGTCAAACTGAAATCTTCAGCCAAGACCCCCTTAATTGCCTGATAGGTTTGTTTATTTTTACCATATTCCCATTTTTCCCCATCTACAGGCCAGCTCCCCTCACCCCCCAGTATGCTACACGTTGCTGTGCAGGGGTTGAGGAGTGAGAGTGGGTGGAGAAAACCTCTCTTCGGGTCTTTTTGGTTATAAGAAATTGCCCATAAAAAGGCCCACAAGAGGCCCATAAAGATTTTTGTGAATGGCCTAATATTGCAAATGTTAGCATCTTGGGAAGGTACTTTCATGGCATCAAAACTGTAACTTTGATCTAACACATGAAGTTTAAGAAGACATGGAATCTGTAGTTTTAATGCCACATCACTTCAGGAAGTTAGGGACTGATATCTTTAGGAAAAGTATATTATATATGGAATTAAGAAAGTAGACAAATAAGTTAAACTGACTTTACGATGTTTTCCTTTCCTCTCCCTTTGAATGCACGAAGCCTTGGAAGACTCATCTCCAGGTAATGAGGAGGCACTTGTCAGCAGTGGGCCAGGAAAAGGGATCTTAGGATGAAAAAAAGCAGTCTGATGACCAGATGTAGTGACTTAACTCGAGGCAGAAGAAGCTGAAGCTCTGGAAACCTGAGAAGCCCAGAATGGTCATTATAAAGAAGCAGCCCAGGGAAGGGGATTAGGCAGTGCCCCTCTACGCCCTAAAGTACCAGTGAATCAGCTGGGCATCCTGGTAGATTCTGACTCCAATTGCGTAGTTTTTCCAGGTAATCCAAAGGTGCTGATCTTCAGATCCACTTAGAGACCCAAGATTGCAGGACATTTGGTTATTTAGCAGTGTCACTGATACTTTGCTATTATAGTACAAGACAATGCTTAGCAAAGAGTAGTTATGTCAAGTGAAACGAGAGTTGAAATGGGGGTAGTTCAGTCTATGTGTCTCTAGACTCATGACCTCACCTGCCAGGATACCATGGGAAGAACCCCAGTCCCAGAGCCTGGCTTCGGGTCCCAGCATGCCCCTGACTTTCTCTAGACATTGCATAGCTCTCCTGTAGACCTAATGATATGAATTCAGTCACTCTGTTCTCACATGCCAGAGAACATCGTAATTTCTGCAGCTCTTGAAGTTTTTACTCAGAACTGGTGTCAAATTGCCATTCCTCTTCTCTATGCCCTCTCTCCACCTCCCCAATCATTTTTTCCACCATTTCTTGGCATATCTGAAATATGGGACTTTAAATGACAACATTAGGTTATCTGATTGGCGCTAGTTTCTAAAGCTCATCTTTCTCATTCACAGGCTTCAATGCGCTCTTTCTCTCATGAGCCTGTGGGCTGCTCACGCTTCTCCATGCTTCTTTCTAACACCTCTCGGCTCTCCATGTGTGTGCCAAACTTCAAAGGGACTGGAAAGCCCTTTTTTGCTCCACTATGTTATATCATCTTCCTCTCCACCTGCGAGGAAGACTAGTAGTAGGTGTGTCAGGTGGTATGCTCTCCTCCAAAGGTTTAAGAGTCAGGGGCAAGACAGACACAATGACATTCATTGACAATGCTAATGAGAGGATCACTTGCCCCCTCTTGTAGATGATTACCCTCGAATTGTCCCTTTTGTCACCAACTGATCTTTTTTTTATAGAGACCTCTGAAGACTCCTCTGCTTCTCAGTCTTTCAATACCCCTCAGCAGTATGGTCCTATAATCAAGTCTAAGAGCACCCTGTACCAAAGCTACTTTAAAACATCTTCCTGGATAAAATACCAAGAAGAGAATGGCCAGCTCTAACAATCTGTTCAGTTGAGTTGATGGATAATTCTATCAAATATCAAATATCAAATATCTAAGCTGGATCAAATATCTAAGATGGATCAGGAGATCCATCAACTACACACAATCATGGGCATTTTCACCAACATTCCATGAGCATTAGTCATGCAGGAAGTAATGGCATGGAAGGCAGTACCTGTCCTGAAGATATTAATAGTCTGTTAGGATAAGATGTATCATTTTTTTAATTCAAACATTCATTGATTTAAACATCCTCAGTAGATAATTTACATGCCAGGCACCATGCAAAATGCTGGGAATGAATGGTGAACCAGAGACAGCCTTCTCAAAACTCAAAATTCAGCAGGAGAGAGGAGTGACAGAGCACATGGCATGGCCTCTGAGGGCAAATGGGAGACCCAGGCAGACTTTGCAACAACAATTGGGTGAAGTCAGAATCTGTGTCCTGCTGGAGTGCTCTTAGAGGGTGCAAGGAAGCAGTGAAACTAGAGAGGAACTTCAAGAGGTAGAAGAAATTCTGGGAGGCCAAGTAGTCTTGGAGGCCAGAGAAACTTGAAATATAGTCCCTATCTGAAAAAACAAAATCAAGCTCGTGCAAGTAGAAGGTTTTTGTTGTGCTGTCCTCTTCAACTGAGGAATACCTGCCCTTGGGCATACTTGGTGGGGAGTTAAGGGGCTTAGACTCCATGGTATCATAATGAAATATCTTCCTGGAGTAACAATTTTATTAAACGGTGATTTAAGATGTATGTGTGTATGTTTGTGTGCATGTGTGAATGCTTAAGATAAAATAGGAAACTTAAAAGACATGCCTTGCTTACAACAGAATACTTTGGCATTTACAGAGGCACCTTCACCATGACCTCCAAACTACATTATCTTTTCCATGTATTAAAAAATATGTTGGTGGAAAGGTTAAAAAAACTTTGGGAAAGATTAAAATACAGACTAAGGATTTCAGGTTTCTCTGGTGATGTTGAGTGTTTGTGAGCTGAGCAGAGACTCATAAAAGTAGAGAGATAGCTCCTGTCTACTGCCTGAGTCATTGGTTGTGGGTGGCAGACATGGGTAGAAAGTGCATGGGTCTTTATCTGAAGCTCAGGGACAAATCTAACAACACAAGGAAGGTTGCATGGGATGGGTAAGAGCAATATGTGTGGACATTGTGGTGTCCCTGCAGTGGGGAAGAACTACCAGGAAATGTTTTGGGTCCCCTGCAGTAGAAGGTGCTTGGGAAAGAATGCCAGAGTCCTCCGAGCAGTAAGATTCTCTCCCAGGTGCACCCACTCTGTTGGTGTCAGTCTTGCATCAAGAGGACATGGCCATCACCAGCAGTCTTGGCTCGCTCTTGCCAGGTCTCTGAGTAAGGTGGGAGGGAGAAGCAGCTGCCTGGATCAGGACAGGATTTAACTTGCTAATCATTGCTCAGAGGCAGAGGAGAGAAGCTGACTAGGGATTAACCTTCCCTTGGGAAGAGTCCTATAGCCTTTGCATTTAGTTATTCTGGCAAATTGCAGGTTAGATTTCAACTTGAATGGATTTACATATTACACTCTCAGGTAGGTGTCAAAATGACCACTGGAGATGAATTCGAGGTCATCCGTGGAAGTTGCCTAGGTCCTCTCCCTTGCTCTCCTGCTCTCTCACCCTAAATGGGACATGGCCCTGTGTGAGCAGGCCAATCTTAGCTGTCCCTAAATACAAAGCATCAGGTAAAGCGAACCACCAGTGCTATTCAGAAGACACATAACGTGAGACCACAAACTCTAGTCACATATATACTTTTTAATTTCCTAGTAACCATATTAAGAACATAAAAATAAGGCAAAATTAAATTCAATCATTTTATTTAACCCAATATAACCAAAATATTATCACTTAAACATGTAATCAACATGAAAATATTAACGAGTTATTTTGCACTCATTTTTTAAGTCTTTTTTTTGCCAAGTTTTAGACATATAGCACATCATAATTCCTACTAGGTACACTTCTAATGTGTGATAGCCACTTGGGGCAGATGGCTAGTATATTGGATGGCACAGTTCTAGCCATCCTATCTTGAACCTGAACAACCCAGTGATGCGTCCTGGCTTTTCTGAAGGTCAACGAGGTCCAGTAATGCCAAGTCATTTGCATAACACATGCAGGTAGAGCCAAGGTAGATCAGGAGTCTCTACATTTCTAATCTAGTGTTCTTTCTAACACAACGTATGCTGACTTCTCTCTTCATTGTCACAGCTAAGTTCTCACCAACCTCTTCCAGTTCTTCCTTCAGAGTCCTCTCACACTCTTATTTCTCTCTATTCTGGCTTCAGTCACCTTACTCAGGACTACTTGCCTCCCTCATACACCAGAGCCTCCTAATTGATGTTTTTGCTTTTGGTATCATCTTAGGACCCTCCCTACAAAATCTGAATTTAGGACAGCTCTGATTAAAATAACTCCTCTGCTCAAAACAACGATTACCTATTTTTTAATAATTAAAATATAATTCATGACACTCCATTATCTGGTATTAACACATATCTCCAAAACAGTTCTACACAAATGCTCTCTCCCTCAAACCTTGTTGTTTTTCAAAGTTCTTTGGCTCTTTGAAGTCTTTTGCTTTGCCATAAGAATTTTAGAATCAGCTTGTCAAATTCTACAGAAAAGACCTTCTGAGATTTTGATTGGTGATGACATGAAATAAATAAATCAATTAACAGAGGACTGATATCCTGACAATATTGTTTTCTGACCCATGAGTAAAATATATTTTTACATGTATTTAGGTTTTCTTTAATTTCTTTCAACAGCATTTTATAGTTTCCAATGTGTAGGTCTTTATTAGATTTATCCCTATGCATTTTGTATTTTTTCATGCTATTGCAAATCGTATTGTTTTTTTTCTACAAGTGATTTTTGTATATTGATTTTTTATCTTGCAACTTTAGGAAACTCACTTACTAGTTCTACTAGCATGTTCCTAGATTACATCAAATTTTTTGCATAGGTGATCTTGTAATCTGAGATTAAAATCATGGTTTCATTTCCCTTTCAATATAGATTACTTTTATTTCTTTTAATTGGCTTATTCCACTGGCTATAATCTCTGGTTCAGAGCTTAATAGGAGTGATACAAGTACTTCCTGTCTTCTTTCTGATTTTAGAAAAGCATTCATTCTTTCATGACTAAGCATGATATTAACTGTAGGGTTGTGTTTTTTTTTTCATTGATACCTGTTTTAGTTTTCTAATAGCTACCAAGACAATATACCAGAAATGGGTTGGCTTTTGCAATGGAGATTTATTAACTTACAAGCTTACAGTCCCCAGGCCATGAATGTGCCCAAACCAAGGCAGCATCAGGAGATGCTTTCTCCTCGAGCTGCAGCTGTGGGTGATCAGACACACGACAAGGCACGAGGGTGGCATCCTCGGTCTCTGCCTTCTTCTCCAGGACCCTCTCTTCTGGCTTCCTCCGGCTTTCTCTTTGTTCTTGTGGCTTTCTCTCTACCAGGGTCTGTTGATTTCAGCTTCTAGTTTGTCTCTGTCTCTGTGACCCTTTTGGCTATATGTTCATCCATTTATAAAGGACTCCAGTAAGAGTTTTAAGACCACCCTGGGTTATATCTTTCTGGAGTAATCTAATCAAACTACTTTTAACAGAATCTAATCTAATCAAAGGTTCACAGCAGGTTCACACACACAGGAATGGCACAATTTAAGAACAGAATTTTCTGGGGTCTACAAAAGACTCAAACTACCACAATGCCTTTTGTCAAATTGAGGTAGTTTTCTTCTATTCCTAGTTTAGTGGAAGGTTTTTCTTGTTGTTGTTGTTTTTACCAGGGATGCCAGGAATGGATGTTGGATTTAGTCAAGTGATTTTCCTGTTTTTGTTGAGGTAGTCGTATGTTGTGGGGATTTTTTCTCTTTCAGTTTTTTAATTGGTTAGTTACACTGACTTTTGACTATTAAGTCACCCTACATTCCTTGGATAAAACCACTTAGTCATGATATATTCAATTTATTGAATTTCTGTTTAGAATCTTTACATCTATGTTCATGAAAGATATTGGTCTGTAGTTTTCTGCTCTTGTAGTACCTTTGTCTTGGTTTTATATCAAGGTAATGTCGGCCTCAGAGAATGGGTTGGGTAGTATGCCCTACTTTTCAATTTTCTGAATGTGTTTATGTAGAATTACTAATATTTCTTTCTCAAACATTAGGTAGAATTCACCAGTGAAACCATCTGTCCCTGGCATTTTCTCTTAGGGAAGATTTTTACTATAATTTCAATTGTTTTAATAAATATAGGACTATTCAGGTTATCTAATTCTTCCTGAATGAGAGCATTTTTATAATTTCTGCCTTTATAGAAAGATGTTCCTTTCATCTAAGCTGTTGAATTTATTGACATAAAACTGTGTATATAAATATCTGTATGTTTACATGTACATATATTTTAATATATCCTTTTAATGTTGTATAATCTGAAGGGATGCCACCTCTCTCAGTTCTCATATTTGTAATTTGAAACTTCTCTCTTTTCCTCATAAATTGGGGAACAGTTCTCGAAGAACCTGTTTTAGGTTTCATTGACTATCTCTATTTGTATTTCTGATGTTAATTTCATTGACTTTTGCTCTGCTCTTTATTATTTCTTTTTTGTCCCCTTACTGTGGTTTAATTCGTCCTTCTTTTTTAGGTTTTCAGGGTGGAACCTGATGCCATTGATTTGAGCCCTTTCTTCTATTTAATTTAGGCATTTAATGCTATTAATTCTCCCCTAATTACTGCTTAATCTTTTTCCCACAAATTTTGATATGTTGCGCTTTCATTTTGATTCAGTTCAAAATATGTCCTAATTTCCCCTTTCATAGCTTCTTTAATTCACAAGTGATTTAGAAATGTGCTCTTTAGCTTCCCAATACTGGGGATTTTCCTGAGATGTTTTAGTCACTTGTTTTTTATTTCATTCCTTTGAGGAATCACCTTCTCTTCCTTCTCATTCCCCAAGCTGCCTGGTTCCAAACACCAGTGTCATCTCTCACTCTTGACTCTACTCCTTCCTCCCTTTCTCCAACCAGCAAATCCCTACACATTCTTCAGGACCCAACTCCGGTATAATGGCCTCAGTCAAACCTTCCCAGACCCTGCCAGGCAGAAGGTGTAGCTTTCTCTCTCGGGCCTGGAAAGCACTTTGCACGCATGCACCTGAAACTCCTCCTCCTCCCTGCGCACAGTCCTGAGCTTCCAGGCTTGTCTCCCCCAAGGCCGGGCGGCCGAGGGCGGGGAGCCGGGCACTCAGCAGCGCTGGAACGGGTGACCCTCAGTTCCCTTCAGCTCATCCTCCAGTTCCCAGAAGGACAGTTTCTGAAAACAGAGAGAAGAGCTGCCTATTAAGAGGGGGAGGGGGGGCAAATAAGTTTCTTTGTGTGAGAGAACGCCGGCAGGAAGCGGGTAGGCGGGAGGCCTGCTTAATGTCCAGGCTGAAGTGGGTGGTGGTCGCAGGCCGGCGGGCCTCACCTGGCAGATGGCGACCAGGCTCCTGCGAGGCGGCGAGTGAGTGCGGCAGACACAAAGCAGAGCGGGGCAGGTGCTCGCGCCAGCTGTGGCAGCCTCGGGTGGACGCGGGACGTGGCGCCTGCGCCAGGCCCAGGCCTGCTGTGCGGGTGAGGGCAGGGGGCTGGGGATGAGACGGGTGATTACTTCTGGATCACAGGGAGAGAAGAGCCAGTCGATTCTTTATTTCAATTCCTGGCTACACTCTAGTCACACGCTTTCCTAGTGGTTTGATGTGAAACCATCTCACCTCCCCTAAAATCCTTCTGTGCAGGTCGGTGGTGGATACTATCATTGTAGAAAGCTGCACCTTTAGAGATGAGGCTGCAGGCTCTTTTGGGAAATTAACTTTGTATTTTAGGAGATGAGAATATTGGGCTTTGATGGGTGACCTTAGACATCACCCAGCAAATAGGGCAGTTATGTAATAGTCTTTCTTTTCTTTTTTAAGATATTTATTTATTTATTTATTTCTCTCCCTCCCCCCCCCCGCCCCCGCTCCGGTTGTCTGCTCTCTGTGTCTGTTTGCTGCATCTTCTTTGCCCGCTTCTATTATTGTCAGCAGCACGGGAATCTGTGTTTCTTTTTGTTGCGTCATCTTGTTGTGTCATTTCTCTGTGTGTGTGGCGCCATTCCTGGGCAGGCTGCACTTTCTCTCGCACTGGGCGGCTCTCCTTACGGGGCGCACTCCTTGCGCGTGGGGCTCCCCTACGCGGGGGACACCCCTGCGTGGCAGGGCACTCCTTGCACGCATCAGCAGCACTGCGCATGGGCCAGCTCCACACGGGTCAAGGAGGCCCCGGGTTTGAACCACGGACCTCCCATGTGGTAGACGGACGCCCTAACCACTGGGCCAAGTCCCCCGCCTGTAGTAATAGTCTTTCCCTAGCCTACCCCGTCTATTCCCATATCTCGTATAAACTCATGAATTCGGCATTTTCTATTATTCAATATTAAGTGTATTGGTCTAGGTATAGACACCACTAAGATATCAAAAATCAGAGAGAACATCTTTCTACCAATAGGGGATTAATCACTGACCTTGGCACTTGGGACAGCCCATGAATGATTTGACTGGGGACAGCTGCGCTGCTGTGTCTTTCTCTGCAGTTCTATCTTGCATTATCGCTCACATTATCTCTGTGTTCCAAAATGGCAGGCTTCTTTTCAATCTGGGAAACAATGGGAAAAAAAAAAAAGCTCTTGAATACCTTGCGTCTTTGATGGGTATGTAGGATACCCAGGCAGTGTCCTGGAAAAAAGACTGCCTACTGGGTTTGGCCCTTCCAAATTAGACTATCCAGTCCATCTGTGGAAAGGCAGTTAGCTCTAATTCAATAAGGATTTGAGAATAATTGAGCCCACACTCTGGCATGAGAACTTGGGCTTTGCCCTGAAATGGCAGGGCGTGAAGGACACGCCGTACACACTGGCCTTGGTCCCCAGTGTCTCCTCTCCAAAGAGCCCACAAGAAGCCCCACCAGTGTCTAAGGATCCAGGGGTGTGTGAGTCCTCCCGTGAGAGACCTATGCCAAGGTGCCAAACATTATCCGGGGTTGTCTTCTCCGTCTTCTGAATTCTGTCCTCAAAAACTCAGACTGCATCTGTCGATTCCATAGGAACATAGCTTCCCTCCCATGTGCTCTGCAGAGTGAAGACTGGGTGAGCGCCCAGGCACCCAAGCTGTCGGCTGGTGTCCTTTTAGAAAGCAGGCACCGTAGCCCTGGAAGCTGCCCTAACCCAGCCAGCTGGAGCTGCCTTATACCCAGAGCAGTGGTTGGTAGTTTGTGTTGAAGTCGTGCACTGCGGGTGCCGGAATAAGAGAGCCTGTTTGAGTTTGAGCCTAGCAGACTGACTGCTTGTTCTTCACAATCCCAGCCCTGATACTGCAGCCTCCTCCTGTATCACTTATCCCTGGAAGAGAAACATTTCTCTCCCTCTGCGGCTGCTATTATTTCATTTCTCCACCAAGGAAACTGGCGGGAGTGACAGACGAGAAGGCAAATAAGTATGCTCAGTTGTTGAATGGTTATGCTAACACTCTGGGGAGGGTATATTGGGATTCTGGGGAAGTGGGTGAAATCAGGGGTGCAGGTGTAGAGGGCTGCTGGAAAGCAGGCATTGCCATCAGGTGCAACCAAAGCTTTAGTCGTGGCTCTGGTCCTGACTAGCTGTGAGATGGAAAGAAAACTACTGGACCTCCTTGAAACTTACTTTTATTATCTGGGAAATCAAAGTAGTTATAGTTGACTATTTCAGAAGTTTCAATGAGAGCATACTTATCAATCACTTAACTTAATCCCTGGCACCTAGAAAGTGTTCAATAAATGTGACCTATCCATTAGTTTTATCACTGCTATTTTCTCTGCAGTCTGGATCAACTTCTGACATGCTACAAAAAGATCTGTGCTGAAGACGAGATAGAGAGAGGCAGTGAGCAATTTCCTGTCCAGATTACAGAGAAAACCGATGTTTTACTTATTGGGAGTTGTCAGCCTGACTCAATTTACTGTAAAACCTACATCTTCTCCTGTTGCTGGTTTGGAAATTCTACCTCAAGTTATCGTTTTATGAGGTGTATGGCAGAAACAAGCCTGGGAATGTCCCCACCACCCTCTCTGGTTATCGGCCTTGGCAGTGCCCCTTTCCTCCAATTCCCTTTTCAGTGTGCACTCAGAGTTAATACAGAGAAGAGTGTATTTCCTCTTGTCACTGCCCTGACCGCGTCCGTCTCTTGGACAAGTGCCAGTTGGAAATGGCTTCTCCTCTCTTCTGTTAATTCTGTGCCTGCGTACATACCTAGCTAGGTCTTTGTTTAAATACTAAGCAGTGTGTCCAGACAGTAAGCACACAGAAATGCAGACCCACAGCCAAGAAAACGAGTGTGGCTGATATAAAATACAGCGGTAACTAAATAGTCAGGGCGTGAGAAGTTGTCAAGATTCATTCAATTTTTCTCATCCACAGATTTATTCAATGTAGCTTTTTGGGGGGGAGGGCACTGTTCTGCCTAGATACAGAACTAACGATGCATTTTTGCAGATTTTCGTTTAGGCATTCATTCAATATGAAAAGCTGCCACCAACCTATCTTTTCCTTTACTAATCCCAGCAAGGAGGCCAAGAATGGCCACGCAGATTCTTCAGTCATCTGTCCATGGACACCTGGGGTGCTGGGAGTCACGTGCACTAAGAGTCCCATGAGCTCACCTTCTGTCCTTCCTAGATTCTGGGCCAAAGTACCAGAGCTATACAAGGGATGACATCATTCATTCGTATAACCTCATTCCTTTTACATGTAAATGCTGTACAAAGTTCTATATGAAATACAGAAATGAATAAGACCAGTATTAGCTTAGAGGAGCTTGAAGCCTAAAGGAGGACACATAGTACCCTATCAGATACACAGAGATAAAAAATAAGGAGAAAGATGAGTTCAAGCTTCTTAAAAGAGCCCAATGTCAATCATGTAATATTTATTAAATGCATTATTGGTGATTCATTTTCTAAAAGTAGGTAGAATGTTTACTACATAAGTTTATCAGTTATGCAAAATGGCAATTTAAAAGAAAAGTACAGGGTTTAAATCAGATGCTGTTTAGTCAGCCCAAGGGGTACTGATACAAAGTACCAGAAATCTGTTGGCTTTTATAAAGGGTATTTACAGTTACAGGGCCCAAAAGAGTCCAACTTAGAGTTACTTCCTACCAAAGTCTGGTGCCACATGTTGAAGCAAGATGGCAGGCAACCTCAACCTGGCCTCTCCTTCCTTCTTCCTCTTAAGGCTCCATTCTCTTGGGCTGCAAACTATCAGGTGAATGGTTCATCTCTCCCCAGCCTCCAGGATCCAGACGGGCAAAGTTCTCTCTTCCATGTCTATGGAGGTCTTGTGTCTTCTTCTGTGTGTCTTCTTGAGTGTCGATTTATATAACCCACCAAGGGGGCGTGGACTCAATGCTGAGTTATGCCTTACTGATATGGTTGAATCAAAGCCCTCATCTTAACATAATTGAATCAAAGACATCTCAGCTAATTCTAATGCAATCAAAGGGTATTGTGCCCAGAGGAGCAGACCAGTTTACAAACATAATCTCTCTTTTTGGAATTCATAAATAATATCAAACTGCCACAGATGCCGTAACAGCTCTGGCAAATAAGACAGTTTTTGGTAAATTGAATCATGCCCCCCAATAAAGACATGTTCAAACCATAATATGTGTCCCTGTGAGTGTGAACCCATTTACAAACATGTCCTTTGAAGATGTAATTATTAGGTAAGGTGTGGACTCATTTGTGAGTAGGCTCTTTGAAGCTCCCGTTTAGATGAGGCCAAATTGAATCAAGGTGGGCCTTAATTCATATGATCAGAGTCCTTATGAGACAAAGCAATGCCAGCTGCAGTCAGGAGAAGCAGAAGCCAGAAGGCAGAGAGGGCCACCAGGGAGACGGAACACATTGCTGTGTCATGGAGAATGGCCAGTGCCTGAGAGTAGAGGCCCTGGGGGAAAGCCCGACTTCATCAACCTCTTGATGGTGGACGTTTAGCCTCAAAACTGCAGGCAATAAATTCTTGTTGTTTGAGCCAATCCATTGTGTGGTATTTGCCATAGCAGCCCTGACAAATAAGGACAGATGTCAGATGTCCAGTCGAAATAATATCCTATTACTAAAGGCATGCCTCGTTTTACTGCACTTTGCAGATATTGCATATTTTACAAATTGAAAGTTTATGGCAACCCTGTGTGGAGCAAGTCTATTGGCACCATGTTTCCAACAGCACGTGCTCACTTCATGTTCCTTTGTCACATTTTGGTAATTCTCACAATATTTTAAATTTTTTCATTATTATAATAACGGATAAATTATATAGAGAATGTTATATGTGAATAATATGGATTTTATTTGAAATACAGATATATGAATATATTTTTCACTTCTTATTATGGTCATCTGTGATCAGTTTTCTTTTATGTTACTACTGCAATTGTTTTGGGGCACTACAAACCACAGCCACGTAAGATGGTGAACTTAGTTGATAAATATGTGTATTCTGACTGACCCACCAACCGGCTATTCCACTGTCTCTCTCCCTCTTCTCAGTCTTCCTATGCCCTGAGACATAACGGCCTCTAAGTGTTCATGTGAAAAAAAAGTTTTGCCATAGGTAGTAATTCTTTTGATGGTTCTGGGCAAAGAAAAATGAAACAAATGAGAAATAGATAAATCAAAGTTAAATGATTTTCTACTTCAAAGACTTGATCATGAAAGAAACAGACAATACAATCTACAGAATGAGAGAAAATATTTGGAAACCACCTATCTGATAAGGCTTAATATTCAGACTATATAAAGAACTTCCACAACTGAATATCAAAAAGCAACTCAATTTAAATATGGGCAGATGATTTGAATAGATATTATTCCAAAGACACTCTACAAATATCCAATAAGCACATGAAATAACACTCAAAATCTTTAACCATTAAGGAAATGTAAATCAAAACCACAATGAGACCGTCTGATAGCCACTAGAATGGCCACTAATTTTAAAAAGGAAAATCACAAATATTGGAGAAGATATGGAAAAATAGGAATGTTTATATATTGTTGGTAGGAATGTAAAATGGTGCAGTCCCTGTGGAAAATAGTTTGGCAGTTCCTCAGAAGCTTAAGAACTATTGAATTATTGTGTGACCTAGAAATCCCACTACTATGGATATTTCCCAAAGAGTTGAAAACAGAGAATTGAACAGATATTTCCACACTAATGTTCACAGCAGTCTTATTCAGAATGGCCAAAATGTGGAAGTAAGCCAAATGTCCATCAATGGCAAAATGGATAAACCAAATTTCATATACACATATCATGGAATATTATTATCCAGCCATAAAAATAATGAAGGTCTGATATATGCTACAATAGGAATGAACTTCGAACACATCATGTTGAGTGAAATAAACCAGGCACAAATATTATATGATCTCACTTGTATGAAGTAATTAGAATATGCAAAATCGTAGAATCTGAAACTAGAATATACATCACCGGGGCACAAGTGGGAAAGGGGAGTGGAGAATTAATGCTCAGTTGGTGCAGGGTTCCTGATTGGGGTGGTGGAGGTGTTTTAGTTGTGGATGGTTGTGATGGTAGCACAAACTGAGAATGAATTTAGTACCACTGAATTATATAATTGAAAGTGCCTAAAATGATTATATATATATATATAAACCAAAATAGAACTGGACAACAGAGTGAATCTTAATGTAAACTATGTCCTATAGTTAATTCTATAGCTATAATTATATTATTTTGTCAATTGTAAGAAAGATGCCACACTAATACAAAATGTAAATAATAGAGAAAACTCTGTAGGAGAGGTTCATAAGAGAACTCTGTACTTTATTATTCTTTCTGTACAACTACAACTCTTCTAATAAAAAATTTTGGTTAAGAAAATTCAACAATACATTCATGATTAAAAAATAATAATAAGGCACTTACCTAACTAGGAATACAAGAGAACTATCTAAAATGAGAACCATATCTAAAGAAACTCAAACTTACTGGTGACGTTTTAGAAGTCATCCCATTAAAGTCAGTGTCTTAGTATGCCACAGCGCTGCAGATGCAAAGTACAAAAATGTGTTGGTTTTTATCATGGGAAATTTATTAGGGTAAAAGTTTAAAGTTCTGATGCTATCATATGTCCAACTCAAGGCACTATCAGAGATGCTTTCTCACCAAAGTCAGCTACTGTTGATCCTAGTGTGGCAATCAGGCAGGATGACAAGTCTGCTGGCCTCTACTTTATTCTTGAACTAAGCTATGGCTGATCAGACTTCTCTCTCTGGACTTCAGCTTCTTGGGCCTCTCGGAGCTTTTCTTTCCTTGAGCTCACCCTGTGAGCAAAGCTGGAGTCCTTTCTTTCACCTGGCCAAATCAAATATGGCAGAGCTCCCTATTTCTCTGTGGTCTCCATTTTAACCAGGCCCAGGAAGAGGGCAGTGATCCAAGCTGGCTCATGTCTCACTGACATAGTCCAATCAAAAGTCCCCATACTCACAGGAATGGATTAGTTCAAAAGCATAGTTTTTTTTTTCTTTTAGGCATTCATAAAATAATTTCCAACTGCCACAGTCAGTGAGAAAATAAGCTGACTCAACAGCACTATCTTTACCTCACATTATACTAGAGGACCTAGCCAATGAAATAAGACAAGAAAAATAAATAGGTTTAAGGATTGATAGAGACAAATTTGTTGAGTATGTCATGATTGTCCATCTAGAAAATACAAGAAGACCTATAGACAAACTACTAAAACACATCAGAGACTTCAGCCATATGCTGGCTATCTTACATTCATACTTCCACATCCTTCTCCACTCTTCCTGTGCCCTTTAAGACTAACTTCTATGAACTAATATCAACTGGTGGCCCTGCCATCTAGCATCAGATGGGTTTGGCCAGTGGTGTGAGGGGAAGAGAGGCAAAGGCAGAAGAGCATCAGGAGAAAATGAGGTTAGGGTATTATTCCTCCAACTCTAGATCACTAGCTGACTGATCTGTTCTACCAATGTCTTAGTACATGTCAGGCAGACCTCTCCACAAGGATCTCCCTGTCTCTGGGTTCCAGTCACTGCTCCCTCCTTTGGCCCCTTAAGACATAGAGGTAATAATGGATTCCTGCTATTACTAGCCCTATGTTAACTCCATTATCCCTTGTGGATTCACTGCTAATACCACTGTAAATAGTCCCTTCATTAAATACTTCTCAAATTACCTTAATTTGAATGTTACATCTTTTTTTGGTGCTGAGATCCTGATTTGCACAAGGAAGTTTTATGAGAACAAAATCAATGTCAGGAATTGAATCATGTCCCCCACAAAGAGCATGTTCAGGTCCCAATCCTGGGCACTTTGGGTGTGGACCCTTTCATAAACAGGATCTTTGAAGATGTTGTCAGTTAAGGTGTACCCAAACTGAATGAGGGTGGGCCTTTATTCAATATGCCTGAAGTCCTTTTAGGCAAAGAAAATTGGACACATAGAGAGAAGCCACAGGGAGAAGCCAGAAACTGAAAGTCAAAGGAGCCCAGAAGAGAAAGAAGACACTGCCATATGCATTGTCTTGGGACAGAAGAGCCAAGAACCAAAGGTCACTGGCAGCCAGCCCCAGAATGATACAGTCTTCCAGGAGAAATGACAGTCTTGATTACATCTTGAGTTTGGACTTTTGGCCTCAAAACATGGGCCAATAATTATCTGTTGTTTAAGCCAACCCATTTATGGTATTTGTTTTAGGAGCGAGGTAACTAAAACAATCAGCAAATATAAATCAATATTCTTTCCTTCAGCAGAAGCAACAAATTAGAATATACTTTTTAAAGACCATTCAGTTTAGCAAAAATGTCCAAGATGTTTTCAAAGAAATATTTACATTTTTTATTAAAGAATATTAAATAAGATCAGGATAAATATATGAATATACAATGTTTAATTCTGGGAAATCCAATCTTGTAAAAATATCGGTTCTCTCCCAAACTAAACTGTGAATCAGATGTGATTCATATCAAAATTCCAACCAGAGTTTTATGAAATGGAAACCATAAACCAATTTTACAACTGAAAATGGATTATAAAAATCTTAGGAGAGCCAAGAATCCTTGGAGGAGGAAGAAGAATTAGGAGGGAGGAAGGCAGGAAGGAGGAAAGAGAAGAATAACTTTAACAGATATCAAGATTTATTTTAAAGCTATAGTAGTTATAAATAATATACTTGCATAAAAGGAGATAAACAAGTAAACAAAGAGAATGACCAGAAACAAACTTGCAAATTAATGGAGACTTGTTTATAGCAAAGATCACGTTATAAATCGCTGGGGAAATACAGTCTGTTTTATGAATGGAATTAGGACAATAGGCTATCCATGTGGGGCAAAAATTATGACCTAGTTGAAACAGTAGCAAAAATGAAGTCCAAATATAAAATTTAGAAGCTTTGAATTGCTTACAAAAAGAGAAGACAATCTTTATCATCTATATATAAAAAGATACTTTTAAATGATACACCAAAACATTACAGTAAAACATCATCTCACTGTATCTTTGTGCTAACTCCATAAGTTAAGAAAAAGATATTATTGTCTCTGTTGTACTCCTAAGGAAGTCCCATTTGACTTGTTCTAGGTGACAGAGATGAGATTTAATTCTAGGCCTCCTGCCTAAAACACCAGTGCTTTAGAAAAACTGGCTTTAGTGCCCCCAGCCCCATAAAAATCTCTCAGCCACCTAGTTTTGAGAATCATTTGTTCAACCTATTTCATGATGATGCTTAGAGCAGATGGAGAGATCCTTGAAGCAAGGACCATGAGAGTGTTCTAAGAAGACTGTCCGTGGAGGTTGACAGCAGAGAGGAAGGGCAGGCTCTTGTGTTTCAGATGGGGCTGATGCTTGCTAATCCCGAATTTACTTGCCACATCAGACCTAACAAGACCATTATCATTCTCCCACCCCTGGTTCTTTCTCTAATTGTACCTACAGGGCCCATTGTAGGAGGATAATTGAACATAGCTTCTTTCCTAATGCATAATAGACCCAACTCCATCACATCAAGTGTTCATTAGTTATGTGAAGTAGGGCCTTATTATCTGCCCCAAAACTCTTATAAAGCTGCAGTATTTGGAAACTAGGTTGGATGTAGACTCCTGAGCCTCCTGATTAGTTGACCGTCTCTTGCCACATGCAGGCCAGGCCTCTAGGGTCTGGGATGTTCTCTGCCTGGGAATCCCTCCTTCATTCTCTCATTCCTTCCTGACTAGGGAGAATCTGAGCTGTAGATGAGCCATGGCTACGAAGGTTGGGCTATGCAATGGGTCTTGCTCTGTGATCTGGACATGTCCCTGGACGGCAGATTGGCGAGGGCCTTGAAGAAAGCCAGGATCAAAGACTGTGAATTTCTGGAAGGTGTGTTTGATCACCCCGTGCCTATAATCAGGAACTGGACGGTAAAAACAAAAATGATTTGCTACATTCTTATTTGGTTGTTTCTAACGATGTTAAAACAACCTGTCAGTTCAACACAGAGATATTAAATGGTTTATGGGAGATAGTCACTCACTATTTGACACTGTCAAGACAGAAAAGCTAGGAGCTAGACTGCCCTCTCTCCTCTCTGGTCCCCATCCAGCCATGTCTAGTGTGTTTAGTGTTCTCTGTTCCTTGATAGCGAGGTGTGAGCGAGCTAGCTCAGTCTGGGACTCGGCGATTGAACAGCAGTTTTACTGCTCACCATTTTGTCTGTTATCACTCACGAGGAGCTATGCCACAGCTGAAGTATGTGCGATACTTTAGGAAGCTCCTGGTATTTATATACAGCTATTTGTTGGATTAGGATAATTACTGCAGTAATTATTAGATCACTTCTAATAACAGGAATTTGCTTGTCATCGTCACCTTTATCTTCAAAGGATTAGACTACACTGACCTGATCCTTTAAATACCCACCAATTGGCCTATTCATACGGGTCAACTGCTACACAAGCCAGTCTTAGCCACCAGCAGGGGAAATGGCCTTCCTGTAGCTGTGCTCTGGGATGACAACCTTCCCAGGCTGGGCCTCCCCCTCACCGGCAGCCACACTCCTTCCAGCATTCAGCTGACTAAATACCTGCGTTTGTCACGACGTGGTGGCGAGAGATGCTGGCTAAGGGCACAATACACAGAACGTGGCACATCAACTTCCAATGAACATCGTGTAGGTAACAGTAGTTTTCTGCATGTGTGGTGTTTTATTGGGAACTTTGAATTACAGGGGTTAATGGGAGAAAAGAGCCACATGGATGCGAAGCAAGTCCCACAGATGAAGACATGAAAGGGGTATTAATGCATTAGGCCAATCCAGCCGGGGTGTGATGAACATCTAAAGTCATGTTCAGCTTGAAGTTGGTTTGCTATGGTTAGAGAGAATAAAGATATTTTAGCTAGTTTTTTTCTTTAATCAAAAGCAGAAAAAAATATCTACTTTCACATTCTAATTAAAATATCCCAATTTATTCTGGCCAACAATTTAGCTGATAATTTTATCTTTATAGACTTTTTTTAAGGTATGGGAGGGCCAGGGATTGAATCCAGGACCTCCTATGTGGGAAGCCAGCACTCAACCACGGAGCCACATCTGCTTCCCTGATGTTGTTTTCTTTCATTGATTTTGCTTGTTGTTTGTTTCCTTTTTTTTCAGGAGGCACTTGGAGCCGAACTCAGGACCTCCATTGTGGGAGGCAGGTATCAACCCCTTGAGCCACATCTGCTCCCCTTTATAGACTTCTAAGTGATAAGATACTTGGGTGAATAGGTCTGATAGCCCTTACTGACGTGGCTGTGTAATATTATGCAGAACGGCTCTCTGATCAAGTCATCGTTCCCATGCATCTGGTTTTCTAGAATTGTTTTCCTACAAACACAGAGACTACATGGAAAAAAATATTCAAGCTGAGTGACAGCTTCCAGCTGACAGTTGTGTTAGATGTATTTGTATAACAATGAAATGTTTACCTATTTCAAATTGAAAATCAAATTACCTTTCCTTCATCTCTTCTTTAGAAGGAAGCTACTTTGCAGCTAAATAGCAATTGCAGTCTTTAGCACTTAGGTTGTTCTGGGGAACGCACAGGTCAGCGGCTCCCTGTGACCCACAGCACAACAATGGGTGCGGCTCTTCACCCGCTCACAACAGAGTGCTGGAAGAAGGGTTTTAAGCCAGGCATAAACTTGGCACGGATGAAAGCTATTAAGCGTCTCCTCTGCCTTATCAGGAGACATCAGGTGATTCCACAGCAGCTGAATCTGCACCCAGCCTTCATTCCTGCAAGAAGGCGGGAAGAGGCTCAAGGCTAAGACTTGCCCTTGGGGTCAGTTTCTGAGCACCCTGGGAGAGTGAAAAACACCCAAGGCTTAGAGTCAGGAGAGGAAAGCCTGTCCAGACTCTGTTTCTAGCTCACTCTGAGGCTCTTTGACAAGTCATTTCCCCTTTCTCAGTATCAGTACTCCATTTATAAAATGAGAAGAGAGTTCTGGTAAAGATGACCTTGGATTAGGCAAAGATTTCTTAAATACAACATCAAAATCATAATCCACAAAAGAAAAAATAAGATAAATTTGACTTCATCAAAATAAGAATTCTTCTGATCTTTAAAAGATTTTGTTAGGATAAATAGTAGGCAAGTCTCAGACAGGGAAAGAATATTTGCAAAGCATATATCTGATATAGGAAATGTGCCCACAACATATAAAGAACTCCCAAAAATGCAACAAAAAGAAACTAAACAGCCCAAACTACCCAATAAAAAAATGGGCAAAGGATTTGAACAGACACTTCACAGAAGACTATATAAAAATGACAAATAAGCATGTAAATGTTGCTCAGCATCATTAGGCATTATGGAAATGCATATTAAAGCCACAATAAGGTATCACTAGACACCTGCTAGAATGGCTATAATAATAATATAATAATAATATTTGAAAAACTGACCCTACCAAGTGCTAGCGTAATTTTCAAGTAACTAGAAATTTCATTCATTCTTGGTGGCAATGCAAAATGGTACAGCTACTTTGAAAAGCTGTTTTTAGTTAAACATCAGACACACCATATGAACCAGCAATCCCATTCCTGGATATTTATTCAAGAGAAATTAAAATGTATGCTCACACAAAAACTCTATGCAAATGTTTATTTATAAAGACTTTATACATAATCATCAAGAACTAGAAACATCCCAAATATTCTTCACCTGGTATGCATAGACAAACTAGAGTATATGCAAACAAAGAAATATGAATCTGCAATAAAAATGAATGATTTGCTGATACATACAACATAGGGGGTGGGTTCAGATGCAATGAGGCTGAGGAAATAATTTGTACTAATGGAAATGTTCTGTGTCTTGAATCTGGGGGTCCTCATATGATTCTATGCTTTTCCTAACTCTTAGAACATTATATTAAAATGTGAAAATGTTATTATATATAAATTATACTGTAAAAAAGGTTTAAATGGGAATTTCATAATAATTGACCATTAACAATTTATGAAAAATTTTAGTGAAAAAAATCACATGAAAAAGAAACTCCAGCAGGACTGAAAGGAATGAAGATTATTGTAAAGAGTAAATATGTGGGTCATTATAGAAGACTGTTGACTGTTTACATTGGTATATAGCATATGTAGAAGCAAAATATATGATAACATATAAGTGGGTAGATGAATTAAACTGTTGTATTTTTGCATTATTCTGGAAAGGCAGTAAGTCAATAATGCATTCTGTATTTTCTAGAGTAACCACTAACATAATTATACAAGAAAACATAAAGGTCAATAAAGGAGAAACATTGAATAATACACAATATTTGACAAATAAAAACAAGGCAAAAAAAAGAGAAATAAAGGAACAAAGAACAGATCAATAAAAAAGAAAACAAATTCCAAGATGAAAGACTTAAATCCAACTATATATCAATAGTTATATTACATATAAATTGATTCAAGATGGCAATTAAATGAAAAAAGATTGTCTCCTTGGGATAAGAAAACAACCACAATCACAACAACTAGATGCTGTTTAAACAGGACATTTCTTAAATGTAAGGATACGGAAAGGTTGAAAATAAAAGAATGAAAAAGATGCACCATGCAAACTATATCCAAAAGAAATCTGGTATGGTTGTAGTAATACCAGTTAAAGTATTCTTTAGAAATATTTATAGAGATATGGGATATTTCTTAATCATTTAAAGACCAATGTAGTAGGCACATTTAATGACCTTAAATCTATGTGCATGACTTCAACATATATACACAAAAGTTGACAGAATTAAAGAACTAAAGAAGCCACAATTATATTTGGAGATTTTAACACATCTCTCTCAGTAATTAAGAAGAAAAAGATAAAAATGTCAGCAAGAATATAAATATTTAAAAATAAGTAACCACTCACTGGGAAAGAAAGAAAAAAACCACTCACTGGGAAAGAAAGAAAGGACCAAATTGTAGAAAGAGATGAGCCACGCTTAGGTAAGAGCTCTGCTGTCATTCTAGGAAAAGGGGGGAAAGGTTCAAATTCACTGTAAATGGGACAAGGAGAAACCAGCCATCCTTTACCGACTTTTTAACAGCTACAGGTAGAATGGCAGGATGGATTACAATGCAAATGAGTCTCCAGCACAGCATGAGTCTGCAGCAACCTGCTGTTTCCCACAGACTTTCACCAAGTGCCAGGTGAATTAATGATCTAACAAATGAAGGGGTGCATCCTATTCTGGGGGAGAATATTACCTCACTCTCTATAGTTCCACACACAATGTTTGTCAAAGAATTTTAAAAATAAGGGAAATGTGAAGAAGCAGGAAAACATGGAATAATCAAGAGAGAAAGAAGAGATAATAGATACAGACACACAGATGGCACAGATCCTGAAAGTAGGTGAAAGAACTTTAAAAAATTATGTGAAATATGTGGAAAGAGTGAACTTCATGAGTAAACACATTCAAATTAGAATTTTAGCAGATAAATGAAAAATATAATATGTAAAGAAGGCAAATGAAATGCTATAAGTTATAATTACTTGGTAAAAAGGAGGGATTTATCCAAAGAGCTTAACAACAGACTAGACAAAGCAGGAAAAAAAAAAAGGATAAGTGAATTTTAGGATGAGTCAAAAGATGATATATAAAGAAGGAAGAGGAGGCAGGGAGGAAAAGCAGGAAAAAGAGAAAAATTTTAAAATGAAGGAAAAAAAATGAGCTGAGCATTCACATTTTGAAGGACAATACCAAGTAGTCTGGCATACTTGAAATTGTATCCCCAGAGTAAAGAAATAAAAAATGGTGAAAATAAATGTTTGAAGAGAGGTTGACGAGTATTTTTCAAATTAATTAAAGATACTAACCAATATGTTCAGGAAGTTCAGCTAATCTCAAGCAAAATAAATAATTAAAAGTCACCTAGGAATGTTAAGTCAAACTGATGAAAAACAAAAGATAAAGAAGAAATATTTAAAATACCAGGATAAAAGGACACAATACATAGAAGAGAACAGTCACAAGAATGTCAACTGACTTCCCAAGAGAAATAATGGAAATCAGAAGACAAAGCAAAATCTTAGAAGTATTTAACTATTTAAAAAACTCTCATCAATCAACATCTATATGACAAAAATATCATTCAAAAATAAAGGTAGGGTTTCTGCTGCCAGTATGGTCAAGTAACTCCTACTGGACTGACCCTTATGTAAATAAAATCTATAAATTCAGGACAGTACACACCCACACCCACACAACAACCACCACCTAAAATTACAGGGGGGTGACTAAAAGAGCATGGGTGTGAATAACACTTGGAAGAAGGAAAGGCATCATGTACATTCCCTTGCAAACAGTATGCCTAAGAACTCTAAGATGTTTATAATATTATCAAATAAAATAAACTTCAAAACAGAGAGTATTACCAGAGAAAAATCTGCACATCTATAATGGTGACAGAGTCAATTCTTTAAGAATTCATGACAACCAAAAAGAGGTATGAGCCTCAAAGCAGATGAAGTGAAAACTGACAGAATTAGGAACAAAATAGACAATTTCATAAAGATAATTTTTAAACCTCCTCTCTCAGGAAATGATACACCTATGTAAGTGTTTTTAGAGGCCACTATAAGCAACAAGAACAGAATACATATTCCTTTCAAAGTCACATGGGGCACTCACCAAGGTAGACCATCTATTAGACTATAAAACAGACCCTACATATTTAAAGAGGATTGAAATCATAATAGCTCTATTCTCTGACTATAATGAAATTAAATTACTATTAAGTAATTTATTAAGTAAAATTAAATTTTCTAATAATGTCCCAACTATTTGAAAAGTAAACAGCACATATAATTATCTGTGGGTTGAGGAGAGAATGACAATGAGATAGCAAAAAATTTTAAACTCACTGATAATGAAAATACAACCTGTCAAAATGTGTGTGAGGCAGCTAAAGCAGAACTTAGAGGAAAACCTATAGCTTTAAAGGCTTACAAACAGATCTGCAAAACCATCTTTTATCAATGACCTAAGGAAGCTAGAAAAAAACCCAGCAGAGTAAAGCAAGAGTAACGACAAGGGAGAAAATAATAGAGATAAAAGCAAAAATCAATGAAATTAAATCCAAAAAAATTAGTAAACATAGAGAACTAAAGTTTGGTTCTTTGAAGAAAAAAGTAAACAAAAATTAATAATTAGCTAACTGTACTGATCAAGTCAAAGAAGAGTAACAGATACTTGGATAATAGTGATACTGTGAACATCTATTGAAGTCCATCAACAGTCGAATGGATAAACAAAATGTGGTATATACACACAAAGGAAGATTATTCGGCCATATCAGGAATGAATTTCTGATACATGCGAACTCATGGATGAACCATAAAGACATCATGTTGAGTTAAATAAGTCAGGCACCAAAGGACAGATATTGTGTGATGTCACAGATATGCAAATTCATAGATTCAAAAACTAAAATACAGGTTACCAGGGGCTGGAATGGGGCAGGGAATGAGGACTTAATGCTCAATTAGTACAGAATTTCTCTATGGGGTGATGGAAAAGTTTGGGTAATCAACAGTGGTGATGGTAGCACACTATTGTGAATGAAATTAACACCAGTGAATCACTTACTTGATGGTGGTTTAAATAGAAAATTTTAGGTTGTAGATATAATATACATGTAATATATATGTTAACAGTATAAACATCTTAAAAATCCATAGAACCATACAACATAATCAGTGAACCTAACGTAAACTATGGCCTATAGTTTATAATACAATTATAATATTGTTTCATCAATTTTAACAAAGGAACCACACTAATGGAGAGTGTCAATAAAAGGGAAAACTGTGTGTTTGGTGGGGTTGGGGTTATGGCAATTCTACTTCCTGCACAATTTTTCTGTAAACCTGCAACTTCTTTAATTAAAAAAAGAGTAAAGGAGAGCGCAAATTACCAATATTGTATAAGAAAGATAAGCTATCTTTATGGACCCTACAAATGTAAAATGGATAGTTAAATAATATTGTGAACATTTTTATGCCAAAAATTCAAACCTTTGATGAAATGAATGCATTTCTTAAAAATACAGCTTACCAGAATGGCATGAGGTGAACTTAACTCTGAATAACACTAAATAAAGAAATTGTGTCTGTTATCCAAAGCATCCCATAACAACCCCAAAAAAATTAGAAAAGAGATTGATAACATCAAACTTTGGTAGGATTATAGAGTAGAAACTCTCACGTTGTTGATTAGAATATAAAATTATTTGAAAAACATTAGGAAAATAATCTTGACAGTTTCTTTTAAAACTAAATATACATCTACCCCGTGACAGAAATCCACTCCTAAATCTTTACCCAAGATATATGACAAATTAAGTTCACAAGAGAACTTATACAATGACTATGATAGTTATACTAGTTAATAGCTAAAAATTGTAAATAAATAGAAAACTGGATAAACTGTTATATTCATGAAATATAATACTATTTCACACACACATAAAAACAGATTGAAAATTGAACTACTGATACATATAACAATATAGATGAATCTCAGAAACATTATGCTGAGTGAAAGGAAGCCTTACATAAAAAAGTACATACTGTATGATTCCATTTATATGAAAATGCTAGAATAAGCAAAATTATTCTGTTGCGGGAAAACATCAGAAAAAATGCTTCTGGGGAATTTGGGGGAGGATTGACTTTGAAAATATATGAGGGAGCTTTCTGGGGTTATGGTAATGTTTCATATCTTGATAAATATTTGGGATATCAGGTTTATGCATTAATCAAACATTAGAACATTAGTGAAAATGTTCTAAATTTATTTAACGAAAATGTGCTAAATTAATTAGAATATTAGCGAAAATGTCCTAAAATTGTCTGAGGTGATGACAGCACAACTCTGCAACGGCAATGAGAGCCACTGAATGTACGCTTTGAATGGATTTTATAAAGCATGAGATTTGTATAACACATTGAATCCTGTGGTGGAAGATGGACTGTGGTTAACAGAACAAATGTGAGAACATCCTGTCATGAACTGTAATATTTATTATATTCTAGTACAGGGTGTTAATAATCAGGTGGGTGGGGGGGAAGTACACCAAATGTAAGATATAGTTAGTAGTAATGTTTTGGTGATGCTTTTTCATAGTTTGTAACAACTGTTTCACAACAATGAACGGTGTTGATGGTTGAGAGATATGACAATATGTACATTTGTTTTTTAAGCTCACAACTTTCATTATACATTTGTTTATGTATAGTCGCCTATGAATGATACATTTCAGTAAAAAAGTTAAGAAATACTTTTCTACTATCACTATCTATCAGGAAAATTCAGATAAGAATTACAATGAGACACCACGCAGAATGGCCATTATTAAAACAAAACAAAACAAACCCAGAAATCTCCAAGTGTTGCAGAAGATGTGAAGAAATAGTAACACTCCTTTGCTTTGGGTGGGAGTGTAAAATGGTGCAGCATTTGTTGACGACAATCTGGAAGTTCCTCAGGAAACTAAATATAGAACTACCATATAATGAAACAATCCCACTAATTCTGAATATAC
Organism: Dasypus novemcinctus; assembly: GCF_030445035.2. NCBI lineage: Eukaryota > Metazoa > Chordata > Mammalia > Cingulata > Dasypodidae > Dasypus > Dasypus novemcinctus. Next base: position 9,269,714 of record NC_080697.1, read on the forward strand.
TCAGAAGAACTCAAAGTAAGACACAAACGGATATTTGCATACTGATGTTCATAATGGCAGTATTCACAATTGCTAAAAGATGGAAACAACCTACGAGTCTGTCAACCAATGAATGCATAAACAGGATTAAAAAAAAAAAGCTCAGTTATTTGTACATTTTAATGCATTTACATTTAATATCAAAATTAAAAATTCTAAACAAATGAAAATCTCTAAGCAATTACATGCAAGCTGAAGCATTTGGGCAGAAGTATATTGATATCTATTATTTACTTTGCTATGCATTGAACAAGTAAGATGAAGGAGAGATAAGTGCATTGATGTATAGATATATAATATAGTCAGAATAGAAAATATTAATGATAAAAAATTAGGTAGTGAGAATACAAGTGGGTAGAGATTGATTTGTAATTCTCTGCTTCCTTGGAGATCCACCCCAGACCATGATGGCACAAAGAGAGTCAATCCTGCATCCATGGCCTGTCCCCTTCTTCTCCTATACCCCGTCTTGTCCCACACATGCATCCATACCACCTTCTTCTTGCTGTTTCAATTTTCTCATCCCACACTGAGAGGATCTCCACGGTGTTACCCATCTGTACAATACCCCCACCACCTGGTCTACTTCTTCAACCTCGAGATGCACCCACCAGAGGAGCCCTCCACCCATGAGAGGACAAACCCAGGGAAGAGTTCTGTGTTACCCTTAGATACAGATCCAGGCCTTTCGAACAGGAAATTCCAGAGACCTGAGTACTAGAAGTACACCACAGGAGTAGGGTTAGGGAGACTGGAGTTTCCAGGTGGATTCAGCTGCCCATTGGCCCTGCATTCTTCCTTATCCTATGGGGAGGGATAGGCAGAACAGAGCCATCTAAAAATGGGACTTAGAATAGGGACTTTTGTGACAGAATGTAGTTTTTACAAAGGCTACAATAATATTTCCCATTTCGCATATGCTTCTTATCATGTGACTTTGAGAGTTCTTCTATCTTGTGGTGGGATTTATATCCCCGCATCTTGAAAATGGAAAGGCTCTTGTAACGACCAATAAGTATGGTGGAAGTGGCTGTGTGGCTTCCCAGACTGGGTCATAAAAATGTCCTGCACATTGGCGTCATTCTCTTGGACCCTTGCTACCATGCTGTGAAGAAGGTCAATCAGACTGTAGAGAGGTCTGCTGTAGGAAATCAAGGGTCCCAGCCTTCCAGTCAATATTCAACACTGAATTGCCATGTGTGTGAACCATCTTGGCTCCCATGTGAGCTGCTTCAGCTGATGCCACATAGAGCACAGATGAGCCATCCCAGCTGAGCCCTGCCCAATTTTCAGATTCATTAAAGAAGTAAATGATTGTTGTCATGTAAAGCCATTAAATTTGGGGGTGGTTTGTTTTTAGTAATATTACCTGTAATAGGGTCCACTTTCCTAAGACATGGGTGGTAGACATTCCTCCTGTTTTTCCTGAAAAATTTAAATTCATCCTTTAACACTATATCCTTTGTGAAACTGTACCAAAACCCAGATGGTTAAAATATTCCTCTTTGTTCCTGTATCACATTGTGTATTCCTCTCTCCTAGTATATAAGATATGCGTTTAATTTTTCTGACAATAGCATTATCTTTTTATTAGAGAAGTTATACATTTACAGAAAAATCATACATAAAATACAGAGTTACCGTATATTACCTTATTATTTACACTTTGCTTTAGTGTGGTATATTTGTTATAACTGATGAAAGAACATTTTTATAATTGTACTACTTTCAGTCCATAGCTTACCTTAAGTTTCATTGTTTGTGTTGTACAGTTCCAACCAAGTTGTTTTATATATTTACATATTTGTCTTGCTAGACTGGGAGGGGAAGACTGCATCTTACTCATTCTGGAGCCTAAGCATCTAGCATTGGCTTTTGCACATAAAGACCCCAAAATATCCACTGAGCTGAAATAAAAGTTACGTCCTGCTTCACAGTTTTTCATTCATGATTAATTCAACAATATTGTAAGCATGGCCATAAGCAATGTGGGGGAGGGGGAACTGTCAGTCACTGAAGAAGAAAAAACAAAGTCTGCAATTCAAGGGAAGTCCAAGGATGACCCAGAAGGAATTAGTGCTTGTTTTGTCAGTAAAGGAGTATGCATCACCCTTGGATGTGCTAATGGGGTTTTTATAAGAAAACCATATATGTTTTCTTCCAATATATTTGGCTCCTTTCTTGAGACCTGAGTCTGTTGTGAGCATTTTTATTCCTGGAGAAGTTTGGATGGGCTGGAATGGGTCCAGAGTAATGAGAGGAGATTAAAAGTTTGAAGAGTACATTTTCTTTGAAAATGTTAAAGAAAATAGATATGATGAATATTCCAATCTTTAGTAATTTGGTAGCTACTCCAAACAAGAAAAAGAAACAATCAACTACCATCATGACTGTGAGAATGGATTATGAAAAATAGATTTTGTAACTAGATCCATTTGAACCCAAATAAGATTTATAGTTTTGCAAATATGCTAAGGTTTCAGCACTATGAAAATTTGACTGGATTCTTTTATAAGAAAATCCTTTTGTATTTCCTAGGAGACAATTAAGGAACATTCTATCACTCTATGCAGAAGTTTAAGAAAAAAAAACTTGCCTTCAGGAGACAATTGTGTGTGTATGTGTGAGAGAGAGAGAGAGAGATAGAGATTATAGGCCTCTCATTTCCATTCTAGTAATAAAATTAAAAGCTGATTTGCAGTAAAATTGTCATTGGTTCCAACTCTGACATCTGTCTCCAAGAATAGAATGGAACCTTCAACCACCTGCGATACCTCACCTCTCATGTCAGATCTTGAACTTCCCAAGTGAAAAAAAAAAAATGGTGTGTTGCCTCTATGAGGTCATCAAGGACCAATTTCTTTTTTTCACTGCTCTGCCATCCATAGATTCGGTTTCATCCTAAGGCTGGTCCTTTTTGCTGTCAATACTTCCTGCCAATACTTCCTTGTTATTACCAAAGGAAGTGCCTGCCAATACTTCCTTGTTCTTACCAAAGGAAGTGAGAGACCTTCTCTTTCAAAAGTTCTTTCTTAAGGCCAAGGACAATTTAACCAAAAGTCCCTAGAAAATGTCGTTTCATTTCTCCTTGTGTAAAAACATGCTGCTTGCTCATTTCTGAACTGATCCTTTCCCATAGGAAATGCCATGTGGTGATTCACATAAGTCAGGAGTCCTGTGTCTCTCTCCAATAAGAGGAGGAGAATGACAATGGGCTCTTTGGAGCCCAACCCTGGAGCTGGGGAGCTCCACAATGGGAAAGAGCAGGAACGATTGCTAGAGAAGTAAGTACTCTTCACTGAGCATTGCTACCTATACAAGAAACGCCATCAGGTGTTTGTGGCTGGTGAGATTTTGTAAGTGTCTTACATTTGGGTTTCCCATTGGTCTCTCACAAGAATTATTTAGTACCAACAGCACTAATCAAAAGCTGAAAGTAGCACTGGCCTGTTCTACTCTCAAAGGGAAAACAACCTGGCAGGAACATTTAGTTGGGAGGGTGGATCAATGAGGACTGCTAATTCAGAATCTTAAAGGGAATTTCCTTGGAAAACAAGATGCTTCAGAACCTTCCAGACACAGTGAGGAGTCAGAAAGAATGTCCCCTGGCGACTTTTGTTCCCTCATTGCTCTCTGGTAACATCGGGAGGACCCAGATGTTTGGGAATTTGGGGAGGGAGATTGCACAGTAGTGACTGACTCAGCAAAATGGCTTCCAAGACAACATGCAGAGCTTGATAATCTGAGCCCGGGCTACAGGGCATTCCTGTGTAAAAACTCTTGCCTTGTAGCCCTATTAGATGGGAAATACATTTCTGTTCCAGATATTTATTTGAAAGTTTCATTTTCACTTAATAAATCCACAGCCATGGCATACATGGAAGGTTTCCCCAAGTGGTAATTTATGCTTATTGAAGAATTACTTTTGAAAGTGCATGGGCTGCCTGTCACCGAGGGAAATTGTGGTCACTCAGTTTTTAGACTTATTGGCTGTTACAGATTTGGGAGTTGATATGCATTTGAAATGTTTATGCTTTCTCTTTCTTGTTAATTATTGATCTGAACCTTTATGGATTCTGAGACATTTGTGAACAAGGCTTTCATTAATCCCCAAGGCAGCTGAGGGGTCGAGGCATTGGGATCTCCAATTTTCTGATATGCAGGGACTTGGAAACCAGCAGTCTAATTTCCAGGGTCATGCAGAGGGTCAGTGACAGCTAAGCTTCAGAGTTTGTAGCAGGAATGCAGACATCTAGCTTGCTCATGAGAGATGACTTATAAGCTGTATCTAGGGGACATGGTCAAGGCTAACCCCAGAAAAAGGAGCTATAGACCCAGCCCTTTAAAACTCCCCTAGGTTCCCTACATAGGTGACACCTACCCTGTGCCCAGTTTCAAATCCTGCTTGAGTGTCATCTACCTTCTGGTGGATTTATACCCTTAATCTGAAGCAGGTTTGGAAGATTTCAGAACTTCAAAATTCCTCCTCTTCTCCCATCTGCCCTGTGTTCCCTCTTCTCCCCCACCTCTCCACCACCCAAAGATAAGGGAGAGTCTTAAAGAAAACACTGACTAGAATCTTTCAGGACTTGGTCACCAAAGCATCAGAGGGTGGGAAGTCCAAGGTGAGGCATGTCTCTCTGAGGGCCCTCATCGGTGGGGCTGATGTAGAGCCTCAGGGCCTGCAGGAGCGCCCAATCTTCTCAGATCCACCCACGGAAAGGGGGAGGAGGACGCTCCTTGCTTCCTTTTCCCATTTGTTGCTCTTGAGAGATTTGAGGGCAGCCCCCAGCTCTTCGCCCACTCCCTAAACATTTCCCAGGAAGAGCTGCTTGTGACAGAGGAAGAAAGAACTTTTTTTCTTTCTTTGTACAAGGTCATCATCGTCAGTTCATGAGCCCTGTGTGAAGATGAGGTGTCCTGGCCTGGTGAGGGGCTCGCCAAGGACGCAGGCACGAGCCTGGGAAAGCCTGAGCACTTTCCTCCCACAAGCCCCCACCTAGCTGAGAAATGAGAGCACCAAGACCCAGAGTAGAAGTCAAGTCTTCAATCGCAGGGACTGGGTTACAAATTCAAGAGTGGGGGGAGGGGCTGAGGGGATGCTAGCCTCCAGGAGGTCTGTGGTTTTACGTGTGTGAGAAAACACATTTTTGTTTCAGCTGACCTTCCTCCTGCCCCCTCCAGCCCCGCCTCCACCACTCCTTTTTTTTCATTGTTAACAGATGTTGGCAGGGCTGGAGCCAGACAAGTGCAGGGACACAGGGGAACCTGATGAGCTGCCACAGCCGTGCACTGGAGGGCCTCGACTGTGACTTTCAGTCCTTCTCCCCCTGCCACTTCCCACTCACCAGGACTTCCGACCATTTCTGTTCTGGGCCCTTCACCTCGGAGAACCACCCAGATGAAAGGGAATGGCTAAGGAGCTGGTGCTCCTCCTGGCACTGCATCCAGGCTGGGGCACCCCCGAGGGGCACAGGTAAGTGCTAAAGAGGAGCAGCCATGGCCGAGAGCCCTGGCACAGGCTGTTCCCCAAAGCTGATGCAATAGCACACGGTATCACTAGGGAAAGAGGAGAGAAGAGTCTGAGAAGGAAGACAAGAAAGTGACTGAAGAGATTCAACTCAAGGTGGCCACACCCACACACACTCTCTTGAGCCCCTTCATAGCCATCCGCCTTAACCCTAACCCTAACCCTAACCCTAACCCTAACCCTAACCCTAAGCACACCTGAACTCTGTGACATTGTGGAGTGTTGCAATGAGAGGTTCCATTGTCTAATGGCCTGCTGGGTGAGACCCACTCTCCTATTCCCTGCCTAAATCCTGGCCCTCCTCAGAGCTTAGAATGAGGGACACCATTCCTCTGAAGCCTCCAAGTGGTCACTGCTGCCTCACTGACCCATTGGAATGTGCTTGTGGCCCTTTTTGCATGAGAGACTCATCTTGGCCTCTACTGTCCCCCTCCCTGAGCCTCTCACCCACACCTCAAACCAGAGCTGCAACCCAGTAACTGCTCAATCAACATGTGTTGGATAAATTACATGCTGGAAACACTAATGAGCTTGGACTCAGAAGACCTGAACTGGCTCTGCATATCAGCTGTGTCCTAGTGCCACTGGGAAACTTGGTTCCTCCGCTGAGAAAATGTGCACTCTGGCCTTATTTTTGCAGTCAACACCATCGCTCTCATGGGATTAAACAAGAAACCAGATATTGAAGAGCTACAGAAATCGACCAACACAGTACACATAGAAGCTGGCATTTTAATTACTGTTTTTTGCTACTCCATTAGTTCAACTCCTAGTTTTATTACTACTGATTATGGGTACTTAAAGGAGGGTCCTTCTGAAGAAGTCTACTTCAATTACTCAATAAGCTCCTGTAGAAAGAACTGGTTTCATTTAACTTTCCTTGAGGCCAGTTTCAGCTCAGAGTAGAGTGGGGATAGGGGATCCCGCCACTGTAAGACCAAGAGATTGGGCCAACCCTTCTCCATCCATCACCCCAAAGGCACCCTGAGCTGATCTGGGTGGTCCCCTTACCTCAAGAGTTCCTGGACTCTCAAAGTGGGCAGAGACCACCTTCCTGGGACCTGACACTGTGTGCATGAAAGTTTACAATGGTAGGGGTGCTTCATTTTAAACTCTAATATTTGCTTCTCTGAGAAGTCCAGAAGCCTCTCAGGTTTTCATGAGATTTGGGTCCATGCTCAGGGCTTCCTGCGGGAGAGCAAAATGGGGCAGGAAATTAGCAGAGATGTTAAGGACCACAGGAAAGCACAGGAGGAGAACTGCACCATAGGGCATGCCCAGCTCCCAGTTCAGCCACAGGCCTGGGTGGAAACACAAGGCTTCTAAATCAGAGTTCTTGGAAAGCTTGCTGGGATGGTGAGAAAGGCCTGCTGCCTACTGGTTAAACGCCATAACCCAGGATGCCAAGGCTGGTAGCCCAGAACTTTATTTTCTACACCAGACCTAGAAATGAAGGTCTGTGGCCCTTCTCTTTCTTTTGGTATCACCTTCTGCCCAGTGCTTCATGAGCTTCTTTGCCCTCATCACTTTTGGGTCAACATTGCAGGTTGTCCCATCTTGGGTGGAAGCAAGAGCAGCACACAGATGCTAAGGGTGCAGGAAGTCTTGGGGCTTGCTTTCTTGATTCTTCTTCCTGGGATCATTGTCTGTACTTCCATGCCTGCTTCCAGGTGTCCTACTACACCCACCCTGGGGACACACAGCCTTGTGGGGTGACCTACAGGGGTGGCCTACAGCAGACACACCTGAGAAAACCTGGAGCACAGAGACGTGCTCAGAAAGTGCTGTTCTGGAGGATGAGTGGAGAGAGGAGGGTCTGTTCCTGCCCAAGGGGGCTAAACTCCCCTGGAATGCCCAGCCTACATGCTGTCTTCCAAGCGCAGTCCGGTGGCAGGATGTAGGTTTTGTATCACTAGTTATGGCCATTGTGCTTCAGGAAAACAGGTGTGAGTAGTACTTCTCAGGTCTTGAAAAGTGAGAGACATCTGTCCTTCAATACTCAGGGGCCGAGCCTTCCCCCCCAGGAAGGCTTCTCTGACCAACACACAGCCCCAAGGCAGGATGCATCCCCTGCTCTGTGCTCCTGCCTCACCCCATGCTGCCCTCTGCCCCAGCGTTTATTACATGGTAATGAAATTAGGCATTTACTTGTCTGGCTTCCCCCAACGCCTTTAAGCTGCTTGAGGTCAGGGATCCTACGACATAACCAGTGTTGGAGAGCCAGCCTGCTGACGTGACCATGGGTTTAGCAAAATTCTCGGCTCTTAGCAGTGTCTCAAAAAATGTTTGGGAAATGAATGTCCAAATTCAACCAGGATCCAGCAAGTCACAACAAAGGGGGAGAAGGACAACTGGGCTTCCAGAATCCAAGAGGCTACCCCCAGAGAAAATAATCAATAACAACAATATAAAAGAATAAATAGATAGATGATTCGATAGATGATAGAAGATTGATGATAGATATGCAGACAGATGATAGATCTAGATCTCGAGCGATAATAGCATTAGTTGAAATGCATTTCACACTGACTATATGTTAAGCATCTTGCAGACTTTATCTCCTTTAATTCCTTTACAACCTTATGGAGTAGGCAGTATAACCCAGCCTCGTCAAAGCAAGTCCTGAAAAGAAATGCTTCATCAGGGACACTATCTACACATCTTCTGCTTTTATGTGAAGTGATTACTGGGAAGCTGATAGATTTAGGTTTCTGAGCATTTGGGAAAAGGAGAAAGGGACAGAAGGAGATATTGTCACTCGCCGAGTGTCTATACCCTAGACAATGGGCTGGAACATGTGTTCTCATTTAAGCTCACAGGAATCCTGAGAGCTGTATTATTATCAATAACAATTTAATAAATGAAGAAACCAAGACTCAGAAACATCAAAATGAGCCCAGGCTCTAGGCATACAATTGGCACTCAATAAACATGTATTGAATTAAATGGAATCAAGTTAAATAGAAAATTACGTGTCCCACATAAGCCAATTCTATTTTGGGGTGCCTCATCTCCTCCCCAGGCCTGGCAGCATGCCGTGCTCCGGCTCCCTTTACAAGGCTGCAAGGAGCCCAGGGAGCTGCTTGGAGGAGGCCCAGCAGCAGTGGTCCTTCCCACACTAATGAAAGCGGGTGGCGGTGGTGGATTTTGGTTGAGCTGGTGGCCTGTAGTCCACAAAAGCCCCGCTGCCTTGTAAAGGGAGATGTATTTGTTCAAAATACTTGCCAATTGGACTGCACAGGCCTCTGTTCTCCCAGAACACCTGAGGAAAGCAGCTCTGGTGGTAGCGGGGTGGCCGTGAGCCAACTTGGAGCTGTGTGCAGCCTCCTCCGAACTCAGCTGGAATGTTCTTTATTATGTTTGACAGAGCAGCTTATGGCACTCTGGTGCCAGGGTCTCCAGCAATGATCCAGAGAGGAAAAGGGCATTTTAAAAAAGTAACTGAAGATAATTTGCTAAAAAAGTAATGCATGCGTGGGTTGTCTCCTACCCAGAAATCTCTCTCAAGAAGGGAATGATAATTTCCAATTTCTGAAGCTAGCTTGGAAACCAGAATGTATAACCCTTTCCTTAGATGACACCAAAAGCCTATGCAGCTGAATTTCACCAGATTTACTGTTGTTGTTGGAATGTGCACCAGACATTCCAGCACACGAACCCACTTGAGGACCTCGCCATCCCCGCGTTCACAAGAGTAAGCCGGTCGTGAAGTTGGTTTATAGTCAACAAGAAACTCAACTGAAGGCCCCACCCTGCAGACTGGTTTTCTCTTGACTATGTCCAATGTTATGTCAATTATTCCCACCCTCGTGGCTCTGGCTACCACAGTAATTAGTAACTTTCCCAGCTGCGTAACAAATCCTGGGCCAGGAAGATGCAGAAAAGCAGAGAGCCCTCTTAAACTTTAGAGCAAGTACAGTCGAAGCAGGTTATCGCTTTCGTTTCTGCAGCTTGTGTGGAAAAAGCCCCCCCCACTGCTACCGTTCTCCAGGCACCAGACTCAGCTTCCCCCAAGAAGCAAGCAAGAGCTTGCAGGCAAGCTTTTGTTGATACGAACTCCATGTTGCCTGGTGCTTTTGTTTGTTCCACACATAATTCACATTTTTGTGTCCTACATGCATTTTCCATAGTCCTTCTTGCAGCAATGTCCTGTCTTCCATCTGGGGCTCCCTGTTTGGGGTCAAGGTCCCTGCAGCTAAGGGAGTTAAGTGTGGTGAGGAAAACTCAGTGGAATGGTGCTGACACAGTAGATTCCGAATTCTTACAATACAGAGATATTCAAAGTCATCTTGACTCAGACTCTAAGCCAAAGACAATCAGCAGTAGCCAGGTAGCTCAGCTCTCAGGTCACACAAAGAGTTAAATGAGCATCATTTTTATCGTTTCCTAAAGGAAATGAAGAAATGAAAGAAAATACTGTGGAGAAGAGGAAGGAAAAGTGTCTCGGAGGTCAGAGAGCAGGAATAAGGGACAAATGGGTATCACCAGAGGGCCCAATGGCCAATTGTGAGCTAAATTATTTGCCACAACTCCTTAAATCTTCAAGGGACTATTCCTGAAAGTGAAGACCACATTTCTATCTCCACTTCCAGGATGCTCTAATGGAGCTTCCCAACAAGGCTTTTCATGTGAGGTGAGATCCATGGCAGGCACTGCAATCACGGAAGACTGGAGGACCAAGACTGGAAGGCAGATCTGCAGCCCTTGTCCTCGTTCTGCCTAACGCAGGTCTCGGCTCTGCAGCATCTCCAACAGTGAGGCAACTCATTGGCAGGGAGCTGGCTGTCTCCCAAGATGGCTCATTTCCATGTTGGAAATGCCTACCTGTGATCAAGTTCTTCCTTCAAACGAGATCAAGCACAAGACTGCTGTCCTCATAGATGAGTATAAATTCTGCCTTGCAGCCACAATGAACACATCCCTTCCTTTAACCACGACGTCTGGCATGCTATTATGAGCATGGATTTTGCACTCGTTCTGTCCTGGATTCAAGTCCCACCTTTGCCACTTACTCACTTAACTTTGTGAAAGTTACTTAATTTCTCCAGCCCCCAATTCAACTGAAATGTGAGCATAATAGTAGGCTCTATTACACAGGATTAAATTAAATGAGACAATATGTAGGAACTGCTTATCATAGAGCTGGCATGTGGAGACCCCCAATAAACATTAAGTATGATCTGGTTGCCAGACTTGCAGGTTTTCCTGCTGGGATCATGTCTTTCTGAGGGCAGAACTCATGCTATGGTCCCACTTCAGAACAACTTTTTGAAGAGTGGAAAACAAGAGGAAATTGAATTTGGCAAAAGGGGGTGAGTGGGAGAAGATGGGCTGGAGAGAGGACACCCAGACAGGTCTCCATCCCCTTCCTGATGAGCATGCTGCATTAGAGGAATCCTTCGGAATGAGAGCCAGTGTATCAGGCAGGAAGGACAGATTGGTTAGCCAGGGAGGGGGCATATTTCAGGGAGCCAGAGAGAAGGCAAAGATGCATGGGCCAGAGAAGAAGGCACAGACACACAAGCAGAAAGAGCAAATGTATCATTTCACCCAAGTGCTCTTTGGCACAAATTTCCATAAGTTCCTTTTCAAGAGCCACTTCTCATGGACGCAGGCCCCTTTCTTTGCTAACTGATGCCGTGTGATGCTCAGCATACCTTCCCTTAGTTCACAGCACAGGTACCAGAAGGCGGCTCTGGGCATTTGCCCTCTGCCAGTGCAGACAGGAGGTGTGGGAAATAATTTGCTCTGGCCACACAGACATGTGAACCTCTTGGGGCAGTGTCTCTGGTGGCTTTCCGTGATGCTATGGCTCATTAGGGGTTCTGAGGCTGTTGAGAAGGCCAGGCTGTAAGAAAGGGAGATTTATGCCAGTGGTCAGGAGACACTGAAGAGGGAGCCTGTCTATGAAGAGAATAGATTGGTCATTTGACTGCAGGGCCAGACCAATAAGTGAACTCTGTTTGCAGGTAGTCCCAGGAAACATAGGTGAGTGTCCACTTCCTGGGGCCAAACCCAAAATGATCTGGCATCAGGAAGGGCTGGATCAGGCAGTCAGGTGAAGTCAGGTTCATCTTTCAGGAGCTGTAGCAGTGGTGGGCAACGCAGCAAAAGAAGTGAGTCCTAACTCCTAAGTCCAGAGGCGGTGCCAGTGGTGGACTTTGTGACACAGGCAAGTCACTTAACCTCCCTTTTCCAAAGATACTAATAAACATGCCCTGCCTATTAGCCTCTGGGTGCTAGGAGAGAGAATGAATGCAAGCACAAGGCTTTCGCATCTGCAAACCTGCAGGTTGATAGTGCAGGCGGAGGCGCTTGGTGCTCATAAGAGCCTGTTGACTAAATTCCATCAGTGCTTTTTCAGTGAGTCTGGGTATCGTGGGCTTATCAGATGAAGTTTAGAATTTGACAGGTTAATATTTAGAATATAAAGGTGGATAAAGTCCATAGAAAGCAAAAAGTATATTTGGACTCCAGGGACAGATCTGGGAGAGACAAAAGGATTTAGGTATCACCTGTGTAAAAGGTAGAGAACAGGAAGGGCAGGAGCTTGATGAAAAGAGCAGATCCCTGGGCTCTGGAAGGCGCTCAGGGGTGGTCTGTGTGGTGCTGATAAAAGGAGCTTGAAAGAGGGGTGAGTAAAGAAGTGTCCTGCACCGCTGAGGGGTTCACAGACTGATAGGGGCTGGCTGAAGCCAAAGGGCCAGTGGGTGGGCAGACTGCCCTGGACAGCCCAAGGGAGGATTTCCACTGAGCCGGCTGTCCACGGAACTCAACTGCAGCGATCAGGGAAAGCAAGGCAAGTGAGGATGATTGTCAGAGAATAGAATACAGGACCT